>NC_140588.1:806170249-808570249 GCF_964204655.1 Triturus cristatus
GATCTTACGAATAAACTCATTCAACTCGCAGCTGAGTCGGAACTTGTCCAAACTAGGTGTGGGGACGAAACCGAATTCTTTTTCCAGGACTGTCAGTTGAGTTGATGATGAAGCAATGTCTGACAGATTTACCACTAGGCTGAATGGCTGGTGGTGGTTGGGTTGTTCACTGGGCCCATACTCCTCGTGTTCATCCTCGTTGCTTCCAAGGGGTGTGACCATTGTGCTTGCTGTCCTCTTCTGGTTCTTCCTCTCTGCGATCCTTTGCCTCTCCATAAAAAAGGTAACAACTGACCAGGCTGCTCTGGTTGTTGTGCTGGCTCCCAGTAGGTATAGGGTTGTTGTTGATAATGTGGTGGTCCGTAGAAGAAGGGTGCCAGAGGAAAAGGTGGGGGGCCTTGATAGGCAGGCCATCCAAAACTCTGTCCTCCTCTGTTCCTCATCCTCCCGCTTTGGTTACATCGACTTCTGGTGTTCTTTGGCCATGGCCATTGTCAGAGCTATCTGAGCTGGTATCCGACCCTCTGTATCGGTGTTGTACTCTGGGTTCCTTTCAGACAGATTATAATCCTCTCTTGAATATGGGTATACTTTCCCGTGTGAGAAATTCTTAGAATCCTTTTTGAATTTCTGGTATTTTGTATCTTTAATTGTTACCTCAAAATCTGTCATAGTTTTATTCAATTCCTCCAGCCTCTTCTTTAACTCCGTGACTGTTTGAAAGCTCTTGAGGCGAACCTCGAGTGTATGTATTTATTCTTTCATCTCCTGCTGACAGAGTCTGTGCCACTCGGAAGTGACCAGGAGGCACGAAGACACAATGCCCACCAATGTTGGGAGGTCCAGAAGAGTTTACGGTGACATTGTCGCTGCATCTTTGAGGATCAGGTGACACTGAGGAAGACCAGGAGCCATGCACAAGCTGTCCCAAGACGGTGGTCGGTGTCTGGGGGGAGCACCAACAAACCTTGGTAGCTGCAACTGGCGTGGAAGACAAAGAAGGAGCAATGTTGTGAGCAGCAAGGTCCAATGCACTCACCAACAGCAAATGAGCAAGCAGGAACCCACTGAAGCAGTAGAAGTCCCTCAGGAGGACCCACAGGACAAAGGCACAGGAGTCGCAAGAAGACCTCGAGCAGCTCACCAAGGAGGAAGGCCAACGGTGCAGAGAATGCGGTGAGGGTGCTGATTTTGGAGGGAAGGATGCAGGAGGCTGAAGCTTCTTCTAGCCCGAAGATCTCTGGAGTGCAGAGCCAACAAGCCTTGACAACCGTAAATCGACGGGGAGGACCGGGGTTTTTACCTAGGGGTTCCAACACGGGATATTTACCTTAAATTTGCAGAAAGGACAGTTCGGGCCTAGAGGAAGTTGCAGGAATACCACGTGTGTTACTGAGCCTCGGGAAGTCCGTAGGACGACAGGTGCAGCAGACCAGTCAGCTTTGTTGCGGTGCCTGCAGATGCTGGGGAGTGACTCCTTCACTCCAGGGGAGATTATTCCAGGTGTCCTTGATGCCCACAGGTCTGTCGAAGAACCTGGAAGACAACGAAAAAGACTTGCAGAACAGCGAGACTAGGAGCAGCAGGAGTCTTCCTTGATTCAGTCTCGGTTCCAGACGAAGTTCAAGTGTCCAGGTGATTGAAGAGCCACGTAGTTTCAGGGTAAAGTCTTGTCTCACGACGAATCTGAGGACCCACCCACTGTGGAGCCCTTAAATATCTTAAAGAAAGGGTTAAGACGACTTGGAGGTCCCTCCCAGAGGTGGGGCTGGATAGAGGGGAGGATACTCCCATGTCCTTTGTCCAGTTTTACACCAGGGCGGGAGCCAAGGGCTCCCTGGACTGGTTCAAACTGGAGTATGCAAGGAGGACACCAAATGTGCACTTCAAAGCAGTCTGGTGGCCCTGGCAAGCGCCCCCACCCCACCCCAGCCCAATACAGTAAGTCCTGTCAGGGAGGTGGTCACATCTACCTGTGACAGAGAACCTAATTGTCTACCTTCCCCTGCTCGAGCTCGGCTCACCAGCAGGAGAGCAGAATCGTGTCTTTGCTCAGCAGCACCACTAGTTTACTTGCAGACTCTGAAAGGCTGTTACCAAGAGTACAGTGGGCTCCCCTAAGGAGCCCTGCAGGACATGGGATCATACGCCCAACACTGGAATCGGTGTTGGTGTATGATTCCAACATCTTTGATACCAAACATGACTGGTTTCAGTGCAGCCACTATATAGTTAAACATCTCGTATTTGACTTGATGTCCACTTTATGTCTTAAAATGGCTGACTGCACATGCAAATCCTGGAGAATCGATTCCGGTGTTTGTGGGGGCGGTTGCTGCTCATGTAGAGGCACCCTCACACTTATACCCATGCACCCTGGTCTCAGGACTGAAGAGCCTGCCATAGGGATAACTTGTAGGTTTTAAGTGCAGTTACCTCCGATATAATGAGACTTTTATCTGTCATGAGCGGTTCAAGCACCAACTCGCATAGGCAGGACTGTAGTCACAGTTTAAGTGGACTAACATGCTTGACACAATACATGCTGCAGCCCATGGGAGAACCCGGGTACCTTATTACCATATACTAGGGACTTATAAGGGTACACCAGTTGCCAATTGTGGAGGTACCAAAGTACTTACCATGTCAATTTAGCAGAGAAAGCACAGTTGCAGTGGTCCCGATTAGCATGATCCCAGTAGACTAGGTCAAAAACACACTGACACCAGGCAAAAAGTGAGAGTAACCATGCTAGAAAGATCCTGCCTTCCTACAGGGGGCCTGTAAACCAAATGCTATTAGTGGGCCGGCTGCGGCAACAAATGAATGAGTGAATGAATATAATGTATAAAGTGCAACTAATGCCCATGGGCATGGACAGAATGGTGAATGAATCAAGCATTCAACCCCAGTCAGGAGATCTGGGTTAAAGCATGCTGGACCTGAAGCGACCCTGCAACCTGCTAGGTAGGTCGCTCCACAGCACCGCCTGTGTGTCCTTGCCCCAGCTGCGGCTGCTGAGGATGATCGAGGCCCTCCTCCACCCGCAGGCTACCACCTGCGCCTCATCCCTGGTGGCCAGTGGTAGGCTGAAGGTTTGTACCACCATCTGTATCGCATTGCATTGCCTTTTTGTTATTTGGTGTCTGTGACTGCTGTTGTCTGTCTTTCCCCGGTGCCTATACTTGGTCTGTGCCCTCTTTTTCCTTCTGTTCCCCTCGCTGTCCCTGTGTTTATCTGCCCATTTTTTCCTTCCGTCCCCTTCGTTGCCCCGTAATTGTTGTGCCTGCTTTGCCTTCTGTTCCCTTCGTTGCCCTGTGTTTCTCTGCCCGTTTTTTCCTTCTGTTCCCTTAGTTGCCCCGTAATTTTGTGCCCGCTTGCCTCCTGATCCCTTCGTCGCCCATCACCGCTCTCGCTCCAGCCCCCCTGACCGCCCATTCGCTTCCCCTGCCTCCCAGCTGCTCCTCCCTCCCACCTCTCCATATATGGCGGCCGCTGCGCGGTGAGGAGAGTGACCCTTGACCCTGCTAGGTAGGTCGCTCCCCCTCCGCACAGCACCGCCTGTGTGTCCTTGACGCTGCTGAGGAAGATAGAGGCCCTCCTCCACCCGCAGGCTACCACTTGCGCCTCATCCCTGGTGGCCAGTGGTAGGCCGAAGGTTTGTATCACTATCTGTATCTCATTGCATTGCATTTTTAGGTCTCGCTAAGTCAGCGCGCATGCGCTGCTCGGAGAGACATATTGTATGTGAGTTTTCAAAGTGCTGCTGGCTGGCCTAGCGCTTGCATACACGTGCGCAGCCGCCGTGCGCTAAACCAGCCAGCAGCACTCAGGAACGCATACATTCTCCTCGCAGAACCACTCGCCTTAATTATCATTACATTCTGCCCCTTCTAACGCAGCTAATTTGTTTAGGTCACCCACTCGCACCGAGTGCGTGCGAGCCCCACGCGGGATTTGCAAGCCCTTCCAAATGGAGCTCGAACCTTGGTACTGATTCGGAGACCTGTTGTAATCTGTGAGCCTGGAAACAAAGGGCCTCATTAATGCAGCGACTCTGGGAGCCTTTGATGTTCGCGAGCTCAGCCTTCACTCTCGGTGCCATTTGCATCTGAACATTCATAAAAACATCATGTCTGCTTCCTCTGCCCCAGGCAATTTAGGAGCAAAATATAGCTTCTATTTAAAGAAACCCATTGAGGTGAGGCTCAGAATACAAATGCCACACAATCTCCAGACAGAAAAATACAGCTGTATTTAATATTATACACGAGCTCAAAGCATTTGAGCATGTATCCGATTTCCATCGGATTTGACCGACTTTACGCACGAGAGCGAAAAGTGAACCGTTGGCAGCCCGCACTTTAAATGCTGCAACCTTCTAAGGGCAGACACTTACAATTCATTCTTTGATTCTTACAACAACCTTCACAAACCGATTTCTATTTGTAATGTTCCCATTCATTAGTATGGATGCATTAACCAAACAATTTCACATTTTTAAAATCCAAATCTATTTGCTATATTCATGAAGAAAAAGTAAACGCTTTTCATTTTGACCACTTCTGTTTTTTCTGAAAATAAGTCATGCCTCAAAAGAGAAGGGCCAAAGTAGGCAGGGAGTGGGAACTCCTCAACATGTACACTGCTCTTAGCTCCCTTGAACACGTGCCAAGTGCTTAACAGGTAAAACAGTAAGTACCGGGGCCCAAACCTTTGCTCAGAAACTGCTGCGCTGAAGAAGGTTGCATAGTCCAATACCAAAACTGCGTAGTCTCGATTCCCCCAGGCATCCTTAACACATCACCAGCCACTTCCTGTCCCTCAAACCCGCGCCTGCATGTTCGTTCTGGGCCCAGCTTTCTTCCTTTGTCACTCTCTTTCTGGCTTTCTCTTCGTCTTTCGTTCCCCCCCTTCATGTTTTTCTCTCTCTCGGTCTGATGAGGAAAAAGAAGTGCTGGTGTCCAAAAATAAGTGCTGGTGGGCCCTACCTGAACCACCAACTCAAATTAAGCACTGCCTGTGCCCTCAGTTTTCAGGGCCATCTTATATGTTATGTGAGAGATGTCCCAACCCCTTGGGCTACAAGGGGTCGTCGTAATTTTACATTATACAGGTAAAAGTAGGCGTTTTTCACAAAATTAGATGCATCTTGGCATAGTGGGGATAATTCAGATATGGTGTACAAGTGTAGGGTGAGGGTATTAAGATGTGAGGTGCTTACATGAGGATCATGATATTCTTATAAAGCGCTTCATATAGCACTTCCTCAATTTCTAAGGGCTTTAGATAGCCAGCGGTAGTGACCACTATTATAAATAATTTTGTGCATTTTTTCCTACCTCTGAATGATGGGTCGGCCTTGCTGGGACTCTGACTCTTGACCTCAGATCACTGTATGTTTCAGTGGTGAGCGTTGAAATCAGTTAGCAGTCCTGCATAAGCAGTATGCCTCTTTTTTCACATGCCTACAAATCGCTGCTCCTCGAGCGAAAGCTGTCTTTAGGCAGGCCTACATTGTTGAGCTCTGTGGCTCCTATGGGTGCGCCCTGATAATGTCCATGTAGGCATCACATCCACAAGAGCTGGGACGAGACCAACAACTTCATTGTACACGGTCCCCATAACAATCTGGCAGGGTCAAGATCTGAACCTGAATAGCTGGAGGAAGAAAGCTGATACAACCATCGAATTCATGTTCAGTGGCCCTGGACCCAAAGCGTGAAGTATCTATGACACAAGACGGATGCAAAAGAAAGCGAACACCCAGGCACGACGTACCATCCCAGACTCACCATTGAGAAACCCTGGGCTAAGATGCTGGGAAGATATCTATGGGTGGGTTGGACAACTGAGCTCCAGGTTGGCTTTGATTGTTAATAAATTATCAATGCTAACAGTAATCTAATTGGACAGTTTAAGTCTTTCACCAAAGTTTTATCATATCCTCGATCAATACAGTAACACATCTTTTCTTATTGCATGGAAAGCGGACAAAGGTGAGTCAGTTTTCGCAAAGGTGAGTCAATCTAGCTGCACACCCATTTCCAGTGATAACCTCAATACCAACAGGTAAATGTAACCATGAGCAGTGCCAGCTGATAATCTAATTGGTTAATTATTTGTCTCCTTACAAAGGGCCATCACTGACTGACTCTGACTCTCTCACTGACTGACTCTCACTCTCTCACTGACTGACTCTCACTCTCTCACTGACTGACTCTCTCACTGACTGACTCTCTCACTGACTGACTCTCTCACTGACTGATTAACTAACGGACTCTCACTGACTGACTGACTGACTGACTGACTCTCTCACTGACTGTAATACAGGTACTATTTCCCAACCTTCACCCTCCTGTTATTTATGCCCCCCATAACAAAAAAAACCATAACAAGCAACCATAGGAACAGGCAGATAGAAGTTGCCAGCATTGAAAGGGCAAAAAAAATGAAGACATTGTTTATTGTTAATACTTTTTTAATATGGTCGTTCAGTTGTACATAATGATTTCTTGGTCATATATAAGGTAACAAAAATGCTTCTTAAACTAATTTATTATAACTTTTCAGTATGCTGCAGACTTCTGCACAGCTTAAAAACATAGATAAAGTCAATATCTCTCGCTAAACACTTATAAGGTCCCAAAGGCGAGACCTATTGGCTATGCCAATGCTTGTTGTTATTTGGTGTCTGTGACTGCTGTTGTCTGTCTTCTTCCGGTGCCTATCCTTGGTCTGTGCCCTCTTTTTCCTTCTGTTCCCCTCGCTGTCCCTGTGTTTATCTGCCCGTTTTTTCATTCTGTCCCCTTCTCTTCCAGGGGATCCTCATCAATAGTCATAAGCACTGAATATTCCCGCCCATGTGCGGGGACCCCGGAAATAATACAATCATATATGTAAAGACATACATATATACAGCTCTGTATATGTATAAACATATATTATTTTTTCCCAAGCAAATGCAGCCCCTAAAAAAGAAGGCTAGGCAATGTATAAATACACATCCAATAATACATATAGGTATAATAAAACACCTAAATCTCTTTTTTTTTTTTTTTTTTTATGAGGTAAACACTCATGAGAAAGCAAAAAAGAGAAAACTGTGGTAAACACAGATCTACAACACATTGCTAGCCTGCAGGCTGCATTGCAATACAATACCATAGAGACTGAAAAGCCCTGTATAGGTAAAAACTGGCACCGTGCCTTTAAGGCAGCCCTGGCTTCCATATCCCATCATGCCTCAGGGGTGACAGTTAGGTCAGTTGTTCTTTCCGGCTCCTTCAGTCAGGACCCTGGAATTCCGCTCTCTTCTTTTTTGACTTTTTAGTCAAGAATTATTTGCATTATAGTAATTTTTTGGACTTCCTCTTATTAATATCTGGGAGGAAGTCAGTATCCTGTATTTTTCTGACTGATTTTCTGCTATTTTTGTCAGAAATATGCCTTCTTTATTTATTCCATGTCCATCTTGTGGAAAAAAGAAGGCCTCTTCAGACACACATGAGGTGTGTATTGTCTGCCTGCCGGATTCTCACTCTCCAGCAACATGTCATCATTGTAAAGACCTTTCTAAAAGGACTTTAAAGGAGAGAGAGAGGATTAGACTCTACGGCTTATCAGAACGGTCGATGTCGAGGCAGCTGGTCCCTGTTTGCTCCCCATCGGCGTCGGGCTCGGCGTCGAAGACTCCAGCGGCGGGATCGTCGCTGAGAGGTGAGGAGTCCAGGGGTAGTCATGCTGCAAAAAGAAAATCGTCGTCGACTTTAGATACAGCGACGAAGCGGATGCGTTCGTCGTCGACGACTTCGTCTAAGAGATCGGCGTCGCAGGATCGGCGTCACAGGTCGACGTCTAAAAGGCATCTTTCGACGTCAAGAGAGGATCGCTCGACGTCGAAACAAAGACATCGTTCGACGTCGAAGGAAGGACATCATTCGACGCCGAGGACTGTGAGAGATCGATCGTCGGCGAAGAGAATTGCGACATGGACTTCCCAGCGAGACCGGTCAGATCACGTTCTCGGAGAAGAGAATCTCGACGTCGCTCTCGAACACCAAGGAGGCGATCCAGATCCTCCTCCCACAGGAGAGAGTCGACCAGATCGGAGAGATGGCGCCGTAGGACCCCTTCCTCCTCCCCGTCATCTAGATCATCCAGAAGGGATTATTCGCCGACACTCTCGGAGACACCACCGTCTAGGGTATCTCCGGTGGATGATATCTCTACTTTTCAGGAAGTGTTGTGTAGAGGAGCTACAAAATTAAATATCCCAATGCCGGTTCATGAGATCACCTCCTCCATAATCTTTGAAACTCTTCCTGAACGAGCAGTGTCACGCCCACTGTTGCCGTTAGTCCCTGGTTTGCTACAACCAGTAATGGATATTTTTCTCACGCCAGCGACCACCAAATCTGCACCGGCGCGGATTCTAAAAAAGTACCGTCCGGCTCCGGAAGATCATCTGTTCCTAAGATCAGATCCTCCACCGGATTCTGTCATCACCGCTGCTGCCAGGAAGACTCATGCAGTAGCGGGGTCTTCAACGGTGCCCCCAGATAAGGACAGTAAGACGCAAGACTTTTAGGGGAGGAGAGTTTGCAGTTCGGCATCTTCTAGCTTAAAGGTGGCCAGCGCCACAGCGCTTCTGGGGCGCTATGATAGATCATTGTGGGACTCTCTCCAGAGGTTCATTGAAAAAGTTCCATCAGAGGATAGACGGGACTTTGAAGAAATTTTGCACGAGAGAAGTCTGGTTTCTAACCAGGTCATAAGTGCAGCGGCGGATGGGGCAACCCTAGCAGCGCATTCTTATGCCCATGGAATCACAGCCAGAAGATCATCTTGGCTCAGATTGACGGCCTTGAAGCCGGAAGCGCAGGCGAGAATACTAAATCTGCCTTTCTCGGGCATTCACTTTTTGGGTCTCATGCAGACGAAGAAATGGCCCGTATGAAGGCATAACTGGAGACCATGAAAGCCGTCGGGCTTGAAAAGAGGAAAGAGTTTCGACGCCGCAGGGGAAATGACAGGCGTAACTACCAGCAGAGGGTTCAAACCCCTCAGTGGCAGAAGAACCAGGACCAGCAAGGTCAAAAGAAACAGCAGTACCAGTCCCGCAGACCATCCAGGGGACGTGGTAACAATAGGCAGTCAAACGCTGGAAACAAGGCTCCAGGGAAGCAATGAGGAACCGCTTCCTCCGATGCTGTCCACCGCTCCGGTGGGAGGAAGTGTTGCGCATCATCTTCCAGAGTGGCAATCCATCACAAAGGACAAGTGGGTTCTGAATATACTGCGTCATGGGTACTCGCTTCGTTTCCGAAGCCACCCTCCATCGATTCCTCCTGTTCATTCGTCCCAGCATCTAAAGCAGCTCAGAGAAGAGGTGGCGACTCTTCTACTCAAATCTGCAATAGAAAAAGTAGCCAAAAACCAAAGAGGAAAGGGAGTTTACTCCAGATACTTTCTGATTAAAAAAAAAAGAGTGCAAAGGTAGAGTTCAGACCCATTTTGGACCTAGGGATACTGAACAAACACATAAGAAAGGAAAAATTTTGCATGCTGGCACTCCACCAAATATATCCTCTTCTCCGGTTGGGCGATTGGATGTGTTCGCTGGACCTTCAGGACGCATATTTCCATATTCCCATCCAACGGAATCATCGAAAATTTCTCAGGTTTGTGGTGGGGAACTCTCACTATCAGTTCAAGGTTCTTCCATTTGGCCTGAAGTCAGCTCCTCGAGTATTCACAAAGTGCGTGGCAGTAGTAGAGGCTGCTCTGAGGCGTGCAGGAGTCTTCGTCTATCCCTACCTAGATGACTGGCTAATAAAGGGTCCATCGCCTCAGAGTGTTTGATCGCAGCTGTCGCTTTGCCTGAACTTATGTCGCAAGTTGGGTCTCAGAGTGAATGCCAAAAAGTCCAATTTTTCACCAACACAGAGGATCCACTACCTGGGTGCAACTATAGACTCCGTAGTAGGAAAAGTGTTTCCTTCGGAGGAAAGACAGTCATCCATTATCCTCAAAGGCAGGCAGATTCTATCCAACAATCTGTCGTCGGCAAGACAAATCTCATCTCTGCTAGGGGCCATGGCATCCTGCATTTTCCTAGTGCCCAATGCCAGGCTAAGGATGCGTCCTCTCCAGCAAGATCTCCAGGACAAATGGGATCAAAGGAACTCCCTGTGGGAAGAAAAGGTTTCCTCGGCGGCCAGGCAGTCAGTCAAGTGGTGGCTGAAGCCACTGAATCTACAAGTGGGGATCCCCTTCCATCAAGAACCCCCAACTCAGACCTTAATCACCGACGCATCCCTTCAAGGCTGGGGTGCGCATTTCGGGTCTCTGCAAACTCAGGGACGGTGGTCCAGCAGCGAGCAGTTGTACCACATCAACATGCTGGAGCTCAGGGCAGTCCACCTAGCCCTCAAAGCGTTCCTGCCTGCGATCAAGACAAGTACCATTCTAGTGCAGACGGACAATACCACCACAATGTACTACCTGAACAAGCAGGGGGGTACTCGATCCAGGACGCTCTCGCTGGAAGCTCAGTCCCTGTGGCACTGGATCCTAGCAAGGAACATCTCGTTGAAAGCGGTGCACCTACCAGGAGAACTCAATGTGCAAGCAGACTTTCTCAGTCGTCATTTTCAAGAACCAGAGGACTGGGTACTAAACGACGAGGTGTTAGAAGACATCTTCGGGGAATGGGGGCGTCCGCAAGTGGACCTCTTCGCGGACGAGCACAACACAAAATGCCGAGGCTTCGCCTCAAGATACCATCGACCAGGATCCCTAGGGAATGCCCTTTTGATCAATTGGTCAGTGACATTTGTGTACGCTTTTCCGCCTCTCCCACTAATCCCCAAGGTGGTGACCAAGCTGCAGAATTCATCTGCCAAGATGATCCTCATAGCACCGGACTGGCCGAGGCAGTGGTGGTACACGGATCTCCTGCACATGTCGATCCGCCCCCACAAACGGCTGCCGTGCAGGCCGGACTTGTTATCCAAGATGCAGGGGAAGATTTACCATCCCAGCCTTCCCTCGCTGAGCTTAACAGCATGGCTCCTGAAGTCCTCCAGTATGGACATCTGAACCTCCCTCAAGAGTGTATGTCCATACTGAAGGAAGCCAGGAGGTCTTCGACAAGACATTCCTACTTCTGTAAGTGGAAAAGATTTTACATATGGTGTGCTCAGCATCATTATGATCCAACAAAATGCCAGGAGGATGTAATTTTGCCCTATCTTTTACATTTAGCGAGGGCAGGGTTGAAATTTTCATCCATAAAGGTTCACCTAGCAGCCATAACAGCATACAGGCGTTCGCCTTCGCAGCAGTCATTTTTTAAGTTGCAGGTGGTGAAGGATTTCTTGCAAGGTCTCAAGAAAGTCTATCCCCCTGTTAGACCTCCCTCTCCTTCCTGGGAGCTAAACTTGGTTCTGTCAAGGCTCGTGGGTTCTCCTTTTGAGCCTATTCATAAGGCTACCCTACAGCACCTCACATGGAAGACAGCCTTTTTAATAGCCATCACTTCAGCACGGAGGGTCAGTGAGATACAGGCCCTCTGTTCTAAAGAACCCTACACTACGTTTCATCTCAATAGGGTAGTGATGAGGACTCATCCTTCATTCCTGCCTAAGGTGGTATCGGACTTTCATGTAAACCAAGCCATCTCCTTACCAACCTTTTTTCCCAACCCCTCCTCTCTGGCAGAGAGGGCGTTGCATTCTTTAGATGTCAAAATGGTCCTAAAATTCTATCTAGATAGGACTAAGAATGTCAGGAAATCTGATCAATTGTTTGTGAACTATGGGGTTGTCCGTATGGGCTTTGCTGCATCCAAACGTTCCATTGCTAGGTGGATTGTTTCAAGTATTACATTGGCCTACCAACTGCTCAGAAACCATTGGGGGCACGCCCTAAAGCGCATTCTACAAGAGGAAAAGCGGCTACCGCTGCTTTTCTCAATAATGTCCCACTCTCCGAGATCTGCAAGGCAGCCACTTGGAGATCTGTCCACACCTTTACCAGACACTATTGTCTGGATTCGGACACCAGAGCAGACACTCAAGTAGGACAAGCCTCCTTGAGGAATCTGTTCCATACATAATCATTTTCATGATTTTCTTACTCCATGTGTGGTACAATTGTTTTCATTTGCCTGCTGGTGGAAGGTGGGCTTGCTACTCTATTCAGTGCTTATGACTATTGATGAGGATCCCCTGGAAGAGAAGGGTAAGTTACTTACCTGTAATCCTAGTTCTCTTCCAGGGGTATCCTCATCAAAGTCATAAGCAACCCACCCGCCTCCCCAGGCAAATGAGAAGAAGTGTATTATTCATTATGGAAAGGATATATCTTTGTGTTTAGGACTACGGTCCCGCAAAGAACAACTGACCTAACTGTCACCCCTGAGGCATGATGGGATATGGAAGCCAGGGCTGCCTAAAAGGCACGGTGCCAGTTTTTACCTATACAGGGCTTTTCAGTCTCTATGGTATTGTATTGCAATGCAGCCTGCAGGCTAGCAATGTGTTGTAGATCTGTGTTTACCACAGTTTTCTCTTTTTTGCTTTCTCGTGAGTGTTTACCTCATAAAAAAAAAAAAAAGAGATTTAGGTGTTTTATTATACCTATATGTATTATTGGACGTGTATTTATACATTGCCTAGCCTTCTTTTTTAGGGGCTGCATTTGCTTGGGAAAAAATAATATATGTTTATACATATACAGAGCTTTATATATGTATGTTTTTTACATATATGATTTTATTATTTCCGGGGTCCCCGCACATGGGCGGGAATATTCAGTGCTTATGACTTTGATGAGGATACCCCTGGAAGAGAACTAGGATTACAGGTAAGTAACTTACCCTTCGTTGCCCTAATTGTTGTGCCCGCTTTGCCTTCTGTTCCCTTTGTTGCCCTGTGTTTTTCTGCCCGTTTTTTTCTTTCTGTTCCCTTCGTTGCCCCGTAAATTTTGTGCCTTCGTTGCCCTGTGTTTCTCTGCCCGTTTTTAGATCTCGCCTGAGCCAGCACTTTAGCGCTACTCTCGCGAGAGCTTTTGTAAACGGGGGATTTGAAAGTGCAAACTATTGCTTTCAGGCTGCCAACTACAGTGCATGTGCGGGCGCGCGCACCATTTGGCAGCCTGAAAGCACTAGTTTGCACTTTCAAATCCCCCGTTTACACAAAAGCTCATTTCGCGGCCGCTTTGATGTTCTCAGTGAGCCGCGCGGCCACTGAGAAAATCAAAGCGGCCGCGAAGTGCTCACCATTTGCCACCCCCTCCCTTATCCCACTTCCTGCTTGTTTCACAATGGCGACAGCTTGTTCTTTATTTCAGTCTCCATCTCTTCCTTTTCTCATTCTTTCTCTTTTTTTCTTCCTTTTCACGAGTTTGCGCTATATAAATATGCTAAAAAAAAAAAAAAACTGCAGTACGTGACGGAAAACTCCCTGGAAATCCATGCTTAGAGTGAAGCGTGCGGAATACGGTCAGCCTGGCACAGATATTCATCTCAGGCCCGTGTGTTCAGGGGCACCTCCAGGCCATTATGTCTTCTCCCTGGACTCTCTGCCACTCATTGGCCTCCATTCTGGCTTTCCGGGCATCCCCAAGGCGCTCGTGGCTCACCACGGCTGAGTTTTAAAGACATGGCTGTCAAAGGCTGAGAGTTCCGGGCCGGAAGGCCATCCGTGACATTAAGCACAGTCACACCGCCCTCTGCCTCCGATAATCTTTGTGTTTGTATAAAAGTTCAGCACCTCGTATTGGGCAGTAAGCGATCTATAAATGTAACATCAGTAGCATAATATCCATAAACCGCAATGTATGGATAGGGCGCCGTTCTTGGGGCTATGGATTGGCGCTGCTAATATTTCCTGGCTCCTTGGTATTCCTTTATGGCAGGAGGGTGCATTAACCATCCGAGCATTATTACTCACTTTATATTTACTAGTCGCTATAATGTTGGCCGGCAGAGGGTTACCGCAAACGCAAGTTGGATTGTCTTCGTAATGGCACATTTGAGCTTGAATGATTCCCCCCCCCCCCCCCCCCCACCCTCACCCCCTCCGGGTTTAGAATGACAATCTTAAACTGAAAGCCCTCTTCCCCTCCCCGCTCGGCCCCTCGCTCCTAGCGCCCGGAACAGCAGAATAACACAGGCCCTGGCGTGGAGCCCATCGGGGATTTCACTATATGCGCTGCAGTTACATCAGAGTTATATAAACGGGTGCCTAGATCGGGCGTCCGCGACTGTAGGCACACATATGCATTTTATGTCCTCTTCAATTGTGTAGGCTAAACGCCTGCTCCTGTTCAGGGCGGACAGAGGTGTGTAAATAGCTAAACGTGTGTGCGTATATATTATTCATAGCAAGTGATCGTGTACTGTCAGTTTATTGTGCCACCAGCATTTGTAAAATGTCAGCAAAACCCTGATGTGGTGTAACAGTAGGAACGTAACAAACACTACCAGTTTATTTTTATATTTAATGTTTTGACAGGTCGTATGCTTGAATGCCTTTTATTTATGTGTTGTTTTCAAAACACATAAATAAAAGGCATTGTCGTTTACAATGCCAATAGCTTAAACACTCGGAATATACTGGCTTCATGAGGTTGAACACCAAGGGCACAGTGCACAGTGTCATCTTAAGTGTCACCTGATCTCTGTTGGAATACTTTCCGACTATGACGTGGCTGCTGCCCACCAACACATATACATTGAAAATCAGAATGCTTCCCAATATCAGTACAATTCATATACAGCGGGGTTCCGAGTACTATGGGGAAGACAAATGGCCCATGAAATAGACAGTTTCATGGGACGTAGGTGACGTGACACCCAGATCTGCCCATTGTGTGACAGGCTGGCCTGCAATGTCCTGAAATAGCTAGCCATGTGCTGGCTGTCACCTGAGTTAAAGACACAGTGTACTGACAATCTCCGTGATATTTCTGCAGAAAACACGGTGCACAGAACCTTTGCCTCTAATCCAGCACTGCAACAACATTTAGTATTAGGGAAGCTCGTGAGGATTGCTCGTAGCAATGGATGTAGATAATTGGGTGGTACGAGGGCTTTAAGTGGGGTGAAAAAACTGGAGGGTCTCTCAAAGGGGCGTCCCCAATGTAATTAAGGGCGTGGCTTAAAATATGTAAGCTATAAATCTGTGCTTAGCATAGTGTGCCACCCGAGTGGTATTTTGCTGTTTCTGTAATTGCATCCAGATATATGATACAACGAGTAACCTCAAACCTACAACAAGTCAGGACTATTGGCTTTGTCAATGGTGGTTAGTTGCAGTAGATAAATAAACAGCAACTATGGCTTGCATATAATATTGAAAAAGCTGCCACTTAAAGCCCTGGTGACTCCACGACAATGTTGCTGCTCCTGAGTTTAAAAAAAGAGAAGGGAAATCCAGAGAGAACATGAGTCTCTTTAAAGGATTTTTCCGCCCCTACAACGCTCACCTGTCATGCCGTAACTCCTCTAGTGAGAAGTGAACAGTGTGAGCACGCACACAGGATGTGACTAATGTCACTGTAGTCTGGAAAAAAAACAGACCGCCTGTGCCAGGGCATAAAACAGAGCCCGATAGAGAGACCCGTTTCGAGGCCTCCTTTAAACAAGCATTGGCATAGCCAATAGGTCTCGCATTTGGGACCTTATAAGCAGGCCCGGACTGGCCGTAGCGGGCACCGGGCAATCCCCCGGTGCGCCGCACGGGTGGGGGCCGGTTTTGGGCCCCTGGGGGCCGTTTTTGTTACAGGGCCGTTTTTACATCATAGCTGCAAAATCGGCCCTGTAACAAAATCGGCCGAAAACCGGCCCTGGCAAAGAGCTCGGCGGCACCCCCAAGCACCAGGTGGGGCCGGCAGAGCACTTTGCCAGGGCCGGTTTTGGTTCCCAGTCTGGCCCTGCTTATAAGCGTTTAGCCATGCAACAGTTGGTGTTGTTGCACCAAGGATATTCTGCTGCATAACTAAATACTTATAAGGTCCAAAAAGCGAGACCTATTGGCTATGCCAATGCTTGTTTCCTTCTGTTCCCTTCGTTGCCCGTGATTGTTGTGCCCGCTTTGCTAGGATTGTAATTTCTGAACTGCAAGTAACACGAGAATCTCCGTGACAAAGGCAGTAACCCACTGACCTATCAACATAAAATACAGTTTATCTGCATTTCAAAACTACCAATAGACAATTATGTGTCTTGCTAGGCCTTCCCTGATGATTTTAAAAAGAACAAATAGCCAGACATTCTCTCACCTGCTCGGTTCCTAGTCACAGCCCGATCTGATAAGCAGCTGCAGGGGCCAGGAAAGGTGAATCTGGAGAAACAAACTTTTTTCTCCAGCGTGGAACAGAAAAGGAAATATCCACACAGTAGAACAGTTAAGGTTACCCTGTGCCAAAGAGAGGTTTTGTCCCCTTCCTCATGCCCCTATTTTACCTGCACGAGTGGGCAGGGACACAGCCCACCGTTCTAAAAGGAGATGCGTGATTGGGGTGCCTGTGAGATTGAGCCCAGGCCCAATCACGCACCTTCCAGAACAGGAAGAAAAAAAAACAACGTTAAGAGGAACGTTTTAAATGAAAGAGGCCATTTACTACTGGCCTTCGTGCCGTCACTGCCAAGGCTCATGTTTGGGTGGACCAGGCTCATGTTTGGGTAGGCCTGGCCCACCCGGTCCACCCTCTAGAACCGGGCCTGCCTCGTACTGTGAATGGCTTCAAAAGACTAAATGTGAAACCTCTTTTAACAATTGGGTTCTGATTTTATACACACATTTTTAGCTCTCGCCTGACCCAGCGCATGCGCTGTTCTGGCGAGACTTATTGAGAGGGCTCCAAAAAGTGCTACCAGGCCAGCCTAGAGCTACAGTGCATGTGCACGGGCGCGCGCGCCGTGTTTTACCGCGATTACTTTCACTTTCGCGGCCGCACGGGCGCTTGGCATAGCCAATAGGTCTCGCTTTTGGGACCTTATAAGTATTTAGTTATGCAACTGTTGCATGGCCAAACACTTATAAGGTCCCAAAGGCGAGACCTATTGGCTATGCCAATGCTTGTTCACTTTTACTTTAGAAAGCTAAATTCTCATGTATATTCTGTCCCTCTCTGGATTACATTCTGATGAAGTTCTGAATGGTAGGGCCCCTCTCCACTGCAGGGGCTACAGGGCCTGCGATTCGGCCCCCTGTCCTGAAGACTGCCGTAAAGGAGCATCTGGAGGCTTAAGTTTATCTGAGTATAATACCCACATTTTCTGTCTTCCTAAGGCGTCTGAGGCTTGTGAAAGATGTTTCTAGTAGTACAGTTATACAGTTGTGCATTTTGTTCCTTTAACTTAATTAAATGTGGTTAATCTAGTCGGCATATATGCTGCTATAAAGAGTTTTAATTTAAAACTGGTCTTAGTCTATGGCAAAGTTTAGATATTTATTTTTAAACCTGTTTCAGGATTAATGCGTAGGCGTAACTCTACTTCCCCTTAATTTAATTATATTGTCCATTTGCCAATAATGCGGTCTCCTTCCCTCCTGGGTGTGTGAAGCCCTGCTATACTTTTCACACAGGATTTTAAATACCCTTTCTTCACATATTGTCACACTTTTAGGTTTTTCAATTATTTTCTGTTGTATGAATGTTACCCAAGAGTGGCATGCCCCTGCACCTAAGATTTCTGATATTCTGTAGGATGTTTGAGTCTGGAAGCCTCGCCTACCTCCGAGAAGTGCAGTGCATCCGTCCCCCTTTTTTGTGATGCTTGCTTCTGAGAATGTGTGTCCAGTCTCAGACGTTGGAGCTACAGAGCCTGTTCATGAACACCATTGCCGCTCTTTGAGCATCCCCTTTTCTTCAAGGCTGTGCTCCACCATGCTGCGAATCGCTGATTCAGTGTTTGTAAGTGCGATGCCAGCTCTGTTTCGGAAGGCCCCGTAGCAGTGCAGAGAGGAGGAGCAAGCGGACGACTCCACTCAGCCAGCCCGTAAATATGACACCCTGACACTCTGGGGGAGCCTGTGTTGCTAGTTAGAGGGGTATGCTGTACTGGCACGTTATCGACACTCGACGGCTGTGTGGATAGGCCGCGGCTCCCAGGTGTGTGCAAATAACGGACACACACTTGCTATTGCTGTAGCCAAAGTGCTCAGAGCGGCTGCTCCGCTGCTTATTTATCCCCTTGTGCCGCGCCCAGCCCTCAAGGTGTAGCTGTCATACACTGTATAGTATAGTAGAGGCCAGGTGGCACTCTATATCCCTTCTAACTATCATTAGACAAAAAACAAACTGTATTTACATCATACACACAGTCTCGGCGTAACTGGCTCGGTGATGGATTAGGACAAAGAGTATACTTATGGCCCCGGCCTCTATCATCTCTTGCACCAACCGAAGCGACCTAAGTGGGTGGTGCAAACGTTGCTCCCAGGTACTGATGATTATTGGTGGGGACAGACCGGCCAGTTAAAGACGTTTCCTGCGGATCGCGAGGGCTGCCTCCGGAGCCATCTGACATTTCCTCCTCGGACAATCTCTTGTCCCATTCCACCAGATTGTCACTCTGCTCCTAGAGTGAGGGCGACACTCGCTTAAACCAGGACATGTTCCTGGCGATGGCTATTCAGTCTCTCTGCACAGTGACCATGGTCCTCTGGACAAGCTTGTGTCTGTCATAATCGCCTTCGTGATTTCTTCTATCAATGGGCCATGCTTCATGTACAACTATCCATACAGGTCCTTCTTCCCCTTTGTCCTCCTCACTCTGGCCGTTGCCAGGCTGCTCCTGGGGGTGGCGAGACAGGTAGGCTGCCGGGTTGTGCACTCCAGGGCAGTACACTATTTTAAAGGAATAGTGCTGCAACACACTGCCCACCACTCAATGCGGAGAGGGGCATGTCGAGATGTTCCCGCAAAGAGTGGTACAAACAGTTTGTGATCTGTGATGACTTTGAATTGCTGTCCGCACAAGTACAGAGGGAAATGGCGGCAGGCCCACCGGATCCCCAGCGCATCTTGCTCCATCTGAGCATATCAAGCCTCCATGTCCGACAGCGCTCTACTGGCATACGCAATCAGGTGCCCGATGTTTACATTTTTTCCCAAGAGGACACCTCACAGCCTTACTTTGGCTGACATGAACACCAAGTTCAGTCTTGCATCATGGGTCAAATTAAGCCATGGTGGCATCAGCCAGCAGGGAATCCTTCACTTGGTGAAACACCATGTCCGTGCATTCCGTTGACTCTCAGATTGCATCTAACTTTGTCAAGGCTCTCAGGGGTTCGGACAAAGTGACCAAGTTCAGAATGAATTGTCCACAGTGGGTCACCATCCCCAAGAAGCTCCTCACCTCTGTTGCATTCCTGGTAACCAACGCCTTCCTTATTACTTCCACCTTCCTGGGATCCACCCTCAGCTTCACTGTCTTTGACATACACAAACACAACACAAACACCCCCCACCCTCCCCCAAGAAGTCAATTGAATTCTCATAGCACGAATACTTCTTCTTGTGCAGTGCCAGGACACAGTCCGCTAACCTTTCCAGCGTTGCTCGGAGCTGTACGTGATGTTCCTCCAGCTTCTTGGAAAAGATCAGAATGTCGTCACTGATGCTTAAAACACCTAAAAGGCCGGAGGGTGTTTCGCTAATGGTGTTCTGAAACACCTTTACTACAGAAGAAATAACAAAATGTAGCCTCTGGTACCTCCTGAGACCCATGTGTGTTGAGAACACTGTTATAAAACTGGCTTGATCAAGCTCCATTTGGTGGTAGCTGTAGGAAACTGTGTTTTTGTTTTAGCAGTCACCCCCTTGATATTTGATGCAAATTTGACTGAAGTGCACTGGGTTCCTACTAAACATGTCCCCAGCGTCAGTGTTCTTTTCCCAAAGTAAAACAACTGGTCATTTGATCCCCAGATGACCAGGTCTTTAGCACCTCTGTAAGTCCCTAGTACGTGGTCCCTCTGGTATCTAGGGCATAGGTACTTATTAGGGTCCCCAAGAGCTGCAGCATATTTTGTGCCACTCTAAGGGACCCAGCACCAAACTCATACAGACTGCCACTGCAGGCTACGTGATAGTTGCTCTAAAAAAGCGAAAACACGACATGTCATACGCCTGTGTGCCATGTCCCCTAACACTGCATGTAATATTTGTAAGTCATCCCTTCAGCAAGCGTTACGGCCTTAATGCAGGGTGCATTATATTATATGTTTGGAAATATCTACAAGAGCAGATATATCCCTTTGCTGGCCAGTACAGTTACTGCCAGTACAAGTGACCAGAGAAGCAATTTTAAGTACGTGTGCTGGACACTGTTCAAAAACTATTTCCCCAGTTACATGATGGCTTCACTAAAACTAGAGATGCTTGGTACAAACATCTCATATTAATAAGCCCACACTGATTCCAGTGATGGATTTATTAAAACATGCACCCAGAGTCCACCTTAGACACCTACCAACTTCTAGTATAGACTGACTGGTCCTAGCCAGCCTGTCACCATAGACGAGTTTCTGATCCCCTAGGGCCTGCTCGGGCAGATGGTGTTCACACCCTCTCCCACAGGATGATCTGCGAGTTAGCATTCCAAGGCAGGGAGCTTCAAAGAGCCCACTGTCTTTGGTATGCAAGTCTGGCTCTCCCCATCCATTGCCCAATTGGCGCCTAGACAGGCAGGAAAATTAGTAGTCAGGTGGGCGTGTTTTCCTTCAAGCTAGTTCCACCCTAAGGTGGGCTACCTGAAGTGAATATGAAAATCAGAAATCTGCCATCTTTGTGATAGAAAACGTAGGAACTTAGGGTCAGGGTTGTGCTCACTTCCCACAGGAAGTGGTTATATAGATGACGTAGTGACCCCAGGGATAGAAAGCCCATTGGCTACTACCATTCACTTCACAATGCCCCAAAATCTCCCAGATTGTAGGACTCCCCTGGCACCAGGAAATCCAATCCTGGCAACCTAAAAGAAGAAGGATTGAAGAACCATGAAAAGCAAGAACTGTGGTAGGAGCTACTGACTTAGTGCCAACCCTGCCGGCATGTTTGTTGTTCCTCACAATTGCACCAAAGTTGACTCACCCTGTAAGCTGCTGTGCCCCAAAAAGCCAGGGAGGACTGCTAGCACTTCTGCCAAGACTCAGGAACTCCTTTGGAGTATCTGAGCTGCTTCCCTACACACTGCAGGTACCAAAGAAAGAACAGTGAGGACTCCGGACTGTGTAAACCTGACATCGTATAACAAACAAAGTTGAGGAGTAAACCCAATAGACAGAACCTGTCTTAATGGTGTTTGGAACGTGGAGCATAAGAAAAAGATTTTCTTTCTTAAGAAGACCCCTCACTCACCAACCAGGTTGGTGACATGCTTCATCATCGGGGTCCCACCCGGACAGTAGAATGCCATCCAGGTGTGCTGCGACACCTGATTACAGTGGAGCTGGTTTTTTGTGAAGGTGAAAAAAAAGTGTTGATTAAAAATTGGCCAAATTTAACCCAATCCAAATGATACATTCTAGGGAAATTTGGACAATGTTAAAAATTATGGGGATACCGTGTTAGGTTAAATTGACCTACCGTATCATCTAGTGGGTAAATAGTGAAAAAGGCGGTCTACATGTTTCAACCATCAGTTGTTACTACCAGGTTTTCGTCAGGACCAGTGAACGTGACCCGGGGGGTGTACACTCGCTAAGGTGTACCCTGCCCTTGGTCATTCAAAACCTAACAATCTACTCACGGTTAGGAATCCCTTCATTCCATTTGTTGAAAGGAAAAAATCTGTGGAGATAAACACATAATCACAGAACAAACATCAAGTCGCTTTAATTGTTATTCATTGTTGGATAAATGCTCTTGTAGTTACCAAAAAGAAGAATTGGGAAGCGTGGGATGATCGTGCAACTCACGGTGCGCCTCCTTAGCTAAGAGGCAGTGGACTCTCATAATCACGCGCATCTGACAGTGACGCTCACACAAAACACAAACCCACTCATCATACTCAATTGAGTGGGTGTCAGCATACTCTAAAAAGAGTAGGGAGTGCCAATGCACCGGTGCAAACACAGGACCTAACGAGAAATATCCCGAGGTCCATGGTTATATCAAACCCACAAGCATCCAAACTTAGTGGTGGATGATTAAAAACACTCTCACTCGATAAGGTGAGCCTGCCGCTTCGTGATATCAAAATCGAGATCACTAGCATTGTGTATGGATTCGCAAACGTGTTAAAAACCAAAAGTCAAGTATAAAAGGGGAGAGAGAAGAGGAGCTTACTAAAAACGTGATGTTTGCGTGCCTCCTGGGAGTCGGGGTCATATGGTTGGTTCACTACACAATCTAAATAGAGGTAAGTGAGAGAGAATGTCAAAATAACCCCAAAGGCATAGTATTACGCGGAGTACAGGAAACGGGGGTTCCCGTAAATGGCCAAAGTACTCACAGTGTGGAACCGATCACCATGTGTTGTACCCAACAGCAGGACCAGCCGCATCTCCCCGCAGAATACGTTAACCGGAGCAGCAGCGTCCTGGATAAGCGGCTGCTTCCGGGTCACGTGGGTGACGGGTGTGGCTTAGCGGTTGCTTATCCAGGACGCTGCTGCTCCGGTTAACGTATTCTGCAGGGAGATGCGGCTAGTCCTGCTGTTAGGTACAACACATGGTGATCGGTTCCACACAGTGAGTACTTTGGCCATTTACGGGAACCTGATCGAGTGAGAGTGTTTTTTAATCACCCACCACTAAGTTTGGATGCATGTGGGTTTGATATAACCATGGACCTTGGGATATTTCTCATTAGGTCCTGTGTTTGCACCGGTGCATTGGCACTCCCTACTCTTTTTAGAGTATGCTGACACCCACTCAATTGAGTATGATGAGTGGGTATGTGTTTTGTGTGAGCGTCACTGTCAGATGCGCGTGATTATGAGAGTCCACTGCCTCTTAGCTAAGGAGGCGCACCGTGAGTTGCACGATCATCCCACGCTTCACAATTCTTCTTTTTGGTAACTACAAGAGCATTTATCCAACAATGAATAACAATTACAGCGACTTGATGTTTGTTCTGTGATTATGTGTTTATCTCCACAGATTTTTTCCTTTCAACAAATGGAATGAAGGGATTCCTAACCGTGAGTAGATGGTTAGGTTTTGAATGACCAAGGGCAGGGTACACCTTAGCGAGTGTACACCCCCTGGGTCACGTTCACTGGTCCTGACGAAAACCTGGTAGTAACAACTGATGGTTGAAACATGTAGGCCGCCTTTTTCACTATTTACCCACTAGATGATACTGTAGGTCAATTTAACCTAACACGGTATCCCCATAATTTTTAACATTGTCCAAATTGCCCTAGAATAAATCATTTGGATTAGGTTAAATTTGGCCAATTTTTAATCAACACTTTTTTATTCACCTTCACAAAAAACCAGCTCTACTGTAAACAGGTGTCGCAGCACACCTGGATGGCATTCGGCTGTCCAGGTGGGACCCCGATGATGAAGCATGTAACCAACCAGGTTGGTGAGTGAGGGGTCTACTTATGAAAGAAAATCTTTTTCTAATGCTCCACGTTCCAAACACCATTAAGACAGGTTCTGTCTATTGGGTTTACTCCTCAACTTTGTTTGTTATAATATTTAAAAGGGAACAAGGAGTACCCCCTCCAATATTATTTATTGCGAAAATCCCTTTCTCTCCATTTTGTTTTGCAAATAAACCTGACATCGGCCAGCACCATTCCAATGCTCCGAGCCCGAGTGGAAGTGGGCCAACAGTGCCAGTGTGGTCCCCCAGCCCTCCAGAGAAGAAGCTCACCTTGGGTTTGCCAGCAGGGGACTCCACGATGCCGCTTGCAGCATCTTTGTGCAGCCGCCCTGACATGAGTGACTCTGCTGTGAAAAACCTGATCCCTCAAGACACCTTTGCACCTGTTACCCCTGGCCCGAGTGGTAGTGGACCAAAGGTGTCCTCACATTCCTGAGCGCTGTGAGACATGAGCCCCCTTGTTGGTTCAGCCTGACTAGTTTCCCAGTCCAAGCCTGCAGTCTCTTTTCGAACGGATCGGTCCCCATTGACTAACATTGGGCACCCGATGCTGCAAAGCACCTTAGCACCCGCCTGCCTCAGTGCCGCCCGAAGAGACCCGGTGGTGCTGCCTTTGACCTTGCCCCGTATTTACCTTGCGTCTAGAAGACTGGTCCCATAAATCTCTATGATGTGCTCCAATGCAGCACATGTTTTTCCCTGTAGGCTCACATTGGACACCGACTCTGAAAATCACCTCTGCACCCGGCCGCCCCAGTGCCACCCGAGGTGACCTGTTGGTGCTGCCTTGGATCTTGCCCCATACTTACCTTAAGTCTAGGAGATTGGTCTTGTAAGTCGCTGTATGCAGTGTATGTCTGTTCTCCGTAGGATAACATTACCACTTAAAAAATTGCACGGTGTTGATTTTTTAAACCTGTAAACTTGAAACATACTTACCTGATTTTGATGATCTTGGTGCCAAAAGTTCTATAAAGATAAGTGATATTTCCACATTGGTGTGGATTTCCTTGTTGAGTTGTGTGCCTCATTTATTTGACTTTGTGTGTATTGCAGATGTCTAATACTCTATCTCTGATAAGCCTGAGGCTTCTCGACCACTCTACCCCCTAGAAGAGCACCTTGGGATTGGTAGAGCAAGCCCCTGTCCACTTATAACGGAATACCTGGACTCTTTGCACAGTATACCTCTTTGTGGTGTACTTGCTCAAGAACCAGCTTCCTACAGTAGCCGGCATGGAGTTCAAGTTTTGAGTACCATTGTGCTCCATAAAGGTCCACCCCATTGTCATCCATAGTCTGGGAGTGCATGTCCACACAAAGCCGAATAGCCCCAGGTTACTTTGACATGTGCGCAACTACGAGGGGTGAGACCCAGGCGGTGGGCCGAGTGACTTTCTCGATCACACCCTGCTGCTCCATGTTCCATAGCTCCTCCTCCAACAATGGTCTCAGGTGGAAAGGTACCCTCCGATGGTGGAATGGCATGGGTCTCATGGTGTCATCAATGTGGAACTGCCCCTGTTTGTCCTTGAGCAGCATAAAACTCATGATGTGCCTTGTGAAGAATACAAGCCAGAGGTCTTCAGCCGTGTAGCAGCCCAGGAGGGTGCATGTGTTTTCTTCCATGACGTGGAAGCGGGCCCTCCTCGACATCCCTTCGCTTACTACCACCACTTCCACTACTCCTAACAGTGATAGTGGTTTCCTGCCTGCATATATGTATATCCCCACTCTGGTGGGAGCCATTTTGGGGCATGGAGCAATCCTGTTGAACTGGGTGGAGTCCATGACATTGACTGAGGCTCCCGTGTCAATTAAAGCACTCACAAATGTCCCTCTGATCTCCATGGTGCACATGGGCGGCGGGCGTTTCAGATTGCCTTCCTTGCCTATGAAGGAGATGGTGAACGCCTCGCCGTCCGCGTCTTCGCTGAGCACCGGACGGGCACCAGACTGCTCCGCAATGGCTAACCTTTGGGCTCTTCCTCATTGATCGATAGCTGCTGCAGGGCCGCCTTCAGCCTGTCCCTGTTCACCGTTCTCAGGCCTTTTCCTTCAATCCGGCACACTTTGGCAAAGTGGTTCAGCCATCCTGAGCGAGAGCACCCTCGAGGTGGGCATACATCCGTTGTTAGGTGCTCCTGCTGCAGTTGCCGTACCTGCCCTCCGGTTGCGTGGAGTGGTTGAGATGTGTGCCTGAGCTGGTCATCTCTTGATAGCATTCACCTTCTCCTTTTTCACCTTCATTGGAGAGGCGTGCCAGGCGGGGCCACCCCTCTCGTTATAGCCACCTGCATGCCATCAGCCTGGCTGTGGGCCAGTTCATGCAACCTTGCCAGAACTAGGATGGCATCCAAGGTGATCCCCGATTGAAGTAGGATGAGCCCTTGTAGGAGTGCTGACCTGCAGCCCTGTATCAGCTGCGCCGTCATTCCTGGAGTTGGTCAATTTTGAAGCACGTGCTTGCCTGTTTACTGAGTTGTGGGTAGAAGACCTCAACTGACTCATCCTTCGTCTGTGGTGTCTGTCGCAGCTTAAACTACTCAAAGCCTAGGTTCAGAGCCGCAATGGCGGCATCAATGTCTGCTTGGTCACCCATTTTGGGCAGGTTTTTGAACAGTTCATACAGCTCCACCCCTCCAAAGTGAAGCAGAAGCGATCTCTTTACTGCCCCATCCGTTTCATGTGTGGTGCGGGAGAAGTGCTGCATTCTTCCGACCCATGAGCACCATCATGGTGTGGCTGTTGCTGAGTCCACTAGCTTGCTGAACGGCTGCAGTGCTCTGACAGATGAGTGTGTTTTCGGGATGGATGGTGGTGGGGTGGAGCCTGTTGTTGCTGTGACATGGTGCGAGTCACACCCTGCCGCCAGGTGGCCTCCAACCGCTTTCTGGACCTGGGCACATGTGCATTCAGCCACAATGCGCAAAGACCCACTGCACAGCACATGACCTTTCCCCAGCCCTTTATTCCAATACACATTGTGTGTCTTAATAGAAAATATAACTGCCAGAAGGCTCGTAGTTCTTAGCTTAGTGCCCCATCAATGCCGGTTGTTCTTTGTAAATATGTGGAACAAATGTTATAGTTTCAGCCCAGTGTTCAGTAGTTGTGCTGTTTCCATTCAGGTACAAAAACAATTCCACAAAGCAGGCACATCTGTAAAATGTATTGTTGTGCGCCTCAATTAAAATACTAAGCACTGTTTGAGCTAATAGAGTAGATTTTCTTCTCCTTTCATGAGGCGATTCCTTTACATATCTTATCTTTCAGCCCGTGCACTCTCTCTGATTGTACATTGTTTTTAGGGGCTTTTTTGGACATATTTTTTATTGATTTTAATCAACCAGATGGGGAAGGAGCCAACAATTCACAAATAACAATGTGAGGCATACCTGTTTGAGTACAGTTACATTAATAGCAGGACCACCGTCCCAGACTTTCGCATATATGTGACTAAACAGTGACGTCACGCCCGCACCATATTGATGCTCCCTGTGTATTACTACCCCTCCCGGGGCTTCCACTTGTGCCATCCATTTAGGGTCAACCTTGTTAGAGCACTCCCACGGCCACATATTCTTTCGAACTTTTGCAGGCAACTCCTTCCCAGGTATACTATGTTTTCGGTCCTCAAGCACCAGTCCATGTTGGACTCCCAAGTCTGCAGTGACGGGGTCTTATCCTGCCCCCATAGTTTGATCACAACCTGTCTCTCCACTATCAGAGCAGTATTACATAGGAGAAGGGTATAGCAGTTCAAAATGTGTTCCCCCCCCCCCCCCCCCCAAATGCCCAGAGCTATAAGTTGTGGGGTGATCTTCAGTGTGAAATCCAGGACTAATGACAATCTACTGTCCACTTTTCCCCAGAAAGGCTAGATACTAGGGCACCCCCAAATCGTATGCAGCAGGGTACCTTTCTGTTTGCAAACCCTCTAACAGAGGTCTCTAGCAGTCCTCCCCATTCAAAACAGTTTTGTCCTTGTGAAGTAGGCCCTGTGAAGCAATTTCAGTTTAGTTAGTTGAAACCCAGGGGTATCAGAAGGCAGCCCCTAGTCGTCATCTTCCAGTCTACTGTGGTCTTGTTCCCACTTGTCTCTGAGGCCATCCAGGGAAGGGAGGCTATTGTATAGGAGAGTAGATATAAGCGGGAGACTGCGAGGCTGGTCAAGGGAACGCCCAAGACCCTGTGTTCGAGAGGCGACATATCTGGGGCTTCCTGTAAGGTATCCGTGTGATGTCTCAGGAGGTAATTTAGTTGACAGTACAGCCCCCTGACCCTCGTGACAACTCATACTCTCCCTGTAATTCCTCAAATGGTATGATCTCGTTTCCTCACCAGATATCACCAACTTTAAAAATTCCCAACAGGTCCCACTTTCGGTGGCCCTCTGAGATGCAGCCTGTTCAAGAATTCAGAATCCCATAGCTGGGTCGCTACGGTCAGGTTACCCTTCCACCCTAGGGCCTTAGTTGCGGCATGCCATATTTTGATGACCACTGACGTGGGGGCCGGCAGAACTGTCATCCCTTTCTCCCTGTAAAGGCATTGGACATACCCCTCCAGGTCCATGGCCAGTCTGTCTGCCATCACTGAGGGCTCCTGCTGGGAGGCGAAGGCCAAGTCATTGACTATTTGCAACTGTGTCACCCAGTAATACAGGTGAAAATCATGAAGGGGGATTCAGCCCTCCAGGCGTTTTCTAGTGAGAGACCACTATGCAATCCTTGGCGTTTCGAACCCCCACAGTATACCCCATGTGACATCCACTACTGCCTGTAAGAAACCATCTGGAACCTTGAACGGGGTGTTCTGCAGAATGTAAGGAATTTTGGCTGGGATATCATTTTGTAAAGGGCAGCCTTGCCCATAAGGGATAATGGTAATTTCTTCCAGTGCTGTGCATTTGCTTTATAGGAGTCGATGATTCTCCCCAGGTACTCCCTAACGAATAAATCCTGTTTCCTTGTACTAAAAAGATCCTGAAATACTTTAAATCTCTGGGTTGCCTTGCGGAGGAGTAGGGCCAAGTCCCTGACCTCGCCTCCTTTGACAGCGGAAATGCAATGGACTTGTTCCAAATTATTTTGAGGCCAGAGTGGGAACCAAACATGGCCAGAATGTCCGGCACCCTAGGGACTGCGCAGTCAAGTTCCGCCTGATACAACAATATGTCGCCAGCATACTAGGAGACGACGTCTTCCCAGTTTGTCCCACCTCACTCCTCGCATCAGTGCATCTGTCTGCAGCCAGCATGCTAAGGGTTCAGTTGCCAGTGCAAAAAGTAGGGGCCAGCAGGCATCCCGGACGTGTGCCTCTGCCTATACGAAACTTCTCAGAAAAAGCCCTGTTTGCCCTGACACTGGCTAACCTATTGTTGTATAATAACGTCACACAGGACATCAATTCTGCACTTATCTCCTTTTGCATATTATCACCATTAAGTAAGGTCATTCCAGGGCGTCAAACACCTTCTCGGCATCCATGGCAAGCAGAATGTTCAGGTCTGCCATCTGTTCGGTCGCACCTTGCCAGGCACCCAGCCAGTCTACGTAGGTTGTGTTGCGTTGCCCTGTATGTCATAGAGCCTGATTGATCGGGGCCACCAGCGTGTCCACCACTTGCAGCAAGTATTTGGCAAGTGCCTTTGCCAGGATCTTGGTTTCAGGATTTATAAGGGATATTGGGCAGTAGGAGGCACGCTCCCATGGTTTCTCTGATTTATCAATCATCACAATCGTTGTCCTCCTCAGACCTCGATGCAGAATGCCCTCCTCCCTTGCTCTCCGTAACCTTGATCTGAGCGGGCCCACAATTTAGGATTTTATTAATTTATAGAATTCTGGGGAGAAACCAGTAGGTCCTGGAGATTTCCTGCTCTTTATCTTGCTTATGGCATCGGCAAATTCACGTTCCGATAGGTCGGCATGTAAGCAACAGCTCACCTTCTGTGGAGGCAGGGCGCTGGGATATAACTGATACATTTCTTTAGATTACACGTGGATGTCTCTCCCCTAGTCATGTAGAGGTCAGTGAACTGTGTCACGAAGTTTTGATTGTTCATTGTTGTCTGTGTGTGCACCTGCAAGCAGCAGTGGACTTCAACCAATTTACAGTTCCATCATGTGCTCCCGTCTCCCCCCCCCCCCCCCCCCCAAAAAAAAGCCATACAGTAGGGTGTCACTTGAAGCTCTGAGCCCTTAGTAATGAATGTCAAACTGTTAATAAGTCCCAAGCCTTAGTCTTCAATTCCTCTTAAGGCCACACAAATAAATCTCAGTTGAAATGTTCAAGGAAAAATATTAATGAAAACCGCTCTTAGAGTTCGATTTTTGTATTAGTTTAGGTTGACTTGAGTTGGCTGTGATATTGGTTGGGTCCATGGTAAGGTTAAACCGGACAAATGTTGGTTTTGGAGGCATAGGTTGAATACCTAGAATAAGAGAAGACCATTCAGGCTCAGACTCTGTACAGAAAGACTGGTGGCACAGCAGTGCGATATCTCAGCTAGGACATCTTTATCGTTGGGGCCATTCATGGGAATCTTAATGGTTGCTTTAGTTAGTATGGTGGACTCAGATTAGGGGCAGGTTGATGATGCTCTTTTGGATTTGGGTTGCACTCATGGCTTATCTTGCTTCAGCAGTGGTCCAAGTTGGTGAAAAAACGAACAGCAACATTAATGCATGTTTTCATTCAGCTGCTGTATTTTTGTACAGTAAATAACCAATGCTACAATTAATCAATTTACCGGCCTTCTGGAGGATGCACGGCTGCACTGGCCTTGCAGGGATCCAAGCTTCTTGCCTGCTGTCCGTTTTATTTGTGCGGGAAATGTTTGTCATTGACCTATCCATACATCCTGTGAATAGGTACAATAGGATTAGAGCAATACATTGCAGAACAATTTTACTCAGTAGAGATGTACGGATCAAGTCACATGGTACATGTAGTATACATTAATATTTATGACAGGAGGACATGTAGAAATGTTCCACAATATGATAGTCTTCTCCAGATTATCATCTTTCATACCAGTTGTCTGAAATATCTCTTCGGTGTGTCCACTCTCCACATCTCATCTTCTATCTAGCCTGTTTTGAGTAACATTGACACCTTACTGAAAACACCCATATTGCAGACTGGATAAGCCTATGGTGAATTCTTTAGCGCAGCGGCCCTGCATTTCATTGGCTGCAATTTTGTTGAGGTGTTCTATGATAAGATTTAAACTGTGAGAGCCTGCGAGGTATCGCTCAGAGATGCCGACGTTGGAGCTGGGGAACCAGTTTCGAGGCTCTGCGCGCCTCAACACCCTGTGATTCTGGGCAAATCACGTAATCTCCGTGCTAATGTAAAGCGCTTCAATACCTTCGGGTCGAGTGGACGCTATATAAAACTGCAAAAAAAGAAAAAAAATCTGGACTTTGGCCTTTTGTCCTTCACAGTAAATTGATTTATAGAGTAATGTTTTCACCTCCAGACATGTGAAAAGAAAAAAAAATGTAAAGCCCTGTCAAAGCTGTTTTTTAACTATTCAGTCATAAAGTTAATTAGTGCTCCCGAGGTGCGTCGGTCACAGACTGTTCCCTATTAGACAACAGGGTGTTGCTAGAGGGATTGGTTAAGCAAGCTGCTTGTTAATCTATAGAATATTCATTTATAGCACGCCTGACTATGGACGGATTTTAAAGCAAGATGGAATGTGAGCCATGGAACAATAAACAGTACTGATAGAGAAGGGGATTTAAAATTCCCCAGGTAGTGGCGATTAGGGCTAGTCTAGATTAAGATACTGCACATAATGTATTACACCCAGGTCGTTTGCTGAGGGTTGCCACAATCAGCTGGGACTTATGCGGTAAGGACTGCGGTGAAATGGGCGACTTTTGTCACAGTATCTGGATGTGTCCCAACCTAGGACCCTTCTAGGTTGGTATAAGGAGTTGCTTAACCCAAGTAGCAAAGATCCCCATGGAAGACGAAGCAAAACGTGTCCTGTTCGATATTTGGAACAATGGAAAAAAACACTACATTTCTATGTGATTTAGGTTTAATGATAGCATGCAGGGATGTAGCCAGATGGTGGGGCTCTGTGGAACCGCCCAGTGTGAGTGAGTGGTGATCCAACATGGACTGGTCTACTGTGGCAGAGAAATGCTTATCCATGTAGGTGATGTCTAAAGAAATAGAAGAAAATCTGGAATCCATTGGAACATTCTACGGCCTTTCGTTGATGACCCAGGGTCTAGATGTTAAAGGAAATATGACCAAACAGTTGTTACTGAGCAGATAGTTTAAGGTTTTGTGAAAGAGCATAACGGTTTATTCTGTACCCTTAACTTTCGATGAACTTCGAATTTTCAAATGTCAGCGTCGTGAGGGTTTATTTCTTCTGTTATGCACGGGTTTACATTACAAACCTGAGAAAGTGTAATAAAATAAAACTTTGTCCAAGAATTGACAGTTCATCCAATCTTCTTTTTGCTTTCAGTTTTAGCCTGCCTTGGATTTCTCTCACCAGCAAATCGAGGAGCCTTGATGAGTTGTGCTGTTGTATTGTGGGTTTTACTGGGTACTCCTGCTGGATATGTGTCTGCCAGAATGTACAAAAGTAAGCAGTTTCACATTTAAAGTTACTTGTGTCATGCTGTGTAGACATAGAAAGTTAACAATGTGTTTTTGGCAGTGTATGCGAGGGGATGGACAGAACAATACATTTTTAGCAGCCACCTTGGGCCGTATTGTATAAAGTGCCCCCGGGCCGCAACCGGCATGGTGCCCGCTTTACGAGCTTCGGGGCACTTTGGTAATACAGATAGCGCTGGCGCACATATAGCATCAGTGCTGTCGCCAGAGGGTGTTACCTCGTTTGCATGGGGGCGTGGCCCCATGCAAATGAGGGACTCCCTTTGCCTCTGTGCCTGCACCATATTATAGATACAGGTGCAGAGGCAAAGAAGCTGTCAGGAGGCGCACTAGTGTACCACCCCTGATGGCAGCCCTCTAAATTAGGGAATAGGGGTCCCATGGACCTCCAAGACATTCACTTGCAGGTGGGTGCAGTCACTCACTGCACCCGCCTGCAAGGTGATCTCTAATCCACCTTAAAAGTGCAGACGGGTTTCTGCCTGCACAGTGAAACACGGAGCGGCTGCTTAAAAGCCGCTCCTTATTTCACTTGAAAGCGCTGCCCCCAGGGCAGCACAACTTTGTGTGGGAGATTGAATTTTTTCTCTTTGTCCTGAAGTAAGTGGCTACAAATCATAAATACCACCGAAACACATCAACATGTTTTCTTAGATGCAGGAGCTGCGTGACGTTATGATATGGTAGATGATTGCCTCTGTGAGGCACTAGATATTGTTTTCAAATATCATAGCGGACCAGAACCACTTGAATAGCTCTATGTGCAGTGTCTTGTGTCTTCTGCCTTTTTGTCTTTTTTTAAATTTATTTGTGATTATGACATTTGTAATTGTTTTAAAATTCTTGTGCCACATTGTGGGGAGGATGGCACTATTGATGCACTGTGAAGATTGTTTGGTGAGAAAGCAGATTGAGTTCTTTAAGGACTGCAGAGCTTTGGCTCATTCTCTTGAGTTATGTTATTTAACCCTGCTCACTAATTTCATCAGCAGCATAGAAAGTTTAGAAAATTCTCATGGGGCTTTGTCTATCTCCAGAGACAGCCCTAGCAGCACGTCCAGTAGCCAACAAAACTTTTTGGGACCCCATGGGCAGGATTAATGCCAGAGGACAAGGTCAACAGCTTCAGTCCTCTTCTCACTACTGCCACATCTCTGTAATGCCCTCTTCATAGACTGCTTCTGGTCATCAGAGGCAAAATACAACAATGTCTACCTCTCTGGGTCTTCATTACACCAACAAATAACTTCCAGTTGTTCACTTTAATTGAGGCCTTCCCTTCCTGGGCACCACTCCCAACATTCCTTGACTTGTCACCCAAATGCTGGCAGATCATCACAGTTTCTCTCACAAAAGAACTGTTTGCTACTAGCCAAGGGTACTTTGAAGTGGTGCCCGAGGCAGAGTGAGTAATGAGATGTTACTTGCTGTACTTATCGGTCAAGAAAAATGGGTGCTGAGTCCTCTTTTGTACCTAAGGGTGCTATGAATCTCTGAAGAAGGAGAAGTTCAAGATAATGACTCCTGCCCAAATTCTGTTGGCTTAGGATCAGCAGGACTGGATGCTGATCATGGGCCTGCTGGACGTCTGCTTTTATGTACCATTCCTGCAGTTCCCAAATGAAATATTTCTGATTTGTTGTGGAGTCAGAACAATTTCAACTCGCCATTCTTCCTTGTGGTCTGGACACATCCCCAGATACTGGTATGCTTTCTGCCCCTTCCATGGCTACGGAGGAGGGAGCATCTTATTCCATGGTGGTGAACAGGGTAGTTGAGGTCCTGGATCTTGAGTTCCCTTTGGTGGCAGTCAACATCTTGACAGAAGTGCTACAGCTGGGTTCTTCCTCTTCCGAACCCTTGCTCCCTTTAATGAAGCACTGGGACAATTGCCTACCACCACCATCCTGTACCTGCGGATGGGAACTTCCTCACTCAACACCCTACCCCTGAGAGCTAGGTGGTCCAAGCCTCTACGTCCTATGGCGCATTCCCTGCTGCATCCCCGGAAAGGGAATCCAAGAGGCTGGAAAGCTTGGGCAAGATGTTTTCTTCCACCAAGCTTGCGTTGTGATTTGTGAACACCTCATGCTTATTCTGGCTTCTACTCCCACACTGTGGCACACGGTTGCACAAGTGCTACCACAGGTCCCGGCAGAGGCCCTGGCTGTGCTCTCCCAAGCGGTCAAGGACGGGAGATCTGCAGCGAAGTTCACAATTGGGTGTGGCCTGGAAACGACCGACTCGCTAGGCAGAGCGGTTTCGGTGGCGCTTAGATGACATGCCTCGCTGAGAACATCGTGCTTTTCAGGTAATGCTCAGGCTTCCCTCATGGACATGTCCTTTGATGGCAACCATTTCTCCAAAGACAAGGCAGACTCGGCGCTGGAGCATTTTAAGGACTTGTGGGCTACTGCCAAGTTCTTGGGCCTCTCAGTTACCCCGCGTCATCCCCAGTCTGCCTATTGCCCCTTTAATGGCTTCAGAAGGGGATCTGAAAGAGACACGTTAGTGATAGATTCCTTACCTTAGAATATCCCCAGGCGTCAGACTGGATCTGGAAAGTTTTTTGTAGCAGTATCCCTGCGAGTCAGTAGGTGGTGTCGTGCGGCTCCGCGTCCGTCACTGGCGTCATAAGCACCAAGATGACATCCCGGAGCCTACTTAGGCACCACCCATGCGCACTGACGTCCGTTCTTTCTTTTTCCGCGCCAGCAAGCGCAGATCCGGATTGAGCACGTACCTTAGTCACTTTTTGACTACTCTTTTGAGACTTTTGTCTCCCCCTTTTTTCACCTGGTGCACGTAGGGATTCCTGGATTTAAGTCTTATGGGACCTGCCGTCGCAATATGTCAGTGGCGGACCCCCACGATGTTTGCCTCTACTGCCTGGAGACAGACCACGACTCCTTGCTCCTGCCGGGACTGTCGGGCTATGGCCCAGAAGGCCTTGAGGGAGCGGCGCCGGAAACGACTGGAGGCCCGGCACTCGTCTCAACGCTGCTCCAGGTCCAGGGACCGTTCCCGGGGCCCCAGTCGTCGCTTCTCAGGCTCCAAATCTTCGCCCTCGGATTCCGGTAAGCGACGACCTAAAAAAGTCGAAGAAGCGTGTTCGCTCTCCGACATCCCCGCCAGTCGGTCCTCGGATACGGACGAGGGGGACAGGGGCTGGGAGTCCCGTGGCCAACCCGCCTTACCCGGGTCCGTCGGCGACTCCCGAATAGGTGCAAGAATTTCTTGCCACCATGGACCGCCTTATTAGGCCGCAGGCTCCCGCCGGCGCGCCCTCAGGCCCTGCGGTCCCGTGTCCAGATCCTGTTGGGCCGTTCGCGCCGCCGGCGGATCCAGCTTCGGCGCCACTGGCTCCTATGCCGTTGGCTACGGCCCCGGCACCATAAGGTCCGGGGCTGCCGGCTCCGGCGCCACAGTGGGTGCCATTCGTTCCACCCTTGCCCCGGTTCCAGGACCATTTCCTTCCTGCCTGGGATCCGCATTGGGAAACGGTGCCGGCCCGACCCCAGCCGGTGCTGTTCACGGCGCCGTTTCCAACGCCGTTTGTCCTTTCTCCGGCTCTCCTGCCGCAGCCGGTTCCTCCTGCAACGGAGGTGGAGGATGACTGGGAGGGGTCGGAGGAACCTCTTGCCCATCAGTGTGACTCCGAGCAGGACTGGGTGGACGATCTGGAGGACGCCGGCGACCTCGATGTCTCTTCTGACCCGGGGTTTGCCTCTCCCCCGCCTACGATGGAGGAGGGCGCTTCCTACACGATGGTGCTCTGTAGGGCTGCTGAGGTCCTCAACCTCAATCTTCCTACCGTGGCCCTCAAAACTAACCTCCTCACTGAGGTGCTCCAGACGGCGTCTACTTCGTCGGAGCCACTGCTTCCCTTCAACGACGCCCTCACGACGTCCTGTTGGGCACTTGGTCGCGGCCGGCCACGGGGGCCCCTGTGGATAAGAATGTCGCTAGACGTCACCGCCCGGCGCCTGGTGACCCCGCGTTTCCGACCACTCATCCCACACCTGAGAGTCTGGTCATCCAAGCCTCGACGTCGCAAAATGTCTTTCCAACAGCTCTGCCGGATAAGGACTCTAAGAAGCTGGAACAGTTTGGTAAGTGGTTGTTCTCGTCGGTCAGCGTGGGGCTGCGGTCGGTGATCACTGCCTGCTTGTTGGGCCGCTATTCCCACGCGGTGTGGGATACGGTTGCTCAGGTGTTACCTCAGTGTCCTGAGGAGGTCCATGCTCTGCTTTCCCAGGTGGTTGCTGAGGGTAAGGATGCGGCTAAGTTCGGTGTGCTTTGGATACCGCTAACTCGTTGGGCAGGGCGTTTTCTACGACAGTGGCGCTGCGTCGCCACGCCTGGTTGTGATCTACTGGGTTCTCGCCAGACATCCAGAGCTCGCTCATGGACATGCCCTTTGATGGCACTCGCCTGTTTGGTGATAAGGCCGACAGTGCACTGGAACGTTTTAAGTACTCGCGGGCCACGACAAAGTCCTTGGGTCTTTCCACGAAGAGCCCAGCCACTCCTTGTTTTCGTTTCTTTCGTGGCCAAGGCAGGGGCGCCCAGGCGTGTTCCTTCAGCAAGCCTGTGCAGAACCAGCCTCAGTGCAGCCGTGGCTTCCGCAGGGGTGGCTCTGGGAATCAGCGTGGGGGCAGTCCACCTCCACCCCACTGCTTCTACCTCCAAACCTTCCTAATCCGAGCTTTGTGGAGCTCCCCACGCCAGTGGGTGGCAGGATTCGCCATCACCTCCCCCACTGGCACGCTGTCACATCAGACAAGTGGGTGTTGCAGATTATCCGAAAGGGTTACTCCCTTCCCTTTCAGTCCACCCCTCCAGCAATGCCACCTCGGTACCACCGCCTGTTGGGGCAACACTTGGCGACTCTCCAGCAGGAAGTGGCGGCCCTCTTGGCCAAGGGGGCTATCAAGTGCGTTCCTGGGCCGGTAGTAGGGAGTGGTTATATTTCCCACAACTTTCTGGTCCCCAAGAAGGACAAAGGGGGCCTGTGCCCCATCTTGGACCTCTAGAACGTCAATCGCTTCCTCTGGAAGGAGAAGTTCAAAATGCTGACTCTGACTCAGGTCTTGGCTGCCCTCGAGACTGGATGGTAGCGTTGGACTTGCAGGACGCATATTTTCACATCCCCGTCCTGCCTGACCACCGGCGTTACCTGCGGTTCACGGTAGGCCAGGAGCATTTTCAGTTTGCCATGCTCCCCTTCGGCCTTACTAGCGCCCCTCGGGTGTTCACGAAAGTGATGGCGGTGGACGCGGCTCATCTGCGCAGGTCAGGGGTGTCGGTCTTCCCTTACCTCGACGACTGGTTGTTGAAGGCGGGCTCGCCCCAGGCAGTCGTCAACCACCTTCAGACTACGGCCGACCTCCTGCATTTGCTGGGGTTCTCCATCAACGTGCCGAAGTCACACCTGAGTCCCTCTCAGCAGCTCCCCTTCATCGGAGCGGTTCTGTATTCGACGCTGTTTCGGGTTTATCCACCCGAGCAGCTAGTCTGGGATATTCAGGCTATGATTCCAATCTTTCGGCCTCTGTCCCGGGTTTGTCAGGATGACCCTCCGGCTCCTAGGCCTGATGGCCTCCTGCTGGTGCAACATGCCAAATGGCATATGCGAAGTTCCAGTGGGCGCAGCATCAGGGCGACTAGTCCGATCATGTCCAGATCTTGGAGGGCACTGCACGACAATTGCAGTGGTGGCTCACGAATTGCGATTGGGTCAGTGGCAGATCCCTCTCCCTTCCCCAACCGGAGCACACAGTGGTGACGGATGCGTCCCTCTAGGGATGGGGAGGCCACTTGAGAGAGGTGGAGATCAGAGGACTCTGGTCTCTGGCGAAGTCCCGGCTCCATATCAACCTTTTGGAGCTTCGGGCGATCCGACTTGCACTGAAAGCATTACTTCCCTCTGTCCGGGGAATTGTGGTGCAGGTGTTAATGGACAACACCACCGCCATGTAGTATTGCAACAAACAGGCCGGGGTGGGGTCCTGGACGCTCTGTCAGGAGGCTCTGCGCCTCTGGACATGGCTGGAACATTAAGGCATTACCTTGGTGGTTCAACACCTGGCAGGTTCTCTGAACGCCAGGGCGGACGAACTCCCCGCCGGTGCTTGATGGATCACGAATGGCATCTGAACTCGGATGTGGCGCAATGTTTCTTTCAGCAGTGGGGAGAGCCTTGGTTAGATCTATTCGCCACTGACGAGAACGCGCAATGTCATCAGTTCTGCGCGTTGGAATTTCCAAGGCGGCACTCGCTAGGCGACGCTTTTCGTCGCGAGTGGAGTTGCTGTCTGTTGTACGCCTTTCCGCCTATACCACTTCTGCCCAGAGTGCTGAAGAAGATTTGGCGCGACCGGGCCCAAGTCATCCTTGTGACTCCGGAATGGGCACGAAGATACTGGTATCCCGAGCTACTCAGCATGGCAATCGATCCCCCGATCCGACTGCCTCTTCGGGAGGATCTTCTGTCGCAGCAGCAGGGGACGGTCCTCCACCCGAACCTTTCCAGCCTCCACCTCCATGCGTGGAGATTGAGCGGTGACAGATGACAGCTTTTGATCTTCCTCCCCAAGTCTGTGATGTCATTCTGGCAGCCAGGCGTCCCTCCGCTAAAACAGTATACGCCTGCAGATGGAGCAAGTTTGTGGCATGGTGCACAGCGAAGTCTGTGGATCCCCTTTCTGCCGCTCTTTCCGAGTCCTTCTGTTCCTTCTTTCTTTGGCCCAGCAGGGCTCTGCTCTGGGCACTATCAAGGGTTATCTTTCGCCCATCTCTGCCTTTCTAAGGCTTCCAGATCAGCCTTCTCTTTTTAAGTCCCCGGTTGTTAACCGTTTCCTGAAAGGCATTACCCACATGTTTCCTCCCGTGCCTTTCATAATGCCTCAATGGGACTTGAATCTTGTCTTGACCTTTCTGATGTGCGCTCTTTTTGAGCCCCTTCATCGCTGTCCTTTGCGTCTTCTCACTCTGAAGAAGGCTTTCCTGGTAGCTATCACCTCTGCTAGGAGAGTGAGTGAGCTCCAGGCTCTTTCTTCTAAACCTCCTTTCCTTTCTGTTCATCCGGACAAGGTGGTTTTAAGGACTCATCCTTCTTTCTTGCCAAAAGTTGTCATGCCCTTCCACGTCGGGCAGACCATCACGTTGCCTACCTTCTTTCTGCCTCCGCATCCTTCAAGAGAGGAAGAGAGGCTCCACCGTCTGGACCCAAAATGTGCGCTCTCGTTCTACCTGCAGCGCACACAACAGTTCTGGGTGGATGACCAGCTCTTTGTTGTCTACGTGGGCGCCAAAAAAGGTCGAGCTGTGCACAAACGGACCATCTCTTGGTGGGTCGTTCTCTGCATCAAGGCCTGTTACTCGTTGGCTAAGAAGGAGCCTCCTGTGGGGCTGCGTGCCCATTCGACCAGGGCCACGGCAGCCACTACTGCCTTGAGATGCGGCGTTCCCTTGCAGGATATTTGTAAGGCAGCTACGTGGACCTCGCTGCACACGTTTACCAAGCATTACTGCCTTTACAGTCCGGTCCGGACAGATGGCTTCTTTGGCCGTTCTGTTCTCTGTGACTTTCTGGTGTAATCTATTTGCAGACCCACCACCGGGGTTGGTATTGCTGGGGTATCTATTCTAAGGTAAGGAATCTATCCCTAACGTGTCTCTTTCAGATGCACAAGTTACTACTTGTGTAACAATATATCTGTAAGAGACATTAGTTAGTGATAGATTCCTTACCGTCCCACCCATCCTCCCCGTTCTGTGAACTGATTTCTAGGGTTGAGGTCATCCCCCTTTTTAGGGCCCTAGTTTCATGGCACCAGTGGTCAGTTTCTTGCATGGGTCTGCGTTCCTGGCACGGAAAGTCGTGTACAGAACTGACGTCAGCGCCCATGGGTGGCGCCTAAGTAGTCTCTGACGTCATCTCGGCGCTTACGATGCCAGTGACGGACGCGGAGCCGCACGACGCCACCTACTGACACGCAGGGGTACTGCTAATAAAAACTTTCCGGATCCAGTCTGACGCCTGGGGATATTCTTAGGTAAGGAATCTATCACTAACTAATGCCTCTTACAGATATATCGTTACACAAGTAGTAACTTGTGCTTTTTAGTTGCCCCAACCTTACTTCAGCCTCCTCCCCATGCAAGCTTCCCAAACTGTGCGAGGGCGAGGATGTGGTTCATACTGATCACGTGGGTCAGGTAGCAAGAGGTCTGCCACAACCACCAATCCCCCTGCAGCTGCAGCCTCTTAGCCCTCCTAATCTTTCCCTACAAGATCATGAGCGTCCAGTTGGCGACAGAATCAGCCATCATCTCTACCACTGGCAGTTCATAACAGTGGACAGGTGGGTCTTACCGATCATTCAGAGGAGCTGCTCCTTTCCCTTCAGATTCTTCCCTCCTCCTTTGCCTCCAACTTATGACCGGCTGACGGAGGATCATTTGTCCTTGCTCTGTGAAGAAGCCACAGCTCTCTTGGCCAAGGGAGTCATAGAGGGGGTTCCGGTGACAGAACTAGGCAGTGGTTGCTATTCCAGCTACTTTCTGATTCCCAAACAAACAAAGGGCTTGGCCTATCTTAGATCTGAGAACCCTTAACCTCTTCCTCAAGAAGAAGTTCAAGCTGCTCACTTTGGCTCAGGTTTTGTCTGCCCTGGGTCCAGGAGACTGGATGGTAGCATTGGACTTGCAGGATGCCTATTTTCATATTCCCGACCTGCCTGCCCATCAGTGTTGCCTGTGGTTCATGGTAGGCCACGAGCACTTTCAATTCATCATGCACCCATTTGGCCTTTTCCAGTGCCCCTCGGGTATTCACTAAGGTGATGGTCGCAAATCAGGCGTGCCAGTCTTTCTCTATCTTGACGACTGGCTACTGAAGGTGGGATCTCCCCAGGCTGTCGTCTCCCAACCTCCAGACTACAGCGAACCTCCTGCATTCCTTGTGATTCACTATCAATGTGCAGAAGTTACATCTGACTTCCTCTCCGATGCTCCCTTTCATCGGAGCTGTTCTGGATACAGTGCAGTTTCAGGCTTATCCTCCTGAATGGTGAGTCCAGGATATTCAGGCTATGATTCCGATGTTTCAGCCTCTATCCTGGATTTCGGTGAGAATGACTGAGGCATCTGGGCCTCATGGCTAACCCTGGGCGTGATTCGAGTAGTCGCGCTATGCGTAGCTACGAGAAGTGAACTTTGTACTACGCACGCTACATGAACTGCGTAGTGCAGTAGGGAAATGCTGTTCGCAATGATTGCACAGTGCTGGATGCTTGGCCGCACTGTGCAATCATTCGAACGGCATCATGCACAGTGTAAGCGGTCGTTTTCTGCCGCTCGAGTAGATTTGTACTGGAGCGGCAGCTTTCTCAACACGGACTAGTAGTTTCTCATTGTGAGCGGTCGCGAGCATATACGCGACCACTCGCAATGAGAAACCTGACCTCCCCGCGTTGAGAATCTCGCGGGGAGGTTTATTTTCCATGCTTGCGATCGGCAACTTGACGTTGCCGATCGCGAACGAGGAAAAAGTCTCGCCGGGATGTTGATTTTGCTCGCTCGCGGTCGCCAACTTGACGTTGAGGACCGCGAGCGAGCAAAAAATGCCCGCTACGCTACAGGTTTTTGCACTGTGCTATGTGCGATTCATGTAGCGCGTAATTTCGCGAGCGTAGTGTAGTTTTCCGCCCAGGCCTACTCATGGCCTCCTGCATTCTACTAGTGACACATGCCAGATGGCATATGCGGGCTCTGCAGTGGGACCTGAAGTTTTAGTGGGAGCAACACCAGGAGAATCTCTGACATGGTCCCGATCTCAGGGGGAACTGCAAAAGACCTGCAGTGGTGGTTAATGAAGAGGCAGAACTCATTTCCCTTCCCCAACCAGATCGCACAGTAGTGACAGATGCTTCACTCCTGGGATCGGGCGCCCATATGGGAGAGGTAGAGAGCAGAGAACTCTGGTCTCCGGCAGAATCCAGACTCCACATAAACATGCTGAAGCTCCGAGTGATCCGACTGGTATTGCAAGCCTTTTTACCCTCCATCAAGAGAAGGCTGGTACAAGTGTTCAGACAACACCACCAACATGTGGTACTGCAGCAAACAGGGCGGGGTGGCGTCATGAACCCTTTGCCAAGAGGCCTTGCGTCTCTGGAAATGGCTGGAGTAGGAGGGCATATCCCTGGTGGTTCAACACCTGGCTGGTTCTCTAAACGCCAGAGCGGAGAAACTCAGCTGTTGATGCCTACCGGATCATGAACGACGTCTCCATCTGGAGATCATGCAAGGTCTCTTTCAGTAGTGTGGAGAGTCTTGGTTTGATCTGTTTACCTCTGCCGAGAACACGCAATGTCAGCAGTTTTGCGCCCTGGAGTTTCCACGGCGGCTCTCGCTCAAAAACACTTTTTGTCTTGAGTGGAGCTCAGGCCTCCTGTATGCCTTTCCGCCCATACCACTTCTGTCCAGAGTTCTCAAGAAGATCAGGAGCAACCAGGCCCAAGTCATCCTTGTGGCTCCGTACTGTGCATGGAGAGTCAGGTCTTCTGAGCTTTGCATCATAAGCATTGATCTTCAGATCAGGCTGCCCCTTTGGGAGGATCTTCTGTTGCAGCAGCAGGGGTGGGTTCTCAAACTGAATCTGTCAGCTCTACACCTTGCGTGGAGATTGAGCAGCAACAGTTGACAGTTTTCGACCTGTCTCCTGAAGTCTGTAATTTTGTTCTGGCATCCAGGTGTACATCCACCAAGACGGATTCGTCTGCAGGTGGATACATTTGTATTATATTGTACAGAAAAGTCTATTGACACTCATTCGGTTTCTCTTTTTGATGTCTTCCTTTTTATTCTTACCCTTCCCCAGTAGGGCTCTGCTCCGGGCACTCTAAAGAGTTACCTTCCTGCTTTGTCTGTCTTCTTGCAGCTGCCTGACCAGCCCCCTTTGTTGAAGTCCCCTATGGTGAATAGGTTTCTTAAAGGTCTTGTAAATGTTTTCTGCCTCTCTTTTCGTTATGCCTCATTGGGACCTTAATTTGGTTCTTAGTTTCTTAATGTGTGCTCCTTTCAAGCATCTTCATTATTGCCCCCTCCGGCTGCTCACCATCAAGACAGCCTTTCGAGTGGCAGTAACATCTGCCCGAAGGGTGAGTGATCTGCAGGCTTTATCATCCAAGCCTCCATATATGTCTGTTTTTCTAGATAAATGTGTGCTTTGCATTAGGGCCTCTTGCCTGCCGCAAGTGGTAGCACTATTCCATGGGAGCCAATCAGTCACCTTGCCCACTTCCTACTCTCCTCCACATCCTTCAAAAGAAGGACCCAAAAAGAGCATTGTCATTCTGCCTTGACCCACACGAGAGTTCCAGGTGGACGACCAACTCATCATGGGAATTATTGGAGCGATAAAGGGTCGGGCGGTCAGAAATGGACCATTTTACACTGGGTCATTCTCTGTGTTAAAATCTGCTATGCAGTGGCCAAGAAGCAGCCCCATGAGGGCTTAAGGGCTCATTCCACCAGGGCTAAAGCTGCTACCATTGCGCTAGCGCGTGAAGTCCCAGTCCTGTACATCTGCCAGGCAGCAATGTGGACGTCCCTCCACACTTGTCCTGCGGGACTTTTTTGTTTCAAATTTGTCCATAGCCCACCTCCGGGGATGGTATTTCTCAGGTATCTATTCAAATGTGAGGAATCTGCAGCTAGATGTCTCTATCAATTACTTATCTTTGGTAATGCATTATCTGGTAGAGACCAGATCTAGCCACAGACTCCTTACCAACCAATGTATCCGGCTCGCTCTGCGGACAGGTTTCTAGGGTCAGAGCTGATAACTTTCAGGGTCCTAGTTTGGACACACCAGTGTTAGTGCACTTCATGGCTCCGCGCTGCTGGTGTGGAAAGTCGTGTAAAGTGACGGACGTCAGCGCGCTGAGGTGGTTCCTATATAGGTGGAGTGGACAACGCCGCACAGAGGCGACCGACACCACCTACCAGTGCGCAAGGGTACTGCTCACACATAAATCTTCCAGATCCAATCTTAAGCCTGGGAAATTCAAAGGTAAGGCATCAGCAGCTAGATCTTGTCAATACCAGATAATGCGTTATCAAAGGTAAGTAACTTGTTCATCAACGACGATGACATTGACGATAGCGACTATGATGATGACTCCATCTATGATGGCAACGGCAATGAGGACACGTCTACATAAGCCCTATCAATGAAAGAACTGTTGACGAAGACACTGTCTTCGACTGTGAAACCTCAGACAAAAAATTCATAGACAGTGCTCTCATAGATGGAAAAGAGATCTCTGCTGTCGACAAAGATAATAATGGAGTCCTCGACGGTACTGTCGATGAGGGTAAAAACCACCAGCAGAATTTTTGTGACTGGAACACACATCTCCAAGCAAGGTCTCTCTTTTTCCGCCAAGTCACTTGCTTTATGAAGAAGGTTCAGACCTTGAAGGTTCGTTTGGAGCATAGGCCTTAAGAGCTGACTGTCAAATACCAAGAAGAGGATGATAAAGAATATTATGATGCTTATTATTCCTCAAGACCACAACAATATGTAGGAAAGCCTGCAGAATATATGCAACTGTTCCAACATTCTTGTCACCCTCCAGTTCAGGGGCATGGTTCAAGTTCCAATAGCTGTCGTTCAAAACCTGCAGGGCATGTTGCAAGACTACTATGAAAGATTTCCAGAACCTGCAAAGGCAGTATCACCATCACATTCTATGGGTCAACATCAAACACCCACTTCGATAACTCTGTGTCTTGTAGCACCTCTAACACCTAAGAGGAGTCCATCTTCAAATATAGCTGTGCCTCCTCTGAAGAAAACAGAGAGGAAGAGGAAATCCCCGACAACCAGTCTACTCCAAATGAATGGTATGATTATTTGATTCAAGAACCATGTCCACCTGCACCATAACCGGTGGACTCTCCACCCGATGACATCGGAGACTTCCATTATCTCATGGAAAGAGCAGCCAAAAGGTTTCAGTTACCATTGATTACTAAACAGTCAAACTGTTGTTTATATGATTTAAAAGAGCCTTCTAAAAAATCTGTTAGAGCAATCCCAATAGTGGATTTTATTTGGGAAGAAGGGATCAAGATAATGAAGAACCCTGCAACAGTTTTTGCTGTTTTGCCACGACTAGACAAAAAATTCAAGGGAACGGAAAACTTACCTGCATGCCTTTTTGGTCATCCAAAATCGCATTCTGTGGTGACACAAGTGGCCCTGCGCCGTAACAAGAATCCTTCAATAGAGAAGGCAGTCGCTAACATAACAGTGGTAACATGTTCTCATCTGTTAGCAATCACTGTTTGTGCTACCAATTCACTAGCTATACTAGGCCAGTATGACAGGCAAATGTGGTCAGATATCGCTGCATACAAAGATCTCTTGCCTGACGATGTAAAAGGAGACGCAAAGAAAATCTGTAAAAACTGTGAAAGAACCTCTTCAGAGATAATAGACTGTGCTATGGATTTAGCATCAACGGCGTTTAGAGTCAGTTGTCGGGAACGGCTGTCCTGGGAGGGCTAGGATGGTTGAAGGCCACATCGTTCAGGCTGGAAGTTCAGAGCAAGATCTTAGACATATAAAATGATGGAGAGGCATTGTTTTGAAAACATATAGATGATGCTTTAGAAGGGATCAAGACAGATATGGCACGATCCTTAGTTCCATTCAGAGAAGAAAAATTCCTTTCCGAGGGGCAAAGGAAGAGGTTTGTATACATATAGAGGAGGTTATCAGCCATACAAATATCCACAATATCAGCCTTTTCACAGCTCACGTAAAACAGAAGGGCTTCCAGGTATTACCATACCTCGAGGACTGGACGATAAAGGCACCAACTGCTCATCAAGCATCAAAAGCAACAAGAGCTTGTCTGGCACTGTTCATAGGGCTAGGTCTTACCATCAATCATCAAAAATCATCGATAAATCTTTCAACCAGGGTAACATTTCTCATAGCACTTCTGGATGCAGTCCGAAACAAAGCATTCTTATCACAAGAAAGGCGAATAAGACTCAAACTGTTAGTGCAAAGACTACTGAAAAAAGCCCATTTTGGTACGCCTGTTAACATCTCTTCCAGGGATGAGATCCTCTGCCATTTCCCTAATACATTTTTCCGTCTTAAGAAAGCGGCCCTTACAGGCAGAGTTGGACAAGAAATGCATTGAAATGCAGGGATCGTTTGATGACCTAATCCGGATCACTCCAAACATGACAACAGCCTTACTCTGGTTCACAAAACAGGCTAACATTCCTACTTCAGATATCCAAATTCGTCATTACCACGGATGCTCCCCTAGAGGGATGGGAAGCCCATCTGCAGGATTTAAAAATAAGCGATTGTCTCCACAGCAATTAAAAATGCATATGAATTTGCTGGAACTCAAAGCCATTTCATTGCCTCTCCAAGCATTCCGGCCAAGGATAAAAGGCTCGTCAGTGTTGATCCACACAGAGAGCACCACCAGCATGCATTACATAAACAAACAAGGGGGAGCAAGATCTCGGGCTCCATCGTAGGAAGCGCAAGATATTTGGAAATAGGCACTGAAGAACCAGATAACAATAAGAGCAGAACATATTTCAGGCACACACACTGTTCTGGTGGACACATTGAGTGGAACCAAAAACATCTGCTAATCAATAGTAGCTCAATCAGACAACTTTGGACAAGATCTTCCATTGATGGGACAAAGCAGCACTGGATCTTATTGCCACACAAGAGAATCGAAAATTCCAATTTTACACAAGTTGGCACCCACAACCGGGGTTCTGGGGGAATGTGTTTTCGATGAGATGGTCGGGGATCTTTGCCTACTCTTTTCCCCTGATTCCCTTGATTCCCAGACTTCTCTGCAAGATGAAAAGGGAACCATGTCAAACAATTCTGATTGATCCAAGATGGCCCAGAAAGCACTGGTTCACAGAACTGTTGCTCCTTTCAAAAAGGACTTGCATCCTGCAGAAACACGTACCTACATTACCAACAATGAACCACAACCAGGTACTTCATCCAGTCCCGATCTCCTTATACTTATTGACCTGGCTCCCGAATTCAATGAGTTTGCGAGCATGAACGTCCCTCAAGATTGCAGAAACATTCTTGTGAAAGCCAGTGTGGACACCAGTAATAAGACCTATAAATTGAAATAGAAGCGTTTCTGTTTATGGTGCCAAAAATCAAATATTCTCCCTATCTCAGCACCTGCCAGAGCAAATTCTACCATAACTCTTATTTTTGACAAAATCAGGTTTGGTCCATGCGTTCATTAAGGTCCATTTCGCAGTAATCTCAAGCTATAGAAGATTGACTGGTTCACCGTCCTTGTGGTCTAATGGAGTGATTAAACAGTTTCTTAAAGGCCTTTTCAGAGTTTTTGCTCCAACCAGGAACCTCCTCCATCTAGGCAGCTCAACACAGTGCTTGTGCAACTGATGAAGCCTCTATTTGAGCCTATCTACAAAACAGATCTAAAGTTTTTAATTTGGAAAATTGTGTTGTTGTTGGCCCTTATATCAACGAGAGTTAGTGACATACAAGCCCTCACAATTAAAGAGCCTTTTCTGTATTTAAAGAACAATTGTGTGATTCTCACAACCAATCACAGATTAATTCCTAAAGTTTCTACGAATTTCCACCGAAATTAGCCTAATATCCTGAGGACAATCTTTCCAAATCACAAACAGCAGCTGAAAGATCATTACGTACTTTAGATACCTGAAATTCTATCTGCATCGGACAAAACACTTCGGGAAGACAGACCAACTGCTAGTAGCATATGGAAATCAATGTAAGGGTCTTCAAGTTTCCAAACTGAGCACAGCTCGATGGATTTCCGCGGCTATCCATCTTTGTCACTTCAAGGCTGGAAGACCTCTGACAGACAAAGTTAAAGTGAACTCTGCTAGAGAGGTTTCTACTATGACTGCTATATTTGCTGGTGTGCCTCATGAAGTAATATGTCGAGCAGCAACATGGAAGAACAGGCATACTTTCATGTAACATTGCTGTCTGTAATACTCAGTGCATCAGTGATGCGGCTGAGGGACAGCCTTTTTCGATTTTATTATCCCACCTTCTGCTATTGTGACATTGTAATGATGATTGTACAAATGTTCTAACTGCTAGCAATTCTGATTCAACCATGTGAATCTATGAAAGATCCAATACTGGAGAAGAAAATAAGTTACTGACCTGTAACTGTAGTTCTCCAGTATTAGCATCTTTCATATATTCACATGCGGCCCAACTCCATCCCCATAGAGGCTTCCCTTATTCTTATGGGACTGCCTTTCCCACTATTGTTCGAAAATCTGAGTGAATGAATCCTTTGTGGGGATTTTTCTAGAGGGTACTGTTGCCTGATTTGCTGAAGTTTGTTCCCTTTTAAATGATGTAGATAAGTTAACAAAGTGAATGTTTTCTAGCCATTATAGGCTATGTGTAGTATACTGTACTTCTTTACAATTATACCGTGGGCCACTTCGATGATGGGGAATGATTCAAGTATGTGAATCTATGAGAGATACAGTACTGGAGAACTACAGTTAGAGGTGAATTACTTATTTTTTCACAGTTGAAGCATAGAAAATTGAGATTAGAGACTTGCATTATTGACCCACACTATTTGGTAAGGCAGCACAACTGGGAAGATTAGAATATCACAGTGTACCTCGAGATATTCTTAGCCATGGAACCAGATGACCTACAATGGATGCTGCTCTTGGAACCTGACTCATTGATATTACAAAGGGATCAGCTTGGCAATGCCCAAAGATTAGAATTTATTAAAAGTGCAGATAATAACTATTCAGCACCCACGGTCACTAAGCCTAGTTTCTTTTTTTTTTTCAAGCACACAACAAAAAAACATTAGAATTGATGAATTTTCAAAGCCCAGACTTTTCTGACACTTACAGATAGGACTAAAGTGTTGGTACCCAAGAAATATGTTTTTTCCCCCACATTTTCAGTCTTGACTCACAGAAATGATTTGCGTCTTTGAAATTGATTAATATAATTGTATATGGGCTACACATCCCATGTAAAACGTTTTGATGAAATATACATTGTACATTAAAGAACTCTTACATAACATGTTCAGCAAAACAAAAGTGAAATTTTAGGTAGTAAAGTTAAAATGAATGTACAAAACGATGCCTAAAACGGGATGAGTAATAGTTGGATGACGCACATCACGGTACCCATAAGTGGGTACTGCATATGAATGTTTCCTGCTTTGTATAAAAATATGATACAGCAAAAACACCCCTTGATATTGGGTAGATTTGCATCTCATAACTAATAAGTGTGAGTCTGTAAATGCCTAGAATAACAATCTTGGAGTTTACATCCTCTGCTTGGGTTATTCCAGTAGGATGTGAGTGTCTCTTTTTGGCCGGTGTAGTGGCTATGTATACGTTTCTCTTATATGTAGCAACCCTCTAGCACACTTCTAGATATGCGTACTTATCCAGTTTGCGTTCTGATGTATTGGTTAGCCTTATTTTGTAACATAACAGCTATTTTGGCATTGGTAAATGAGAAGTATTTGCTAAATGACATGCGTTTTCGCTAGTTTTTCTACATATCTATGCAAATTCTCACTGGAATTCGAACACAACACAAGGTTCAATAGAACCTCGTAATCAGTGAGGCTTAAAGTTTTATAAAAATATTGGCAGTACTAAAACAAGGCCATTAATTTACCTGTTGAAACGTGACATTTTGGAGTAGTCTCTGTTTTTTGTCACTATGACTGTCTTGCTGCTTACACCCGGAAGTTAGTAACCCATAAAACGTCTTTGGGTTGGACTTGAGCTCCTGCAGGACTTCTGGGTTCTATGAGCTGTGTGATCCTTCGAGCATTCACTTACGCCTCTGGAAGTATCAGCTTTTGGAAGGTACTCGGTTAATTTTTTTATATGTGCATTCTGCCAAATCCCTGTTAACAGATTGGTCTTCCTGCGCTGTAACAAAGCTGTTTCTCCAAATTAGCAGGTACCTGTTTAAGTTTCAGCCTTAAAAAGCTCAATGTAATCTAAAATCTTGCGTATTCTGTGATGAAATACATAAAGTTTTAAATCTAGCCATTCTGTATGGAAAACTGAATTTGTCACCGGTAAGAAACTTTGTACAGTGCTAAACAAGCTTTTCAAATTTACAATCCCCAATATTCGTTATCTGAGGAACACTCTCTGGCCAAAAGCTTAAAACTAAAATAACGTGCAAAGAGTGCCTTTCACTGATCTGCTTGACGAACTAGTCACAAACTAGTCATTTGCAGAATGCAGATGAAACACCATCTAGCAAGAAACCGGTTAAATCTGTATAGCCAATTCGAGTCTGAGCTTGTTTGCTGTGGGAATCAGTGAGATCCCTGCAAAAGTGTTTTTAAACACCGATTTAAGTTCCTCCGTTTTTCGTTTAATTCTTTATTTAGTTTCTGGCGATACACCCAATTTCTACACCCTCAAAACCAAGAGTTTTTTCCTTGTTCTTTAGTCCTTGCTAAAGTTGCTCGGTAAAGTCTGACATGGAGAGCAAAAGTATAGAAAATTACATGAAGCACTTCCTTGGCTTTGTTTTACTATTTTTCTTCACTGGTAGCAAAAAACCTACGGTGAAGAAATGTAGACTCCAAGTTTGTCTTGAGGTAAGTCATTAGTGCCCAGTGCTGACTAGCATCCCATTTAATCTGCTTCAGTTTACCAAAGTTCTTTAACTGCTCAAAATTATCTATTTCCTGGATGCATAGGTGAATACAGAGCAAGAAACAAGCATAGGAGGCACAAACAGGGAAGCAGGTAGACAGGCAGCAGAGGTAGCGGAGTGTGGGCAAGCTGGAAAGGAGAACTGTCTCAGGTCCTCGTGCCAACTCCATCACAGCCCTTAATGCCTACTTTGGTGCTCAAACAAACCTAGACTTTGAATGCTTTAAGCTGCATCAAGCCCGTCAACGGGATGGGGAGCACATTGAGGTCTTGTATTTCAGGCTTCAGGAACGTGCGAGCACCAGCACCGATGACAATGCCCAAAAGGAGGTTCAAACCCAACTCATTTATCCATCCTGCGGTTCCAGATCCTCCAGCGGGCTGGCATGCCTCTCGATGAAATACTCACCGTCATCTGCTCTCAAGAATTCTCAAACGAACGAGCTGAGCAAATGGAGATTATTACAAAAAACAGTGGACCCTAGTAGTTGGGGGATTAAGATAAGGATAGACACAAACTAAATAGTATTTATGTCCTTTGTCCAGCCGGACAAGAATTTATTTGGCGATGCACAAAATCAGAAAGTAATGTCAAGGGGGCACAGCCTGTGACCTACAGTGGACAAGACAAAACAACAAATATAGGCAACAGCGAGCAAATCGGTCTGTATATTTATAATCAGTGAACAGACTTGATTATAATTTGAGTGACCATTGTACATAGCATTCACAAGCATATTCAGTACATATGATTCTGTTGTGTCGACGTTTCGATGCCGAAAAACAAAATAAATGGCATCATCTGCCCCCTTCTCTTAGGCCCAATTTGCCCAGAATACACTATACTTATGATTGCTTAACTTCCCCATAGGTCTTAATCTTTCTCTACCTGAACTACCTTCCCCGCTTTATGGACCAGCCTTGGTAATACCTTTTTCCTCTAATGCAAATGCGCCGTTTACACCAGATTAATCACTATATACACAACTGTGTACCCAGCACCGTTAAGTCTTCACTAATGCACTGGTCAACTTTGACCCTTTCACCTCTATTCTAAATATTGTCTCGCACTGCGCCATATGTAACGATCTGGTTTTTAATTCACCTGGTTCCCCTATTGTTCCCAAATGGAACTATGGTTTTTAATATCTTGCCGCACTGCGCCGTCTTTTTTTAAACATGGTGATAGCTCCTATTCTATTTTTCGCCGCCTACGCCGAGCACCGATCACAGTTCCTAAACACACTTCACTATCCAAACATAGTGACTGCACCATTGTTTAGTGCACAGTATGACATCGTTGTTCTAGCACTAAGCATGCCTGAAAAGAACGGTCCGTTTGGTGCAAACCGTATCACTAATTTTATCCATGTCACTTCTGTTCTAAATTTACATGCCTGGCCTCGTATTTACAGTGTTTTTCCCTTCTCTCCCTTATTTTTTTCCCAACAAATGTCGTTTGTATGTAGCATGAAAGGCAAATTGTTTATAATTCCAAGACAAACCTGATTTATATATTTGTCCTGAAGATGATTTTATTTATTCTGTTTTTCGGCATCGAAACGTCGACACAATAGGATCATATGTACTGAATATGCTTGTGAATGCTATGTACAATGGTCACTCAAATTATAATCCAGTCTGTTCACTGATTATAAGTATATAGACCGATTTGCTCGCTGTTGCCTATATTTGTTGTTTTGTCTTGTTCACTGTAGGTCACAGGCTGTGCCCCCTTGACATTACTTTCTGATTTTGTGCATCGCCAAATAAATTCTTAACCGGCTGGACAAAGGACATAAATACTGTTTAGTTTGTGTCTATCCTTATCTTAATCCCCCAACTACTAGGGTCCACTGTTTTTTGTAATAAGTTAACGCCCAAGGTCCCTAGTGTATTACCTTCGGGTTCCCTTGTCTCTCATAACTGAGCAAATGGAGATGGCATTTCACCAACTGTCAGTGAAGCAAGAAGCCGATTATAAGTCGATTAAAATGGAAGCAGCCTTCTTAGCTCCGTCTCTACGATGCCAGGCCTTAAAACAAGCTCATTGGTCTCCCAAAATAGGTATCTGTGTAGGTACTGTGGATTCTTCATTCACTCCCTGTCAGAATGCCCAGCTAGGGTCAAAACCTGCTCTGCCTTTCAACGGCTCAACTACTTTGCCAAAGTCTGCAGCAGTGGATGCAGGGTGCCAGGACTGCGAGAGCATGGTGTCCCACACAATGACAAGTTCTGTACGTCATCACACACAACAACCACCACCGAGGACCCAGATAGGACACCACCGAACCCACACAATAGCGCGTTTGGTGAAGTCGACAGACCTATTCCTCTTATCGTATGTCCTGGGCTACAATGACAACTGCCAATGAGCTCGACCAGTGTGCCGGGTTACAGTCTGTGACACACAAGTAACTGCCCTCATTGACTCTGGCATGTCAGTGAATGTCACAAGCAGGGCGCAATACCTAGCATTGCCCCCACGACACACTATACTACACCAACTGTGAAAATCTTTTCGTACGGGGTGTACTTTCCCTCTCCAGATCGATAGGGTGTTCCACAGTGCTGTTTCAGATAACGGAAGACCCACGACACAAAGTTCTTTGTCGCCTCAGACAGTTAAGAGATACTAATCAGCTGTGGTATGGCTGAGAACTCCAGCTTATCACCTTTGCCTCTGTTTTAGATGATGGGGGTCTTGGGAAGATCCTGCCTGATTTCTCTAACCTTTTCAAAGGCCGTCTAAACAGGCTCCTAGTGTCACTCTGCATCGATATGTAAGTGAAACCCATAGCCCTGCACCACAGGGTTGGCGCCAGGGCGACTGACTCTGGAATCTGGGGATCACGGTTCTATCCCTGGCGCCGGCGGCAGATTAGCTCAGCACCATGTGACTCTGGGCATAGGTTGCTTAATCTTCCCGACGGCCACCAGCGCCTAGAGACCCTTACGGGTGATTGTTCGCGCTTTACAAATGTGGATTATTATTATTATATATCGCATTCCACCTGCACCCCTAAGTTGAGCGTGAGCTGCTAGAGTAGGCTGAAGTGATTGAGAAGGTTGCTAGTTCAGCCCTGTGCGTCTCACCCAAGGTAGAAGCAAGCCAAAGCAGCCTTCGGGATCTGCATCTGTGCAGACATGAAGCTACCCAACAGGGCTGTCAAGAGAGAGCGGCACATTATGCCGTCCATTGACGACCTGATTGCGTATTTCAACAGATCCATATGGTTCTCTGAGTTGGACCTCAATGCATGCTATCGCCAGCTTGAGCTCCAGGAAGACTGCTGCTACATAACCACCTTCTCGACCCATGTGGAACTCCGCCTTCACCGCAGGCTTAATTTTGGCATTCTTCAGCGACTGAGGTATACCAAAACACCAACAGGAGGCCTTATCTGGCCTGGAAGGTAGTCCTCAACGTCAGCGTTTACCTCCTTATACACACCCCACCATCGAGGACCACTGGCTTCGACTCTCCACTGCTCTCCAGATCAGCAACACTGGCCTGACAACCTACAGAAGTGCTGATTCTTAAGGCAAGAAATTGACTTTTATGGCTGCATGTTCTCTGGAACGGGGATTCATGTTGACCCAGAGAAGGGAGCTGACATCAAAGATGTCCAAACCTCCGTCTCCCTGGCAGAGGTTTGCAGTTTTCTAGGTCTCACCACATACTGAGAGAGATTCACCCTTAACCTAGCAACCCTAGCAGGTACCCCGAGATGCCTCACGAGGGCCACCGTCCCGAGGACGTGGGGACATGAGGAACATTAACCTTTCCAAGCCATCATGGAAGCCCTGCTGCAAAACACTGTCATGGCATACTTCAACCCCACCAAATATTGGGAACTAGTGGGGAATACCAGCCCAGGCTAGGTGCGTGTTGGAGAATGTCCCTTTCTGAAGAGTCACCACAAACTTTTTGCCTTCCTCCTTCTCTTTTTGCTGAACTCTTTCTGTTAGCCTTAGGACTCTGAACAGTTTACCACTGCTAATCTGTGCTAAAGTGCATGTGCTTCTTCCCTAAACATGTGTGTAATTGGTGTATACCTGATTGACCTATTTAATTTACATGCAAATCCCTTGAAAATTAGTATAGTATATACCCAAGTTAAATGCTACTAGTGGGCTGTAGCACTGATTGTGCCACCCACAGAAGTAGCCTTCCAATCCTGCCGCAGGCCTGCAGGGCCGGCAAATAACTTGTAAAATAAACCGAAAGAAAGGCCTTCCATGTTTTTGCGGTAGGCGAAGTAGTGCTGTCACGAGGCATGACTGGCCGAAGCTCAGAATTGTGTGTTCGATCCGCACCGTTCGGCACAGCAGCCTTCCTATTAAAGGCCAGCTATGCGGTTGTCCTAATGCTGACAGTGTGCCGCAAACTTTATTTATAAGCTCACGATGACGAAACCAGTGGTAGCTCGTAATACTGAATCCAAAGCATTGCAGTCGAGTGTCCCTCTCATTTTACCAGAGTGCCTTACAGCGTAACCACGTTCTTGGTGTAACATCCCAGCGCCGACATTTCCTGTCACTCCGTGCATTGCTGAAAATTCACCATCACTGCACCGCCTCATTTGGAGCTCAGAGTGCGCTCGACGGTCTCGGTGAAGGTGCTCTCAGCGTGTGGCTGAGCGCCATTTATTTGAGCTTGCATTTCTGTAATTAGCTTGGGACACCGACTGTGCCAGTGTTTTACCCGGGGTGCACGCTAACCAAGGTACATGGCATAGCGCCTTGTTTAATTAAAAAAACCTCACCTACCACTTAATGTACCTTGCTTGTCCTGTAATGTATTAGAACATTATATGCCAGCGTGATCGGTGGGAAAATCTGAAGCTCACACCCCTTCAGTCTTGCTGACCAAGGAAGGTACGCCCCTGGCCACATTATTTGGATACATCCGTTAACGAGAAGGACGGGAATCTAGGGGCCCGCAGATCTCTCCGATGTGGCCTCAGCCAGATCTCCACTGCTCGGCCTCTTAAAAGATGCTTGAAAGTCACAGACTCTAGGCCTGGAATCATGCCCATATCTGAATGCTAGGCTTACGCGGTCAGGCAAAAACCATTAGAAAATATCTCAAGAGCAATGAGCTATCCATAGCGGAGAATGAGGACCCTCATTGACAAGCCTAGGTCAACGTGCCGGCCAAAAATTCCTGGTTTTAGTCTTTCTTTATTTCAGAGTTCACAGTTATATTGAGGCTTTGCTGGCAGTGCTATTTCTATACTATGGTGGTGTTCCTGTTCTGCTTTTGCACTTCCTGGAGACAGCACAGGAACTCGCTGGCTTAGGCACCGTGACACTGTCTGGGGTGCAAGCTGGGGGCTAGGATATTGCAAAAGAAACAATATGTAGAGGAAATTGAGCGCTAATCGGATCTAATATTACCAAAATAAATAAAAAAAGTTCTCCAGTTTCATTGACTTATCTTGGGCATTTTATTCACTGAGAGTCTGTCTTCGGTCCTCATTTTATCCATTTGCTTCAGTCAATGCAACGCTGCACCCTTCTATTTTTCTATATATTTTCTATCTGTAGGGAAGCTGGTTTGCACTCTAACTGTATTTTATAGCCTGTACACTGGGCTGATTTTCTGGTCTGTGAGTCACGTTTTAATGTGCTTCTTCACAAGATAAGCAGCTTTCATGCGCCTCGTGGTGTTGATGGAGTGGACCATCTGGTAATAGGACTTTTTTTCTAAATATTTATTATTTTTTGGCATATAGTAAGAGTACAGTGTCCACATTACTCGCACAGTGAGACAGAATATCTGAGCGTTATTCAGTCTCGGTGCAGTTATTCAGCAGCAACCTATTGATAATGTAGATTTTAATAGACAGCATAACAATAATAGAAACATGAAGAACAAACAATGAACCATTGCACACCTTAAACCTTCGCCCTCATCTGTCTGTAGGACGTGACGTCTTTTACCAGTGACCCATCTGGACTGCCTCGTAGATAGACAACCAGATGTATTTTGGTGGATGCCAGCTGTCCTACAGATCCAAGTCGCTCCCTCCTCCAAGGCCATTTGCTTTCTTATGATCTTCTAATCTTTCATCAGTGGTGCTCCATAATGTTTCTCTAGATTCTGTAGATTCACTAACCTCGTGTTTTAGATTTATGGAGCAAAATTAAACTTGTTCTGTTCCACTTAGCCACAGGCAAACGCTCTCCATTCATGTAAAATCTGAAAGCTTGGGCCTTTGCTTTTAATTAGAACTCAATCTTTAGTAATTGCACTCTCTGCTCTCTCCTATCTTTCTATTCCATTTTCTAAATTCCTTCCTATGAGTTTGCTGTTTTAGGTATCAGCGCCTAGAAGCTCTTTGTGAGCATTAGCAGCATTCTACAAATCATACTACATAAATACAGTTGTGTCTGTGACATCTGGTTACAGTTTTGGGATTGAAACAGCTTTGATTCTGTTCTTCCCTTTGCAGGAGCCTTTCGCTTAATATAGTTCTTACCAGATGATGCGTCTGTAGACGATGATGGCACATAAAGCTACAACTGCTGCATTTATAGCCCGCCCCAGTGTCAGGGTTACAGAGTTATTTTAAGTTATAAGGACTGTAAACTTGCATGGTTTTCGGAGGCGGATGTACACCCTCTAAAGTAAGAATGGTGGCTGGGAAGAGTAGGGCTCGATGTAAAGATTACTCGTAGGAAATCTACGAACTGGCAAATATCCAGCTGCACAGAAACCTTTCAGAGACGTTTTAGGAAGATGATGTTCCCAAAGTTGCTCTGGGTCACTTGCATGTTTGATGAAAGCAGTTTTTAATATTTTTTAAAGAGACAGTAGTTTTGGGAGAGTATTTGTATAGATTGTTGCAATAAAAACTGATTTTAAAATGCATCTTTCTTTTTCCATAGCATTTGGAGGTGAAAAATGGAAGACAAATGTATTGCTTACGGCATTATTATGTCCTGGGTTAGTATTTCTCCTTATCTTCATTTAGATATTATACTGTTTAAATGTTGCCATTGCAGACATAAAGTATCTTTTGACTTTATTTATTTATTTTTAATGTTTTTATTTATATTTTGCCAAACAAAAGAAAAAAAAGAAACCACAACAAAATCGGTTACAGTCCTGCAGTGATATGCATTTGTAGGCCATACATCATACAATACCGCCTCACAGCCACCTTGGGCTTGTTGAGCAATCAATTTCAGTCTGTTCACACATCCCCATTATGGTATCTCAGGGTTCCTCCTCTTGAATGCTAGGGAAACAATACTTATCTTTAAGGTTAAGGGAAGGATCGCTCCAGGGTCATCTAGACATTTCCCATCCCATCCTCTAGGCCATAATAGGCCCTCCATTTGCCCCACACCTTGTGGAATTTCTTCGGGCACCCCCCTCTCCTTATAGTTAACCCTTTCTGCTGCCATGTACATATCCATCCCTGCCTTCCATTCTCGAAGTAGGGGAGCAGTTGCAGCCCCCCAAGTTCTCGCTACGTCCCTTTTCACCACTACCAGGGCTAACATAGTAAAAATTAGCTGTGGTCGACCCAGATCTACATCTCCTGGTATGCCCAGCAATATAAATTAGGGTCCAAGGGTATAGTCATCTCTAAAACCTTGCTCAATTCCCACAATACCTTCTCCCAGTAGGCCTGTATTTTAGTGCAGTTCCAGATGGTATGATAAGTCTCTCTTCTCATAGCCACATCTCTGACAACTAGGGTCACTGGCTCAGACCATTTGGTGAAGTCTGGCTCTGTGAAATATTTTATATTGGCTGAGGCGAAGGTGGGATTTAATTCCCATCTCCCTATGGTGCATCAGGGCTGCTTCCCAATCTATGTTTTCGAGTATGCCTAAATTTCCTTCCCAGGTCTCCCTCAACTTGCCCAACCTGTCTGGTGCATTGTTATTCAAGGTCCGGTAAGTGAGCGATACCGCCTTGGTAAGCATGTGCTCTTGTAACAGGCGCCCCTCCAACGGTGCATAGTCTGGCCGTGAGGAGGAGGTTAAGGTCTCTGCCTGCCAGGCACGTCTATGTTGAGCGTGCTTGAAGAACTGAGAGGTATGCAATGCAAAGTCTGTCCGTAGTGAATGGAAGCTTTGGAGTTTACCCTTGGCAATGTTGTCACCTATGGTAGAGATACCTATGGCGTCCCAGCCCTTGAAGCCCCTCAATTTTTGGATTTCTTTTAGCCAAGTACAGTGCCAAAGGGGCGTCTGCTTAGTAAGTTTATGATCCCACCCCATTGCCTTCATTGCTCTTTCCCACGCCTCTATCGTGGCTTGGGTAGCCGGGAGAAGTCGCCCCTTATCCCGTCCCCCTTAGAGATCATGCATGCAGGTACATCCCGCCATGGTTTCCCTCCCTAGTCTGTAGGTGGGGTGGTCCCCAGGGGCATGTATCCAATCAGTCACTGGTGTTAGCTGTTCCGCCCAGTAGTAGGCCTCGATGTCCGTCATCGAGATCCCCCCCCCCCCCCCCCATTATACTGATTGTGTTTTAACGTACCCAATGCAATCCTCGGCTGTTTCCCAAGCCGTAGGAGGGAGCGTAATTCTGCCTCAATAGCTCGGAAGGTTAGTCGCGAAAGGGGGTAATATGTGTTCTGTAGCGCATACAGGAAGCGGGGCAAGGTAATCATTTTTAAACATGGCGGCCCGGCCTAGGATAGTGAGACGAAGGGATTTCCATCGCTGCGCATCTTCTGCAAAATTTGTAGGTACACGTTTAATGTTTCTCTGATAACAAAGGTTCTTATCGGTAGTGAGGTAAATTCCCAAGTATGTGAACCCACTATGGGCTATCTTAAGGGCCCCAGGGAGGGTAGGCCATGAGGACAGGGCACCCGGCCTATATATTACTGACTTGTGCCAGTTAATAGTGTACCACGAGTTAATCCCATAGGCGTCCATGGTAGAAAACAAGGTGGGAATCGTGATTTCCGGATGCGTAATATAGAGCAGGATATCGTCCGCATATAGAGAGATCTTTTCTTCCCAGGTGTCTGCTGGTTTAATACGGAACCCCCGGATCTCAGGGCACTTTCTAATCGCACAAGCCAGTGTCTTGATCGTGAGAGCAAAGAGCAACGGGGAGAGAGGGCAGCCCTGACGGGTGCCTCTTCTGATAGGTAAGTTTCCGGAGGTCTGACCATTGACCCTAAGACTCGCCCGGGGATCTTTATGCAAGAGTCCCACCCAGTTCTGGAAATTGGGACCTATACCAAATTTAATCAAGGTTGCCGCGTCCAATGACAGGATCAGATGTGGGGTGTCGTGGTCGTTAACCTCCATTAACCAGTTATGGGTCCTGCGTAAATTCAGTCTAGTCGCCCAGCCGGGCAAAAAACCCAACTGATCCTGATGTACTAAAGTAGTGATTACTTGGCAAGTCTCGTGGCAAAGATAGTAGTCAATATTTTCACCTTGATATTGAGAAGGGATATTGGGCGATGTGATGCACATTAATTAGGGGGCTTCCCCTGTTTTTAATGATGGGGATGATCGTGGCTATGCGTAGGTCCAGGGGCAGGATTCTCTCCTGAGACGCATCCTGAAAGAGATTCAGAAGGTGGGGACTAAAGAGATCCGTGCACCTCTTATAGAGTTCTGCAGGTAGGCTGTTGGGACCTGGGGTCTTCCTGGGACGTAATTGGGTTATGACCAGTTTAATTTCGTCCACAGTGATATCTTAGTCTAGCCTCTCCCTATCAGCCTCCTCTAGTAGTGGGCTATGAATCTCCACCAAATATTCTGTAATGGCCGAGCCCTTACTCAGGATCCGGGCATCATAGAAGTTTTGATAATAGGACGCGAAAGTCTGTACTATCTGCTTATCTTGTGTATGTGTTATCCTTGGTGATCTATAATACTTGTCACCCATCGGGTCTCTACTTCTCTACGGCTAAGCCATGCCAGGAGCTTACCCGACTTGTCCCCCACATCATACAGCCTATGCAAGGTCGCCTGGGCCTGCGCCTTAGTGGCTAGAGCCCTATAGTGATGTACGTCTGTTAGCTGTTGCACGACCTGGGGTTCTCTTTGCCTGATGTTCCATCTTTCTAGGGTAAGAATCTGGGCCTCAAGTGTAGTTGGTTCTTCCTGGTCCATCCTCCTTTCCCATGCTACCCGATTTTGAGCCCTATCTCTTAGGACCGTTTTATACGTTTCCCAGATCACTACTCCGGACTGCACCGAACCCAACTTTTCAGCAAAGAAGGCTTTTGTATCAGCTCGGATGCCATTGAGCACCTCATCATTCTGTAGGTCCCATGCAGACAATCTCCAGCCCCATGCCCCGTCCGGGCCCTCTCTCCCACTCGTACTCCCACTCGTACATACAGTGGTAAATGGTCGGACAAGCCCCTGGCCATGTATTCTGCTTCGTGTATGTCTTGTATTGCACCACTCGGGAGGAACACATAGTCCAATCTCGAGTAGACCCTATGGGCACCAGAATAGTATGAGTATTGTCGTTCCCCCGGATACAGGTGTCACCATACATCCACCAGACCCAGTGGATCAGCAAGACGTGCCAGTTGTGTAACAGGGGACGATAGGACATGTTCTCCCGAGCGGTCTATGGGGATATGCATCACGTCGTTCAAGTCACCCCCGATAATGTGTGTCGAGCCCAGTGTCTCCAATAATATGTCTGTCACTTTGTTTAGCGTCCTGATTTGCAGTTTCAGCGGGGCATAAACCGAGAGAATGGGTAACATTCCTCCTGCCCCATGACCCTGTCACTCCCACAAAGGTGCCTTGGGGATCTATCCACGTATGCTTCACACTGAAGGGAGGTGACTTCTTAATCAGAATGGCGACTCCTCTAGAGCCAGAGGTGTACCCCGCATGCGCCAAGACGGTGTATGCCCCTTGTGCTATGGACCCACATTTAGTGCCTTTGAGATGTGTTTCCTGCGACAGTACCACATCCGGTTGAGTGCGTTTTATGAAAGACATCATCAACCTTCTTTTTATTTTGTTTTCAAGGCCATTAACATTCCAGGTTAGGGCCGTGAAGGACTAATCCCCGAACTCGTCATGGAAGGCTATAGTGCAGTGGTGGTGGCGTATGTATGTATGCGTATGCAGTAATATAACACCCTGAAATAGGGGTGTGATTGGTTGTGTATGCTCTGCGGACTCTGTGACTGAACCTCAACAAAAACATAAATAACAATAACAAAAACTCAAATGATTGAAACCCCCTTCCGGCCCCCTCCACCCTACCTCCCCCCCCCCCCATTTCCACATCCTCAACCAGAATGATACTTCCAAGGTTGTGCAGAAGGGTGGTAGAGGTCTGTTGCCCACCCCAGTCCAAAACTTATGTTACAAGTTCAAACTCTTGCAGCCCCACAAATGACCCCAAGAAAGAGAACAAACAATAAGGAAGAAAAAGGACGAAGCCGAAGACTGAAAAAGAGGAAGAGTCCAGGGTAGCGGAGAGGAAGACAGGACAGGGAAGAAAGAGTAGCAAAAGAAGAGGGAGAAAGAAAGGCAAATGTCCAAGTCTTAGGCCACTTCTGGCCTTTCACCTGTGTTGGAATGCAACCCTTTAGTCGCTTTGCAGGTCGAATAGGTGGTGTAGTGGGGGTAGGCGCCCAAAACCAAACTCGGCCGTTTTAATCTCATCCCACGGCAAGTCTCCAAAGCTCTTGTTCAGGAGTTCGAATCAGGGGCTTCTCACTGTGAGGCAAGTGTTTCCGGTGCTGCGTCTTGCTCCCTTGCTACGATATCAGCAACCAAAGGATGTTGTGACGGATCATCGCCGTCGTCTTCTCCGGAAGAGCTCTCCCTAGTGTCCGTCTCAGTGCAGGTTTCACGACAGCCAAGGATGCGTGCGTTGCACGAACCCGCCAGCAAGTTGGAGTCTAGTGATCATCCACTTCTCCGCCGAACCCATCCAATCCCTTTCGTAACATACGGTGTTGGATCCTGCAGACGTTCTCTTCGATTACCCTGGGATCTCAGCGTCCTCTGAAATCCAAGGAGTTTCCCCGCCGATGACTGACGCGGCAAAGCTTCCATCTGTTTCAAGACAGGACGTTCTTCGATCCATTACCACGCTTCCTCTGGTGTTTGGAAGTGGGTCTTTCCCATGAATAGTACCTTCAATGTCGCGGGGAATAGAAGCATGTATTGGATTTTATGCTCCCTGAGTTTCAGCTTCATGGAATCATAGGTGCGCCTTTGTTTTTGGACCTCCCTGCAGTAGTCAGGGAAGATCATTATGCGTTTGTTTTCATGTCTAATGTTCCCCTGTGCACCCAGGGAGGGGGGGGGGGCCTCGCCGTCAACGCCCTGTGAGCCCTCTCTATGACGAAACACGTGGAGAATTTATCCGCCGGGAGGGTGCGCTGGAGCCATGAGTAAAGGAAGTCCGATGTACTTGTTCCTTCAATGCCTTCTCTAAACCCCACAAGGCACAAGTTGTTGCGCCTCGCCCTGTTTTCTGCATCATCGACGCGCAATTGGAGGTCTGCCATCCCCTTGCGGAGATCCTGAAGCAAATTCTCGGTCTCACACAGCCGGGTCTCAGATTCTGTGATTGGCGGCTAGGTTGCATAGGTCCTGCCTCAAGAGCGTTACCTCCATCCCCACTTCTCCTATTTTCCCCTCTGTCCTGGAGGATTGGATCGCCTGGAGAAGAGTATCCGTGTCGGTACGACTAGTCGGTCGATCCTCCAGGGGGGGAGTGGTTACCTTGGTGTAACGGTCCATTTTCCCCCAGGCGCGGTGGCTTCGGGTCTTTGTCCTTGCCCATGGTCGGGAATGCAGTGATGAGCCACAGGAAGAGTAGTGGACAAGCTGGGTCTGACCACCTACGTGGCATGAGAGGTCCCCTGTCACTCCTGCGGTGGGGTAACCTTCAAGCGGGGCCCCGGTCAGCAGAGCGTCGCGTCGCTCGCACGTTGCTCAGCCCCAGCCCAGGCGCGGTGATCCCGCCGCAACAGCTGCAGTCGCCTGGGTCTCCAAAGCGGTCAGTCACTTATGGCCGGCCTAAGGACCTCTGTCGTCGTCTGTGTCGGCCTCCGATCAGGCCCCTTGTGCAGCGCGGATTCCCCAGGGCAGCCGGCTCACCTTTTCCTCCGGTCCGGGGGGCCGTCAGTCAGCCCACTCAACCGTCGCCAGACCGCGCGGCAACGGGGTGTCGTCCTCCAGGAGTCCGCGGCAGGGAGTCCCACGTCCCCAGGGGTGCACCCAGGGCTGGATTGGGAACTGAAAGCAGCCCTGTCAAATTTTTCCAGACCAGCCCCTATCTGGCGTGCAGCGACCCTAACCAGTACTAGGGTGGGTTTGGGGGGGGTTAAGTACACCTTGTTAAGAAATGGTGTAAAGAAAAGTAAAGAGCCCTGTTAAGCAGTCTGAAAAACTCTGATACTCTAGTCTTGAAATCTGCTCTTTCTTTTTTCTTTTTTCAATAAGAGGTATCAAAATTTGCAAGTTTCAAACCTAGAATGCTTCCAATTTTTTGGAGACCGCCTTAATAAAAAGCGTTTTGCTTGAAATGGGAAAGAATACCTTTTTTGTAGACGCCAAAAAATTGGATGAAACTAATCACATAGCAATCACATGTGGCCCTTAATGCAGAGATATATTTTCATATAATCCATTCTGCTAGAAAGCAGCCCATATCTCTTTGGGGAGCTGTATTTAGGTTTAGTAACGTTTCAGATGTGAGGCCAGTATACGAGGTCATTAAGGAGCATATATCAGTGGTGCATCCGGTGTAGTGACACCAAGGCACACAAATGAAATGGTCCAATACACAGTGGCTCTTTTTTTCAAGATCGATCCTGGTGTTTAATATTATTAATACTAATAATGCTAATAATAACATTACAATAGTTTTATAGATTGTGCCACATAAAACATTAGTTGGACAAACAATCTTTGACCCCAGCCCCCGTGCCTCCCAGAACGGGGTACTTCCAAGTGAAAATACCACATTGACTACAACCCGTATACCCTATGCTTTCTGGGAATGGGCCTCCTTGCGTAACCTGCACAGTATCTGCCTGTGCCGGCAGATTAGGCGGAAACCTGCCCTCTGCAGAGGGCATTATTGTTCAAACAACTTAAAGTCAAATAGAAGTGACACTGCACGTCCAGGCACTGTAGCTACATTTAGTTTACAAGTCCACTAGCAATTACAAGAATATTTTTTCCACAAAATGATTACATTCACAGTTCTCAGAATATTAGCTATGAACCCCCACGACCACTCTCATGTCACTAAACCTTACAATGGCACAGGACGGACACAATGCTGCGCCTGCTTGCACCAAATCAAACATTTTAGTTATTGTGATTGTCACTGTCCCTGACGGTGACAATCATTATGATTAGAATTTTTGATTTATTGCCTGCAGGGTGCAGCCAGACAGCACCACGGCCTGCGACGATGCGCAACTCAAGCCATCACGTCTTTCCGCCATGCTCACAAATTGACTGTGCTGCGCAGAACCAAGCCAGGGCCTATACATTTTGCTTTTGATGCTGACCCGGTCGCGACGCCTGCCCAGAAGACAGTGCCATGATGATTGCAAACGAGTGGATAGACACTAGACTCACCTGCGGGCGGCAGACAGGGGGGGCTAGAATAATGCCCATTAAGAGACTTAGCGCCAATAAGTGGAACTCATTCAGCGAGAGGGATGCCATGCGCCAAGCTGTGAGACTGATAGTGCACCAAAGCGTGCAACATGTGCCCTAAGGGTAAGACGTCACCCCATAGACGTGAATTCCCAAACAGGCAGCATTGGTTATGACCTTATAAGCTAGTCCGTCCTCCAGAGGGCCTGAGACTCACAACTATTGAATGAGACCGTCCTCAAGGTGTGTGACTTGCACCCGTTGAGTGAGACTATCCTTGCTCAACTTGTTTGATATCTATTGCACCCATTAAGTGAGACACTGATCCTAAACATGTAAATCACACCCAATGAGACCTACTTCACGGTAACTGATTCAGATCCAGTCACTGTGATGGTGTGACATGCAGTAAAACTCACAACCGAAGAGGGACAGTGTGTTCCAAGGAACGAGATTCGCGCTTAGTAAGTGACGTCTTGTGCCATCCCGTGAAACTCAAAAATTGTGAAACAGTGCTAAGCTGCGAAACTCACACCCAAAAAGCAGCACTCTTACGTTTGCTAGGTCTGTGTGCGCGTAGATCACCCAGTTTTATATGCATTCTGGTGTCCTGATTTAACAATCCGATAAACAGGACTACAATGGAAAATTTATCTGGACTGGAGGACTCAAGCCAAGAAATGTTATTTCACACTTTCGGCCCAGGGCCTTTCATGGATACAATCAATAAAACAATAGGAAACTGACGAAGAAAAGTGAGACAATGTAATGCAGAAAGGGAAAGTACCAGTAGGAAAATATATGGGGAAGTCATTTTGGGGATGGGGAAAACTAGAAAGGGTCGGAGAGGGGTAAAGTGCTGGGAGTGCCAAAATGGAGTTCGCCCCCGATAGTGACAAAGAGTGCGGCTACGAGCCTTTCCGCGGAGAGCTACTCACACCAGAACCAGGGAGATTTGAGAGCTCTTAAAGAGTAGATTGTGTTCCAAGATGCGGCACCCACTTAGTGGCATTCGCTACTGAGGCTCACACCAGTGAGCAAAACATGGCTCCAAGGTGCGAGACTTGCACCACGTGTGACAAGCGCAGAGTGAATCTGTGCTCCGAGGTGTGTGTGTGTGAGAGTCATACCCTCTGAGACTGATGTGCCAATCCTTAGAACTCCACCCACCCAAAGTGCGAGACCTTAACCTAAAGCGCGAGTCACCTCCTGTGCCTCTGCAAGTAACCACTCGTGTTTTCTGTAAGGGATGCTCACCCCATACTTACAGAAGTTTTCTGAGGGTATTGCCCATCCTTCCCCTTCCCCCATGGAAGGGGGCACTCTTTCGTTATCTGGCAGGAGACAAAGGGGGTACAACAGCCGGTCCCTCAGGGAACAGCAATCCGTTGAGACGCTCAACAACCGGCCTTTTACAGCCCTCTAAGTGTGCCGAGAAATAATTAAATTATGGGGTGCCTCACTCTGTCTCAGTAGTTTTGTCTCTCTGGATGCCGCCTCGACCTCGCCTCACCAGTCACGTGCACTTTTTATTGCGCGAGCTCCACTGCGCATGATCACCAGACACCCGCCCCGCCCTAAGGGTGAACTGAAAGTAAGACCACGCAGACGCGGTGGCGGAGACTGCGCGCGATACCTCCGATTTATTAAATGATTAAAACTCACGGTCACTGTAGTGGTTACTGGAGCTTGCGCTCGGTACCGACATGGTGTGAAGGGTTATGCATCGGGCAGCTAGCGCGCGATGCATCGTTCACATGATTCAGTCCTCGCGCACCCGACTGTGTTTAGTTCTTTTGTATATGTTTGAATAGGAGTTCTGTGAGACTCGGATGATACGAGTCAGTTGCGGTTAGGATCTACATTGAAAGGGATACTCCGTGTCTTGGGTGGATTGCAATCAAATAAACTTCTCTTCACAAGTTATCGTGACTCGTCTGGATTACTCACCACTTCATTTGGCGACGACCGGGAGAGACTCCACCCATACCCACGCTTTTCAAGACGAAGTTTATTTTCGGCTGATTTTTCACGCTGAAGATTCTTCCTACGACGACGTTCAGGCAAAGTACAAGCCGGATCGCACGTACATCAGGGTTTGTCCCGGAAGAGGTACGTGTTTAATTTGACTGACACGGAGTCCCATTGGCCCGTACGCCTTATACAAGCGTACAGTGAGACACCTCGCTATTGGCTGTTTGGAAATTTTACATACGGCGCTTGTTCCCGTACGTTGATACATTGTTGCAGTCTTTCCCTGAGGTTTGAGACACTGCGCAGAATCGAACGTGTCAATTTCCCTGAAGTTAGCCAGCGCGTCGATCTGATTATCAGCGACGCGCACGCTTGAAAGAGTCCATTTGAGTTTGGCTTCAGTTTAAAATATATTTATATTTGACCAACAGCTATTTAGTTCTGGACAAGACACGCCCAAAGATAAAGATTAACCAGCGCATCGATTTACCTTTCAGCGACGCGCACGCTTAAAGAGTACACTGACCTCAATTTCATGCTCATCTGTTGTTATTCAGCGATGCGCACGCTAACTCATATTTAAACTAGTTAATTCAAGTCTTCTACCAACGCCTTGTTTGTTTTCCAGTGATGTCCACACTTAGGTTAAATTGGATCATTTAAATTCCCCTAATATGTGATCTCTCCGTAAAATGAGTTTAGTCACGCTTTGTTTTATTTAACATGTTATCGTGTTAATAATTACAAGTTATTGTTTTAGCATTTTTCTCGATGGCGGTTGAAATACTGCAGTAATTGTTATTCATTAACATAGAACGTGATATTTATACATCATATTCGACTTACATAATTCATTGATAAAGTATTTACATTTTCATTTTTTTTTCTCAACATGTCTAATGTTCAACAAATTACCCAAATTACTCACCCACCTCCATTTCTCAGCAAACCAGGTTCCCCTGAGATTATTTGGTCCGAATGGTTTAGACTGTTTCAAAATCATTTGGTAGCCATTGATGCGGTCGGTTATTCTCCTGAAAATTTGCTATTCTCTTTGGGTGTTTGGGTCAAGCCGCACAAAGAATTTTTGACAGTAATGTACCTATTCCACCACCAGCATCTCATGCAGGGGATGGACAATGGAACGTGTACTTAGAAGCAATAGCCAGGTTAAAAAAACAATTTTCAGACGAACCGAATATAATGCTAGAGCGACATAATTTTTACAGTAGGAAACAAAAAGAAGAGGAAAAAGTAGAGGAATACATATCTGCACTCAGAGTATTGTCTATTACATGTGACTTTGGGCCGTTGTCAGACAATTATATCAGAGACCAATTCGTTTTCAACTGCGCTTCAAGGAAAATTAAACAAAGAATTCTAGGGTGCAAGAATCCAACACTGACTGAAGTAATTGATCTGGCTCTAAGTATTGAACGTTCGACTATTTCCAGCAAAGTAATAGATGGTGTCAAGAGCGGTGTCAACATGGTTTCAACCCCAGAGACAGATAAGGACAACACATTATGCGCAGTGAGTGTTAGGAGCAGACCACAAAAAAACTTTCAAAGGAAACAACCAATGTTTTGTTATAGGTGTGGGTCGAAAAACCACATTGGCAATGCTCCTAATTGCCCAGCCATTAACAAAAGATGCGTTGTATGTAAGAAAATTGGTCATATTCAAGGGGTGTGTAGGAATGTTAGAAAACCATTCAATGTGAGTTATGTTGATCCTGACGTTGACAATTGTACCAATTCTTTGAACAACATTGTGGTAACGTTAGATTGCGATGACCATGCGAATCAGATAAAGGGTCCCTTATGCTCTGCCATAATTGATAAAGTTTCCTTACAGGTAATGGCTGATTCTGGTTCCCCGATTACAATATTAAGGGATTCAACTTTTTACGAGTTATGGAACAGGAAAAATGATTTGTGGGTATCTGATGTTAACCCAAAAGCATTTGGGGAAAAAGATATCAATATGCTGGGTTATTTTCCAGGTATGGCACAGTGTCTAGGTAGGCAAACCATGACTAAGATATATGTTGCTGAGAAAGGGAAAAATATTATTGGGTGGAAGGATCTTGCTCGTATGGGTTTGTATTTGGTGCCAGGGGATGATGAACCGATTAAAGTAGGTGATCTACCAGTGTGTAACATTGATTGTGACGACATCAATGTTATATCTAGCCTTATGAATGAGATCATCGCTGAGTTTAAATCAGTTCTTAGCAGTTCAGTGGGGTCAGTGAAAGGTTTTGAACACCGTATTAGGTTGATACCTGGAGCTAAGCCGGTTTTTCAGAAAGTACGCTCCGTGCCATTAAGCGTGAGAAAGGAATTGAAAGAATCGTTAAAGTCTTTATGCGACCATGGTATTATTGAATCAACAGATTCCTCTCAATGGGTCGCACCCATTGTGATCGCACGAAAAAAAAATGGCGAGGTTAGGCTCTGTGCGGAGTTGCGCGCACTTAATAAAAATATTATAATTGACTGCCATCCATTGCCTAAAATTCACGAACTACTTGCAAACCTTGGTGGTGCAGAATGGTTTTCCCTGATTGATCTAAGATCGGTTTACCACCAGGTTCCTTTAACTAAAGAGTCCCAAGAATTAACTACTTTCATTACACCGTTTGGTGCCTTTAAATTTTTACGTCTTCCTTTTGGCTTGGCGTCAGCTGGAAGCGTTTTTCAGAAACTGATGGATACGCTATTTAATGGAATCAACGGGGTACAAGCGTACCTGGACGATATTTTGATTTTTGCAAAATCATTTGAAGAACATAACATTATTTTGAAACGAGTTTTATCAATTCTCGCATCTAGAAACATGACTGTCCGTTCGGATAAATGTAAATTAGCGGTGCAGGAACTGGAATATTTGGGCCATACGGTTTCAAAGAATGGAATCCGACCCAAATTTTCGGTAATCAGAGCTATTACAGATGCTAAACACCCATCTGATAAAGACTCTTTGCGATCATTTTTGGGACTGGCCGAGTATTATGCCAGATTTGTACCTGCATATGCCCAGATGGTTGAACCTTTGAGGTTACTCTTAAGGAAGGGCTCTAGCTTTAATTGGTCACCGGAACTAGATAAGGTTTTCAATGACGTAAAAAAAGATTACTTCCGCGCAAACTTTACACGTATTTAGAGACAATTGCGTGTCAATAATAACAGTTGACGCGAGCCTCTCTGGCTTAGGCGCAGTGCTCACACAAAGAGTTAACAGCCAAGAACAAACAGTAGCCTTTGCGTCCAGATCACTCAAATCGTTTGAACAGCAAATCTGAAAGAAACACGTTAGTTAGATTCCTCACCTTAGAATATCCCCAGGCGTCAGACTGGATCCGGAAGATTTTTCGTCAGCAATACCCCTTGCGCGTCGCTAGGCGTCGTCTGCGGCTCCGCGTCCGTCGTCGGCGTCGTGCGCCGGGATGACGTCGTCGGAGTACTTAGACGCCGCCCTCGCGCGCTGACGTCAGTTCTTCTTTTTTCCGCGCCAGTAAGCGCAGATCCGGGAGAGCTACCCCTTTTAGTCTTTTTTGACTAAATCTTTTTGATCATTTTTGATCCTTGTCTGTCGACATCTGGTGCCGGTAGGATGCCTGGGTTCAAGGCTTGCGAAGATTGTCATCGACTGATGTCGGTGACCGATCACCACCGCCGGTGCCTCTACTGCTTAGGCCTCGACCACGACGCGGAGTCGTGCAACGACTGTCAGGCCCTGACTTCGAAGGCTAGGCGGGAGCGGTCCCGCAAGCTTCTCGAGCTTCGCCACTCGGCTCCGCGTCGTGCGCGATCCCGGTCCAGGAGGAGGTCCAAGGATCGCTCGCGGAGCCCTAGCCGACGCCACCATCGATCGTCGGGCTCCAAGTCGTCGGGTAAGTCCAAACACTCTAAGAAGTCCAAGCGGCGACATCGCTCTTCGGACTCCCCTCGCCGGTCGCGCGACTCGGCCGAGGGTCCAAGTGGTTCCAACCCCGCGGCTCCGGCGGAGCCGCAGGCGCCGCGTCCGCCCCCATACCTTCCGGTCCCTGGGGCTGACGCGGCGCCGGCGGAGATCAGTGCCTTCCTCTCGGCCATGAGGAGCCTGGCCCCGCCGTCGACGCCCGCTGGCGCGCCTTCGGGCCCCGCGGACTCGACTGGGCGACCTCGCGTGCCGGCGGCTCCGGCCCCGGCGCCGACTCCGGTCTCGACGCCGCAGGTCCCCGCGGGGCCCTTGCCTGGGCCCCAGTCGACGCCGGTTGACCTTGTCACTCCTCCACCGGCGCCGACGCCTGAACCACCGACGCCGTCACCGGCCCCACCGACGCCGACGCTTGTGACGCCGACGCCCCGGTTTAGCCCTCATCCGGACCCGACGCCGGCACGGCGTTCGCCGACGCCGCATCCGACGCCGCTTGAGACCTACCATCTCTACAGTCCGGTTCCGATCATTCCTCCTGTTTATCAGGAATCGGAAGAAGGGGGCGACTGGGAGGGGTTCGAGGACCCTCTGGCTGTTCAGTCACGGCTTTCTCAGGACTGGGCAGATGAACTGGGGGAGGCCAGCGGGCTGGACACCTCGCCAGACGCTGGATTCACTTCTCCTCCGACCGTGGCTTCGGAGGAGGGTGCAGCATTTTCTGTGGTGCTGCGCAAGGCGGCTGAGGCCCTTGGGCTCGAGTTGCCTGCCGTGGCTGTGAGGACCAACATCCTCACTGAGGTGCTTCAAACCTCAGCAAGCTCCACTGAGCCTCTGCTGCCGTTCAACGAGGCCCTCACTGACGTTCTGCAGGGCACCTGGTCCAAGCCCTCCACAGTTCCTCCTGTGGATAGGAACGTTGCCAGGCGCCACCGCCCTGCTCCGGGCGACCCCAGTTTCCTGTCCCAACACCCCACCCCCGAGAGTCTGGTTATCCAGGCCTCTACTTCCCAATCCTCCTTCCCGACCGCTCCGCCGGACCGGGATTCCAAGAGACTCGAGCAGTTTGGCAAGAAACTGTTCTCGTCCCTTAGTTTGGGCCTGCGGTCCTTAAATACCGCCTGTCTCTTGGACCGTTATTCCCATTCCCTGTGGGATACGGTGGAGGACGTGCTGCCCCTGTGTCCGGAGGAGGTCCGGACGCGTCTTACCCAGGCTTTGGCCGATGGGAGGGATGCAGCACGGCACGCCATACGATGTGGGCTTGACACCACGGACTCGCTAGGTCGGGCGATTTCCACCACGGTGGCGCTCCGCCGCCACACCTGGATGCGGTCCACGTCATTTTCCGGGGATGTCCAGAACACCCTCATGGACATGCCCTTTGATGGCACTCGCCTGTTTGGTGAGAAGGCGGACAGTGCGCTGAACCGCTTTAAGGACTCCCGGGCTACGGCCAAGTCCTTGGGCCTCTCGGCTCCGCGGGCGCACACCTCCGCTTTTCGCCCCTTTCGTGGCCAAGGAAGGGGCGCCTCCTCACGTCCGCAAAGCCACCAGCTGCAGAACCAACCTGCGCGCGGTCGCGGACGTGGCTTCCGCCGTGGCGGAAATGGAGGCCGACGTGGTCAGCCCACATCCACCCCGGCAGCATCCGCCTCAAAGCCTTCCTAGTCCGAGCTTTCAGGCCCATACCACGCCAGTGGGCGGCAGAGTTCGCCATCACCTGCTCCACTGGCGGTCCATAACATCGGACAGGTGGGTGCTGCAAATCGTCCGAAGGGGCTACTCCCTCCCCTTCGAGACGACCCCTCCAGCCATGCCACCGCAGCACCACCGTATCTCGGGGGATCATTTGGATCTTCTCCGCGAGGAAGTTTCGGCTCTCTTGGCCAAGGGGGCCGTCGAGCGCGTTCCGAGTCCAGAAGTAGGTCGTGGTTGTTATTCCCACTACTTTCTGGTTCCCAAGAAGGGCAAGGGGGGCCTGCGCCCTATCTTGGACCTCCGGAACGTCAATGCCTTCCTCCGAAAGGAAAGGTTCAAGATGCTAACGTTGGCTCAGGTTTTAGCTGCCCTAGACCCTGGAGACTGGATGATAGCGTTGGACTTGCAGGACGCATATTTCCACAACCCCGTCCTGCCGGCCCACCGGCGTTACCTGCGGTTCACGGTGGGCCAAGAGCACTTTCAGTTTACCGTGCTCCCCTTCGGCCTCACCAGTGCCCCTCGGGTGTTCACGAAAGTGATGGCGGTGGTCGCAGCTCATCTGCGCAGATCAGGGGTCCCAGTCTTCCCCTATCTCGACGACTGGTTGTTGAAGGCGGGCTCGCCCCAAGCAGTCGTCTCCCACCTCCAGACTACGGCGGATCTCCTGCATTTGCTGGGGTTTTCCATCAATGTGCCGAAGTCACACTTGAGTCCCTCTCAGAAGCTCCTTTTCATCGGAGCGGTTCTCGATTCGGCGCAGTTCCGGGTCCATCCACCGGAACAGCGGGTCCGGGATATACAGGCCCTGATTCCCATCTTTCGGCCCCTATCCCGGGTTTCGGTCAGGCTAGTGTTGCGGCTTCTGGGGCTGATGGCCTCCTGCATCCTACTAGTGCATCACGCCAGGCGGCGCATGCGGGCTCTGCAGTGGGACCTGAAGTTTCAGTGGGCCCAGCATCACGGCAACCTGTCCGACCATGTCTTGATCTCGGAGGGTACTGCACAGCAGTTGCAGTGGTGGCTCACGGACCGCGAGTGGGTCAAGGGCAAGAGCCTCTCCCTTCCCCAACCGGAGCATGTCGTAGTGACGGATGCGTCCCTCCTGGGATGGGGTGGCCATATGGGAGAGGCGGAGATCAGAGGCCTCTGGTCTCCGGCGGAGTCTCGTCTCCACATCAACCTGTTGGAGTTGAGAGCGATCCGGCTTGCACTGAAAGCCTTCCTTCCCTCTGTCAGGGGAAGTGTCGTGCAGGTGTTCACGGACAACACCACCGCCATGTGGTACTGCAACAAACAGGGCGGGGTGGGGTCGTGGACCCTTTGTCAGGAGGCTCTGCGCCTCTGGACATGGCTGGAACACCAGGGCGTCACCCTGGTGGTTCAACATCTGGCGGGCTCTCTGAACGCCAGAGCAGACGAACTCAGCCGCCGGTGCATGATGGATCACGAATGGCGTCTGAACTCCGAAGTGGTGCAAGGCCTCTTTCAGCAGTGGGGAGAGCCTTGGTTAGATCTATTCGCCACCGAAGAGAACGCGCAATGTCAGCAGTTCTGCGCGTTGGAATTTCCAAGGCGGCACTCGCTCGGCGACGCTTTTCGTCACGAGTGGAGTTGCGGTCTGTTGTACGCCTTTCCGCCTATACCACTTCTGCCCAGAGTGCTGAAGAAGATCAGGCGCGACCGGGCCCAAGTCATCTTGGTGGCTCCGGATTGGGCACGAAGATACTGGTATCCCGAGCTACTCAGTCTGTTGACCGATCCCCCGATACGTCTGCCCCTTCGGGAGGATCTTCTGTCGCAGCAGCAGGGGACGGTCCTCCACCCGAACCTGTCCAGCCTCCACCTCCATGCGTGGAGATTGAGCGGCGGCAGTTGATGCCATTTGACTTGCCTCCTGAAGTCTGTGATATCATTCTGGCAGCCAGGCGTCCCTCCACAAAGTCGGTATACGCCTGCCGGTGGAACAAATTTGTGGCATGGTGCACAGCAAAGGCTGTGGATCCCCTTTCCGCCCCTCTTTCTGAGGTTCTCCTCTTCCTTCTTTCTCTGGCCCGGCAGGGCTCTGCCCTGGGCACCCTGAAAGCTTATCTTGCTGCCATCTCCGCCTTCTTGCGGCTTCCTGATCAGCCTTCTCTTTTCAAGTCCCCTGTGGTTACACGCTTTCTCAAAGGCATTACACACACGTTCCCTCCTGTCCCTTTTGTAATGCCTCAGTGGGACTTGAATCTGGTTTTGACATTCCTGATGTGCGCTCCCTTTGAGCCTCTTCACAATTGCCCTCTTCGTCTTCTAACTCTAAAGGCTGCTTTTCTGGTAGCCATCACCTCGGCTAGACGGGTGAGTGAGCTCCAGGCTTTATCTTCAAAGCCTCCTTTTCTGTCTGTTCATCCGGACAAGGTTGTCCTTCGGCCTCGTCCCTCCTTTCTTCCTAAAGTGGTGACTCCATTTCACCTTGGGCAGTCTGTCACCTTGCCCACCTTCTTTCCGCCTCCGCATCCTTCCAAAGAGGAAGAGAGGCTCCACCGTCTGGACCCAAAACGTGCGCTCTCCTTTTATCTGGACCGCACAAAACAGTTCCGGGTGGACGACCAGCTTTTTGTTGGGTACGTGGGCGCTAAGAAGGGGAAAGCTGTGCACAAACGAACCATCTCTCGGTGGGTCGTTTTGTGTATAAAAATCTGCCATTCCTTGGCTAAAAAGGACCCTCCTGTTGGGCTGCGCGCCCATTCTACTCGGGCCACGGCGGCTACTACTGCCTTGGGACGGGGAGTCCCTTTGCAGGACATCTGTCAGGCGGCGACGTGGGCTTCGCTACACACGTTTGCCAGGCATTATTGCCTTGACAGCCAAGTCCGGAGGGATGGCTTCTTTGGCCGTTCTGTCCTCCAGGACTTTCTGGTGTGATCTTGGTTCGCAGACCCACCACCGGGGATGGTATTGCTTGGGTATCTATTCTAAGGTGAGGAATCTAACTAACGTGTTTCTTTCAGATGAACAAGTTACTAACCTTCGGTAACGATGTATCTGTAAGAAACATTAGTTAGTTAGATTCCTCACCGACCCTCCCATCCTCCCCGTTCTGCGAACTGACATCTAGGGTTAAGGTTGTCCTTTCAGGCCCCTAGATTTTATTTTTGGCACCAGTGTCGGTCTTTGCATGGCTCTGCGTTCCTGGCGCGGAAGGCTATGTACAAGAACTGACGTCAGCGCGCGAGGGCGGCGTCTAAGTACTCCGACGACGTCATCCCGGCGCACGACGCCGACGACGGACGCGGAGCCGCAGACGACGCCTAGCGACGCGCAAGGGGTATTGCTGACGAAAAATCTTCCGGATCCAGTCTGACGCCTGGGGATATTCTAAGGTGAGGAATCTAACTAACTAATGTTTCTTACAGATACATCGTTACCGAAGGTTAGTAACTTGTTCTATAGTACTATAGAAAGAGAGGCTTTAGCATGTGTATGGGCCGTGCAAAAATTTAAGATGTACATATGGGGACGAAAATTTGAACTGGTCACCGATCACAAACCACTTATTTATATATTCGAGAAAGTCAATTCAGCCTCAATGTCCGCAAGGTTAATGCGGTTAGTTTCCTGTTTGCAAGAATATCATTTTGCGGTGAAATATATTCAAGGAGGGAAGAACTTCCGCGCTGATTGTCTGTCCAGATTATCGATGATTAAGGATGATGACAACGAGTCTGTACCTGATGACATAGAATGTGTCACAGTAGTAGACGCAGTTTCCGAATTTTGTTCGGTTTTATCGGAAGAGGAATGGAATTCTGCAGGCCGGGAGGATGGAATACTTCAAAAAGTAATGGAGTATTCTTCTAGAAATTGGCCTAACCCTAGATGTCTCAACGGTGACCTTAGAATCTTCGCCCAAAGAGCTGATGAACTTTCGGTGGAGAATGGGATCGTTCGTAGAGGGGACAAATTCGTTCCCCCGACAAGCTTGCGACCGTTAATTATAAACAAAGCTCATCAGGGGCATCTTGGGGTTACCAAGATGATTATGAGGATCAAACAACACTATTGGTGGCCTTCTCTGGACAGTCAAGTGAGAAAATCAGTGAATGATTGTCCTGAGTGCCTTTTGTCCGATAAACACTGGCACACTTAAGGTTCCACTCCATCCTACAGAATTTCCCCATTCGTCTTGGGAAAAAGTAGGGATTGATTTTTCGGGACCTTATTCTATTCTAGATAAGGATGACAAGTACATTATTCTTCTAGTTGATTACCATTCAAAATGGATGTATTACGAGTTCGTAAACTCACCTGACACTGATACAACTATTTCATTTTTAAATGGGATTTTTCTAGTGGAAGGCTCTCCAAAAGTAATAGTTACCGATAATGGTACCCATTTCGTGTCTGAGAAAATGTGCTCATTTTTAAAGAGCCTAGACATTAAGCAATTAAAGGTAGCATTGTATTCGCCTTCTTCGAATGGGTTGGTGGAGAGAGGTAACAAAATAATCAAAGAAGGGGTTCAGACCGCTTTATCGGCAAAGATTAATGTGAAGGAGTTCATCAGACAGAAAGTTTGGAACTATAACACCTCCCCTCAATGTACCACAGGGGTTTCTCCCTTTAGTTTGTTAAGAGGCAGGGAGGTACATTTCACGTTATTACCAACTTGGCTCCAAAATACGGCTGAGGAGAAAAAGGTCAACTTGGATGAAATCCGTAAAAGGGTAAATATGAGACCAGAGCAGATGAAGATTAACTTTGATAAAAAGAGGGGGTCTTATGAGGATGTTCTAGTTGGGGATTGGGTTCTTATTAAGAAACCAAAGTGTGTGAGAAAGGGTGAGTCTATCTATTATGAACCAGTTCAAGTTATGAAAGTTAGTAGAGGGGCTGCGTTTATTGATGGAAAAGGCTGGTGGAATAAAAGACATTTGGTAAAGGTGTCCACACGCCAAGTTGGGATTATGCAGTACAGGCGTGGAAGAGATGAGGAGGATCTGCATTGGAGTCACTGGTTGGAACCTTCTGGTAGGGGTGTGGAACCTCCTGGTAGGGTTATTAACTACTCTTCATTGTCTACATCCTGTGCTCCCACGACTGTTATCCAGAATCCTTCTAGGGTTTATCCGCGCTCTTCTCGTGGGCGTAAGATTAAAGCACCAGCAAAATTTAATTCATTCATCAGATACTAAAAAAAAAAAAAATGTGTGTTTTCATGTTTTGTTTTGTTCATTTTTATAAGGGGGAAGGTGATGTTGTGGTTACTGGAGCTTGCGCTCGGTACCGACATGGTGTGAAGGGTTATGCATCGCGCGGCTAGCGGCGAAGCATCGTTCACATGATGCAGTCCTCGCGCACCCGACTGTGTTTAGTTCTTTTGTATATGTTTGAATAGGAGTTCTGTGAGACTCGGATGATACGAGTCAGTTGCGGTTAGGATCTACATTGAAAGGGATACTCCGTGTCTTGGGTGGAGTGCAATCAAATAAACTTCTCTTCACAAGTTATCGTGACTCGTCTGGATTACTCACCACTTCAGTCACGGCAACAAAACCGTCCCCCAATCAAAAAACCGTCCTGCCACATCCAGCCTACCGGGGGATTGCCCCATGCCCGGAATTACCAATCCGGCCCTGGGTGCGCCACGGTCCCGCAGGTCAGCCAAGCTGCCTCAGCTCTGGGCAGGCGCCATTTTGGTGAGGCATCTGCGGAGCCTTTCAGAGCCAACCGCAGTGTTTCGGAGGCTTGGAAAATAAAAACAAAAAAACTGCTGGTGTCATTTTGTAGGTGCATACACCAAGTCATAAGCTCTTTTTTAAATTATTTTTTTATTTTTTAGCATGCCGCAGGGCTTTGGGGATGCTATACAGAATCACTAAAACCCATTTGCAAAGCCAGCAGATCCCAAAAGCACAACCTATCGGCTTTGTCCATGCTTGTTCTTCCTGGCGACGAGTCAAATGAGAAGTGACTTTATCCAGGCATCCTCTGGCAGGCAATATTGTACCCATATCTTCGTGGAACACTGGATTGGACATGCTGGGAGACGCTTTCCGTACAGGGAAGGCTGCTGCTCCTCATATAATGAGCTTTGCAATTGCCTGACTGGGGCAGAAGTCATCCAATCACAAAGAAGTTTAACTGAAACCAGTAAGTGCAGGGGAGGAGCACTGACTGTTTGTGTGACCTCTGGAGACTGGGGGTTGCTATCTGGGCCTATCCTGCAGCTGTGTATTAGGGACAGCACCAGTCACTTAGAGCCCACCTGCTTGTGTCCCACACAGCTACAGGACAGGCAGTTGCACATCCAGCAGAGATTCATAGCAGGAGAGATGGAGTTTCTCTGGGCTTGGATGCCTCAGTAAATTGAGGTGTATTGCACGCGGACCCGCTAAAACTTGCACCAGGCTACGGATCACAATTGGTGACATCTAATGTAGTTGTGTCACCCAAATTGTTTGATATCAGTTTCTTGACAGCTACATTTTACTTCTGCTGTGTGGTGAGTAAGGTTAAGCCACCTAGACTACAAATTGCAATGGATGCATACCAGGGGTTAAAGTTCAACAGAATAGCTGCAGTACAAAAACAGGATTCCCGCAATCCGCTTTGAGTAATGAACTCTAAACTAAAAGAACTTGGTACTCACGGAAGACAGAGGAAAATAAGGTGAATGATAAGTTGGAAGAAAGTAGACAGAAAAGTAGAGATAGAGCTAATGGCAGGTTGGAGAGAGACAATAGGGTGATAGATGGGTAAGGAAAAGAAAGAGGTTGATAGAAAAGGAGAGAGAGATGAGGTAGGATAGGTAGAGAGAGGGAGAGTCCTAGGTAGAAGTAAGCACAGAGAGGGAGAGGTTGTGATAGAGAAAGACCGAGGTTAGCAAGAGAGCAGAAAGACAATGAGTTGTGTAAGGCAAAGCAGATGATTTAGAGAGGTAGGTGAGGCAGAGTCTAATATTAAAAGAATCACACATTTTATTACAAGAAACTTCTGCAAAGTAGGAGTTCTATATTATTGTATATTTTTTTCTTCAAATGGTTGTACCCCATGGTGGTAAAAAGGATAGTTTAAACACGTATTCAACCCTAGCTGACTAATAATATCAAAATGTAATATCAGTATGTGTTCCTGTTGTTGTGCCATGTCCAAGCATGAGTTATCAGTGGGCACCCAATTATTATCCCTTTTACTGAACCACATATCTCACCCATGTACCCTTCCCATATGTATGAAGAAAAATATGGCCTCTGGCAATAACAGTTTTGAGAAGGCATGAGATGACTACATGATCGAAACGATTGCCCATTTAAAGGAGTAAGTACATTCTAGCACATTCCCATTACTCTTACCAGGGGTTAAAGATTGTGACCTTATAGGATAGAACATACCATCTGAACAATTGGAGTTACTTTGGGGTGCGAATTGTGGTTGTTTTGGGGCACAAGTTGTAGTTGCTCTGGGACACGAGTGCTAATAGCTTGAGATGTCTGAGGCTTGTGTTTTTCAGTGGTCTTGTTTGTTTGAAGCAGTGTGTTTTGACTGACATTTTCACCTAACTATGACCTTTGTTTTTTCAGTGAATTTCTATGGTACTACCTATTCATCCATCCATCTAGAAAAAAACAAAGGTTACAGGGATGTTATACTTAGGCTTAGATTTCACTTGTACAAAACCAGAGAAATTCAGCAGTTATAGTTACTTAAGCTAACTATAACTTATGCTCCCGCAATGCACTGCTTATGACCTCACATATTACATCACTCATGACATGATCAGTGACATCACTGATAACGTCTCAAATTACATCATCAATGACATCACTGATGGCATCGTCCACAGAACCACTCATATCCCATAGAACCTTTCATATACCCACTCCCACACAACCCCTCACATATCCATTCACAAACCCATACAAGTACTCACATAACCAATCACTCAACCTTAGAGCCACTCACACACCCACTAACTCACCCATAGAGCCACTAATGCATCCTCTCACTCACTAATACAGTTGCTCACACATCTAGTCATGCAGACATACAGGCACTTACACACCCACTCATACACCCTTACAGTCACTCACACACCCACTCAGTCACTTATACAGAAACTCAAAAAGCCACTCATTTGCCCATACTGGTATGCATACATCCACACTCACCCATACAACCACTCACACTGCTACTCACTCACCAATACAGCTACTGACACACTCACTCGCGTACCCATACAGCCACTGACACTGCCACTCTCACCCAAACAACCACTCACACCCAAACAACCACTCACACACCCACAGACCACTTAAATATCCATTCACACATCTGTACAACCACTCACACTGACATTCACTCTCCAAAATAGCTACTCACACCCACTTAAACAGCTGCTCACTCACCCATACAGACACTCTCACAGCTACTCATTCTCCAAAACAGGCACTCACACAGCCACTCATTCATCTATACAGCTACTCGCATACCCACTCAGACACCCACTCAGACACCCACTCAGACACCCACTCAGACACCCACTCAGACACCCACTCAGACACCCACTCAGACACCCACTCAGACACCCACTCAGACACCCACTCAGACACCCACTCAGACACCCACTCAGACACCCACTCAGACACCCACTCAGACACCCACTCAGACACCCACTCAGACACCCACTCAGACACCCACTCAGACACCCACTCAGACACCCACTCAGACACCCACTCAGACACCCACTCAGACAGCCACTCAGACACCCACTCAGACACCCACTCAGACACCCACTCAGACACCCACTCAGACAGCCACTCAGACAGCCACTCAGACAGCCACTCAGACAGCCACTCAGACAGCCACTCAGACACTGATACAGTCTGACCGCCACTCAGACAGCCACTCAGACACTGATACAGTCTGCCAGCCACTCAGACAGCCACTCAGACACTGATACAGTCTGCCAGCCACTCAGACAGCCACTCAGACACTGATACAGTCTGCCAGCCACTCAGTTGAGATATGTTAGACATAGTAAGACTCGTTACTAGTACAGAAAGAATAGTAGTTTAACTTATGCTGTAGTTTAGTATATGTCTCAGAAACGTTTGCAAAACACTTAGTCACAGGATGATGTCATCAGTGATGTCACTGACCATGTCATGACTGATGTAATATCTGAGGTCATAAGCAGTGCATTGTGGGGGCGTAAGTTATAGTTAGTTCATGTAACTAGAACTGCTGAACTTCACTGGTTTTGTATGAGTGAAATCTGAGCCCAACTATAATATCCCTGTAACCTTTGGTTTTTTCAGTTAATATGTAAGGTTTTGTTAATTCTATTTCCGAACTATAACGTCCCTGTAATCTTTGTTTTTTGCAGTGAATTACTAAGGTTTTTTAATTTTAATTCCTAACTTTACCCTGTAACCTTTGAGAGTGGGTGTCTGAGTGAGTGCATGAGTGTCTCAGTGGGTGTCTGAATAGGTCTGTGAGTGGGTGTCTGAGTGGTTATATGAATTGACGTGGGAGTCTGACTGGGTTAGCGAGTGACTCCATGTGTGTGTGTGAATCAGTCTGTGAGTGGGTGCATGAGTCTCTGAGCGGGTCAGTGAGTGCAAGAGTCTCTGAGTCTGTGCTGATTTTGGCCCTGGATATTCCATCCCCCAGGGCATGGCCAGTGGGGATGCACAGCTGAAGCAGAGTCTCAAGATAGTTGCCAACACGTCCTTTTTGGAGCGTTGGCAGTCAATTGGAGCTCTGCTGTTCTCTGCACGAGTTTGTTGTTATTCGCAAATCAGCCACGATCGCAGATATCTAAATTTGGGTTTCCTCAAATTTCTTAAACAACTACTGAACGGATCTACACCAAATAACAAACAAGCATTTACAATGCAATGGTCTCGGCATTGGTAAAGTTAGAGCTATTGGCATTGCTCATGACATTATTTTTGTTTATGTTTTTGTTTTTAAAAAATTTAAAGAAACGGCATTGTTATGTACAATTTCAATAGCTTTATCACTCTCAAATGCGAGACCTATTGCATTTGCACCCACACACAGAGCCACCTACACACACACTGATTAAGCTATTGACATTGTAAATAACAATGCCGTTTCTTTACATGTTTTAAAAACAAAAACATAAACAAAAATGTCATGAGCAATGCCAGTAGCTCTAACTTTAACAATGCCGTCTTTTTCGCACAGAAGAAAGGGAAAGCCAGAGCAAATTGGGATTTTTAAAGAGCTTCCCTTTCTTCCCGCGGCATAGCTTCCTGGCTGGCAAGACGTCTCAGTCAGTTAAATGCTCCTTGCTGACATCTGGTGTGAGCTGAAGGTCACACACTGGGAAGGACTGTTCAGCATTTCATTCTTCTGAGGTTTATAACTAAATTGCTATTAAATCACTTAACATTAATATAGCTCTGAAATGGTAAAAATCGGTGGCTTTTAAAAGTTTTTTATTACACATGCAGGTAATTCCGTGATATCTGCATTGTGAAGGTGTAAGTGTATTTTTTACCTTTATGGGTGTTATTTCACTTATTTAAGTATATTTCACTATTTTAAAAAGGAAATACATTATCTTGAGGGATTTTCAAATGCATGCAAGGAACTCGTAAATTCATAAGTTTATAATGTTTCCACTGTATGTGTAAAACAAGGCGTTGACTTGAAGAAAGGCGAAGGCGTCGCTTGTCAATGGTTCATTATAGACAGTGGGCGTGGATTAGTCTCTGGCTGTCACTAGATGTGAGTGTCATTCTCATGTTAATCACTAGAGGGGGGTCGCAGTTGATAAGGCTGTCGTCGAGTTCGCACCTTGAGGTGTTGTAGATAAGTGAAAATACATCCATGTGTGACGCCGAACCTCTTGAGCAGGGCCACTGAGCAGCTACTTGGTGGAAGGAGGAGAGACCTTGAGGGAGGATGTGGTCTGACACTAGACTGCCGACTTTGGTGCTGGAAACCAGGGTTCGAGCCTCGGGGTCGCGTCCACATCCTGTGATTCTGGGCAAATCACTTCATCTCCCCGTGCATGAATATGTAATGTAAATACGGTGCACTGCTCATGTACAGCGCTCCAATACCTTCGGGTCGAACTTGCGCTATATAAAAGATGAAAAAAAAAACCTTACTTTAGGCACCCCCCATAGGTGGTAGGCGCTATACTGATATGAATAACACAAAGCGCTCCGTCTCAGCACACGCCGGATGATCTACTAGGCGCTATGCAGACGAGGAGGCGGTGTACCTATGTAATTAGATATCACACATACGCCATGCTTTGGTGGTGGCAGTGCCACGTCAGGAGAGAGGGCCCGAGTGCTGGCTCACTGCCACCGAAGCCGGTCCGCGGTACTCACACCCTTCCCCCATGGTGTCCCGTTTCCTTCCACACTCCTGTGCACACCACATGCATGGAAAGGCTGCTGTCCTGCTCGCCGGTCCCTGGTTTTAGGGACCCTGGTGCTGCTGTAAATGTAAATGTAAATCTATTGTAAATGCTTGTTTTTTTTCTAAAGGTTTTCTAAAGGAGACAAGCACACCACTGCCTTTCTCCGAGGCGAAGCAGAAATGCCTCGGAGAAAGGCAGCGGCGCTTTCGGATTCGGGGGCGTGTTCTCCTCTTGCCATTGGCTGGAGGAGATAATCAGAAAAGTTGAAAAAAACACGCCCCGAATCCGAAAAGGACGGGGCCTGTTGGGAGTGACGAAGCTCTTCTCCAATGGCTGGCCAGCATTCAAGAGGCCAGCCAATGGAGAAGAGGGGAGAAGAGGGGCGGGTGCAAGCCCCTCTTCTCCAAAACATTAAATCTCGGACTTCCGGTTCTGCCTTCGGCAGACCGGACGGTCCTCGACCTAAAAAGCACAATGTGTAGACCAAAAGCTATCTTTCTGCCAAATATGGCGTAATTCCGTTCAGCATTTCGGGTTGTAGTCGTGTTCAAAGCCCCTATGGGAATTAACATGGGAGTTGCACTTTTTTTTGCCAGCCCCCCCCACCCCCCTTCTTTTTCACGGCCCCTGATTCACTGATCACCCAAAACCTTTTCATGCACAAGACTCACTACCATACTTCCTTGGGAAAATTTCATGAAGATTCATAGATATAAGTAAGCCAAGAGTGTGTGTGTTTCGGCAGCAGCACGCTGCCTTGTTCACGATGCAGAGAGACCGTTTCATCAAGTTTAAAAAACACTTTCAATAGTATATATACAGCATTCATCATGAATAATTTTGTATTTATGCAGTTTCAATGCTGAGTGAAAGCACGGGGTCATACCTGTGTAATACGTTTAAAAAAAGTATTTATACACATATAATGGCGTATACGTACATTTTGATAGTCTGTTGTCTAAATCCATTAATTAATTGTTGAGCACTGTCACTTTAAAAGAGCAGATCAGTAGGTCCAGCGTTGTCATGTGGTCAAGGCCGGTAACGGCTGAAACGCATTATGGCAGACGGAATTCAATAAAAAACAGTATATGCACAGAATTGTGGTCCACACTTGTTTTTCTCTACGAAGGAGTTGTATGTGGTGAGAACTTTATATATATATATATATTTTCACTGAAAAAAACATAGGTTTCAGGCACGTTATAGTTAGGAATTAGCATTTAAAAAACCTTAGAAATTCACTGAAAAAACCATAGGTTTCAGGGGCGTTATAGTTAGCTGGACTTTTCAGTCATACAAAACCATTGAAATTCCCCGTTATAGTTAGTTCAGCTAACTATAACTCGCGCGGCCGCAATGCACTGCTGATAACGTCGCATATTACATCACTCATGACATGGCCAGTTAGTCAAACTAGCCCACTAGGTACCTCTAGTAAGCGCCACAGAGCTGCGTTGCATAGAGGTGTAGAAAGGGGCGTGGCCTCAGAACACCTGTCTGCAACGCAGCTCCCTGGCGCATACTGGAGATACCTGTTGGGCTAGTTGGCCCACAGGGACCCTCAGTATTGAAGGGGAATTAATTCCCCAACTTACACCTGGCCAGGGGGCACGTTTGCAGAGTGCTGCAAGGAGGGGGCGTGGCCTCCGGCGCGATGCCGGTATTTTATTTTTTTAAGAAGGAGGGCTGTGTGGCCCCCCTTTTTTTTCTAATTTACTGGCCCTGGGGACCCCATTCCCCAGGGCCTGCACCCTAATTTGTTTTGTTGAAAAAAATAAATTTGGCCCTCCCAAGGCCTTAATCGGCCCCGGGGACCCCAACCCCCGGGTCACAGCCTTTTTTTTTTATTCTTTATGAGGGGGCTGCGTTGCCCCCCTCCTCAGGCCACTGATGGCCCCAGGGACCCCATCCCCCGGGGCTGGCCTTTGTTTTTTAATATTTTAAAAAAATATATATTTATAGAAAAACCTAGGACATGCTGGACAAACCGTATGTACCTATCACCATGACGATTTGCGTGATATTCATTAAAAGGCGACTATGCATAGAATGAATCCACATGGAATGTATTTACACCGCTAGTGAAGCTCTGACGTGTCTGATGCCCTACCGTGCCTAATCCCGGTGGGTACTCTCCAAGTAGACACCCTTGTTGTTTATTCATACAATCATGGGTAGCTATTGACGGGCTCATTTAATATACACGCACACCAAGCCATTCAAAGGGGATTCGACAAAAATTCGACCAAACTAGTCAAGAAACCCACCTCACGGTTAATAAAACACACATCCACCGCCGGATGTGTAATACTTTTTATTTTACTCTCTGGAAAGGAGACGAACCTCACTTGAGAGTCACAGCGTGCTCCTGGCTGAGCCAAGTGCTGTGTTACACCCACCAGTGCCCGCCGAGTGCCTCACACCTCTGTGTTGTATTCCACCAGCTAGTGCGTATGCTAGGACACTCTCTAGCCCATGTGCACTGTAACACCACCCCGTGAATGTCATGCCACACTTGCCTTCACACGGGTTATATTACACCATCTAACGTGCCTTCCTCGATGCCTATGTTATAACGCACAGCACTATGCCATACATATTACAATCTGGGATCCGTATCTATGTCACAGTGCATATGCAACGTTACACTCCCCAGCACATATTTTATATTACAACTTTAGAGACTAGTTAGGTTACACAACACTGCCCTGTGCATATTACACTCCAAGGCGCATATCGCATAGCACGCGCTAGTGCCTGTGCTATCTCGCGCTCTCCAATGAATCTGTCATTGCGCACAATGTATTGCATATTATATTTCACGCCCCAGTTCATCTTATATCACACTTTTCGGTGCATAGTTTATACCATATACTATATCTAGTTTTCATTTTCAATCGTGCTCTCAGGACTATGTTCTATATAACACTGCGTCCACCTACCCTTTTCACGGGCATTACATTTTGCGATGGGGGGTGGAGGGTCAGGGGGTGTTTCTGCCAAGTGAGCCCGGAGTCACAGTCACAAACGTCCTCTTCTTCCTGAATAAAAGTGAGATTATGCTGCATACTTGTTCATATTTTAAGTAGTTCGCACAGACACTCATTTTAAAAACAATAAAGTTCCTAATACCCACCTTCTCTGAACAGTTAGCTTGCTGCCCCATCCACCTCCTCCCTATCCTCTGTTGTCTGAATCCATGGACTAGCCTCCTCCCTCCTGCCATGCATTGTCTGATGTGATGCCACTGCCCTCCATTTAGCATGATGTACCAGTCCACTCCTCCTGCCCTCCATTGCCCAATTCTATGGCCCATCATTGACCTCCTGCTTAGCCTCTGTGCTTAGCTTGCTGCCCCTATTCTCCTCCCCCCTGCCCTCCGATGTCTTTGTGCATGCCCCTGCTCCATCCTTTTTGCCCACCATGTTCCATGGACCTGCCACTCCTATCTATTCTGAGTGTTCTGTTGAGCTGCCACTCCCCTCCCACCTGCCTAGCATTGTCAGATGACTGTAACCTGTCCCTGCCACCTCCACCCTGCCTGTCCACATGCCATGCCCCTATCCCCTTCCTCCTGTCCTCCATGGTCCATTTTACTGCCACACCCTTCTGCCCTCCCTGGTCTGTTGTGCTGCAATTACTACTTCTGCCTGCCTCACGCGGTCTGTTGTGAGGCCCCTTCCCCTGAAATCTCTTGTCTGTGCCCAGGTCCTGACCCTCCCTTCTATCCTCCATGGTCCTTTGTGCATGCCCCTGCACCCTCCTTCTTGCCCATCATAGCCATTGTGCTGCCACTAACCCTCCCGCTTGCCATGCATTGTCTTCTGTGCTGCCATGGCCCCTCCCACCTTCCCTGTGTGGTCAGCTAGCTGCCCCTGACCCCCTCCCACCTTCCCTCCATGGTCTGTGTGTATGCCATCATAGTCTCATTGTTGCTCTCCATGGTGTCTTGTTTCTAGTGCCCATCCTGCCTGACCTCCATGGTCATCTTGCTGCTCCTGCCCTGCCCCCTTGCCCCCACCCATGTGCAGACCCCTATTCCCTCCCTCCTGGCTTGTCTGTTCCATTGTAATGTCCCTGATCCGTCCCTCCGTCCCTCCTGCCCTTTATGGTCTGTTATGCTGCAGCTTTCTCTCCTGTCTGTCCATTATGGTCAGCTAGCTACCATTGCCTCTTTCCCCTATGTTCTCTGTTGTCCATGTGCATGCTCCTGTCCCCTCCCTATTGCTTTCTATGGATTGTTGTGCTGCACTCCCGTTCCGCATGCGCTGTGTGGTGTATTGTGCTGCTGCAAACCCTGATGCCTGCCCTGTATGGTCAGTTTGGTGCACCTCTCCATGTCCCTCCTGTCCTCTGTTATCCGAGTCCATGTCCCTACCCCAATTCCTCCTGCCTACCATGATCCAATGTACCATACTTGCGAACATTTTGAACTTGGTATGAGGGAGATTTTGAAAAAAAACTGGGGTATTGATTTTCCCCTTTGAGTTACATTGAAAACGAGGAGATTGTAGATAGGAGACAGATCAAATAAAGCCCATTTGAGCTTAAAAACATTGGACGTTTCCTGGCTGAAACGGGTCTGTTGGCATGTATGGTTGTACTACCACTGCCTCTTCCTTCTGCCCACAATGGTCTATTATATTGCCACAGCCTCTCTTGCCAGGCCTGTATTGTTGGTTTGTTGCCCCTGCCCCCCTTTCCACTGCCCTCCATAGTCTGTTGTGCTGCCACTGCCCTTCCTGCCTGCCCAGTGTGGTCAAATTGTTGTATCTGCACTCTCCTACCTGCCTTCAATTTTCAGAGTCCGTGCCCCTGGCCTCTGCCTCTCAACAGTATCCCAATGAACAACTAGATTGCTAACATTCTATATTTATTACAAAAGTGTGGAACGCCTGACGTCATCTTGATGTAATCAAAACTGTAATACCTAGAGTATTTCCATTAGAAATTACATATATGAGAGGGTCTTATTTGCATCAAAATTATGGTTAGTGCTCTAAAAAACTAAAATGAGGACATATTTTCTGAGTTTTCAAATAGTGACAAAGAACTATTAAATTATTTGTAATCTTTGTTTTTTTTATCCAGTTGACCACTTGATTAAATGTTGCACCTAGGGGAGAGGATGTTTTGTTACTTCCAAAGCTGCAGACTTTGCAACTGGGGAACCAGATTGGAGTTTCTGCTTCAGCTCAACATTCTCTGATTCTGGTCAAATCACTTAATCTCCCCATGTCTACAACCAAAATGAATTTGATCTTGTGTGATATAACCAATGCTCATGTAAAGCATTCCAATACCTGACAAGTCTGCACTATATAAAACTGCAAATAAACAAAAAATAAGTGTTTTGCACACTTCTGTCATTGGGCTACATGTGGGCTACATCTGGGTGATATTTGTGCTGCATTTGGGCACTTTTGTCTCTGGTGGCCATCTTGGGAGATTTATTTGTTATGAAGTTTCCTAATTTCCTCATTTACTGCAGTCTCCTCAATAGGAAATGCTTTCAGTTTTTTACTTTGATTCCATCAAGAATGTATTCAGATATGTCACACATTTGCCATAAATTCTGAATGTTAGCACTCTAGTTGCTCATTAGATCACTGTAGTAAAGCTACTTCTCACCACGGAAGTCTGCTGCTGGTATTAAAAGTGCATGTTTCAGTCTGCATATCAGAATTTCTTTAATGAAATAGAAGAGAATTTGAGAAGTCACTCAAAATGTGCCCTAATTTGTCTTTCTTCAGCACTAATCATAATTTCTATGGCAAAATGAACCCCCTCATTGTGTTCCTTTTTAAATTAAATGTTTTAAGTATTACCAGTTTATTCCAATCAAGATGGCTTCAGGTGTGCCATACTTTTTTTCATAAGTAAGACAGTAAGCGCTCTAGTTGTTCTTAAGAACACTCTGGGACATTCTTTTATTGGGTTATACTTGGGCTACATATGGGTGATATTTGGGCTACATTTGGGCTCTTTTGTCTCTGGTGGCCATTTTGGAGACTTATTTGTTATGATGTTTCCTAATTTCCTCATTTACTACAGTCTCCTCAGTAGGAAATACTTTCAGTTTTTTACTTTGATTCCATCAAGAAGGCATTCAGATGTGTCACACATTTGCCATAAATTCAGAATGTTAGCACTCTAGTTGCTTATTAGATCACTGTAGTAAAGCTACTGCTCACCATGGAAGTCTGCTGCTGGTATTGAAAGTGCATGTTTCAGTCTGCATGTCAGAATTTTTTAATGAAATAGAAGAGGATTTGAGAAGTCACTCAAAATGTGCCCTAATTTTTCTTTCTGCACCACTAATCATACTTTCTATGGCACAATGAACCCCCTCATTTTGTTCCTTTTTTAATTAAATGTTTTAAGAGTTACCACTTTATTCCAACCAAGATGGCTTCAGGTGTGCCATACGTTTGTCATAAGTAGGACTGTTAGCGCTCTAGTTGTTCTTTAGAACACTCTGGGAAGCTGCAGTAGAACACAAAGGAATCAACTGACAGTCTCTGCCCTTGTTGGATGTACATGTTTTACTGAGAATGTCAGACTTCATTCTCACATGACTGAGAAAGATAATGTGAATTTACAGAAAATATGCTCTCAGTTTAGCTTATAGATCACCTTCCAAACCTCTGTGGGAAAAGCATGAGAAAATAGTTGTCTCTCAAACATGATTCATGATATCACAGCAGAAGGCTTTTTCACATGGTAAAATCCCCTTAGAACACACCACAATTCCTAAAATGAGTATGGTACCATCAACAAATGATTTATAATGTAACTAAAGTCTTAAAACCATCTATTAACTGCAATGCTTTTTAATGAGGTGCTATCATGTATATTGGTCCCAAGATGGCTGCCAACTCTTCTTGAATGAAGTGCTGACAGCCAATCAGATCCCACGATGAGATGTGTGGTTAGGCTCCGCCCAGATATATATGTGATTTTACTTTTGATTTTCTCAGGAACTACTGAACAGATTGACACCATATATGCAAAAGGCACATGCCTGACCTGAGGACTACCTCTTTGCCAAATTTCAAGTAATTCTGTTCAGCCGTTCGGGCTGTACCTTTGACTAAAGGTCCTATGGGAAAATGCATGGGGAAAACGCGTTTTGGGACCCCCCTTTTTTCTCAGCCCCCGCTTGACGAATCACCCCGAGATTTTCAGGGTAGGAGCTGAGAGGAGCGCCCCATTAGTTTTGAAAATTTCACGAAGATAAGTCAACCAGCGCCAAAGTTATTCAAAATAGAATTTTCAGATTTCCTATGGGAACTCGGTCCTAACTATAACTATCTACTGGCGACCGCCAGTAGATAATATACATACACATATATTTGTGGATAATATATATATAGACGCGCTAAAGGACCGAGAAGCGGCTGCAGACGCCCTCTTTTTAAACGTACCAGAAGTAGAAACAGTGCGCAATAATCAAACCAGTAATCCCAACATCAACAATGACATTAAGACTCTATTAAAGAAGTTAGAAAAGCTCCACCACACTGAGATGACAAAATGGTGGGAAAAGAAGTTGTTAGAAAAATATAAGGAGGCTGGAAGAGTTCTGTGGGGTTTGCGGGTTATGATTGCCCCTTCATTTGAAAATCCAAATCCTCTGATACTAAAAGAGTGGACAACAAACAATTTGGATGCCTCCATGAATATGGTATCCATACTGATTAAATATGCTGAAATAGACAGAGTTGGCATACTTAAAGAAATAGAAGATATCAATGCCTTGCTGGAAGCCAATGAACATAAAGATCTAATAAAGAAAGGACGGGAGGAAATAGAAACTAGGCTAAAGAAACATGAGGAAACCATAAAAGGGAGAAAGATTTACAAATCCGCCAGAGACAAGCGCGATTATGAAACGGGACGCATTTTTACTTTTTCGAAACAATTTGATAATATTAAGCGTCTGGTGCTAGCGAATGAAGGTAGTAAAAACAGCACATCGACATCTACAGCTCAAGCAGATGTACATTTCTCTCCTGCGGAACTCAGCAGTGTAGACAGTAGCATTGATTCAGATGATAGTGTGGTACACAAAACACCACAATTGCCTACCAACTTTGCCCCGGGAGAAGAGCTTACTTTTTTAGTGGAAGACCGCCGGCAAACACTGAGACCATGCAATCTAGCGTTGAAACAAGGTGCAGAAAGAACCAACGGAGAAAACAAAGGTGGAAACTCAAACTACAGAGGAAGAGGCAAGAGAAATTACAACAGCAAGAAGTAAGCACAGGATCAGAGGAGGAAGACAATACGGTGATCAATCTATCCGAAATAACCCTGTCCACTGCGGAAAAGCAACTATTGGCTCTTGGTTTAACCTATTGTCCCACCCACTGTTTTAAATATACACAAACATGAGTAGATGTTTTCAAATTTATTCGGAAGCTAAAACTCAGAAAACCTTTTCACTCCAAAAATGCAGTAGATATTGCATCTCAAGTCAGACCTCCTCAAGGACTCTGTTCCAATTTACAAGCATCAGATATAGGCACCCTTTTAACAGCACAATCATTGGCTAATGCCAACGAAATACCAGCTAATTCTACGTAGGAATATCTACGTGAAGCTGGCATTATATGCAACAGTCCTATAATTAGCCCATTCAGACCTCCATCTACTTTCATCCCAATGATGCCTAGGGATGCCATTGATGTTTTTAATGATTGTGTGGTTGAGGACCTAAAAAAGCTTCATTGTACTGTTAGGCAACAAAATAGGCATCGAAAATATTCTGACATTCAATACACTAAACTCATCCACAAACTTCAAAAACATACAGAAGTAATTCTCAACAAGGCTGACAAGGGCTGGAACATTATGTTGTGGCCAAGGTCATTGTATATGGAGGAAGCATTACGTCCTCTTAATGATACAAATTGTTACAGAAAATCCAGCTTTCCGGAACTAAGACAGATTAAAGAATTGGCACAATGGAAACGAGAGGGATTGCTAACTAACAATGAATACAGTTTTCTAAAAAATGAGAATCCCATCACTCCTATATTCTACTTTATCTCTAAAGTGCATAAAAATGTGGTACCAATTCCAGGCAGACCAATTATTTCAGCACAAAAAGGTCTATTGGAAGCTATGTCCAAGTATGTTGACCATTTCTTGCATGAGTTTGTGGAAAAATCTGTCTTCATTTATTAGAGATACTGGTCCTTTTTTGAGCAAACTTAATAAGGTTAAATGCGAGGATGACTGTTACTTTATAGTGATGGATACCTGTTCACTATATACTAGTATCCACCATACTGACGGCATCAAAGCAGTTCGCTACTTTTTGAAAAAAAATAAGTATTGATTTGCATGATCACAACAAAATGCTTTTAAAGAGGATTGAAATCTGTTTGACCCATAATTACTTCATGTTTAATAAGGAAGTTTTCCAGCAGCTGCATGGAGTGGCGATGGGGGCATGCTTCTCCCCTAGCAACGCGTGTTTACACGTGGGCTGGTGGGAGGAGCATGTCCTCAGGGCCACTCACAAAGCCCTGTTTGACCAACATGTACTCATTGACGACGTCTGTCTAATTTGGAAAGGGTCTTTGGAATCAGCTAACAACTTTGTGGACATACTCAATGTTAATACACTAAATCTTAAATTCACATCTGACATTAGTAATGTAAAGGTACAATTCTTGGATGTAGAGATCTATATAACAGAGAATATGATTCAAACGAGGTTGCACAGAAAGTCAACAGCAGGAAATTCTGTACTACATGCGAATAGCTCACATCCCCATCACTTCATTCGAAGCATTCCCTATGGAGAATTTTTAAGAATTAAACGTATCTGTAGTCATGATGATGATCTTAAGAACTGCCAGGCTGAAGCTTACGAAAGATTTTTAAACAGAGGTTACAAGGCTAATGAACTGAAATTAGCTCTTCATAAAGGCAATGGTGTCACCATAGATGCTTATCCTCTGCCAACACCTAAGATTAATATATTTTCCAGACAGACCAATGATGATACTGTTGCCACAAATGTAGAATCTGTTAGCAACATTAGACTTATAACAACCTTTTGCCGACAGGAGAGGCAAATTCATAAGATCCTATATAAAAATTGGCCAATAATTCGGCCTGACTTAACAATGTCACAAATCTTGCCTGAGCTTCCAACACTAACATTTAGAAGAGCACCATTGATGAGGGATGCACTTGTTAAGAATAGCCCGGAGGTTATTGCATCCAACACTGGGTTGTCAGCAAGATCAGGCTTCTTCAAGTGCAGCTCTTGTCGCGCTTGTACATTTGGAAAAAATGTTTGAGTATATCACTGCTTTTAGTCCTAAACCTATGAAAATACAATTACACTATACTTGCAGGACGGATCATGCTGTATACATTTTAGAGTGCACTTGCCATTTAATGTATGTATGCAGCACAAAACTGCAAGTTTATAACAGGATCCTTCAACACCTTAGAGCGGTGGTTAACTCAGATCCCAATTATCCTGTGGCACGACATTTTAAAATTGGTCCATAAAGGGGGGCGTGGTCTCGCTGCAAATGAGGGGAGATGCTCGTCGCGGGAGCTCCGGCGGATCGCTACCTTCATCAGCTATTATAAGCGGAGCTGGGGATCATTTGCTGCCGTTTTTTGGGGCGAACAGGTGGCGGAAGGTGAGGAGCGTCGCCTGGTGAGCTGATGACATTGAGGCTACAGCGGTTGCGATGGAACGGACGTGTTGCTCCGGCCTGCCACTGCTGAACGCAGCGGCCGCCATCTTGTGGCTTCCAGGCCTGGGCATACTGTGTGATCAGCGAGCGCTGCTCCGACCCTCCTCGGAACACATCGGTGCCGTGTTGTCCTGGAAAAGGTGACTGGGTACATCAGAGGCAGCGGACGCATCGGAGGGCGTTGAGAGCTGCCTGGGAATCCTCAGGTCCCACCGGCTGTCCACCATTTTGAATACGGGCGTGGACCAGACTGTGACGGAGCTGGTCTGGAGTGGACGGCAAGCGTGGCGAGCTACTGGCAATTGAGCAACGTGGCGTTGAGTGGAGATATTGAGTGGCGGGTGGCAGCTAGAGCCGGCATGTAGAGGGCCCTGATTGCGGAGGATTCGCTCGGTCCTGCTCCTAACGCGCTCTGGCTGTGGCGCACAGAGACCCTATTACTGGAGGCAAAGGGGGGCTGGGCCGCTGCACCTGCGAAGAAGGCCACTGTTTTGACCGCGCGCCCTGCCAGTTTGCCTGTCGCCTCCTGTCAGCAGTTTGACGATTCCCTCGTGAGGAGGTCCGCCAGAGGCTTTCTCGGCCTGGGCCAGCCACGCATCGAATCACGCGGCCGGGGACCGCGGAGAGACTGACCAGGCCCCGATACGCCCATCGCTACCCCTGTGAGACGCTCACCGCTATGGCCACGCATCCTGCCTGACTGCCCGGCCTATTCTCCACGTTCGCCTGACAACATCCCTGCGCTGCCCATGTGAGGACTAATTCCTGGGCTGACACTGTGAGAAAGGCATGCCGCTGCAACTGTGAGCAACCCATAGCTGTGGCCACGCACCTCGCCGGACTGCCCTTCTTCATCAGCCTGAAGACATTCCTGCGTGGAGGCCCACTTGAGACCACCTGGCCTGTGCTGGCCGCGACACACCGGATCACTTGACCGGGGCCTGAGGGGAGACTGGCCTGATCCCGGTGCGCTTGCCGCTGCTACTGCGAGATGACCACCGGCTGCACACCTTCTGGAGGTGAGGTGGGTCGGGTGCGGGACCTGGCTGGGACATTGTACTGTGCTTTGGGGGCCCGACCGCATACCCCCGCAGGAACACCGTGAGCTCTAAAGGGACGCTGTGGGCTCGGCAGGGGATGCTGGAAAAAAGTGCTGCTGTCCACAACGGAGCTGCCGCGACGGCCTGAGCGCAGGTTCCTTTTATACTGAAACACCTTGCCCGCTTGAGCCTAGTGTGGAGCCTGAGGCCTCAAGGGTGACCTGTTGCAAGGGACGGTGCCCCCTCTGGAGACCTTGCTCTGAAGATATCCGATAATTGGGCGCGCGGAGAGGGGTGGGGCTGACTGGAAGAACTCTTGCCACTGATTTCTGCACCGGCACCCCTCACCTAGGCACTGAAACGCCGGAGCCTACTGGTCTGTGAAGGTTGTAAAAGCCAAGCCGGCTCTGGGTATTGGTGCTGCGTCGTGGATGAGCTTCACGGGCCATAAGGAGGGATTGGGCGATTACCACCCTAGCGACTGCTGTATCGCTTGAGGCCACACGCATTGGAAGGGCGGCGAGATCATTTGGTGATCGGACGCCCTTGCAAGCTCTCTCACGGACCCTCGCTGCCCTTTGAGACTGGAGACTAGCAGGACAGCCGCAGCACAATAATGACACATACCAATAGAGTCCAAGACGTTTCAGGGCCAACCTCCAAAGACAACTCTGTGGCAGCGATGTGGGGTAAGGTGGGCCCGTCTGCCCCAATTGAGGGGACCCCGCAGGCTGGAGGGGACTCATCGCCGGTGACGCAGGCATTTATGGCCTCCTTCATGTCCGAGTTGAAGTCTGAAATCGGCTCACTACGTACCGAAGTGCACTCCTGTGTTCGGGAACTCAGGAAAGAAGTCGCACACATAGGCGAGCGAGTAGACTGGCTGGAAAAGATGGTCGACGCCTGCACAGAGGACCAGGAGCAACTCTGGCAATGCCTGGCCGTCCTGGAAGACCAACACATAGAACTGCAACTGAAGCAGGAGGACCTGGAAAATCGAAGCCCCCGGAATAACCTCCGCATTCCGGGGGTTCCTCTCGGAGCGGAAGGGAAAGACATTATGACCTATGTGGCACAGCTACTCCACGAGGTACGGGGAGATGACGCTTCCCCGCCAGCTTTGTACCGGGCTCACCGAGTCTCCGGGCCTGCGGGCAGGCCGCGCCTCCTCCCAGACATCTTAACCAGGGTCCACTTTTTCACAGAAAAAGAAGCTATTCACCGGGCAGCGAGAGCCAAGCAGGATCTCACATATGAGGGGATCAAGATCCAGATCTTTCAGGACCTAGCACCCAATACCTTACGACGCCACCGCTACTTTAAGCCTGTGACAGACAAGCTGCGGAGCATGGACATCTTCTATCAGTGGAGCCACCCCTTCGCCCTTATTTTTACATGAGAGTCCAAGCGTGATCCAGTCCTACAAAGATGCGGCTCAACTATTCCGACTTCCTCCCTCACGGTCCACCAGTCCCACTCTCCCTCCGCCTTCTACACGGGTGCCTGCCAAGCCGCCCTGGTCGACCGTATACCGGCGCAGACGCTCACCACCCTTTAATGAACAAGCATCTATGCAGGCTAAACAGGACATTATCGAGCACATCAGGTCTTTGGAGGGGGATAAATTGGAGCCAGGTCCGGATTCCCCAATCCCCTGATAAACAGCTCATGTACCCGTGACGGACTTTGGAGCCTTCCTTTGGGAGCACAGCTCTTCCTAGTCGGATTTGATGTTTGCTGTTGTGACCTTGACGCTACCCCAACTCCCCTTTCGCAGTATAGCTGTTGCCGGAGCACCCCCCCTGGACGAACTCGAGAGCAGCAGACGACCTACTCCCCTCTGTTCCTGAGAGAGTGATGTCTCTGGGCTCATCCGAACCTTAGGGTGTAGGCTGGCCCGCGACTGGAACAGGATAATGTGGCCCGGTTGGCCAATGTTGGTTATCTACTTTTCTCTTTTCTACCTTCCTACTTGTCTGAACCTTTTTTCCCTCTTCTTTTTGTCTACTAGGTATGGCAGACGAGAGACACCAATGCTACGACGCGCCCCTGTCGACAGGGACGGCTCACTTCTGAAGCCCCCTTCCATTACCCTGACATGCTTTCTACGGTGGCATGATGGACTAACTTGGGATCTGATCTACTTCTGGCTCTTCCCGCTCCTTTAAAGGTATTAACCCTTAATGTCAAGGGGCTTAACTCTCCTAACAAGCAGCAGCAATTGTGTCGCTACCTACTTCAACACAGCCCAGACATTCTTTCTTCAAGAGACCCACCTCTTGAAAATAGATACTCCCTGCATGGCGCACGCAAAATATCCCCTCCAATTCTAGGCCACGGCAACCACCAAAACGGCTGGAGTGGCTATTCTATGCAGAAATGGTATCAGGCAGGGGGACCCCAAAGTCTTTCGCAACCCAGATGGACGCTTCATCAGGGCAGGGGTGGTGATTGGGAAACGCCTGTTTACACTGTGTAATGTCTACGCACCGAACCAGATGCAGGACTCCTACCTCCGAACGCTCCTGAGGGAACATGTGCTGCAAGGTGACCCCTCCTTAATTTTGAGGGGAGACTTTAACCTGGTGTGGGATCATGCGATAGACCGCAGTGAAGCCTCTTCGAACAGGATGGGGGCCATGTCCTCCGCACTCCGGAAACAGATAACAGACCTTGGCCTGATGGACTCATGGCGATACCACTCTCCGGAGGCGTGGGATTATTCGTACTACTCGCATTTCCACCGCTCGTACTCGCGTATTGATTATCTTTTTATTTCACACGCCCTAGTAAGGGACACGTTAGCGGCGTCTGACATATCGCTATCTGACCATGCCCATGTGGAGCTCCTCTTGCAGGATCCAGCCGCTTGCCCAACCCGTCTCCCGCGGTGGCGCCTGCCGCCGCATGTCTTGCGAGATCCAGCTGATGTGGAAAGCATATGAACTGCCTTTGACTCTTACTTTACGAGCAATGATCTACCCGAGACTCCTTTCCCTGTGGTGTGGGATGCCTTCAAGGCTACAATCCGCAGCCACATCACATCTTTATCGATAGCACGGGTGCGGGAAGCCCGCCGCCTGGAAGATAGCCTCTCTAAGGACATTAAGAAACTGGAGAAGCAGGATCAGGACCATTCCTTGCTCGCGGGTTGGCGGCGACTTGCAAACCTTCGGGGTCAGCTCCGCGCCCTGCGCACCAATGAAGCTGAGCGGTCCCTGCTAGCGTTAAAACAAAGATATTTTATGGGGGGGGAAAAGTGGGCAGATTGCTTGCGAAGCGCCTGCGAGCGTGTGCAGCGAAGGCCCACATAGCGAACATTCAATTGCCGGATGGAGAATGGGCCATCACGGAGCGGGCTAAATGCGAGGCCTTTAGGGCCTATTACACTGCCCTTTATACGCCGGAAGCGCTCTCCCAAACCCACATTGACGACGTTCTGAACCAGTGCCCCTGGACTCCAATACACCCACACCATGCCAAACAATTGGACGGTCCTCTCACGGCAGAGGAACTGGCGGCAGCGTTGAAAGATCTCCCTCTCGGGAAGACACCAGGCCAAGATGGCCTACCACTAGTCTTTTACCGCATGTTCATAGCACGACTCCAGCCACACCTCCTGCGATTATATATTTTCTTTTCGGACACGGAAGGGCCGACGCCCTCCATGGGTATGGCAGAAATAGCACTTATCCCCAAACCGGGAAAAGATCCCACATTATGTGCATCCTACCGTCCCATCGCTTTGTTGAACACGGACCTCAAAATCTACACCAAAATGCTTGCTAGACGCCTAGATCCCCACATGCCTGGCCTTGTGGAGCCGGACCAAGTTGGCTTCATCCGGAATAGGCAAGGGGCGGACAATGTGCGTAGAATCACGCACCTGGTGGGGAAAGCACACCACTGGAACATACCAGCCTGCCTTCTCTCGCTTGATGCGGAGAAAGCGTTTGACCGGGTGGACTGGGGTTTTCTTCGCGCGGTGTTGCAAAAGATTGGACTGGGCCGGAACATGATCTCTATGATCATGGCCCCTTATATTTCCCCGCAAGCTAGGGTTCGGGACAATGGACAACTTACAGAACCTTTTTTCATACATAGGGGTACGCGGCAGGGTTGCCCCCTGTCACCTTTGCTGTTTGCCCTGGTGATAGAGCCTTTAGCAGAGATGAACAGGTGGAATGCGGACATACATGGCCTCTCTTGGAGGCCGGCAGAACAAGGTAGCGCTCTTCGCAGATGACCTATACTCACACTATCGCGTCCACATACATCCCTCCCGGCGCTTTACACTCTGCTACAGTCCTTTGAGCAGGCCTCAGGCCTTAAAGTTAATCATGGCAAATCTTGGGCTTTAAACCTTACGATCCCGAAAGAGGAGATACCAGTCTTGAAGACGCTCGTTCCTTATCAATGGGCCACGGATCATATCCGATACTTAGGGCTTCAATTGACCCCCTCCCTGGGCACATGGACCCAGGTAAATTGGGGAGAATTCAAGAGAACTGTCTTGGAAGACTTAAGGGGATGGAAATCCTAACTATCTCCTGGTTGGGTAGGCTTAACGCCGTTAAAATGCCGATACTCCCTAAAATCTTGTATCTATTCCAATGTTTTCCCACCCCTATCCCGCCACACCAAATACAGGGCCTCCAACGAGATCTCACTAGCTTCATATGGGGCGGACGTAGGCCATGATTCTCTCACAAGATCCTCATGCTACCGCGAGACAGAGGGGGCTAGCGTGTCCCAACCTTCTGGAATATTATTGGGCCTCGCATCCCTGCTTTGTCTCGGAGTGGATAACCACTAAAAGCGAAAAGATCTGGTTCCATATGGACAGGACGGTAACTGGGCGCACCATCTGGGATCTTGCGTGGCTCCATCGTACAGCGCGCTCCCGCAGTGCCTATATTGCAGTACCTACTAAAACGGTCCTAGATATATGGGACAAGGTAGCCGTGCATAAGGGACTAATGACCTTCCCCTCCCCCCATACTCCCATTGCAGGTAACCCACTATTCCCCCCGGCCCTCCACTCACAAATGTTCGCTAAATGGCTACAGGGGGGATGCAGAGTGATCGGAGACCTGTACGAGGGGGGAACACTTAAGACATTTGCCCAGTGCAGGGAGGAATTTGGTCTCCCACTGGGAGCGGGACTACAATTATTATATTATTATTATATATATTTATAGAGCGCGACCGCTACTTCCAACGGAAGTGTCCCGGCGCTAGCGTCCTACAGGTGCAAGGGATAGAGCAGGGAGAGGCTAGCAACGATCTCTATGGCATTCTGAACAACCAGGTCTTGAGTGCCTTTCTGAATGGCAGTTCCCTGTCCAGCTGTCTGGTATCATTGGGTAGGGTGTTCCATAACATTGTAGTTTTCACTGTGAAGGCACGCCCACCTGTCCTAGCCTTTCTAAACCTTGGAATGATTAAAAGATTTTGGTTGCAGGATCTGAGAGTTCTTGCGGGAAGATATTTCTGAAATCTCTGTCTCAGATAGTAGGGTCCAACCCCTCTCGTTGCTTTGTGAGCCAAAACAAGGGCCTTAAACTGCACTCTTTTCCTTACCGGCAACCAGTGCAGGCTTTGCAGATGAGGCGAGATATGATACCGAGATATGATACCGTAACGGCACATTCCTCAACAGCCTGGCTGCGGCGTTTTGAATACGCTGCAGTCTACCCATCAAGTAATCAAGTAATCCGGAAGGCCAATATACAAACTGTGATAAGGGCATGCACCACTGCCTTCCTACAGTTCATAGGAAGGAAGCGTAGGAATCTTCTCAGTGTCTTCAATCTCCAAAAGCATTGAGAGGAGATATGCATGACTTGAGCCTTGCCAGACAGTTGCGAGTCAAACCTGACCCCTAGATTCCTAGCCGCCGTTACCGGTGTTGGGGGTGGATTCAGTTCTTCAGGCCACCACAGCTCCGCCCGGGGAGGAGAGGATTGGTTGAAGAATAGTACCTCCGTCTTATCAGCATTTAGCTTAAGACAATTTTCAGTCATCCAGGAGGAGATGTTAGATAGGCATAGCTTAAAGTTGATAAAGGCAGTATCACTATTTTCCTTAAAGGAGAAGATCAGCTGCGTGTCGTCTGCGTACGAGACAACTCGCACCCCCCATTTCTCAATAATGGCAGCAAGGGGTGCGAGATAGACATTGAAGAGCGTCGGACTCAATGCCGAGCCCTGTGGCACCCCCTGCGCCAAAGATCTAGGACTGGAAACATGAGGGTGTATAGCAACCTGTTGTGACCTCCCCTCCAAGAAAGACTGAAACCAATTCAACACGGTCCCCGTCACTCCAATTCGGTGTAATCTATGTAGGAGAATCTCATGGGAAACCGTGTCGAACGCTGCAGATAGGTCCAACAAAACCAGCATTGCACAGCTGCCTTGATCCAAGGTTTCACGGATCGACTCGGTGACTTCCAGTAGGGCAGTTTCCGTGCTGTGACCCGCCCTAAATCCTGATTGTGAATCATGAAGGTGATTATTAGATTCGAGGAAGTCCGAGAGTTGTCTCTGGACTTCTTTTTCAAGGATTTTAGCAGGGGCTGGCAATAGTGATATGGGCCTGAAATGTTTAAGTTCCAAAGGGTCAGCACCTTCTTTCTTAAGAATTGGTCGGACCAGTGCCTTTTTCCATTCCGATGGGACGATCCCCGTCTCCAAGGAAGAATTCCACAGTGAATTCAAGGAATCGTTAAGAAGAGGAGCTAGGAGTTTAAACACTCTGGCCGGGCAGGGGTCCAGAGGGGAGCCAGACTTAATTTCCTGAAGTTCCTTCAAAGAGGCTGCCTTCTCAAATCTGCAAAAAGATGACCAATTGGCTGCCGTACTGGTCAGAGGTAGATCGCGAATACCGGTTGAAGGAAAGGTGGAATAGATAGTCAAAATTTTGTCCTGAAAAAAAGTGGCCAGCTGCTCACAAAGGTCCAGGGAAGGTGTGATAGAACTCTTAATGGCTGTAGGTTTCAGAAAGCCCTCCACTATCCTGAAAATCTCTCTGGAAGGATTGTCTGTGTTCATAATTTGTTTAGCCATATAATCTCTCATAACCTTACGTTTTAGAGTATGGATTTTTTTTAGGGCTATCTTATAAACTTCTTTAGCCGTGGAGTCATAATGTTTTCTCCAACTCCGCTCAAGTCTCTTACAATGACTCTTTTCGCAACGAAGCTCTGTATTGAACCAGGGTGCAGATGGTTTATTCCTCACCACCTTACAAGGTTTAATCGGGGCCAGTATGTCTAAGGCTTCCTTGACCCATGTACTGACCAGGGAAGTGTCCAGATCCGGGATCCCCGACAAAGTTGGGGAGGTCTTATCGAGTTCTTCTCTCATGGATTGCAGCGTAACTTTCTTCCAGTTCCTCCTGTTTTCTATCATAGGTTTGCTAAGATTGTTAGCACACTTATAACTCAGCCTGAACAGGACCACCATGTGGTCAGACCATGTAACCGGAAGCAACTCTTCAACTGTAAGAAGGGGATCATTGGTGAAGAGAAGGTCTAAGGTATGACCGGCTGCGTGAGTAGGAGAGGATATTTTTTGCGCTAAGTTAAGACTACTTAGGGATTCTTCTAGTTGGTTGGCTAGAGGGCAGCTAACATTGTCCATATGGACATTAAAATCACCAAGAACGGTGAAATTAGAATAGCGCAAAGATAGGTTGGCAATGAAGTCAAATAACTTTTGCCAATAAATGGCCAATGTGTTAGGGGGTCTGTAAACCAATAATCCCGCCATTGAGGAATTGTTGGAGAATTTGATGTGAAAGGCCATGGCTTCGATAGGTCCCAGGCCTTCAGTTACCATGTAGTTTATATCCCATTCTTCCCTCAGGATTATAGCGAGCCCTCCTCCCAACCTATTGTCTCTCCTATTTACATTACACAGCCTATAGCCCACAGGGACCGCTAAGCTAATATCAGGGTTGGAGCATTCTCTTAGCCACGTTTCTGTCACAAACAGTATGTCCCAATCATGGGTCTTCAATAATAACCAGACGTCTGCAGCATGTTTGGGGAGAGATCTGCAGTTGATCAGACCGGCCCTAATCTGCTGATCGTCCTTCCGACTGTGAGGAAAGACAGCACGAGATGGCCCCATATCCCTCTCACGAGTCCTGGCCTCCTTCCTGACACCTCTATCAAACTTAAAATTGCAAGACTGACAATGAAACTCTACCTGTCCTCTGCCTGCAAATGATATGGTGTCTGGAGCGCAGCGCATAGGCGCGGAACATTGAGGCATTGACAAGGCGAGCAGCTGGTTACGAGTCCAGGGCCTCATCGGTTGGGAGGGCTGTCGAGCAGCATGACTGGCACTGGGCACGGGTCGAGCGCGGACGGGCGCAGACGGGCTTGCCTTAGGCGCGCCTTTGGCGCGCCAGCGGCGCGCCCGCTGCGCGACCGCTTCAGTGCCATAGAAATAGTCTTTTAGCCCCGATAGACCGCCCCCCTGACCTCCCACCAAAAATGGCCGCCGTGACCCCGAGCGCCCGATCCACAGGAAAGCGCCTGCTCGGGACTGGGATGGCTGTGAGGCAGGTTAGTGGGAGACCAAGATGTATATAACTGACCCAATGATTAAAAAAGGGCAATCTAAAAATACTTGTGTGCAAAAACAGCAGGAGTGCAAAATACGCGTGTGAAACGGTAAAAACAGTTAAAAAGCACAGATATACAGCCAATCACCACATAGCATACAGTTTAGTAGTTCAATAAATTCAAAGAATGATAGAGAAGCGCTATCCTGCTCTCGGCTCAAGCCTCAAGAGCGAGTGGACGCCAATATGCGCAGCTGCGGCATTGGGTATCCTCACCAGAGATACAACAGGCTGCTGTCCGACCATTCACCCCCTTTGAACGGCTGGTCCGTTCCTTCGATGAATCGAAAGGTCTTATCTCTCGGACGTACCAGATCCTACAGCACCCTCCGATATTAACTACACACCCATAGCAATGCCAATGGCAACTGTCGTCAAACACGGAAATCACACCTACACAGTGGAATTGCCTTTGGCGAGACATTCCTGGGGTCTATCGTAGCATCCCACAGAGGGATAATGCATACAAAATTATGACGCAATAGTATTACACGCCTACTCGATGGCACAAAATGTTCCCTGCCACGTCCCCCTTGTGCTGGAGGTGTTCGAATGCATCTGGAGACTTCATTCACATTTGGTGGGATTGGTGGGATTGTCCGCTCCTGACCCTGCTCTGGAAGGAAGTCCTTAGTCATATTAAGGAGGTATTGGGCTTCCCCCTGCCTGAGTCTGCAACCACGATCCTTTTGGGCCTTAAACTTGCCAACCTAAAAGCACTTGCATGCAGCGACTGGACTATAGCACTTCACATGCTTGGGGCGGCTAAACAACTTATAGTGCTGTACTGGAAAACAACGGAGACTCCCCCAATTGCCGCTTGGTTCACGCGCTTATGGCATGTAATAACCATGGAACTTTTTACAGCGCGATTGCCAATTGCCGCTTGGTTCACGCGCTTATGGCATGTAATAACCATGGAACTTTTTACAGCGCGATTGCAATCACGCGACACCCGCTTCACCGCCGTTTGGCGACCCTTAGTCCAATACCTCTGTAAAATAGAACATCGACGCTATCTACCCTCCAAGCTTAGAGCGCTACGACTCTTTGAAGATGCTATACACCCGTCGGACCCCAACAGGCTCCTCGCGTAACCAGACCAACCCTGTATGACACTCCCTTCGACAAGCATTACGAAATTCATTCTCAACACCATGCACCGCTGCGCGCATCTACCCGTCCGCCCGCCTGGCCGCTTTTGTTGCTGTATGCTTCTCTTTTCTACTACTCCCTCTTCTTTCAACCCTTTTCTATCCACTCACCACTATCCACTTTATATGGGTCTCTTGCCCGTGTTCTCATTGTTCTTGATTTTAAAAAAAGGTCCTGAGACTTCCCACAACAAACTAATATTGCTATTTGTACTATGTCACGCGGCCGGCCCATCAAGGGTTGTAGGCGACATTCTGTGTTCCGAATCGTCTACTAATGCCTTTACATATTCTTGGAGAAACTTGGGTGAATCGCGGCCGGCCCTAAATGGGTTGTGGGCTTAACACTGTGTTTATCTGGACCTCTGTTCTACTTAGTATTTAGAAAATAAAACAGATTTTAAACAAAAATTGGTCCATAACAACAATCTAAATGACCTCCGCTTATCATGTTATAAGCTCAGTGCCCAAAAATAGCAGAGGGGGAAACAGAGAAAAAATATTAAGATAATTGGAATCAGAGTTTATTATGTTACTCGACACCAAAATGCCAAATAACAGCGACGATTTACATAATTTCCTATGATTAATGATGGGGCCAGTAATATCAGATATGGTGGAGATTTTCAGGATTGTTTTTTAACTGGTTTTTATTCTTGCTTCAGACGGGTTTTAGTCTAGGTTTTCCTAGTTTTTATCTGGTTTTAGTGGAGGATATTACCGGATTTTAAGCTCCTGGATTTTATTCTACCATATTTATAAATGATGTCATTATCAAATTATATGCACTTTAACTTGATGGCTGCTATATGTATGTATCTATTATCATGAATAGTGAGAAATATAGTCTGGTGTCTCGATGTTTTTTATCTGGTTGGATCTTGGTTTTACTTGGTTTTATCTGAGTTTTCTCTCGGGTTTTACTGGGTTTTAGGGAGCTTTGACCGGTTTTTAACATTACAAAACACGTTTTATCAACAGAATTGGGACACTGATTTACAATTTAAATATCATGTTATTGCTGATATTATGACTTAAAAATGATATGCCAACTTTTGTTATGTCTACTCTCTTCAATGGATTATTTGGTTAATTATGCTTGAATAGTGGGGTTTTCCACTAAAATACACATCTGCCAACAGTTTTTAGGCTTTGGATTATGACTAAATATATGATTGGCGTTTGCTAAATGCTGCTATATATTTATGTATATATTTATTCTGAAACTTAGGCACTTTAATGCTTGCACTTTTTTGCACATGTTCTACATATTAGAAAGTTAGTGATATATCAGATGATTCAGGGAGTATAATCGAACTATGCCAATGGATTGATGTCCATACATGTTGATCGATATGGCTCTAATAGCACTATGCTATTATCACAATTTAAGTCATAAGAATTAGAACAATTATTTGTTTTTTTCTTGTGTGGTATGGCTCTTTAAGCACTATGCTTTTAGGATGTATTTGTTGAGCCAGATATCTCAAATATATTTTGTGTATGTAGACAAATACCGTTGGGTTCAAATATCTGAAACAAGAGTGTTTGAATGCTTATACTCCTCGCTGAAACTAATTTACATATTGTTGCATCATGTGCTCACTTTAAATCACTATATATATGCACTGATAGGTCCAGCGCGTCATGTGATCAAGACTGCCATTCGACAGTCGAAACGCGTCAGGCTGGGCACTCGCTTGTAGTTTATATGCACCTGCACATGTAAATCTGCAATAAAGAATATCTATCTCCACGACGTGGTCCGTACCTGCTTTGATCGTGAAAGGATCGCTCACAGGATTGTGATATATATATATATATATATCTCCCTTCAGGGGATGCCCGCCGGCTGTATTTTATATTACCGAAAGACTTGGGGCCAGATGTACGACCCTAAATTGAATGAACAAATGGGTTTGCGACCTGTTTGCACATGCAAAATGGCCCAGGGCCATGTACAATTCCTAATAGTGAGTTGCAATTTATTTGCGACTCGCTATTTTGGAATTGCGAGTTGCAATTAGGAAGAGGCGTTCTTTATTTAAAATCAGTCCCAGACATGGTGGTCTGCTGAGCCCAGCAGGCCCCCATACCTGGGAGGGCCTGTCATTCCCATTGGGCTCACAAATTGTGAGAGGCTCATTAATATTAATGAGCCTCGCAATTTGCGACGCTATTGGGAATCGCAAACCGTGTTAAACACGCTGTTGTACATGGCAAATTGCACCTCACAAATTGCGACTCGTAAATGAGTCGCAATTTGCCAGACACAATTCTGCTGGTCGTACATCTGGCCCTTGGTTATGTGGCGCCACTGCGAGAGAGGGAATCTCTGCCACTGGATCTGCAGGAGTCCTACGGACCGAACATTTCTTTAATATTTAAATGGGAGCCAGGGTTTGCAAGGTTGTGTACCTCTGCACTTCGTGAATGGTAAATATACTGGAGGGGCAGCAATGCAGAGAATTATAAACAACAACTTCGAAGCATGATGGAGAGTGTCCTTGAGTGAATGGAATTGACTCCTTTTGAGGTATGTATGGGTGAGCGTTTTTCCTCTAGATTATGTTTTTAAGGCACTTGTTTGCTGTTTTGAAGATTGGGAGGACGCAGTGATAGATTACAAGACATTGGCAAAGCATTATGGACAATGTAGTCCTATTACAATCATGCCACTGGAATGAGGCACATAAACTCTGACATTGTTTCTGAATATCAATGCATCAGGTGGTTGATACAACAATCGTACTATTTGGAAAAGTGTTGTTTTGTCCTGAGTTGTAAAATAATTACGTTTAAAATCAAGGTGACTGATATTGTGAATATTAGTGTCTGCACTTATAGTCCTCCCTCACTGTTGATGACCACAATACTTATTAGCTTGAAGCGACTAATCCCTGCATTTGCATATTAGGGCTCTCGGTTTTATGGTATTTATTTTTTTAACATTTCCGTCTGTATTAATCCATATTTATTTAGTGCTTTGTGGATAAATGAAGTTGTAAAACTGTACAGTTCCATATTTATTTAATTGATAGGCACACAGTCTTACTTTGATGTCTGTCGTGTTTTAGCTATTTAAGCTGCCAAATATTACATAACAATACATCCACTGGTAAATATTCGCATTATACCACAAATGTATGTTGACATATACCATTATTTAAAGAAATGTAATCCTGTTTTATAACTTCCCATGCTGTTCAGCTGTTGGGCTAGAATTCATGAAAGACAGCACGATGAGTCACGTAAAAGAAGCCCAGTTTTCTGTACGTATCCACTTTTAAAAATAAATGCAGACAGAAAACATATGGCTTTCTGTCTGTATTTATCTGTAAAAATCCGTAAAAACGGAAAACCGGGAGCCTTACATGTGATTAAGATCCTGGGTGGGTCGAAGCGCGTAATGCTGCACTATTAGGACTGCCTGTTGTGAACAAATAAACCTGTTTTACTTAATTTACCATTTGATGGGCTTGTGTATCACAAGCCCATCCATATAATAATATCATAGGTGGTGACGTTGCCTGCAAGCCCCGACCCGTGAGACTGGGCGTCTCTCTCGTCACCCAGTGGCAGTTGCCACTGGGTAGTTATAGTTAGTTAAGCTCAATGAGAAATGCCTTTTTTGCTTTGCTAATAACTTTGACTTTGTTTGACGAATCTCCACAAACCTTGTCAAAGGTTCTCTTTGTTGCCTAGTTTGTGCACGGAAAGGTGCGGGTTCTGGGAAAAAGAGAGTGGAGGTCCCAAAACACTATATCCCTATGCATTTTCCATATCTTTTTTAGGCTGTGCTATCACAAGAGCTGCTGAACAGAATTACATCAAATTTGGCAGGAAGCTAGACCTTGATCCAGAAAGCATGCCTTTTGTGATGTGGTGTGAATCCATTCAGTAGTTTTTAAGATATTATGTCTCAAAAATATTTGTATATCTGGACGGTTGGGTTTGACTCTTGCAAGAGTACCTCAAACCCAATAAAAAAAAATAGTCCCATGTTCTGAGTTTTATTTTGAAAAACAAAAAAAAAGACAAGGTGGGTATACCATGCCCCCTCCAGGCCCTTTGGAGGTCTCCCAGATGGATTCCGCAAGTACCAAAATGGTTTTTATTTTTAAAAGCCGTGATCCTGCGGGATTGCAGATTTTTAAAAACATTTTTCTAAAATGTTCATTTGTGTTTCTGATTAAAAAAAAAATAATGCCCCCAAGGTGGGCCAGTGAGGGCAACGGGGGCTCCATCCCTCGGGCAAAATGATCATTTAAGGAGAGGGGGCATGCGGCCCTTTCCCTGCGCAAACATTGGACCCCAGGACAACGTTTGCAACCGACCCATCGGCAAAAATACTCAAGCTGCGGGGGCCCAGTAAAAAGGGGAGTTCACACAGCATGATAGAGGGGGCGCTGTACCAACAATTTTACACAATAAACGGCAAGGGGGCCAGAGCCTACATTTTCAGCCTGGATTTTTACCTATGCACCACTCACCTCCAAATAGAATTCCAACAGAACTTAATTACGTGTCACTATGCCACCTATTCATGACTCTCACGCTTCACTATTTGGCCCAATTCAAATGCAACACATTTTGATCTCAGTTCGTCTGCATTTGCTAAGTTGTATGTGAGGTGAGTTTCTAGTTTCTGGTCTCAAACCAGTGGCCATGGGGTGGCTCTTCACTCAACAGAAAACCAGCACACGTTTTTCTTTTTCAGAATTCTGCAGGCAGGAGAACTGGTTTGGGTTGGCTTCCTTTTTCAAGCACCGCTCTGTGCAGTTCTACAGACACAGCCTTTGTGTGATGCGATGCTTCTCAAAGCATGGTAATCTCGAGCCTGGATCATCCACAACAGAGGCATAAAGAGGTTTGAACTATGCGCTCTTGGGTATGCACAGACACAAGATAGTAGTCAGGAAAGAACATTTTTTTAGTTTTAGCTAAAATACCCATCTTACTCTGAACAATAGACTGCAGCCCTTCATCCCTACCATTTATCAAGTGGCGGTCCTACAGAAAGGGCCTAATAGATTATCTATAGCAGCCTTGTCTCCTTTGTCCACACTTCACTGGCTAGGTGTCCTCCCTTCTGCATCTTTATACACTTCCACTGTCTGTGAAAAGATCAACCCCATCTTGTTCGTAAGAACAGGCTCTGAGCATCCAAAATGGAACCCACAGGCTTTCATGACTGCTTCTTTTATAAGTACAACGCATATACAAAAATAGCCACATACACTAATACACACTTGCATTGAATTAGGTGACAAAACAGGGTATGAGTACGACACACTCAGCCGGTGCCAAATAACTCCTATTTCTCTTCCAGGGGATCCTCCTCAATAGTAATAAGCATTAGAATATACCCGCCCATGCGCTGGACCCCGGAAACACTATATTATATGTGCCCCACATATATGTATACCTATATATATATATATATATATATATATATATATATATATATATATATATATATATATATATATATATATATATATTTAGCTCACAGTTCCATCGGGTAATCGTATCCATTACGGACGACAGCACTCACGGGGGAGAGTTCAAAGAAAGATTTATTACTTGAACCCTGGGCAAAGACGCGTTTCGGCACTCAGCCTTCGTCAATTTCTGCAATCATATATATATACAAGCAATTGCAGTCTACTAAACACCAGAGCTGAATCATGCCATAAGGAATTTCTACCATACATGAAAAACATGCATTAGAAACAGGAGACACAATAGCAAAATTTGTTTAGAAACTGTTTTAATGCTCAGCAAACAGTTGAAATCCTCATAAATTACTGAAAGCATAGGAAGTTCCCAGGCTGCATTGCAAACACCCAGTCTAAAAAGACTGAAAAGCTAACCTGTAGCTGCATAGCAATAAACTGACACCGTGCCTTTAAGGCACACCTGACCCCCAGCTTCCCATCATGCCTCAGGGGTGACAGTTGGGTCAGTTGGTCTTTCCGGCTTCTTCAGGAAGGATCCTGGCAACACAGCTCCACACTTTTCTGATTTTTGTCAGAAAATATTTTCACTTTTCACAACTTTTATTCCTTACTTAGACGTCTTTCATCAGTTAAAGTAAGAAGCTGTCTTTTTTGACAGGTTTGGGCATTTTTTTATATCTTAAAATGCCATCTCTTTTTTTACCCTTGCCCTTATTGGGGCAAAAAGAAGGCCAAGACTGATTCTCATAGGGTCTGTATCCTTTGTCTACCGGAGGACCATGATCCTACGACCTGCCCTCACTGCCAGAACCTGTCCAGAAGAACTTTGAAGGACAGGGAAAGAATTCGCCTGTATGGCCTGGCAGGTAAACCATCTAGAGGAAGATCTCCGGTAAGGAAGGGCTCCAAGAGGCCTAGAACGTCTTCTAGAAGCAAGTCCTCGCGTCCTTCTGGTTCAGCGTCGGGCTCGGCGCTGAAAAAAGATCTTAAGGTGGGTCATATTTCCAAGAAAAAACCTTCGACAGCGGGCTCGCCGTCAAGAAAAGGTACGTCGTCGACGTCGAAGACTCGTCCGCCGTCGTCAACCCGGCGACGATCGGCGTCGAGGAGCAGAGACTCTCCGCCGTCGTCAACCCAGCGACGATCGGCGTCGAGGAGCAGAGACCCTCCGCCGTCGTCAACCCGGCGACGATCGACGTCGAGGAGCAGAGACCCTCCGCCGTCGGCGACTCGGCGACGATCGGCGTCGAGGAGTGTCACCCCTCCGTCGTCGAGGGCAGGCTCACTTCCGTCGTCGCAGTTCCATCAGCGATCGATCCGCCGTCGTCAACCAGGCGACGATCGGCGTCGAGGGTGAGGTCTCCGTCGTCGTCTCAACGGCGTTCGGCTTCGAGGGCGAGAAATACCCCTCAGCCGTCGTCACGCAGACAGTCGACGTCGAGATTGGACGCAGCTCCACCGTCGTCTAGACGACGTTCGGCGTCGAGAGAGAGAGCCCCTCCGTCGTCGGCTTCACATCGCCGTTCGACGTCGAGGCAACATTCTTCCCTTGCTCATCAGCACTGGTCGCCGTCGACACGGCGTTCGACGTCGAGCAGACGAGAGGCCCGACAAGCAGGAAGACAGGAGCCCAGATAGACGTCGAGAGCACGCTCGACATCAAGACAGGCCTCGGTGAGGTCTGAGGTTGGATCGGTGGTCCTAGTGACGGAGTCAGCTTCGCGCCATTCATCCTCGCACTCATCCAAGGGGGCTTCTCCAAGGTCAGCTACTCCGCAAGGTCTCTCACGGAGAGAAGTTGCTAGCCATGTCCGCAGGTCTCCTTCAAGACAACGCGACACCACTTCTGCGGTTCAGCTGTCGCCCAGATGGCTGCTGCCCGTACGTCACTGGCAGGACTCAGGGGCGACAAGGAGGATGCAAGAGTATGCCAGTCTGGCGCATAGATCTCCGCTTCAAAGATTGGTGGACGAAGTAGACAGAGTGAGTCCTCCCAGGCAAGCACGCGAGTAGTCACCTGAGAGACAGTGCCCTAGATCGCGCTCCCCCAGGCGAGAAGATCATGCAGTCAGATCACGGGCCCGTGATCATCGACGAGGTAGAAGAACACCATCTACTTCCTCGACTTCCTCCACCCGGTCCTCAAAGAGGGATTACTCCCCCACGCTATCGGACAGCCCAGTGTCCAGGGTCTCGCCCATAGACGATATCAACACATACCATGAGGTTCTCCAGAGGGGTGCTCAGAAACTCAACATTGAGATGTCGGTCCCGCAAGTCACGACTGGTGATTTTCGAGACTCTTCATCAGAAGACTGCATCTCGACCGCTGCTTCCATTGGTTCCTGGTATCCTGGAACCGGTCATGGACACCTTCTTAACTCCAGCAACCATCAAGGTGGTGCCGGCTCGCATCCTTAAGAAATATCAGCCGGCTACCTCTGATCCGGTCTTTGTTAAGATGGACCCTCCTACAGACTCTGTAATAGTAGCGGCGGCAAGAAAGATTCACGCTGTATAGTCATCTTCTTCTGTCCCAGATAAAGAGAGCAGAGCTCAGGACTCGTGGGGTTGCAAAAGCCTGCACGTCGACGGCTGCATCCCTTAAGGTCTCCAGCGCGGCTACGCTGCTCGGCCATTATGACAGAGCTCTCTGGGACTCTTTGGAGCGGTTCAAATCCAAGCTTCCAAAGGAGGACCAAAAGGATTTTGAGGAGATAGTCACTGAGGGATCCTTGGTGGCTAATCAGACGATTAGCACGGCGGCAGATGGAGCGGTGCTATCAGCGCATTCTTGAGCGCATGGAGTATGCACCAGGAGATCATCCTGGTTGAGACTAACAGGGCTGAAACCAGATGCGCAGCAGAGAGTCTTGAATCTTCCATTCTCTGGCTCTTCTCTCTTCGGCACGCACTCGGATGAAGAGATGAGTCGCATGAAGACCGAGTTGGACACCCTCAAGGCGGTTGGGTTGGAGAAAAAGGAGGAGTTCAGACGCTGCTACAGACCCAACCAACGCAAGGGGCCTCAACAGAGGGTTCAAACCCCTCAGTGGTCCCAGAATAAGACCCAGGGAAAGTCACAGTTTCGGGGAGGAAAGTACAACAGAGGTAGAGGGGGCCACCAACAGCAGTCCTCGACCACGGCGAAAGCAGGAGGGAAGTCATGAGCAGTGGCTTCCTCTGCCGCCGTTGCCCACTCCAGTGGGAGAAAGTGCTTCACAACATCTGGCAGAGTGGGACAGCATCACAAAAGATCGCTGGGTGCTGAATATACTGCGCAATGGATATGTGCTTCGTTTCCGTGTGCTTCCAAAGGACATACCACCAAAAAAGTCCCGTCCTCACCAGTTACAGCTGCTTCGAAAGGAGGTGAGGGCCCTTTTTTAAAAGCAGGCTATCGAAAAGGTTCCACCTTCTCAAATTGGAAAGGGAGTGTACTCCCGGTACTTTCTGGTCCCCAAAAAAGATCAGGAGCACAAATTTCGGCCGATCCTGGACCTTCGTCTTCTGAACAAGGTCATAGTCAAGGAGAAGTTTCGCATGTTGGCACTTCATCAAATATGTCCACATCTGCAAGTAGGGGATTGGATGTGTTCGGTGGACCTCCAAGATGCGTACTTCCACATTTCTATTGCAAAGCGTCATCGCAAGTACCTGCGGTTTGTGGTCGGCCACAAGCATTATCAATACAGGGTCCTGCCCTTTGGACTCAAGTCTGCTCCGTGAGTCTTCACCAAATGCATGGCAGTGGTGGCAGCTTTTCTTCACAGAAAAGGTCTCTTCGACTACCCATACTTAGACGACTGGCTGCTGAAAAGTCCATCCCAGCAGCAGGTGAGGCAAGACTTCCAGATCTGTCTGCAACAGTTACACGATCTCGGCCTTCATGTCAACATGGAGAAGTCAGTGCAGCAGCCCACCCAAACCATCCACTACCTTGGCTCCGTTCTGGACACAAGCGTGGGAAGAGCGTATCCTTCGGAGGAGAGACTGTCCTCAACGAAACGGAAGTGCAGGCTCCTGCTCCAGGTGCAGAACCCGTCAGTCCGTCAGGTGGCATCCCTGCTGGGATCCATGGCGTCCTGCATCTTTCTCATTCCCAACGCCCGGCTGAGGATGCGGCCTTTGCAACAGACTCTGGAGGACCAGTGGGATCAGTCAACAGGTTGCTGGGAAGATCAGATATGTCTCTCCCAGGCGGCGACATCCTCTCTCACATGGTGGACTCAGCAGCGCAATCTGATGGTGGGAGTCCCTTTTCACCAGCCACTTCCAGTGCAATCGGTCGTGACAGATGCGTCTTTGCAAGGCTGGGGGGCACACATGGGGTGCCTTCAGATACAAGGACGGTGGTCATCGAAGGAACAGACCTACCACATCAATATGCTGGAGCTCCGAGCAGTCCACCTTGCTCTGAAAGCTTTCCTACCGGCAATCGAGTCCGATTCGGTCCTGGTCCAGACCGCCAACACGATGACCATGTTCTACCTAAACAAACAGGGTGGAACTCGGTCACGTCCTCTTTCCCTGGAGTCACAGGCGATCTGGCACTGGCTTCTCGCCCGGAACCTCTCGGTAGTGGCAGTGCACCTTCCAGGAGAGCTAAATATCAAGGCAGATGCACTCCGCAGGCACTTCGAAGATCAGCCAGACTGGGTGCTGCACGACGAGGTGGTGGCGGACCTTTTCCATCGTTGGGGTCGTCCGGAGATAGATCTATTCGCAGACGACGAAAACACAAAATGCCACGCCTTCGCGTCCAGATTCCACTGTCCAGGGGGAATGCGCTTTTGATGGACTGGTCAGGGACATATGCCTACGCCTTTCCTCCTCTGTCCCTGATCCCGAAGGTGGTGTCCAAGCTACTCAGATCCAGCATGACGATGATTGTGATAGCTCCAGACAGGCCACGGCAGTGGTGGTACCCGGACCTTCTTCATCTGTCGGTACTTCCACACTGGACACTACCTTGCAGGCCGGACCTGCTGACCAAGATGGGCAGGAGGATTCTTCATCCCAACCTTCCCTCACTGAACTTGGCAGCATGGCTCCTGATGTCCTGCAATACGGACATTTGAAAGTGCCTCCTGATTGCATGCATATTTTGAAAGAAGCAAAAAGACCCTCCACAAGAGCGTCATATGCGTTCAAGTGGAAGAGGTTTTTTCTTTGGTGTAGAGAACATCACCTTGATCCTACGAAGGGGCAGGAAGATGTCATTCTCCCTTACCTTCTTCACTTAGCAAGATTAGGTTTAAAGTATGCTATCAGGGTCCATTTATCTGCCATTACAGCGTACAGGAGATCTCCTAGTCAGCCCTCCTTTTTCCAGATGCAGGTGGTCAAGGACTTCTTACAGGGGTTGAAGAAGGTGTATCCTCCTGTTCGAAACCCTTCTCCTCCGTGGGAGTTGAACCTGGTATTATCTAAATTGATGGGCCCACCCTTTGAACCAATCCATAGAGCTTCCTTGCAGCATTTGTCTTGGAAGACCGCTTTTCTGGTAGCCATTACATCGGCGCGCAGAGTAAGCGAGATCCAAGCGCTGTGTACCAAGGAGCCTTACACTGTTTTTCACCATAACAAAGTGGTCTTAAGGGCGCATCCATCTTTTCTCCCTAAGGTAGTGTTTGTTTTTCATATCAATCAGTCCATTTCCCTTCCCTCTTTTTTTCCAAATCCAGCGACCCCGGCTGAGCGGTCGCTTCATTCCTTGGACCTCAAGAGGGTACTTAAGTTCTACTTAGAAAGTACCAAGGGCATAAGGAAGACAGATCAGTTATTTGTCAATTATGGCGCCATGAGAACAAGCTTCCCAGCCGCTAAGAGATCCATCTCGAGATGGATTGTGTCCTGCATTACCTTAGCGTACCAGCTGGCGAAAAGGCCCTTACCGTTGCCTCCTAAGGCGCATTCCACTAGGGGGAAAGCGGCCACAGTTGCCTTCTTGCATGACGTCCCAATGTCAGAGATCTGCAAGGCGGCAACCTGGAAATCGGTTCATACCTTTACGAGGCACTACTGCCTAGAATCTGATTCCAGGGCTGATGCTCAAGTAGGCCAAGCCTCCTTGAGGAATCTATTTGGGTAGCTTAGTTTTTTCTTTCTAAGCCTACTGATCACTTTCTGTTTTTTCTCCTTTGCCCGCAGGGAGATGAGGTGAGGCTCGCTATTCTATTCTAATGCTTATGACTATTGATGAGGATCTCCTGGAAGAGAAGGATTAGTTACTTACCTGTAATCCTAGTTCTCTTCCAGGGGTATTCTAATGCTTATGACTTTGATGAGGATACCCCTGGAAGAGAGCTAGGATTACAGGTAAGTAACTAATCCTTAGTGAGTGAGGGAAAAATCTTAAAGTACATAATAGTGAGGAGGGATCTATAAAACCTTTTCTTTTTTCTGCCCCATATCCCCTTGTGCAGTTTACAGAGCCTGTACCAGGGTTGGCATACTCCAGACTATGTTTAAAGGGCTGACCAAGGCTTGGCACACAACAGGCTAGGGCTCTTTATGTTTAAATGATGTGTACACTCAGAATCACATTTAAGCTGCATGCCTGGATATGGAGCACTATGTAGAATTTTGTTTTGTACAACTTACATCCTTCTTTCTACAGTTACAACCTTCTTTCTACAGCTTACAACCTCCAACTGCTTTCCCCAAAAGACTTCCCCTTGCTATATCCCTAAACGCCCTGCATGACAAATTGATCTTGATGTACTTCTGCTTGATTCCTCCTTTCTTTCTTCAATGACCCTCTTCTTACCTTCCATCCTCTGTATGCCCTAATATTTCTGAGTGCAGCCTCCTCTCAGTCTCATGGCTGCCTTAATCCCTCCTTTTGTATCTCTGAAATTGGCTGCTACCTCATCATAGATCACAGCCTCTCCTCTTTTAAACCCTTTCCCTATATACAAGCATTATCTAATCTCTATCAGCCTATCTATGTCACCAGCTGTTCACCAGAAACCACATAGCCGCTGCTAATGATTACACCTAACTGGTATCAATATAATTTATCACAAAGTAACTGGAGTAAATTCATGCAATTCTGCTGAAGAGCACGTGACTAATCGCATTAACCACTATATTAACCATTAACCTTCGGTTGTGGAGTAACACGCTCTTCTCTGTAAAGCTCTTCAACACCTAGTCTGGGGTATTAATCCCTATATAAATACGATTACAATCTCAAAGAAGTCCACACTTAAAGAAACTATTTGACTTTTGTTTAAATAATGATTGTGGCCAAATCTGATAATGAAACTCTTACTTGGATAGGACAGTTTCAAACGTTGATAAATACAAAGTCTGCATAATTATTTATATCGTTCATACTCCATGGCTACAAGACGTGATGCATAAAGTGATGCAAGTAAGGTTGGTTGCAAATTAGGTATACATGGACACTGCCTTGGCAGAAGAATATCTAGAGGCTTGCATTGAGGTTTCATTAGTACTTAAAGTATCCTCAATATTCATCACAGGAATGAAATGTAGTAGTGACTTTAATTGACTGACAATTAATTAACCTAATACTTTAAAGACTCAGACTCCAGTGCATTAGTCGACTAGGAAATATTTTGTTAGCTCTCACATCTTTTCACCATACACTCTGCCTATCCCGACGCACGCCATATAACTCACATAGGTCCCTACCACTCACAATAAGATCATAGATGCTCCTCTCCATTTTGGTGAGTTGTAGCCACACCAGTGAACTCCGGTAAAGTGGCCCTAACGGTGGGTGAGGGTTTTCGTCCTAAAAAGAAAGATTTCTCTTAACCAAGAGACATGGGGTGGGAGATTCCTTCTGGGTGATAGGTTTCCTACATTACACCCTATGCATTCTTTTTGTGTACTTAGTTTGTTGAGAGTAGTGCATCATGGGTCTTTAAACTCTCCCTTTTGCCCCTCTATTTGGTTTAATGTGTATTGCCTTTCACCTAGCCCTCCAGTGCTTTTATTAAGTAATTTACAAAGCCTACTCAGGATTATTGTTTATCTTTGTGTGTGCCCTGTAACTTCTTCCTGTACTTTTTAGGTGTGTGACCTTCCACAGTAAAGCTCCCCAGTGCTTTTGACCCACCATGAACATTCTCTATGCTTTTTCATAAGAGGCAAAACATTTTTCAATGTTTTCTCCCACCGCAAAAATAGGCACAATACCCTTGGGCATGTGAGCGTTGCGCGTGGCCCTTCCGTAAACAAATCACCATTAATGCCACCATCTTCTTTGGATCTCAGTAGTGCTGAGCTGGCTTTTGTCTCCTCCAAGGCCAGTCTATTTCTTCCAATGCAAGTTTCATCTCCTCCAGTGCTATGGCTTCCAATTGGCCCTACAGTCCCTTGCTAATTGCTTGTCACTGAAGTTTAACTGGCGGATGGCAAGTTCCGAGGGGTTTATGCTGGCAGGGCCTGCTATGCTCCCAACCCTGGATGGTAGTACCCTACCACTTCTTTCTCTGGGGCTGCATCCATTGCTTCACCCTCAAAGGGGATCTGTGCTTGGTGGCTTCTACCTAGGCCTTCAGTGCTCCTTCATAATCCACCTTCCTGGCATTCTGGCTCAACTTCCATTGCCTTCCTCTGCACAGGGCCTTCTTTTCCACCATTGGGAGAGTTCCTAGGGTAGCCAGATCAGACTCCACGTATCCTTAGACTTTTAAGGGTTGTAAAAATTGGAATCAGAAATGAATTGTAAAAAATTACCCAATCAAAGACCAGGGGCCCTATTACAGACAGTGCACACTTTTCCTGTTTGTACCATGGGACATCTTTAAGTTTGTGCACCGGATGCAAACAAGGAAAGTGCACCTTATTATGTTGAATGCTCTGTCCTCAGGGCAGCTGCAAACTTGTGCTGCCCCCAGGGCAGCGCATTCAAGAAAAATACAGAGCAGCTGTTTAAAGGCTACCCCGTGTTTCTCTGTGCACGCAGGAACCTGTCTGCACTTTTAAGATGAATTAGAGATCCCCTTGCAGGCGAGTTCAGTGAGTGACTACACCCAACTGCAAGGGGATTTCTGGGTGGGAGGGTTTCATCCCTCCAGAAGGCTGCCTTCAGGAGGCACACAAACTGTGCCGCCTTTTTGTGGGCCTCCCAAAGGCATGTTTGCCTCTGCGCCCACGACTGCAATACGGCGCAGGCATAGAGGCAAAGAGATTCCCCCATTTATATGGGGCCATGCCCCCATGCAAATGAGGGAATGCCCTCTAATGATTGCTCTGGTGCTACATGTGCGCCAGCGCTATCTGTATTACAGAAGGGGCCGCACAAGCGTTTGCAGCCGCAGGTGCCTTTTCTGCCTACCTGGACACTTCTGTACTATGGCCCCTGGTGCCAATTAAACATCAAAAAAAAGATTTTCCGCTTTCAGTTCAATTTAGGGATTTATAATTTCCAACTTAATAAATGAGTGGTACTGTTAAACACAAGTTCTGGATCCCACCGCTAAACAACAATGTTAGAAAGTGGATTATGGGTGGGGTGGATGGTAGTCCACTACAAGTAATAATGTCACTATTCTTCTGAGGACCAATAAAGATTTCAGTAATTTGAAACTGAACTCAACCACTGGTGCTTTGGCTGCTGTCTCAGGCATGGTTTCTGGCTTACCGCAAACTTATACTGTTATGACACTGTAGGTCTGATCCCGTGAGGTTGGCAAAACCTGAGGGGAAAGCTCTGATGCTTGGGGTACCGAGATTATTGGATCTTTGCTTCTTTTTGTTTGTCCTTTCCAAATAAATAATGACCAATCCACCCTGTTATATAGCTGAATTTCTACTAATAAGGAGTAAGTAGAAGGTAAAGTGCTAATAAAATACGGAAGTAAAGGAAAGTGTTTTATAAGATACAAAAAACGATAGAAGAACATATCAAATTGCATACTGAGCATATTTGAACAGTACGGTGTAAAATGCACTCTTTGGAACCATTTGTACATGATTTTCTTGTGGTGATGAATGAAGAACCCCCACCTAAAACGCTCTGGTTTGAGTGGTATACAGTTGACTGGCCAAAGGAATATTTCGGGAGTGCTCCTTCATGACTACCTTTAAGGTCGGTTGCTTTTTATAAGGCATAAAAAGAGGCTATCAGACTTATGTTTGTTAAGGTTATGTGCGATAGTGGGACAGATTTTCCTTGTTTGCATTGAGGCCTATGGCAATCCTGCTATACAACTTCCCATGATTTAGTTTTATTCCTATGCAGCTCTACATTTATATTGCCTGTTAGCTGTAAAATATAGTGCTGCTGCACAAACATGGGCTCTGTGTTCCTCTTGAAAGTGCAGACCAGGTGCCGCCTGCACTGTGAAAAGTGAACCAGTTTCTTCAAAAGGTGGACCAGTTTTTTCAATCAGCTGGTCCATCTTTCACTCAAGTTCTGCCCCCGGGGCAGTGCAAGCTCACAGCTGTCATTGGGCAGCGCATTATCAGTAAGGCTTTCAGTTTTTACTATTTTTACAGATAAAGACCAAATAAAGAACAATGTGTTTTCTGTCTGTATTTATTTTCAAAAGTGGAAAAATACAGAACATTGTAATTCTTGTGAGTAACTCTCCATGCTGTCCTTTATGAAATCTAGGCCAACAACAGAGCAGATACAAGCCTGATAAGTTAAAAAGCAGGATGTGATTTCCTTAAATGCAGGCATAAGTTAGCATATATTAGTTTATAATTCTAATATTTATCTTTGGGCGTAGTGTTTTGTTATATTTGGCTGCTTAATTTGCTAAAATACGATATAAAGGTATGAGTGTATGCTTTTCAGTTAGATAAATGTGGAAATATACCATTTTACAACTCCATTTATTCTCAAAACACAAAATAAATATGGATAAATACAGACAGAACTGTAAAAGAAAAAAAAATACCATAAAACTAGGAGCCTTAATTATTAGTACTGTCCTAGTCTTTCCACCTAGTTAAAGTTTCACAACAATGTTAACGATGAGGTTGCACCCCCATTGTAATATGACTCTCGAGCGAACTGTCCCTGTTTCATTTCTGATAATGTGCTACATTTCATTACTTATAATGCGCTGAACCTGTCTTCAGGGGGATGTCTGATGGACCATCCTGCTCCCTTCCAGAGAGGCATCTTCGTAGGGTGCACTCTCTAGGCACCATTTCTTTGTGTGCACAATCAGTTTGTCTTCTGACGGCCTCGTTGCCTCTGCGCCCACGTCCGTAACATGGGGTGGATACAGAGGCAAAGCGTTTCCCTCCTTGTCAAAGAGCCACGCCCCCATGCCAATTAGGGAATGCCTATTTGGCATTGCCTCAGATGTATCCATATTACAGAAAGGGTCATGCACACTTCTGAGGCCTCCGCTGTAATACGAAAGTGCCCCATGGGTTTAGAAAGTGGGCGTACATGCCTGTTGCGTCCCAAGGGCACGTTGTGTAATCTGGCTCAGATTCACGGCCGCGCTACGATAAGATTTGCTCTCCATTGCACAGTTTTTACAGTATGGAAGTAATTATCACAAAAAAGTGAAGGGAAGGCCAGAGTCAAACTCATTACCTAGTGGCAAAGATGTAATGTACTTACCTATTTTCTATTCTCTATCTCCTTGAGCAATCTCTAGTTCTTCAAATCCGAGCAATCCAGAACATGTGGTTTTCCTATCTTGGATTTAAATATTTAGGAACCACTTTCTAATAAGCATGGACAAAGATGCTCGACCAATTCCTAGCCCATCGCTCCAATGAGTGACTCGTGAATGCCATTGAGTGGCCAAGAAATGGATGACTAAACACTTTTCATCCATGTTTAATTGTTCGAGATGCAAGCGGCGATAAATGAGGTTTGAGGCTACTGGGCCAATAGCTAACTACTTATTTGTTGTTTTATTTAGCGCAGACAAGACCTGGGCGTGTGTCAGATTGGTTTACAAAAGAAAGTTCCAGTACACTTCTGGTTTCAAGGTACAGATTACATTCCATGTTACAGTCCAGATTAAAGTACAGTGGCCAAACGCATTCCATAAACTGTAGGGTGTGGCCTTCTAGCTATCCACCCCGTCACTATGGAGCTGCCGCCAGTCTGAGCAGGCTCCCCTTCCTTTCATGGTGCAGGAGAGGTAACCACTGCCAGTCAGGGCTCCAGCGGATGGTTCTAGGTGCAATCATTGGCCTAATTTCTGTTACTCAAGTAAAAGATAAAAAGAAAAATACCACATTAATTCTCTTAACTAAATTTGAAGACGATAATGGCATAACAAAAAAGTTTAGATTCCTAGCGTCCAGATGTGCCAGGCAGGAGTCTTTTGTCAAGGTGGCAGACTCAGCAACTATTTGAATTGGTAGCCTTTGCTGCTTTTAAACGGGCGAAGGAGCGCCTTCCACCTACACCAGCACTGCTGATGCTTTAGAACAATTTGCTTTACCTGCCTTCATAGGGAAGAGATAGGGCATATACGGGCACTCGCAGGCCGTGCAGTCACACAGGCAGATATGACGCACGTGGACACTGGATGCTGGTATCGCAAAAACACAAGCAATCACTCAGCATTTATTTATACCATTGGGCCGTGCCCGGCCCTCTGGCTGCTTGCTAGGTAAGTTCTATGGTAGAGGCCGGGTGGCACTCTACATCCCTTCCAATCTTTATTGGTGAGAAAATCATAAACTAAAATGACAAACCAAAATGACAGGAATCGCCAAACGACTATGGCATCGATGCACCACAGACAAAGTCTTTGGCTGGGTGCCGGGTTAGTCCCGAGTCATACTTCTGGCTGCAACCATTTGAGCTTTGACGCACAGGTGGTTCTTTGCCGTTACTCGCTTGAGTTGCTGGGATCTGGCTGGGGGTTGTTGTGGAATCACCGTCTCCTTCTGGGGTCCTAGCTGTTATAATGTCGCAGCTGGTGTTGAGGTAAGACTCCTCAGTGTATGTATCATCACTCGACTGGTTACGACGTTCGGACTGCTCAGGCCCCGCTGATAAGACCTTCTTGAACCATGAGATGTTCCTTGGCCCTGCTGATTACCCCCTTTTAGCAGTTATCATAGTTCCTGGAACTCTGGTGATCTCCCACATCTGTCTTTCATAAGGGGTGCAAACTTTTCCATCCTGGATGTCGGTCTCTCATTATCACTTTGTCACGTACACTGATTTCGGGGTCCACCACTCTGCGATCTTTGCTAGCTCTTTCATTTGTGGCTTGACGCTTTTTCTTGGATAACTTGTGTGCCAATGACCACTGGTTTATCGCTCAGCCCTGTTGGAATGACGTCTCGGCACCTATCCGCATTAGCAAGTCACTGGGAGCGCACCCTGTTGTACTGAGATGTGCTTGACGGTAAGCCCTCAGAAACTGGTGCAGACAGCACTCTGCATCCTCGACCCTTTGGACTCCAATCCTGAGTGCACGGTTGAGTGTTCGCATGAAGCGTTAGACTTCGCTGTTGGCCTGGGGACATTGGGGAATTATCGTACAGTATTTGATATTAAGACTGTGTAGGTATGCTTGAAACTCCTGCCCTTGGAAAGGCGGACTTTTGTCAGTTTTGATCTCATCCAGGTTGCCAAGAAGTGCAAATATTTTCTCCAATGTCGGTCTAAAATTTCCAAAAGCTGTTGGCCCTCACCAGTTCCCACGTAGGATACTTGGAGTGCCTGTCGATGATGACGGCAGTGAGTCGCCTATCTGGAAAGCTTCCAAAGTCCATGCTGACTGACGACCAATGATGTAGGCTCGCCTCTTTAGTAATCACATGTGCCATTGGTGGGTCTCAACTTGTGATGGTGCATTAGTTGCAGTATCTCACTTTCTCCTTCACCCACTTATCTCTCCCCGGGAACCACACTTTGTCTTTGAGATGGGCTTTGGTTTTTACGATACCTTGATGCCCCTGGTGTGCCACTTCGACTCATGCCTACAGACTAGGAGGGATCACAATTTGGCATCCTTGCAGCAACCCACCTTCACTCAAGGCTGAGCTCATCATGAATTCACCAGGTCTGGCTCATGGCTGTTTGTTCTTCTGCAGTGAGTGCTCAGGCTCCATCAAGGAAGTCACACCACTGTCATCTTTGGATCGCTTCTTTGTCTTTCAAAATACATGTTGGTTGTCGTCACTTCTTGGATTTCAGCTAGTGATAGTGCACGTGGACAAGCATCCTCAACTATCATTCTCACAAAGCCTTCCGTGCCGTCATTCTCCACTGCGTGTCGAGTCACATCAGGCGCAAGGGGGTGATGGGAGAGGTAATCCGTAGGGTTGTTTACTCCGGGTTGATACACCACCTCAAACGACTATGGTTGAAGTTGGACTGTTGACTGCTCGATCCATGGTGGCCCATTTCTGGCAGTGCCAGCAAACAAAGGGACCAGCGATTGTGGTCTGTCACCACGACAAACTTTTGACCGCAAAGGTAGAGATGGAAGTGTCAGCACGACCACCTGATCATTAGGGCTTCGCGATTGATCTGTGCATAGCGGGTCTCGACGTAATTGAGTGCACGACTAGCATATGCTATTGGGGCCCATAACCCCTCACGTTTCTCTTGGAGCAGCTCCTAGGTCTATGGGTCTTGCGTAGACCACCAGTTCAGTCCTACGCTTGGGACTGAAATATCCCACCGTTGCATCATGCAGGAGTGCCTCCTTCACTTGTCTGAATGCCTGTGCAGCTTTGTTGTTCCATTTCTGCTGGTGATCCCGTTTCATCAGGGCACACAGTGGTTCCAACAAAGTGGCCAACATTGGGCAAAAACACCCTCAGTAGTTGGCCATTCCTAGGAACCTGCGTACTTTGGAAGCATTCCAAAGAACTGCTGCTGACTTGATGACCTCATCTTTCTTTGGGTCAACCTGTAAGCCTTCGCTTGAAAAGTGGTAGCCAAACAATTCCACTGCATTAGTAGAAGTGGAACACTTTTGGAAGTGCAAGGTCAGTCCATGGTATGACAGGCGTTTGAGGTTGACTCTCAGCCTCATATGGTGTTCCTCCAACGTGTTTGAGAAGAGGATGATATCTCTCACATAGATCACTGCCACCAGGCCTGACAGAGTTTCACGAATGGCGTCCTGAAAGACTTCGATGGCCGAAAGAAATCCCGAAATTGTTGCGCCGATAACGGTGAAAACATATGTGGGTTGAGAAGGTCCTGATATACCTACTCACTTCATTGAGCAGGAGCTGGTGGTATCTGGCATTTAAGCCAATCTTCGAGAACCAGTGGGCCCTGTTCAGGTCTGCCACAATGCCATCAACTGTTGAGGTGGGGTGCCATTCATGATGTATTGTTATGTTGGATAACCTCATATCTGCCCAAAGTCTGATAGCTCCAGGTTGCTTAGGTTTACGGTCGATTACGATGGGCGACACCCAAGGAGGTTGGTCTGGTTACTTTTCGATGCCGCTCTAGCTGTTCTAGTTCTTTTTCAACGAGTGGGCATAGGTGAAAAGGTACTCATCAGTGTTTTAGAACCACTGGTCGTATTATTTCGTCTATGTGGAGTTTGATCTTCACCCCTTTTAGGCACCCAAGGCCTCTGAACCATTCTGGGAAGTTAGCTAGGATGATATCAGCATGGAACTGGTGTTCTTGTCAGACGAAGAAAACCAGGCCCTCCGCTGTGTGACATCCTTGCAGGTTGCTGGTATCTCCTTTGGTCACTTGGAAATTGGCACGTGTCTTTGTGCTTCTGTTATCGACTACTAATTTGGTGATTCTTTTCAGGGGCATTACGTTTGTGCCTCCATAAGTATAAATCCTGGCTATGGTGGGCATTACTTAAGGTCGTGGGACCAGTTTGCAGAATTGTGTTGTGTCCATAACATTTACAGACACACCAGTGTCGGTGATGGCAGTAACCTGAACTCTGCCGTTTTCCACTAAGCACATGGGCGGAGGTCTTCTTTGATGATTTTCTCTGCCAGTGAACGACACAGTGAACACTTGCTCACTATTTTCAGGGCAGCCAACCATTGCAGCGCATTGTTTACTTTGTCCTACCTTGCCATCCTCGGGGATAGTTGAAGTAGCATTGGAAGGCCTCGCCCCGTTAGATGGAGCTTGTTGCTGGACCACTACTGCGGCACATCTTGGCGAAGTGGTTTGTGTGGCCACACTTCAAATCGGGCTTTCCTTGAGCTGGACACACATTTGATGTGCGATTCGTCATGCCACAGTTTCTGCAGGTCTTCTCGCCCTGCTTAGGGGTGCTGCCCACGCATGGCCTTGCAGGGTGTCCCTGGATAGTGTCTACTTGTTCTTCCTTGACTTTCATGACTTTTGAGGTCTCAGGTGGGCCTGCCCAGCAGGTGAGGGCTTCCCCATGTCTTCAGCTCAGCTGTATGCTAGTTCATGAGACCGAGCCAGGATGAGTATGTCTTCTAGCGTGATGTCAGATTGACAGAGGATTAGTTTACATAGGCTGGATGACAGGAATCCCTGGATAATCTGGGCCCTGATTTTGTCTGGCTGATCAGTGTTCATGCAGGTGCTCGCCAGTTTGTGTGAATGCGCATAGAATGTGTTTACAGATTAGTCTTCATTCTTTCGGGCCTGCCGCAACTTGAATCTCTCATAGTCTGGCTTTAATTGCATGTCCAAGTGTCTGTTTAGGGCAGCCACTGCGGCATCAAAGTCAACATCGGCTCCAGTATTGGGGAGAGAATTTTGTATAAGTCAAAGTTTTGCACCTCCCATGTGAAGCATCATGGAACGTTTGAAAGTGCCATCTGTTTCGAGCGTGGTGCGAAAGTAATGTTCAAGGCGTCCTAACCACTGTTGTCACTGTGGAGCGGCAGTCGCAAGATCTGGAAGGTGGCTGAACGGCGGTAACCCTGTGACTGGTGCGTGTAAACAATGTTGAGGAGTGGAGCTTTTGCAGCTCGCTGTGGGGAGGACATGCTATTGTCTTGGACGTGTCACTCACGTATGGCCCAGAGCACTTAGTTGCAGCTCACAGTGATGGGACACTTAGTGCTGTGCATGATTATTTTCTGCTTTCACCCTGCTGCGAATTCCCCAGTCCGTCTAACGTGGGCACTCCTTTTGCTAGATTATCTGCACTGGTACTGCATTTATATAGGGCCTCCATTGCCTTGTATGCTAATTTATTATTCTCTTTTGTTTTTCCTTCACTGCCCCCTAAAATGCCCTTTGTATTGACGGTTGATTGCCAATCACTTCTGTTTCTGCAGGCACTATTTCAGGAGAGTCCACAGATGTAGGCAGCAGCAATCTTAGCTGGGATGGGGCTGTCTAGGGAGGCACATCCACACAAGCGCCGTACCAGCAGCTTGCATCCGATGCAAGTGAGTCCTTTGAGCAACGGCACCCCCGTCCAGTTATGTGCCCCGCCAGAATCAGGCTCTGTGCACTGCAATACCATGACCACCACTAGGTGGCAGGACAGGCACCATGTGATTGCTGCAGACGGCAGTGCGAGATGTTGCGCTTCTTTGCTCCTCCGAGTGCGGGCTGTGGCAGCGTCGAGGCAACGTGAGGGCACTGAGGCCACACAAACCATGCACCGGTCACAGGCAGGCTGTTGAACCGCGAGTCAGGGCGCCTCCCACCTGAATGCAGCGTCGGGAACCAGCAGTGCCACTCCGCTCTCCGCACACTCTTGCAGAGAGGTAGGCGATATTGCACGCAGAGTGGGTACCAGCCTCGTCGCCAGTATACAGGGCGCACCTGGGCATATATGGGCAAAGGTAGGTCAAAGGTAGGTCACACACACAGGCAGTAATGATGCAGTCGACACTGGATGCTAGTGTACACGAGCGATCAAACCAACATTTATGTGTACCATCGAGCCATGCCCAGTCCTCTGGCAGCATGCTTGTTACATTGTATGGTAGAGGCCAGGTGGCAAGCTACAGTAGGAACAAGGAATAACAAGGTGCTGGCGAACATGCATTCCAGTAACTCCATTGGTATGCTTACAGACACACCTCCAATGATTATCGGAAGGGAAAAAACAGATGGTTCTGGTAATAGTCCCTCACAAATACGTTTCTGTTTTCTGGCCTTTTGACTGTTGATCCCTCGCCCCTTCACACCGCACAGTCCAACAAGCGTTTGCAATGCAAATAGGTCTCGCATTTGTGAATTAGAGCCATTGACATTGTAAATGGCAATGTTTTTTACCTGCAAGTTTTATTTTTGGAGTGAATGTATGTAGTGTGCAAAATCCCTTGGAAAGGTCCTGCACTTCGTGATAAATATATTGAAAAAGACGCAAAGTGTGGATTGTGTCAACAATTGCTTGGCACGTACCTCATGGGTGAAGTGTTGCGACATATGCACACCGTGGTGCTTTACTAATGCGAAACTCATTAATAAAAGTAGTGCTTACAGACTAACCAACGCAATCGGGATCAGAGCATGTAAATCCAAATCCCGCCTTCTCTTTAATTTTCTAGACTTTGACTCACTCTCCTGCGTCTTGGTTATCCCCCAAACACTGGGAGGCAATGAAGTTTGCCAAGTGGGCGGGGGCTCCGGGGGTACATGAAAATGTATTCATTGCCTTGTTGTCAACGGTCGCCCAGTGCTATTAGTGCAAAAGTGTAGAGATTTCATTAAGATATTAAGAGTACTTTACTCGCATCTATGAGAAAATTGACATTAACTAAACAAAATGCCAGAATGCGTATCAGTTTTCACAGTGTTTTAGACAGTACTGGTTGCTTAGTTTAATTGCATTCATTTTTGTATTTACTCTTTTACACAGCATCCAAAGTAGGTTACCTAACCCCAAAGCCCCGAGTTGTTAAATGACCCATATAAGGGAGTGTTTTACAGTTGAGCAAACGTGTCCAAATGTAATTTTGGTAATGCCATGGAATGATCAGCCAATGAGGTACTCGATGAGCAGGTATTTAACTACACGTTCAAAACATACGGTATTGTGGCTGTTGTTTGTTTCTACACAACCACCTCTCTGAATGTGTTCGAGCTTCATCTACCAGACTGTGCTCACAGAGGGGCGACTAAAGCGCAGAACAAAATGTATTCATTTATCCTGAATGTGAAGGCACCCGGAAGGCTTAGGTGCCTGCCCGGAGAGGCTAGGGATCCCAGCGCTTCTACAGACTCTGCTGTGCTCCTCTGCACCAGCAGGGCATAGCTCAGAATCTGCCATGTCTGCTAAGAATAGATGAGGGGGATGAGGTTGGGGCATGCGGGAGTTGCCGGCAGATTTCCAGGTTATTGAAAGTGATGATTCTGACATGAGGCACTGGAGACTGACTTTGTCTGTTTGTCTGCATCAGTCTATTTCTCTACCATCTACCGGGCTAACTGTCATGTATCCATTCATCTGTCTTTGTCAGAGGTGTGCGAGCCAATATATTAATTAACAGGTAGAGCCAGCCGGAGACGAGCCAAGCGTATACGAGCCAGTGGGCGAGCCGTGAAAATGATCAGAATGTTAATCATACAGTAAACATGATGTAAATGTGCGATAATGTCTCTTTAGAATTCAAAAAAGTGCATTTCTTTAGCGCGTCACCTCAGTACACAAGATTATAGCACTGAATTGAGAGGAAGTTATTAAAAGTGCTAGTTTCAAGCATGAGTTAAAACACTGCCACTCCTCCTGCCCGACAACAATGCCATTTGTGAACTAAGAGGCGTCAGTTGCCATACATACCCCGAATGTTGCCTAGAGTCATATTATATTTAGAGTAACAGTAAAATCTAGTTCATTAAACACGAGAAGTTTTTGTACAGCATGCATCTTGAACTCGCATATTTCAAGGTGGCAATAACAAAGATGAAAACGGAAGTGCCGGCAGGCAAGAAAACACGAACAGGAGTGGTAGGGTGCGGGGGATGGTGAGAAGTCACAGACTGAGGGAGGGGGCGATGGGGTGGGGAGACAGGGGAGAAAATAGTGTTAGGAGTAAAGGGGCCAATAGCCGTGGAAGGATAAAAATGATGAATGAGGAGGGACTAACAATCCTCAAACCAATCGGAAGGCAGCATTTAAGACAAAAGCCAATGGGCAGTAAGTGGGTGGAGCTTCCACAAAGCTGCCACACTACAGTATATACTGCATGTTTCGCTAAGCGATGGCAGCGCATTCGCGTTGCAACGCTAGGCGAGACCTAAAAGAAAATAGTGTCAGGAGTAAAGGGGTCAATAGCCGTGGAAGGATACAAATGATGAATGAGGAGGGACTAACAAGCCTCAAACCAATCGGAAGGCAGCATTTAAGACAAAAGCCAATGGGCAGAGAGTGGGCGGAGCTTCCACGAAGCTTCCACACTACAGTATATACTGCATGCCTCACAAAGCGATGGCAGCACATTCACGCTGCAACGATAGGCGAGACCTAAAAAGGGCAGCGTAAATGTAGCTCGGGCTGCTGTTGAGTCACTTTCGTTAAACTGCCTTCAGTGGCGGCTGGCAGGGAACGGGGGTGGCGGGCAGGGGGCTGAAATAAACAAAAACACAAAAAAAAATTTTTAAACCTCTTCACGGCTGCTGTTTCTCCTCCGTCATTGCTTCTCTTCCTGGTGAGTCCCGTAATCACACAGGCTCCCCCAAGCCAATCACAACGCTGCTGTTAGGTGCATTGTGATTGTTTTGAGTGCCGTGGTTCGGTGTGCAGACGGGGACTGGGAGCCTGTGCATATTCTCCACCTGGGCTGTGTATTACAGCCTGGTGGAAAATGTGCTAAGTGCGTATGACTGTTTGGCTGGCCAAATCGTCATGTGCACTTATTGTGTACAAACCACTCCTCCTCCCAGGCTGTGACACCAGCCCCCCGCCCTGCCCCAACCCAGCCCCGTAGCTGCGAAAAATAGAATAATGATAAGGATGTTATTGTTTTATTTTTCCTTTTTCTACTGCTGAGAGCAGTGGGGTGACGCTCCTCCACCTTAGCAGAGGAGCTTCCCCTGACTATCTTGTGTATTTAAGGACATGAGCACTGCATTGTACCGCGGTTACAATGGCAGTACATTACAAAGACAGTACACCACTCCCAAGTATCAATACATACTTGAACTGTACAAGCTACGAGGTGCATAAAGAGAGCACCTCCTAGGGTCTATCTCGGCTGTGAAAGCAGAAGAACTGAGACTCTACATATAAATAGTACAGAAAATGTCCCGCAAGATCACAGTAAAGGCCCTTTCGGATTAAAAATGGGTTATTTCTTGAATGCCTTCATGAGATCACTTCATTGACATCTGTTAAATGTATATATATATATATGTTTTTTTAACTTGATCTTCTGCACACCTCCAGTGGTCTGACAACAGTGCCGTGAGTGAACCATAACCAGATGTCAGTTTAATTGCACTTAATTTGAGCTGGTGATTGCCACCGGTATATATTTTTGCGGACCGACGCTTATTTCCTGCATCATATGTTTACCAAGAGAAGGGAGAACATACAGTTCGGAAGGAAGAGAAAGGCGGCAAAACGAGAGCAAGAAAAGGGGCACTGAGTGTCAGGTAGTGGACTACCTGCATTGGTATTTGGCTTCTGAGCAGAGCTTCGGGCACCGGCCCTCTTTCTTTCACTTAAGCTTTGGCACTGTATATATGGACAACATTATTGCCCTCTTTTCTGCTGAAACCTGTTAACATATCTCACTTGCCAGAAAAGGTCCATTTTTCTTTGTTCCCCTCCACCCCATTTTTTTCAGAACAAGTGGATATAATTAATTTTTGTCAGAATCACTATCAAAGTTGTCAGGGTTCCCTTGAACTGATTTCCTGGTTCCTGGCATAACGCCACCCTAAAACACCATCCTGAATGGTACAGGGGATAGTTGTTTGTGAAGTTGATCCGAATTATAATCATTGGAGGCCACTCTATATGCATACCATTGGAGCTACTGGAATGCGTGCAACAAAATACTCTGTCAACCTGGCACCCTGCTATTCTTTCTTGCATCTGGTATCACTTGTATACCTTCAAGACTCCTTTATTTTCAAGATTGTTGCACAGGCTTTTACTAAGATCTGATATTAATACAGTGTTTAAAATTGCCGTGGTCCTTTGTAGGCAGCAGAAATTTGAGAGCCACTTATGAGAAAGTTAGGTGTAACTTTGTTTAGCACTATAACAAACATTTAAAATAATGCAACTTTTTAATGTTCTTACAAACATAACTAACTGAAATTTTGTTTCAATCCAGAATTGTCTTTGTGGATTTTTTCCTTATGAATCTTATTCTTTGGGTGAAAGGATCATCAGCTGCAATTCCTTTTGGCACTCTTGTTGCAATTTTGGCAATGTGGATTGGAATTTCAGTGCCATTAACGTTTATTGGAGCATACTTTGGATTTAAAGGGAGGGTAAGTCTCTACAGGCTCCTAATCACCTACTTATGTGGATACATGTGTTTTTATTAATCTATTATCAATGTTTACAAATAAATCTATAAATTACTGCTAATCTTATTTACTCAGAATACTAGGTTCATCTTCACAAACTTAGCATTGAGTTGAGGCTACACACTCGAGACAGACAACTATGTTAACCTTTTTTAAGAATCTTGACTTATCCTGAAAAATGTACTTTTTTTTCTTCAACCCCCACGCCTCTCAGCCACACGTAATGGCCCTGAGACTTCAACTATTCCCCTGTTTTGGTCTTTCTCTGCTAAAACAAGTTATCAATACCTTTAACTGGTTTGACTGTTGCACATCAGTATGTTAGGTTTATTTTATTTTTAGCATATACTCCCAGGATCTGCTTTATCAAGAGGGAGTGCTAGCTCCAGGAAAAGGTCTGTGGATGTCTTCCAGCTGGAGACTTTAGGTCCCTGTAGCTTTAGGTCCTAGTTGTCAGTGGTTGTGGCCGGTAATTATACCTGGGGTGGAGGGGGCGGGACACACACCAGCACTGCCGCTGCCCCTACCGTCCATCACCACCCATTCACACGCCCACAACCACCACGCCCACCACCACACATTCACATGCCCACCACAACGCATTCACACAACATGCATTCACACGCCCACCACCACCACTTCACACACCAAGCCCACCACCACCATGCATTCACACACCACACCCACCACAATTGCGCATTCACACACCATGCCCACCACACATTCAGACACCCTGCCCACCACCATGCCCACCATGCATTCACCCACCATGCATTCATACACCATGCCCACCACTATGCATTCACACACTACGCATTCACACACCCCACCATGCCCACCATGCATTCACGCTCTCACCACGCATTCACTCGCCCACCACGCATTCACACGCCCACTATGTATTCACACACCACACCCACCATGCCCACCACGCATTCACACACCACCACCATTCATACACACACCACGATGCCCACTACGCCGACCACGCATTCACACAGCACCACCATGTCCACCATGCAACCACACAGCACCACCATGTCCACCATGCATTCACACACCACACCACCACCACATATTCACACACCCATTCACAGCACTCACTCATAAATACACATAAAACGTACCTTAACTGCAGCTCTCAGAGGAAAGCCTCGGAGGTCACAGGTGGGTTGGGACTGCTACCTTCCCAGGTCAGCCAGTGATGGAAGGCACCCCACTCTGTGATGAGGTGTCACACATTCACCCACCTCACCACACCTACCACGCATTTGAATGCCCACCACGCATTCGAATGCCCACCACGCATTCGAACGCCCACCACGCATTCGAACGCCCACCGCGCATTTGAACGCCCACCGCGCATGCAAACACCCACCGCGCATGCGAATGCCAACCACGCATTCGAACGCCCACCGCGCATGCGAACGCCCACCGCGCATGCGAACGCCCACCGCGCATGCAAACGCCCACCGCGCATGCAAACGCCCACCGCGCATGCGAACGCCCACCGCGCATGCGAACGCCCACCGCGCATGCGAACGCCCACCGCGCATTCACACACCCACACACCACACCTCCACGCCCACCACGCATTCACACACCCACACATCACACCTCCACGCCCACCACGCATTCACACACCCACACACCACACCTCCACGCCCACCACGCATTCACACACCCACACACCACACCTCCACGCCCACCACGCATTCACACACCCACACACCACACCTCCACGCCCACCACGCATTCACACACCCACACACCACACCTCCACGCCCACCACGCATTCACACACCCACACACCACACCTCCACGCCCACCACGCATTCACACACACCCACACCACACCTCCACGCCCACCACGCATTCACACACCCACACACCACACCTCCACGCCCACCACGCATTCACACACCCACACACCACACCTCCACGCCCACCACGCATTCACACACCCACACACCACACCTCCACGCATTCACACACCCACACACCACACCTCCACGCCCACCACGCATTCACACACCCACACACCACACCTCCACGCCCACCACGCATTCACACACCCACACCTCCACGCCCACCACGCATTCACACACCACACCTCCACGCCCAGCACGCATTCACACACCCACACACCACACCTCCACGCCCAGCACGCATTCACACACCCACACACCACACCTCCACGCCCACCACGCATTCACACACCCACACACCACACCTCCACGCCCACCACGCATTCACACACCCACACACCACACCTCCACGCCCACCACGCATTCACACACCACACCTCCACGCCCACCACGCATAAAACGTACCTTAACTGCAGCTCTCGGAGAGGAAAGCCTCGGAAGTCCCAGGAGGGTTGGGACTACTACCTTCCCAGGTCAGACAGTGATGGAAGGCAGCAGTCCCTCATTCGTCAGAGTGGTATGGGGGGTCAGTAAGACTGCTGCCCCACCCCGCTTTGTGATGAGGTGTCACTATTTGACACTGCTCTGGGCACTTCAGGGCTTAAAACTGAGGTGCCCAGGTACGAGGCAATCAGTGACGCTTCCCCTTATCACGAGGGGGAGGGCCTCTAGGCACTTTTGCCTGATTGAGGAGGTTTACCTCACAGGACTGTGAGATTCTCAGCCGGGCAAAGTGCCGCTCAGGCAGCCAGGAGCATGCACATTTAGTGCAAGTACAGATCCTGGCTGCCTGACCTGAACAAAAAGAGTGTATCTCAGGCCTTTGTTCAGCCTGACAGACACTATTCTTGCCAGAAAAAAGGTGGGGGGCATGGCCCCTCAGCCCATACGGACAAGCAGCTGCCGCTAGTTGTTCAGTGTGCTACAGAATGATGTCCCCTTTTGAAACAGGTTTCAAATCATACCTTTATTATAGAAAGCATATATTAGTCTGAGACCTGCCCTAAGTGTATCTCTGGTGTCTGGGCTCAGGACATGACTCAATCATGCTATGATTGCTCCCTCATGCACTTGGAGGCAATCCAGTATGATGAAATGAAGCTGCACTTTGCAGAACATGAGGAGAAGTCATGGCCCTCATGTAAGCCCCACTCCAGTTCACGAGTGCAGATTGAATCTCTCTCTCGTGGCCATTAGAGGTCAACTTTGTGGTTGAATTACCCTGGGAAGTCCAAATACAAACACACACAAAGCAAAGTGGGACTTCACCCCTTCCTGTCATTGTGTATCCAGAAAGAAGGCGCAAGGACATCAGGATGCAAGTTTGTCTCCCTCTAGGTCTCAGGTTGTGCTGGCATTTCCCTAACTGAGCCCGTTCCTGGGCCATCGATGACACTGTAGCAGATTGAAGCCTTCAAGGATGCCATACTGAGATGCCGGTGATTTGAACTCGTACACAGACGCTGCAGAATATAGCGCGTCATTGGCTGAGTTACTTTACAGCCTATATCACAGCACGGAGTGTATACATATCGTGCGTGATCGATATCTGGTTTAACAAAAACTCCACTTTGGAATTTACTGCAACTTGCCAGGCATATTGAGACTGGAACCGAATCATTAACAGTCAGAAGGCACACAAGACTTTTCCATTGACTGTAAGCCCTGAGGAAGTCGCGGGTGTCTTGTCCCGGGCGACGAAACACGTGTTGGCTGGAGTCTCAACAAGAACAATCAATAAATTGTGCTTTTGTCTGTATATACTGTTTTTGTAATTGATATTATTGATATTATTTAATTCATATATAGTGTGCCAGGTCTTTTTTTCAAAATCTGGCAGATTCATCCTTACTGCCGTCTGGCCCATTCGGGCCCAGTACCAACTGTGCTACAGACTTCCACGGTGTTTCAAAACCTGCGTTGGGCCCTTACATGTTGATGCCGGTGCAAACACCATGGATTTTCACTGGGAAACTTTTGTAGCCTTGTCTTTGGAGTGCTATGCATGCTCTTCTTGGACTACCAGTTGTATGCATGGTTTAATGGAAGAGGTTACCATCTGCGTATGGTTGGAATATGTTCCTACCTCTCTCGTTTTCTAGCACCCTTTCTTAGAGAAGTGAAGCTGGTGGTAGCTCACTGTGGCATTTGTAGTTGAAAGCGAAGCATCCTTTACAATGTATCTTCATGTATACAATGCAATAATTAATTTACACTTATAGTTCAGACCGGTTTAGTTTTGTTGTATAGTAAAAGGTTCTTTAACAGCCCTCATTGAGGCCACTTGTCTCAATCTGTGTTTACGACCCGCAGAGAAATTAGAGATAACCCTCATCTAGGGGCCAGTGAGCCAGTCATTAAATCCAACAACATATAGCACTTTCTATTGACACTGCTTCTCAGTAAAAAAATGTTCTCTTCCAGGAGATCTTCATCAAAGTCATAAGCATTAGAATATTCCCACCCATGTGCGGGATCCCAGAAACAGTATATTATATGTGCCCCACATATATATATCTCCATACATATATACCTATATGTATAAACTAGCAACTGCAGCCAATAAACATTAGAGCTGAAACATGCTGTAAGGAATTTCCACTATACATAAAAAATAGCATTATAAACATGAGAAACAACATTATAACTTGTTTAGAAACTGTTTTAATGCTCAGAAAACAGCAGAAATTCTTATAAATCACTGAAAGCATAGGAAGCTCCCAGGCTGCATTGCAAATACCCAGTCTAAAAAGACTGAAAAGCTAACTAATAGCTGCATAGCAATAAACTGACACCGTGCCTTTAAGGCACACCTGACCCCCAACTTCCCATCATGCCTCAGGGGTGACAGTTAGGTCAGTTGTTCTTTCCGGCTCCTTCTGGAAGGATCCTGGCAACAGAGCTCCACTTTTTTCTGAGTTTGTCAGAAAATATTGTCTGTTTTACAACTGTTTTTTCCCTTACTTCGACGTTTTACATCTACAGAAGTAAGAGGCTGTCTTTTTTAGGCAGCTTTGGGCAGTTTTTCAACCTTAAAATGCCATCTCTTTTCGATCCTTGCCCTTCTTGTGGCAAGAAGAAGGCCAGCACTGACTCTCATAGGGTCTGTATCCTGTGTCTACCGGAGGATCATGATTCTAAGACCTGTCCTCGCTGCCAGAGCCTGTCCAAGAGAACTTTGAAGGACAGGGAGCGAATTCGCATTTATGGCCTGGCACAACCATCAAGAGGACGATCTCCGGTGAGGAAGGGCTCCAAGAGGCCTAGAGCTACTTCTAGAAGCAAGTCCTCGCGTCCTTCCACCTCAGCGTCGGGACCGGCGCTGAGAAAAGATCTTCCGGTAGGTCATGTTTCCAAGAAGAGACCTTCGACAGCGGGCTCGCCGTCGAGAGCAGGTACGTCGCCGTCGTCAACTCGGCGTCGAGAACCAGAGCCTCTCCGCCGTCGTCAACCCGGCAACGATCGGCGTCGAGAGACAACACCCCTCCGCCGTCGTCAACCCGGCGACGATCGGCGTTGAGGAGCAGAGAACCTCCGCCATCGTCATCCCGATGACGATCGGCGTCGAGGAGCAGAGAACCTCCACCGTCGTCAACCCGGCGACGATCGGCGTCGAGGAGTAGAGAACCTCCGCCGTCGTCAACTCTGCGACGATCGGCGTCGAGGAGCAGGGAACCTTCGCCGTCGTCAACCAGGCGACGATCGGCGTCGAGGAGTGTCACCCCTCCGTCGTCGAGGGCAGGATCCCCTCCGTCGTCGCGAGTCCATCAGCGATCGATGTAAAGAGTGAAGAGTCCTCCGCCGTCGTCATCCAGGCGGCGATCGGCGTCGAGGGTACCATCTACGTCGACGTCGAGAGTGGAAGCATCTCCGCCGGCGTCGAGATGGCGTTCGGCGTCGAGAGAGAGAGGGCCTCCGTCGTCTGCTTCACACCGCCGTTCGACGTCGAGGCGGCATTCTTCGCCTGCTGAACATAGACGCCGGTCCACATCGAGGCGTCGTTCGACGTCGAGAAGAGGAGAGTCCCGGCGAGAAAGAAGGCGAAGTCACAGATCGACGTCAAGACCACGCTCGACGTCGAGAAAGGCCTCGGACAGGTCGGTGGTCCTGGTGACGGAGTCGGCTTCGCGCCATTCCTCCTCACGCTCAGGTGCATCTCCAAGACCAGCAATCCCAAGAGTCTGCCAGCCAACTCCGCAGGTCTTCCCCTCAGACTCAAGAGACCATTTCTGCGGTACGACTGTCGCCCAGATGGCTGCAGCCAGCACATCATTGGCAGGACTCGGGGGCTACAAGGAGAATGCGGGAATATGTCAGCCAAGTGCATGACTCTCCGCTGCAAAGGTTGGTGGAGGAAGTGGACAGAGCAAGTCCTCCCAGGCCAGCACGTGAGAAGTCACCTGAGAGGCGGCGACGTAGATCGCCCTCCACCAGGCGGGTGGGGCGTTCAGCCGGATCACGGGCTCGTGATCGTCGCCGGGATAGGAGGTCACCATCAACGTCGTCTTCTTCATCCACCAGGTCCTCAATAAGGGACTACTCCCCCACGCTATCGGGCAGCCCAGTGTCCAGGGTCTCGCCCATAGACGACATCAACACCTACCATGAGGTGCTGCAGAGGGGTGCGCAGAAGCTGGGGATTGAGATGTCAGTCCCGCAAGTCACCACGTCGGTGATTTTCAAAACACTTCACCAGAAGACTGCGTCTCGTCCACTGCTGCCTTTGGTCCCAGGGATCATGGAACCCGTCATGGACACCTTCCTAACCCCAGCGACCGTAAAAGAGGTTCCGGCTCGTATCCTCAAAAAATATAAGCCGGCTACCTCTGATCCGGTCTTTGTCAAAATGAACCCTCCTGCGGACTCAGTAATAGTGGCGGCAGCAAGAAAGGCTCATGCTGTATCGGCGTCCCGCCGGATAAGGAGAGCAGAACCCAGGACTCCTGGGGGCGCAGCGGCTTCCCTCAAGGTCTCCAGCGCGGCGGCGCTGTTGGGCAGATACGATAGGGCTCTCTGGGACTCTATGGAGCGGTTCAAATCCAAGCTCCCAAAGGAAGACCAAAAGGACTTCGAAGAAATAGTCACTGAACGGTCCCTGGTGGCTAATCAGTTGATTAGCACTGCAGCGGATGGTGCGGTGCTATCAGCCCATTCTTACGCACACGGCGTATGCGCCAGAAGGTCATTCTGGTTACGGCTGACAGGGCTCAAGCCGGACGCGCAGCAAAGGATTTTAAACCTCCCGTTCTCTGGCTCCTCCTTCTCCGGCATACACGCGGATGAGGAGATGGGGCGCCTGAAAACTGAACTGGACACCCTCAAAGCTGTTGGGTTGGAGAAGAGAAAAGAATTCAAGCGCCGTTATAGACCCAACCAACGCAAGGGGCCTCAACAGAGGGTTCAAACCCCTCAGTGGTCTCAGAATAAGTCCCAAGGAAAATCGCAGTTTAGAGGCGGAAAGTCCACCAGGGGGAGAGGTGGACACCAGCAACAGTCCTCCACTACCACTAGAGGAGGAAAGTCATGAGCTGTGGCTTCCTCTACGACCGTTGCCCACTCCAGTGGGGGGGGGGGGAAGTGCTTCACAACATCTGGCAGAGTGGGACAGCATCACAAAAGATCGCTGGGTGCTGAATATACTGCAAAATGGATATGCGCTACGTTTTCGAGCGCGTCCAAAAGACATACCGCCAAAAAAGTCCCGTCCTCACCACTTAAAGCTGCTCCAAAAGGAGGTGAGGGCCCTTCTTCAAAAACAGGCCATCGAAAAAGCTCCTCCTTCGCAAATCGGAAGAGGAGTGTACTCCCGGTACTTCCTTGTGCCCAAAAACGATCAAGAGCACAAGTTTCGGCCGATTCTGGACCTTCGTCTCCTAAACAAAGTCATCGTCAAGGAGAAGTTTCGTATGTTGGCGCTTCATCAAATATGTCCACATCTGCAAGTAGGGGATTGGATGTGTTCGGTGGACCTCCAAGATGCGTACTTCCACATTTCAATTGCAAGACATCACCGCAAATACCTGCGGTTTGTGGTCGGAAGCAAGCATAATCAGTACAAGGTCCTTCCATTCGGGCTCAAGTCGGCTCCGCGAGTCTTCACCAAATGTATGGCAGTGGTGGCGGCTTGCCTACACTGGCAGGGTCTATTCATCTACCCTTACTTAGACGACTGGTTGCTGAAGGCTCCATCCCAGCAACAGGTGAGGAAAGACTTCCAGACCTGTCTGCGACAGTTGCACGATCTCGGCCTTCACGTCAACATGGCAAAGTCCGTGCAGCAGCCCACTCAGACCATCCACTACCTTGGCTCCATTCTGGACACAAGCGTGGGAAAAGCGTATCCTTCGGAGGAGAGACTGTCTTCAATGAAGCGGAAATGCAGGCTTATGCAGCAGATGCAGAGGCCGTCAGCCCGGCAGGTAGCATCACTGCTGGGATCCATGGCATCCTGCATTTTTCTCATTCCCAACGCCAGGCTGAGAATGCAACCTTTGCAGCAAGCTCTAGAGGACCAATGGGATCAGTCCACAGGCCGCTGGGGAGATCACATCTCTCTCTCCCAGGCGGCGAAATCCTCCCTTGCATGGTGGACTCGTCAGGACAATCTGATGGTGGGAGTCCCTTTTCACCAGCCACTTCCAGTGCAATCGGTGGTGACACACGTCTCTGCAAGGTTGGGGGGCACACATGGGGTGCCTCCAGATACAGGGTCGGTGGTCTACAAGAGAGCAGGGCTACCACATAAATATGCTGGAACTCCGGGCAGTCCACCTTGCTCTAAAGGCGTTCCTCCCTGCAATCAAGGCCGATTCAGTCCTGGTGCAGACCGACAACACCACGACCATGTTCTACTTGAACAAGCAGGGCGATACTCGGTCACGTCCTCTTTCCCTGGAGTCGCAGGCGATCTGGCACTGGCTGCTCGCCCGGAACCTCTCGGTAGTGGCGGTGCACCTTCCGGGGGAGTTAAATCTCAAAGCAGACGCACTCAGCAGGCACTTCGAAGATCAGCCAGACTGGGTGCTACACGACGAGGTGGTGGCGGATCTGTTCCATTGTTGGGGTCGTCCAGAAATAGATTTGTTTGCAGACGACGAAAATTCAAAATGCCACGCCTTCGCGTCCAGATTCCACCGTCCAGGGACCAGGGGAATGCTCTTTTGATGGACTGGTCAGGGACATTTGCCTACGCCTTTCCGCCCCTGCCACTGATTCCGAAGGTGGTATCCAAGCTGCTCAGATCCAACATGAAGATGATCCTCATAGCTCCGGACTGGCCATGCCAGTGGTGGTACCCGGACCTTCTCCATCTGTCGGTGCGACCTCACAGGCGACTGCCTTGCAGGCCGGACCTGCTGTCCAAGATGGGCAGGAGGATTCTGCATCCCAACCTTCCCTCACTGAACTTAACAGCATGGCTCCTGAGGTCCTGCAATACGGACATTTAGGTCTGCCTCCTGATTGCATGCATATTCTGAAAGAAGCGAAGCGACCCTCCACAAGAGCGTCTTATGCGTTTAAGTGGAAGAGGTTTTTCATTTGGTGTAGAGAGAATCACCTTGATCCTACGAAGGGGCAGGAGGATGTCATTCTCCCTTACCTTCTGCACTTAGCAAGATCAGGCTTAAAGTATGCATCAATCAGGGTCCATTTATCTGCCATTTCAGCGTACAGGAGGTCTCCCAATCAACCCTCTTTTTTCCAGATGCAGGTGGTCAAGGACTTCTTACAGGGGTTGAAGAAAGTTTACCCCCCTGTTCGAAACCCTTCTCCTCCGTGGGAGTTGAACTTAGTATTGTCCAAATTGATGGGTCCACCTTTTGAGCCAATCCACAGAGCTTCCTTGCAGCATCTGTCTTGGAAGGCCGCGTTTCTGGTAGCCATTACATCGGCACGCAGAGTAAGCGAGATCCAAGTGCTGTGTACCAAAGAGCCTTACACAGTTTTTCACCAGCACAAAGTGGTCTTAAGGGCACATCCATCTTTTCTCCCTAAGGTAGTGTCTGATTTTCATATTAATCAGTCCATTTCTCTTCCATCCTTTTTCCCGAACCCAGCGACCCGGCTGAGCGGTTGCTTCATTCCTTAGACCTCAAAAGGGTACTTAAATTCTACCTAGAAAGTACCAAAGGCATTAGGAAGACGGATCAACTATTTGTCAACTATGGCACCATGAGAACAGGCTTCCCAGCCGCTAAGAGATCCATTTCCAGATGGATCGTTTCCTGCATTACCTTAGCTTACCAGCTGGCGAAAAGGCCCTTACCTTTGGCCCCTAAGGCTCATTCTACTAGGGGTAAAGCGGCCACAGTAGCTTTCTTGCATGACGTTCCAATGGCAGAGATTTGCAAGGCGGCCACCTGGAAATCGGTTCATACCTTTACCAGGCACTACTGCCTAGAATCCAATTCCAGAGCGGATGCTCAAGTAGGCCAAGCCTCCTTGAGGAACCTATTTGGGTAGCTTGGTGTATCTAAGCATACTGTATATTCTCTGTTTCTTTCCTTTGCCCGCAGGGAGATGAGGTGAGGCTCGCTATTCTATTCTAATGCTTATGACTATTGATGAGGATCTCCTGGAAGAGAAGGATTAGTTACTTACCTGTAATCCTAGTTCTCTTCCAGGGGTATCCTCATCAAAGTCATAAGCAACCCTCCCGCCTCCCCGGGCAAAGAAGAGCTATCTTTTTCAGAGGTTATTTCTTTGTGCCATGACTTTTCAGTGTCCGCAAAGAACAACTGGCCTAACTGTCACCCCTGAGGCATGATGGGAAGTTGGGGGTCAGGTGTGCCTTAAAGGCACGGTGTCAGTTTATTGCTATGCAGCTATTAGTTAGCTTTTCAGTCTTTTTAGACTGGGTATTTGCAATGCAGCCTGGGAGCTTCCTATGCTTTCAGTGATTTATAAGAATTTCTGCTGTTTTCTGAGCATTAAAACAGTTTCTAAACAAGTTATAATGTTGTTTCTCATGTTTATAATGCTATGTTTTATGTATAGTGGAAATTCCTTACAGCATGTTTCAGCTCTAATGTTTATTGGCTGCAGTTGCTTGTTTATACATATAGGTATATATGTATGGAGATATATATATGTGGGGCACATATAATATACTGTTTCTGGGATCCCGCGCATGGGTGGGAATATTCTAATGCTTATGACTTTGATGAGGATACCCCTGGAAGAGAACTAGGATTACAGGTAAGTAACTAATCCATATGCCCTCTTTCTAAGTTTTGGATATACTAGAATATCAACGTGTCTTTCTTCAGAGTTTTGAATTGCTGACTGAGACCTAAATCCTGCGTGTAACTCCAAACAACTGGTTATGCTCAGTGTACCTGCATGACACACAGTTCCTTTGGCCCACCACAAGTACCTGCTGTGTATGTTCTAGAATACGCATTAATGGTACAGGATGCTATCTTTTGGTTTTAACATAGTTCTACTAGTATTCACAATAATACTATCGATGGTAGCAGGCTACCTTTCTATGCCACAAGTCTTGTTTTTGGATTGTGTGGTGTGGGTTGCCTCCATGGAATCCGTGGCATCCCATCTGGATTTGGTTCTCTGGCTGTCATTTGAGTATAGGTTCATGATGTACTTTTATATATTTTCTGATTTACTCGAGCAGCACATTACAAAATGAGGAGCTTGTAACTCACCTATTGGGGTTAATAGGAAATTCCATGTAAATGTCCACCAGTCCCTTGTTTACTGCCTTAGCCGCAGATTTTCAGGTTTGCAGTCTGATAGATACATCTTCCCATAAATTTCTTATCTCATGAATTCTGCTTCAGGCTTTATACTGGTCTGGAAAGCTTATCCAGAAACAACTCCTGAGTACTGCTAGGTGGTGCCACGTGGCTCCAACTGTGATTCCACCACCCGACGTGGCATCACCATCACATGCATCAGTTGCTGTTCTTCTGTGCCTCATCGACACAGACCAGAGCTCAAATCTAATCATGTCAGGCTCTAAGACTTTCTGACAGTGCTGCAAGATGTCCTTTTCTGACCTCAAAGGTTACTGTATGTGTTGTCGGAACATGACTCCATCCCTGTGACACTTGTGCGGCTGTGCCAACAGGGAACAGGAGGCCACATTCTTTATTATCAGAACCCACAGGGAGACTGCCACACCGTTAAGTCACTTTGCAGCAAACATTTCTAAGAGATCTTTCCATAAAAAGTGCCATGGGAAGAAGTTGTCTTTTTACTTGAGGAAATTGTCCCATTTCCAAGACCGTTTGGAGTCTCAATGTTGTTCCCCAATCCCTGACTTTTGCTTGATGTTGGACATCTCCTGAGCTTCTAAAAAGATGAGTCCATAATTCTTCAGTCCTTTGCCTGACCCTGCAGAGATCAAGGCCTTTGGACAAGCAATTCTGGACATTTTCAGGACTGCCCTCAACCCTCTGGGCTACTCCCCAAGTGATGGCAGGGTCCAGTCCGGAGAGCTTGGTGACTCCCAACAGCTCTGCCCATGACAACACCCTTCCATGGGCCGTAGTCATTGTGCCTATGGCGAATTCTGAAATAAAAAAATACACCATCTCTATTCTCTCGAGAGCTTTCTCTTGCAGTTATAGAAGTTAATAGCATTGTCCGTGGATCTGAATCCTGTGCTGACAACGGCGATGCTATGAAAGAGCATCATCCCAGTGGAAAACGAAAATGGAAATGAAAGTTTTAATGATCTGGTGAGCACCTCCAGAGGTTCCAAAGGTTTTCCGACTTAGAAGAGGTTTTTTGTTTCCAATCAGATGTCTATGGAGGATGCGTTTGAATATCTTTAATGAGTTTATATGCAAGTCATAAATCAAGAGCAGTAGGAAATACTCAATAAGAAGCAAACATTGGTAAGTCTGACAGTTTGCGTGAGGGGGCATGAGGGTAGATAGGAAAGAAATAAAGCATTGAGAAGTGAAAAGGGAGGGAGAAACTACAAACCCATTTACCAGCAATTACAGACACATCTAGGTACATATATTTTCAGTTAAGAATCATACAAAAGAAAGAGGGATGCTTGAGAGTCTCGCAGTATCCATCATAAGGACGTTGTATGCTTAAATGTTTTAGATCCTGTGTTCTAAATCCTACTGTCAGTCCTATATGTCACATAGAAAAACAAGCATTGGCATAGCCAATAGGTCTCGCCTTTGGGACCTTATAAGTGTTTAGCCATGCAACAGTTGCATAACTAAATACTTATAAGGTCCCAAAAGCGAGACCTATTGGCTATGCCAAGTGGCCGTGCGGCCGCGAAAGTGATCGCGATGAAACATCAAAGCGGCCGTGGGGCCGAGAAAGTGAAAGTGATCGCGGAAAAGCGCGGCGCGCCCGCACACATGCACTGTAGCTCTAGGCTGGCCTGGTAGCACTTTTTTTTTAGCCCTCTCAAAAAGTCTCGCAATGTCCAGCGCATGCGCTGGGTCAGGCGAGACCTAAAAATGGCCCCCAAATTACCTAGTGTTGTTGCAATTGGTTGTTAACCTTGCATTTTAGTCTCTCAGGTTGTCTCTGTTGTGGCCAGCACTTTCATCCATTCAGCTTGTGTCAGCAGGACCGTAGTTTTCCATTTTCGTAGAAGAGTTTCGCAATTATGAGAGCAGAGGCAATCCTTTGTCGCCTGTAAAGGAATATGTCCAGTATGGTCTGGGTATTTATTATGTGCGCCAAGTAATTCTTAATATCATACAGAAACTTCTCAATCTTTCCCTTTCCACAGATTATTAAGCCCTTGTTAAAAAAACTCACATTGATCCCACCAGTCAAGGTAATTTTAGAACAATTTGACTGCTCCCTACTGTTGGGAAGATAGTGGAAAAATATGTCAACCAAATTCTTTCAGACTGTCTTGAAGAGAATCAACTCCTGCACATCACGCAGATCGGATTCCGCCCCCAACACAGCAAGGAAACAGCCCTTCTAGCAGCAACGGATGAGCTAAAAAGGCTGCTAGATCAGGGAGGGAACTGCTGCTATCATTCTATTAGATTTAAGTTCAGCATTTGATACAGTTGAACATGTGATACTTACTAACAGACTGAGTGAAGCAGGAATTCAGGACCTTGCGTTTAATTGGCTGACTTCATTCTTGAAATACAGATCCTTCCAAATCTTTGAGAACCCTTGTTTCTCTGATGTCCTGCCAATGAAATGTGGGGTGCCACAGGGCTCGGTCCTCAGCCCCACACTCTTTAACGTGTATCTGCGCCCTTTGGCGGATATTGTGCAGGAATTTGGACTATCCATTGTCTATTACTCTAATGATACAAAATTGGTTGTATCCCTCTCCCATGGGGAAAGGTTATTTAATCACTAGCTGTCTCCCTGCCTTGTTTAAATGGATGGTAAATTGTTACCTCAAATTGAATGAGGAGAAAAACGAGATAATGATTCTTGGGAATGGACTGGTCCCCCAACCGGCGATTGACTGGTCAGATTGTTTGGGCAATCCTCCTACCCCTTCCTCCTCTATAAAAAGTCTTGGAATGTTGTTAAGGTTTTTCTCTCCATGGATGAACAGGCAAAAAAGCTTGTGGCTAACTGTTTTGGTGCACTCAGAGCGCCACACAAACTCTTCGAATTCATACTGAGTGTATCGAGAAGAACTGTAGTCCAATCCTTGCTTTTGTCTGGGTTGGACTACGGCAACTCTATATAGACTTCCCAAAGTATGTCATAAAGAGGTTACAGGTTGTCAAAAATGCTGTGGCAAGGACTTTATTTAAGATCTCCCAATTTTCCTCTGTTAAGGAGGCCATGATCTCACTACCCTGGCTTCCTATTGAAGAGAGGATAAAATCCAAAACATTGTATTTGGCACATAGTGATCAACCTTAAAGGTCCTCCCATTATCATTACCCTTATGGCACCCTACCCGCCCTCAAGGACCTTAATGTCCCCAGAATTCCCAAATCCAGGTGTGGTGGAAGGTCATTCTCATACCTTGTTCCTAAACTATGGAATGCATTACCAATAGAGTTAAGGTGCCTAGACAATGAGACTCATTTCATTTCATTCATTTCATAAGGCTTTATTCGAACATAAAACAAGTTCATAAAAGCACCACATTAATAAACAACAATATAAAAACATTCAGAGGCGGAAAATTCATTAGCTTGAAATTGTTAAAATAGCATACTTTTCCTAGCATTAATAGATTTAAGAAGGAAAGTAGCCGTGTAAAAACACACATCGGGATGATGTAAATTAAAAAGTAAACCCATACAGTCGCGTAGTGATCTGACCCCAAATTTTACAAACAAGGGTTTCAGATAGGCTGTCCGGAAATGTTTGTACAGCTGGCAAAGCAGAAGAAAGTGCACGGTGCTTTGGGGAGTAGAGTTATCACATGGACATGGACCAACTGGACGTAGGTTCAAAAAGGGGAAGGCAACAAGGTTGTGGACTATTCCCATTCTAAGTCTGGTCAACACAAACCGATGTGCCTTCCAGGTTACTTGAGATAAATATGGTTGAAAACCCACAAGTTCATTTAAATCGTGGTAAGAAACATAAGATGAAAGATTAGAGCTATTTTGGTGTCTCTTAATGGAAAGCTGGTGTAAGAGACACTGTTTAAGGTCAGATTTGGACAATACATCTGCCCCATGATGATCCACAATGATATTTATGTTAAAGATCTCCCGAAAGTTGTCAATAACATACTTTAACCATGGGATCCTTGTATAATAGTCCAAAGTAAGACAGTCAGAAATGATAGCTCTACACAAAGAGGTCTCTTCTTTGGTCCAAATGGAGCGCCATAGGGTCAATGGTCTAAGGAGGATCAAATCAGAAAGGTGGTAAATGCCCAATTCGTAATGCACTATGGCATTAGAGACAGAGCTTGGCAGGCACAAGAGTTTTTTCAGAAATTCATTCTCTTCAACCTGAAGGGATCCTGCCGGGGCATAGCCCCATATGCCGGCTCCGTACAAGGCAATTGAAACACACCGTGATTGAAAAATTTTCAGCATGTCGTTTACCCGCCTATCTCCCAATTTAGTAGCCATTGTAAAAATACCGTAAGCGCTCCTGGCCATTTTAGACCGTACATTCTTATGTTCATATGCCCAGGTATTTTTGTTTGAAAAGGTAACCCCCAAATATGAAAAGTTATCAACAGCCTGAACCTTTTGACCCTCTATAAAAAAGGAGGGCTGTTTCTTACCGTGCCTGCGACCATATTCCATAACAAAGGTTTTAGATTTGTTTAAAACTAACTTTCTGCTTTAGATAAATTGCATAAAACAATCCAGCAGCTGTTGAAGACCATATGGTGTACGTGAAATTAAAACTGCGTCATCCGCTTAAAGTAGCACAGGGACATATTCATTTTTAATTTTGGGGGCATCCACAGCCAGAGATTTAAGAAAGGAATCAATCTCATTGATAAAAAGTGAAAAAAGCAATGGAGCTAGCACACATCCCTGGCGTATTCCCCGCCCTATTTTAAACATGGGTGTACATTCACCTTGCGGTCCATAACGGACACATGCTCTCAGTTTGGTATAGAGGCGTGCTAAAAAGAAGAGGATACCCTCCGGGGCCCCCATTTCTAACAACTTTGCCCAGAGAATACCGTGATCCACCAAATCAAAAGCACTACTTAGATCCGCAAAGCAGAGGTAAATAGTGCCAGTCTTAGCCAGAGTATATTTACCGACGAGCAGTTCTAAATTTAAACACTGCTCAATCGTACCACGGCCCTTCCTAAAACCAAACTGGCTCTCCGCTAAAATACCGTTTTCCTCCGCCCATTCCTCCAATCTCACTAGGAGCACGCGTCTCATAACTTTTACAGAAGAATCCAGCAGGGAAATCGGTCGATAGTTCTTGGCTTCCCCACGATTGCCTTTCTTAAAAATTGGGATTAAGATGGATTCTTCCCAAGTCGGGGGCATCTCATTACTGACGGCTACATTAAAAATATTGGTAAACAGGGGCTCCCATATTTCTGGGACCAGTTTGTACACGTCAATTGGTACCCCATCTGGGCCCTGTGCTTTACCCCCTTTACTGTCCCGTATACTATCTAAAACCTCCAATACGGTAAAATTTAATGGGATATGCGGCCATCTATCCCCTAAAACACCGGATGCACTATCTGACTGAAAATTTTTTGAAAAATGCGAGACCCACTCCACCTGCATAACGTTGGAAGTTAATTCCGGAATTTTGTCATCTTTGAGAAATGGGGAATTGACAGTTTTCCAGAACAGGGAGCAATTGTTCAATTCAGCTGCCTTAGTCAAATTGTCCCATGCCTCCTGCCGGAGTTCCAATTTCCTATGTTTAAGGGTTTCTTTGTATCTGGCTCTTAAATCTACGACCAGACCCTTATCTCTAGGTATTACTGATAGAGCAGATTTCAGCTCCCTCAAAGCCGAAGTGCAGGTTGAGTTGAACCAGCCCCGCGGTCGATCTTCCTTTAGTTTACATGTACTTGTAAGCTTAGAGCTGATGGCCGCATTGATACTGATAAAATGCTCAATAGAGCCGATAGTACCTCTATTATCTTCTAGGATCGTGATGATATCTACTAGGCAACTAGATATAATAAAGTCAGACGTAATATCAGCCTTATCCCCCTTCCATCTGAGTCTTGTGCCATTAGGACGCTCGGCCACAATACTATTAACAGTGCGGCCCGTACTACGAGCACCATCATTTTCCCATAACATAGCCTTTACTACCAGGCAGTTATGGTCACTGAGTTGAATGTCTATTACTTTAGGAGCCGTGGTCCAGGCCTCAAGACCCGCGGAAATACAGATAAAATCAATAACTGAATTCGATCCCCGGCCTATAAAGGTAGGACAGATCTCCCCCTTTGCATTTTTCTCATTGGCCATGATATACATGTTATATGAGGCAAGGAGGTTATTCAGGGCATCTCCATAATAATTGTGTTGGAAGTGAAGAATCCCATCCCTATGACCATCCACCAGCCCGCAGACGTTAACCTCTGAAAAGGGACAGGTGGTAATATTGAAATCCCCTGCCAAAAACAGGTCAAAAAGTACATTTGAGTCCTTGAAAAAATCACCCAGTACCTTTGAAAGATCTTTAACCGCCTGATCCCTAGAATCATTAAAAAGATTATTATAAAAATTAATTAAAAGAATGTTCCTACCTCCTCTTATATACAGCCATAAAATCTGAGAGTGGGCCCCAACTTGAACGTATTTTATAACCGACAAAGGGGCTTTAACTGAGATCAAAACAAGTAGGCCCCCCTTTGCTCTTCCCGATACCGAACCAGTAGCGGGTAGCTGATATGAATTGAAACCACTATAGCCTTTAAAATCCGTGCACCAGGTTTCCTGTAGACAGATTATATCAAAAAGATCTAAAAATTCTGACCACCCCAGACTATCTGATTTCGATCTAATTCCAGCGATATTCCAACTGGCAATATAACAGCCAGAAAAACCATGGATTCCTGACCCAGATTAAGACAGTTACTGCCCTGTTGAAAGGTGGCCATGTTGGGGGTCTCCTTGTCTAACGCAGGAGAACCTACTGGATCTCCCTCCTTACCCAAAGGCATACAGACTACGATTGACCCAGGAATTTCCTCCTCCAACCCTGACAAACATACGTTTTGGGCCAAACCCAACAGAGCTTGGTTCCCCGGGGTTTCCATACCCACCACTTTTCGAGATTCTGAACAGACTACAAGGTCACCCGTCTTGTCCGTTGATAAAGGTTCTTCAATTAACCCTGAGACGACACCCACCTCAAGTCAGTCATTTTGGTCAAACCCGCTCAGGCATTGAAAACGGTTAGCAGTTTCAACCTGGGAGCTGTTTACCAAGCTAAACACCCCTTCTCTCCTCGATCTCCCTCCCCCATGGTGCACTGAAAAGTGCTCTAAATGCTGACTATAGAAAAAGCCAAGAGGGCGGAGTGAAATCCCCTGATCAATGCTGGGGCGGGACGTGGCTCGAATCAAAGCTGTTGTAGCAAGGTGGGGGGTACTGAAATTAATGATAACACAATCCCCAGGAATATTTTTAGGGGACATTCCGATCCAATTGGTTCTGGTAGTAGCCAGAATCTGATCTGCCATAGCCACAGGAAAGCCACACTCACGGTTAAGCCATGCCACGGTTTTATTTTTGAGGGAATCATGTGATTCCACGGAGCGATAAGGCCCGTCCTCTCTGATAGGTGGCACATTAGTCAAAACTGCCACATAAGGTGCGCAATCAGGCGGCAGATTTGGTTGGGAGAGGCCATGATTATTGAACTTCCCGCTACCAGGAGTCCTAGTCGCATTCCCCAGGGCATAGGTAACAGCGTTAAGGGGGGTACCATTAGGGCAAGAAAGCGTGGCTGGAATAACACTAGATACGTCCCCAGAAATAGGTCGTGTTAAATTACCAACAAAGCCCTGCCGTTCAGTGGCAGGAATGGTCCTACTCATTGGCTGTGAGGGGGGAATCATACCCGCACCTATCTGACCAATACTGGATGGATCTTTAGAGGGATGCACACTTTTATCAGTCAAACCCGCAATCCCAATTACCACAGCGGGCGGTTGAGGGCTATTGATGGAATTAAATCCAGATTGCACCAATTCGCCCAATCTGTTCACTTCCCTAGATACAGCCTCGAGTTTATCTAAGAGTGGTAAGATAATTTTATCTAATTTGCTATCGATCATGCCAACTAGCAACTCAAGCTGATCTGGGGCCAGTGTCATGTGGGTAAAATTAACATCATTATTTGAACAGATATGCTCGAAAGAGCCCGCGTTAGAAGCAGAGACAATGTTCTTTTTACTTTTACGGCCCCCTTTCTTGGGCAGAGCAGGTCTATTTAAATGTGACCCTGATCTTAACACTCTGTGCATTTTAGGGACCACAGGGGTCAAAACAACAGTATCATTAGGGGACCTACTAATATCAGATACCCTGGGGGGGGTCGTTATCAAACAATGGAACCTGTGTTGGCTCAATTACACATGTACCTTCCCTCACTGGGGAGTCTGTAAGAGCCAAAACTTGGCTATCATCAGTGGAGTGGATCTCAACAGGGACTTGTAGGCTTATTGACTCTAGGCCGCTATTGCTGGTCAGACCTAGGGATAGTCTACGTTCCTTATTTATTTTATCTACAACTTTGACTAAATAATTATCAAGTGTAGAGACTATAGGGCGAGAAGTCCCATTTGGCTTGGACATGTTGCCTTAGGATTGAAAAAAAAATAGCAAACACAAAGAAAAACCAATTAAAATAGCACTTACTATGAAATGATACCAACAATAAACATTAAACATAAAGTAAGAACAATTCAATACCACGGGTAAGACTCTTAAATGGGACCACAAAGTGCAGAGGCTCAACTACACGCCACGGAAGCGCAGAGTGTAGTATGCAAGTGGCACGGACCTAATAAATGCTGTACGGCAAAATACAGTCCACAACGTGCAACAGAATGCCAAATGTCCCAACGTTTACAAATATCACAGTACCTTATTACAGTGTCCGTATCACGAATAAAGGGGGTGGCCCTGCCCTGCCTCCTCCTGCCCCGGACGGCCACAGACGGCCCGCCCTCTGCCCGGGCTCAGCCCGCCGTCGCCCGAGCGCGTCCCGCGACGCGGAGGGAGCCGCTGATGAAGTAGCGCCTCCGGGCGCGCTTTCCGACGGAAGTGGGCGGTACAACGAGGATGCCGGTAGCTGTAGTCTCCCCCTACAGCGGCCTCTGATGTCGGTAGGCGGCGGGGGAGATACAGCGCGATGGAGCCAAGGATGCCTGCCTGTTCGTGTGCCCAGGTAGGTGCTGCTAAGAGGTTGCCGGTTGTCTGCCAAAGTCCCCCCGCTCCACCGAGGGAGCCGCTGATGAAGTAGCGCCTCCGGGCGCGCTTTCCGCCGGAAGTGGGCGGTACAATGAGGATGCCGGTAGCTGTAGTCTCCCCCTACAGCGGCCTCTGTCGGTAGGCGGCAGGGGAGATACAGCGCGATGGAGCCAAGGATGCCTGCCTGTTCGTGTGCCCAGGTAGGTGCTGCTAAGAGGTTGCCGGTTGTCTGCCAAAGTCCCCCCGCTCCACCGAGGGAGCCGCTGATGAAGTAGCGCCTCCGGGCGCGCTTTCCGCCGGAAGTGGGCGGTACAATGAGGATGCCGGTAGCTGTAGTCTCCTCCTACAGCGGCCTCTGTCGGTAGGCGGCAGGGGAGATACAGCGCGATGGAGCCAAGGATGCCTGCCTGTTCGTGTGCCCAGGTAGGTGCTGCTAAGAGGTTGCCGGTTGTCTGCCAAAGTCCCCCCGCTCCACCGAGGGAGCCGCTGATGAAGTAGCACCTCCGGGCGCGCTTTCCGCCGGAAGTGGGCGGTACAATGAGGATGCCGGTAGCTGTAGTCTCCCCCTACAGCGGCCTCTGTCGGTAGGCGGCAGGGGAGATACAGCGCGATGGAGCCAAGGATGCCTGCCTGTTCGTGTGCCCAGGTAGGTGCTGCTAAGAGGTTGCCGGTTGTCTGCCAAAGTCCCCCCGCTCCACCGAGGGAGCCGCTGATGAAGTAGCGCCTCCGGGCGCGCTTTCCGCCGGAAGTGGGCGGTACAATGAGGATGCCGGTAGCTGTAGTCTCCCCCTACAGCGGCCTCTGTCGGTAGGCGGCAGGGGAGATACAGCGCGATGGAGCCAAGGATGCCTGCCTGTTCGTGTGCCCAGGTAGGTGCTGCTAAGAGGTTGCCGGTTGTCTGCCGAAGTCCCTGACTCAATTCAGGAAAATGCTCAAGGCCTGGCCCTTCCCTCAGTAATATCTACCTGCAGTCTTTTCCCCCTGAAGTTTTGCCCATGTCTCTCGAGCGCTGGGAAGCCCTAGGGTAGCCATGCGCTTTATAAATCCATAAATAAATAAAAAAATACATTTTTTGTGGGTGTGCCAACTCCAGTGTGAGGATAATAGATAGATGGTCCTCCTGTTAATAGTGGCCCATGCTTGTCTCTAATATTGTTGAATATGGTGGTGCGAGGCCACAACAGGGATTTGAGGGGCCTGGGACCGGGAGGATTGGTCGCTGTAAATGGGCCAGGGAGGCGTCCCTTGTCCTGTGGCGTGAAACTGGATGAGTGTGCCTGGCCGAGCCCAACGCGTCCATAGTGGCTGTTCGGCAGCCGTGAGCCATCGGTCTTGGTCCCCCGCCCCACCGTATCTCGGCGGCTAGTGTCCTGGCACTGTGCGGCCCCGGGGGAGTTGGACATCTCCTGAGTAGAGTTGGGCGACCTGCAGGGAGATGTGGGTCCTACCAGAGACATACATGTGACAGCATTACGCAGGATTCTGGGTCTTAGAGGTAGACTCTGGTGGGTGCAACTGGCTGATACCCTCTACCCACCAGTGGGGAACACTCTTTGTTTAAGTCCATGGGCACAGTGACATATGGTTACACAGAGGCACCCATTAGGGGGGTGGAGAGGTGTGGACTTACGGAGGCGGCTAGACTAGGTCTTGGTGCGGTCTGTGTGTCCACCGCCTTTTCACCGGCCTCTTAACCTGCATTACAGAAGAACCTACCTAGCTCCGGGACCGACTAATGTGAAAACATCCCCCTCCTCCTTTCAGCACCTCTGTTGTAGCGGACCCGGTCCAGACCATACTGTTCTACAAGCTGAAAACTTAAGGGTTGAGGGTCTGCCTTGCAAGGCCTTAATACGATCACACAAGATGACTCGGGAAAAGCCTCAAGGCATGCGGCAGAGCACAATGGATAAATATACGGGTGCTGGGGCCCAGGCCATCGACCAGACTGACCTGGCCTGGCCTCTGCTACTTCAGATAATGCTACACTATTGGCTGCCATAACCCAATCCTGAGATGCACTGGAGGCCAAAATAGGGGCAGTGGGGTTGGATGTTATGTTAATCCGTCAGGATTTACGAAAAACGGTTGAGAGTATAACGGAGGCAGAAACCAAGATCTCGACCGAGGAAGACACGATCACATTTCTCCAAAAGAGAGTATCCTCGCTGGAATCCGTTACGAAGGGCCATGCGACTAGGGTGGAAGATGCCGAAGTTAGAGCCCGTAGGATCACTCTTTGATTTGTTGGTTTTCCGGAGGGCGGCAAGGGCAGTAGAGTGGAGCAGTTCTTCACGGCCTGGTTGACTGGGTGGCTCCCTCTGGATTCGCTGTCCCAGTGCTTCATCATCAAGCGAGCACACCGTGCCCTGACGCAAAAGCCCCCACTGGGATCAAGGCCGCAACTGATCATTGCCAGATTCTTGAATTTTCATCATTGAGATACGATCCTAATGCAAGCAAGCTTGGTGGGCAAGCTGCATCATGACTCGCATCATATCCTTTTCTTTCCGGACTATACTAAAATGGTGCAGCAGCACCAGCAATCTTTCACAGCCGCTAAGGCCCGACTTCAAGATCTTAAAATTCAGTACGCTTTGTTGTTCCCAGCCCAGCTGAGAGTCCTATACCAATCAAAATCCATATTCTTCGATACTCCAGAGGAAGCTGGTAAGGGAGAAGCTCAAGCCACACACTCCGCTGCGATTTGAGTCTGAATCATCATCAGGAGAAACGGCTCATAAGCATGCTTAGCTTAAGGAGAAATCTACGCATATGTCATGATCGAGACAACACTCCAAGATACAAGACCGATCCCGGGAAACAGTGTCCCGACATGAATCGCCCCCATCACAGCCGGACTAGTGAATACCGTGTTGGAAGATATCTATACTTGGCTGATGGCAGAACATGGGGGCGCGCAAGAGACTTCTCACCCCCCCCCCCCACACACACATTCAATAACTCTTTTCTCAGTATCTGAGAACTTTACCTACAGCAGGGATAGTTCAATGGGGATCCATTGATGTGGGACTTCGCTGCAACAGATGCTTCAACTGTTTTGAGGTATTGGGGTGGGAATGAGGGTGAGGGAATGGGGTTGTTTAGTTTGATTAAATGTGCTATGCTATATTCTACACTCTGTACCAACACATCCAACACCAAGCCATATCCTATTGTTAAGCTTCCTCCTCAGCACTATGGTGGGAATAGGTAATAGACTGAAAATAGTTTTTTGGAATGTCTGGGGAGCGCTAGATAAGATAAAGAGGGGTGCTCGGCTTCGCCAAGCCAAACGTATTTCGGTAGAAATCCTATTACTACAAGAGACTCACCTTCTTGGCACTAAGGCGCCATGTCTTTCTTGCTTTGGATACAGTCTGGTTTTTCATGCTGGGTTTGCAAGAGGTTCGTGTAGGGTTGCGGTTCTGATTCACCGGAGAGTCCTATATTCACACACTAGGTCTTGGTCTCACCTCCAGGCTACGATATGTCATTATCACTGGCACGATACATGGTGAACAAATTACAATAGGCAGTATATATGCACCCCCTCCAATGTCTGACACATTTATAGAATGCTTGACCGGTATTATGCTGGAAACACCTTACGGCCTCTCAGTAATAGGCGGTGAGCGGAATGATGTCGCGAGCCAAACCCAAGATAGGTGGCCACCACAAGGAGGGGTGGGGACAATACAAGAAACACTACTACAGACACTTGTAAATGCCATGGGTTGGATGGACACCTAGCGACACCTTCACCCGACCACACAGAGCTTCACATATTACTCTACTGTCTATGATTCGCTTTCCCCCTTCGACTATATTTTCATACCTATCAGCTATTATTACAGGATTGCGTTGACAGACATGCTGTCATGGGGTTTGTCTGACCACTTCCCTGTTGGAGTTGCGGTTAGAGATAGCACGCCCTCTCTTCCGCAGGCGCATGTCTACGTGGCATCTACACGACCTATAATACAAAACACATATGCATCAGGCTATCCCAGATTACTTTAATCTTAATCTAGGCACTGTAGATTCGGCCGAGACTATTTGGGAGGCCATGAAGCCAACCATTAGGGGAGTAGAGATCTCCTTCTGTACGGCCAGGTGTAGGAAACGCTGGGAGACACTGCTCCAGACACAGAGCTTCTTGATATAGAAAAACGCAGTAGGGAGGAGGATGGAAGACAGGTACGTCACCAACTGCTTCAGTTACAACAAACATATACTAGTATGTTGCGGGATGAGGCCAGACAGGCGTGGTTGGCCTCACGCGGCAGAGTATATCAGTGGGGAGATAAGTCAAGTTCTCTCTTACACCATCTGTGTAAAGCTACACTTCACCCACCAACTACGCCCTGTGTTCCAGGTGTAGATGGTCAAATTCTCACTGATCCTGCCCAAATTGCATCAAGTTTTGCAGCCTATTATACGGAACTGTATGCTCCCCACGATGTCCTGCCAGACTTCACGGTACAGCGCTTTCTGGACGATCTGCCTCCATAGACCCTCACTGACTCAGCACGCGCATACTCAGATGCCCTTCTGACGATTGAAGAACTAGGGGGCCGCTCTGGTGGACCTGCCCACGGCTAAAGCACCGGGCCCCAACGGCTTCCCGTGCGAATTCTACAAGATCTTTCAATCCCAGCTTACAACCCATTATCTAGCAGTAGTAGATGAAGCACTTCAAGAGGGCAGTCTCCCACCTGATTGGTGACATGCCAAAATAGAGGTATTTCTTGAGCCCAGCAGGCCCACCGATCACCTTGGATCTTATCGCCCTATTTCCCTTGTAAATGTTGAGGCCAAATTATTGGCCAACGCTCTGGCAAATTGTCTCCTGCCGCATATGGCAGATCTGTTACACCCGGACCAGGCAGGTTTAATGCCCCATCGGGCCACTCGCCATAACTTTCGGTGTGCTCATAATGCAGTGGCGGCAGTTGACCATCTAGAAGGCCCGGCAGCATTTTTGCTGGCTACCATAGACAGGGCATTTGATTAGTTGAGTTGGACATATCTGTTTGCCCTTTTGTCGCGACTGAATCTTGGGACCCGGTTTCTCTCGTACGTCCGGCTGCTTTATACTGATCTTACTGCTTCGGTTAAAGTGGTAGGTGCAGTCTCGGCCCCCTTTTCTATAAGACTTGGTACCCGCCAGGGATGCCCCCATCCCCATATTTATTTGCGTTGGCCATGGAGACCTTGGCCTCCTGGGTTAGAATTGATGCACAGGTCAAGGCATTCGAGTGGCTGCAAGGGATTACAGACCGGATCTCCCTATATGCGGAAGACGTTCTCTTCTTTCTCGTAGAGCCATATTGAACGGGACCTTGGCTGCTCCGCATAATGCAAATATTTGGGGAGACCTCTAGACTATACCTGAACACTCTCAAATCTATACTATGGCACCTACGAGGAGAATCTGAAATGGGGATGGGTAATCGCAATTTGCGAATGCATTCCCATTCATTCTTATGGACCTGTAGTCCCATTAGAATGAATGGGAATGCATTCCCTACTAGCGAATTGCAATTTGCGATTCACTATTAGGGAATGTTAAGGAATCGCAAAAGATTGCGATTCCTACATATATTGCATTTTGCGGTTCCAAAATAGCGAATCAGTAAAATTCACTATTTCAGAATCGCAAAAGCATTTCTAGATACATCTGGCCCATAATGTGGGGTGGCAGATGGGGGAGGCGAGGGTATTAGTTCCTAAATGTTAAAACTTTGTTTTGGGTTTGATGGCTTTCTGAATAGTTGGGTAGGCGGGTAGTTTAATGCCCGAAGTGCAGGGAGGGGGGAATATGCTGGGGGTGATTTTGAGCTGTTTGATTGTGTTACTGCCACTCATGTTAATTGTTTTGATGACATACTGGAACCGATGGCTTGCTGCCCCATGCACTCATGAGTTCCTAAATCCCTTGGGCAGATGGGCGCGGCTCTATGCTTATGGGTGCTCTACAAGTTGGTCAGAGAGGTCTCTGCCCTTAGTCAGCCTCACAATGTCAGGTAGCATATCATCCCTGAATATAAATAATAGGTTCAAGATACTTTCCTGGAACGTAAACGGTCTAGGGTACAAAATAAAGAGAGGAATAGTCCTACAACATCTGAAGCGACATGCACAAGATGTGGCCCTCCTGCAGGAAACACATATCCAGGGAACACATTATGGAGCATTTAATAGATAGGGTACAAATTAAGTGCACATTCGGGTTACACTAGAGACTCTAGAGAAGAGGGTATTTTGATGCGCACTTAATTCCCCTTCACAAACCAAAAGATTATGAGTGATCTGCAGGGACGCTTGGTTGCAGTCTTTGGCAGCTGGGAAGGTCAACCCTTTAATATAATCTCGATCTATATCCCTCCCAGGCAGCAGTCTCTGGTGTTTTCGGAACTAGGGACACTACTCCTGAAACTCCCGGAGTGCAGAGTGGTGATCGGGGGGAGGGGGCACATTTCTTGTTGGCAATGGGCCTACAGGACATTTGTAGAGGCCTTAACCCCAACTTGCAGCAGTATACATATCTCTCGGGAGTGCATGGTAGTCTGTCACAAATTGATAACCTCTTCACCCTGGCCCATCAGATGCCCCACTTTCGAAGTGCCCATCACCTGACCCGTGGAATCTCCGATCATTCCTCAGTCTGTGGATGAATATGAAATTGATGAAATACGCCAGCCACGCAAGGGTGGGATAAGTTCCTGGTATTTCCAAATCCCCCTCTTCAGGTCAAGAAGCAACAAATCAGTATATCACTGAAAATACGGGAACAATAGATTCAGCATGTATTCTCTGGGAGACGTATAAAACAGTGATCAGTGGGCAGGGCATCTCATTAATGGCGGGCAAAAAAAGGACAAGCGCTTGTAGCTGGATATGTTGGAACGGGACCTCCAGGAGCTGGAGACCCTTCTGGTCATTGACAATGACGATCGGGTGAGACACCGTCTGGCGCTCAAAAGGGCTGAATTTAAGGCGGTGGCTGAGGAGACAGCGAAAGGCAGATAACAGGTGACACAATGTAACCTCTACAATGTGGGGAATGGAGTAGGCAAGCTCTTGGTGTGTCTAGATAAGAGGGCAACGCCCTCAAGATGGGTACTTGAGGTAAAAAGAAGAGATGGCGCCATAGTTCGGGGAGGGAGACAAATAGCTGACACGTTTGCTGACTACTATGAGCATCCTTACACATTGGCCTCCACCACTTCAGAGTTTCAGATTTACGAGAGTTGCTAGCTAGCTAGCTACTCTCCAGAGACCGAGACCGACTGGAAAAGGACCTGACGGAGGCCGAGATAACTTGGGCGATTCAGGTCCTAAAACCCGGCAAAGCTGGCAGCCACAACGTCCTGCCAATTGAGCTGTACAAATTAACCGCTACTAAAATAACACCCCTTCTAAAGTATATGTTTAACCATAGCTGTGATAAAGGGAGGCTCCCAAGAGTTAAAAAAATAGGTAACATCGTGGTGATCCAAAAAGAAGGTAAACCCCCAGTGAATGCGGCTCATATAGGCCCATCTCCCTTTTAAACGCAGAAGTAAAAATCCTGGCCAAATTACTTGCAACCCATCTGACTCCTGTGGTGCAATCTTTAGTCCACCCTGATCAGTCTGGCTTTATGCCAGATCGAAATACGGCATGGAGTTATAGGTAGAGTGGTGACGATCCAGGAAGAGGCGCTTGTGGTATCTTTAGACGCCCGCATGGCGTTTGATATGGTGGAGTGGCCATTTTTATATGAAGTTCTAGAAAGACTGGGTCTTGGACTGCAATTTCTAAAGTGGATTAAGCTTCTATACTTGGAGCCCTTGGCGCAGGTCTCGGTGAACGGGAATGTATCCAGGTTCTTTACGCTGCAGAGAGGGACGAGGCAGGAATGTCCTCTATACCCCCTACTATTCGCCTATTGGAACCCCTGGCAGTATGGATCCATGAAGATCCCAAGATCCAGGGACTGTGATGGATGCCAGAGTGGGTAGATAAAATTTCCCTCTACGCCGATAATATTCTAATGTATGTGGCGAACCCCGATACCACGCACCAAAGAATGTTGCTTATATTTGACCTATTCCGCAAATATTCGGGTTACACCATTAACAGGGAGAAGTCTGTGATATTCGTCCTAGCAGGAAACTCACCCAGTCTCCCCAGGAAGTATAAGATCTGTATAGATCCAAAGGAGTTCCGGTGGGGATATATGTTACTAGAGATCCCACAATCTTCTATGAGCAAAATCTAGTGCCCCATTATACTGCCTGAAAAACGACATCCTGCATTGGCGTTCACTGCCACTGTCCCTTCTGGATAGAGCAGCTCTTTTCAAAATGATGGCATTTTCCAGATGTACTTCACAACACACCCTGTGTGATGCCCCCACCCTACTTTCAACTAATAGACGCTGCAGTGCAGCAATTATTATGGGATGGAGGTGCGTTGCGAATCTCCCTAGCAGAATTAACCAGGGGATGGTATGATGGTGGGATAGCGCTCCCCTCCCTTTGGGGTTACTACTGGGCGGCCCAGCTCACTGTAATCAACCACCGGGTACATAGACCCCTGGACGATCCTGAATACAGAATGGATCATCATAATATGAAGCCAGGTGGCCATCTTAGAGCACTCTATGGGGGGAAATCGGTGGACACCTTACACATGCCGACCTCAACCATCCTTCAAATCTGGCTGGAGGGAACAAAGGCTCTCGGTTGGCAAAACAAAATCACCCTAATGACTCTGTTGTCGGATTCTAAGAAGCTGGGTTTGACATAGGCTTTTACAGATGGGACATGATTGGGATTTCCAGGGTGGGTGACTTCTGGGAGGGAGGAGACATTAAATATCGGCCCTGCAGAGGGCCCACCTTTTTTCGCAGTCTGAAACCTTTAGATACCTCCAGATTACCCATGCATTGAAAGCGGCAATACCTAAGGGGACGGTGTTACCCGCAGTTTCTCCACTGGAGGACAGACTTCTAGATGACTACTTAGACAAAAAAACGACCCCCTAGTGTACCGCACAATTAAAAGCCACGCTCCAGACCCCTGTTAGCTCTTAGGACTCGGTGGGAGGGAGACCTTGGCACCCTCGTAGATGAGAATTGGCTGGAAGCAACGGCCTCTCCCAGAGAGGTGGTCATGCACCTGCGTTTTAGGTTAGTGCAAATTAAGATTCTACACAGAGTCTACTGCGCATATACCACCTTGGTGAAAATGGGAATAATGGATACGCCGCTTTGCCCTAGGTGATGTGGACAGGATGGTACCTTCTTCCACATGATATGGGATTGATCAACGTTTCAGGATTACTGGGCAGCAATACTGACCAACATGAGAGATGTATATAAGGTGGAGGAGACCAAATCACCAAGATGGTGTCTGCTGAATATCTGGGGAGACTCGAACCTCACCAATAGCAAGCACTTATGTATAACATTGGGATTTATGGTTGCAAAGCATAACATCACGCAAAGGTGGAGGGCAGTGGCGGGCCAGACTTTGAGTGAATGGAAGGCAGATATGGACTTGCGCAGAGAGTGGTCTATAAGAGTAGTGACTGCCCACAAAAATGGACTAAGGTTTGAGGGAACTGAAATGAATATCGAATGATGCTGTGCAGACCGGTTGATAGACTAGACCAAGAAGCAATATAGCTGGATGATTGAGAGGAGAGGGCGGTGGTGTGAACTGAGGGAAACCAACAACTGTATGATAAATGTGCACTATCCACCATTATACTGACATCTCATCGAACTATTATGATGTTAAATCTTTCATCATGAGTGGCAAGTTGTTGTTTCAATAAAAAGAATTAAAAAAAAAAAAGACTGGGCAAAAAAGTATTTCCCCAGGCTTGCTCCTTCCTCTTTATGAAGCATGGTGCTTCCAGCTTGCCTCCAGGAGATTACATATTGAGCCCCAGTTGCTATGGCAGGGTCGAAGGATTGTTTTCAGTCCATTGTGATAGTTTGCTCACCAGGAGGAGGGCCAAGTCCAGGAATTTAATCGTGGATCTCAAGTTTAGGGCTAAGGAAGAGTCCCAAAAACACCCCTTCAGGGGAGTTAATGAAAGGGAGGCTGGTATTAATGGTCAAGATGCCTAATATTCGTGATCAATAGGCCTAAAGCATGTGAAGATGGTCTGCATTAAGGAGGAACAGAGGGGCAACCTGCCTTGACCTCAGAAATGTGTTGTTGATCTGTACTGGTGTGAGCTAGGCTTTATTTAGAATATTAGATTGAATGTATTTCAATTGTGACTCACTAGATATACCAGGAGGATTTTCCAGCACTTTGTGCCAGTCTTTGTCATGGAATATTTAACTGGCTCTGCTTCCCAGGTAGTTCTGATGGGTGTTCTGTATCTATCATCCTGTTGTAGGAACACCCTGTAGAACCATTTTATTAACTTACTCCATTTTCTGCTATGTTAAGTGTCTGGCATACTTTGTGTTTTCAAGGTATAATATGGCAAGTACAGAAAAGTGTGAAACGATTGTTTGAGGTATTCATATGGATGAAATTGTCCGACGGGGAGGCCATAATCCGCTACCAAGGTTTGAAAGTTCATCATCTCGCTATTATGAAATAAGTCTCCATTGCAGAGTCTGGTGGTATGCCAGGATTGCAAGTGTCCCTGTCTTAGTTATTTTGTTTTGATAGGAAGACCCAATAGGGGAATGGCAGGGGCAAAGCGTGTTACTGAGCCAGTTAGCTTATTGGTTCTGGCTAAGCTGTGTAGGCCCTTAGCCTGCAAATCAAGGCGGGTGTAGTGGAACAGTAGGTAACAATCCGTCTTTGAAATCCGCCCTAGACATCCCCGTTTAATATAGGGAGTGCCTGGAGAGCCAGTGAACTGTCCATTGCAGCAGCACAGGTAAGTAATAGCTTTCAAAATCCGGAAGGGCCAGCCCCCGCATTCGCTGTAAGGTTTAGCGTGTTGAGGGCCACACGCCATCCCCCAGATCAATGTAGTCAGAAATTAATCTAGTTGATTAAAGAAGGAACACAGGATGTGGAGAAGGTTGGCAAAATAATATAGAAAACGAGGTAGAACTGCAATTTTCACTAACAGTACCCGACCTATCACAGATGGGGGTAAAGAGGACCAAAAGGTTATCTAGCTCTTGCATCACTTTGCGCAGGTTTCCATTGCATTAATCTACTGCAGAGTGGTATATGCTTCCCCGCTCCCCATCCCCCTTGCCCCCAAAAATAGATCTAAATGTTTCATATTGTAATTTGGAGTCCAACTGCGGCTGGAGGGGTAGCCTGCTGCCTTGTTGTAGAGGAAACAAATACAGGACTTGGCCCAAATCACTTTAAGGGTCGGAAAATCAGCTTATACCGAAGTCATAGTAGACCTGTTGGCGTTCGCACCCTGAACGTACAAAAAGTAATCGGCATTTAAGGATACTACTTGTGTTGTGCCCTGGACCTGTATGTATCTTCCAGGTTGCTCCAAGCAGTCGTAGGCGTGCTGCCTAAGGACTGTATGGCCATGGCAAATAATAACAGTAAATGGGGGCAGCCCTGTCGGTTTGATCTGTGCACAGACCAGTAATATGTTTCCCAGGCATAACTTGTGCCGATGGGGCAGAATATAAGATTCTAATCCATTTCCTCCCATAAGGGCATATCACAAATTAATAAAGCACTTTGAGCATTTAAACCCAATGCAGGGAATTGAAGGTTTTCTCCAGATCCAATGCTTTATAGATGGCATTGGGAAATTGAACTGGAGATTCTCCTTAAATATGCCAAACTATACGAAGATTAATGGAGGTGTTACAACCCAATACAAAACATGCCTGGTCCTCATGGATTATTGCTGAAAGTAGACAACAAGCTAGGAATTTTAAGATCTAATGGTCAGTATTCAAAAAGGATAATGGGCAGTACGACGCCAAGTTCATCGGGTCTAATGTGCTTTCAGTAAAGTGTAAATAAGTGCTGCATTGAGGGTCGGTGGAACCAGATACGTAAACAGCGTTGTATAGTATCGCCAGTTTGGGTGCCAGGATATGAGCAAACTGAGCATAAAATTAGACCGGTAAGCCGTCCGTCCCTGGGAAATTCCCACAAGGCAGGTCCCTCAGGATTGATTGTATCTCTTGAGTTGTAATAGGTTCGTATAGGATTGTTCGGGCCAATTGGGGAAAAATGACTACGGTGGATATGAGCGGCAAAGTTACCAAACATAACATCTGATGTCAACGGTGGGGCATAATACAGTTTACTGTTATAGGCATAAAAGGCAGTATTGTTGGCTTGCTAGGTATGAGCAGCTTCCCTGAATGGTGAGTTATGGGAAGCGGGGTAGAGTCAACCTGACAAGGTGTAACGAGTTGTGCCAGAAGGCAGCTAGGCTTGTCTCCTTTGTTCTGGGTTCTAGAGAGATAGTCTGTGTGATCATGGTAGTGGAGCAGAGTTACCCCAACAAAGAATGCGGTCTGTGCCGCCTGCAGCTCATCTGATTTTGCCAGCGATGTTAACCTGGCCCAGTCCAACTCCAGTAGAGAAGCTTTCGCCACTGCAATGTCCTGTAAAATAACTCTGCTGACACCTACCATGGTTTTAATTCAGAACCCCCTTGTGACCACCATAAAAGTTTCCAATTAGATCGAAGTAGAGGAGTAAGTCCCTGCATTTTCTTTGAAGAAGGTATCTATATAGTCAAGCAGTGTCTGACGGAACACTGCATCTTCCACCATTGAGACTGCACGTCTCCAAGTGGGGTTTGGGGAAGGCCGGCTCCCCTGGGTTACTGTCGTGACCAAGATATTATTGTCAGATAAGACTTAGGGGCTGTAGACTGTGGCAAGTACCTTCGCGTGGAGAGGCAGGAAGCAAAGGTATCTGTCCAGACGTGAGTTCAATTTGCGGATTGGGGAATACAAGTACAACTTTAGACGTGCTGAGTGTTTAAGGCACCATGTTTCATCCAAATCCCAGTGAGCCAGCCATTGCTGAGGGAGTTAAGCATCAGAGGGGATTGTGAAAGTGGTGGTGTCGATTGGTCAAGATAAGCATCGAGTACGTCATTTAAATCCTTTCTAAAGAAACATGGGACCTTAGGCCAGTCGACGAGAATGGTGGTCAATCATGACCAGAAGGCCAGCTGGTCGATGTTCAGGGCATAGATGACCTCTAAGTTTAGTGGGTGGCCCTTTGAGAGTGTTCCTGACTTGTAAGAAAATGCCTTCCAGCATCAATGTGTGCCCTATCCACTTTAAAGGGGCCCCTGCTCTGACCCATAGCAGAGTCCCTCGAATATAGGTAGAGAAACGCGAACGGGACACCTGACCTCTTCGTTTTGACTTTAGTCTGGGTAGGTCCACAGTCATTAGGTGTTTTTTTTTTTGCAAAAAAGACGATGTGTGCCTGCAAGTGAAGTAGTGCCACATGAACCGCCACATGAACCTTAGAGCGCTTTTTCAGGGAGTACAGGAGTCTGACATATTACATGTAATCAAGTTGTATGTGTCAACGAACTGTGTAGATTAAGTATCTGGCGGGGTCTCTGAGGCGAGGGTTGAACGTGAAGAGTATGTGCTATGCACAGTGGTGAAAAAAGTTGAGGGCGAACTGCGGCAAAGAAAAGCAAGTAGCTACAGAGTACTAAATGGATGTTTAAAACATTCATAGGACAGAAAAAAAACATGGCCGTCCAACAAATGCAAGAAGGACATAAAACTGAACAAAATCACTTCAGTCTCTCCAAGGGGAAAGTACCGGGATTTGGCCGTAGCGACGAGAGACCGCTGGGCCCACAGAAAAGCCAGTGTAGCATGTGGGGTAAACAGTTGTATGCAGGTATGTTGAATAAGGAAACAACTGTCCGGCGGTCCTCAGAAGAGGTGCTCCAACCAAGAAGGGTTCTTTGGACATCTGATCATCTCCCAAAACATTGGAATCCATGGTAATTAAGTGTGGTGTTGCTTAAAATACCTGCAAGGAGTCCGGGGCGTCCATCTAGTCTCATTGTTCCCTCTAGTCTGGGTGAATGTGGGTGTTAAATTTCTTGGTTTATGATGACGCAGTCTCCTGACATGGTCGTAATCTGTTCCATTTTAGGAGTGGAGGGGAATGGGGAACAGCTAACACTTAACTTTTGATCAGGTCGCAAGCGAGCAATAGCACCAAGCGCAACAATCTCCCCCTCTCAGGGAGCCAAAGGGTCAAAGCGGTTGCTAGTGGGGAGAAGCAGAGTGTAATGAGCAGAACAAAAATCCCATGAGCAGCTGAGGCCCAGTCCTGCTCCAAGGACTCAAGTTCCTCCTTAGTGGCGACCCTGACGGCACAACTTCTCCACAAGCCAGGAGAGATGAAGCAGGAGGGGAGTAGCAAATGTGCAACGCTATCTGGCACTGCAATGAATATAGCACAGCACTTTTCCCTACCGCTAAGGCATGATAATTATCAAAGAGGCCGCACGAGGTAGTGGGGCGGGGGTGGGGACACCACCTCTCATGCCGACGCAGCCCACACTAGATCTGGGATGCCCCCACCGATGTAAGCCCCTGTGGGCTGGGCACAATGGGAGGAACGATGCGCCAATGGCCCTAGGTGCGGCAGAGGCGCTAAAGCCGTGGGGCTGCCCAGTAGGGCAACCAGGCCCAGGGGCCCAACACAATGCTTCTCCCATCCAAAGGTGCCCTGGCCAGGCCAGTAATTGTCAGCGTAGGAGGCCAGTGGTGAGTGCTCGGGGACTTCAGCTCACACATGGGCAGCGCCAAGTACAAGCATCTAGGCCCCAACCGTTGAGCAGATCCCCGTTCTCAGGGTGTTGTGCTGGCGACAGGCTCCTCTAATTTTTGAACTCCTGGGATGTGTTCGGGAGGTTCAGTGGTTGGGATGCACAAGTGGGATCCCATAGAGCCGGAGGATACAGACAGATATCTGCGGGGTCCAGTAGCTCCTCTATGTCCCCCGTGTTCAGTGGTCAGGTCAAGCCTCGCAAGATTAGTCTTAAAATTATATACCAATTGGTTGAGGTGTTGGGCCCTATAATAGATTCTCATGTGGGGCAGCCTCAATCCTCCTGCTGTGATAGCTGCTTGAAGCCTCGCCACTGCATGCCTCTGTGCTGTCGGGCTCCAAACATATTTTCTTTTTGACTCTTCTGTGAGTTTCGAAGTAGAAGCTCATATTCCAAGTGGTCACACACTAAAAACATAATTAAATCAGGGTGCAACCAACATCTTCACCATTTGGACTCTGCCCCACAGTGATAATTGCCATTTCACCCTACTCCTAAATAAATTGTCATCTGGTCTAGAATCTTCTGTATATTGTCTGTTATCGTAGCGCACAATCCCTACTGACGTGGATTCACAGATATTTCAGTTTTCCCTTGAACAGGTATACCAGTCAGTGCTTGTTAAGTGGTGGCTGGTGTCATTGGCACAGCCTCACTATTAGTCTAAATGAGCACAAGAAGCCAGAAAAAGTGGTAATGACCTACAAGGGGGCTGGTGTAGACATATCGGGGTTGGCTAGTGTAAGTAAGATATTTGCATTAATTCGAATTCTCCTGCTGGTGGATGCTTCCCTTGAAAAGTGAGAGGTACACTAATGGCGATATCCTAGGGATCTCAACAGTGGTATAAAAAGTAGCGGTGAGAGAGAGCAGAGAGCACCTCGTCTGGTACCTCTGTAAATTGTGATGGTGCTGGAAGAAGCGATGACAGTTTATCTTTGCCATGGTGTCCTGATAGAGCTTGAGGACAATAAGTATAAATGTTTGTCCCAGATGAAAGCACTCCTACATGTGAAAGTTATAGCCCAACTCCGCGCAATCAAATGGTTTTTCAGTGTTAAAGGAGACGACCATCTTCTGACCATCCGAGTCTCCTTATTTCTTCATTTCCTCAAGACACTGAAGTCCGGGTTCTTCACCTAGCCCCGACCCTCGCTCAGCCCATAAAGATTTTGCTACTGCGCCAGGATGTGGCGCTCCGGGGTGAGTTTTGTGCTGTGCAACTACACATAGCTCAAAATCATCTTACCAGCAATGTGTCTACTCTGCCAAAGTAAGTTCAATAGTGTTTGCATATAGTTCTCTAAGGAGCGGTTTGGGACAAAGCCCACTTGGTACCTATGGATCAGAAGTGGAACCCCTTTATTTACTCTTATGGTCAGTACTTTCGCCAATATTTTTGCATTAGGAGGGAGATAGGACAGACTGTTCATCTCTGTCGGGTTTGTTTATCATGGAGACGTGGGATCTGTTAAATTCTGTGCGAAAAGAACCAATTTCTTCGGTTTCACTAAATGTTTCGATAAGGGGAACTGTTAAGGAGCTGGTAGCCATCCTTTCCCTAGTCTTGCCTGTCGCAATGAACTGAATAGCTTCCGCAATCACATCTGTTGTATCTCATGATTTAGCTCTCCCTTAGGTGATGTGGTAGGTTGGAAACAAGCAAGTTGGCCATGAGCAAGCTTTTTTGGATGATATCGCTGAGTGCACTGGAAGTATACCATTTAGTATCGAAAGATGCAAACTGTAAAATTAAGTAAATAAATCCATAGAGAGATCCAATGTAAATAGGAATAGGTTTAATCCAGAGAAAATAATTTCCCATCCATCAGTGAGTAGGAGCCAGGTGCAACTGGCTATCCACAGAACAGTAACATTCTATCTCCATGGTGCTAATTAAAGAGAAACACACAGGCCAAGGGAAACTCACATTGAGCATACAGAATCACACATGAAAAACTAAATAAGTACTATATTACATACCTTCCTTCCACAAAACCAAAGTTATTTATTCATAATGAAGTCTTTGAATTTCTTAGGCATGGTTTTGTTTCTGGCACTTCTCTCCTTAAGATGACTGGGTGGAAGAGAAGATTCGTTAAAGGTTGGATGGACAAAGGAACCATTTTCCAGGAGAGAAGAGTTCTTGATAACAACAACCCTATTGAGATTCCATATACGAGAATCTTCAGTCTTAATAGCATTGGTAAAAGCTTTTATAACCTTATGAGGTTTTTGAAACAAACCAGAAGACTTCCGTCCAAGGGGAGCTTTGATCATAACCAAGTCACCAACATTCATGACTGTAGTTTTAACTGCTTTCTTGAGATCATAATTCTGTTTGCGTGCTTCAATCTTATCCTTTTCTTTACGTTTCCAAACTCCATCCTCAGATACATTCTCCTTTTTTGAAACCACATAATTGACCCAGAAAGGCGTCTCAAGAGTGCTGGGATGTCTTGCTTTAAGAAGGTCAAAAGGGGTACTCCCTGTCGTGGCATGAGGAGAAAACCTATAAACTTCTACCTTTTTGTCTAACTCTTTTTTCCAATCCAAACCATTCTGTTTTGACAAAGAAATTGTTTCTTTAAGTACATGAACAAAGCGTTCCACCGTGCCATTCGTTTCCGGATGGTAGAGCGAACATCTTTTATGCTTTATTGAACATTTTTCTAAAAACTTTTCCATCTCAACAGACACAAATTGTACACCATTGTCTGTTAATAACAACCAGGTAGACCTTCTCTTGCAAAGCTTTCCTTTAAGAAAGAAATAACCTGTTTGGAATCGATAGATCTAGTCAACTTAATTTCTGGCCACCTAGAATACATGTTGATCAAAACAAAAACATATGTCTCACCCCCATCACCAGTGACTGGACCTAATATGTCCAAAGCTAATTCTTGCCATGGACCTTCAGGGTGCTCCCTGATAACCATGGGTTGCACCCTAGGCTTCAGACTGTTTTTCACTAAGAGCGCAAGGTATACACTCCCTGATAGAACGCTCAACCTGAAGGTCAACCCCAGGCCACCAGTAATTGAGCCTCAACCTCTCTTTTGTTTTAGACATTCCCTGGTGACCCTTGTGTGCTAACTCACAGTAACCCCAGCACACATTATATATAGCCAATTGGGGATTAGCCCGCGACTTTTTCAAGGCTCCTGCTGTCTGTAAAATAGTTCTTATTTTTGTGTGGTGATAATTCCAACCCACACGATCTGTAGGTAATTATTAGTGCCTTTAAAATCAACAGTCAGAACCCAAATCTGGTCTGGTGTCGTACATCATGCCGGTCAGCTTTCTTCAGGTGTTCTGACGGGTCCCCAATTGGCGACGAAACACGTGTTGGCAAATCACCTTGTACGACCTGTATACCTGTATTCAAATAAAAAGAAGCCAAAAAGAAGAATAAAGGAGAATAGAAAATATTTCTCAAGAGTTCTTGGTCTTTCATGACTTACTATTGCTACAGCTGTCATCCCATTATATGAAATGTGTGCTGGGGTTACTGTTTTATTGTATTGAAAATACCTTTCAGCACCATTAAAAAATATAGTAGTCTGTAAACGGATAAGGAGTGAACTCACCCTTAGAGCGCCATCTCCCCTAGACAACATACCACTGCACAATTGTGTGCTAACTCAATCAAATCTCCACGAAAAGCTGAAGGAGGAATAAGTTTTGACCCCCTGAAAATGAGGCCATCAACTTCAGATAATTCATTTCTAACATTCCAATATTTCTCTAATTCCCCATTTCCTTTTTTATTCCACCCTTTTTTGATTAGAGTGCATAACTCTCTCATAACATCGTCATTCTTACACTACTCTCTCCATTTCTCTTCTTTTATGCCATTGTGTTCAATGTTACACACCCACTCATTCACCTTGTCATCTTCAACGATTGACTCATTCAACTCAGTACATACAAGTCTCGACAAGGTATGCGCAATGCAATTTCTCGCACCAGGTAAGTATTCGACATCAAAATTATAAGCCTGAAGAGCCACGACCCGTTTGGATATGCGACTAGATATAGAATCAATACCCTTTTTATTAAAAACCTAGCATAAGGGTTTGTGGTCTGTCCTTACACTAAACTTAGAACCCCAAATTTAGTTCTTTAATTTTTTGGTATCCCAATATACAGCTAGAGCTTCTCTTTCTATCACAGAGCACCTGAGTTCTGCCCCTTTTAAACTCCTAGAAAGAAATAGAATCACGTTCACCTCATCACCTTTTTCTTGCTGGAGTACCGCCCCAAGACCCTTCATGCTTGCATCCGTAATTAAAACAGTCTTCAACGCAGAGTCAAAACATCTCAACTTTGGGGTGTATTTTAAATGTGCCTTTAAATTGTTAAATTCTTCTTCGCATTGCGAAGACCATACAAAATCAACCCCTTTGCATAACAGGGTCCTCATATTAACACTTTTTTCAGCAAACCCACGCACAAATTTGCTGTAGCATTCGGCCATACCCAGGAATTTCATTAATTCATCTTTATTAGAAGGAGAGGCTAAGTTATGTATGGCTTCAATTAATTCTTGTTTAGGTTCTATTCCTTTCTCTGAAATAGTATGCCCCAAGTAATTAATTGAAGACTTTTTGAATTTGCATTTGTCTAGTCTGACAGTGAGATTAAACTGAATGAATCTCTCGAACACTTGCTTCACTCTCAAGTCATGTTCTTCATCATTACTTCCAAAGATTAACACGTCCTCTTGATAGATTTTGACTCCAGGTAGATCTTGTAACACATTTTCTAACGCCCTTTGGAAGACGGATGCTGCCGAAACCAAACCAGAAGGTAACCTAACAAATCTGAAGGTACCAAATGAAGTGATAAAGGCGGTGTAATATTTGGAATCCGTATCTAACAAAATCTGATGGTATGCAGATTTAAGATCTACAGTAGAAAAAACACTTGTGTCTTTAAGTAACATGAGCATTTCAGACATTTTGGGAATAGGGTACCTATCAACAATGGCTTGCTTGTTTAGAGCTCTCAAGTCTATGCACGGACGTAAACTACCATCGGATTTGCGTGCTGTAAACGCAGAGTTAGTTTCATCATCCTCGTCGCCAGTGTAAAATTAAGTAAATAAATCCATGGAGAGATCCAATGTAAATAGGAATAAGTTTAATCCAGAGAAAATAATGTCCCATCCATCAGTGAGCAGGAGTCGGGTGCAACTGGCTATCCACAGAACAGTAACATTCTATTTCCATGGTGCTAATCAAAGAGAAACACACAGGCCAAGGGAAACTCACATTGAGCATACAGAATCACACATGAAACACTAAATAAGTACTATATTACACAAAATCTTTTGTTATGCCCCTGGGATGCTTCAATATGCGGCCACTAGTGACCTGGATTACAGGGATGGTTGACCTCGCCTCATGCGGTTTCATTTGCAGGGCTAGCAGCCTCCCTGCTTTCTCCTCGTGTTTGTAGGGGTTACATTTGATATGGAGTAAGGCTTTCCCAGGTACAGTAGAGAAGTGAGTATTCAATTCATATTTCTTAGTCGTTAATGTCTAAAGAAGCTCAGGTGAAGGACACCGTCTGTATCTTTTCTGTAAGACCGCTATATCAGCTTCTAAGCCACTCATTGATTGGCCACTTCTAGTCTAGCTTTAGTTGCATCCCTCATTAGCATTCCTCTTAGATAAGACTTTGCTGCCACCCAGAGGAGCTTAATGAAGCGGCAGAACATTAATTAAGATCCAAATGTGATTTAAACATGTCTTGCAAATTCTGTTTCTACTTGGGTAGTTTGTATTTGATCACACTTGTCCTCCTTGTACACATTCTATGGCTCAATATACTGAGATCTAGTGTGGCATAAACTGATGCACGATCTGAAATTCTGTTAACATCTATGTCACTTTAACAAACCCTGGGTAATACGTTAGTGTTTTTTGAGAAGAAATCCTATCTCAATTCAGGTCTGTGCGCTAGAGAGAGATATGCATATTTCTTATCCTTTGGTTGTTACAGACACCATGGGTCTAATAATGAGTCTTCTTTCATCAGGTCGTGCAGTAAAGTTCTGTCTCTATCATGTCAGTGCTCATAATAGCCTGTTCTAGCTATAATCTGATTCAGCACATTATACCCCTCTCCCCAGGTATTACTTGTGTCCCTAAATAAGCAAGATAAAGAGGAACAGGACAGAAAGTCTTGCTGAGGGCGAGTAGGGGAGTATGCAGAACCCACTATAAGGGTAGTTTATTGGATCTCAGTTTGACCGAAACAAAACCACCTGTCGCATCTATCCATGTTTTCGGTTTTTCTGCGTCTTCATAGCAAGCCACTTAAGGATAAGGAGGCCCAACCAATTCTTCCTAAAGGTTGTCTTTCATTCCTGTGGATCTTGATTCAGGTCTTCGCAACCAGAGGCAACGATCGCCTTTCTTTCCGCATCAGCATACACTGATCCAGAGTGACCCCAGTCTCTTTGAAACTGTTCTTTTTGAAGCATTTAAAAAAAAGATATTTTCCAAATTTCTTCCAGTGTGATAGGGCATTGTCCCCTCCATAGTCTACAGGGTTTAAGCCTGGGGACTGCCACAAGAAAATGATTGTGACTGATCCCCTCTTGGTTTTCCTGTGATGTCTAGGGTTGGATCAAGACTCCAAGACCTGCAGCAACTGCATCTCAATGCACCAAATGTTATACGGGAGTGCATAGCAAAGCTCTTCATCACCAAGCGTCTGAAGTCCCCAAATTGGTCAAAATCACTGGGAAGATCCTGGTACCACTTCTGAAGTCAAACCCGCAACACGTTGTTGTTGAGATCCAAGTCTTTGGGCAAGTTGAAGAAGCAAAAAATGTTTAAGTGGGACATGGCCCTGTTGTACCACTCTCAATCTCTTGAGAGGGAACGAAGGCTTCATCATGTCTTCCAGACCCAAACCTCAAGTCGCTCTGCGCAGCCATTTCCAAAACCTACCCTGCACCAGCCCAAATGTCAGAGGCCCAGGGCAACTCTTCAATAAACTCAGAAGTTTAGGAATGCGATGCTACACATTTTTTAAATGACACCGGCTCCCTCAGGTGCACCTGTGTGCCCCAAAGAGCGGAGAGGCATCCTATCTGGACCTTTGCTGACCGGTCCTCTCTTAGTGCCATTTGGGTCTCTGGATCTGTTCCTGAGTCTGTAGTAGCTTTTGTACTGAACTCCCTCCTGGTGCCATGTCTTATGCTGGAGGGCGATCGGTTGATGCTGGGCTACCCATAATGCGGCCAGACTCCGAGACGGCGCCATGCCGACCTCAACCGAGGCCTCCCTCAACGTTGCTTTAGCCTTTGCACACAGGTGATCCTTCTGACACTGACATGGTGCCCTTGCCTCAAAGAACGCCGCATGTGCATGTTCTTTTTGGGACTGATGCAGATAATGATACTGGAGATGAATGTGCTCAGGCCTACGAATAGGAGGATCTCTAATATGCCAGTGGACTGGACACCTCCGGACAATGGCTTGCTCTCCCCTTCCGGCCCTGATAAAGAGGAGAGTGCATAATTTGCCATGGTGATGCGAAAAGCTGCTGAAGCCTTCGATCTAAAGCTTCCCACTCAGGACGTAAAACAAAGGTAATGTGAGGTGCATCAACCAGGTCAGACTAGTTCTGAGCTCTTGCTTTCCTTTAATGAGACCCTAACAGACACTCTCTTAAGACCCTGGGCTAAGCCCTGTTTGGGGCCCTAAGTCAACATCAGATTGCCCAATGTCATTACCTTGCATCTGGAGATTCTGCCTTTCTGACCCAGCATCCCTCAACTGAGAGCTTGGTGGTCCAGGCTTCAGCCAGTAAGGTGGACTCAAATGCATTCTTCACTACTCATCCTGACAGCGAATACAAACATATTGAGTCCTATGGGAAGAGAATTTTCTTGTCTACGTTGCTGTCCGAGAATGCCAGTTGCCTTGGAGGAAGTTAAACATTTGCCTTATGGGACTTGCTTACCCTAGTCTTGCCAGTTGTCCCAGGCTAGGCTCATGCCATCCTTTCATAGGCCTTTCAGGATGGGAGAGGCACAGCGAAGTTCACGGATTTGATACCACAGACTCTGTGGGTAGAGACTTTTGCACCAGTGTAGCCATTTGTGAGGCATGCTTGAATGCGGTCCACTACATGTTTGAACTCTCGGGTCAGTTTGCTGAATTTGTGAGTCTGGTTCCGATCTGAGAGCGCCCTGAATCTGTCTGAAGCCACAATCCTTTAAATAAAGAAGCCCAGGCCTAGCAATATTCATACGGCAAGAACCTGGATCTTTTTTTTAGGTCAGTCGTAATTCGTTTGTTATCCAATACATATGGTTAGATTTGGTGGGCGTGTATAAATACAGTGCTAAGAGCAGCCTCAGACGCTCATATCGTTTATTGTGATTTTATTTGTTTATGAAAACTATTAATACGGTCTAAAAGAAAAATATTTGGGCATGTTTCTTATATTCGAGATCAAATCTGCTTGTGTTTTTTATCTCACTGCATTCAGTTGTGTTAAAGTTCATTGTATGCATTTTAAGTTATGATTTGCACTTTTGTTTTACACCACTCCAGTCTTAATTTCTTCAGACGTTCAGACTGCAACGAATTAATATGGAGATCTCAAAGCACGTTTATGCAATTCTGAGAGTTCACAAGCATAGTGGTATTGTACTGTGCACAATAAAACATGCCCTAGAATGCTCTGCTGTGTTTCCTTTCGTTGTACAAGGCTCACAAGCTGCATCTTTTTCAGCCTGTTGAACATCCCGTCCGTACAAACCAGATTCCTCGTCAAGTTCAAACGCAGTCCTTTTTCACAAAGCCGCTGCCGGGTATCCTCATGGGGGGCATCCTACCCTTTGGATGCATTTTTATTCAGCTGTTTTTCATTCTGAACAGCATATGGTAAGTCTGTTTTAATGGCTATTCATTTTGTAAAATGGCCTTATTGTATTATTTCCTCCATAATTTTAACAATACTAAAGCTCGATGTATTTATAAGAGTGTTGCCCATGAGTCCCTTTGAAGGAAATAATTTGTGCGGACTATTGCAAAAGTTCTTGTAAAGCCGTTGTGTAATTGAAGATGTCTACTTTTTAGTTTCTAAATTCTTTTATTAGAGCAAAAAGTTCTTGAAATCTAACAGCATTATTACACAACAATTGTAAAAATCCATGTACCAGCTCATTGTAGCATTGCAGTCTGTATATGTGTGAATAGCATAATATGCTTCTGATATCCGTAATTGCTTTCTGTATTCCTGTCATGTGTTTGTATATTCCTTGATTCTGCCGTCTGCTGTTGTCAGGTCAGATTGTTTTTTTTTTTTTTTCCTCATTTGCCTCCTTTACACCTTTCTACCAACGTTTCCACCGTAGAGTGTTCCAGACCTCATTCTCTGAAGAAAGGAACAAGAAGGGGATTTGCTCTTATATTTGATCTTAAACGCCCTCGGTTAGCGACATCAATCCTCCTTTACTTCCAATACACACCAAACTCCACAAGCCTCACTGCTCAATGGAGGATGGAGCCAGCCGAGGTGGTGAGAGGCTTAATCATTGGACCCTAGATCTTCATTCTTACTTACCGCTCGAACCAACGTAAGAAGGGTGTCCAAAATTCATACCTCTTTTTCCCCTTATCTGAAATGTCCAACATGGCCACATTTTTCACGGATTTTAACCAATCCGCACAACTTGGGGGAGCCTCTGATACCCACTGTTTGCAAATATCCCTACGTGCTAAAAGTACGGCATAAAAGATCAGCTTAGCATAATTGTTATTGACTGCAATTTGCAGAATCTGGTCAGATTGTTGTGCACGCGCGCGCACTCTGGTTAAAGGACTTCAAACCTATTTCCAGTGTTCCTGGTTCTTCCCAATACCCTACAGATTGGACATGAGTCTTCTAGGTCCGAAGTCCCTCCACTGCATACCTCTCTTGTTGTGCCCAGGGCTACTACCACCGCTGTGGTAGCACTTCAGATGTTCAACAGTTTTCAAGAGACACTCCCCTTTCAGGTGGTACAGTCCTGAGTGCAGTCAGGAATGCTGGTTGCACAAGTGCTGTTTCTCTTTGATGTGCATTGCAGAGATACAGCCCATAATGTACAAGTACTCAGCACGCATGTGACAAGCTTCTCTGTCTCGTTGAAAACATACTTTATTGCATATGAGGTTGCAGTCAGCCAAGGAAGGTATTCTTAAGGTTTCAGAGCTGTACTGCTCGGTCATAATGGATTACTTGCCATTTGCTCCATTTGTTACGTCTGAAGTACGTTTATGCGCTGTATGTGCTCCTAATACAAATGGACAGTGCCTCCCTTACAAAGTTTCTCCTCAGTTTTATTGCGGAAAGTGGTAATCCGTCTCTGCTTTTCACTACCTAGTCCTTGCAAACCCTACATCAAATGGTGGAGATAGTCCAAATTATTCAATACTTATTTTTATTACTTGTGTCTGAAAGCTATTTCATTCCGACTGGCAAAAATATGCTACTGAACCTTCCAGAAATCAAAGGCCAATACATTTGTGACCATCTGCCACCTGTCAGTTCTCCTACCGGAGTAGCGTCTGGCAATTTTGATGAGTTTGCAAAGGTGAATGGAAGCCTAAAAATATTCCTTTTTATAGATTAACCCAAAATAGAATTGAAACAATACACAGTCTACACCTGGTGCAAGTGGGTACCTAATCCGTGGAAATGTAGGAAATGTGCATTGCGCTTCTCACAGTAATAGTTACGACCTGTGAATTTGGGGATATTGCGGATGTGTATATCAGCGATCAAATACTTGTTTGTTTTAATTTAAGAAAATGAAACACCACTGCTGATAATAAAAAATAAAAAAAAACATGGGCACTGACATTGCTAAAAGTAACAAACCCTATGCATTTATTGAGAGGGAGCTAGCTGTTTTTGAGCTGGTGAGCTACAAGGTGGTGTTTGTGCAGAGAATACTAAATAGTTGTGTAGTCAACAAGGGTCAGTCATTTAAAATAAAAGTTCTAAAAAACAATGTGAAATGAGCAGAATTGTTTCGTCTGTCGAAGAGCCAGTTAAGGATGTGAAACAAAAACGTATTTAAGGAATTGATGAAGGCCCGTGTTCTCCTCGAAGTATGACATTTCAGTTGATATATTTTCCTTAGAGGTGCCTGCTGATTAAGGGTCGCTATTTATGGTGATTTTTGACTACTTCTAAGAGATCTGTCTGAAAGAGACTATTAGTTATAGATTCCTTACCTTAGAATTACCCACAGGCATCAGACTGGATCCGGAGAATTTTTTTTGTAGCAGTACCTCTGCGCGTCAGTAGATGGCGTCGCTCGACTCCCCGTTCGTCATCGGCAACATGATTGCCGGGATGACATCGCGGTATCTACTTAGACGCCGCCTTCGCGCGCTGACCTCAGTTCTTTCTTTTTCCGCCAGCGCAGATCTGGAGAGAGCGGTACCTCTAGTCACATTTTGACTACTATTTTTTTACTTTTGTCAACTACTTTTCAAGTGGTTCTACTCCTGGTGCATGATGGGATGTCCCATTCTCTAACCAGCCTCAAGGCTTGCGACTCCTGTCACAAACTGATGTCGGTTACGGACCTGCACCTCGTGTGCCTTTGGTGTTTGGAGCGCAACCACGACCTGAAGTCGTGCTCCGACTGCCGGGCCATGAACCCGAAGTCTTTGCAGCAGCGGTCCTGAAAGCTTCTCAAGGCCCGGTAGTCCGCTCCGTAACGCTCGAGGTCCCGGTTGAGAGGGAGGTCGTGGTACCAGTTGCGGAGCCATCACCACCAATCATCGTCGAAGTCTTCGTCTTCGGGTTAGTCGAAGCACAAGAAGAAGGCGAAGAAGCATCATCACTCTCCACGTTCTCCTCGTCCGTCGGCTGACGTGACGCGGGATGCGGAAGGTAGTCGTCCAGCTCTGCCCGCGGAGCCTGTTGGGTTGACTCTGAGCCTCCCTCGCTTCCCGGGAGCCGGAACGACTCCTGCCCAACTTTGTAGTTTTTACGAAGCCCTCCACTCGATCTTTGGGCAGCCGGACTATGCCGGCATGCCTTCGATGCCGGCAGCTTCGGTCCCCGCGCTGCAGGGCCCCCAGGCCTGGTTCCGGATTGGCGCCGGTCGACCTTACGACACCTTCTCCGGCGTCAAATCTACTGACGACACCGCCGCGCCCTCCAACGCCAGTTGTGTCCCCAGCTGGCGTCGACCATGGCCTCCATCCTGATCTGGACACAGAGCCAGACCGGTGTCGACCGGCGCCGAGCGGTACTTTTGTGCCAGTATCCTATCCTGGCGTTCCTTATCGCCCTGAGTGGCAGCCAGAAGAGGAAGAGGAGGATTGGAAGGCGTTGGGTGACCCTTTTAGCTGACCAGTTGAGTGAACCAGACTGGAGAGAGGAGTTGGGTGATGCCAGGGGTCTGGATACTTTGCCAGACCCTGGTATGCTTTTTTCCCCTACCGTGGCTACAGAGGAGGGAGCCTCATACACAGTGGTGTTGCATAGGGTGGCTGGGGCCTTGAACCTTGAGCTTCCTATGGTGGTGGTCAGGGCTAACCTCCTGACCGTGGTGCTTTAACCGGCAACGGCTTCTTTGGAGCCCCTCCTGCCATTCAATGAGGTGCTTACTGACATCCTTCTGGGCACCCGAGAGCTTGGTGGTCCAAGCCTCTAATTAGAAGGGTGCAATCCCTACTGCTCCCCCAGATAGGGAACCTAAAAAGCTGGACATCTTGGGAAGATGTTTTCTTCCTCTCACGCTGCGCCTGGCTGAGATCCACTGGCTTTTCGAGTGATGTCCAATCGACGTGCCCTTTGATGGTCGTCGCTTTTTTTTATAACAAAGCAGACTACGCGCTTGAGCGCTTTAAGGATTCTGGGGCTATGGCCAGATCCTTGGGCCTAGCTACCACCTCTCGGCCCGCGCAGGCTGCTTTTCGCCCCTTTCGTGGCTACGGAAGGGGTGCCCCACCACCTTCCGCCCAGAGCCACATGTCTGCGCAAACTGTTCAGCCCCTGCACGGTTGGGGACGTGGAACCCAGCGTCGTAGGTCAGGGGGCCAGCGGGCAGGCCAATTACACCACCGCGCCCTCTGCAGCAGCCTCCAAACCCTCCTAGTCTGTCCTTTCATGGCCACCAGTAGGTGGCAGGATCCGCCATCACCTCCCCCACTGGCAAACCATCACGTCGGACAGGTGGGTTTTGCAGATAGTCCGAAAGGGCTACTCCTTCCTCTTCGAGACTACCCCTCCATCCATGCCACCTCAATTCCATCGCATGTCGGAGGATCACTTGGCCCTTCTCCATCAGGAAGTTACAGCTCGTTTTGCAGAGGGGAGCTATCGAGTGAGTTCCTGCCCCAGAAGTAGGTCATGGTTGCTTTTCCCACTACTTGCTGGTGCCCAAGAAGGACAAGGGCTTGCGTCCTATCTTGGATCTCAGGAACGTTTAAAATGTTGACGTTGGCACAGGTCTTGTCTGCTCTCGACCCTGGAGACTGGATGGTAGTGTTGTACTTGCAGGACGCCTATTTCCACATCCCGTTGCTGCCGCCCACAGGCTTTACCTATGGTAGGCCACGAGCACATTGTTTACCATGTTCCCCTTTGGCCTTACCAGCGCCCCTCGGGTGTTCACGAAAGTGATGGCGGTGGTCGCAGCTCATCTGCACAAATCAGGGGTTCCAGTCTTCCCCTACGACTGGCTGATAAAGGCAGGCTCGCCCTATGCTGTTGTCTCCCACCTCCAGACTATAGCGTACCGCCTATACTCGCTGGGGTTCACTATCAACGTGCCGAAGTCGCACCTGATTCCTTCTCAGAAGCTCCTTTTCATCGAAGCGGTTCTCGATTCAGTGCAGTTTCGGGCCTATCCTCCAGAGCAGCGAGTCCGGGATATTCGGGCTATGATACCAATGTTTCAGCCTCTGTCCTGGATTTCGGTGAGAATGACCCTGAGGCTGCTGAGCCTCATGGCCTCATGCATCCTTCTGGTGGATCCTGCCAGGTGGCATATGTGGGCTCTGCAGTGGGAACTGAAGTTCCAGTGGGCGCAGCATCAGGAGAATCTTTCCGACGTCATCCAGAACTCGAAGAGGACTGCACACCAATTGCAGTGGTGGCTAAGAACCAGGATTGGGTCACCGGCAGATCCCTCTCCCTTCCCCAGCCAGAGTTGACAGTAGTGACTGATGCGTCACTTCTGGGATGGGGCGGTCACCAGGGAGAGGTGGACATCAGGGGTCTCTGGTCTCCGGCGGAGTCCGGTCTCCACACAACCTTTTGCAGCTCCGGGCGATCCATCTTGCAGTGGAAGTGTGGCCTCCTGTACGCCTTTCCGCCTGTACCACTTCTGCCCAGAGTGCTAAAGAAGATCAAGCGCGACCGGGCACAAGTCATTCTTGTGGCTCTGGACTGGGCACGTAGAGTCCTCCGATCAGACTGCCTCTTCGGGAGGAAATTCTATTGCAGCAACAGGGGAGGGTTCTCCATCCAAACCTGTCCAGCCTCCACCTCCTTGCGTGGAGATTGAGCGGGGACAGTTGACAGCTTTTGACCTTCCTCCTGAAGTTGGTAATGTCACCTTGGCAGCCAGGCGTCCCTCCACTAAAACGGTATATGCCTGCAGATAGAACAAGTTTGTGACATGGTGCACAGCAAAGGCTGTGGATTCCCTCTCTTCCCCTCTTTGAGGTCCTCCTGTATATACTTCATTTGGCCCAGCAGGGCTCTTCCCTGGGCACTCTTAAAGTCTACCTTTCAGCCATATCTGCCTTTCTCAGCCTTCCTGATCAGCCTTCTCTTTTCAAATCCCCTATTGTAAATAGATTTCTAAAGGGAATTACTCACCTCTTTCGTCCTGTGTTCATAATGCCCCAGTGGGACTTGAACCTACTCTTAACCTTTCTAATTTGCGCTCCCATTCGAGCCTCTTCACAACTGTCCTCTCAGCCTCCTAAGTCTGAAAACAGCTTCCCTTGTTGCCATCACCTCTGCTCGCAGAGTGAGTGAGCTTCAGGCTTTGTCTTCGAAACCTCCTTTTCTGGCCGTTCAACCGGACAAAGTAGTTCTTTGCACAAGGCCCTCTTTTCTTCCCAAAGTGGTTACCTCTTTCCTTATCGGACAGACCATCACTTTGCCCACCTTCTTCTCACCTCTGCACCCTCCCATGGACCCAAAAGGTGCGTTGTCTTTCTTGACAGCGCAAAAGATTTCCAGGTGGACGATCAATTCTTGGTTGGATATGTGGGGGCCAAGAAAGGTTGGGCTGTACAAAAATGCACCCTCTGTCGATGGGATGTCCTAAGCATTAAAATCTAATACTCCTTGGCAAAGAAGGAAGCCGCAGTGGGACTGTCGTGCCCACTCCACCAGCGCAATGACAGCTACAACTGCCTTGGGGCGTGTAGTCCCACTCCTTGACATCTGCTAGGCGGCCACGTGGGGATCTCTGCACACGTTCACCAAACATTATTGCCTGGAAACCAAGTCTGAAGAGATGGCTACTTTGGCCGCTCTGTTCTCCAGGACTTTCTGGTGTGAAGTGGGTTCACAGACCCACCTCCGGGGTTGGCATTGCTGGGGTATCTATTCTAAGGGCAAGGTATCTATAACTACAGTCTCTTTCAGATGGACAAATTACTTACCTTCGGTAACGATGTATCCGTAAGAGACATATGTAGTTATAGATTCCTTACCGCCCCACCCATCCTCCCCGTTCTGTGAACTGACTTCTAGAGATAGGGATTCCCTTCCATGGCTCTAGTTATGTGCCCCAGTGGTCAGTGTCTTGCATGGCTCTGCTCTTCTGGCCTGGAAAGTCGTGTCAGAACTGACGTCCGCGCGCAGGGGCAGCGTCTAAATAGACACCGCAATGTCTTTCCGGTGAACACGACGCCGAAGACGGACGTGGACTCAACTGACACCACCTACTGACACGCAGGGGTACTGCTAAAGAAAAAATATCCGCATCCAGTCTGACACCTGGGGTAATTCTAAATGTAAGGAATCTATAACTAAATATGTCTTTTACAGATATATCGTTACTGAAGGTAAGTAACTTGTTCGTTTTTTGTGGGAAGGTGCTCTTTGTGACTAAAGGGGAACACTTTTGAGATTGGGTTAACATGTTTGAGGAGACATTTGTCAATGTGACGCTTTCAGTACAATGGTATTTAGTGGGAAAATTGTCCTATTTAACATAGAGTGGAATGTTCCCTTAAGATCTGTTGAAAAAAATATGTATTGTCAAGGTTAATAAACCAGTTGACTCTTGACTTTCTGCTAGCACTGAAGTAGTAGCACCAAATAGACCAGAGTGTTGAGATTAGAGATTGCTCGGCAAACTGATCTGAAAGAGACTGTAGTTCTAGATTCCTTACCTTTAGAATTAACCCAAGGCATCAGACTGGATCCTGATATTTTTTCTTTAGCAGTTCCCCTGCGCGTCGGTAGGTGGCATTGGTAGACTCCGCGTCCATCATCAGCGCCATGTTCACTGGGATGACGTTGCAGTGTCTATTTAGACGCTGCCCCTGCATGCTGATGTCAATTCTTTCTTTTTCTGCGCCAGCCTAGCACAGATCCAGAGAGAGCTTGCCCCTTAGTCAAAGTTCAACTTTTTGTCAACGCCTTTTTTCGAGTCATCGGCTCCTGGTGCATGAGGGATGCCCCTTCACTGAACCAGATTCAAGCCTTGTGACTCCTGTCATAAGCTGATATCCATCACTGATCTGCACTGACAGTCGGCTTCACGCCGCTCGAGGTCAATAGTTATCTGCTCTCTAAAGTACTTGACATTTGTGCCAATGTGTTGAAGCCACGTCCTCAACATTGGACCTCAAAGCTTCATGCCGCCAAGTGGACCAGAGTTCCCGAATGTCGATATCTGACCATCTTTATTACACACAAGAGTGTCTTTTAGTACGTAGAGTTACTGCTACTTTTGCCATCCTCAGTGTCCAAAAGTTGATGCAGGGATTCATTTGGTAACACTGTGGTAGTCCTTGTTTTTTAGAATGATTTTACTTTGATCTTTACTGAAACAGAACACGCACACAATGGAGAAATCAGCAGAAGCGCTTAAACTTGTGGAAAGTCGAGGAATTGACTGGACTTGAAGATTAGACCTTATTAATCAATGACATTGTGTGTTCATAACATAGAATATCTAGTCATGCTGTAGACCCTAACTATAAACTAATTGACGAAGTGTTTCAGCCAAACCGAGTAAAGCATTAAGATCAGCTGTTATCTTTCCTGGTTATGTGCGAATATTATTTGTGTTAGACAGTCTATGCAAGACCATCCAATAAGGCAAAAAGTACAGATGTGAAGCAGAGCTACAAAGTGCTTTCAATAATTTAAAGGAGGGTATTATCTCAGTACCTGAAGCTTAAACTTGCATTGCAGGATTAGAATGTGCTTTCTGTTGACTTTTTTCACAATTCAAACTTAATAGTAAAAACAGAATTGCATTCACTTTTAGGTCTTTCCCTTGGGCAGAAATGCATTACTGCACCATGTGACATGAGGCTTCGGCATACACTTGGGGAGTGGAGCAGTTTAAATTATTTTTGTGGGCAAGAATGTTCCCAGTCAGAACCAAACCTAAACCGCCAGTATTTTCGGTGGAAGTGGATGTCAGAATAGTTTCCGAGTTGTAGGAGTGTAATATCAAAATGGCGCATAGGAATTATGGGAAGAAGGGAATAGCTGTTATATATATTTTTTTCTTTTTAGATTACTATTGTAAAGTGAAGTTGAAGGGAAGCATGGCAAATGAATTGTAGCTACGTTAAGAGATGTGTTGAGTAATGGAAGTCATCATGTGATCAGGATGTTGTATTAGAAAAAATAAGGAGGCATATTTACTGAAATTTTTGAGAGAGCATATGATTAAAGAATCTCTTTTACCATTTTTGAAAATTCCGCGATTGAGTGGCAGTGTAGTACAAGGTGATACTTTTGTCTAGCTTGCAGGTGTTGGAAGATTATAAATCAATATCTTGTAGCGGCGGTTCCTCCATTAGGGTGGAGGAGTGTCGCCCATCTGCGAGCTCAGCAAATGTGAAAAATAAAATGGTAATAAAGTTAATTCATTACCATTTTATTTTTCACTACTCCCAGACAGAGCTGTGTGTGAGGGCGGGGCCAATGCTGCTGATTGGCAGCAGGAGAACAGTGCTGCCCACTCCAGTTTAAAGTACACATGTAGGCCAGTTGTCTTGCGACCGCCAGCCCTGCATGTGCACTTTAAACCTCTCCAAACCGAGCGGTGTTAGACAGCCTGGGGGAGGGCAGACACAGACCCCAGTGCCAAAAGGAGTGCGCCGATCTAGCCTGCTCCAACAAATCCTGGTGCTTCGTTCATGCTGTTTAATACTATCAGCAGCATAAGAGCAGCGTCCAGATTGGTAGAGGGGAGTTGGTTGTAGGACTTTCATTCGGACTGCAAAACAAGAGAACACTGAAGACGCCAGAGTAAGTAAACATTTTTCCAATACGTTGTGTTTACCTTTTTGACCCACTGACAGGCAATGTGAGAAACTCACATTACCTTCAGCCTCAACTCGAGATCTCTCACTCATGGCCCGTTACAAACAAAAACAAGGCAAAACTGTTAACAAGCCATTTTTGAGTGCCTTGACGTTGAGCCTAAAGGCATTTTTGGTTTCTCACAGTAACTGTCACTGGGTTAAAATATTTGCTTCACTCACCCCACCACTTTGAAATGTCACCGCCTGCCACAGATATTCTGTAGGGCACATGGGTGCAACAGTTAAAAGGAGAGTAAGAAGCAATTATTGGTGGTGGAGCATGGACATTATAGTAGATGAGTATTTAAGGGCTTATGTTTGTACTAACTCTGATACGTCATTTAAAATGTTGTTCAGGACTGCTTGTCCCTAAACCATTTCCAGAAAGTATTTGAGAATGTTGGGCCCTTAATTTCTGAGATCCATTTGATGTCTACCCATACGCTTAATGTTATGATGTTTGATTTATTTTTCTAAATGGATAGAGTATTGAATTAGGAATGTGTCAAATATATATAGTGTCTTGAAGTTTTTCAAGTAAACAATTTCATGTGAGGAGTGCCTGTTTAATATAACTGACAATGCTGTACAATTTGTGTCGAGTTGGACCCAGGGCTTTCTTAAATAGTGGCTTTTAGAAACAAGAGAACTGTGTTGTGTTTACCCCAATCAAATATATCATATGAAATAGTGAACCGATCATAGAACAAAGGAATCCATGTAAACGTTAAAAGAAAATATAAGATCCAGAAGTATATCTGGAAGCAATATATGCGCAAGGTGGGAAATGTAAATGTTGAAGTTGTCTGCAAGGATTAATGTGTCGGCCATGAAGGTGAGTCATAAGTTAAGTATTCTCCCTAAAAAGCTATGTTCGAGGCATATGAGCTGCAGATTACACACTTTTACATAGATCGCCATCTGGTGTTGGGCCCGGATGTTTGCAGTTTGTTTTTCCTCTTGGAAAGATGGGAGTCTGATACACCGCCTGTGTCTCAGGTTTACTAAATAATGCCCCCTCAAGCGGGACGGGAGCCGCAAGCCAATGTTCAACAGCCACCTGAGGCATAAAAGGTGGGGGATGGATCCAATAGTAGACGAATTGTGCCTGTGCGCTGTGATAGTATAGCTCAAAATCTGGTATATCAAAACCTCCCTGCGCAAAAGGGCGGATCAACATTTCCCAACTCAGCCGAGGTCGTTTACCACCCCACACCAGCCTAATGAGTTCAGATCGCAAGAATTTGAAAAAGGACTTTCCCGGGTGATAAGGGATGTTGAGAAATAGATAAAGGAGTTTTGGGAGAATGACCATCTTAATGAGGGACGCTCTTCCTGCCATGGAGAGAGGGAGCGTAATCCATCTGGTCACGTACGTCTGAATAAGGTCTATTGTACAGCCATATTTCAGCCGCATTAGTTCCTCTCGATCCCGAGAGATGATTATTCCCAGATATCTGACTTCACCGTCACAGCATTGCAAAGGGTAATCGAGGGGGAATGGTTGCGCCGCCGCTGTGAGTGGGAAAATAGTAGATTTTCCCCAATTAATGTGAATTCCTGACAGTACAGAGAAGCGTATGAATTCTCTCAAGATTGGATTAAGATTGACGGCTGGATCTCTGATGTAAAGCGTAATGTCATCTGCGTAAAGGGATATTAAAACCTGTCTCTGAAACCAACGCAAAGCCTTGTCTCGGTGGTGTTGCCGAAGCTGGGCCGCTAAGGTCTCAACGGCCAGCGCAAATAAAAGGGGAGACAAGGGGCACCCCTGGCGAGTGCCCCTTGATATCCCGAAGGCCTCGGATATACAGCCATTAATACCCACCCTGGCCACGGGATTATGATTAAAGTATTGTGATCCACCGCGAGAAACCAATGGGTAGTCCCATGTTGCGCAGTATACAAAGGAGGTAGTCCCATTCCAATGAGTCGAATGCTTTGGTGGCGTCTAAAAACACTGCCACCATCGGTAAGGTAGGGTCGACATTCTGCAGTACCAAGAATAAGGTACGTAGGTTATGTGAGGTAGCTCTGCCGGGAATAAATCCCGCTTGATCGGATAACACTAGGCCCTCCATCAATAACTTCAGGTGATTAGCCAGTACCTTAGTTAAGATCTTCGCATCACAGTTGATCAGGGAAAGGGGGCGATAAGAATCACAGAATTGAGGTGGTTTCCCGGGTTTAAGCAAGGAGGTAATTAAGGCCTCCTACATCGATGGCGGAAGTGAACCAGACTTGTGTGCCTCCTGGAAGACCTCCCGAAGCACCGGCGCCAGTGTGTCCACATAGGCCTTGTAGAAGTCAATAGGCAGACCATCTAACCCCGGCGCTTTTCCGGATGCCATCTGCCCTATTGCATCTCTGATTTCATCCAGCCCTATTGGAGCCGCCAAGAACTCCCTTTGATGATCCGGCAACCACCCCAAGGTGAGCTCACTCATGTAATCATCCATTTCCAAGGTACCCACCCTGGTAGTGGTGTATGGCGTTGCATAGTGTGTGGTGAAAGCGGCCATGATCGATTGTGTGTCCCGTAGGAGTTCACCTCCATCACCCTCCAACTCCATGATAAAATTAGACCGCCGTGTGGGCCTTACAACTCCCGCCAGAAACTTCCCCGGGCGCTCTCCCTCTCCGTACGCCCTAGCCTTTAAGTATTTACTTCGAAAGTTAGCCTCCCTGTCAGCAGTGGATTTATAGTCAGTCAGTGCTATTCTGTATTGAACTTGTGCGTCTACATTGGTAGCGAAGTCCATTCGAGACTCCAACTTGTGCAGTGTGCATTCCAATTTATGTAGCGTGTTAAGTAGCGCTCGCAGTACCCCAGAGCTCTTGGAGATGCAGACCCCCCTAATGGTAACTTTCAGCGCCTCCCACATAGTTGCCATACACTCTACCGAACCCCTGTTATGTGCGAGGAAGTCCTCAATGTCATGTCCCAATTCTGTCCGAAAAAGTTTATCAAGTAAAATGTTGGGCTGTAGTCTCCATGTAGGTGGTTTCCCCACCACGTCCAGTAACCAAAACTCGACCAGCACTGGGGAATGGTCTGAGAAGGTGCGACCCACATGCCGTACCGCTGATAAAGCTGGAGCCATACCTCGAGAGATTAAGATGTAGTCCAATCTAGCCCAGGAAGCGTGCGCCGTGTTCCAGTGTGTGCCTTCTGTCAAAGTCGGGTGTAGGTGTCGCCAAGCGTCTATGACGTCTTTGTTGTCGCATATGTCCCGCAAGTACTTATACGTGTTAGTATAGTGATGTGCAGAGGGGTTAGATCTATCCATGACCGGATTAAGAACTGCATTAAAGTCTCCTCCCCATATCATGTGTGTTGATCCTATGTCTCTTATCTTATTCCAGAGGGCAATAAAACTGCTAGGGTCATCGTGGTTGGGGCCATAAGAGCAGGCCAAGGTGATAGTTTCATTGCCAATTCTGCCCCACATTAAACAGTACCTCCCCTCCCGGTCAACCGCATCACGCAAAGGAGTGTAGGGGATATTTCTTTTTATCAGTATAGCCGTACCTCTCGCGTATGAAGAATATGGTGCAAATACAGAGTGCGCCGCCCATCGAGAAGCAAAACTACCCCGGCGTTGTGGGTCCATGTGAGTTTCCTGTAAAAATACGATGTGTACACTCAGTCTATCTAACGCATGCACTATATTTCTGCGCTTCCTGGGGTCGCCTAGTCCTCTAACGTTCCAAGTGTGGTGGAGATCAGACCCCCTAAATTAGTATCGGTGTGGCTGACTCGGCTCTCTCCCCCAATAGGATTGCGTCTGTTCAACTTGGGTTCCGAAAAATATATGTCCTATTGCTGCCTTTGCCCGGACCACGTCCGGGATCCATTCAACTCTATGCTCTGTATCAATGTCCAGTACATTTTTAACCAAAACATAAACAATTCCCTGAGAACATCCCCCCCCCACCCACGCCGACATCCCAATCATGGATAAGAAAGTGGGGGGAGATTCAATATGGTGTATCAGAGGCTGGAATCTGGACTTTTGGCGCACAAGCAGAGATCGCGAACACCTTTTGTAGAAGACCAAGCGAGAAACAGCTCCTCTACACAAGCAAATGCAAATACATAGACAGACCACAACTTGCATTGTTTATTTAAATCAATTATAGACATAAGTACCCGACTCTGCTTAGGACCGCAATAACAGCTATAACTATAGGAGCCAACCGCTCAAGTTTCACAAATCAAATATTTTCGGACAATTGACTATAGTTTTGAAAAACAATTCTATTTGATAGACTTTATGTTGCATATATTTTTTGTCACATTTCGAAGTCACTGTACAAATGTAAATATATATGTCACTGTCTTTTGTATACAATAAGTGTTTGTCTAACGAGTAGTGTTCATCGAACCAAAAAGTTAATAAGCAAAAAATTGTTTTGTAGATCGCAGTCATTAAACTGACTAGCTGATAAAATAAATGTTGTAATCAATGGTGTCAGAGGCAAAATGTATGTTGTAAACAGACATCCCAATCATGCCGGGTATGTTCCCCCCCCCCCCCTCACAACCTCAAACATCCACATCATAACCGTAGAGGGGCACACCCGTATTGGGGGACACACGGAGTCCAGACCCGCCTTAATTTCCCCCCTGATATTACACCCGCTGCACGCCCGTCACAACAACTAGCGGCAATTGCGGGAAGGGGAGAAGAAATGCCAGGGCGATTGACCTCTATACCAAAACGCAAACCCTGAGATTGCTGCAACTTTACAGCTGTTAGGTGAGCATTGAAACCAATGTGTAAAACAGACATTGCCAAGTGAGAACCAGACATATCATAAGGTGCAACTAGCACTAATGCCATATATGTAGAATAGCCCCCGGAGATTACCTCCCCCGATCAGTCCAGTGCCGATTTAGGCGAGCGGGAACGCGCCCGCTCCGAGGGGGATCGAGTAGTGTCATCGAATCGCTTATTGTCTTTCAGAAAGTGTTCCACTTGAGCTGGATCTTGAAATAGATGCTGTTTGCGCTGGTAAACAATACGTAACTTAGCCGGGTAGATCATGGAGTATTGGATGCCCCTCTGAAGAACTGCCACAAACTTACGTCTCGCATCCTGTACTAATTGCGTGAAGTCCGGATAGAAGGAAAGCGTGACGTTTTCAAACTGAACCGGTTGTTTCTCCCGGGCAAGACGTAGCAGAGTGTCCCGGTCTCGGTAGTTCAAGAATCGGATAATGATGGGTCTCGGGGGGGCACCTGGTATGGGCTGAGGGCACGGTGGGCCCGCTCCACCACCAGTTGTTGGGAGAATGCCTCCGGACCGAACAGGTCAGCCAAAAGCTTCTCAATGAAGACTTCCATTTTTCCCACGTTGGTGGATTCTGCAAGTCCTATAAGGCGCACATTGTTTCGGCGCGATCGCGCTTCTAAATCTTTGCTCTTATCAGCGATCACCTTTAGAAGTCTCTCCATCTTCGAAACCTTGGTAGCAGTGGCCGCCGCACCATCCTCCAGTCCAGAAACACGCTGTTCCGCTTCCTTCACTCTTTCCTCCTGTTGGTCCATGTGATGAACCATAGAGTCCAGGCGTTTAGACATGTTGTCTAACTTAGAGTCTATAGAGGTGAGACTCGTTTGCATACTGAGCAGGAGCGCCTTCCAATCCACCTCCATGCCGTCTCCCTCATCAGAGTCGCCATCCTCCGTTGGTGGGTGTAGGGGCTGTTTTTTCTTTTTGTGGGACTCAAAGGGGAGCTTAGATTGTTTAGTGTCTGTTTTCCCCATGTTGGCGATGCAGGAAGGGGGGGGGGACCCAACACACGGTAGCAGGCTCGGAGCGCCCACCCCGCCTCTCCACCCAGCAGAACCAGCAGTCGTCTAAATACAGGGAAGTATTAATTGGCCCGATGAGGTCCTCGCACCACCCCTCAAAAATGTAGAAACCTTTTCTTCTGGTGTTGAAACGGGCCAAAGGATCGATGGGGCGGCCCCCGGCGAGTCCCCGGAGCGATCCCCCTCGCCGAAGGCCCTCAGACAGTTAAACTCTCCTCTTCCGAGGGCCAGGGGACCATCAGCCAGCAAGCGGCTCTAAGGAAGGCCCCCAGTTGTAGAGGAGGGTTATGGTCTGGAGGGTGCAACTGGGCCAGTGGTAATGGAGGTATACCTCCCCTTCCGCTCCTCTTGTGCTGCGTCTCCGTATGGCAGTGCTGGAGCCTCTCTATCACCCTCGCGGAGCCCAGAGGCACGATCACGATTATTCCCCCCACGCCTGCCTCCGCCTCTCCTCACTGTGTAATCAGGTCACTGGGTGGCGTCCCGAAATCACCGGGGCTTCCGGCCGCCCTCTTGTGGCTCGCGGCAATGCCGTCTGGATCTTGCGGCCTTGCGTCCTCGGCAAATCCCCGGCCCTGCGTGCCCTCGCACGCCACTCCTCTCAGTCAGGAAAAGCCGTTGCCGTGTCCACGGGCAGGAAGATCGCCCAGAACTCCGGATAGCGAGGTCCGTTCAGTTTCAAACTTTCAGCGAGCGTGCTCGCATGTGTTCTGCTCCGTTATTTCGATTTGGGTGCGGGTTTCCGTTCTTGTGGATGAGCTGGAGGATGGAGTAATCGCCCGGCTGGCGAGAGCCTCACGAGTGTGCGGCCATATTGGCCTAGTGCCCTCTAGCGCCCCCCTACTCCCTATATTTTCTCATACCAAAAAGGGACGAGACTCTACGACCTATTCTAGATCTCCGGCCCCTAAACACATACATACACTCAGACCATTTTCACATGGTAACGCTTCAGCAGGTACTTCCGCTCCTCTCCCAGAGCGACTTCCTCACCACACTGGACTTGAAAGACGCATACTTACACATTCCAGTGCACCATGCTCACAGAAAGTACCTCAGATTTGTAGTGGACGGACAACACTACCAATTCAAAGTGCTCCCGTTCAGAGTCACAACAGCACCACGGGTATTCACCAAGTGCCTGGCGGTGGTGCGGCACACTTGAGAAGACAGCACATTCATGTCTTCCCATACCTAGATGATTGGCTGATAAAAGCCACTTTACACAATCAATGTGTACGCCACACCGCCACCACAATCGAACTACTTCACCAACTAGGCTTCATGGTGAACCACCAAAAGTCACAGCTACAACCATCCCACATAAAACAATACCTCGGTGCCACCATAGACACCTCAAAAGCGATAGCCTACCCCAATCCGGCCTGGATTGCAAGCATTCAGGCTTTGCGACAAAAATTCATACCTCAACACTCCCTTCCAGCACGAGTGTTCATGCAACTAATAGGGATGATGGCCTCTTGCATTTTCATAGTGCCCCATGCAAGACTCCAGATGCGTCCTCTCCAAGAGTGCTTAGCGCGCCAATGGAACCAGGCCCACGGTCAACTGACAGATCTGGTGTTGGTAGACGGTCGCACCCATCGCTCTCTGCAGTGGTGGAACACCACAAACCTTTCCAAAGGTCGACCGTTCCTGGACCCGGTTCCCCAGATAATACTAACAACGGACGCATCGCTCTCTGGCTGGGGAGCTCATCTATTACACCTCAGTGTGCAGGGCACATGTACGCCTCAACAAAAGTTACTCCATATCAACCATCTGGAGTTACTAGCAATCTTTTTAGCCCTAAAATCTTTTCAGACACAGATTTCAGGCAAGGCAGTCCTCATTAGCACAGACAACATGACGGCCTTTTTTTATATACAAAAACAAGGCGGCACACACTCTCCACAGCTCTCTCAATTAGCACAGAGCATATGGAGATGGGCAATTCCCCACAAAATCTTTCTCCTAGCTCAACATGTTCCAGGAGTCCTAAACACCATGGCAGTTCTGCTCAGCAGACAGACACAACAGATCCACGAGTGGGAACTTCACCCACAGGTTCTTCATCCGTTCTTTCAAATGTGGGGGCATCCACAGATAGACCTCTTCGCCACCCACGAAAACACAAAATGCCCAAGCTTCGCAGCCAGATACCCACACCCATTGTCCAATGGAAATGCGATATGGATGAACTGGTCAGGCAAATATGTGTACGCTTTTCCGCCTCTCCCACTCATCCCATTAGTGGTACGCAAACTACAACAACACTCCCTCACACTAATCCTAGTAGCTCCAACGTGGGCCAGACAACTGTGGTACACCACGCTGCTGGAACTCTCTGTAGTACCACACCAAAAACTGCACCTCTCACCATGCCTCCTATCACAGAACCATGGAGAGATCAGACAACCGGACCCAGCTCAGCTCAACGTTGCGATCTGGCTCCTGAATAGGGGTGGGCGGAATTTGCGTAATCGCGTTACGCAAATCTCCGCGAAACGGTAAAAAATCTCCGCGAACACGCAGAAATTCTGCGAACACGCGGAATTGCTTGTTCGTGATGCTTTTTCCTGTTCACAGTTGCTGTTTGCGTGCTCGGGGAGAAATATCTCGCGAACACGCATTTTGAGAACGCGAACAAGAAAAAATTGCGCGAAATCGCGGAAAGCAGAAATTTGGGCAATTTTGCGTTCTCCGCGGAACGCGAAATTACCGAAATTCCGCGAGCGGAACGGAATTTACCGCCCAGGCCTACTCCTGAAGTCCTAGAATTTGGGTACCTAAATCTTCCCCCTGACTGTATGAACGTCATCAGAGAAGCTAGACGACCTACCACTAGAGCGTGCTACGCTGCCAAGTGGAAATGATGTGTTGTTTATTGCCATAACACCATCAATCCCCTGGACATGTCCATTCAACACATCATAGGCTACTTACTCCACCTACAAAGGTGTAATTTAGCCTATACGTCCATTCGACTACACCTCGCAGCAATTGCAGTTTACTTACAAAACAGGCAACATCTTTCACTCTTTAGAGTACCTGCCATTAAAGCCTTCATGGAAGGCCTAAAAAGAATAATTCCCCCCAGAGTACCACCCTCACCTGTGTGGAACCTAAATATTGTTCTCACAAGGCTAATGGGGCCTCCCTTCGAACCTTTACACAAATGCGAACTGCAATTCCTAACATGGAAAACAGCTTTCCTTGTAGCCATCACCTCCCTTAGAAGGGTCAGTGAGATACAAGCGCTTACCATACAAGAATCTTTTCTTCAGATGCACCATAACAAGGTTGTTATTCCTACCAACCCAAAATTCCTACCTAAAGTCATTTCCCCTTTTCACCTAAACCAATCTGTAGAACTACCAGTATTTTTCTCGAAACCATAGACCGTTGCAGAAAGGGCTCTGCACACACTAGATGTCAAACGAGCCTTACTCTACTACATCGAGAGACGACAATCTTTCCGAAAGACCAAACAACTGTTTGTCTCTTTCTCCCCACCACACAAGGGCAACCCCATCTCAAAATCAGGGATAGCTAGGTGGATTGTAAAATGCATTCAGATTTGCTACCACAAAGCAAAACGAACGCTATCCGTTCCCCCTAAAGCCCATTCGACACAAAAGGTGTAGGGGCTTCCATGGTATTTTTAGGGAACATCCCATTAGATGATATCTGCAAAGCAGCTACATGGTCAACACTGCACACTTTCACTAAACACTATTGTGTAGATGTGCAAACTAAGCAACAAGCTAGTGTGGGCTAGGCTGTACTCAAAACATCATTTCAAACCACTGCAACAGATACCGGTGGCCGCCGCTAAGGTTGGGAACTGCTATTTAATCTATGCAAAAGTGTGTAATCTGCAGCTCATATGCCTCGAACGGAATATGCTACTTACCAGTATGCATCTGTTCTTAGCATTTAGAGCTGCAGATCTACACACGCCCACCCGCCTCCCTGGCTACCTGTATCTGTTCCAGTTTATCTTATTTAGATACACACATGGGTTTCTTCACTGTGATTACTACGCTCCATCTTTCCCTGCTGGCGAAAAACAATCTGAGGATGGAGCCGAAGCCCATGCGCAATACCATCCAAAGGAGAAGTCACCGACCTCGTGACTACCAAAGACTTTCCAAGAGGAAAAACAAACTGCAAACATCCGGGCCCAACACCAGATGGCGATCTATGCAAAAGTGTGTAGATCTGCAGCTCTACATGCCAAGAACAGATGCATACTGGTAAGTAGCATATTCCTTGTCAAAACCTCTTGGAGCGGTAGCCTATTGCAACCATAGCTCAACTCTGTCCAGGAAGTGGAGGGGCTTATTTTCCTTCCAGACGTAGCTCTCCTGTACTTAAATCTGACCATCAATACATCTATATAGTACATCTTATGGCCAGGCACCTCTTGTGTACCTGAACGCCAATCCTAGCAAACTCCTGCTTCTGTTGTTGAGCCATTCCTCCTTCCTTCTCACCACCTTTCTGATAAGAAATTTCTAACCACTGATTCCTCACCTTTTGAATACCTCCCCAGGCATCAGACTGGATCTGGATTTTTTTCAGCTGTATCCCTGCACGGCAGCAGGTGACGCTGGTGGCACCTTATTGACTTTGTTCGTGCTGATGTGAAGTGCTTGGCCAATATAGGCGCCACCCGTGTATCGTGACATCAGTTTCTTGTTTTCCACACCAACAGACACGGAACTGTGGCTGCCACTTGTCTCATCAAAACCTTACATTTTCAAAATTCTTCTGTGTGCGAGGGAATTATGCCACCTCCCAAGTCTACGTGGTTTAAACTCTGTGGTGAAGGTCACAAACAGATATCCGTGACTGACTCGACTCGATCTGTTTGCCACTGCCGAAAGCACCATGTCTGTGCTTCTGATCATAGAGTGGAACCTAGGACTCGTGTATGCCTTTCCGCAGATACATCTCCTGCCCAGAGTTCTGAAGAATATCAGGATTGACTGTGCCCATGCCTTCCTAGTGGTGTTGGATTGGGCACGGGAGAGTCTGGTATACAACATTTCTGGGCATGAGAATCTCTCCTGTGATCAGGCCACCCCCGCGGGAGGATCTTCTGTTGCAGTCTGAAGGCCAAACCCTACACCTGGCTGCGCAACCTCAGCCTCCATGCTTGGAGACTTAGCGGCGACTGTAGAATGCTTTCGACCATCATCCAGAAGTGGTTGATGTGATCTTAACAGCCAGGTGTACTTCCACCAAATCTGTATATGGCTGCCATTGGGATAAGCTTGTGGTATGGTGCACTTCTAAACAGAGTGACCCACTCCATGCCAATCTGTCCAAAACGTTGTTGTTTGTGTGGTCCCTAAGACAGCAAGGCCTTGCTTCCTCCCTCTCCTTTTGTTATACTTAAGTGGGATTTACATTTGTTTCTCCTATTTCTTCTGTGTATGCCTTTTGAGCCCCTCTGTAGTTGTCCTCTCAGACTCTACCCTCAAGACAGTATTTCTTGTTGCTATAATATCAGTGCGACAGGTCAGTGAGCTACAGGCCATTTTTGTTAACCCACCAAACACCATGTTTTACCTGTTCAAGATAGTCCTCCAGACACAAGCTTCCTTCCTTCCAAAGGTGGTGACTCCATTGCCCTTCTGGCTTTCCTTCCACCGCCTCACCACTCTGAAGAGGAAGGGAATGCTTTACTGGTTGGATCTGAAAAGAGCCCTCTGCTTTTATATCAGTCTTACTAGAGACCACCAAGTGGAGGATCAGCTCCTTTTCGAGTAAACTGGAGCAGAGATGCAAAGCTCTGCAAAAAAAGGACAGTCTCGCGCTGGATCGTGCTCTGCATTAAGATCTGCTACGGGTTGGCCAAAAAGCGCCCTCCTGAATGCTTGTGGGCTCATTCTAGCAGAGACAAGGGTCCTGCCATTGTTTTAGACCTCGGCCAAGCCGCAACATGGGCATCACTCCATAGGTTCATGAGGCACTATTTTCTGGACAGTGAGGTCTGCCGAGAAGGTGTTTTGCCTGCTCAGCCCGTCAGGACTTTCTGGTTTGAGTCAGATCACAGACATACCACTTAGTGTGTACTGCTTGGGCAACTATTCAGAAGGTGAGGAATCTGCGATTAGAAGTCTCTATCAGAAGAATACGTTCTCCAGTAACGCCCTTTCTAGTAGAGACTGTATCTAACTGCAGATTCCTTACTAAGTCTCCCACCTTCCTGTTCCGTCAACTGGTCTCTTCACACAAAAGATCCCAATTAGGAATCTGCACACTGGTCACTAGCAAATTCTTTGGCTCTGTTTCTGTGGCTGTGTTAAGAAAGTAACTAATGTTACCGCACGTGGGTGGTGTCTTTATATCTTGTACGCACGTCACAGCTATTAGTGCCACCAAGGAGTACTGCAGATTTTGTTTCAGAACCAGCCTGACTCTTGGAAAAGAATTCAAAAGGTGAGAAATCTACAGTTTGTCTCTACCAGAAAAAACTTTACTAAGTTAAGTAAGTAACTTATTCAACAAGACCACTGAGCATCATCAGTCCAAGTGTGTTACACATTTTTTGTAGCTCTGGATCCTACTGTCGTGCCCCTGTTATTGCAGATACCCTTCACAGTGCCAGTCCATCGTTCGCAGGATCACGCTCCATTAGCAAGCAGAAACCCAAACCAACTTGTTTAATTTGTCACACATAATGGAAGCCTGGAACAGTTTCTCTTGTGTGAATTTGTGCAGGCCCTATGAAATGCCTACACTTTCACTCTTGGGTTCTGTTTTTGATGGGGTGGCACATGTTTCAGGAATGGCAGGAGTAGTGTTGCCAGCACTATGTTGTAGCATCTGCAATATAGCGGCACAATTTGAAGCCTTTCTGCCAGTCCCGGTAACTCTACCACTTTAATCTGTGTTTTAGCTTGGCCATCAATGGCACTGTGCTGCAGCTCTTTAAAGCTAAACACTTTATAGTTTTTATGAGGAATGATGAGAGTGCCTTAGTACCAAAGAAAATGAGGGAGAGTTTATGTTCAGTGGTAGGGGAAAAATACCTTCTCTTCTGCATTGCAAGAGGAAAATATTTCTCCACAAAAGTATTTAGTTAAGCTGCTGCCACGTGGAGCCCATTTAAAAGTTCCAGAAGGCAAGACTGACCCGGTTGTCCCTCCCTCGTTGCCACCTCTGCACTACTAGCATCACAGACTCATCCAGCCCATGGCAAGCACCTATGCACCACGGACATGGCCAATGCTCCCATGCCCCCAGTGCCTCTCAGCACCTCTGGTACTCCCGACGCCGCCCCTTCGATGTCTTCTACTTCTCTCCTGCCCTACTCTGTGTTGCATCACAGACCCACTCTCTCAGAATGGTGCTGCTTTCCAGCCAGTGATGGAGGAGACACCAAGTCCTAGTGCTCCTCTTGGAGACGGTGAACAGGTGCAATTGATGGTGCACTTGATGGATACTTACCTCTCCGTTTGCCAAACATGTTGCTTTTGTGAACGCCTGTTCAAGCCATGTTTTCATAAGTGTCTTAGTGTTAGGCGTTTAAATAGATCCGCTGCTCATTTAGCAAGAACTATATTTTGTTTCCTAGATTTCAAAGCAAACTGCTAGGAAATCCATCAACAACACACAGGCAGCTTTTGGCATTTTATGTATCCAAGACTCGATTTTTCTGGCTTGTAGGAATTACATTTTTTTAAGATTAATATTTGTTTTTGGGAAAATAGGGGTACCAGTTATGGCTGCACACACGCTAGGTTTAATTGCCTAAACATCTCCGTTCCAAATTTGCACTTAATACTCCTTCCATTTTGTCATGCTGCCTGCCAAGCCTCTTAAAATGTATGTTTTTCTGGCAAGAAATGTAATTCGTGTACATTTGCTGTGGCAGCAGTTTTTTCAGACAAGGCTTGAAGCTGAGGAGCGTATTCTGGTCATTCTTACATATTAACTTTGTTGGGGTGGGAGGCTATCCCTAATAGGTGAGGCCAGTCAAAGCGGTTTTAACCGTCTAGGCAGAGCACTGAGGCAGTAGATACATTTCCAAGGTTTTATTTACCCTCAATAGTTTACAAGTCAGACATGTTTGTGTTCCTACCTCAGAAGCTCACCCATACTTGGTATGCCATGTGTGCTTTAGGCTTAGTAACATTTCCACAAATATTCTTATAAGATAATCGGTTATATACGTTTTTGAATAGTATACACTTACTTTGTACGATATCTATGTAGCAGTAATCAACAAATTGCTTACCTGTTTTTTAAGATTATCTTCCATAAAAATATTGCACTGTATATTGTACAGTTTTTCAAAGCACCGCCTTAGTCTTATAAAGGCCGGACTTGGTATAACAATCGATATAAAATCTGGTCAGCCATGGGATGTTTTGAGGAGTACCAATGCTGATTTTAAGGGAACAAATGGCAAAAGTGTCACAATGCAACTTTAGACCACTGTTGTGTGTGTTTATCTTGCACTGGATCTCAAAAATAATTCTAGCCAAGTAATGAAGTGTATTTAAGCAGTGAGAGAAGGGAGCTCATTCCAGTCTGTGCCTCAGTCCTTACAATGCATTCTTGAAGTGTTTGCTACCAAGTAGTGGTAAAGCTAATGCTGAATAACCTTGGACTTGTGTCTCATGCTAATTGGCATTCATCTATAAGGAGAAATCAGTTAGTTTAGGAAATTTAAACTGTGGATAAGTGCCTGCATCAGCCCCCCCACTTTTTAAGAAATTGAAAGTAATCTAGTGTTCCACATTATCTATTATCTCAAAGCCCCACCCCTTTTTTCTATTTTTTTTATTATTATTCTTTTTCATTCTTATATTTATTGAATTCTTTATTTACGTATTTATTCACATATATATTCTATTTTTTAACAAATAGTACTTATCTCCTATATATATTTCTGCTTATAATGTATTCATTTCTCTACTATGAATTGTTACATGTTGATTGCTATTATCATTATTGTTCCTGTGATGAATTTTTACAAAAATGCTAATAAAAATTTACAACAAAAAAAAGAAAGTAATCAGTGAACAGCAATGACTTATTCTTTGCCATTGTTTGCCTCCACTCAAACACTAAAAAGATGTGGATAAAACACAAACTGCAAATGTGAAGTTTTCATTGGGTGAAGTATCTTTTACAATGCTGTGTAAAGATAGCCAGTTGTCTATAGGTTGATTCTGTCTGAAATCTTTGTGTTCTTCAGGAATAATATTCGTTTTAGTATAGCTGTATAGTTGTTGGACTGAAAAGTCGTTCACTTTGTGATAGAAGATTGGAAGTCGGTACAGACATTTGTCTGTACAATAGAAATCATATAAGAGCAAGACCCCAAGTGGATCTCGCCTATGACATCATATGGTCTAATCAAAATACAAGATGGCCGACAAATAAAAATTATTTTTTTTTTTAATCTTCCGATTTGCCTCAAATTTGGCACAAAAGGTCCTGTGTACATGTCAGTGCATGCCCACGTTGGATCTAGACTGACGTCATAAATATTAAACCACAATGGCCTCCAACAAGGACGCCAAGAATAAGTAACACACAATTTGCATCCTTACAACACATACTGTCAAATTGTGGATAATGTTTCCATTTTATTTAAATACTACAAGACTATATTAAACCCTGATAACATTTCTATAATATGAAACAATGTTGATTTGAGTGTGTATACTGTTTTAATCTTGACAACAGATTCTAATGCAAAAGCAAAGGTTGGTGCACGGAGGGCTCGCTAAAAAGACAGAGCAGACAAACCCAGTCGTTGATGCCTAGCGGATCACGAATGGTGTCTCCATCCGGAGGTGGCGTAAAGTCTCTTTCTGCAGTGGGGAGAGCCTTGCTTCGATCGGTTTGCCACTGCCGAGAATGCGCAATGTCAGCATTTATGAATGCTGGAGTTTCCAAGGCGGCTCTCACTCAGACGTTTTTCTTCTCGAGGGCTGCTCAGCCCTCCTGTTCACCTTTCCCCCCCAAAACCACTTCTTCCCAGAGTTCTCAAGAAGATAAAGAACGACCGGGCCCAAGTCATCCTTGTGGCTCCAGGCTGGGCATGGAGAGTCTGGTATCCCGAGATTCTCAGCGTGAGCATCGATCCTCCAATCCGGCTGCCCCTTTGGGAAGATCTTCTATTGCTGCAGCAGAGGAGCATCCTCAACCTGAACATGTCAATTGTACTCCTTCTTGCGTGGAGATTGAGCAGTGACAGTTGACAACTTTCGACCTTCTTCCAGAAGTCTGAAATGTTATTCTGGCAGCTAGGCATCCTTATAACAAAGCGGTATACGCTTGCCGGTAAAACAAATCTGTATTGTACAGAAAAGTCTGTTGACCCCCTTTTTGCTTCCCTTTCTGATGTCCTCCTTTTTATTCTTACCCTTGACCAGCACAATTCTGCTCTGGACACTCTAAAGGGTTAACTTTCTGCTCTGTCTGCCTTTTTGCGGCTCCCTGACCAACCATCTTTATTTAAGTCTCCTATTGTGAATATGTTTCTTAACTGTCTTGTAAATATGTTTACCCTCTCTCCTTTCATTGTGTCCCAGTGAGATCTAAATTTGGTTCTTACTCTCTTAATATGTGCTCCTTTCAAGCCTCTTTATATTTGTCCCCTCCGACTGCTCACCATCAAGACAGCCTTTTTAATGGGAATATCCTCTACCTAGAGGGTAAGCGAGCTGTAGGCTTTATCATCCAAGCCTCGATTCCTGTTTGGTTTTACAGACAAATTGGTACTTCACACTAGGGCCTTTTTCCTATCTTTCCCACTTTCTGCGCTCTTCGCATGAAGTCGATTGATGTCACCTACTGGCGTGCAGCGGTATTGCTCACGCAAAAATCTTCTGGATCCAGTCTGATGCCTGGGAAATACAAAGTTAAGAAATAAGCTTATGGTCTTTTCGGCCCACAAAATCACCTGGGTTGCTTGACTTGAGGTGCTCACAAACCGTCCCTGTTCTGACTTAGCAATATGAGTAACATTGGGTTAGTAACATCCAAGGGGATTGTTGTACTTTTCAACTCTGGTGGACAATATAGACACATTCTGGCACTCCCTGCCCATAGTTACACAAATTGAGGCATGTTTTGTTTGTATGAAGGGGAACTACTATCAAAGGCACTTTCCCCCCTCCACTTCTCCCCTTCATTGACAGGCATGTCAATGTAGATCAAGCAAGAAGAGAGATTAAGCATTTGTCTGTATTTTTTAAATAGAATCACGTTAGAGTTGTTCTCATGGACAGAGCGGCTGCTCAGCTCAAGGACCGGTTCAGTGTGGCTATATTTTTGATAACTCCCCATTCCACAGCGATGATATATTCCACCAACAACCAGATGCTCCGGGCAGCGGCAAAGGTAGCAGGCCAGACCCACAAAGATGTACAGCATCCGAGAGATGCCCACTTACCTTGGACAGAGGTGTTAACAATGAAGGGTGATGGGTGCAGCATTGAGTAGCTGTGAAGGGGCAGGTGAAGAAGGTGGGCACTCTTGGGTTGGCCCACTAGCAGGAGGCGAGGCAGCGACATGAGCAGTTCAAGCAGAGAGCCCTAGCCTGGGGCTGAATGCGAGTCCGGAGGCAGATGAGTGTGGGCTGTCGTTTCTATGTGGTACATCTTGTATGCACGGAGTAGATCCACATCAAAAGCCACAACATTTGATGGCAGTGTATGTGATGAGCAGCACTTGGTAGGGCCTTCTGAAATGGGGTTGCAGAGTGGTCTCCTCCTGGTGCACTCCGATATAATCCATTCACCATGCTAGAGGGGGAGGTAGGTCTTGTTTGGACACTTATCTAAGCTGTTGGACATGAAAGTGTGACCTGCAGAGACAGCATATATGCTATCTGCAGTTCTGTAAATCGTACTATTTGAGGGCAACATCATGTGTAAAGTATTTGTGCAACACTTCCAACAGTAATAAGGTGAAAAGCACCACACAAGAAGGATATCACACCAGTTTAGAAAAATAGTTATTTTTAATAAATAAAACAAGACCAAAACAACAAAATCTAATCAGTTGAACTGGAGATGTGCAATTTTACCGATTTCAGCGAAAATAGCACCAAAAAAAGCACAAAGCGCCAACTTTGAATATCTGGTCCCTTTAGACCAGGACAAAGTCACAAGTTCAGCCTGACCACAATGGAGCACGTGCCAGCTACTGGGGCCCAATTAGGCTGGCTTAGGAAAGTACCTTGAATCCTGGTTTGCGCAGTGTGGCGAGGGTCCGCTTCGAAGATGTGTTGCACAGCCGAAGCGGTGCGTCATTTCTATGGAGTGGCGAGGCTGTGATGCGAGGGTTTGCGCCATGTTCAAGGATCCCATTAATGGGGCTTGTGATGCGAAGTCCGGCGTCGAGTATGCATCGCCCTGTTGGGGCGGTGCTCCAGCTCTGAGAAGCTGCAAGGCTGCTATGTGGAGTCGAACATTGTCATCAAGGCTGCCATTGAGGGATGCGAGGGCCTGCGCTTAGGTTGCTTCGCGCAGCTGTGGTTCCGATGAGGCCTGCTATCCGATGTTGGTCTTTGCGACAGGGAAGACCCAGGCAGTGGTGGTGATGCGTTGGTTCTGTTCAGGTTGCACCATGCAGCAGAGAAGATGCATAGATTCTGCTGGATCCATAGAGGCTGACAGAGCACCTTAGGCCCACATCCAAAGGTCCAGGACTGGGGTGGCACCTCTTGGCAGGATAGACTCACAAATGGCATATATTTGGTGTCTGAAGTCCAATATTTATACCCATTTGTGCCTTTGAAGTGGTGAGAAGCTTCTAAAGGTTTCCCTTTGAAGTACCCAGGAAGCCTGCTTTCCTTGTCCTGTCTCCAACCTAACTACAGGCAGTATTCAGCCCTTTGTGTGAAGGCAGAACATAGCCTATTCAAGTGTACGTATGGCTGTGCCGAGCTCTGCCCTCTCATCCTACCTGTAATGACCCATCCACGCACAGCCACATGTAACACTAAAAAGTACATGTCCCACTTTTTAAATACACTGAATCCCTGCCCTCTGAGCTGTCCAGGGCCTGCTCTAGGGGTGACTTTAATGTATTAATAAGGAAGGTTTGGGCTTGGCAAAAGGCCTACTTTTCCAGGTTGACATGGCAGTTCACATTTGCAAATACAGGCTGCAGTGGCAGTATGTTTAAAATGCCACTTAAGTGGGTGGGGCAATCAGTGCTGCTGGCCCACGGGTAGCATTTAATTTACAGGCCCTGGGCACATGTAGTACCACTGTACTAAGAACCTACAAGGAAATTAAATGTCATTTGAGTATAAGCCAATTCTACCATGTTTTAAGGAGAAAGCAGCGGTAAAGTACGCAGAGTCCTAAAGCCAGCAAAAACAAAGTTCACCAGCAAGAGAGTTGAAGGCAAAATGTTAGGAGGTAAACCACGCCAAGGATGCCCGGTCTAACAGGGCCACTTCAATTGTGTCTCTGAACATATCTTTGTAAAAATATTTTTGGGTGCCATCGTTCGTTTCTTCCTTATAGGCTAACTCTGGATGGTATGCCCACTGGAAATGGTATGCCCACTGGAAATGTTTATCTGTCTCTAAGGGCTCATGCACTAAGGGTGAGATCAAATGTATTCCTCAGTAGCTTGAAAGCTGGTTTGATATTCCAAACTGGGGAATGTATTCCCCCAGTAAATGCTTTGCTACTGTGATAGCATCTGTTGTTGCACAGGGGTAAGTTTCCACCAACCCTGGAAACAGGCATACTATCACAAAGGCATAAGAGTATGACTCGCACCTCCCAATCTGGACAAAACCTTTCTGGAGGTACATGAAGTGGCGCTGTAGGGGAGGGGGTTATAGTATGGGTGGTCTAATCCCTTTCCCAGTATTATGGCACTAATAGGTGACACAGGTGACAATAATTTTGGGACATAGAAAGAAACAAGGATGCATACCAGTGGGTTGATCTGGCACGTGATGTCCTTTCCCTACCGAAATTAGTGCTCCATGATACAGCTGTGCAACATTGGGGAGTAGAAATTTCGTTGTAGTCAATTGCCAAATGTTGTCTCTATTCCCCCTGAGGGTCCCTTTCACATTTGTTTGATCCAGTCTTGTTTCTCGCTTTCAGAGGCTTGATCCTGCAACTAAGACAAATCTTTTAGAGAAGTTACTGTAAATCAGCTTGTACAGCACACATGGCAATTTCAGCATTTGCAAACACAGGCTTTCTTGCACCTAAATCAGCCAGGGCATTTCTTTTTTGACACCTCATCGTTAGGATATTGATGAGCAGCACACTTGACCACTGAATTTTTTTTTGCCATCTGTATATCTTTGAGAAGGCTTTGCACATATTTACTATTTTTGATGGGGTTTCCAGCAGATGTTAAGAACCCTTGCTGCATCCAAAGGAGCCCAAATGTATGCATCACTCTAAACTCATAGTTTGAGTCAGTATACACAGTTACACTCTTTTATTTGACTATGATAAATGCTCTGGTGAGTGCATCAAACTCAGCTGATTGAATATACCAAACCGTGGTATACAGTACATAATGTGGAACCCGCAACCAGAACACCGTCATTTCTGAGTCTGGATTCATCAAAAAAGTACTCTAGCTCACAGATGGGAATAGGGACATCAATGAAATCAACAATGGCATAGTAATGTCAGCGGTAAAAAACATTTTTGCGGTTCTCCCTCTTCTAGGGTAGGTATCGGAGAAGAAAAAGACAGAGCAGACAAACCCAGTCGTTGATGCCTAGCGGATCACGAATGGTGTCTCCATCCGGAGGTGGCGTAAAGTCTCTTTCTGCAGTGGGGAGAGCCTTGCTTCGATCGGTTTGCCACTGCCGAGAATGCGCAATGTCAGCATTTATGAATGCTGGAGTTTCCAAGGCGGCTCTCACTCAGACGTTTTTCTTCTCGAGGGCTGCTCAGCCCTCCTGTTCACCTTTCCCCCCCAAAACCACTTCTTCCCAGAGTTCTCAAGAAGATAAAGAACGACCGGGCCCAAGTCATCCTTGTGGCTCCAGGCTGGGCATGGAGAGTCTGGTATCCCGAGATTCTCAGCGTGAGCATCGATCCTCCAATCCGGCTGCCCCTTTGGGAAGATCTTCTATTGCTGCAGCAGAGGAGCATCCTCAACCTGAACATGTCAATTGTACTCCTTCTTGCGTGGAGATTGAGCAGTGACAGTTGACAACTTTCGACCTTCTTCCTGAAGTCTGAAATGTTATTCTGGCAGCTAGGCATCCTTATAACAAAGCGGTATACGCTTGCCGGTAAAACAAATCTGTATTGTACAGAAAAGTCTGTTGACCCCCTTTTTGCTTCCCTTTCTGATGTCCTCCTTTTTATTCTTACCCTTGACCAGCACAATTCTGCTCTGGACACTCTAAAGGGTTAACTTTCTGCTCTGTCTGCCTTTTTGCGGCTCCCTGACCAACCATCTTTATTTAAGTCTCCTATTGTGAATATGTTTCTTAACTGTCTTGTAAATATGTTTACCCTCTCTCCTTTCATTGTGTCCCAGTGAGATCTAAATTTGGTTCTTACTCTCTTAATATGTGCTCCTTTCAAGCCTCTTTATATTTGTCCCCTCCGACTGCTCACCATCAAGACAGCCTTTTTAATGGGAATATCCTCTACCTAGAGGGTAAGCGAGCTGTAGGCTTTATCATCCAAGCCTCGATTCCTGTTTGGTTTTACAGACAAATTGGTACTTCACACTAGGGCCTTTTTCCTATCTTTCCCACTTTCTGCGCTCTTCGCATGAAGTCGATTGATGTCACCTACTGGCGTGCAGCGGTATTGCTCACGCAAAAATCTTCTGGATCCAGTCTGATGCCTGGGAAATACAAAGTTAAGAAATAAGCTTATGGTCTTTTCGGCCCACAAAATCACCTGGGTTGCTTGACTTGAGGTGCTCACAAACCGTCCCTGTTCTGACTTAGCAATATGAGTAACATTGGGTTAGTAACATCCAAGGGGATTGTTGTACTTTTCAACTCTGGTGGACAATATAGACACATTCTGGCACTCCCTGCCCATAGTTACACAAATTGAGGCATGTTTTGTTTGTATGAAGGGGAACTACTATCAAAGGCACTTTCCCCCCTCCACTTCTCCCCTTCATTGACAGGCATGTCAATGTAGATCAAGCAAGAAGAGAGATTAAGCATTTGTCTGTATTTTTTAAATAGAATCACGTTAGAGTTGTTCTCATGGACAGAGCGGCTGCTCAGCTCAAGGACCGGTTCAGTGTGGCTATATTTTTGATAACTCCCCATTCCACAGCGATGATATATTCCACCAACAACCAGATGCTCCAGGCAGGGGCAAAGGTAGCAGGCCAGATCCACAAAGATGTACAGCATCCGAGAGATGCCCACTTACCTTGGACAGAGGTGTTAACAATGAAGGGTGATGGGTGCAGCATTGAGTAGCTGTGAAGGGGCAGGTGAAGAAGGTGGGCACTCTTGGGTTGGCCCACTAGCAGGAGGCGAGGCAGCGACATGAGCAGTTCAAGCTGAGAGCCCTAGCCTGGGGCTGAATGCGAGTCCGGAGGCAGATGAGTGTGGGCTGTCGTTTCTATGTGGTACATCTTGTATGCACGGAGTAGATCCACATCAAAAGCCACAACATTTGATGGCAGTGTATGTGATGAGCAGCACTTGGTAGGGCCTTCTGAAATGGGGTTGCAGAGTGGTCTCCTCCTGGTGTACTCCGATATAATCCATTCACCATGCTAGAGGGGGAGGTAGGTCTTGTTTGGACACTTATCTAAGCTGTTGGACATGAAAGTGTGACCTGCAGAGACAGCATATATGCTATCTGCAGTTCTGTAAATCGTACTATTTGAGGGCAACATCATGTGTAAAGTATTTGTGCAACACTTCCAACAGTAATAAGGTGAAAAGCACCACACAAGAAGGATATCACACCAGTTTAGAAAAATAGTTATTTTTAATAAATAAAACAAGACCAAAACAACAAAATCTAATCAGTTGAACTGGAGATGTGCAATTTTACCGATTTCAGCGAAAATAGCACCAAAAAAAGCACAAAGCGCCAACTTTGAATATCTGGTCCCTTTAGACCAGGACAAAGTCACAAGTTCAGCCTGACCACAATGGAGCACGTGCCAGCTACTGGGACCCAATTAGGCTGGCTTAGGAAAGTACCTTGAATCCTGGTTTGCGCAGTGTGGCGAGGGTCCGCTTCGAAGATGTGTTGCACAGCCGAAGCGGTGCGTCATTTCTATGGAGTGGCGAGGCTGTGATGCGAGGGTTTGCGCCATGTTCAAGGATCCCATTAATGGGGCTTGTGATGCGAAGTCCGGCGTCGAGTATGCATCGCCCTGTTGGGGCGGTGCTCCAGCTCTGAGAAGCTGCAAGGCTGCTATGTGGAGTCGAACATTGTCATCAAGGCTGCCATTGAGGGATGCGAGGGCCTGCGCTTAGGTTGCTTCGCGCAGCTGTGGTTCCGATGAGGCCTGCTATCCGATGTTGGTCTTTGCGACAGGGAAGACCCAGGCAGTGGTGGTGATGCGTTGGTTCTGTTCAGGTTGCACCATGCAGCAGAGAAGATGCATAGATTCTGCTGGATCCATAGAGGCTGACAGAGCACCTTAGGCCCACATCCAAAGGTCCAGGACTGGGGTGGCACCTCTTGGCAGGATAGACTCACAAATGGCATATATTTGGTGTCTGAAGTCCAATATTTATACCCATTTGTGCCTTTGAAGTGGTGAGAAGCTTCTAAAGGTTTCCCTTTGAAGTACCCAGGAAGCCTGCTTTCCTTGTCCTGTCTCCAACCTAACTACAGGCAGTATTCAGCCCTTTGTGTGAAGGCAGAACATAGCCTATTCAAGTGTACGTATGGCTGTGCCGAGCTCTGCCCTCTCATCCTACCTGTAATGACCCATCCACGCACAGCCACATGTAACACTAAAAAGTACATGTCCCACTTTTTAAATACACTGAATCCCTGCCCTCTGAGCTGTCCAGGGCCTGCTCTAGGGGTGACTTTAATGTATTAATAAGGAAGGTTTGGGCTTGGCAAAAGGCCTACTTTTCCAGGTTGACATGGCAGTTCACATTTGCAAATACAGGCTGCAGTGGCAGTATGTTTAAAATGCCACTTAAGTGGGTGGGGCAATCAGTGCTGCTGGCCCACGGGTAGCATTTAATTTACAGGCCCTGGGCACATGTAGTACCACTGTACTAAGAACCTACAAGGAAATTAAATGTCATTTGAGTATAAGCCAATTCTACCATGTTTTAAGGAGAAAGCAGCGGTAAAGTACGCAGAGTCCTAAAGCCAGCAAAAACAAAGTTCACCAGCAAGAGAGTTGAAGGCAAAATGTTAGGAGGTAAACCACGCCAAGGATGCCCGGTCTAACAGGGCCACTTCAATTGTGTCTCTGAACATATCTTTGTAAAAATATTTTTGGGTGCCATCGTTCGTTTCTTCCTTATAGGCTAACTCTGGATGGTATGCCCACTGGAAATGTTTATCTGTCTCTAAGGTTTTACACATCTCATGCACTAAGGGTGAGATCAAATGTATTCCTCAGTAGCTTGAAAGCTGGTTTGATATTCCAAACTGGGGAATGTATTCCCCCAGTAAATGCTTTGCTACTGTGATAGCATCTGTTGTTGCACAGGGGTAAGTTTCCACCAACCCTGGAAACAGGCATACTATCACAAAGGCATAAGAGTATGACTCGCACCTCCCAATCTGGACAAAACCTTTCTGGAGGTACATGAAGTGGCGCTGTAGGGGAGGGGGTTATAGTATGGGTGGTCTAATCCCTTTCCCAGTATTATGGCACTAATAGGTGACACAGGTGACAATAATTTTGGGACATAGAAAGAAACAAGGATGCATACCAGTGGGTTGATCTGGCACGTGATGTCCTTTCCCTACCGAAATTAGTGCTCCATGATACAGCTGTGCAACATTGGGGAGTAGAAATTTCGTTGTAGTCAATTGCCAAATGTTGTCTCTATTCCCCCTGAGGGTCCCTTTCACATTTGTTTGATCCAGTCTTGTTTCTCGCTTTCAGAGGCTTGATCCTGCAACTAAGACAAATCTTTTAGAGAAGTTACTGTAAATCAGCTTGTACAGCACACATGGCAATTTCAGCATTTGCAAACACAGGCTTTCTTGCACCTAAATCAGCCAGGGCATTTCTTTTTTGACACCTCATCGTTAGGATATTGATGAGCAGCACACTTGACCACTGAATTTTTTTTTGCCATCTGTATATCTTTGAGAAGGCTTTGCACACATTTACTATTTTTGATGGGGTTTCCAGCAGATGTTAAGAACCCTTGCTGCATCCAAAGGAGCCCAAATGTATGCATCACTCTAAACTCATAGTTTGAGTCAGTATACACAGTTACACTCTTTTATTTGACTATGATAAATGCTCTGGTGAGTGCATCAAACTCAGCTGATTGAATATACCAAACCGTGGTATACAGTACATAATGTGGAACCCGCAACCAGAACACCGTCATTTCTGAGTCTGGATTCATCAAAAAAGTACTCTAGCTCACAGATGGGAATAGGGACATCAATGAAATCAACAATGGCATAGTAATGTCAGCGGTAAAAAACATTTTTGCGGTTCTCCCTCTTCTAGGGTAGGTATCGGAGAAGCAGGGTTCAGAGTGGAGCAAGGATGAGAGTGATGTGTGAAGCACACAACAATAAAAATCACATCAGGATAACTGGGCTGTAGAGAGGTGTTGAGTGTTTGTGGTGATGAGGGCAGCGTCAAAATGGCACCCATCAACAATCAAGGCGGAATTCAGCACAATGTTCTCAGAGGCTTTGACAAGATGTGCAGCCACAAAATGATGTAAGCCAGGCTGTAACTGGTTCCAAGGCTGAGGAATAGTAACCTACAGATTGTTTTCTTATCCCCATGGTCTTAGAACAACAACCCAAGAGCAAAATCATTGCTTTTGTGACTCAACAGTGTAAAGGGTTTAGCATATTCAGGAAGCCCTAGTGTGCACTCAGAAGTTAACACTTGTTTTATTTGTATAAGTATATTTCCGACTTCCTTAGACCACTGCAAAGCTTGAGGGGTCTCTCTCTGCCTTAGTCTTGCAAGGTCTTTGCTATAGTGGCCTAGTCCATAATTCATTCTCTATAGTATCAGCAATCCCCATAAACGCACATACCAGGGTAGCGGTCATAGGACGGGACAACTTATGAATGGCTTCATCTCAGCCAGAAAACACATGCTGCTCACTGGCAGAGATTTCTTGACTATGGTACCATACTCTGGGATGACAAAACTGTTGTTTCTAGTTTAAAGGCTTGTGCATAGCTAATTTAGTGAGGAGATAGGAGTCCACCTTGCAGTGATCTGGAGTAACAAATGGCAACTGTAAGTCATCAATGAATGGAACCAAAGTAGAACCCTGAGTGGGAAAACAAAGTGTTCAGATCTTACTTTAAAGCTTAGGTAAACATTGACAGAGACTCAATAACTTCTTGAGAGAGTCTTCACCAAGAAAGCTGAGACCCTTGAAATGAGAATGCGAAGAGAAGCTGACTCTCTTCATGTAAAGGGTTAGAAAAGAAGGTAGAGCAGAGGTCTACCGCAGTGAACCATCGGGCATTTGCAAGGATGCTGGAAAGGATGGTGGCATGGTTGGGGACCACACTGACGCTTGGGATGACCACATTATTAATTGCTTTTAGATATTGTACAAATCTGTGCACATTGGCCATACCCTCTTTGCTCATCACAGAATAGGGGTGTTGCATCTGCTGACAATTTGTGCCAGAACCCCCTACTTAAGCAAATCAACTATTACACCACTAAGTCCTGCCTCTGCTTCAGGTTTTAACGGATACTGAAGTATCCTCTGTAGCTTTTTCTGTGGGTTGATCTTGATTTTCAAGGTTTTTATCACTGATATGAACCCTACATTATTGGCCCCTGCAGACCACGATGTGGGTGGCATCTGATCAACAAATCATTTCAATCTGGATACATTACATTTTTATTCCCATTAGATTGACTCTCACAGAGGCGGGCAGGCACCTCATTTTCATATTGAGGTATGTTTAAGAACACTTCGTCTGGGGTACTAAACACAGTACAATTTAATTTACACAGTACATCCAGCCCTACTAGATTAACGGGTGAGGTGGGGTAAGTAAAAATAATTGCTTGTTATTGATGGGTGCCAGGGAGTTAAAGGCAGGGGCTGAAATGTGGTGGGTATTCATTGGCTAGATATACCGATGATGTCTAGGGGAAAGCCTGAGGGGCGATAATGAGGGGAGCCCAGAGGTTTTTATGGCACAATGACTAGCACCAGTGGCAATGAGACAAGTGGTAGGTTTTCCAATAAAAAATGTATCCACATAAGAGCCTTTCTGGTCTACTTAGATCATTCATGACTCAGCCCGAACCTCTCAGGACAAGAATTGTCGGTGACTTGATGAAACACTGGTTGGTAGGTAAGACCTGGTGCATTAGATAGAGGTAGGACAATCCTGCTTCCAATATCCTAGCTGTCCACAAGCAAAAAATGATCTTCCAGTTCCTGGGTCTTACTCTTGGCCCCTCTTGTTTCCCATGCCCTGCCCCCCTCCCCCTTTTCCTCCTTTTGATGGAGGTCCCTTCCTCTTCCCTTCACAGAGTCCGGCATATGTTGTAGTTTCTATGACATAATTTATGATTCAACATTCTCTCTTTTTTGTGAAGCCGCACTGTAATTTGCAACGATTACTAATTGTGCTAACTTCTTTGTTTGCCATCCAATGCATATTTTCATCAATTGGCCATTTGGTAATTGTCCCTGAACAAAAGCTTCACCTACAGCTTCCTGAGCCATCTTGGTCAGATATTCAACAAGGCATCTTTTGCAACATTCAGTGCCCCATCATTGCCTGTATTAATCCTCTGCCACGCCAACTTTTCCACAAGTTAGTCTATCACTTCACTCTGCTCCACCAGTCATAGTAGCGGATTCACATCCGCCCAATTGGGCTTGTTTCCTTCAAACACACTTTGTAGCTCCTCTCAGAACTGGGTTGGGTTTCCTTAGTGTTAGGGAACTGTTTCTTAATACTCCTTAAGTCCGAGGGATCCAGGGTACATGGACCACATTTCTACCCCTGACCACGGAGTAGTCCCTAAAAGGAGAAAGATAGATAAGAGCAGACAGGAGTGGTCCTAGTCATCGGCATCATTAAAATGGGAAAGGGGACAGTTTTTCCTAGCCGGCATGTCTGCTGTGCGTCTTATGCTTTCTGTAGTAATTGTGATTTTGATAGGTGCTTCTAACTGCATATTTCTCATCTTTAGAATATTCCCCAGGCACCATACTGGATCTAGAGGTTTTTCATGGCAATGCTTCTGTGCAACATTCTTTGGTACCATGTGGCTTTTTAAACTATGTTTCGCCCTGGAAGTGACGGAACGGAGCCTCATATAAGTGCCACCTCTTCAAGCAGACATTGGTTGCTTTCTTTCTGCGCCTTTGTATGCAAATGTAGAGCTCCACTCACATTAGTCAGTTGATGAATATCCTCCCAACTGTTCACCGGTGTGCTAGGCAACAATATCTACACCGAAGACTACTGCATTCAACCTGTGTAGTCACTGTCAGAAACTGATATCGGTGACAGACCAACATGAGATGTGCCCCTGGGTTTGGGCTCTTGGCTCTACCCCAAGTCATGCAAAGAATGTGCCCTCATGCACCCGAAGGCGATCCTGGATCATGAAGCGAAGACGTATGTTGCTGAACATTGAAACAAGTTACGGATCTTATGTAACTCCAGCTCCTCCTCCAAGTCTAGGGCATGGTCCAATTTCCGCTCTCAAGGCCGGTCTTGTGACAGGTCTGCTACACAATCAAATCGTTTGGTAAGTCGAAGGCCAACGCTAGAAAGAAGCATAAGAAGTCCAAGCAGGACTCAACCCCATTCCGCCTCTCTCTGTCCAAAGAGGAGTCAGCAGGGGGTAAAGGTGCCAATTGATCTCGCTTCCGATTCCCAATTGTGAAGCCAGTTCTGCAGCTGCTCCTGTTGCCCCTGAATTCCTGGGCCATCAGTGAAGCCACAGCAAGCTTAGGCCTTTTAGTAGGCCATGATTCATATTTTTAGCTCTCTTCAAGTTCTCTCAGGCATGCCTTTTTGCCCGGGGATCCACAGGGGCCTCCATTGGTGTTACTGCCAGTGGATCTGCCCTCCGCACCCTCTGTGCCCCTTGAACCCGGCCCTTGAACCCACCTCAAGTTCCGCACTGACTCTGTTGCCGACTTTCTGGCTCCAAGATCTGCCCTGGTACCTTCTTCAATGCCAGTCTTGACAGTGCAGGCAGTGGAGATCTAGCTCCTGCCAACTCTGGTGTCCATCCCTAAGCCAAATCTGCTTCTACCCTAACCAAGTTCGCACCTTGACCCCACTCCAGCACACCTGGTTCCTATACAATCTGAAAAAACACTTCCCCTTCCATGAGGCTTTCCTCAGAGGCTTCACTTTCTTTTTGGCTTAGATTCAGATCAGTTTGATAATGATGATGGTGATAATGGGAATGATTTACTCCTCCAATATTATGATGCTGTCATTTACTTGGAGTTGCAGGAGGCCGATGGACTTGCCTGTTACAGGCCCTGGACCTCCAACAAAGGAGAGTGCTTCATTTGCTTTAGTGATTAGACATGTAGCAGAGGTCTGCGACCTACAGCTTCCTTCTGTTGAATTCAAAACAAATATTCTTACTGAAGTCTTGCACCCTGGGCCAGCCTCATCCGAGCCCATACTTCCATGCAATAAAACCCTAAATTACTCTTTCAAGGTCACTTAGGCAAAGCCTTTTTACCCATTGGTGAATAGGCAGGTGGCCAGGCGACCAGGATTCCTGAGAGCAAAGTGAATGCTATTGCATTTCCCACAACCCTTTCTGACAGGGAGTTGAAAAAGTGCGAGCTATTTGGAAAGAGAATGTTCTCTTCCACCAGCTTGGCGTTTAGGCCAGTCAGATCAGTCTGCCTATTAGGCCATTTTATGCATGCCCTGCGGGACCTGGTCAGGGAGATCCTGCCAGCTGTAACTGAGGAGTTCCTGCCATCTTGACTCATAGCAACAGGGAGCCAATGAAGTTGTCTGATATGAGGGGAGATATGATGACGGGACCCGTCAAATTAATCTCGCTGCCGCATTCTGCACCATATGAAGTCTATTGGTCGGGTAAGAAGGCAGCCCTAGGTACAGATTGTTTGCGTGGTCCAGCTGAGAGGTCACGGTAGCAAGGACTATGACCCTGCAGCTTTCCTCTGTCAATAGGTGCAGGAATTTCCTTAAGCTTCTCAGCTTCCCAAAGCAAGACTATGAAATGTGAGGAACTTGGGCCGCAAAGAATAGGTCCATATCCCATTTGATGCCGAGATTCCTTGCTGTATTTGCTCTTGACGGTGGTGAACCCAATTCTGCTGGCCACCATAACCCAGCAGAGGGAGGGGAAGCCTAACCAAAGAACAGGACCTCCATCTTGTCCGCATTTAGTTTTAAGCTGTTATTTTTCCTCCAGCTTGTCCTTCAGACACCCCTTGAATCTGGCGAACAAATCAACAGAGTGATCCTTATATGAGAACAACAGATGGGTGTCGTCCGCATAGGAGACTGCCTTCACTTCCCAGGATGCAATGAGAGTGAAAAGTGGCACTAGATAGGTGTTAAAGAGCAGTGGGCTCAAGGCAGAGCCCTGAGGCACTCTGCGCCACAGTGGCTTGGGTTCAGATTGATGCGATTGGAGAAAGTCCCTTTGAGAGCGATCTTTAAGATAGGATTGGAACCATGAGAGTACTGCCCCCAGCAAGCCCATCTGTTTGAGTCTGTCCAGTAGAATACGGTGCGCAACCGTGTCGAACACTACCGATAGATCTAAAAGGACCAGCATTGCTGCAGCCCATGCATCTACAGTCATTCTCACAGGTTCTGCCACCTCCACCAATGCTGTCTCAGTGCTATATCCTGACCGAAATCCGGACTGACTATCATGCAGTATGTCGTGTGCATGTAAGAAATTGATGAGTTGTCATTGCATCAGTTTTCCCAGCATTTTTGCAAGTGCTGTGATGCTCAACCGACACGCATGGATGCGATCCACTGGCTTGCCTGGGGACATGCAGGCATATCTAATCACCCCCCCCCCCCCCCATCGCAGTCCTTTTATGGCGGAGGACTGGGATCAGACAGACATCAGGCAGGTCATCATGGGTACCGTTCCACTCAGTCATCTGCCATGTGGCATCAGCCTCAAAGCCTCTTTTGTTTACCCTTAGTGGTGCACTTGTGGGAGGCATGCTCTGGCATTTTCTTAGAGGGTGCAGTCAGTAGCATCCGATAGATGGGTCCTTTAGATCACCAAGAAGGGTTATGTTCTCGGATTCCTTTCTGTGCCACATCAACTGCCTCCCATTTCAGAGTGGCTTTAAGAGTAGCACCTCTCCATCTTGCTGCAAGAGGTGTGAGACCTACTGTCCAAAGGGGCTAACGAAAGAGCATTGGCTCCTTAAATAAAGACTGGGTGTTACTCCTGCTATTTCCTCTTGCCGAAGAAGGCCAGAGGCCTTCTTCCAATTTTAGGTCTCCGCTCTCTGAATGCGTTCCTGCAGAAAGAAACATTCAGAATGCTAACACGGGCACAAGTTCTTTCCGTCTGTCTGTAATAGTATGCTTCACATAAAATCAACACAGACCATTTATATGGCCTGCAGCGATTGATATGATGCTAGTGTCATTAGTGCAATTACAAACTCTGCTGTATTCCTCGATATCAGACGCACATGTAAAAATATTCAATCTGCCTTCAAGAAAAATAAGTGTCCCCTCTGTTATCACGTCATTACTTTTCTGCAAGCAGAGGTGATTCTCCTTGCACGTGTCCGTGTGGAGCCCGATTATGCAGTACTACTGGGTTCTGTCAGTGTTGAGGCTTTGAATTAGATCCACAGCCCTCTCATCTCTTGTTGGAAATGGCCCTTTCTGCAAAGTTATCCCCAAACTTGTTGGCTTCATCCTACTATTTTTCTGACCTCGTTTTTGTTGACGTTAGAACTCTGGGCACTTTGCCACTTCTAAAGAGCATGTGCTGTCGCCCCTAAAACAGGGTAACATTAGCTCATACCCCATTGGCATATTTAATTTACTTATAAGTCCCTAGTAAAGTGCACTACATGTGTCTAGGGCCCGTAAATTATATTCTGCTAGTAGGCCTGCTGCGATGCTTGTTCCACCCACATAATTAGCCCCTTAACTATGCCTCAGGCCTGCCACTGCAGGGTCTGTGTGTGCAATTTACTGCCACTTCGACTTGGCATTTAAATCTACTTGTCAAGCCTTAAACTCCCCTTTTATTACACATAGGTCACCCCTAAGGCAGGCCCAAGATAGCCATACGGGTAGGGTACTTTTGTAAGTAAAAGATAGGGCATGTACTTTTATGTTTTGTATGTCCTGGTAGTGACAAATAGCTACATTTGTTTTTCACTGCTGTGAGGCCGGCTCCTTCCATAGGCTAGCATTGGGGATTCCTTAAAATACATTTTAAGCTATAATTCCTGATTGGAAAGGAGTAGCCACTTTGTTTAATATATTTGGCATGGTGGTGATAAAACCTCTTCATTGGTAAAGTTGGATTTGACATTACCATGTTTGAAACGCTACTTTTAGAAAGTGGACATTTTTCTGCTCCTAAGTTTGCTCTGTGTGCCTGCAGCCTGTCTCCAATACACGTCTGGGTTGGGTGACAGCTACAGTTCGTGCATTCCCTCTAGACAGCCACAAAACATGAAGGGCTGGGTGTGACAGGAGATTCATCTGCATACTGATAGTCTCCCTAGGCAGGAAGGGTGAGAGGTTTGTGTAAGTGTCCTCACATGAAGGGCTGATTTATCCCCTACTGGTAGTCTGGAGCCAGTGTTGGGTTGAAAGGGATCCTTATGCACTTCAGAGAATTATTTTGTAGTCACCCCCTACATCAAAGGCACTTTTAGGTAGAAGTCCCATGGCTCTTATCCTATCAAATCAGTTCACCACTGGACCTGGGAAGACCTCTGCGGGAGTAAAGACTGCTGTGCTAAAATGATTGCCACTTTGCTGTGTGTTCTGAGGAACCCCTTCTCTGCTTCGCTGAGCCTGCCTTTTGCCCACTGATCTGTGACCTACTGAGTACAAGGACTGGACCCATCTCACTTGAACCCATAGGGACTCCAAGGTCTTGCTGGCTTGCCTTCTGTTCTCGTCTGAAGTCTCAGGGACACAAATAACTTCTTGCAACTCTCATGCTGCTGCTGGACTCTGCCATCTGTCAGTCCTTCCCTTGCCTGAGTTGCTCCTCCAGTACTCTGCCTCAGAAGTGAGTTTTTGCAGCTGTTTTTACCTTCGAATCAACACAGCAATGACTTTGTGCCAGTTGGTGCCAACGCATTGCCCTTCGATGCCGACGCAGTGGCTGACCGACAACACCGTTTCTAGCACCAACGGAGCTCGACGACAGCAATCTGACTGCTGAAGCCGCCCGATGACAACAGTGCGGCTCGACATTGACGCAGCGCCTGCATCACAAAGGGGTTCGACATCGAAGCTTCCATCTACGGCATGGATCGGCGCCGACGCTCGCATCCATCTACAGATTGACGTGGCACCTCCTGATCTCGAGTCTTCAACGTCGACCAAAGCTCCATCCAAGTTGTGTCTTCAGCTGGACCTATCTGGGTTCTGTAGCTGGCCTGCCCTCCATCGTGGTCGGCCTAAACTTTGACTTTGCACTGGTCCCTCGTGACCACAAGTAACCTTTTGACTGCTAGTGACTTCTAAGGACTATTTTCAGTAATATTCTTTGCTTTTCTAAACGTGTATAGAGTCTTTTTATGGTGTTTTCATGGAGTTAGTGTAATGTAAGTGTTGCACAAATACTTTACACATTGCCTCTTAAGTTAAGCCTGACTGCTCTGTGGCAAGCTACCACTTGGTAAGCACAGTTTAATATAGGGTGTGTATCGAACTTACCCTGACGAGAGTGGTGGTCCTGCAAACCTCTGCCAACTAGAGACCTCATTTCTAACATCTCTCTTCTTTGTTCTTCTTTTGGGCATCAATTCATCCCCTGCAAGTTTCTCAGTTCCCCTTTTTATAAGGCTTAAATGGTTCCATAATGCTTTGGGCCTCAGAGACTGGTGCTTCCAGGTAGTATTGATAGAGACAGATGCTGTGCAACTTCATATGGGTGTCCACTCATACCAGGAGCTGATTCCGGTCTTTGCAGCAGTGCTTCAAGCCTTGGAATGTTGCATAGTGGAAAAGAGATTGCATGTGTGAATCCTTTCGCCCTCGACCTGGTTTCACTCACTGACTCTCCAGGATCTAGGGTAGACTAGAGGAAAGGCCCTTAAATATCTCTGACATAGATCTGAATGTTGTTATTGTGAAGTTAATGGCTTTCTACTATTGGGCTCAAAGAGGACGGTGCTTGTTTTACAGACAGTAGGATAACTTTGTGCACATCTACAAGCATTAAGTTACATAACTCTTTATCCAGATCAAAAACATGTTTTACTGGCACTGTTACTTGTCCTTGGCGTGAACTACGGAAGTGCTTGGTGCAAACACCCTTTACCACGGTATTATAACAAGCATTTGCAATACAACTGGGCTCGCCTTTGAGACCTTATAAGTATTTAGCAATGCAGGACATTATATTGGGTGCTGCAACATCTACTGTTCTTTAACATAGCACTGCATTCAGAAGTGCAGTTTTATGGCAGGTTGCTATTCTTGCCAGAATGGGGGTATGAAGGCCATAAACGTAGGCAGGAGTCCGGTTTGATCTCCTGTAATCACAGTAAGCGCTTGTCTGTTTGCTGAAATATTGTACCCCATTTAAATCACTCATGGGACAGAAATTTGTTCACACGCTGAGCAGCAAACACTGGTGTGCACACATGCACCCCTGGGCAGATGCTGAGCAGGCATCCCTATGTAATGAGGATAATGTGGCAGGATCGCAGAGACCATCAGGTGTGCTCACTGTGTGCCTATTTGCGAAAATGTACATCAGTATGTACCACTGTAGCCAACACCCCGCCATGCGCAATAAAAATGATATTACTTTGAACTCTCCACTTAATAAAATATGAATAAATTTTAATGCAGAGTCTGCAAATTTTTAATTTTGGAATTTAAGACAATGCAAATAAAATTGCATAGTAGAGGAATACATCTGGAAAAAAGATACTTGTCCACAATTCACACAAGCATAGAAAATATAGGCTGCTAAAAAACATTTTTTTAACTGACTACACCTTCAAATGCTACACCTTTAGGCTATTTGAGGTATGTTTTTAAAATGCATGCTAGGAAATTTAGAGAAGATTTTGTAAATAAATCAGAAATTATCATTTAAGGGATGTAATCATGAAGTATGTTAAGGAAAATACAGGAAATACTGAGAAGAAACCTTCCTAATGGAAAACACTAATGCATTAAAATAATAACATTTGGAGAATATGCAGAAATTATCAGATTCTGCTCAAAAAGAATTGCAACTTTCCGTTAAAATAAACAATGTGAAGGTTATGAGTTTAGCAGACTAGCTAATTAATCTTTAATTTTTTAGATAAAGAGAAGGGAAAATAAAATAAATATTGTGAAGCTCAAAGGTTAAGAAAGGGGAGGTGTGAGGTAAGTAAAACGAATGAGGCAATATAAGAAAAGAAATACGAAGGAAATGGGGAATAATGAGAGTATTGAGTGAAAAGATAGAGTGTGAAATGAAACGGAGAAAGGAGATGTAGGGAAAGCAAAATAATCAGCAATAGAGGGATGAGAATGATAGTGTATGGACTGAGGTAAAAGAAGAAACAAATACATTTGGAGGAATAAAAGGATAAAGGAAATGAGAAGTGTAAAATAATTAGAAACAGAGACTAATTGAAAAGTCTGAAAGATACTTGCGAGGGAACAAAGGAACATGGAAGAAATGAAAAAAAGCAAAGAAGAAAAACAAAATATATGCGAATAAAATCTAATAATTATATGACAGGAGGAGAAGGAAGGAACAATAAAGAAACAGGTGCAAAGATAATGAGGAATGAAGTAAATCGAATAAGGGCTAGAGAAGAAATGAGGAAGAAAAACAGACACTAAGAAAAAAGGAGTTGAAATGTGAAAAAGATATCCTGGTGAAGAGTGCTTGACACACATTGGGACCTGTGAGTGATAATGAAAGGTGAGAGAATGAAAGAGGTAAAATAAAAAAAGAGGGAGGGTGGCATCCGATGACACCCAGATCATGGTCTCACTCACTCAGTCCTCTGTCATAACATCTGCCTTTAGCTTCAGGTCCTGTATGCAACACGTTGCAGATTGGATGGTTACCAACTCCCTGAAGCTAAATGGCGACAAGACTGAGGTCTTGATCTTTGGGAAGGACCAAGATATCTGGTCGAATGAGTGGTGGCCCTCCTCTCTTGGCACCTGCCCCACTCCCTCTCAATCTGCCAGAAATCTGGGTGTAGTGTTCGATACTTCACTCTCGATGTCCTTACAGGTGAATCGGACTGTTTCGACCTGCTGGGGCGTGATCAGGACGCTCAACAGAATTCGCAGCTATCTGTCTCTTCAAGCACGCAAGCAGATTGCAGTCGCCCTTGTTGGTTCCAGGTTGGACTATTGCAACTCTCTCTACAAGGAATCCAACAAGGGCCTCATACATCGACTGCAAATCGTGCAGAACGCTGCTGCACGTTTTGTCCTGGATCTTTCCAGGGCCTCTTCTGCTACTGCTGCGAGGAGAGACCTCCATTGGCTGCCTATTCAGCACAGAATTTATTTCAAAATTCTGTGTCTGACCTATAGAGCACTCGAGGATGGATCTAAAGGCGCTATCAGCTCCCTGCTTACCCGTTACCACCCCACAAGGTGTTTGCGCTCTTCGGGACTATTCCAACTTGTTGTCCCTCGTTTTAAGCTCACCAGATGGGGAGCCAGGGCTTTTTCAGTCGTTGCTCCACAACTCTGGAACATCTTGTCGATGGAGATGAAGACCTTACCCTCTCTAGCGCTTTTTAAAAAGGCCCTAAAAACGTGGTGCTTTTCTAGAGCTTACACAGGTTGAGCTGCAGGTGGCTTTGTTATGAGCTGGATTTGGAATTAGGCGCCTTGACGCCCATTGGGCTATGTTTGCGCATGATAAGATCCCTTTTATTATTATTATTATTAAGAAAGGAAACAGAAAAAGATGGACATACGGGGCAAAGCGAGGCTCCCTACTAAACCAGGAAGTCGCGTATTGGACAATATGCCAGAGGTAAATAAACCCAAGTCCCAGAGAGCGGCGCTGGGGAAAGTTTATCAACAGGGCACACACACAGCTCAGTTGAAAGTTTAGCTCGGCCCCTGCCATCCAGATAAACATAAAACAGGACCGAGGGGCTTCGAAAAGCAGCGAGGCACTCACTGTCGAAGCCTGTATTTCCATAAATGAAAGCACAGCCTAGAGAGAGAGCATACTGCTTAACTCACTGAGCCACCGTCCAGCTTAACTAGCTCTCTAGGCTACAGTTTTTCCCCCGATTATGTCAAAAACATTGGACGAGCTCCTAAGCATTTGCCAAAAGATTTAGCCAAGGTGTAAAGACTTTCAGAGCCAGCAAAACAGATTTTGCCACAGCAGTGCTCCCATATTGCAAACATATCTGGAAAAATACAGCAATGCACTATGGGCACAGGGACATTCAGACACCTACATTTCTTGGCTGTGGAAGTGGAGTATTTTGGTACCTACACTACGCATCCTAAAACACTGACTGATATGAGATCCTGAGCGCTTTATTTGTAAATGGTGGGCAAAGGTGGGGGGGGGGGAGGAGGCGCAAAACACCAGCCGGGTCACTTTGTAGGGGACAAGGTGTTGGCCACTGTCTGCATTTTTGTGATAGCCAATAGAGGCTCTCCGGTGCTGTTTTGGTGGGATTGGTGAACATTAGGAACATAGGAGAGTGGCAGTATCAAAGGACCAGCAGAGAAAGCCTTGTGTATTTGGAAGTAGGCTTGGCCGGGTCAATGGCGAGAGACGCTGTCAGAGCGCACCCTTAATCCCTATGAACATTCTCACTGTGATAAACCCTCGATGGCCACTGGCTCTTGGATGGGTGCACCCCAACGCCTCTCAAGGTGAGCACCCACGGTTACTCACATCGTCTAACTCCTACTATACAGTGTCAATCACTTTCCTTGCATACTGACTACATTTAAACATGATCACAGTGAGGAAATCGCTGTCCTCAGAGTGAATCATCCCCACATGACGCGGTGTCTGTCTCTCAGGGTCCTGTTTCATTGCACAGCCCGGTGAACTGAAGGTGCCCTGCCAATCTATCTGAAAGTAGAAAGTGGTCGGGCCAGCAGTGCAGGTATATTGGAAATGCAGTTCACGGTCTGTAGTGCATTCACCCCTCTTCCCCCGAGTACCTCCAACTCCCTTCCAGTGTAGGGCAGTTTCACAGGGCACTGTTTCTTACCAGAGATGTACTGCTGCCTGCCCTCGTCTATGCGAGTTAAAATAACATCCGGATCCATTAGGCCACAATCCAGTAGCAGCAACAAAAGAGTGGGCCAGGATCCAAGGCAAGGGTTTCAGTCCAGCGGGAGGGAGAAGCAGATTCACCAACTGGGAGAAGCGGCAAAGCTGGTGACCCTCCCATGGGCTAATACGCTGGGAGAAGAGGCACACCCTCCTGTGGGGACAAGGATCTGCTCTAAAGGGAGTGGACCCTTTGGCCAACTGATCTGCAGGTTGGGGCCTCGGGAGGGCACACCCTCTGAAGTTTCGCAATCATAACCACAAACCGAGCATGGCCTTCCCTAGACCCCGCCCATCAAGCAATAAGAGCAGGCACAACAGAACGGCTTTCCACACGTTCGTGAAAGCGCCATACTTTTCCAAACCTTTTCACGCCAGCAATCGCTGCTCCCTCCACAACATTAAAAAAATATTTGGAATGCCATAGGTCTCGCATTTAAATGCGAGACCTTTGGCATTCGGAAAAAGTGGCGCAATTGTCTCGGCTGCTTGAAAAGAGAAGTAAGCAAGGCACGTTGTGCCTGCAGTAAAAGAAACTCAATAAAGAAAATAGTGCTTACAAGACTAAATAAAACGTACCGTGTAACAACCAAAGTAAAAGGGCCAGTCGCCATGGGAGGTTACATATGAAGACAAGGCGGTATGAAGGCAGGCCTAACAAGCCTATTTATGAATCGGAAGCCAGCATTTACGAAGGACAATGACACAAGCCAATGACAAACATGGACGGAGAGTACTCAAGTACAACAAGTCTCGTAGAGCGCGCGCATGCGCACTGACTCTAGGCTCGACCTAAAAATGGTTTCTGCAGGTGTCATGTGTGACAGGAAATTTTGTACATGTTGGTTGTGTTACAAGTTGCTGTTTTGGTGGTGCTTTATTTGTGCTGTCATTTTTTGTACTGTTATTTTGTTGCTGTTGTACGGGGGTTATTTTCACTCTGCTTTGACGGTTTTGTTGTGCTGTGCCAATTTATTTTTAATTGTGTATTTATGTTGCTTTGTTTTATGTTAATTTGTTAAATTCTATTCATTTTAGAGACGATATCAAACTGATATTTTCCCACATGCAGGGCATTGTTTAATATTTCCAGTGACTAACAGCAAATTGCTACTGTCTAAGGTGGTAAAATACCATTTCTCCATCGCCCAACTATTTAAGATATTGGCCCAAAATTGCAGCAGAGACCGGTCTTCAGTTTACACTGCCAGTGCTCACTTCACACTCACAGACCTTTGTTATTTAGATGGGAAATATTCGTGTTCCAGCTGTGCCATTCTCAGCCACTCACTAAGATGAGACCCTTCATTATCCAGATGAACAAGGCCGCCTGTCACCTCTCTCTCTATCGGGATTACTTCAAACGACGGCCTCCGTTCTTTGGTAGACAGGGGGCCAGAGGTGAACAGCTTTGTCTTAGAGAGCAGCAAGAACCGTGTTCTCTATTTCCTGGGGCACGAGAGGGATGGACTCTTAGTCGTGTGCCTTTTCCTTGGATTAAAAAGAAAACCGAAATTCCCAAATCACCCAGAAGATGAAAACCTCCTGTGGTTACTACATGATGGTCTGGCCCAATTGGTTCGGTTTCTCACTTTGCACAATGTTTATCCTTTCATGCCCTCCGCCTTGGAAGGTTATTCTATCTTGGAATTATGTTTGGTTCTGGACTCTGTTCCAATTGGACGTTCAGCTCGTCAATACCCAGCTTAGACGTTCCCCTGAGATCATAGAGTTCATTTACATGACTAGGAAACCATTTTCCTGATGCCAAAACTGCGCAAATGTCATAGTAGTCTAGTGTATCAGCTTGTAATGGTCTAGACTTTGTTTCACACTTGTCAAGATTAAATATTGGCTTGAAACCTTGCATAATTAATTTAGCTCCAATGGATGTTTACCTGAACCTAGTCTTTGTTTGTTATTGTTTTTTAGTTGTTTTATATTATTTTGAGGGGACATATTCACTTATTTTCTGTCGACTAACAGTTCGGAATTTTGAATTCGTTTTATTCTGCTTCATTTTCTTTGCCAGACTTTTCGGATGTTACAAATTATTCTTACAATCTAGAAAACAGATTCCCTTTTGTACTGTAGCCACTAAAGGTAAATCCAATAAGTATGCACTGAACGGTAATAAATGTTATAATACAGTGGTCAATATTATCAATGAACACGTCTCCTATTATTCTTTAAAATATTTATTCATAGCTATGTAAAAAAATATTTTTATCCTATTTTAAAATATAAAAAATAAACATACAATTTAGACAGTCTTAGACCAGACTACACAAATCCACCAGTTTGCACAGTGTTAGCGACAGGATTTACCTATTCAAGTGTGTCGTGTCTGTCTATCTTATTCATAGAAATCTGGAGGAAGGGGAGTTGAATGTAGGACTAAAGAAAAATCACTTAGTTACTCTTGTATTCCCAGTTCTTAGTCCAACTTTCTATGAATGATCTATCTGCCAACTCCACTATTCTGCTCTTACTTAAGGAGTTAGGAGGTGATGGACCTGAGGGCACACATGCCACATCTTTAACAGTTAACTAATTTTGCCCTGACAAAACCGAGTTCTAGGCTTATTGTTGCCTTCTCCGAGCCTGGAAAACGGGAGATTTTTAAACTAGGAATAAGTTAATAACAACCGCTGGTAACTTGTATTTATCTTTTTCAGGTCTCATCAAATGTATTACATGTTTGGCTTCCTCTTCTTGGTATTTATAATTCTTCTTATTACCACTTCAGAAGCTACAGTCTTGCTGTGTTATTTCCATCTATGTACTGAGGTAACTATGCTACACTATTTTGTTTTACAGTTATGTGAATTAATTTATCAAGTAGTAGTCTTAGTTTGGAAAGCCATTAAATAACGAATAATTGTAGTTTGTCAATATAAGGTGGTAACTGTGAGTATACAGTGGATCATTGGACCCAGCAAAGAAGATTTGAACAGTAGAAAAACCAATTGCATTGTTCCAAGTTAGAATCTTGATAAACTTGTTGTCATCTCATTTATTTCTGAGTTTATAGCAAGGCCTAATTGAAAGTGTAGTGGGAATATGATGTTTATATAATGTGCATGCACTGTTGGTATAACCTAATAAAATTCACATGTGCTAAAATGTATTCAAATTCACAAATTGCCTCTTGGGCGTAGAATTTCATGGAAAAGACCTAAAACCCTGGCACTTAATTCTGCCCCATGCATACCTAACTCAAGCACTCATTCTGAAGAGTATAGTAGTTACATAAACAAATTCTTAAAGCACGGATAGCATAACATGTAGCTAGGCCTTAATACATACTGAAGCATTCACTTACCAATCGTCATTGTTTCCTAAGAGACCAGAAGTATGGGGTTTTGAACCTCTTCTTATGAACTTGGCATGACCTTTGATTTATATAGTGCAGTAATTGTTGGAGGGGGTGGAGGGAATACGGTCGTGCCCACCAATGTGTCGAGTGGGATTATTGCCTCCTTCTCCAACAGGTTCCCGACTGTGTGCAGCCTGCTTGTCCCCACCTCCTCATCTTTTTCTACCATGTAGCCTCTAGGATGCTAGAATTATGCCCAGCAGGACAACAGATGTGTAGGGTGTGTGACAGGGATACCTTATAGTGTGCTCCAGTTCAAGTGTTGTCAACGCTCCAGGAATGCTAAGTAATTTTACTGCCTTGAAGGAGGCAAAATTTGTTTTTGAAGTTTTCGTTTTATTCATCTTCGTCATTGCCCAGCTCAGATGTCTTGTGTCCCACTGACCAGCTGGCAAACCATTGAGTCTGAGCTGCAAGATAGCACACTTTAAAGTCAAGGTCCCCCGTCACCTTGTGCAAAGTTTTCAGTTTCATGTTCCCCAGTGTAACCCTAGGTCTCTACCCATTCGTTTTAAGGCCAACAATAAGCTGTCAGGGTCTTTGTTGTACCTTCTGGAGATAGCCAACTGTAAGTTTGCGAAATATTGTAGCAGGCAAGATAACATTATCATTTTACTTGGCTCTAATTTGCCTGGAACTGCAGTTGGAAAAGTCATTCAAAAGGCTCCTTGTGGCCTGGGAGACCGAATGGTATGCCCTTTATTGCCTTTTCGGAGTTCTGCCTGATAGACCTTTACTCCCAGATACTTAAACATGGTGCTGTCCGACCTAAGGCCGTTACCTTCTATAACCCCACAGTCCAGTGCAGTCCCACTCTCACTGGATAAATAAAGGTCTTGCCCCAGTTCACCCTCAGCCCGGATAATTTCCCAAAGTTGTTAAATGCTATGGTGAGGAGCCTAATGCCAGCCTCCACATCTTGAACATGCAACAGGAGTTCTTCAGTGTAAAGGCACGGGTCATCTCTTCATTCGGAACCCCCCCCCCCCATCCCATTTAAGCTCTGCAGCAAACATTTCTGTTGCCAGTGCAAAGAGGAGGTTGGGGAATGGGCAACCATGCCTTTTCTTTCTAACTGCTAGAACTTTCTCTTCAGGCCAATCTGCAGGGGCTACCTTCCTTATTCTAAGCAGCCACGGTATATCATGTGATATACTATGGCAAAGAATGAAACCATTTTGATCCTCATGTATGAGCAGAAGCCTAATATTCCTAGAGGATTTTATAATCCAGGATAGAGAGGGGTTGGTATATGGACATCGGTTCTGAATCTTTTCCTACTTTTGGGAGGGAAATTGAGACCTTCACTTGTGGTAGGGGGTACCCTGCCTATATCAAATACCTCCATGTAGATTATGGTCCGCTTAGGTGGCAGCTTGTCCACAAAAGCAGCATAAAATTCTAAAGGAAGGCTATCAGCCACCCCTTGCAAGGGATAAGATAGCCTGTTTAGCTTCTTGGAGCAAAACAGATTGCCCTTGTATGGTGCTTTCAAGTCTCGGGAGTTGAATGTCTGCTAAAAAGTCATTGATGCATTCCTGAGTGCTGCCCTCTTGTGTTTCGTCAGTGTTGCATTGTAGTCATAAAATGTCTTATTGATGGCTCTCTGTGACTGCTCTTGGGCCCTTTGAGAGTCCTCAATGCCAAACAAGGATGGACTTCTCCTGTATGAGCCAGATAGCAAAGTCCAAGCATGCTAGACCTGTCCCGTTCTGCATGCCAATGCACCATGTGGGCTGCATAGTCAGGGCATCTCTGCCTCTCCTCTAGGAGGGTGGAGGCCTCCCTGAGTTTGGTCAGATCTTCAGCTGTGTGCCACTGTGTGCATTCTACTTCCCTGAAGGTAGATTCTAAACCTCTTAGCTGTTAAGTGATTTGGCTCCTAACCCCCACCTAAGTGTGAATGCAGTGACACTCGCACCGCCACCTGGAAAGCCTTCCATTCTGTTATGTGAGGTGGTCGATCCCTGAGGTGGTCGATCCCTCATACTCTTCAAAGAAATGTTCAATAAAATTGCCCAGTGAGGAGCGATGGGCAGGTTCTCCAAAGAGCACTTTGGAGTTGCCATGTCAGTATAGGTGTCTCCCTCTTTCCCCAAAGGATAGTCATGATTTACGGGTTGTAATGGGAATATTGTCTGATCTGAATATTTAGTGGAGCTGGCTTCCAGTAGTAACCCTTATGTCAGTCAGTCATAAGCTTTTATTCGATATGCAAGATATCTTGTAAGCACATAAAAAATACAATTATTACAATAGATACATAAAAACACAAGCTACAAGAAGCCAGTAGGAAATTCGTAAAAAGATAAAAAGGACATAAATTGCCCGTTGATAAATTAACTAAAAAGAGAATTAAACAGCTACTGACAATCTCTTACAACGAATAAGCCAAGACCACTTTAAAAATTTTGCAATTCCACACACTAAAGGGGGGGAAGTGTCCGTAGTTAGGATACGAAGGGCTTCAAGGTAGCTGCGTGTGCCCATATTGCGACAAAGGGGTTTCAACCAAACACTCCTAGGCCTTGCATAATCCGGGCAAACAAACAAGACATGTACAATGGACTCGGCCTTGCTTCGGCAACACGCACAGTTGGGAGAAATACGGGCCAGAGGTGACCAACTTGATACCACTGCGCCTAGGGGGAGGCATCCAACTCTAAATTTGAAGTAAAGGGCTCGATCAAAAGGGAGAGATATCAAGTCCAGGTAGGGTTCAAAAGCCACAGTGTCTTTGATTTGCAAAAAGGCGACAGTCGACTTGCAGTGATTAGAGTTTGTAATTAAACGCTCCGCACACCAGTTCCAATAAAGCGCCTTGACAACTTCTTTTGGAGGGGCTGAACGTGATGACCAACAGCCTCCTAGACCGATATTCTCCAAAAGCTTTTTAGTATCTCTTAGCCACTTTATCTTAGCCCAACCCCCCAAGCTCATCATTTCCCCCAGGGCATCAGCGTAAGATTTTAGTTCTTCACCCCTCCAGATTCGTGTCCATAACAAAAGGGGGCGAAGCTGGGCCTGGTCTTTAATATTTTTACAGCCCATATCCAACCGGACAGGTACGGATGGAGCACTCAGGGGCACGGAGATAAGGGATTTCAATAGCTTGCTCTCCGCTGACTCTAGGGCGTTCAAACAACAGTGGCCCCACAATTCTCCCCCATACAAGGCTGATGACACTACTTTAGCCTTGTAGATATCAACTACTGGGGTGAGTGATCTCCTTGGAGAGGCCCTGAACTCCCTCATTATAGCACCTCCCAGTCTCTTGTGGCTGAGGACCATTTTATCAATATGACAAGCCCAAGACATCCTATCCGTAATCCGAATACCGAGGTAATCGAATTCGGCTACTTTCTCTAGGGGGATCGAGTTTAGTGTCGGTGGGCGGCCCAGTTTCTTAGGAGGATTTAGGACTAGATATTTTGTTTTATCCACATTTATTGTTAATCCTCTTGCACCACAGAACTCCTGAAATCGCGTTAATAATTTCTGGAGGCCTTGAGGGGTCTTCGAAATCAGGAGCGTGTCGTCCGCAAAAAGCAGGGTGGGGATACGGACTCCTCCGAGACAAGGGGGCGTCGGCTGGCTCTTGTTGAAGATGTTTTACCACCCCATTCACATAAAGTGAAAATAGGGTGGGTGCCAAGACACAGCCCTGTCTTACGCCCCTAGAGACTGGAATCTTCTCAGTAAGTTCACCGTTTTTACCCCAACGGACCTGAGCAAAGGTATGGGCGTGAAGGCTGATGAGAAGTGACAAGATGTAAGGGGGTAAACCCAGCTCATAGAGTACCCTCCAAAGGTCTTCCCGGGGGACTAGGTCAAAGGCAGTCTTCAGGTCTATAAAGGCCAAATAGAGACTGCCCTTGCCCAGTTCCACCACCTTCCACCCCAATAATACCAACCTAAACACCTGCTCTATTGTCCCCATTCCAACCCGAAAACCTGCCTGAAAGTCTGAGAGAATTTTGTTCTCCTCCACCCAATGGAGAATCCTTCCAAGGATAGCTTTACCAGCTATCTTTTGGGTGGAGTCGATCAGGCTTATGGGTCGGTAGTTCCCCGGTGTTTCCCTGCACCCTTTTTTATATATCGGGACCACCACCGCCCCTTTCCAGGATTCTGGTACTGCCCCTCCCATCATGATATCATTAAGTAGTGCTGATATGACCCGTGCCCATTCCGCTGGATATGCCCTCATAAGGTCCCCCGGGAGGCCATCGGGGCCCGCAGCCTTACGTGGGGCTACCCACCCTATAACCCCCTCAATCTCTAGCGGAGTAAAGAGATCATAGGCATGAGGTTCAGTTATTCGAGTGTGGTCCAACCCCACATTACAATCCCCATCTGGAGGGAGGTATAGGGACCCGAAATGCTTTACCCAGCTTTGAGGCGGGATGTTACAGGGTCTCACAAGTGCATCGGGGTTTTTCCGTGCACTTATAAGATGCCAAAATGCCCTTGAGTCCCTAATTTTACTGGCCTGGAGCAGGTCATCCCAATATTTGTCTTCCCACTCCCTCCTGGCTAGTTTAAGGGACTTGTTGTAGGCCTTCCTTGCTTCCTGTATCACAGGACGGGACTTAGCTTTAATCGCCTCAACTAGCTTAACCTTATAAACCCTACATGATTGGGTATACCAGCCATCGACGGGTTTTTTAGAGTGTTTGTTACCCAATTTGTTATGGTGTAAATTAAAGACATTAGTTAAGGCTTCTGTCAGGGAGACAAAGAGCCCACTCGCTCTACCCACACCTTCCGTGGATGTTCCAAGGTTTAGTACCGTGTGGTTTAGGTGAAATTGTATTTCTTCTAGCTTCCCCTCTGATAAAACCAGTTTGGCCCATTTAATTCGCCTACCACAAGGGGAGACTTCCGAGACCTCCGGTGGTGCTGCTACCCGATTTATAGTATCCTTGCTTGAATGTCGCCACCACTGGGCCATACTTAAAGAAAGCAGGTTGTGGTCACTTTCAGACGAGGGGACCACCTGCATGTCCTTTACATGGGGCCACAGACATACGTCTACTAAAAAATAATCTAACCTAGAGGTATGTCCTGGCCTATTGTACGTGTGGGCGCCCAACCTATCCGAGGGTGTCCTCCCATTAGCAGCCCTTAGATTGAATTCAAGGCTCAGGGAATATAACTGAAGCGCCACTTCTGACCACCTTCTAATCGGTGGGATTTCCAGAGTCGGAATCCCCCACCTGGTATCCTCCTCTTCTTGGTCGAGGGAAACGTCCGAGCCCAAGGGCTCGAACGTACAGTTCATATCACCAGCAACCAATATACGAGACTTATATGGGGTATTACTTAACAAAGTCTCGAGGAGAGATATTACAGGAGACTTTCTCCCGCCCACAGTTCCCCGGGCATAAACATTATAAACATTTAAAACAACTCTCCCCCTTTGGTCTATTAGGGTGATGTTTTGAATGTCAGGAGAACCTGTGGGGAATTCCATAATTCTGCAATCTAGGGATGCCGCAACCCAAATAAGGAGGCCACCCGCTGGGCGCCCCCTCCCTGAAGACGAAACCTGCGCAGGGGAAAAATAAGACGAAAAACCCACCCTGTGGACCGGCACACAACTCCATGTCTCTTGAAAGAGGCACAGAGAGTGCTCGTCGACCGGAGCAATAAAGTCAGGCAGAGCCAGTTTTCCTGCGATCCCTGCGACATTCCAGCTGAAAACCTTAAAGACAGGGTCCGCCACAGCTGGAGTGTCGCAGGGTGCCGGAATGCCCCCACCTGTAGAGCTCCTCGGGGAAACCTGAGGGGAGCGAGGGTCATATAAGGTGAGTATAGGGTCATCTATCCCACTTGTAGAATTACTTTTACTGAATGATAATGGTTCCACTGAATCTGCTCTATGCCCAACTTCCAGTCAAATAGGTCCTGCTGGCCACAAATGTTTCTCCCTAGTATCCCCTGGGGCCTCATCCCAATTCAGGCCAAGGACAGGGGGACTTAAGCTTCCACCGGCAAAATCAACGATTTGCCTGGGGTAAAAGAAGGAAAGATCTACCACTTTAACCCCCGGAGCCCCCATGTTGGAAATAGGGGTGCAAATCGATGGTACCACTCTTGGATCTCGGAAATTTATAATTATACAGTCCCCCTCCTGCGTTTTTTTCCCCTGTCCAACCCAGTCCACTCTACGGACACTTAGTATAATTCCATCCACACCTAGCGGGATTGGCTTATTTGCCTTTAGCCAGTGGATACACTTATTCTTAAGTGATTGATGATTTTCCAACTGGCCGTCCTTTAAAGGGGGCACATTAACCATGACTGCCGCAAAGGGTTGACAGTCTGGTGGAAGGTTTACTGGAGGGATTTGTCGAACTTGCTTACTAGAGACCAGTGAGGGGGTAGATGTAATGGTAGGATGGGGGACGGGCCTAGGGGCTTTCTCGAGAGGTAACCTGTTAAAATTGGTGCATGCCCCTAGTTTTTTTGGGGACTTCCTTTATGCCGCTAGCTTCCTGTGGCTTCTTTTGTTGGAAAGACTTAAGCTTATTTTTATCAGGCTCTATGTGGGTTAGGGGACCCTTTTGCTGGGGTCCTGCTTTGGGACTTGGGGGAGATGTGGAAGCTGAAATTGATGGACTATTGGAAACTCCCTTATCAAAACATATTGGGTGCTTAGGGACTCGCTGAGATAAAGGCACGTTCCCATTTGCAACCAAGTCCGTAGCTTTGGTCACTCTACTTATTTGTTTAACAACTGCTTTAAGTGAATGAAAGCCGTCAAGGGTTAATTGCTCGAGTTTGTCTATTCTTTCCCCAAGGCCTTTAACTTGAATTAGCAACGGGTTCAAGAGGCTATAAACCTTCTCAAAAATATTTTCTGCCGTTGCTAAGTCAGGAAGCTTTAGAGGCTTCACACTATTTACACCAGTTTATAACTCCTCGGGAGGGTTCAAAACATCCCCATCTATATCCGGTTTATTCACTGTAGCTTTACCCCTTGTAGTTCTCATTCCTACTCCAAAAGGCTTTCTTAAGCTTTGGTAAAGAGCGGCCTGTCTAACTGGGCAGCCCTTTTTACGTTTTCGAGCCTTTTTACTTAAGGGCCTAATCTCCTGTCTCATGATTGGAGTTTGGGGGTTTTTGGGGGACCTAACTATCTCCCCTTCTGGTAGAGCCAAGGGCGAAGTGGACGATGTTGAGGGCTCCAGATCATTAATGACTTCACTTGGGGTATTAATGGATGATGGCGTAGTCATTTTACCAAGGCCATCGGCCTCCACGATGACTGCTGGAAAGAGAGCAGCCAAACTTTCTAACCTGCCTATATTTTGTTCAATGCCAACCAGCTGGGGTGGGTCTATAGAAGTACTAGACACACTAGGCGAAGTAGCGGCCTGAACCTGGGTACTGGCCATTATGGACGATGATTGAGCGTCGACCCCCAGGGATGAACGTCTTGAGGGGAGGTAAACCTCAGACAGACGTCGCTCAGACATGGCAATCTCCTTTTCAATCACCGCCGCCACCCTGGTAATAAAGCGGTCCATGGTTCCAATGATGGGGCTTGCCGCATTTGGCCCCCTTTCGCCTTCATTCCTTAACAACTTGCCAGAACGGGTAGACATGGTTTTCTGGGTACAAAGTCGGAATATGTACTCACAGTTCTTGCAGAGGAAAAGGACGTGGCCCAGCCCAGCCTCCTTCAGCCCCTGACGGCCACAGACGGCCCGCCCTTTGCCCGGGCTTAGCCCGGCGCCGCCCGCGCGCGTCCCGCGACGCGGAGGGAGCCGCGGTGTTTTGTGCGCCTCCAGGCGCGTACGTGGCGTCACAACTTGCGAGTCCGCAAGGAACTCTGGGGACTGTAGTCTCCCCCTCTCTCTCAGCCGCAGATTGCTATGGCGGCGATGGCGGGGGAGAGACGCGGCTGGAAAGATCCCTGTGGCAGCAGCGATGACCAACAAAGCAGGACGATGAACGGGGCACCAGCAGGTAGGCAGGCTTCAGTTTGAGATTAGATTTCCCTGTCTGATCTGAATATTTAGTGGAGCTGGCTTCCAGTAGTAACCCTTATGTACTCCTTATATGATCCAACCTGATGTGGGCTTCATGAACAGAAGAGTAGAAGTATAATTCCCTTGTCAGGTTTCTAATAAAGACCGTTCGCTCAACCAGTTCCCGAGATCTATGGCTGTTGTGTGGGCCGAGATGTGTAGGAATGGGGAATGGGAGCGGTATAATTGCACATCTAGGATTCCATTGAAGTCTCCCAATCCCATGAGCTGCTGCAGCCAGTTAGCCAACAAGGACTGGGTGAGATAAAACCATTACTAACCAACATTAGAGACCTAGATACTCCCACACAAATGGCCTGCCATTGAGCCTCCTTTCCTCAAGCACATATTTTCTGCTTCTGTCAGTGAGCTGCTTAGTGATCTCAAATGGAATCATGGGGCTTATCCAGAGCAGGACCACTCTTGTATAAGAGGAGAGGCCTGTGGCCAATACTTGCCCTCGACATTTGGTCTGTAACCTCAAGCCCTTTCTCTTTGTTAGATGTATCTTTTACCGCAGGGCCACATGTGCATATTGGCACTGCCAGTGCTCCCTTTACATACAGAGCTCTTTGTTTTTTAGATGAGGACGGGTCGTGTACCAGCTGTGCCATTCTCAGCCATCCACCGAGTTGGGAACATGCAACATTCTCTGTCGGGGTGACTTCAGAAGACAGCCTCCTGCACTTTCTTTTTCATATCCTTAGTTGCTGTACACATTCCTCGTATGTTCCACGTGAGGATCTCTAAAGGTGTTCATCCCTGTCCTGTGTATTTGAGTGCCAACGGCCCCCCTGTGAAGACATTGCCACTCCCCAACGTCTCTCTGCTTTTAAAAGACCCAATGTCCTGCCTAATGTTTCCCTCCACCCTCTGAGGCAGTGACTCCAACTTTCTCTGCCCAGTGAACCAGAACCTAATACTATCTATCAATTTTGAGTGCAGCTGCTGAATACATCCATAGTGAGGAGCGAACATGGTTCCAAGAGAGGGGACCTGGCATGCTGTGGGACCTACGTGTGGAGGTCTTAACTAGATATTCTTATCCCAGCTTTGGCCCAGCCAGACTATGTCAACTCATTGTTCTGGGTGCCAGAGTCTGCCTGCAATCTCCCTTTGCACAAATACAGTATGACCCCTTCATAAAGCCCCCCCACCCCACTCATAGGCACAGAGCAAACATACCTCCCCACAGAAACATCACTTTCCTTTTGTCTGTCTCTTTCACTGCCAGAGTCTGCCTCAGTGTCTGTGTTAAATGCAAACATTGTCTGATGCATGTAATACTTGCCACTCAGGGATATACCCCAAATGCTGGAGAACAAGGCTTGAGTGGACAGCCCTGTAGTTAGACTTTCTTCAAGGGTCTCAACCCATTCCGACACCTACTTGGCTCAGCTCCCCTGCTTGTGGCCCCAAGTATCCCTGAGTGGCAAGTATTACATGTTGGGTACATGCTTGAAGTATTTTGCATGCCATTATTAAAAAAAAAAAAAAAACTTAAGACCCGTCACTGGGGGGAGTGACAAATTTACAAATCTACCCTGGCGAAAGCCCAGGACCTTTTTAGGCCATGAGGACTATGGAGATAGGGCTCAAACGTGTTGGTGTTTTAGGATCGTAGGACCATTGCATCCTAACATCCTATATAGTGTTTATTTGTAATCTTCCCACCCACCCTACTAATAAAGGGATACTTTAGGAGTGGGTGAGGAATTTTATCTTTAAAGTTAAGTCTCCTATCCAACTATTTTCATAAGTGTCGAGCCCACCCTCACCTTTAGGAGTCAGGGTGAACCCAGTGATGAAGCATGCCACTATTAGAGTGGGTTAAGGATGTATATAAAAAGGCTTTTTTTCCCTTCCCCGCTCCAGTAAGAGTGGTGCACAGGTGTGGCGCTTTATAGATTCCTCCTTTATTTCCTTGTGGAGATGCTAGAACTCCAGCAGGGATACTCTTTGGTTTATAGTATTTCACAGGGAGGGTGTATCCCTTCATCCTCAATCAAGAGGACCTCTCTACCCTTCATAGGTCGTGAAGTTCTCTCAACTTCTAGACCCCTACATTTTGATTAGTCAAGGGTCCCCCATTGTCCATAGGGCCCTCTGCTCACCTGCCCGCCCATTGACGGCCGATGTGGATCAGATATTGCCACTGTCCCTCCCACCCGATTGAGAGTTGAAGTGGGATACTCCTATCTCTTGCCACAACTCTGTTAAGGGCTCTGAGGCTGGCGCACCGGGCTTAATCCCTCTGCCATCACTAGTTTCATCTCTCCGGGCATAGATTTTTGGGCTTTGTGCATGCCGGGATCACCCCATGTCTGCTATCTTGAGCCACCTCGTGTGCTCAGCCAGTCTGCAAGCATTCACATGGTGAGGTCCGGCCTCAAACAGGTGGTGTAGATTTTGAGTCCCGCTGGGGCCTGACTCTGCCGACCCAGGTCGCAGCTGGATGGGCTGGTTCAAAAAGTTACGCGAGCTGTTTTGCACAGCTATGCCACATCCCTCTCCACTCCCTTTGATATGCATAACATATCTGAAATAAACAGAATTATCCCCAGGCTGGATCCGGAAAGTTTTTCGTCAGCAGTACCCCTGCGCGTCAGAAGGTGGCGTCGGTCAAAGCCGCATTCAGTGTCGTGATCACCGGGATTATGTCGCAGTAGCTACATAGACGCCACCCTTGCGCGCTGACGTCAGTTCTTTATTATTCCACGCCAGCAAGTGCAGATCCAGGGAGAGGGGTACCTCCAGTCACTTTTTGACTGACTTTTTCTCGACTTTTTCGACTGTTTTTTTAGTCCATCGACTCCTGGTGCACGAGGGATGCCCGGCTTCAAGGGGTGCGGTTCCTTTAGCCACCTGATGTCGGTGACGGATCCGCACCAGGTGTGCCTCTCCTGCCTGGTGCTCGACCACGACCCCAAGTCGTGCTCCAATTGCCACACCATGGCCCCGAAGTCTTTGCGGGAGCGGTTCTGACAGCTACTCGAGGACCGGCAGTCAGCTCCACGTCGTTCGAAGTCCCGGTCACATAGGAGGTCGAGGGGACCGGTCGCGGAGCCAACACCACTCTTCATCTAAGTCTTCGCACTCGGGGTAAGGTAAGTTAAAGCACAAGTAGAAGTCGAAGAAGTATCTTTGACTTCTCCCCGTCAATCAGCCGACGCATCGAGGGATGTGGGTGGCGACCCTCCTGCGGGCTCTGCACGCGGAGCCCGTAGGGTCGGCTTCGGGTTTCCCCTTCTTCCCGGGACCGGGAGCGACCCCTGCCCATCTTTGTCAGTTTTACGAAGCGATGCACGCTATCTTTGGGCATCCTGACTCTGCTGGCGCATGTTCGGGCCCCGCGGACTCGGCTGGGTGCCCTTGGTCTTCAACACCGGCAGCTCCAGCCCCGGCACTGCAGGGTCCCCTCGGATCCAGGCCTGGATCAGGATCGGTGCCGGTCGATTCCACTGGCGTCGGCTAGGGACACAAGTAGACATGAGGTAGACACAGAGCTGGAACGGCGTTTACAGGTACTTTTGTGCCCCTGTTCTTCTACCCTGGCTCTTTGAGACCAGATTGGCAGCCAGAGGAGGGTGAAAAGGACTGGGAGGGGTCTGGAGACCCTTCAACCGACCAGTTGGTGTATGAACAGGACTGGAGAGAGGAACTGGGGGAAGCCAGTGGTCTGGATAGCTAACCAGACCTCGTCATGTTGTCTCCTCCTACTGTGGCTACGGAGGAGGGAACGTCATACGCAGTGGTGTTGCGTAGGGCGGCTGAGGCTCTCCACCTCGAGCTATCTACGGTGGCAGTTGGGACTAACTTCCCGCCCAGGGCCACAGGCCGGCGCAAGCTGTTCAGCCTCAGCACGGCCGGGGACGTGGGAACCAGCGCCGTGGTTCTGGGGGGCAGTGGGCGGGCCAGTTCACCACAAATTCCTCTGCAGTAGCCTCCAAACCCTCCTAGTCCGACCTGTCAAGGCCACCAAACGCCAGTGGGCAGGATCCTCCATCACCTCCCCCACTGGCGCACGATCACGTTGGACTGGTGGGTTTTGCAAATAGTCCGAAGAGGCTACTCCTTACCCTTCAAGATTACCCCTCCATCCATGCCACCTCAGTACCATTGCATGTCGGAGGATCATCTGCCCTTTCTCCAACAGGAAGTTTCGGCACTCTTGGCCAAGGGAGCCATCGAGCACGTTCCTGCCCCAGAAGTAGGTTGGTTGCTATTCCCACTACTTTCTGGTGCCCAAGAAGGACAAAGGCTAGCGTCCTATCTTGGATCTCAGGAACTTCAACCCCTTCCTCTGGAAGGAGAAGTTCAAAATGTTGACATTCCTTCAAGTCTTGTCTGCCCTAGACCCTGGAGACTGGTTAGTAGTGTTGGACTTGCAGGAAGCCTATTTCCACATCCCCGTCCTGCCGGCTCACAGGCGTTACCTACGGTTCACGGTAGGCCACGAGCATTTTCAGTTTACAGTGCTCCTCTTTGGCCTTACCAGAGCACCCCAGAGTGTTCACAAAAGTGATGGCGGTGGTTGCAGCTCATCAGGGGTTCCAGTCTTCCCCTATCTCGATGACTGGCTGTTGAAGGCGGCTCGCCCCAGTCTGTCGTCTCCCACCTCCAGACTACAGCCGACCTCCTGCATTTGCTGGGGTTCTCCATCAACATGCCAAAGTCACACCTGACCCCCTCTTAGAAGCTCCTCTTCATCGGAGCAGTTCTGGACATGAACCAGTTTTGGGTTTATCCTCCCGAACAGCGAGTCCAGGATATTCGGGCTATGATTCCGATCTTTCAGCCTCTATCCCGGGTTTCTGTCAGGATGACCCTCACGCTGCTGGGTCCGATGGCCTCCTGCATCCTGCTTGTGGATCATGCCAAATGGCATATGCGGGCTCTGCAGTGGGACTTCATGTTCCAGTGGGCACAACATCAGGGGAATCTGTCTGATTGCGTCCAGATCTCGGAGGGCACTGCACGCCAATTGCAGTGGTGGCTCACGAACCAGGATTGGGTCGGCGGCAGATCCCTCTGCCTTCCCCAACCAGAGTTCACAGTGGTGACCGATGCATCACTTCTGGGATGGGGCGGCCACATGGGGGAGGTGGAGATATGAGGCCTCTAGTCTCCGGCGGAGTCCAGGCTCCACATCAACCTTCTGGAGCTTCGAGTGATTCGTCTTGCAATCAAAACATTCCTTCCCTCTGTCCGGGAAAGAGTCGTGCAGGTGTTCATGGAGAACACCACTTCCATGTGGTACTACAACCAACAAGGCGGGGTGGGGTAGTGGATCCTATCTCAGGAGGCCCTCCGCCTCTGGACATGGCTGGAACATCAGGGCATATCCCTGGTGATTCAACACCTGGCAGATTCCCTGAACGCCAGGGCGGATGAACTCAGCTGCAGGTGCATGATGGATCACAAATGGCGTCTTCACTCGGAGGTGGTGCAAGGTCTCGTTCAGCAGTGGGGAGAGCCTTGGTTAGATCTATTCGCCAGTGAAAAGAACGGGCAGTGTCAGCAGTTCTGGGTATTGGAATTTCCAATGCGGCAGTCGCTAGGCGACGCTTTTTGTCGCGAGTGGAGTTGCCGTCTTCTATACGCCTTTCCGCCTATACCACTTATGCCCAGAGTGCTGAAGAAGATCAAGCACAACCAGGCCCAAGTCATTCTTGTGGCTCCGGATTGGGCACGAAGAGTCTGTTATCCCGAGCTGCTCAACATGGCCATCGATCCTCCGATTCGACTGCCTCTTCAGGAGGATCTTCTGTCGCAGCAGCATGGGACGGTCCTCCACCCAAACCTGTCCAGCCTCCACCTCCTTGTGTGGAGATTAAGCGGCGGCAGTTGAAGTAGTTTGACCTGCCTCCCGAAGTCTGAGATATCTTGGCAGCCAGGCGTCCCTCCTCTAAGACTGTATACGCCTGTCGATGGATCAAATTTGTGGCTTGGTGCACCACAAAGGCTGTGGATTCTCTTTCCGCCCCTCTTTCTGAGGTTCTCTTGTTCCTCCTTTCTTTGGCCCAGCAGGGCTCTGCTCTGGGCACTCTCAAAGGCTACCTCTCTGCCATTTCAGCTTTCCCTAGGCATCCTGATCAGCCTTCTCTTTTCAAGTCTACCGTTGTAAATAGATTGCGTAAGGGCATTACTCATCTCTTTCCTCCTGTTCCTTTCGTAAAGCCCCTGTGGGACTTGAACTTGGTGCTTACCTATCTTATGTGCGCTCCCTTTGAGACGCTACATAACTGTCCTCTCAGGCTTCTTACTTTGAAAACTGCCTTTCTGGTGGCCATCACCTCTGCACACAGGGTGAGTGAGCTACAAGCTCTTTCTTCCAAGCCTCCCTTTCTGGCTGTCTATCCGGACAAGGTCATCCTTACAACTAGACCTTCCTTTCTTCCCAAGGTTGTTACTGCTCTCCACATTGGCCAAACCATCACTTTGCCCACCTTCTTTCCGCCTCTGCATCCTTCAAAAGAAGAAGAGAGGCACCAGCGGCTGGATCCAAAGCATGCGCTTTCCTTCTAGTTGGATCGCACAAAACAGTTCCGGGTGGACGACCAGCTCTTTGTTGGTTACGTGGGCGATAAGAAAGGTCTGGCCGTGCACAAACGGACCATCTCCAGGTGGGTCGTTCTGTGCATCAAAACCTGCTATTCTTTAGCAAAGAAGGAGCCTCCAGTAGGACTGCGCGCCCATTCCACCAGGGTGACCGCAGCTACCACTGCTTTGGGACGGGGAGTCCCCCCTTAATGACATCTGTCAGGCAGCTATGTTGGCATTGCTGCACACGTTCACCAAACACTACTGCCTGGACAGCCAAGTCTGGATAGACGGCTTCTTTGGCAGTTCTGTTCTCCAGGACTTTCTGGTGTGAACTTAGTTTGCAGACCCACCTCTGGGGTTGATATTGCTGGGGTATCTATTCTAAGGTAAGAAATTTATAACTAACTGTTTCTTTCAGACGAGCAAGTTACTTACCTTCGGTAACGATATATCTGTAAGAAACATAGGTTAGTTATAAATTCCTTACCACCCCACCCATCCCCCCCCCCCCGTTCTGCGAACTGACTTCTAGGGTTAAGGACATCCTTTCAGGGCCCTAGTTTTGTTCACGAGTGGTCAGTGTCTTGTATGGCTCTGCGCTTCTGGCGTGGAAAGTCTTGTACAGAACTGACATCAGTGTGCGAGGGCTGCTTCTATGTAGCTACCGCGACGTCATCCCGGCCACCACGACGCCGACAGCAAAGGCGGAGTCGACCGACGCCACTTATCGACGCGCAGGGGGTACTGCTGATGAAAAACTTTTCAGATCCAGTCTTGACGCCTGGGGGTAATTCTAAGGTAAGGAATCTATAACTAACCTATGTTTCTTACAGCCATATCGTTACTGAAGGTAAGTAACTTGTTCGATAATGAGCTTCCTGATAATGCGGAGATTTGTTTGCTGATCTAGTTCAGCTTAAATTATTGTTTGCATAAACAGGAACGTTGCAGGCATATTGTGTTTGTTTCCATATCCTGTATTCATCGCATGCCAGATATTTTTACAGAAGTAATGATAGAATGCATTTTCTCTTATAGCTACAAGAGTAGTTCTTGAAATGTTTGTGATATTACATATAAACCTTAGTATAACCTTCGTATATTTGCAAATGTGTTAAACTGTTTGTTTCATGAAACCCTCTGTTCACTGGATTTTTCTTAGTAAACCACGAAAAAAGTATTTGCTACTATATGACCTGTCCCAGTCATCTGGAAGAAGCAGATGGGGAATGTTATTTACAGAAGTACAGTCAAAGCTCTTTACGTTTAACCCAGAGCCAGTTTGTTACTGCATTATTTACATATGCAAAAATATAACTTGTTACAGTTTGAAGTTGAAGTCAAGTTGTTTTACATGCACATTATCAATTGTACTCGTTTCTGTTTGTGCAGGATTACCATTGGTGGTGGAGGTCGTTCCTGACCAGCAGCTTTACATCGGTCTATCTTTTTATCTATGCAGTTCATTACTTCTTCTCCAAGCTCCAAATAGCTGGAATGGCAAGCACTATTTTATATTTTGGATACACATTGATAATGGTCTTAATCTTTTTCCTTTTTACCGGTAAGTTTAAAAACTGTTGACTAACAATACAGTAACTGCGTTAATATGATGGATTGACTTCAGTATTATTTTGCTTAATGTTTAACTTTCAGAGATCTTTTCCAACATGTTAGTGTAAATTAGCCTTTGTTTCCTGCTCATGTAACCTTGGGTTTGCTAACAGTTTTAAGTTGGCCAGTTTCAGCTTATATTTCACACTCTTTTGTATAGCCACCTATCATCAAATGGATAAGCGCCTAAGCATAGGGCATGCTTCAGCCTCTGTCGCTCATATTTTCTTGGGACCACATGGAAAAGCCATTCATCAGAAAGAAGCAATCGGACAAAAAATCAAAAGTAGCCTCTCAATAAAACTATGGATGATGGTCTGCCTTCTTCCTCCACATCTTTAACTCTAAGGACAAGAATGTGACCTTGATTTGTCAAGATCTTTACATGCTCCTTGAGTGGCCTTATGTTTCCAGATATTTTTTATGGCTCGTTGCGCCCACCCTCTCCGATACTTTCTGGAAGTTGGCCATAAACAAGGTCTCTCCAAATTAAAGTATAATTTTTGTTTGAGGGGCGATTTTGGGTCCTCAAAACCTCTAGGACATCATACAAGGTGACCTTGGGTGCATCACTGGCTGAGATCATTAACAAATTAGGATTACATTTTTTAAAGTCGTTTATCCACTCCGTTCCTCTGCTGTGGGCTTACATGTATTGCACAGTCGTTGACAGACTTCACGAGGTAACAATTAGTTGTCAGGTAGGGAATGCCCACAACTACTGGCTGGTCCCAGATGGTAGTACAGCCTAAGAAAGAAACTTAAGTCACAGTCCCAAAGGAGAAACTGCATGTATTGCTCAAGGTCATTTAATAGGCAGCCATACATGTTGTACCCTGCTCACCCAATGTGTCTCCCACCACCCCTCATGAAGGGTTTATGTAATTTCCAAGCACTCACTGGTAAATGCCAGAAGAATGGGTGGAAACACAAACCTGCCAGCCCTGCCACCTGCCCAGAAGTGAGAGACCAACCTATTTTACAGCTGAGCTTTCCCCCATGCCTTTCCGATGAGGTCAACAGAAGGATTCTGCCTGTCACTCAGCACTGGCAATCTTGCTACTCCTGTGAGTGCCTGGCCGCCACCCACAGAGCCTTCCTTATGTTCCCTTTGCTGCCCTCTTCTGGCCACATTCCACCCTACATCCAGTGGGGAGGGGAGGACACCTGAGATTCTCCCCTCTTACCTCTAACAAAGGATCTTCTGTCGAAGCACAGAGCAGCTCTGCTGTTCCTCAGACTGCACCCCTTCTTCCTTCGTTTATCATTGTTTCAGCGCTCTCTACTTCAAAAGGCTTTAGATGTTTTTCTTCCTGTAGAAAATAATCTGGACTAAAGCTGTGTCCTCCAATAAATTGGCTGTAGTTTCCCAGTAGTGGAAAATAGATATTTCGAGCCCTAGAAAGCTGAGGCTGTGAACCTACTTCAATATGCACTTTCACTTCTGGAAAAATGTATCCAGATTGGGACAGTAAAAGGCTATTTGTCCATCATTTCAGCTCGACTATAGCTCCAGGTTCCCTTTTCAGATTTCTGTCGAGGTGAGATTTCTGAAAGGTTTACTGAATAAATCTCCTTTGCACTTTCCATTTTCTTTTTGGGATTTGAACTTGGTACTGACGTTCCTTAAGGCTCCACAGTTTGAGCTTTAGCCATTATTTCTCAAGAAGATTGGAGGAGCAGCAGGTTTTATCAGCTTCATTCTTGTTCACCGATTTCTAATGATACGGCTACTTTGAGGATCCAGACTCCCTTTACACAAAAGGTTCTTAGAGCCTCACTTTTCTCGGGTAAAGTAATTTCCTACATTCTTTCTAATCTCGTCCACCCCAAACCTTTTGTAGATTGAAGGAAAGACTAAAAAGGTTGGGCCCCAGAAGGACCTGCAACCACCACATACATCGTTTGAACGAAACCAGGACAACATCGGGTTCTGAATATATAGGACAGAAAACTAACATGTTCTGCCTCTATTTTCATTCTAGTTGAGAAATGTATTCTGTCCTTCAGTGTGCCGTACCACTGGAAGTTTCCTGAACCCTTTGCCCACTTGTATCATAATTGCCAGAAACCATCACCGCCTCTTCTTCTGCATGGATCCTCCTCTTTCAGCATTTCCTTCAGCACATGCTACGAGACTTATTTGCTCCTTCGTAATGTCTTGTATGGCAAAGTGTCACACTAAAAACAACCGGTAAAGATCTCCGTCCCTACCATGTGAGAAACATTGCCCCTAACTTTCCACGCTGTAGCTATGAGTAAAAATGTATCATTTATTTATCATCGGTATCTAGCACATTTAAAAGCTTCAAAAGTTACATAACAAACTGAAACCTTGTGTCAGAACAAATGTTTTCATTTTCATCAGACATGAAACACAAACGAACCTGGCAAGGCTGTTTGCCTCCACCTTTCTGGCTGCAGGATATCATGGGCCTTATTCAAAGCAAGCTTTTGATGCTTTTATATTTTATCGGCATTAGACAGATAAGATCATTTCAAAGTTAAGATTTTTCTCATTTGTATGTTGTCCAAAATGATATCAACTGGTGTCTTGTTTTAACTGATGTATAACTGTAATGTTGCCCCTTCTCTGCATTTTCCTTGCCTCATGTTCCTCCCCATCTTCCTTTAAAAAGTCAAAATATTCAAATGCTGTGAAATTCCAAAGTTTAGAGGTTAGCCTCCAGTTCCTGACCATTCTCTCGTATTGTATCCTCTTTCAGTAAAGGTACCCCACACCTCCTCAAATGTGGTAGTCCGATCATTCATAGATCCATTTATCGTGTTTAGCCATTTCAAATATATCAGTCTGAGGTCTTCCATAATCTCAAAATACTTCTTTTAGCTATTGCCATGGATGTGGAAAACCATCTCCAGAATTGATGTTTGAAGTAGGCCATGGTAGATGGGGCATGGAGCAGCGCTATTTCAGCATTTAGTGTTAAGTCTATACTCAACTCTTTTGTAATATCTTTCATCTATCATTCCCCCTTTGTTATATTTCATTACAATACCATAAAATAATCACAATGTCACAGTTTACTTGTGAATCTTTCGAGTAGGAAGATCTGTGGCGCTGTCCCTTTAATTGTAACGTGTGTGGTGAACATTGCCATGTATGCAGCATTTTGAAATACTAACCTTCAGCCTTGTCTTTCTCATCCCACTATCATGTTTTCTAAGCAACTCCTTCAGTCTTCATCTGGGTATTGCATGCAGACGAATTCATTTGACTTTCCGCTCATTTTAACATACATCCCATCCATGCACTCCCTTGTCAGTGTTGGTTTTATGCTTTTTGATAATATGATTTTGACAGTATCAATCATTCAAGTCCATAGTTTTCAGTCTCAGTGTTCTGGTAGAGCAGATCTAAGGTCAAGGTGTGTGCTCTATCAGAGGTTGCCATATTTCTTTAAAATGTTTTTGTTGATTATTAAAATCATACAATATCTTCTCCTTTGCTATCAAGTTCCACAGGTCAGAACACCTTCTTAGTATTGTTGGGGGATCTGATTTTTTCCAGTCTGCTATGATCAACTGCTTGGCTGCAGTCCTAATTGTTTTTTTCATGCCTTTTCCTCTTGTCTCATTGACATCCAGTTTGATTACACTTGGATTGCCCTGTATAGAGTACTTTATAATCTGCTCGATTTTACTAAGAACCTTCTTCCAGGAGTGCTTTCACTTAATGCCTGACCATCATATGTGTAGGCTGAAGCCATTCTCCCCCCTCCCCACCCCACCACATTCCTGTTATTTTAGGGTAAAGTTCTTTTCACCCCCCTCCGTTTTTTATCTTGGGTCCCATGAGAATGTCTCTTCGAGCCTCTAGCATGTTTGCCATTCACAACGCCATTCAAGATGAAGGTTCCTCTCTTTCTCTGCAATGAAACTATCTCGTCCCTTGGTATGGGGGGGGGTCGGCATAGCATGAAATAAAGGGGCAATGGCATAACATTCATCTAAACCGTGGCTATCTCCCTTAACCATGGCAATGAAAATGGGCTCCATCTGGTGGGATCCGTTGCTATTTCTCCCTTAAGCTTCCCCCAGTTGGTCTCCACCGTGTTTGACAAAGAGGGCTTTAAGTTTATTCCTAGTTATTATGTGATGGGTTGCCTGCCCAAAGGGGACCAAATTATATAGTTTGGTGATGTCTCCTCAATTTAATGTTTCAGATTTGTCTTTATCTTGAATCCCTCTAGTTGTTACAAATAGTCTAAATGTCGAGTAACCTCTGGGAGAGATTCTAATTAAGGCGATTTCAAGATGCCATAGAAACAATTGATCGGCGGAATGCTGGACAATGCAAACATTCACCCCCAGTTACAAGGATCTGGGTTTAATCCATAATTCCTTTGCTCACCACACCACCCCAGTTTGAACCCAGCCATATGCAAATCAGTCTTGACCCTGTTCCTTGTGGAAACAGTCCAGCCCGAACTGCCAAGCCAGGTCCTCCCTGGACTGGAAACAAGCATTCTGGGACTGGTTTCAGGGCATCACCCTTCATCAGCCAGGCTAGCTTGAATCCAGTGGCGTAGTGAGCATGGTACCCACGCAGACCCACAAAGAGGCAGAGGTGGATATACTGTCCTCCAAAATCAATTGTACATCAGGATTGCCTCTTATCATGGCTGCCAGTGGACCTTTGAAGAGAGCAAACACGAGCAGCGACAGGGGGCACCCCGGTTTGAATCCCCCTCTGTAATGTCACTAAATGTGTCTTGTCTCCATTAACTGTAATTCTTGCCACTGGTTCTTTATAATTCACAAATATCCAGCTGCACAGCTTATCTCCAAACTCTATTTTATTCAAAGTCTTCCCTAAGAAGCTCCACCTAAATGATAGAAGGCATTTTGATGTATCTTTTGTTTTTGACTTTCTCTATTATATTGGCCACCCTTCTAATGCTGCCATGTGTCTGCCTACCTATGACAAACCCCGGATAATGTGCGTTGATGGCGCCCGGCAGATATTCATCTAGTTTATTCGCAAGTACCTTAATGGGGACGGTGATCTGTCTGTATGACCTGCAACCTCCAGTCTTACCCGGTTTAGCGATCAATATAATGTCTGCTGTCCTCATAGTTTGAGTGACATCGTCTCAGCCGAAGGAGCAGACTAGTTGTGTTAGCAGTGGGACCAAGGTTTCTGCAATAACCGCGTAAAATATAACTGTGTACCCATCCGATCTCAGTGCCTTTCCTCCCTTTAATATTGTATGGCTGTCAAAGCCTTGTCATTTGCTATGGGCCTGGCAAGCAATTCCCTCTCTGCTTGTGTTGGTCTATAGAGAGTCTGCTTTCTATAGATCGTGATCTCATGGCCATTTTGCCCCCTCACGTGTTGGGGAAATAGTGGAATAGCATCTGACTGATGCCTCCATTTTCCCTTTGGCACCTGTTAGTAGAGAGCCCTTGGAGTCCAAAATTGCACTGTTCTAATAGTACCCATGTAGTTTAATTGTAATAGGACGTACCTGCCAAAAGTATTTCATCTGCTTTTAAAATAAGGCAGAGCTAGCTTTCTTTATGTAGGATTTGTTTGATAACCAAATTATAGCAGTCAGTCTTCGTGGATTGTATTAAGTTACATCGAGTTGTGCATGTAATATCTCGGTGCATACACAATGAACATACCTGGCACGTAAAAGTTCACTGAATGATATTCCACAGAGCTTCATTGGGGGTGCCTACCTGAAATTGACTTGTATGCACCTCCAGTTTGTGCAGAGGGGATCTCCTCGCCCTTTCCAAGGCATAGAGATTGCAGGACGAAGGCTGTCTTGCAGTCAGGAAATTAATTCTGTCCAAGTGGAGGCCTTCCCGACTCCCTAAAAGTGTGGGGCAGGTGAGGTTTTGCTTAAGGCCCACCTTCTGCCCCAGGTTTATGCTTTGCAGTAACTGTAATTAAAGGCTTAGTCCGGCAGTGGCACCTGGTCAAGCGCAGGTGCACTGCCGGTGATTCCTTCATAATTCGCTTTCCTGGAGACAAAAACCTGTGTTGCGCAGGGACCTTCTTTACTACACTCCCCCCAATACTGGCCTGTCAGAGAGGTTCACAGAACGCAGAGCCGAGGTGTGGACTGTTCTGAGATGCCGGAGGATTCTTAGCCTGCTTCTGCACACTTTTCAACTCCTCCTGGTTGATGAAGAAAAGCAGATATTTCCGTCAACACTTTGTTGAAAGAGAAACCTGCTGATTCAGAATTTGACTAACTGCATTTATTGAAACCTGCTTCGTGACATAATGGCTAGTAAACTGAAAAGATCTTACTGTAACACATAAACCGAATGGCACTGCGGCTGACTTACTTTATATATAAAAGCGCACGCAGTTACTTCTGGACAGGACTCATTTACGCTTGCTGACATCCATTTTGTATGGCAGTGCGCATTAATAGTGCATTTGGCTTTCTAGCATGTCTCTTCATTGAATGCCAGTCATTCCATCAGCTGGGGGTGGACGATCGGGTGAGTTGAAAGCTGGGCGCGTGCTGGTAATAGGTTTACGCACAGTTGGACATGTGATGCAAGCATGTTTGCAGGCAATCGCTTTGATATTTTGCACACCAGTCAGCTCAGTCACACTCACGACCGCCCTCGTGGTCTGTGGTGCTGTAGCTGGTACCTAACCCAGAGTGGGAGAGAAAGCAACAGCAGGAGAAACCAAGATGGCATGTACTTGTCATTATATCTATTACAGACTTGCTTTAAGGAAGTGGAGCCGGAATTAAGAGTATTTTTAAACTCAGCACGAAGCTTCCCTCCAGTATTGTACTACTTGGGTTTGTTCATGTGTCTGGAGCATGAATGGGTGAAGTTCCCAACTTCGTTCCTTGAAAGTGCCTAGTTTAGAGTTTTCATTTCATGCTCGCTCAATAAGGATTACTGCGTGGCTGCTTCACTCACTGGTTAACAGTGCCTAGAGAGGGTTAGCAGTGCCTAGAGAAGGAATGAGGTGTGGTGGCATTACTCGTTTAGGAAGCACCCGTGACAATGAGCCAGAACACAGACTGCACTTGGACTGTTCTGCCACCAGAGGGACCCAAAATGCTAAAATATTTTTTTTTTTAAATCGTGTTCGAGGCATATGAGCTGTAGATTATATGCTTTATCATAGATCGCCATCTGGTGTTGGGTCCGGATGTTTGCACTTTGTTTTTCTTCGAAGAAGTCTTTCCAATCATGAGGTAGGTGACTCCTCCTTTCGGTGATAGTGCGCATGGGCATCGGCTCCATCCCCAGATTTGTTTTTCCCCACCATTTGGGTCGGATGTGTATTGCTGCACTCCGGTTCGGTATCGTATTTGAACCCCTTCGACTCGCAATCCTCTACCCTCTACGGTATTGTCTATCGATCGCGATTTCCCATTCCACGCTCATCGTTTAAATTGTGAAACCTTCGATCTGGAACTTCGAGGCAGACCATTGGGCCTACCAGTGCTGACCACGCCAGCAGTCGATGGAACGGACTCCATTCAAGCTATGTCCCAGGTGTCGTGCTAAATTTCCACACACAGATTTGCATGAGGTCTGCAACCTCTGCTTATCCCCGGAGCACAGCGAGAAGGACTGTGAAGCGTGTCGATCATTCAGATCGAAAAAGACCATTTGTACTTGTCAGGCGCGATGCCAAGAGATGCAACGTGTCAGCGTATCCATACCGGACATCTTCGGTGAAGATTTGGAAATCCACCGTCCAGCCGCAGAAGCCAAGGAAGAAGAACTAGTCTCCGTGTCCGAAGCCGACTCGTGACATGGAGGAAGACCTGAAAGTCACTCCAGGTCAACGTACAGTGAGCACAACTTCCCATGTGCCCACACAATTAAAATCTAAGGCTCCGGTATCCCCCCTCGGGCTCGTGGCAACACCTGGAAAACATTTCAGATGCCCCGCCCTCCAGCCCAGATATGAAACATAAAGCCAAGCCTTCCGACTCGGGCTAGAGCCGGCCCCATTCTGGTGCCGAACCAACACCTTCGGCACCGAAGCATAAGACAAAACATGTGCCTCTCCCTACAACGTTGGCACCGAAAACACCTTCCACACCGAAGGCCTCGGATCCGAAATCTTCCAAAGCAAAAGTTCCAGAACCGAAATCATCCAAACCAAAATCCTCCACACCTAAAAGCTCGGAGCCGATAACCTCCGCGCCGAAATGTTCGGAGCCGAAACAGGCCACTGTGAAACCTTCAGACCCTAAACAGGCTAAAGCTAAACACTCAAATTCGAAACATTGGGCACACAAAGACTCTGTCACACCGAAATCCACTTAAGAGAAGATACTCCTTCCGAGGAGCTTCCATATGAAGACACAGTTTTGGATCCAAAACAAAAGAGACTTACTATTGACCCTGAAACTGGATGCCTTCGGGCCACTCTCCCTAAAAAATGTTAACTAGATATCTCAGAGGATTCTGCTATACCTCTGAAGAAGAAGGACATGGGTACTAACCCTTCTCCCCCTTACATACCTCCCTCTCCTCCTGTTAATCCCAATCTTTTGATCACACCATCCAATTCACCCCTACCTCCACTTTCACCTGACCCACAGGATGAAGATTATGGGGATGGGTATAGGGAAGAAGATTAAAATATACCAGACGACCAAGACATACCACAAGACACTGATCCCTGGGAAGATTATAATAAGGATCAAGATCAAAATAATGACCCAGACCTGTATCCTTCTTGACCCTCCTCACCTGATGACAACATTGGTTTTGCGCAGCTTATCAACAGAGCTGCTCAATACCTCGGGGTGGAGCTCCATACAGACCCTCTAGAAGAGGATTTCCTTCTGTAGACATTTACCCACTCGCAAAGATGTATTAATACTTTGCCAATGCTCAAGGGCCTGTTAAAACACACAGACGAGGTATTCAAAGACCCGGTTAGAGCCAGAACACTCACACCTAGAGTGGATAAAAAATACAAGCCCACTCCTACGGACCCTGTATATATAAAAGGTCAATTGCAAAATACTCTCTTGTATCTAACACCCACAAGAGTGCTAACTCTCAAACTACAGGCGATGCCCCTCCTCCTGACAAGGAGTCTGAACTCATCGATGCCTCAGGCAAACGAGTCGCTTTGCAGGCTGCTAACCATTGGGGCCCTGTTAGCGGCCTACGATAGGGCTCACTATGATGAGTTGGAAAAACTCATGCAACACTTACCTGAAGAGTATCAAACAAACTCTAACGACCTCATTCAGGAAGGTAAGCTTATCACCAACACTTCCATAAAATGTGCACTAGACGCAGCAGACAGCATCTCGTGCCATCAACACTAGCATACTGCTGCGCAGGCACGCTTGGCTTTGAATCTCTGGATTCAAGCAGGAGGTCCAATCCTTCATACTTAATCAGCCCTTTGATAAGGAGCATCTTTTCAGACCAACAGTTGATACTTTACTAGAAAAAATGAAGAAAGACACCGAAACTGCTAAGTCCATGGGGGCCTTACAGTTGCCTTCTAACAGAGGTTCCTTTCGCCGCTCCTTTTAAAGACCGTGTCATCAGAGCATCCCACCTCCTCCTATAAAAATAACAACCATCCCTCCTCCTCTTATAAAAATAACAACCAATCTACCTCCTCCAGAGGATATTTTGAGGAAATATTAATAAAGGAAGAGGCAGAGGTAACTCCTCCCGCTCTTCCCCTGCTAATAAACACTGACTTCGCTCCACTACCCCGATCATCCCACACCTGTTGGGGGACGTCTCTCACAGTTCCTACCGGTCTGGAATTCAATCACCTCAGACAAGTGGGTATTACAAATTATCCAGTATGGCTATTGCCTGGAACTTACCTGCACTTCCCCCAACCTGCACTCCCCCCCCCCCCCCCCCCCCCCCAACTATCCTTCTAATAGAACGTGTAATGTCACCAGAACATCTCACTCTCTTAAAACAAGAGGTTCTCTCTGTTACAAAAACATGCAATAGAATGAGTCCTATTAAATCACCTAGGGACAGGAGTATACTCCCTATACTTTTTGATTCCAAAAAAGGACGGATCTCTCAGACCCATCCTAGATCTCAGACAGCTAAACCTCTATATCCAATCAGACCACTTCCACCCGGTCACACTACAACAGGTACTCCCATTGCTTTAGCAAGGCGACTTTATTTTCGCTCTGGATTTAAAGGACGCGTACTTCCATATTCCCGTTCACCCGGCTCACAGGAAATATCTCAGGTTCGTGGTGGACAGGCAACATTACCAATTCAAGGTTCCCCTGTTCGGGGTAACTACAGCACCCAGAGTATTCACCAAGTGTCTGGCAGTAGTCGCAGCTCATTTACGAAGACGACACATTCACCACTTCCCTTATTTGGACGACTGGCTAATAAAAGCCAAGTCACAACACAGCTGCATACACCACACTCACAAAACAGTATAGCTGCTTCACGCCTTAAGATTCACTGTGAACCTCACCAAGTCTCATCTCCAACCCGCCAATGTGCAATAGTACCTGGGAGCCACAATTGACACTTGTAAAGCTCCAGCATACCCCAACCCAATCAGGATACGCAACTCGCAAACCCTCATATCACAATTTCATCCTCAACACTCCTTACCAGCCCGAGTGTTCATGCAATTGATCGGAATGATGGCTTCTTGCATTCCAATTGTTCCATATGCAAGACTACAAATACGTCCCCTACAGTAATGCTTAGCATGTCAGTTGAGCCAGGCTCAAGGCAGCTAACCGATCTGGTGTTGGTAGACGGCCGCACACATCGCTCTCTGCAGTGGTGGAATACACAAAACCTTTCCAAGGGGCGGCCATTCGTCAACCCGGTTCCACAGACGGTGCTAACAGCAAATGCTTCGCTCACTGGTTAGGGGGCTCATCTTCAAAAACATACCATTCAAGGTATGTGGACCCTACAACAGAAACAGCTCCACAAAAAAACATTTGGAGCTTCTAGCAATTTTTCTAGCATTAAAAGCCTTTCAAAAGCATATAGTAGGCAAAGTTGTCCTAGTTCGTACAGACATGACAGCAATGAACCAAATACAAAAACGGGGGGGGGGCACTCTCTACAGCTTTCACAACTAGCTCAAAGCATATGGAGATGGGCCATTCCTCAAAAGATATATCTCCTTGCAGAACACCTCCCAGGAGTAAACAACCAGATTGCAGACCAACTCAGTCGTCAAAGTCAACAGATCCACGAAGGGGAACTACATCCGCAAGTTCTCATCCCGTTCTTCCAAATGTGGGGCTACAAGAAATTGATCTCTTCACCACACACCTCAACGCAAAATGCACAAACTTTGCATCCATGTATCCTCACCCATTGTCCAAATGCAATGTGCTATGGATGAAGTGGTCAGGAAAATTTGCTTACTCTTTTCCGCCTCTCCTGCTAATTCCATGCCAATGATCCTAATTGCTCTCACATGGGCTCAACAATCCTGGTTCACAACCCTGCTAGAACGATCAGTAGTTGCTCACAAAAACTTACACCTCTCCCCCAAGCTTCTCACTCAGGACCATGGAGAGATAAGACATCCAGATCCCAGTCATCTCAACCTTGCGATCTGGCACCTGAAATCTGAGTTTGGTTACCTCAATCTTCCAACCCACTGTATGAACGTCATGAAAGAGGCTAGACGTCCTACCACAAGAGCATGCTATGCAAATAAGTGGAAATGGTTTGTAATTTGCTGTACAAACAACCAAATCAATCCACTAGATGCTTCAATCCAAAACATAATTTGCTATCTATTACACCTACAGCATTCTGATTTAGCGTATACATCCATACGCTTACATCTGGCTGCAGTAGCTGCTTACCTACAAAACAGACAGCACTTGTCTTTGTTAGAGTACCCTCTATCAAAGCTTTAATGGAAGGACTCAAAAGAATCATTCCTCACAGACTTCCACCTTCCCCAGTGTGGAATCTTAATATAGTTCTTACAAGACTACTGGGTCCGCCATTTGAACCTTTACACAAATATGACCTACAATTTCTCACCTGGAAGGTAGCCTTCCTTATAGCCATCACATCTCTTAGAGTTGGTGAGCTTCAGGCATTAACTATACAAGAACCAATTTTGCAAATACACCAAAACAAAGTGGTTCTTAGGACTAATCCAAAAAATCTACCAAAGGTAGTCTCTGCCTTTCATATCAGTCAGTCCGTTGAGTTACCTGTGTTCTTCCCTCAACCAGACTCAGTGGCAGAACGTGCTCTTCACACATTGGATGTCAAAAGAGCCATACTATATTACATTGAAAGAACTAAACCCTTTTGTAAAACAAAATAACTTTTTGTTGCTCTTGCACCACCGCATAAAGGCAATCCCATATCAAAAGCAGGTATTGCAGGGTGGATACTTAAGTGCATTGAAACATGCTACATAAAAGCTAAAAGCACATTAACAATTCCCCCTAGAGCGCATTCTACATGCAAGCTGGGGCTTCTATGGCATTTTTTTGTTTTTATTAGTTTATCATAACAAACTTGCTGACAGTATTTGGCATTTGCGATCTCATTTTGTACAATTAACAAGGTAGCACAATCATTGACATGAAAATACAAATTTACTTTACATCTCCGCTGTTAAGACCGTAAATTAACAAGTATCGCTTTCAAGCCGTTCATTTGGTCCCGCGGTAGTGCTTGGAGTCTAGTCGCTTAGATCAGGGTCTGAGTCCTCATCGGGGGGAGGGAGGGGCAAATATTGCCGCGGAATGCGTTTCATCCACCCCATATCTTCGCCCATTTGCGGGGACAGCCTCTGTGAGTGAATACTTTCTTCTACGCCACCATCGCCCTATCTAAGTCTTGACACCAGTGTTGGTGTGTAGGGGCAGTAGGTACCCCAGTGTTGTTCTATGGCATTCTTAGGGAATATATCATTAGATTACATCTTCAGGGCTGCAACATGGTCTACACCACACACATTCACAAAGCACTATTGTGTAGATGTGTTAGAAAGACAACAGGGTAGTGTGGGCCAGGCGATTTTACGAACACTATTCCAAACCACTGCAACAGCTACAGGTTAGCCACCTCTTGGGAAATAACTGCTGTATAGTCTATGCTAAAGCATATGATCTACAGCTCATATGCCTCAAACGGAAAATGCTACTTACCACAGTATACATCTGTTCTTGGCATATAGAGCTGTAGATTCATATGTACCCAACCGCCTCCCTGGGAACCTTTATCTGTTGCAGTATAATCTTACTTAGGTACGTTATACATGGACATCTCTTTGCTACTCTTTCTAACTCCATCATCACCCTTATGGCAAAACAATCTGGGGATGGAGCCGATGCCCATGTGCACTATCACGGAAAGAAGGTGTCACCTACCTCGTGACTGTAAAGACTTCTTCGAAGAAAAACAAAGTGCAAACATCCGGACGCAACACCAGATGGCAATCTATGCTAAAGCTTATGAATCTACAGCTCTATATGCCAGGAACAAATGCATACTGTGGTAAGTAGCAAATTATTATTTTTGCCTTTATCAACTGAAAGCCCAGAATTTCCTCGAGTGAGTTCTAATAGTTTTTTCGGATTAAACTGAAATCTGGAAACTCTCTTTATAGTATTCTGTTGACAGCCAAGCTTCTCCTGGTGCCCCGTCCCCTCCAGTATCCTTATCGTCAGTAGCTTTTCTGAGTTCCTCTTTGATATTTCTACCTCTTTGTCTGCGCTATGCAATGTGCGTAAGGCTGCCTTCCATAAGGCTGCATTCTCAGAGGTGCTCTTGTCGGCATGATCCGAATGATATAATTATAATGTGTATTGGAAGGACTCAAACATGTTGGTTATTTCTTCTGGATTTGTCAATTGGCCTTTTTGGTTAGGACTTGCTTGGTTTGTGAAGCTTCTTTGTTTAACCGCCTGGCTTGTAGTCTGTCTGCTTTTTCCACTTGTTCATTTTGTACTTGCTTGATATCTGCGAGTGTAAATGGCGCATTTGAGGTCAATAAGGTATTCCATTTATATTTTGCTTTGACTAGTGCTCTCAGGATATTTGAACTGCGTTGTGCACTGTGTGCTTCTGTGAAGTCTTTTGTGTCTTTTTCTAATCAATGTTGGGTTTCTCTAGCTTTTTTCTTGACTAACGCGGAGTCCCTCCACATTTTTGGTGCTACATATGCTTTTCTTGTAGCCCCTAATGTTTGGGCCAAATTAAGATGCTTTACTTTCTGTCGGGTAAGTAGTGAGAAGATCTCAATCGTCTCTTACCTTCCCGTAGTCTATATTTGTGGAAGTGATAAAGAAAGAGGATCCAGACAAGGGCAACCTGCTGGATCTAGAGGGATGAGATGAGCATTCCAGTACGAAGGGGGGTGGAGTTATGCGTCCTCCCAATATAACTCAATTCAACAAGAAGGTATCCCGACAGGGGTCATGGGGATTGTGATACATAATGCATGCAATATGGACTAGAGGGGTGGGTCACCCCGCGTGGATTTGCTAGCTGGTTCCTCCATTGTTTCTAGAGGTTCCCCTTTCAAAATTGGAGTTTGCTACCTCCTTCCCTGGCCTCAGCCACAATGAACTAGTGTGAAGTTCTTTGTGTGAAGGCAGGGCACGCCCTATTGAATTGCAAGTAGGGCTGTGCTCAGATTTGCCCCCATTCTACCGGAGATGGCCCATCCAGGCACACCTAATCACTCTATTGTATGGCTGTTTGGGAGGAATATTCCAGAGCCAACAGCCAATGACACCCAGTCATGTGACCCAGGAACAGACTGCTGGCATCAAATAGGATAGGAAAATGCGAACTTTCTAAAAGTCCAATTTTCAAAAATTGTGACTTTAAATCTGCCTTTATCATTAAAAACATTTTAAAATTACAATTTCTCAGTCGCCAAACATGACTTTCTTTCCTGCTCCCAATCAAAAATTAGCACTTATTAAATGTAATAAGGTAACTCAATGGTTCGAGGCATATGAGCTGCAGATCACACACTTAGGATAGATCGCCATCTGGTGTTGGGCTCGGATGCTTGCAGGTTGTTGTCTTTGGAAGAAGTCTTTGGTCACGAGATAGGTGACTCCTCCCTTGGACTACAGTGCGCATGGGCATCCACTCCATCCTCAGATTGTTTTTTTCCGCCATCTGGTTCGGATGTAACTTTTCCACTCCAGTAGTAAACTTCAAAAAACAAGCTTTCGAAGCGAAAAACTTTTCTCAAACTACATCGAGGCACCTTCACTCGACATCAAATTCATCGGACCGGTTCCGGACGTCGACGCGGGCGATTGGACCTATCCGCGCCGTAAGGCCTACGGCTCATGGAAAGGGCGCCGTTTAAAAAATGCCCCCAGTGTGGAGCAAAATTCCTACACAGTGACCATCATAAGGTCTGCAACCTGTGCCTCTCGCCGGATCACAACGAGTCCAGCTGTCCAGCCTGCACCGCATTTCGATCCAAAAAGACCATTCGGGATCGAAGAGCTCGACGCCATATCATGGCACACAGACCAGCCCCGGAACCAGAGAACATCTTCGATGAGGGTCCCGATGTCCCCGAAGAAGATTCCGAGGAACTTCAAATTATCTCAGAAGCAGACGACTCAGACAACCCCTTTACTCCGGGGCAACGCGTGAGTAATACTGCCCCTACCCCAACCCCTCCAAAACCAAAGGCATTGGTCAAGACTTCGCCAGCTGGCCCCAGTCGAGACCGAAAACACCCTTCAGAAGCCCCGCCTTTGAGCTCAGCTCGGCTCAGAAGAAACACAAGCCTTCCACTGGCTCGGGCCCGAGCAAACCACATATCATTGTGCCATCGGCACCTTCGGCACCGAAGACACAAGTCCTCTCGGCACCGAAACCGGCTCCGGCACCGAAAACACCAAGGCCCATAGACAAGCCGGCACTGAAAGCTCCTAAGCCTAAAGACTCAACTTAGGCACCAAAACCTTCATCGGCACCGAAACTACCGGCTAAGGACTATAATACACCTCCTAACGCCAAAGACTCTACCGATCACCCAAAACCTCGAACGGACCCGAAAAAATCGGCGCCAAAGTCTGTTCCTCAAGACCAAGAACTTTTCCACCCAGATCCAGCACAAAAAAGGATCTATATTAATCCAAAAACTGGACAATTCACTGCTGTACCTTGTAGGAAGTGGAAATCGGATACAACACCTGCCCCAGTTCCTATAAAGAAGGAGGACTCGGCAACATCCCCAATTCCTCCTTCCTCTCCTGTTCCACCTCCTACCCCACCCCCTCTGCCTACACCACCACTACCTCTACCATCTCCATCACATACACCACCCCCAAAGGATGATGATGATGACCTAGGGGGCGGGGGTGATCCGGATGATCTTAATAATCGGTTTACAAACCCAGATACTGTACCATTGGATGACTGGGCATACCCTCTCCCAGATATGCCTGACCCTACACCATATCCCTCCAAACCATCACCTCCAGATGACCACCTGGGGTTTGGACAACTAGTTCACAGAGCAGCACTTTATCATGGCGTCACCATGCACTCCGATGCACCCGAGGAGAAGTGTGGCTCAATGGTTAGAGTGGCAGACCTCGATGCAGAGCACTGGTCCGGGACCAGGGTTCGATTCCCGACGCGGCAGGGTCTCGGGCTATAAATTCCTCGGACCTGATATTCTCGCATCAGTGCCTATCCTAATCATGGGTCCCACGCTGCAACTCTGGGCAATAGCTTGCTTAGTCTCCACAACGGCCCCAACAGCGCTGGGATGCCTGGCTTACCATGGGGGTGCCCAGGAGTGGACACTTCACACGGATAGCCAGGAAGGGTTCCTACAGCGGTATGAGTACAGCGCGGAGATACCCCCAGGGGTGATTCGGCGCTATATAAGCACATACACATTTACATTTACATTCCTCTTAGACACCTTTGAACAGTCTCAAAAGTCAGTTCAAATTTTACCCATGATTAAAGGGGTCATAAAACACGCCACAGAAGTGTTTAAAGACCCCGTTCGGGCCAGGGTACTCAACCCAAGAATTGAGAAAAAATATAGACCTGCCCCAGAAGACCCTTGTTACATGAAAGGGCAGCTCCCTCTGGATTCCCTGGTCGTTTCCAACGCAAGGAAACGTGCCAACTCCCAAACCAAAGGAGTTACACCGCCCCCGACAAGGAATCCAAACTATTAGAGGCATCAGGCAAAAGAGTAGCGGCACAAGCCGCTAATCATTGGCATATCGCCAACACTCAAGCCCTATTGGCACGCTACGATAGGGCTCACTATGATTAGTTAGAAGACCTGATACAACACATACCAGACCAATACAAGGCCCAGGCAAATGACCTTATACAAGAGGGAAAACTTATCTCAAATGCCTCAATTAAATGTGCACTTGACGCCGCAGACACTGCCTCTAGGGCAATAAATACAAGTGTACTCCTTAGACGCCATGCATGGCTACGCATTTCAGGCTTCAAGCCAGAGGTACAAACTACCATACTTAGCAAACCATTTAATCAGGAACAACTGTTTGGACCAGCAGTAGACACTGCACTTGAGAAAATGAAAAAAGACACAGAGACTGCCAAATCCATGGGAGCATTGCAGTCTCCACAACCACGTGGCTCCTTTTGACGCTCCTTCTACAGGGGAGCCTCCAAAAACACTAGAGCAGACACCTCCTCCACATTCAAATCCTCTACACAAACATCCCCCAGTAGAGGATATTTTAGAGGAGGATATAGAGGAAACAACACCAAGGGACGAGGTCGAGGCAGTACCAACACTCGTACCTCTCCCGCCACAAAACAGTGACTTTCCTCCACTCCCCCCAGACCATTCCACTCCAGTCAGGAGAAGACTCAAACAGTTCCTACCTGTCTGGAACTCCATCACAACAGACAAGTGGGTAAGACAAATTATCCAGTATGGTTACTGCCTGGAACTAACCACTACCCCTCCACACATTCTACCCAAGCAACGCTATATGTCACCAGACCATCTTACGCTCCTCAAACAAGAGGTGCTTTCATTGCTGCAAAAACACGCAATAGAACCAGTTCCCTTACAACATCAGGGTACAGGAGTATACTCACTGTACTTCCTAATCTCCAACAAGGACGAGACGCTCAGACCAATCCTGGAACTCAGACTCCTAAATCAGTACATAAACTCAGATCATTTCCATATGATCACTCTTCAACAAGTACTCCCACTACTACAACAAGGCGATTTCCTTGCCACATTAGACCTCAAGGACGCCTATTTTCACATCCCTATGCATCCTGCTCACAGGAAGTATCTAAGATTTGTGGTGGACGGACAACACTATCAGTTTACAGTCCTTCCATTCGGGGTAACAACTGCGCCCAGAGGATTCACCAAATGCCTAGCAGTAGTAGCAGCGCATCTCAGGAGACAACAAATTCATGTCTTCCCATATCTAGACGATTGGCTCATAAAAGCCAATTCATTCAACAAGTGCATCCTACACACTCACCAAACTATTCAAATCTTACACAACTTTGGATTCACAATAAACTATCCCAAATCTCATCTCCAACCCTCCCACATCCATCAATATCTGGGAGCCACCATAAATACCTCCAAAGCACTAGCATATCCCAGCCCAGCCAGGATAGCCAAAATACAAGCTCTGATCGCAAAATTTCAAACCCAACACTCTCTTCCAGCAAGAGTGTTTATGCAACTCATAGGCATGATGGCGTCATGCATCTTCATTGTGCCTTATGCAGGACTTCAAATGCGTCCCCTGCAAGAATGTCTAGCACGTCAGTGGAATCAGGCTCACGGACAACTGGCAGATCTGGTGTTAGTGGACAGCCGCTCACATCGCTCTCTAAAATGGTGGAACACTATAAACCTGTCCAAAGGCCGGCCGTTCTTAGAGCCTCTTCCACAAATAGTGCTGACAACCGACGCATCTCTCACAGGATGGGGAGCCCATCTCCTAACACACACCACTCAGGGCACATGGACCACTCAACAGAAAGGGCTCCATATCAATTACCTGGAGCTACTGGCAGTATTCCTAGCACTAAAATCATTCCAATTACATCTCCAGAACAAAACTGTCCTCGTCCGGACGGACAACATGACAGCCGTGTATTACATACAAAAACAAGGAGGCACACATTCTCTCCAGCTGTCCCAGCTCGCACAGAACATTTGGAGATGGGCCATTCCCCAGAACATATACCTGCTAGCAGAACACCTTCCAGGAGTTCACAATCAGATTGCCGACCTGTTGAGTCGACAAACCCAACAGATCCACGAATGGGAACTACACCCACAAGTCCTACTCCCATTCTTCCAAAAATGGGGCCAACCAGACATGGAGCTGTTCGCCACACACGAAAATGCAAAATGCCCAACCTTCGCCGCCAGGTTTCCCCACCCACAGTCGAAGGGCAATGCAATATGGATGAACTGGTCAGGCAGATTTGCGTACGCTTTTCTGCCTCTCCCACTCATTTCGTTCGTGGTACGCAAACTCGGGCAACAGTCTCTCAAGCTGATACTAATAGCTCCCACATGGGCGCGTCAACCCTGGTTCACAACACTGCTGGAACTCTCTCTAGTTCCACACCAAAAACTGCGCCTCTCCCCGTCCTTATTAACCCAGAACCATGGAGAAATCAGACACCCAGATCCACATCAACTGAACCTAGCGATCTGGCTCCTGAAGTCCTAGAGTTCGGTTACCTCAACCTACCACCAAACTGAATGAATATTATAAAAGAGGCCAGACGACCTACTACTAGAGCCTGCTACGCTGCAAAATGGAAAAGATTTGCCATTTACTGCACTAACAATGATATACGTCCACTGGATGCATCCATCCAGAACATCATTTGCTACTTACTACACTTGCAAAGATGTAATTTAGCGTAATCATCCATACGTCTTCACCTAGCGGCATTAGCTGCCTACTTACAAAATCGACAACACTTGTCATTATTTAGAGTACCAGCGATCAAAGCCTTCATGGAAGGTCTTAAAAGGATTATTCCTCCCAGATTACCACCCTCTCCAGTGTGGAACCTAAATATTGTTCTCACAAGGCTCCTGGGTCCCCCATTTGAACCTCTGCATAAATGCGAACTACAGTTCCTTACATGGAAAGTAGCGTTCCTTATTGCTATCGCATCCCTTGGAAGGGTAAGTGAGATCCAGGCTTTAACCATACAAGAACCATTCCTACAGCTACACCGTAACAAAGTGGTTCTTAGAACAAATCCTAAATTCCTACCCAAAGTCATTTCTCCGTTCCATCTTAACCAATCAGTCAAGCTACCAGTGTTCTTCCCAAATCCAGACTCTGTAGCTGAAAGAGCTCTTCATACCTTAGACGTTAAAAGAGCCCTACTTTACTACATTGACAGAACCAAACCATTCCGCAAAGCCAAGCAATTGTTTGTTGCTTTCTCTCCACCACATAAAGGCAACCCCATTTCCAAATCCGGAATAGCCAGGTGGATAGTTAAATGTTTCCAAATATGCTACCACAAGGCTAAACGCACTCTAACAGTTCCCCCTAGAGCGCATTCCACACGCAAATACTACTGTGTTGACGTGCAAGCCATACAACAAGCTTCTGTGGGTCAGGCTGTCCTTAAAACTTTATTCCAAACTGCTGCAACTGATACAGGTGACCACCGCTAGGGGAAGACACTGCTATATAGTCTATCCTAAGTGTGTGATCTGCATGCAGCTCATATGCCTTGAACTGAATATGCTACTTACCAGTATGCATCTGTTCTTGGCATGTAGAGCTACAGAGCCACACACGCCCACCCACCTCCCCGGGACCTGTATCTGTTCCAGCATTGTCTTACTTAGAAATTACACATGGACATCCTTTCTTGATTTTTACAAACTCCATAATTTCCCATTATGGCGAAAAACAATCTGAGGATGGAGTGGATGCCCATGCGCACTGTAGTCCAAGGGAGGAGTCGCCTATCTCGTGACCAAAGACTTCTTCCGAAGACAACAACAACCTGCAAGCATCCGAGCCCAACACCAGATGGCGATCTATCCTAAGTGTGTGGCTCTGCAGCTCTACATGCCAGGAACAGATGCATACTGGTAAGTAGCTTATTCCTTATCCTATAGGACAAGTAGGCCTCAGAATTGTGAAAAACAAATGTGGGCTTTTTTCATTGTCAGGATATGTAAAACGTGAATATACATGTCCCACGTTTCAAATACATAGCATCCTGCCATATGGGCTGCCTAGCCTTACCTTGGGGGTGAAATATGTAATTAGAAGGAAGCTTAAGGCTTGGCAAGGGGTCTATTTTGCCTAGTCGAATTTGCAGTTTGAAACTCCTAACATGCTACAATGACAGACCTGAAACATAATATAAGGGGCTACTTAACGGGGGGGGGGGTTAAGTGCTGCTGGTCCAATAATTGCATTCTATTTACCAGACCAGAATACATGGTATACCACTTTACTTGAGACTTATACACACGTTAGAAATACCAATCAGGTGTAAGGCAATGTTACCATGTTCTAGAGAGTGAGCACAAGCACTGTAGCTCTAGCTAACTGTGGTAAAATGCACAACGTCCTAAGGCCAACAAAAACAAATTCAGCAAAAAATAGGAGAGCTGAAAGGTAAATATTTGGAGTTGACCCTGCAGAGAGATCCAAGTCCATCATTTATGTATCTAAAGCCATAGAATTTTAAGAGATGAACTGTACACGCTGGTATCCCCTTATCTTCCAGTGTGTGTCTACTGACTTAACACAGTAGCTCCCTAACACAACTGCATCATAAGTGTCTCACTGCTATCTCTGTCCGAAGGTGTGCATATACTCCTGGACATAGGTATGAATTCCATTAAAAGGTCCTAATTTGGATGCACCTCCTAGAAGAATATTTTGTTTGTAGTGACATTTTTAGGATTCCCTCATGCTTATCATCCAGCTTAAGCTACCACTTGCAGAATCATCCAATTTCAAAATCAAAAAAGCGTTTGGTATCCATTAGGTAAGTAATGGAGACTACCTCAAATGTAAACTTGTTTCAGGTGGATATTTCATTTTTAAATTCAAACCAAATAACCTTGCCATGAATGATTAAAGTTTACTCAGTGTTCTATGTCACTATTTACTCAGATTTAATTCAGGACTAAAGCATGAGGTTATTGGAGGTGCAAGATACATTTTAATACTTCTTCAAGCCCAAATGGCCACTATGGATTGCACATCTGGCACTCTGGATATCCTGGATTGAATGTTTTTTAGACTCCTGTATTGACATAAAGAAACACATAGGAATTGCGCTTTCCCAATTAATACAGCAGCCATTAGGAACATTGACTCTTTTTAAGATTGGAATCTTGCATGTTTAAATATCCAGAATTGAAACTTTATACATCTGTTAATTACAATCACTGAAGGCTGTCATTCTGATCACAAAAACACCACTTTAGAAACTCTACTCCCCAAATAAAGGAATATGAACATATAGCATTAGTGTTTCAGCTGTCTTACCTGTGCTAAAGTATGAGGTTTGTAGTTCCATTCGACAATTTTTTACTGACATTATGGCTGGCACTGAGGATTGAAGGTAAAGACAAAGGATAGCGATACGACTTTTAAAGGGGAGTAGTTCCTTAAAATGTTCTTTAGGATGTTGTATGTGTTGTATTTTTCGGGAGTTTGATTATATTTAAATGCATTATTTGTTTTATGGGTTGCGAAGCTTCCCATTTTAAAGAAAAAGCTTAACCAAATTTCTTTTGTTTCAGGAACCATTGGATTTTTTGCATGCTATTGGTTTGTCCGGAAAATTTACAGTGTTGTAAAGGTGGACTGAACTCTCAGATGTTAACTGCTGCATCTGCAGTGTTGCTGATTGTTTTATTCTGTTAAACAAAATAGTGTGAATCTTCTAAAGCTGTTTATTTGGCACAGATTTTATTGAGCAAATCATTATGTACCCAAATCCGCATTGTTGAATAATGTATGTTTGTACTAGAGATGAAGATAATGTTTCGTTGAAATTCTCATTATTTTTAAATGCACAATGCCAGGTAGTAAACCCTTTAATAATTGGGCAGCGATTTATGCTACATTGCTAATGTTCGAGAAAGGGAAACCAATCCCTTCCGTAGCAGCTGCTGTACCTCAGTAAAGTTTAGATGGATATTTTTTAAAGAAAATTGTGGATAGTATATATTTTTACTACAACCTTGTACAATAATTATCCAATTTGCATATGTAAATGTTTTTACTATTTTACCATATACTATAAATATGAAAATACATATCTGTTAAATAAATTGACTGAGTTGTACTTCATCTACTATGCCCATTTATTTGCTTTTGCAGCTTTAAAAGGCTTTTCCAAATTGGTCACTTGTATTTATTGTCTCTCTTATGGCTCAAATCATCAAAAAGATTTTTTTTATTTTGTGTAGGTCCTTTAAATCAATGTACATGGTAATCTTAGGATGAAATTAAGCCAGCAAATGTGCTCACCACTCCAAGTTGTGTTAGATAAATATAGTTAAAGTGGGTTAAGATCCCTTAAAATGTTACAATACACTTTCGGTAGCTTTGGCTGTGGTACAAAACCAACCTTGAAATTGTTTTTTAATTACTTACTGAATTCCGTTAACAGTTTTAGAATTCTTGGAAGTGTCTAAAATAACCACACACACACATTTTTATACATTTTTTTTTACTTAAAACATCAGTCGTAGTGGAGTTCTGGTCGCAAAAACCTTTCAAACTCTGATATTTGGGGAAACGTCCGGGCTGTATATGAACCCCCGCAAGTCCACACTGTGGGTCTCGGGTCCTGGGGTGAGAGTGGATGCGTGGGTGTCGACGCTACAGGTGGCGGAGGGAGGACTTAAATATCTGGGAGTCTTTCTGTCGGAGGTACCGACGTTATCCTGGGAGCGGAACTTGGCGCCGGTATGAGAGCACGTACGTGCAGATCTTGCGACTTGGTCCCGTATGCCGCTGACTATTTACGGTAGGTCGGCGATCTTTAAGATGGTCGCGCTCCCCCATTTGCTATACCAATTACAGAACCACCCGTACCCGATCGCGCCTCGCTGGTTTAGGCTGGTGAACTCTGCGCTGAGCCGGTTCCTGTGGGGGCAAGGGGCGGTGTGTGTGGCGCTGCGCACATGCTTTCTCTCCACCTATTGTGGAGGCCTGGCGACCTCAGATATCCTCTCATACTACCAAGCCTCACATCTGTTAGTTCTCAATGAGTGGTGGTATGGGGACAGGGGGGGCCCGGCTTATGCGTTGGAGCGGCACCTCATGGGGCGGTACACTCTGCACACGATCCTCTACTCGGCGAGACTGCGGGGTGCGCTTCCGCCGGCGACGGGGGTAATCTTCCAGGTCTGGCGGCAATCTTTAAGAAGAATGGGGTGGTGGAATACCCTTACGGAGGAAACTCCACTGTGGCACAACGGACGCCTGCCTGACCTAGCGGCCCTGCAGGGCTTTAGCAGATGGGATGCCATCGGCATCTCCACCCTGGGCGATGTAGTGCGGAATGGGTCCATTAAATTGTTTCAGAATCTACAGGAGGAATTCTGTATGCCTCGGACACAATTTTACCGGTACCTCCAGCTCCGACATGCGCTCTCCCCCAGTCTGGAGGGCCTTGCTTCCATCCCCGAGTTTAGCCCATTGGAAGCAAAGGTATTCATGGGCGACCTTGCCACCAAAAAAATATCGCGGATATACCAGTCCTTGGTCATCCACAGTGGGCCTTCACTAGATAAGCTGCAGAAGGGGTGGGAGGAGGACATAGGCACGCTGGAGGACGAAGATTGGAGGGAGGCCCTGGCCTCCCCCAGGGGAGCTGCCATAGCAATGCGCCTCCGACTTGTCCAATTCAAGTATCTTCACCGGGTTTATTATACACGGGTTCGGCTATACCGAGCGGGCCTGGTTGCCTCCCCGGAATGTCTCCGGTGTGGCAGGGCGGAGGGCACATTCCTACACACGGTCTGGCGATGCTCGTCGCTGGATTGTTTCTGGAGGGAAGTCTTTTCTTGTCTGTCTGAGGTCCTGGGGTGGATGCACCCGCGCACGCCACAGCTAGCTCTGTTACATGTGATGGAAGATATCGGGGGCAACATATATAAACGGCACCTTCTGCTGCTAGGCCTCACTTTGGCGAAACGTGATATTGCTAGACTGTGGAAGGACACGCAGGCTCCCTCGGTGGCCTCCTGGAAAAATGGCCTGGACTTCTGCATGGGGATGGAGCAGCCCATCTTTGTGGCTCGGGGTTGCCCACGTAAGCATCATAAAATATGGAAGCGGTGGGCGGACTATAGAGGCCTGTGGTTGGAGCCTCCGAATGCAATAGTCGATGTCCCGGTGGAATAGGGCAGAGATGGGGTGGCTGGGTCGGATGCTTGGGGATACGCCGGGGGGGGGGGGGGGGGGTGTAAGAATGGTCTGGTCTTTCATTAGAACGGGTAGTATGTCTGTTTTTCTTTTGTCTCTGGTCCTCGGTTTTTGGCAGGTAGGCAGTCTTCAGTGGGAATTGAGCAACTCGGGGGGGGGGTGAGGGGGGGAGTTGGGGGTGTATGAAATATGCATCCGGAATGGTATTGTATACCCAAAATTGTGTTGGTTTTTCTTTTATTCTTTTATAATGTTAACAATAACAAAAACAAAACTGTCATTGGCGTTCATGCTACTGTACACCCTGATTATGCAGTGGTCTCTGGGGTACAGAGCCCTGCGCTTATTGTGCGAGTGACAATAAAATGTATTGTTAAAAAAAAAACCTTTCAAACTCTGAAGTTATGTTTAACACCTTGTGTAGCGGTGGTTGGCCACTTACACCTGGTTCCTCCTTAGGCCAGTCTGTTCAGCCGTGTACAGCAGGGGTTAGACACACACGGGCAAATGGAAAACAGGGAAGTGTGACATAGGCTATACATATCTGAGGTTTATAAAAACCTTAGACATTCACTTGAAAACCACAGTAAAGTATAGCTATGATAAAAATGTAATACCAAACAAAAACTGAAATTCGTAAATAGCTTTGCAATCCGCAATTCACACAACAGCCCAGCATACCATAACTCACACTCTAAATACAATGCTTATGGCCTCTCAATATTTATTTAGCACACCATAAATAACGTATACTCAAACCAATAAGTAAATACAACAGTTATAGTTATATTTCATAGTCTTAATACAATATGTAATCTTATCTGTAAGATTATTTCTGACATTTGTAATTGCTCCTTTTACACCAAGGTTGGGGTCATGAACTCTGCATTTGATGTGCAAGTTATTATTTGCAGGGCAGCTTTCTGAGCTATGGACTGCAGAGCTAAACGTATGTTGTGAATTTCAGTAGTTTCTCTGGTTTAAATTGTAACCATAAAAGTGCCTTAACTCTATTAGGCAAATATATATATTTGCTTATCAACTGAGTTAATGTACACTTATGGTTTGAAATTATATAGAAACATATGTGAAACATTTTTAGAGTTGCAATCATACTTCTGTAGTTAGAGTTGACATTTCACTTAATATGAAATTTCATCCTTGCATCTTTAACTTTGCACCCCATAAGTAATTTGCAACAAGCCTTGGAGAAACTGAAATAGTATGCAGTCTTTTACCTTGACAAATTGTGTGCAAATTGCTCAAGTAGATCAACACTTATACAGGGATCAGGGAGGGGGTAGTTACAAACCATGTCACTTTTCAAATAATATGGGTTTTACAGCAGGAGTGTTTTATCAAGCATAACTCCAAAACAGCTGAAATAAAATTCCCAACATTTTAATGGCACAGTAGCCTTTCCATCATTCTTTGCCTTGTCTTAGTTTTGAGAATGTTTGTTCAGCTGTTTTGGAGATATAGATCAAATTCTGAATGCCCAGTGTAACATGTACTAACTATTTAGACACCCTTAATTGTTGCAGTCACCTGGAAACCCAGTTAATAGATTGTGGAATAGAGGACCACAGCAAGCAGGATGAGCAGCGAGTCCGTTCTTTGGATATAAACGGGGCGCAGAGTGCTGGAGCAGGGACAGGGTACTAACAGAAGACTGTGTGGCTCCAAGGCCCTGGAAAAATCTTCTGTTTCGGCCCGCAAATTTCCTGCCCCTGTCGGCATTCTGAATCACACTGGAATCCATGTGGGCCCCCCGTTTATCCTGTAGCAGAACTCAGGTACTCAACCCCTACATCTGGAGCAACTGGGCTAGTGCTTTCATCTTATTTAAATTCCTTAGCTGCTCCATTCTGTTTTCGTTCTATGCCCTGGAGTGGGTGGAGGGTAGAAGCCAGGATCCGCCATGGTGAGAAGAGACATGGAGCAGCAGCAAATAGAGAAGTGCACCAGCAGCTCTTTAAAGTTTAAAGTGATAGTGGCAGCAGTGGGAAGTAGAAGAGGCAGAAGATGGTGAGGAGGTGAGAGCCCCTGCGCGTTAGGTGCCGCAGCGCTGTGTTGAGCTGCAGCGTGCAGTGGCGACCAGCCTAGGTGCTGGTGCGGCTTGCTTGCCGTTTATGCTCTCCCACCATTCCCTTATCAAGAAGCCCAAAGGAGCATGCTTGCTTTGCCACCCTGTTGCAAAATTTCTTGTCAAGTACAAATACGTTACCCCCTCGTCCTTAGCCTCAAGCCTCATACTGAGGTGTCCAGAGGGGGAGCCCACACAAATCAGGAACCCAGAGGCTGAGGAACCAAGGAGGAAGGCCAGAGCTTTAAGTAGGGACTAAGCAAGACCCCCCCGCTCTTGCTGTAGTAATGAACTGAGAATAATCTGGCCAATATGGGCAGCAACAGGCATGGTTCCTGAGCTCTGGGTGGGATTTATTTTCTCAGTGTTGCATAACAAACAGCTATCAGTGTTACTTACCATCAGCAGAGAAGGCGATTATTAAAATCCTACTCTTTAATAGGGGTTAGAGAGACTGTTGCACAAGGGTTCTCATAGGGAGGTAAATCCTCCCTGGAATCTAAGCAAGAAACAAAAGCCAAGAAGAGAGCCGCAAGAACTGCATCCATGCATCACATATCTCAAACAATTCAAACTACTAGTGCGCCATCCATAATGGAGAAGAAAAATAGTAAAATATCAATGGAGGATATATTTACCAAAAGGCTTGTGTCAAGGGAAGATAGTCTAAACAATTCATGTAAACCTTGCAGTCCTGAATCAGCACGACAATTTACAGCTGATCTGCACTAGCCTCTGGCAAAACTGACGACGAGACTGGCATCACCAGGGGAAAATATATGCCTGACAGTAATATAACAGACCTGTCACACTTTGGGGGTAGGAATCATGCAAATCAAACTGCATAAGCACGCACGCCACTGCCAAATCCCAAAAATCATTTGCATATCAATACAGTAACAAACTACTTTGGCATTAACAAGGCAAAGGATCAGGATTACTTTTATGGGCTGATGCCACAGGATCTCCCACGTTTAATGAACCTAGGTACAATAATTGAAGGGAATATCCCAACACCGAAGTTAGTGCCCTTGCGTGAGGGGAAATCCCTGGCGAAGCAGGGAAGCCTGAAAGACGGCAAAGCTTTCTGTATGCGTAGGAGTCAAAGAGAGAGGTATGTGCACACGCAATGAGTAGAGACAAATTTATACAAATCGTCAAAGTTCATTCCAGACCAGTATTCTTAACATGAAATGCACCTCAGAGAAACTATCAAAGAAAGAGCGAGATCCACCACCACCTCGTAATCAGAATGGAGCAACATCAAATGGGCTAAAACATAACAGCCCTAGATTAAGGTTGTTTTCTGACTCCTTCCCCCTCGACGAAGATGACTTTAAAGTCATGAAGCCCTACAGTGACATTGACTCCTCAGTACCTTGCATGCATCAAGAAGAGAGTCCAGCAAGGAACTATCCAGGGCTAGAGTTTGTTCTTGAAGGGTCAGACAGAGAAGAACCCTCATTTGACTCGAAGAATTTGAAACACCTCTAGCGCAACAGATTTTGTGAATTATGAAAGTAATGTGCAGAATTTATGATGCAATAGTCGCTGCTCTAATCATACAGTTACAGGAACAAGATGATCAATTAGGGATTCTTCAAGATTCCTTACTATCAATAAGTAACATCAATCGCAGAATGGCTGTAGTAGAAGTGATGAATGTCAAAATCATTCATTCTGTGCCACAAAAGGACACCTGCGCTTGCATCTGCTCACCTATATTAAATAAACTTCAGGAGGTATCCGAAATGACAGACTCAATCTTAATTGATTGTAAGACAAAGTTCCTAAAGAAAAATACATGTATTGCCAGTAGTTTATGCCAGAAGCAAAATAGATCTGACTGAAGAAGAAGAACTAGCGTGTACAAACGGTTCTAAACCTGGCTCAAAAGCTGACAAGAAGGATTACATATGAACAACTCATTATCCCAAAGCTCTGATGCAAAAGAAGCACAGACCACAAATCAGTGTACACACTAGAGTCCCAAGAATCTACTTGCAAAGTAGAAGATTCACAGTTGGAAAATATGGGGAGAAACACATGGATATAGACACTGAAAAAGATATTCCTAATAACGTAATTGAATCAGCAGTAGACCATAAGGTAGTTAGTTAGGGGACCCAGGTTCATCCACAGCCTGATTCAGACCCAGAGCCGGCAAAAATAACATCTGCATCTCCAATCCAATCAAGCAGTCTAAGTCTCCTGCAAAGGAAAGTGTCCTCCCCTCATTTCATCAATCTAAACTCAGGTCTTCTCTGCGACAATCAGTGTACAATCCACACATATAGGAAAAGAGTTCCAACAGGATTTAGATCCTTGCAATTATCTGAGCCTTGTGACCCAAAGACAGCAGACTATGGCTCTACTGGAGAAATTATACCTGGTGGAAAGATTCTGCTTGCTGATGAACCTGGAGAACCATCACAGATACAGCTGGATACGATCTCCAGTGTGAACCACGAATATAATAAGGGAGTTATATGGAAGCACATTGCTAATGGAGAAGTAAAACTTAACAGTTCTTCAGTCCAAGCACAGACACCAATGGTGCCAGAGCTCGCTTGCCCTGGCAACCATGGGAGAAGTAGTGAGAGATTGAGTCTACTCTATGATCCCGCTTGTGACAGAGGGTGGAAGGGGGACTTCTGCCCCTTGTTACTTTCTTGCCATTGAGTGGCTTTCTACTTTTCATGTAAGTCCAGAGGTTAAACAAGGCTATTGCCGGCCCCATGACACCAGGGCCAGTTGGAATACCAGACTGAATCCAGGAAAGCTCATACCACAAATATAAAAAGCAATTTCAATCCAGCAAAGGATACTCTGTATCTACCTGTAACCGGAGCAAATGCAGCCAGAGGCCGCAAAGAATTCAATGAATCTTTGAAACCCAAGTAACCCTAAGCAATGAGACAGTACTCTTTCACCTCAGTGTATCAATCCAGGAGGAACCATGACACTAAACCAGGGGTTACATACTCAAGTTAGTTAACACTCTACCGTACATACATCACATAACATCAAGCGACTTACGCAATATAAGTTATATCCCACAGAGGGATTATCAGGGAAGTGAGAAAAGTGTCACTTCCTGGCAAAACAGCAGTCTGCCTCGCCAAATGCTCAATCATCTGAAGATTCTAGAGTCCTGGGGAATAATCGTCAGTATCCGGAATTTATGAAGGAGCAGGAAGTACACCCCCGTACCATGGTTTGAGCATGTGAAAAGCACTCTCACTGTAATTGGATGTGAACAAATATTGCTGAAACCTGAGCAAATAAAAACGGATGCTTTATTAATGGCATAAAAAATAATTCTGGAACTATGTAAAGTTAGAGGATGTGGCCGGGGAAATAAATCTCTTATAGTGCTTATCTAAATCATAAATTAGAACCTGGATTTGAACCTTCTATCAATATGATCTTTCCTGCAGAAAAAAGATCTCAATATATCCAATCCAGACTTGGCACCAAGCTCCAAAGGAGGTTGATATTTTCTTACTGCTGCATTGGCCAAGTAAGAAAGATGTATTTGATTACCCCTCCTTTCCCAAGGTTGGGTGAGTATTTTGCAACACCCCTGGTTTTCCAAAGACAAGGCGAAATATTTGTACCAATTGACTACTTCCACCGTTTCAGTGCTTGAGAGCAGTATATATATGGATGGATCCTCTGTATTGCAATTGTGCATGGGGGCTTCGTACAATGACACCTTCTCTTTGCTTTGCTCAGTGGAGGAGTAAATTTTGCCTCCAACCCCCTCTTTGTATCAGGGTAAGGAGGATTGAAAATAATTAAAATAACACTTCTCCACTGTTACATCTTCACCGCATCAACTGCCAGCTGCACTTGTCTTCTGTGGCTAACTGCATGTTTTGGGCAACAGTGAACCAGGGCATCTCCTAGCTGTATTGGTACCCAGCTCATAGCTGCAAACACTGCACCTGGTAGCTGCCACTTATCCTTGTCCTCCGTGGCCTACAGCATGTTGCAGGGCATGGAGGACCTTAGCAACTCATTGCTGCCCCATTGCCAGGCTCACAAAATTTGATATGGAGTACTGGAAGGACACGGAGCACTGTGGCAACTCAGCTGTCATGTAAATGGAACCGCAAGCCCTCAACCTTGTGCAAGGCAGAAAAATGAGACAGGGGCTCATAACCCCTCGCCTGTTCTTGAGTAAGGGATTGGGAAGAATATACTCTCTGACATCAGGTGTAGTAGGGGGAGTATACCACCTATGCCTTCTGGCATGGCAGGGGTGATTGGAGTATAACTACCTGCCTTTTGACAAGGCATAGGGGTTGTGCCCCCTCACCCCCTGACAGTGTGCAAAGCAGGTGGATATTTAACAGTGCCCCTGTGGGCTTAGGCTAGATGGTGTGTTTAGCACTGTAATGCCACCCCAGGAGTCTGTGAGGGGGCAATAAATAACCCCATACCATGCACAGGAGAAAATTGCAATTTCACTGAAAATGTGCTCTCAACCTGGCATATACGGTTTCACATCTCATCTCCTCATTCAAAAATAAATAGCATAGGTGAGAGCTAAAGTTGAGGACGACAACGAGGATGGGGGTGGGGACTAAGGTTAATGTGTTACTGTAAGTCCCATTCTTCCCATCACTTACGGAGGCATGAATTTCATCATATGTGTAATTGCTGATACTGTACCTTGGATAATAAAGTATGTACTGTATGTGTGGAAAATCAATTCATGTCTTAAGTGCGGAGTAGTGTGGCTAGGCATTAAGACCATATGCTCTGAAATGAAATTTGAGATGTCCGCATTGTTGTGCTTGCAGCAGGTGCCCTACATGATACCAAATTAGACCAAGTTCTGCAACCTATTCTAGAGACTAGTACAGTGATGGAGAACAAAATAGAGTCCCTGACAATTGACGATAACTGCTTGAGATTGGACCAACACAAAGTGAGAGACAGAGTCCAGGATATGGAAGTGTATTTTGCCAAATTCAAGCCTGAACTGTCGACACAGCTTAACCAGTTGGAGAGCATCACTGGGCATTTCAGATACTTGAGTACAAGGTGGAGGATGCTACCAAATACTTACTTTTGACCAGCTACTTCAAGATTGATATTCCTCAAAGCCAGTTCCTCCTTTAAGGACAACTGTTGGCTACATGCCGGCTGGTGTGGCGCACTGTAGACAAAGAGCCCCCTACCTATGCCGTCATACACACCCTGCACATTATGGGCGCCAGGTGCCATTTTGTCACATGGCTGTATAAAGCCACCAGGGAACTTGTGGAGGTCTTCTTGACACCCCTATGTCTAACATGGGAAGATGACAGTGCATGCTTCCTGCATTCTTCCGAATTGAACATGGCTCTAGAGTCACTAGGACGGTGGAGTATTATGTGGTGTGAAAGTTATGTCTTACCATGTAATGCTATCACAAAACCCCAAAGATGGTCCTTGGATTCACAACAATAAATCCTTAGCTCAGTCCTGGTAGTGTGGCAAAGAGCAGTCAGGCTTTACTAGAGGAACATGTGTTAAGCATTTCAGACTACCAACATGGATGATAATTAATAGACACGACTTGAGAGAAATCTGGTACTAATTTATAAAAATAGTGTATTTTTATCCTAATTTAGACACCAAACCGAACAGAATACCATTCATATAACTGGAGTTATAGATTTTTGAAGCAATATATAATCAGTACAAAATAATAGTGAAACTATAAAATTGTGGTCAATGGGAAAAACCAGTAGTGACAATTGGTCACTTGCAGGTCGAGTTGTGTTGTACCCTTGCAGGGTAAAGGGGATGGGGGTCCCAAGACCAAGCCACGACAGTCCATTCAATTTTACTTGGCCAGTGGAGCTCTGGTGCAGAGTTGTACTGGCTATCTGGTGCTCCCATTGGAACTGCAGGAGAGCTGCTTCTTTTACTGCTGAAACGGTGCTGCAGGGGGAAAAAGGATGCAAAAAACACAACAACAGGGCCACTGCTTATGTCGGGTAAATGCGGATGAAGTTTCCTCTATGTAGGGGTCGGTTGCCAGGCTGGCAACCAACATGCTATGGTTTGTCAGCGATAAGTGGAGCAGGAAGTAACTTTAACGTCTGGTAGTCCTGGGGAAGCGTTAGCTGCCTGTAACTTGTGTAAGACAGGACAACAGTTCCCACAAGGCTGTAGACAATATGGATTTCGGTGATCCCTCGGAGGGTCCGATGGCCAGCAATTCTTCCAATCCGGAGCGTTGGTTTACCTGCAGTTTGCACGGTACTAGTGCCACTAGTCCAGGGGAGTCTGGGAGTGCTTCAGGCTTCCACAGGAGGTCTCTATGTCTAGGGGAACTGAGAGATGGCCTAGGACGAGTCTTGATCAGGCAGTTCAGGAGTGTTTCCACCGGTGCAAGGAATCCCTCTTGCTTTGTACAAGTCCTTTTGTCGCTGACACGGGTCTCTTCTTCTATCCTCTTTGATGCAGGTTTTTCAGAACTGAGGTTCTGGTGTTCGAGGTGTCCATAAATCATAGATTATGGGAAGTTAAGGGTGTTGGAGCAGGTATCCAATGTGCTTCTAGTTCCTACAGCTAGTCTGCCTCTAAGGTGACCACATCCGGGGGTGTGGGTCACCTTTTCTACCCAAAACCCTATTCCGCTTCTCCTAAAGGTGGCAGAAATCTAATTTTAGTGTACAGACAAAGCTGCCCCCTTCAAGAGGTGAGGCTAGCCTTCCGGGGGCTTTACACCACCATGACTAACTAATTTCCCGCCTGTCTGGGTGCCATTGTGCGTTGGGCAGGGTGAGAGCTGTTTCCACCTTTGGGAGTTAGCCCTGATGCATATCGGAGCTGGTGCAGCCTTTGAAGCTCACTGCCTTGATGTGCCACTTCACTAGCCTGCTTGGGAGGAGGGAGGTCTTGCTGCCTAAGTCTTTGTTCCTGACTCCTAGGAGTGATCACAGTGCCTGGCTGGAGGTCAGAATCCTGTCTTGGCGGCAGCAAATGCTGGAAGCGCGGGCTTGCCAGCCAGACCACAGAGAAGCTGGGGTAACAAAGATGGCAACCTCTAAGGTAGCACCTTGGTGCGTTTTTACATCATCTTTGACACGATGTGTGTCAGGGGTGGGCACGTTGTTTGATACCAAACATGACATATTTATGAGGTACCACAATGGAGCTGCCAACCTCTGGTTTGGCCGGGTGCCAGCTCATGTTGTCCTATGGACCGTCTATCACTTATAGCAGGGGTTCCCAATCTGTGCGCTGCGGCACCCTGGTGCGCCTTTAAAACTAAACAGGGGCGCCGCGAACAGATGCTGTAAATATTAATAAATATTAATGTGCGTCCTCTCGGGCAAACTTTAAGATCAAATTACAGTTCCCATCATCCCGGGCGCGCTGAGATGCCAGCAAATGCACCAGTGTGAAAAGCTGTTTGAACTCTGAGGCAGAAGCTGCAGCACATTGGTAAGGAGTATTTCACTGCAAAATACACATTATGTTTTTTACAACGCAACATGAAACCAATTGCCTTGAATAGACACCAATAGAAAGTAGGTTGCATCACTCACACACACAGATTACTGCTGCTGTTTGTTAGTAATTTTAACTTCAGCTGCACACAAATTCCTAATTTTTGTTGTGAAAGTGAGTGAAAGTGTTTTCGTCTGCCGTCAATAGAGGGCTGTGTCTTACAGGAGCCAATCGGGCTACAAATGTTGCATGCAGGCCTCGTGGACCAAGGGGTGCGTTTGAAGGCCTGGGTTGGGGGTGGATGGGAGATTCCAGCAAACGTCTCCGCATGTATCACAAATTAGGCGTGTGATGCACGTACTATGACACACACCAATTATTTTATCTTAACATCAGAGTCAAGTCATTCCCACCGTAGATGGTATCAGTGTTTTATTTGGTAGCTGTGCATGTTGAGAGGGATTTGGGTATGATAAACTGCACAAAAGAACAGACACTTCGCTGCTAAACTCCTAATTGTCCCAAGGATTGTATATGAACAGCAGGGCCTGGAGCTGTGTAGTGGACTGGGCAGAAGGCTGTTTGCCAAAACGAATTTCAGCTGGTGTGAAATTGAGCAGCATTGGGCCAGCGAGCCTAAAGCTACAGCTTTTTAGGTGGATGCTAGTATCTCTGAGTGAGCAGTCTGTACAGCACACTCACGGAACTGAGTTACTTCTTGGCACTATGTGAACTTTGGTGTGATTTTTGTAGCTTTTAAAAAAATGCTTTGTTCAGAGCCAATGGAAATAAACACCCCGTAAAGTTAATTGCTTTTTTAGAGGCAAATGCTCTTTTGCTCAGTCTCTTACCCTCTCTTCCGAGAGTGCCAAGTTTTGCCACTTTTGCTTTTATACACTGCACACAGACCACCGAGTACTGTACCACTTCTGACTGATTTAGATGAGTAGAGACCTGTATCCAAATTGAACTATCAACCCAAAGGGGTCAGATGCAGTTACTTTCTCCAGGAACCAGTGATTCGTTGATTCTCCCAGTATCTGTAACACACCCTGACATTTGTACTTTGACTTGATAGCACTCAATTTATTTCTAACCCATATGTATCTCGGTGAAAATTTTACTTTGTAGATTCTCTTTCTTGGCCCAGTCTGTCTGCAGAAACTTGGCTTCCACCTCCATCATGCAGTTTGTCATAAAGCGCCCCATCGGAAATGTAGGTCATGCGCTGGTTGTTTAAGTGGTGTCCTGAACTACAGCGCAACACACATTTTAGGCACAATTACTTAACAATTTTCTGATGTAAATTTTGGAGTGTGATCTTTTTCTTACAACATAACATTTCATCATTACTAACATAATGCTAGATTGGGACCTTTAGTGCGCTTGAGGCATTGCACAAAGGTGTCATGTCGTGTCTTGGCTCTGCCCAGTGGAGTGTTCGTCCATTGGCTTTTTGGGTAGGTTTATTCCTGTCCACTTGAGTGCTTGCATTAAACTGGATGACAAATAATTTGCTGACTATACTACTCTACATTCACTCTACTGCTGCTAGCATGCTGCATTGGCAGATTAACGCAATCTTCCGAAAGGTGTAAAGGAGAAATATTTAAGTCGTCCCCCACCCATCACCTGTTCCACTTGGCTCCCTGGTATGAGCCCGTCTAGAGGCAATTTTTAAAAAAACGAAAGCTAGTTTTTAGAAATTTCATATGCAGACCTCAGATTATTGTTTCTGGCTTACTTAACCAATTCAAGTTTTTCATTAAACAGCTGTCATATTTTTAATTTGTTACATCTATGATTTATAATGCCTTCATCTGCTTCATCCTAATTATTTTCAGGGTGAAAAATTGAAGTAGTCCCAAAGCTGGGCTTACATCCCTTCACCCACAAAAAAAAGTAAAATAATGGGGAGCCGTGGCCAATGGCCAATAGGTCAAGGGAGCCGTGGGTCGAAAAAGTTTGGGAACCACTGACTTATAGTGTACTTTAATGGTAAAGGCCACTATAGAGACATATAAGCTTGCACTTACATGCCTACACCCTTTATATTCTGCACCCTGCCTCCTTGTCACAGGAGGCCTTCTTTAGGGGTGACTGACATATACTAAAAGCAGTGCATTGACTTTTCTACATAATGGAGCCGTTTGTACTGCACCTGCAGTCTGCAATTGCTGGCATACTGTCATTAGTTTATTTGGATCAATCAGGGTGGCACCACCAGTCCTCAAGCCCTGGGGACCCCTGTGCCACCCATGCCCTGTATACCACTGGTACTATATGCTAGGGACTTATAACGGGGGTAAAGTTTGGGATTGCTAATTTACACACTTCAGTTTTAGGGAGCGAGCATTGGCACTGGAGCCTGGTTAGCAGTTGTCAGTGCACCTTCAGAGTCGGAAACCAGCATCTAATAGTCCAAATGGGACCAAAAAGTGGGGAGGAACAGCTGCATCAAGCCCTGTTTTCTTGCAGTCACCACAAAACGTCTCTCATAACACGCAGTGTTAAATTATACCATGCATGATATTTCACAGGGCTTACCTCACACAGTCCAGGCTGAACCGCATATTTCCTGAGGCAAGTCTCACATGTTCTAGATGTCAATCTATTGCAATCGATCTCCAGCACATGTTATGGTCCTGCTCCACCTTACCTCACTACGGGCCCACTGTACATGATGTCCTAGCCACTGTTACCAAACTTACCACTCTCAACACATGGTAAGCGACCTCCATAGGAATTTCCAAGCATGGAAAAACTCACAAAGTATGAGCTTAATTCGCAAACCTAGCCCTACTGCTAGCCAAAAGGACCCTCATGTTACTTCAGAGAGCCAACCAAGATACAGCTGCCTCCCAATGACAAATGGTGCTACTCATTTGGGGGGAAGCAGAGTGTGTCACCCTACATTATGAGGCCCGCTGGCCCTGTAAACAACCCATAGCGAGTGCCTGGGACACTATGCTCTGTGTTTTGAGAACTGGTGTGCAAAGATGCCTCCATTCAATGAATCTCACAGCCTGACTAAAGCCTTGCACTACACCTGGCCCGCTGGCCCCATTCGCAAGTCCGCCAGGCAATGCAGTTTGTCACTTTTCTGCTGCCCTGCAAGAAGCAGGCATAGTGCCTCAAGATAGAGCCATGGACTCCTTTGCCCCATGAGGCCCCACATACATAGTTCACCCTTCATCTCTCACTCATGTTATTGTTTAGTTGTCCCCTTCCCTCACAATCCCTCTTTTTCCCCTCTCCTCTCTTTCTTCCCCTCCTATCGTTCAGAGGTCAACCTACTTCATTACCTGGCTCAGGGCCTTCGAGGCACCCCGGACACAACCACAATAGGCACACGCAGCACTTGCACACACTACGATTCAATGCAAGATCTGCGTCATTGTCTTTTTTACACCTGAGTGTTAGTCATGTTGCAACACGCAGAATAGCCTAAGCTTCAATATCTTGTACCTAGCATGTGTCGGATGTTACTTCTCGGTGATTATGTTGACTTCTCAGATGGAAGCAAATCCTCTATAAAATGAGTTTGCAAAACAAATACAGAGTGGGGGATGCTAAAAATCCGTCCAGGCATAACAACATAAGGGATGTGGGCCTACCTTAACACACGAAGGGTCCCATTATGGAGCTCTTTTTAGAGGACTGGATCACTGGGGAGGTGACCAGATTTTGCTTCTCATGATTTTTTCTTGCACCGAGAGAGCCCCAATTCCATCACAATCTATGGTTTAATATCAGAGGCCTGTGATCACCTGCCTTCTGAATTACAGGGACCAGGCTCTAATTCTCTAGCATGCTCGACATCTGGGCCCCATTGTATTTGAAAATGTCAATGTCATGATATTTCTTGACTACTCAAAGGCAGTCCAACAAGAATGCAGCTCCTACTTCACAGTGATGCTCTAACCGCAGCATCTGACCATTAAGTGTAGGCTGCTTTTTCCTGAAAAATTGAAAGACCTAGCAAATAAAAAGACACCGTTTTTTTATGTATAATGCTGCTTCCTTGCAAGTGAGACAAACCTAAAAACATGAGAAGTAATTTTAGCCTAAGCAGCTTTGACTGCAAAGTAATTGGTAGAGAATGGAGCGGGAGGTTGTCCCCAGTAAGTATTATGAACATACCAAACATTACATATGTGGGTTACAATAGTGACTATGAAGCTGGTAGAATAATTAATTGGAATGTAAGGGGTATGGTGAGTCAAGCTAAACAACATACATATCTTTTTATGGTTCAATGGAGTACACGTTATCCTGTTACAGGAGACCCACTTGGGGGATGAGAGCTGCAAACACTTCAGAAAAGGTGGTAGGGGGCAGGTCAATGACATATAGTTCTCTTATTTCAGGGGAGTTGTTTGGCCCGGGATCAAGTTCCCTAGCACTAGTATGGTTGTGGATTGCGATGGCAGGCATATCCTACTTCTTGGCAGATACGATGGTGAGCCACTTAATTAGCTTTGCATTTACGGCTAAATGCAGCACTGGTAAATAATGCCATCCATTGACTTTGGACCAACTTTAATTGTGAGCCAGAATCAGGTCTGTCCAGGGACTCCTGCCCCCACTCTCGGATCCTCTGTGATCAAGCGAGCATGAGACTTCAAAAACTGCATAGACCGATAGGTTCTACACAATGCTTAGGGAGGCGTTCACTATTTCAGGAGTCCGGCTAAGTGACAGAGTCACTGGGGATCTAACAACTGGAGAGTAGGCCTGTGGAAGCTTAGACTGGCAGGAGCACTTGACTATTACCCTCCTGGGTTAAGGTAATTTCCAGGTCAGAAGTGCTAGAGCCATATTTAGTCTCTTGGAGACCTTAGCTCAGTGCCTGGCACCGAGTTGCAAGACTGCATTGGCTTTCTGATCCTGGCATGCAAACTTAAAAACAAATGGAGGGGACTGATGTTCTTCTTGACATATTATACCTATGCGAAGGGTATGGTTGGCCCCAGGGGTGCCTTTTCAAAATAAACATGTGCCTGCTGATGTGCAGGATATGTCCTGGTCTATGAATTAGACAGGAGGGAAATCTGCATCATAAACACACATGCACCCAACACAGATGAGAATACCTTTTATTGGACCTTACTAGAAAGCCTACTGCCATACATAGATCTGCCCCTCATATGGGGGATGGAGAGGTGACTTTAACTGTGTTCTGGATGGAAACATGGATAGGCAACCCCTTCCCCTGAGCATAACAGCCACATTATCAGATGTAATGGGTCACCTGAGATGCATTGACATATGGTCTATCTTGCATCCAACCACCAAACATTTGTCCTGTTATTCTGCAACACATTACTCTCATAGTAGATTAAATTGCATACTGGTAACCAATCACTTCAGCACTAGAATACAAAGTGCCCAAAATCGCAACAGATTTGTCGGACCACTCACCACTGCTTGTGACCTATGCTGACAATCATTGGCGTCCATTAGGGCGCTGGGGCGATGACCCACAAGCCACCAGCGCCCGCAGCTCCCTCAGCGGCTCTGACTAAAGTAAACTGACAATGCATGTCAGTCAGCATGATGCCGGGCCACCCACCCCCTTCAGATTCTAAAGCGGGTGAGTGGTCCGGCGTCATGCTGACTCACCTGACTGACATGCATTGTCAGGCCAGGGGGTGGCGCGGAGTGCACAGCAGGCAGCAGCACAAGTGCGCATGCTGGGTTTAGGTCACAGAATTTTTCTGACCAGCCCAGTCTTGCGCACTAGTGTTGAGTCTGGCTGCAACCCTCAGTCTCCTAATGGTCAGGCGGGCGGCGAGTATCCCTGCTAAGCCAATCCTGCTTAGCGTCAGTATTGGCTGAGAGGGTTTGCCACTACAATGACGCGGCTGTTCCTGTAGAAGAGGTAATGTTGACGGCTCCAACGCCGGACCCCGGCCCAGGAGCAGCCATAGGTGGCGCGGACCCGGTCAAGTAAAATTTATTTATTTTATTTTATTTTAATCTCCCCCGGCCCCCACCCCCGTGCATATTGCGAGCGCGAGCTGCGACTGTTCGGGATACAGCCATGTGGGGAGGATGTGGAGAGGATGTGGCTTGAGGGCTAGAGCGATCAACCCTGACAGATGGGGAACCAGGGTTCGCGTCTCGGGGAGAGGCTCGACAACAACCTGTGATTCTAGGCAAATCAGTACGGAGAGATTGAAGTCATTTGAAATGAATGTGTTTGTAATGAAACGGAGCTGGGGCTCTTGTAAAGCGAATGTCATTGCTTCGGATTGAGTTTGCGCATCATAAAAAAGGATGTGGTTAGTTTATTTCTGTTCTTGGTTTGCTTGTCTGTCGAAAGACTCTTCCTGCGCATTAGGCCAATTGCCACTGCCACAGCATTGCACTGATTGCAGAGAGTCAGTCAGGGAGTGAAAGGCCCAGGGCCAGCGAGGCGTGTAGGAACAGCTGGACGGCAGTGTTCCTGCTGAACGGCCCTGCAGCATGAACCTAGCCTGCCTCAGATCACAGGCAGTGTCAGCGCTGCAGCGCGCACACCGTACACGAGGAGGAAGCGAGGTGAGGGGGTTTGTTTATGAACTCGTAACCTCTCACTCTAGGATGTCCAGGCCTGGCCTCAGGGCGGAGACATTCGGGGACAGAATGTTACAGGCAGACCACTGTCACGCTAATATTATGTGTTTAAACTTTGTCTGGCCTGCAGTGTTTTTTTACTTTACAATCCTTAACATTTTGATTGCGGAGCACATGTGGGTCAGGCAATCCGTGCCATTAACCAGGCCAATCAGTGGTCCTTATATGGCATCACAATACCACCCATAGCTAGAAAAGAAACTGAAAGAATGTCTAGAAACCACTCTAATGTACCTGATGCACTCGAGGTTAAACCATCCTAAAATATACCATGAGCTGGCATGTCACTAACTGAGTTTCTACTGCCTCACTTCAGTTATGTGCTTTGGGGCTTGAGCAGAACAATGCATTTGACACTCACTCTCTAGTTGCATTTTTCACTGTCATATGTCACGATATGTTAATGCTATTAAATGTCCTGAGCCCAATGTTTATGGCCTGACACGTGTCTGGTGGTTTGGGGAAAGCACCCTTTTCAGCTCCTCCCAAATGGACACAAAACATTCAAGGTATTTGTCAGGGGATGAACTTTGTGTCCCGTCTGGCAAATCACAATAACTTGCATTTCCTCTGTAGCGTTCATTTTATATCAATAAAGAAATCCGAGGTGCCCAGCATTGTTATCTGAAGGTTTGTTATAAAGTTCTGTGGTTATATTGAATAGGCAACTACCTATGTATAACATCTCTTTATCGATGTCATACCACACTTTAATTATTGCTTTATTAACTTTCTTGTTTTCTCAAATATGCTTGAAGTCAGGCTGCCGTGCACTCACCCCAAACTTTTACGCCCACTACTTTTAAATGTCACCAGCCACCACTGCTGACAATCAGTGACAAGAGCAGCCATTCTATTAGAGGTTAAACCCGTACGCCCTGACTGGTGCGATATTCTACTCAGAAGGTAAGGAGACAGTAGAATCTTACCTTGAGAATAACAGGTGGGTCCAGGCACACAAGAGCAACAGAGTGGGAGACACTGAAAGCGGTGATGAGAGGGGACTGATCTCCAAGATGGTATCAAACTTCGCCTCAGATGAGAAATCACACACAAGTAGACCATACAGACTTATTTACAAGCATGAGAGGGCATTGAACCTGCACCGATGGGATGCTTGTTACATTTGGACTGTGAAATAGCCACTCTATGGTAACAGTAGATAAGCTCACACTCCAAGACTATTGTCAAAGGTTCTGGACTGTGGGGATAAATCATGGCTTCTGTTAGCATGACTACTGAAAATGGATGCTTTGTCTCCCCTAATACTCTCTCTGAAGGGGACTGATGGAATTAGAGCGGTGATACAAGCCTGTATGAAATACGCTACTGACTGATTACTTGGCTATGCTCTATATGAAACCACGTGAGAAGGGTGAAAATCACATAGGGACCTTCCTGGAGCATCTTAATGTTCCAGTGATATTACTGGAGAACAGATTAGGACTAAAGGTGGAGATTACACTGGAGGAAGGAGTTGCCACCACAAGCAGCCTGATGAGGAAAGCACCGGGCGGGTGATGTTTTTCCATTGAAATTTCAAACTTATTCTGACCTCCTGGCAGGTAGACTCTTGGAAATATATCTGGAAGCTTACTAATTGGGAGCCCTTCCGATCACCGCAAGAGAAGCTGTGATAGTCATGATACCCAAAGCAGATTAGAACCCTAAGGAACGGGCCTCATACAGGCCCCTGTTAATGCTTGATGTAAACACGAAGATACTCTCCCGGGTGTTTCGGCTTCCCGACTTGCCTAAGATTGGGGCAATGATACATGGACCAATGTCACGTCATACCATGAGGAACACTGCTTTCTGTACTGCTGTTCGCTGCTTGAGTCTCTAGGCTTTAGGTCGCTTGGACCCAGTATTGTTCTTGGTGGTGCCAGTAACCAGTCTTTAAAAGTTCTAGCTGGTCATTTCACTCCTCCATCTGTCTTTCCCTCTTTGCTGTTGGTTGCTTTTTTTTGCCAACAGACTGTATGATTTGTATATCCAAATAGAGGATGACGCACCGCGTACTACTAAAGTAATTTTCTGGGAAAATGTAACCAACACTTATGACATTCTCTTAGTTGAAGTGGATTGGCCACCTGAGTTTGTTGGAAAACCACACGAGGGGAAGATATAATTATACCATCCTTTTCCGTCCCTCTTCCTGAAGTTGTCAAACAAGCGTATGCTGTGATGTGGGCTCTTGCCTTATACTGCAACCATGTAGGCTAGGATAACGATTCACCTTATCACATTATGTCTATGAGGTCCTGCCCACAAGTGCAACTACAATACTCAATCATGAAGTTAAACACCCGGTTAAGGAAGTTCTAACACATTTTGAGAATCAAGGTGTAATTGAGACTTGCATTTCTCCAATGAACACTCCTTTATTTCCAGTAGTGATACCAGATCACTCCTATTGCTTAGCCTTGGACTACAGACATTTAAACAGTCATACACGCACATTTGCAATTCAAAATTCACTTACTGCAGCACTAATGAACAACATAGTGCACAAAAACTACAAAACCACTTTGGACATTTTCAATGGCCATTTTCTGCCAAAACATGCAATTCAAAATTCACTTACTGCAGCACTAATGAACAACATAGTGCACAAAAAATACAAAACCACTTTGGACATTTTCAATGACCATTTTCTGCCAAAACATAGTTCCTGAAAGCAAAGACGTAACTGCATTCACCGCTTTAGGGGTCCAGAAATTGTTTTAGCCGACTTCCTCTGGGATATAAGATGAGCCCTGGTGTGTTCTCTGCCCGAGTAACATCAAATTGACATGTAATTGACTCAGAGGCATTGTCCTATGTCAATGACATATATGTCACGGATGATGATTTAAACGCACATCTAGCAAGAGTAGATTGCACTGTTTTGGATTTGCTAAAAATGGCTACAAATTACACTTTCAGAAAACAAAAATTACCTTTCTCAATGTCCTATTCTTGGGATACGAGTTTTCAAATGAAGACAAACGTCTTGCACCTCTTTTTTGGGAGAAATGTGCACTCCTACAACCACAGAACACAATAAAAAAGCTGCAATCACTTTTATGCATTCTCAACTTTGGTAGAACATTTATACCAGAATATGTATAACTGGTAAAACTGTTTTATGAATTAATTCACCCAGACATTTCCAGTAACCATTGGACATCAGAACATACACATATTCTGAGAACACTTCAAACAGATATGCTTGCTACAAGACACTTACACAATCATGTCAACACAACTAATTTGGTGATCCGCATGAGTCACAGTTAACAAAGGTGATACTGTACCAATTGTTTATAAATCACATTTATATTCAAATGCTGAAATGCGTTTTGCACCTACAGAAAAAATGACTGCTGTTCAGACAGCTGTTTTAAAGGAAAGACAGTTGACTGAGGGGAAACGCATAATTGTGGTTACTCCCATTCCAGCCTTAGAAGCTGTCACCAAGGCAAGCATTCCTAACGTGAAAGCCTTACATCCAAGATGGATACAGTGGGCCACTTCCTTAACAGCAACTGATGTGGTCTATGTCTTTGACCCTACTTTACAAACACAATAATTCCTACAATATGAACAAGAATATCCTGTGCCCAGTGATATTTTGCCTGTTTACCAGTATGACTATATTGAATATACTGATGGTTCTGCACAGTCTGCAGCTGGCACTAAACAGCAACACTTAGCAGTATGTGCTGAAGTGTGTGGTGTCATGAGGAATGGAGAATTCCATCCTCAAAACTTTTACACAATCTCTAGGGGATTGTACTGCTCAGCTGACTGAACTCAAAGCTCTAATTATGGCACTAAGAATACCGATCCTGAATTCCCCACACTTATAATGTCTGATTCGTATTACTGTGTCCAGTCTTTTAATGAGCACTTACATTATTGCCGCTTGAATGGATTCAGAGAGTTAAAAGGGAATGCGATCATACATAAATTACTTTGGGGAAAGGTGGCACATCTTAAAGAATGTTTGCCACGGGCTTATGTAAATACATAAAGCCACCAACGCGTTGGAATACATGTTGCAGGGAATTCGCTGGCTGATGAAGCTGTAAAAGCAGCGGTTCAGACTGCTGTAGTAGCTGCAATTACTCGTTCGCACACAAGAGTGGATGGTGGCATCATGGTAGCTGTCTATGCTTCATGCACTGACACACCACTACCTAAACAATTTCCAGCAAAATATACCTATCTATTGAGTGCCCAAAACATACATTTTGCTTGCATTCCTAGAGTGGGGAATCAAGTGATAACAAATGAAGTCCGAATGGGGGGTTAGCCTCTGCCTATGCCGGTGTGGCGGCTACATTGTCCTTACTACAGAAATACCATTGGTGGCATGGTCTTTACAAACGGACTAAACAATATGTTCTTAGCTGTGAAATTTTCAGCATATTAAAAGTTCCACCGCAGACACTGCTCTTAGTTTCAAACAAACCATTGACATTATTCTATCTTGACCACTGTGGACCTTTAAATTTGGATGGTTTGTTTAAATGTAGTCTATTGGCAGAAGATTCATGTTCTAGATTTCTACGAGCGTGCCACAGTGGCTGGCTGATGCTCGAACTGTTCAAAAAAATGTCAAGTCTTTATCGGGTCATATGCAGTAGTTGCATTCCACTCAGACTAGGGACCAGGGTTTGCCTGCAGGGCCTACTGGGATACCATGGGTGTGGCTGCATTATTCCTCCCCCTATCATCCTGAGGCATATTCGATAATGGGAAGGAAAATCCATGACTTAAAGCAGTCTTTAATACAGCAAGAGTATTACGTTCAGGTCGCAGTTGGTTCCATCACTTTTATGGAGTCCAGAGCACTTTAAATAATCTGTCTAGAAGATCCTTGGGCGACCGGACCCCCTACGAAGTCCTGTTTGGAGTCCCGATGTACCTTTCCGACCTTGGTAACCCTGGCACAGTGTCAGCAGATATGCCTTTTGACATCAATAAATGTTTAGCGGTCTTACAGGAACTACAATACTTTTGAGATGAGCGCTCAAATGAAACTACTAAACATTCTGCCACTGAAAAAGTGAAGGAGCAACCAGCAACTTCTATCTGGATTCCTAAAGTTGGGGATCTAATTCAAGAGATCACTGAAAAGGAGGTGTTTGGCCCATCATACAGAGCACCGGTGCCAGTCCTTGGCATTCAGGGTACCAGAACTGTATTTTTGCCACCACCTGCTAGTTGTAGAGACAAACAGTTTGTTTCAATAGATTTTGTCAAACCGCACAATGCAACCAGTTCGATACAGTAGGCCATGAGAACTCTGGGGTAGTTACCTGTCTCCTCTCACTACCAAGCAAAAGCCAAAGGAAATGATGGACGGAGTGTTGAACATTGCAATCACTCACCCCCAGTCAACTGATCTGGGTTTAATCCATCACCGTTCTTTAGCCCACTCTGCCACCCCAGTTCAGACATGGCCATACGCAAATCAGTCTGATCCTGTGCCTCATGGGAACAGTCCAGTCCGAACTGCCAAGCCATGTCTTCTCTGGACCGGAAACAAGCTTCCTAGGACCGGTTTCTGGCATTTCAGCCGTCTTCAGCCAGGCTTGCTTGAATCCAGTGGCAAAGTGAGCAAGGGACTCACGTCTGAGCAGACCCTGCCAACTTATGGCGGACAAAGCAAAAACCAAAGGAAATGATGGACGGAGTTTTGAACATTGCAATCACTCACCCCCAGTCAACTGATCTGGGTTCAATCCATCACCGTTCTTTAGCCCACTCTGCCACCCCAGTTCAGACATGGCCATATGCAAATCAGTCTGACCCTGTGCCTCATGGGAACAGTCCAGCCCGAACTGCCAAGCCATGTCTTCCCTGGACCGGAAACAAGCTTCCTAGGACCGGTTTCTGGCATTTCAGCCGTCTTCAGCCAGGCTTGCTTGAATCCAGTGGCAAAGTGAGCAAGGGACTCACGTCTGAGCATACCCTGCCAACTTATGGCGGACAAAGCAAAAACCAAAGGAAATGATGGACGGAGTGTTGAACATTGCAATCACTCACCCCCAGTCAACTGATCTGGGTTTAATCCATCACCGTTCTTTAGCCCACTCTGCCACCCCAGTTCAGACATGGCCATATGCAAATCCGTCTGACCCTGTGCCTCATGGGAACAGTCCAGCCCGAACTGCCAAGCCATGTCTTCCCTGGACCGGAAACAAGCTTCCTAGGACCGGTTTCTGGCATTTCAGCCGTCTTCAGCCAGGCTTGCTTGAATCCAGTGGCAAAGTGAGCAAGGGACTCACGTCTGCGCATACCCTGCCAACTTATGGTGGACAAAGCAAAAACCAAAGGAAATGATGGACGGAGTGTTGAACATTGCGATCACTCACCCCCAGTCAACTGATCTGGGTTTAATCCATCACCGTTCTTTAGCCCACTCTGCCACCCCAGTTCAGACATGGCCATATGCAAATCAGTCTGACCCTGTGCCTCATGGGAACAGTCCAGTCCGAACTGCCAAGCCATGTCTTCCCTGGACCGGATGCTTCCTAGGACCGGTTTCTAGCATTTCAGCCGTCTTCAGCCAGGCTTGCTTGAATCCAGTGGCAAAGTGAGCACTTTCTGCATTTGCTTTTCCTAATGGAATTGTTTGGGATAAGATCCCATTTGATTTTTTTGTCCTACATAAACATTACAAAATCCTTAGGTATTTAAAGTGTTGATGGATGACATTATCTCTCCTGGTAGTATTTCTGTTGACTGGGATATCACCATTGTTAAAAGCATGCTTTCTCAACTAGAAACGTATATAGTAATCGAAACTGAAGAATTGTATCTAAATTCTGCTAAATATGGTGAGATGTTTTGTTATCACTATGCATACCATTATTTACACAGAGCTAGTACTCCATGTGCAGTTTTCAATTGCACACAATGGGAATATTGCCCACTGTGACCAGTGGGTAGTTCAAAAACATACTTTAAAAAGTTTACATACTTTTCCAGTAACAACCTGTTAGACTCTGTTTATTATTATTATTATAAGCTTACACCTTCCCCAGTGAAGAAAAATATGCTGACTCCAAAAAATAATTCTATTCAGACTCCTTCATTTCCCAGCTGGCCAAACAAAGCTATACATTTTGAAAATAAAACATTGAGTAAAAATCAATTTGGGGAACACAAAACTGACATTTGGGGAACACAAAACGGGCAATGATGGTTTGTTTAGAGCTTGCCTAATACCCAGACAGATAATATTTCTGAAGAAGACAGTGCAGCAAACCACCTGTCTGGAGAAAATTAAAGACATGAACACACCTAACATTCCCTCAGTTACATGTTTCGACCATTTGTGGTTCCGTGAATTCTGAACCCATTCAATGAAGGTTGTCGTATCGTGATGATTTTGATATCAGCGAACCGCAACTGACAAGTGCGGTATGCGTAAGCGTTTTCGTCATGCTACACCGATGGATTCACTGTGTATTTGACGATCTAGTCTGCACCCTTGGGTTTCATTTTGTGCATAACCGCCATTTTGTGGTTGCCCTCACATAGGCTAATGACTACAGGGTGACTGTGGCCAAGCGAGCCTCTAAGGACGCATACACTTTAGCTTAAGTTCGTGTTGACTCCTGTTTGAACTGAGTCAACTGACCCTGTTGCCCGAGGCTAAACTTGTTGAGGCAGTACCTTGTTAAGCAGCTGGTCAGATAGAGATCAAAGAGCAGGACATTTTTGATTCTATGGCACACGCACACACCCCTCTATCTTGCCTCTCATCTGTTTCTGCTCCTTCCTTTTATGGCCTTATGGCCTAATTATTGATTTGGGTTGAAGTCTTTTATGATGGGCCCGTCCGGCCTGTTCGAGCAAGAATGCTGGATTTTTGCCTTGTCATTGGCGATGGGTTGGATAACTGAAAGTGGGTTTGTCATTATGTGATGCCTCTGTAAATATCATCCTCTGATTGGTCAAATTTGTGAGTAATTGCTGCTAGCCAGGAACGTGGTTTTTGGCATAAAAGACGATGCTCCGCTCTATTATGTTGAGCAGTCTCCTGAGAACATACACCGTGTTGTACTTCTAGGACCTCTGTTACTGGCTGCAGCTAATAAAATTGATCTTTGATGTCAACAGAAGAATCCCGTGTCTCTGTACTCTAAGACAGGTGGACCAGAAGACTTCGGGCATGTCCCCTGCGCCGCTGGGTTTAAATCCCGGTTCTTCACATTGGCAACACTTTGCAAATTTCACAGAAGAATGGCTCAATAATATGATACAGAATAGCATATATAATTCACTTTCAGGTTCAGACAGGTAGTTAGTGTGGCTAGTCTACACTAATAGGTGTCCTGCACCTTTTTTAAACACTTCCACAGTTTTAAAGCAAGCAGACCAGACCCACGGTACATACAGACACAGCATTCAGGAGTGATTACCACCTGTAGCGTAGGTAAGTTATGCCAGCAATGGTTACAACATGCCACTTTCTCTGCAGTTAGGGAACATTTATCTCTCCTTTCTGATGACATGGATCTGGAAGATTTCTTGTTGGGTCGTAGATCACCATGTTTTAAACGTTTTCTATATGCCATATACAATGAAATTTGGAAACTTTTTCAATAGCAAGCTATTGAGAGTTTAAGAGAAATTGACTGGGCTAATTTGGAAAAGGCTTTAGCTGTTGTGGATAATGACATGACCACATTTGTAACTCGCATTTATTCTTTGAATAATATTTAAGGCTCTCAGTTTTCCATTTTTACAGATTTTTTACAGATACATAGAGACAGAAAACAATGTTTCCTGTCTGTATTTATTTATAAAAGCAGGAAAATATGGAAAATGATGCTTCTCATGGGTGACTCTTCATGCTATTTTTCCTGCTTTCCAGGACAACAGCTGAGCAGATAGCATTAGAACTTGTAAAACAGGTTCAGAGTTCCCTAAATACAGTCATATGTTAACATAAATGTGTATTATGATGCTGATATTCACCTGTGGCTGTTATGTTTACCTATAGTTGGCTGCTTAATTTGCTAAATTGTGATAGGTAGCAAAGTATGAGTGCTTGTTTTCCAGTTAAATACATGTGGAAATATACAATTTTACAACTCCATTTAGTCTGAAAACACAATTTAAATATGGATGAATACCAATGAGATGGCCAAAAAATAAAAATGGATAAATACAGACGGAAATGCTAAGATTGATTGTGCAATTGCGTTGGACATTGCAGATTTTAAAATCAAATTGTTTGCCATGGAAATATATGAATGTGACTGATTTGTTTTTGCCTTATAATTTAAGATGCACAAAAAAGAATAATTGCAAAAAGATGCAACTTACACAGTAAGTTTGGAACATTTAGATCAATTGCCCTTTGCAGTAGTTGAAACACCATCAGCCATGTGGCTGATTCATGGATTTATTTAATTACCAATATCAGCGTTTCATTTTACATCTTGTTTGAAACACTTTCAAGTAGGCATATATGAAGCGTTAGGAGAGACATTTGTTCACAAATCTGAGTTTTACCCTTTGATTACAGGTGTGGAGACACTGAATTCTTTTTCAGCAGAAACAAATGTGAAAATTTGTTTAGCCATTCATCAGTTTGTAAAGAGATGATACTTCATATAGCGTGCAATGCCTTCATGGCCAATGTGGCATGTTATCTGAAAGGCGCGCCACAACAGCCTTAATGCGGCCAGTATTACTTTCAAAGGGAAGTTATTTGATCCTGAAATACCAATGTTGTTGTGGGATGATACCGGGAGTGTATCAACAAAGAGTCCGCGGGTCTTCACAAAGGCAAAACTAAAAACTGAATATAACCCAACAAAATGTTCATGAAAGAAGTCCTCAAAAAGAGGACGGAATCCCATCACCCACCGAAGTGGCATGCTTCATCATCTGGAGCCTCCTCTTAACCACACCTAGTGCCGTTAAGGAGCTACAACTCCTTGCTAGTGTCAATAGGAGGAGCTTGCGGATGTTTTCAGTGTGTACCAGGAGGACTAAATCTCCAAATAAACAATGAAGCTACCTATCGTGTGACGGAGTACGATGTGAAAAATGTGCAGTGCATATAACCAGTGATTTTAAAATTAACTACCCAGAGAAAATAAATGTATTCAGTATCTCAGGGTGTTAACCTAAAAACCATGGAAGCGTATACTCGTCTGAGTGCGCTAATACCATAAAGCGGTCTGCATGTTTCAGCCAACTGTGATCAAAAAAGTGTAATCGTGGCTTTCTTCAGGACCATACAACGATACTACTGCAGTAAGAATAAGTCAAATATAAATTAATCACAAGACTAGGAACGATACAACCAACTGGTGTACCTGTGTATTCATAGGTAAACGATACTGCAGGAGGAATCAGTGATCACCTGTCAGAGAAAGCAAACAGAAAGCAAATATCACAAACAATGTTGGATCAAAACCAGTCAGGAGCTACAACAACTGTATAAATACATGATTGTCATGCGACAGATCTAAAATGAACCTTCTTACCCGCACCAAATCGGGGATACCGCCCACCGCTCCTGGTAACAACTCAGGGCGTGAGGCAACGCTCTATAGAGAAAAGAGAAAAAATAAAACTAAAAAACTAACAAACCAATGTCTCTGAGGAACCACAGACTGAGTTCTTTCTAATGGCACCATGTGCAGAGACTGAACGGCAATGCTGACATAGGCAATACAGCGTACATCAACTAGATTTGATCTAAGCCCAAGCAAAATGCCTCAGGCATGTCAGTTGTAATCTTCTTCCTTCATAAGGAGGTAGAACAACATAAGTAGTGGACAGTGTCCAATTCTAAAACAGAATGTTATTCTAAACATATAGCACAGCGCTATCTCTTATATGTTTACAAAAAACTATCAATCTCATCAAGCCGGTGAACTCGTCAGGAATCAATTCGAGGAGAGTCATATTTAAAGAATACGTGGCTCAACCTCGGAAGAACACACATGTTAAGTACTGCTGCTGGCTATTCTGCAGCAGATGTAAACAAAAAGAGAGCGAGGAAAACAAGGTAACTTGTCCTTTTCCCCAATGAATTTTCAGAAACAAGATGGACAAGTACTTAGGGAAGGTAACTTGTAGCAAAGGTTTTTCGCCGTCACCTTAGTCCTGAATTGCAGGCCAGTCCTATACCAGTTTACCCTCAATGATCGTTAGGACTAGGCACTATTACGGCTTTCATTTAACTTTGAATTTCATCTCAGCCCACTCATGCTGCATTAACGAGATGAATTCACATCATTTGCCGATCCACTTTACTTCCATTTTCTGACAGGGACCAGAGGGGACGCTATCTACCGATCGGATACCAGAGGCATAACGACCTCATTTTTTCAGTGAGCCCAATTTTTGTGTCTTCCATGTTGTCAGTCCTAAGTGTTGTTGGTGTCTAGTCGGTTTTCACGTGATTATCATAGCACGATATGACGCGCCACAATATAATCTATGTCACATAAACGTCAACTAGCATGTCTCAAATATGTTTTCTAGTCTGTGTGAATGACACGATACGTCACAATGAAGCAGAAATGCCTTACATTTAGAGCTAAAGTGCATAAAAACACGTGCACAATTGATAGTGATGATACCGTTTATGAGCACCAAGTGCCCCATTTTGCTACGCAAATCTTTTTTTCACTTACCTGTACATTTTACACGATTCCTTGCGTATACCCACTACACTGGGGCACATTGTAGCCACGCAAGTTTTCTCTAGTGGACATGCCTGCCTACTACTTCACATGCATGTCACCACCTGCTACATTATACAGGAGCATGCATTTAAATGAAATAGATTCACGAATAAACAACTATTTATCTGTATTGATCAACCTTTTATTTTCAGGTACTCCCAACAAAGGTTTTGGTGAGTAATGATCGCTAACCACTACACTCACAGCACACTTTAGGGTGTGTGCTGATATTTCACATCACATGTGGCCTCTCCTATTTTTAGGCCACTCACTAATTTTTTGGTCCTGAAGAAAGCCTCAAGAACCATCTGAAGGCTGAAACTAGTAGACCTCATTTATAAGGGATACCAAGGCAAATAACAAACCTTAGTAGAGATCCCGATTATATTTTTACTCATGTCCTGGGACCCTTGTAATAAATAATTGTTGTCAAAGGGCATTCTCAGAGACATTTTTAACACATAGTTGCACGTCACATACTAAGTCACTTTCCTTTCACTTAACAACCTGCTCCGCTGTAAATCAGGCGTTGTAGCACAGCTGGGTTGCACTAGGCAATCCAGTTGGGCCCCGATGATGAAGCATGCCACCTACCAGGTAGGTGGGTGAGGGGTTTCTTACAATAGTTGTTTATTCTCCTTCAACAGGTGACGGTGAAAAACCTTTGCTACAAGTTACCTATTCTGCAGCAGACACACATGGCAAACCTGGCCAAAATAATCATCCCCGCAGCGAATGATTAGAACTCTAAAGATTCTACATCATAGAATGTAGCGCGCTCGCACCCTTACCTGTCCGTCGTTACACCGGACGTTCCTCCTGAGTATTCCGAGCGGTAACCGGACCGGAGCGAGCGCGTTGTTTATAAAGCTCATGATGATCAAAAAAGCTTATGCGTCAAACGCCGCGACGTCTATGAGTGACTCGTCGCGTGAAAATTACATGTTAGTACGTGGCCACGTACCTTGCCTGATGGGAAATTTAGTATCGGCTCTGTCCGATACATATCAAGCAGCCGGATTCGTGACCAAACCTACCAGAGTCCTAAAATATACGGGCGTGTCAACAAAACAAATTAAAGAATTTGAAAAAATACTTGAAAAAATACACACCACTTTCGACTGGTGATGATAGCTTCAAACTCACAGCAAAAAAGTCAACAAGTATACAAATCAAGCAGAAAGTCTAGCAATATCATGAGATAGATAAAATGATACACCGTAAATTTAAGTGACATCTGATAAATTTCCAATCCCATGTATCAGAATGATGTTTGTCTAGTGACTTATACATTAGTGAATATGTAGAGCCAGGCAACGAAACCACAACAGAGCGTCTCTCAGGGAAGAAAGATCTAGATTAGAGGTGATGTTCATAGCAACCGATATAAAATGCCTAGACAAATGATCTAAAATGGTAGTAATAATATCATAGCCCATATGAGGCAGTGGAATAAGTCTGTTCTGGACAGTCACTAACATTGATATAAAGTGAACAATACTCAATAGAGCTGTAAAAGAGTAGTCGAATCAAGTAAAAAGTACAGTGGACACATCTTGTTTCAACGCACTGAGATCCAAGGAATGGCATCATTTAATCCATCCACATCACTATGCAGCCTAAACACCCAGCGTTGTTCTTTTTTGAATAAAAAATTTGATATATCAGTGACGTGCGAGGGAATCAAAGGTTGCTCAAGAATAGTCCAGGAAACTTCTTCAGGTTTGTGTTTGAGTTCCAAAAAATGATTGGTCAAGCGAGTAGATTGTTTTTTACATCTAATGGTACTTTTATGTTCCATGATTCTCTGCTTGACTTTTCTAGTTACAACAAACAATTGATGGACGGAATGCTGACAATGCAGACATTCTCCCCCAGTCAAGAGATCTGGGTTAAATCCATCATTCTTTTGCCCACTACACCACCCCAGTTTAGACATGGCCATATGCAAATCAGTCTTGACCCTGTGCCTCATGGGAACAGTCCAGCCCGAACTGCCAAGCCATGTCTTCCCTGGACCGGAATCAAGCATTCTAGGACCGGTTTCTGGCTATCAGCCGTCATCAGCCAGGATAGCTTGACTCCAGTGGCGTAGTGAGCACGGGTCCCACGTCTGGGAATACCCATCCCACTTAGGGCGAAAAGCGTTACAACAAACAATTGATGGACGGAATGCTGACAATGCAGACATTCTCCCCCAGTCAAGAGATCTGGGTTAAATCCATCATTCTTTTGCCCACTACACCACCCCAGTTTAGACATGGCCATATGCAAATCAGTCTTGACCCTGTGCCTCATGGGAACAGTCCAGCCCGAACTGCCAAGCCATGTCTTCCCTGGACCGGAATCAAGCATCCTAGGACCGGTTTCTGGCTATCGGGCCCAGATCTCTGTACTGGGGTGAATGTATGACATTGTTCTGCATTCTGTCCATCAATTGTTGTTTTTGCATTTGTCACCCGAGTGGGAAGGGTATGCTCAGACGTGAGTCCCTTGCTCTCCATGCCACTGGAATCAGGCTATCCTGGCTGACGAGGGCTGAAAGCCCGAAACCGGTCCTAGGATGCTTGTTTCCAGTCCAGGGAGGACCTGGCTTGGCAGTTCGGGCTGGACTGTTCCCATGGGGCACAGGGTCAAGACTGATTTGCATATGGCTGGGTTCAAACTGGAATGGCATGGTGAGCAAAAAAACGATGGATTTAGGCCCAGATCTCTGTACTGGGGTGAATGTATGACATTGTTCTGCATTCTGTCCATCAATTGTTGTTTTTGCATTTGACTTTTCTAGTTGTCATCCCAACATATGTTTTCTTGCATGGACATGTGATGAGATAAATTACCTTATCACTAATGCAATTGGTGTGTCTTGTTTGCCTCCATGGTTTAGCAGTACCAATGTCGATTTCGGTGGTATGTTTTGTTTGGGGACACACTGCACAGTTGCCGCAAGCAAAGTGTCCCTGTATAGGCGGTAAGTTCCACAAGGTGTTCACAGGGGTCGCAGCCACATTCTTGGGTCGTGTGTGGACTAAAGTGTCACGTAGATTGGCGCTTCTCTTGAAAGAGAACAGGGGAGGAGAAAGTTTAACATCCACCATGTTCAAAATGCGCCAATGTTTACGCACAATCTTTTGGATATGATTCGATTGGGTGCTAAAAGTATTGACAAAAGTTAGTCTGTCCAACGATGTTTTAGATTAAGCAGGTTCCAGAAGGGCTTCACGATCGTTATTAGAAGCCCTTTTGTAAGATTGTCGTATGAGTTTAGAAGGATACTGTCTGGCTCGAAGATTCCGTGACAATACATCAGCATGTTTCATAAAGTTCTCTGTAGTAGAACAGTTACGCCTTAACCTCAAGAATTGGCCAAACGGTAGACCTGCCCGCAGAGCCTTGGGATGGAAACTGTCATACGACAAGAGTGAATTTCTGGCCATAGGTTTAGTGTACAGTTCACTCTCCAGGCCCCTCATAGTTGCAAAAATACGGAGGTCTAGAAAAGAAATACTCAATTTGCTGCATCGTAAAGTTGAGAAAACTATTCTGAATATTCAGCCAAGCATGGAACACGGTAAGTGTGGAAAAGTCGCCTCTCCAAATGATGAAAATATCATCAATATAGCGTTTCCACTCCATGATACCAGGAGTACCACATGTGATGACGGTTTCTAGGATCGTGACCTGTTGGAACAAGGTATTGTTCCCACCTACACACACAGTCATGGAAACTACTACATGGCTTTGATTCCAATTTTTAATGTTACATTTGATAAGTTAACTGAACGCCTTAGTGGTTCACAAGAACATTGTGCTAACATCTGCTGGAGAAACATTAGCTCTGCAAGTTGCAAGCTCTTCCTCTGAAATACAAGCACTACTATGCACAAACCTGCTATAGCATTTTGGTAAACTTGTGCACCACATATTTAATGCTTCAACTACCATGGGAGTGGTACACTTTTTTTTTTTAAGCGATTGGGTCTGACTTCGTCAGCATGTTCCAGACTGTATTCAGAGTGATTCCATCCTTTATACACTTTTTGGTTCCCAGACGTATTTGGAGGCATACCATTAATGTTATTCCTACTTGTTGAAATTGGCCCTATTTTTGCTCTTCTGCAATGGGTGTTCCACCTCGAAACCGAATGGTGATGGAACTAACACATGTCCTACTGTCTCATGAACACAGGATACAGTACTTTGGAGTGTCTTTACTTCAGGAACTAAATGACAACTGGTCTTTGTCCTTTAGACTTATATGGTTACACTGCCTACAGCGCGTGTTCTGCTGCATGTTGTGCACTGGATCTAAGTCTTGTGATGCAACTGATTCAATCTACAGATATGGATCTGCATGTGCGTCCATTGAGAGCTCATCTTCAGTTGTGTCCTAAGAAACTACCATTGCTACAGGATTTCAACTATGATCCATTCCTGGATTCTGGCTCCTCCACTGGGGTGACAGTGCTGGCTCGCACACCATCAGCATCTGCTGATTTGACTGGATATGACCATGCTTGTTCTTTGGAACTTGCAGTACGGGACACTGTGGGAACATCGTCTGTGAATGTGGGTTCCTTCCTGGATCCTTTTGAGTCTCTGAAAATAGAAAACATTTTGGGAGCGTCCTAGATTTTTTAATTCGGCCTCTTGTTTTTATTTCAAATTAACCTTTTATCCATTTATATTAATTGTGTGCTTTTTGCATTTTGTATTGCATTATTGCTTTTAATGACTTTTGTTATTAAAGTATATTTTGTAACCAATATGTTTATATTTTAAGCTTTTAAGTTGAGCAAGAATCTCATTCCGGCCAAGGAGTGGGTGTTGTAAGATTCAACTGTGCCAGCTCTAAAGTCTCCATTTTAAACTACACATTTTAACTTAACATCTTTTTCTAATGTTGACTTTTTACATGCTTTGCACTTACACGATAACATACTTAGAAATTATACTGCATGAAGTGCATTCCTATTAGGCATATTATCAGGGTTGCCTGTACACTCTGTCCAAAGTTAGCCACATTGAACATGATGCCCTTGCATTTAGTTATCCGGTTGGAGACAGTTCTGAGTCTCAAGGCAAACAATCCCATCAGCTCTGCTCCTGTGACACAGTGTGATTGGAACAGCACTTTTATTATACATGCTGCCTCTGTGCCACATTTCGGTAGAGGAGCACTTCTGCTCTTATTATCCAGGAATGATGTGCACTGTGACTGAGATGCAGCCCTGCTGACTCTAACCTTCATCCTGTAAAGGACGATAGCCTGCTCTACACCAGAGAAACTTCCTGATACATCATACCCAGGTATGGGAGGTTGGGTTGTCCCAAGAGATTTGGCAGAGGGTACTCCCAGTATGCTCTTGCTAGTGTCAAATCCTGTGGTATGAACATCATATCATACGCTGACGACACTCGGCTCATCCTCTCTCTGTCCTCAAACCCCACTAACACCAAAGCCAATTACCACAGGTGCATGACCAGTGTAGCCAGCTGGATGCAAAACATATGTCTCAAACTCAACATAAACAAAACAGAGATACTCATCTTCGGGAGCAACACCTCCCCATTGAACGACTCCTGGTGGCCAGCAGAACTGGATCCCACACCCACTCCCACAGACCACTCAAGAAACTAGTAGCGTTTTGTCATAAACAGGGGGCACCTGTGTTGTTTGGGCCGTGGCTCGGTGCCTATCTAGAGAAACGTACCAAACCCAGACATTTCTGAAAACTAAAACCCAGGGGAGTCCAGCGCTGTATGGCTTGTGTGGATCCCTCAACGTTTTCTTACCCAAAATCACTGCCAACCTCGAATTTAGCTAAAAAGTCAAATTTTCCTCCAATTTGGGAAGGTTGTGAGATCACCAAGCCTGCATAAATTTCCCACAACCCAGCATTCCCCTCAATCTCTCGATAACAATAATACCTCACTCATGTGGGTGCCCAAGGCAGTGTCAGCCTAAAAACGTATGAAAAAAACCTGCCCTTTTAGACCCACTTTGGTTCCCCCTCAGTTTTTCATTTTATAAGTTTTTAGGTTCTTTGCTTTGGGCACCCACACAAGTGAGGTATCATTTTTTTCAGGAGACCGGGGGAAACGCTGGGTGGTGAGAAATGTGTGCAGGTGCAGTGATCTGACAAAGTTTCCACACTGAAATGTGAGGAAAGTGTGAATTATTAGCTAAATTTGATGTTTGCAGGGTATTCTGGGTACCAAAACGCTGGAAGATCTACGCAAGCTACACTGCCAGCCAAGCGCCATCAATACATACCACCAGCCAAGTGCCATCCACACACACCATCAGCCAAGCACCATCCAAGCACATCGCCAGTGAAGCGACTGTCCACGCACACCGCCAGACATGAGCCATCCACACAGACCGCTAGCCAAGCAACAGTCCAGGCACACTGCCAGCCAAGGGCTAGTCCACACACACTGCCAGCTAAGCACAAGTCCACAAACACTGCCAGCAAAATGCAGGTTCACACAGCCAGCCAAACGCTAGTAAACACAGACCATCAGCCAAGCTCTCTCTCTCTCTCTCTCTCGGTCTCTGTCTCTGTCTCTGTCTCTGTCTCTCTCTCTCTCTCTCATACACACACACACACTCACACTCTCTCTCTCTCTCTCTCTCTCTCTTCTAGTGGTTTTCTTCCCCCTTGGGGGCAGCCAAAATGTATTCACACAAAAAAGGGGAGCAACCCTTGCCTAAGGGGCTGCTCCCCGACATGCCCATGAAAATATCTCTGGTGCTTAGTATGCTTTCGCCCCCCCGGGGGCAGAAAGACTGCTAGTTTTTGGGAGCAGCCTCTACCCCTTCACCCCTACATTTTCAGAGAAAAAGAATCCTTGGTGTCTAGTGGGTTTTTTGCCCCCTGGGGGGCAGATGGGGGGTATTAACCCCCAACTGCCTCCTGGGGGGGCAGAAAGACTGTCCCTTTTTCTGTTGATAGTGGGGGAATTGGCATGTCCATTGTGGGCAGCCCTCACCCCTCTTTTGTAAAAACAAAAAAAAAGAAAATCATCCTTGGTGGCTAGTGGGTTTGCTCCCCCCGGGTGGAGGGGCAGATCGGGGGCTATATCCCCCATCTGCACCCCAGGAGGGGCAGAAAGACTGTGCCAATTTTTGAGCGGTTAGGGCATTATAATGCTCTTTTAGGGCAGCCCCCACCCCTAAGTAAAAAAAAAAAGAGATAAATGAATCCCTGGGGTCTAGTGTGCTTTAACCCCCATCTGCCCCCTGGGAGGCAGAAAAAATATCCCTTTTGTAAAAAAAACAAAGACCATCCCTGGAGCCTAGTGGGATTTCTGCCCCCCCCCGGGGGGGATTATCCCCGGTCTGCACCCCTGGGGGGCAGAAAAACTGTGCGCAAGATCGCCCTTACATATGAGAAATCAAAATACCTTGGAGGCTGGGAAAGCTCTTCCCCACCTCCCGAGGCCAATAAAAACCAAAAACTGAAATCCCTCTGCTGAAAACAGCAAAGGGATTCGGTGTTGGTGTCCCTTGGACGTGACGGTTATGTCCATGGCACACCAGCGCAACAGCCATGGTAAGAGTGTATTTGTGAAAAGTACATATAAGCCTATAGCAGTGGTTTAAATTGTATAATATTGTTGGAATGCCTTATTTAAGCTGTGCGGCCAGGGTCAATTGCTCTTTTACACTTGCGATTCAGTTAGTAGTTCACATGAGGTAGGCAACCTCATTCCTGACCTGCACGTTACATATGTAGTAGTATTGAGAAAAAATAAGATTACCACCAAATTCGATCAAAAACAGAAAAGTGCGCAACAATCAATATTCTAATGGAATGGGTTAATAACAGTACAATATTCTTATGTAAGTAAAGACACAAACGTAGATCTCCTGAGTGTTTGCCTGCTAATACAATAGGTAGCACTCATTCAGACAAGTTTGTTGGTTCAATTATGCCCTCAGCACACAGATTGTCCAACAAAACTTTAAGATCATCCCAAACTCTTAATAGCATAAGCCTAACTATATGGACCAGTGGAACTGGACCACGTTTAACCCCTTCAGCGCTGCGCGGATTTCCGCGCAGTGCTGAAGGTTCTGAGCGCGGGCGGGGCCATGACGGAACGGTTCCGTCATAAGCACAGCCCAACCGACGTGCATGACGGAACCGTTCCGTCATAAGCGTCGAAGGGGTTAATGTCATGAACATATCCCTTTACCCATATTGTAGGGATAAGCTGCGCTAATGCATCCCAGTCCAGCAAGGACTTTGTTCACCAACAATTCATATGTGTCAGGGGCATTTTTTTAATCCAAAAGACATCACAGTAAACTGAAAGTGTCCATTTGGTGTGGAGAACGCTGATTTTTCTTTTGCTCCGGGGTCAGACCTATCTGTCAGTAACCATATGTGAGATCGAAGTTACTGAGATATTTGGCTGCCCCTAACCTGTCATTTAGTTCATCTGCTCTAGGTTGTGCATCCGTTTTTGTCACAGCATTGAGGCCCCTATAGTCCACACAAAACCTAATTTCTTTCTTTTCTCCTTGGAGTGGGGTTAGGGGACTAACACAGCTAGGCTGGCCCAGGGACTCTCTGAGGTTTCAATGACACCCATTTCCAGCATTTTGCTGACTTCAGCTTGGATGCTCTCTCTGACATTATCAGACTGCCAGTAAAGTTTGTTTTTGACCGGTAGGCTGTCACCAGTGTCCACATAAGGGGTACATAAGCTAGTCTGACCAGAGGTCAGAGAGAAGAGCTCAGTGTACTGACTTAGGACCTGCCTGCAGTCAGCTTGCTGTGGTCAATGAGGATGTCTGAAAAGACCACTCCATCGACACACCCATCTTGGGGATTGCTGGAGAGGAGATCAGGGAGAGGTTCACTCTCATTTTCCTGTTCATGTCATGAGCATGGTCATGTCAACTCTGTCATATTGGGGCTTCAGGCGGTTGACATGTGTAGGAGGCTGGCTTAGTATATGGTGCACACTTATTTAAGTGATTCACCTTGCACTAATCCAGACAACCCTTATTGTGATTTTAGTGATCTTAGACAACCTTCTCTCTTAGTGGTAGCTCTGGAGAGCATCCTTCAGGTTTATCCAGAAGGAGTGTTAAGCAGCTTGTTTTACCAGATCTAATCATGTAGTGTAGGTTAAACGAAAAAGAACCACACAGTGTATATATCAAAATATGTCTATTTATAACACAACTCTTACTTATACATTGGCATATCTCCAACCCGTAGATATAAACACAAATACACAACAATACTTCAAATGCTAGAGGTAAGTATGCACAATACACTGTGATCTCCAGGGGAAGACCAAACCATACACTAAGAAAGTGGAATGCAAACTGCGACCGAAGTCGGGATTTGGACCAGAAGACTTTGAAGAGCTGGGGACACAAGGAACCACCCAAGATAAGTACCCAGGAACTCAAAGAAGGCTGTGTGCCGAGTGGAAACACAGCCGCGTACTCAATAGAAGTCAACGGGAAAGTTGCGGTTGCAGTTTTGAAGACGGACCCTTCCCAGTGGACCGTGGAAAAACCTGTGGAAGACAGAAGGTTGGAGAGTCACCCCACCCGTGGATACCCCAGGAACCAGGAAACCTTCACCAGGGAAGCAGGGTGCATAGATGCGAAGTGACGTCGGAAACCGCCATGAACCACAATGGAGGACTTCAGTGAAGATGTCACTGGCGATGACTGTGCAAGATTCAGGTGGAATACAAGGATGGATTCTTGAAAAGAAGAACCTGCAAGCAGAGGGGACAGAGTCTATGCCACTCCGAGCTAATCAGGAGGCCCGGAACAGCAATGCCCACCGATGTCGGGAAATGTAGGAGTGATGGTGGTGACCTTGTCGCTGCAGCTGTGAGGACCAGGCGATGTTGAGGAAGACTAGGAGCTATGCACTAGCTGCCCCACGTCAGAAGTTGAAAACCAGGGGTTCGATGTAGTGGCAGGAGCACCAACAACCTTTGGCAGCTGCAACAGGCATGGAAAACGATAAAGGAGCAACGTTGGGACCTGCAAGGTCCAAGGGACTCACCAAGTGCAGGAGAGTCAGAGGAGGCTCTGAGCAAACAAAGGAGGGAACTGAAGTAAGGCAAGACCCTCAAGAGGACCCACAGGCCAAAGGCTCAGCAGTCGCAAGAGGACTTCGAGCAGTTCACCAAAGATGAAGGCCCACGGTGCAGAGGATGTGGTGAGGACGAAGGTCTTGGCAGTAAGAGATACTGGAGGCTGGACATTCTTGTAGCCTGAAGATCTCTGGAGTGCAGAGCCAAGTAGATCTGACAATTGTAAGTCAATGCAGTGCACAGGGTTTCGGTCCCAGCAGTTCTGAGAAGGGATACTGGCCTCAAACTTGCTGAGAGGACAGGACAGACCTCGAGCGAGTTGCAGAACCACCACCTGTGTTGCTGAGCCTTTCAAAGTCTGTAGGACTCAGGAGAAGCAGACCGGTCAGCTTCGTCGCGGTGGCCGTAGATGCAGGCAAGGAAGATTACTTTGGGTGTCCGTGATGCCCACAGATCTGTTGAAGATCCTGGAAGAAGCATAGGCACAGACTATGAAAAAGACTTGAAGAACAGCAAGAATAGGAGCAGCAGGAGTCTTCCTTGATGCAGTCTCGATTCCAGGTGAAGTTCAGCGAAGTCTATGTTTCCAGACGGTCGAAGAGCGATGTGGATTCAGGCTTTAGTCATTTCCCATGACGAATCTGAGCACCCACCGAGAGCTGAGCTCTTTTATACCCAAAGAAAGGGGTTAGGACGACTCAGGGGTGCCACCCAGAAGAGGATCTGGACAGAGGGGAGGCTGCTCCCATTTCCTTTGTCTAGTTTTGCACCAGACCAGGAGCCAAGGGCTCACTGAACTGGCTCAAACTGGAGTATGCAAGGAGGGTACCAAATGTGCCCTTCAAAACAGTCTGGTATCGCTGGCAAGCGCCCCCAATCCAGCCCAATACACTAAGTCCTGTCTGGGAGGTGGTCGCACCTCGCTGTGACAGGAAACCTATTGTTCTACCTTTCTTTGCTCGAGCTCAGATCACCAGTAGGAGGGCAGAATCGTGTCTGTGGTCGGCAGCAGCACTAGCTTGCTAGCAGACTCTGAAAGGCTGTTACCGGGAGTACTGGAAGCTTCCCAGAGGAGCCACCTCTAATGCATGAAATCATACCTCCAACACCTGTAATGGTGTTGAGATATCATTACAACATGTTTGATCCCAAACATGGCAAGTTCCGCACAGCCACTATATAGATAGCCATCGCATAATGATGGATGGCCACTACATGTATCAAAATGGCTGACCGCACTTACAAAGCATGGAGAATCAACTCCAGGGTTTGTAGGAGTGTCCTGCTCATGAAAGGGCACCCACACACTTACAACTCAGCACCCTAACTTCAGGATTGAAAGGCCTGCCTTAGGGGGGGCTTATAGATTTCAAATGTAGTGACCTTAGATATAAGAAAACGTATATCTGTTGTAAGTGGTGCTAAGGAAACTCCACTCTGGAAAAGAGACTCAGAAGGGCCATAGCCACCACAGGAGCTGTTGTGGTCCTAAGTGGAATAGATTCTGGATACCTGGTGGCATGGTCCACCACCACTAGGATGTAACTGTCCAGATGCAGTTGCAAGGTTTAAGGAACCAACAATGTCTATCCCTACCCTCTCAAAGAGAACCCCATCCACTGGGAGTGGAATTAATGGGGCCTTTGTAGTGCCACCTGACTTACCACTGGCTTGGTAAGTGACACAGGAGGAAAAAAAACTCCTTGGTGTCTTCAGACATGTGGGGCCGGTGAAAATGAGGGACAAGCCTGTCCCAAGTCTTGCTTTGCCCACAATGTCCTGCAAGAAGACTGTCATATGCCAGGGAGAGAAAGAAACCACTGAACTTCTGAGGTATAACCAATCTCCTGGTGGCACCAGTCTTGTGGTCTCTACATTCTGAAAACAGAAGCCCATCTTCCCAATAGATCCTATGGGACCTCAGCAGCAGCTTGCTGTCTAGCTGTTCAAGAGAGGCGCAGGATTTCTGGTCCAGACTCAAGTCTGCCCTGGAAAGGCCCCTGCCCCCAAGAACCCTGCTGTCTCAGCCCCAAGTTCCTGTAGGACAGTTCCTTCACAGGGGCTAGGACCATCTCCCTCAGGAGACTGAGCCTCACTGGAAGTCTTGGAGGAGAGTAATTCCTTACCCTTCCTGCTCTTTCTCTTAGGAGCTAGATGGTCAATGTTTCCAGGATCCAGAGCTCCCTCCATGCCTAATTGGTTTGGCCCGAGCCCTTAACAGCAAATTCACTGGCAGAGATTTCCATCATCTCTGCATGTGTCCTAAACTCCACTTCAGAGGAGGCTGATGTTTCTAAATCATTTCGCAACAGACAGTCCACAGGTAGGTCTGGAGAAACCACAACTCTTTTAGGGCCAGTTACCTCTCCCCAGCTGAGATTCACAATTGCCAAGGAATGATCAGTCCTGATATTACTTGCATTGGTCACTTGGTAAAGTTGACCAAGTATGATTTGGTCAGGAGAGTCAAGTTTTTCTGTCACCATAGTAACACTGGCCCCTGTGTCCATGTACGCCACATCTTCTTAGCCATTAATCACAGGCTTCAGTCTGTACTTGCCCAAGTTAGTCGGACTTACAAGTAAAGTGGCAAGTTCCATGCCACTGTCACAGACAAGGACAACCGAAGTGTGAGTTCTGACTAGGCCAGAACCCACTTCAGAACCCAAGGGTGACCCTACTAATCCCTTGAGGGCACTACTTCTACTTGTACTGGTGCTAGGGGCACTGGTTGTTTTAGGGCAGTAGGAGTAGGTTCTTTGGTGGTGGCTTTAGAGCAATTGGCATTCCTTGCTCAGTGGCCTTTCTCCTTACACGGGTAACATCAAGGTCTCTTGCCAGAGGAAGAGGAGTTTTGGGACCCACCCCCAGAGGAAGATTTTTGGGAACCTTGTGAAGAATCTTTTTTGCCTTTATCTTTCTCCCTGGCCTTCTCTTGGGCCTTAGAAGAATCTGGCTTCTTCTGGTCACCTCCACCAACATTGTTTTTCTGCTTCACCCTGGTTCAGACCCATTTGTCTACCTTCTTTCCCAATTCTTGGAGAGAGGTCAGATCAGAGTCCACCAGGTACTGGTGCAGCAGCTGATTTGGACAGTTATTTAATATGTGCTCCCTCCTCAATGAATTGTACAATCCCTTGTAGTTAGCATATTACTTCCATGAAGCTAGTCTTCCAGAGCCTTAATAACACAGTCTACAAAGTCAACTCTGTCTTGGCTGTGTGTCTTCTGTGTGTCTCTGAATTTAACCCTGTAATGCTCAGTAGTTAAACCAAACCCATCAATGAGGGCATCCTTAAAGACTGCATAGTTGTCAGCATTTTCCTCTGTGGCAGTGAGAAGTTTGTCTCTGCCTTTGCTAGCAAAGGAGAGCCACAGGATAGCTGCCCACTGCCCTTGGGGGACCTTCTGTACTTTACAGGCCCTCTCTAAAGCAGTGATCCATTTATGGATATCATCCCCTGTCTGGTAAGGAGGGACTATCCTGCTCAAGTTCCTAGCATTGAATTGTTCCCTGATGGGAGGAACACTAGTGCTGCCACCATGGGACTCTAATCCCAGTTCTTCCTAGCCCTCTGTACTTCCAAGGTTTCCTTAGAAAGGGCCAGCTGCTCTTGCTTAATTCTGAGCTTGGCTCTCTCAGCTGAAGCAGGTGGTATTCCTTTTCTAAGGAGTCCTCCCTCTGACTAGAGTCGGAGGTCTCTATGGAATTATTAGCGGCATTTGAATGAGTACCCTCCTGGGAGAGTGCATTCCCTGCACCCTCCTAGGAGTAATAAACGGGGACCTACCTCTGTACTATTCCCTCGGGGATCAGAGTTCACCGGTGTGGAGACATCAAATTCTTCCTGGTCATGCTCAGAGTTAGTGTCACTGGGGTGAATCACCCCAACCTATCTTCTGGAGCTACCCCACCCACATTCTTCTGCCTTTCTGACCTCTGAGCTTTCTGGAGGTCATCTTGCAGCAGTACCTCTAAGAGTTGCTGAGTGTTAGGGTTGTTACATGTCTTGATGCAGCCAGGGTCCTAAGTTCCTGAAACTTATGACCACTGTATCTAGAAGATTGTAACCCACTGGCTTCTCAAACTAAAGACATGGTAGACTAGGCATAGTGTGGTGTTGCACCTACCTACCCACCCCAGTGAAAACTAAACTTAAAAAGTATTGTAGAAAGGGTTGTGTTAGACCCTCAACTAACAATCCAAAAAGTATTTATATGTGCCTAATGCTAGTGAAGGTTTTTCATCCAACCACACGTAGATTAGCTGGTAAAACAGTGCAGGCTTAAATCCCAACCGCTGCACACCAATGTAGGAAGCTGGCTTAGTATATGGTGCATACTTATTTAAGTGAAGTAACTTGCACTTAGCCAGACAACCCTTATGGTGATTTTAGTGGTCTTAGACAACCTTAGAAAGCTCTCTAAGTGGTTACCCAGAAGCAGTGTTAAGCAGCTTGTTTTACCAGATCGAATCATGTAGTGTAGGTTGAACGAAAAAGAACCAAACAGTGTAGTTATAAAAATATGTCTATTTATACACAACACTCACTAACTCATTGGTATATCTCCTGCCCAGAGATATAAACACAAATACACAACAGTGCTTTAATTGCAAGAGGTAAGTAAGCACAATACACAGTGGTCTCTAGAGGGACACCAAACCATATAGTAAGAAAGTGGAGTGCGAACTGCGACCAAAGTCGGGACTTGGACCAGGAGACTCAGAAGTGCTGGAGACACAAGGAACCACCCAAGGTAAGTACCCAGGAATCCGCGGAGGCTGTGTGCTGAGTGGAAATACAGCTGTGTACTGAATAGAAGTCAATGGGAAAGTCGCGGTTGTAGTTTTGAAGAAGGAGGACCCTTCCAAGTGGATCCTAAAGAAACCACCTGGAAGACAGAAGGTTGAAGAGTCACCCCACCCATCAAAACACCAGGAACCAGGATACCTACACCAGGGAAGCCTGGTGCAAAAGTGCGAAGTGACGTCGGAAATCGCCATAGATCACATTGGAGAACTTCGGTAAAGCTGCAGCTGGAGAAGACTGTGCAAGAGTCTGGCGGAATCCAAGGGTGGATCCTTGAAGAGAACAACTTGCAAGCAGTCTGTCACTCGGAGGTGCCCTGGAGTCACGGAAGAGCAATGCCCACCGATGTCGGGAGATGCAGGAGTGATGAAGGTGATTTGCTGCTGCAGCTGTGAGGACCAGGCAATGCTGAGAAAGACTAGGGGCTGCACACAAGCTGTCCCACATCAGAAATCGTGAGCCAGGGAGCCGGTATTCAGCGGGAGCACCAACAAACCTTGGCAGCTGCAACAGGCATGGGAAATGATGAAGGAGCAACATTGGGACCAGCAAGGTCCAAGGGACTCACCAGGTGCAGGGGAGACCAAGAAGACCCTGAGCAAGCAGGGGAGCCCACTGAAGTAAAAGCCCCTCGAGGGGACCCACAGGCCAAAGGCTCAGGAGTCGCAAGAGGACATCGAGCAGCTCGCCAAAGATGAAGGCCCACGGTGCAGAGGATGGAGTGAGGACAAAGTTCATGGTAGGAAGAGATACTGAGGTTGTATCTTCTTGTAGCCCAAAGATCTCTGGAGTGCACAGCCAACAAGCCTTGGCAATGGCAAGTCAATACGGTGCACTGTATCTGGTCCCAGCAGTTCTGACGAGGAATATTGGCCTCAAATTTGCTGAGAGGACAGGTCAGGCCTCAAGGGGGGTACAGAACCACCACCTGTGTTGCTGAGCCTTTCGGAGTCCGTGGGACATCAGGAGCAGCAGACTGGTCAGCTTTGTTGCCGTGCATGCAGAGGCAAGGGAGTGACTCTTTCACTCCAAAGGAGATTACTTCGGGTGTCCTTGATGCCCACAAGTCTGTTGAAGATCCTGGAAGAAGCACCGATGACGAAGAAGACTTGCAGAACAGCGAGACCAGGAGCAGGAGGAGTCTTCCTTGATCCAGTCTCGGTTCCAGGCGAAGTCCAAGTGTCCAGATGGTCGAACAGTGATGTGGTTTCATGCTTGAGTCTTGTCCCATGATGAATCTGGGGAACCACCCACAGGTAAACCCTTTTATATCCCAAGAAAGGGGTTAGGACAACTCATGGGTCCCTCCAGACTGGACAGAGGTGAGGATACTCCCATGTATTTGTCCAGTTTCACACCAGAGCAGGAGCCAAGGGCTCCATGAACTGGCGTATGCAAGGAGAGCACCAAATGTGCCTTTCAAAGCAGTCTGGTGGCACAGGCAATCGCCCCCACCCCAGCCCAATACACTAAGTCCTGTCTTGGAAGTGGTCACACCTCCCTGTGACAGAAAATCTATTATTCTTCCTTCCCCTGTTCAAGCTCAGCTCAGCAGCACGCATGTAGAATCGTGTCTGTGGTCGGCAGCAGCACTAGCTTGCTAGCAGACCCTGAAAGGCTGTTACTGTGAGTACTGAGGGCTTCCTGTAGGAGCCCCTCAGTGCATGGAATCATACCCCCAACACCGTTAACGGTGTTGGGGTATGATTCCAACATATTTGATATCAAACATACCAGCCTCAGGACAGCCACTGTATATTTAGCCATCGTGTACTGACGGATGGCCACTATATATATCAAAATGGCTGACCGCACTTACAAAGCAATTGCTAGGAGATGATGGACGGAGCGCTGAAACTTTTCAGAATCTCACCCCCAGTCACAGATCTGGGTTGAATCCATCATCATTCTTTAGCTCACTTCGCCACCCCAGCTCAGACACAGCTATAGCAAATCAGTCTTGGCCCTGTGCCTCGTGGTAACGGTCCAGCCCGAACTGCCAAGTCATGTCTTCCCTGGACTGGAAACAAGCATCCTGGGACCGATTTTGGGGTAACACCCCTCTTCAGTCAGGCTAGCTTGAATGCAGTGGCAAAGTGAGCAATGGACCCACGTCTGGGCATAGCCTGCCAACTTAGGGCGAACAAAGCGATACCAAAGGGGATGACGGACAGAGCGCTGAAACTTTTCAGACACTCACCCCAGATCTGGGTTGCAGCATCTTACAAAGCATGAAGAATTTACTCCAGGGTTTGTAAGGGTGTCCTGCTCATGCAGGGTTACCCACACACTTATAACCCAGCACCCTGCCTTCAGGATTAAAAAACCTGTCCTAGGGGTGACTTATAGGTTTTAAGTCTAGTGACCTCAGATATAAGAAAACTTATATCTGTTGTAAGGGGTGCTAGCACCAGATTACACAGGCTGCAATGGCAGGCCTGTAGTAACAGGTTGAGTGGTCTCTCAGTGGTGGCACAATACATGCTGCAGCCCCTCGGAGAACCCTGGTGTGCCTATGCCCTGGTTACCTTAGTACCATATAGTAGAGATCTATAAAGGTACCCCAGTAGCCAATCGTGGAGATACAAAAGTACTTACCATAGTCAAATTTAGGGAGGAAGCACAGTGACTGAGGTCCAGATTAGCAGAATCCCAGTCACACTAGTCAAAAAAACATACTGACACCAGCAAAAAGTGGGGGTAACCATGAAAGCAGATCCTACTTTCCAACAACATGTATCAATCATCCTTTTGGGATGTTTGCAACTGCCAAGGTCTACCAGATAGGTGACCTCCCATTCCCTTTTGAGGATAGGGTAGGGCCAACTCCACTTGTCTAGGAGGGCCCTAGGGGCCACAGACTCCAATACCCACACCTTCTGCACTGGCTTCAATCCTACCAGAGCTGCCTTTTGGTCATACCTCTGATTTTACAGTTCTTGGCTGGACTGACAGTTTTGGCTTGCTTTTTCCATGTACTCCGCTATCCTGGAATAAAGGCCAAGCACACAGTCCACTATATATTGTTTTGGTTCTTCAAGATGTTTTTCCATATCTTCTCTTACCAGACTCAGGGGACCTTTAACAGGGTGCCCAAACATAAGTTCAAAGGGTGAAAACCCCACTCCCTTCTGTGGCACTCACCTGTAGGCAAAAAGTAGGCATGGAAGTAGGATATTTTAGACAAAAGAACAGTGGTTCCTGTGGGCTCTTAATGGTTAATATTACAATATATATCTCAGCACAATCACAGTTAAATGGGGGTACAGAAATGTCAGAGAAAGAAGGACATGTAACACAGAGTGTGTAGAGAAACAAGCTGGTTTTATATATGAAAATTCACATTTGTTATAAATTTTCAGTGCTGAGTGTCCCAAGTGAAAAAAGGTGGAACCTATGAGTATCGATTGTGACTTTTGTGATATGAAAACAAGGTTTCAATGTTGTTACAGAAACGACCATTCGATGGATACACAATAAATGTTAGCAGTCTCCTAGTATAATAGTAGGGACTGGGAATTAGGTGGCTTCAAGTTGTCGAGAATGTTTCGACCCAGCTAACAATGTGGGGTCTCATCAGGACCTATCAATGTAGGGACACCTGTGGATGATTGACAGTTAGTGTGGTGAACACCTGTGGGAGTGAGGGGAGTCAAGAATACTCACATAGGGCCGGCCGGGCACCTATGGAGGGGCGGGTACTGGCAGGCAATGGTACTTGATGTAGTCAGGATTAAAATCCTATATCCAGAGGACGGTGTCGTGTGTTTGGACAAAGCCAAGGATAAATGGGGAGCCTTGAATTACTGCACTAAACGTCAATCCGTTTCTGTAGTGAAACCAGTGTGGAAAAATCCAATATGAGATGCAGAGTCAATCTGCTGCGGAAAATAGTCACACCTGTGACTCCCTGGAGAACTGCTCTCGTCTGTCTCTGCTTGATTAATGGCAAGGAAGTAGGATATCCATTCTCCTTCTGAATTTTTCAGGGAGCCCACCGATCATGCCTTTCAATGTCTGGGTGAATCTCTCAACCAGGCCATTGGTTTGTGGATGATGGGGTGTGGTGAATCTGTAGCTCACTTCACACTCATTCCACATGTGTTTTAGGTATGCAGACATGAAGTTTGTACCTCTCTCTGACACCACCTCCTTTGGGAAACCAACATTGATGAATACACCAAGGAGGGCTTTTGCCACCACTGGAGCTTTGGTGGCCTTTAGGGGAATAGCTTCAGGGTACCTGGTGGCATGATCCACTACCACCAGAATATATTTGTTCCCAGAGGCTGTTGCAGGGACCAGTGGACAACAAGGTCGACCCCTACCCTTTCAAAGGGTACCCCCACCACTGTATGTGAAATAAGGGGGCCTTTTGGTGACCTCCTGTCTTGTCACTGGCTTGGCAGGTAACACAGGACTGACAAAAGTCCTTCACCTTCTGAGGCATCCCGGGCCAGTAGAAGTAGTTGACCAACCTACTCCAAGTTTTATCCTGGCCAAGGAGCCCTGCTAAGGAGTCATCATAGGTAAGTAAGGAGAAACTCTCTAAACCTCTAAGGCATTACCACTCTCCTGGTTGCAGAAGGTTTGTGGTCTCTGGCCTCAGTGTATAGGAGCCCATCCTCCCAAGAGACCTTGTGGGTGCCACTGATATTACCCTTTTCCTGTGCAGCAGCTTTCTGTCTCAGGCTTTCAAGAGTGGAACACGTTTTGTGTCCCTGGCACAGATCCACCCTAGAGGGTCCCACTGGGCCCAAGAAATCTGCCTTCTAAGACCCAATCTCTTCAGGCTCAGTTCCCTCTGGGAATACCAAGTCCACTTCCTGGGAAGAGGGTTTCTGACTTGGAATCCGTTTAGAAGCTGGTCCCGAGTCTTCCTGCCTTTTTTCTTGGAGGGCTGGTCCATTCTTCCAGCCAGGATACAGCACAACGTTTTCACTCTGAGCTCTGCCCTGTGCACACCCAACCCCACCCTAAGAGACCAACCATGGGTCCTCAGTTCGACTTCAGTTCATGCAGAATTATCCAAGTCATTTTGAAGCAGACAACCTACAGGAACATCACAACCACTTATTTTTGTCCAGCTACTCCCCCCCCCCCCCCCTAGTCCAAAGTGACCATAGCCATGGGATGGACTGTGGTGACATTGTTAGCATGGGTGACTGGATGGGATCTTCCAATTAGGTACTGGTCTTACTGCACTAGCTGCTGGGCACCATTGTGACCCTATCCCCAGTAAAGGAACTGGAAGACATATTAGACTCTCTGCCCTTGAACACTTTACCCCTAGTAGCAGGTGACTTTAATACCTCCTTTGAGCCTTTAGGCCATGATATATCCCAGCTTACAATAGAGGAAGACGCCAGTTGGGGAATTCCAGCCGTCGAGATTGCTCCTGTGAAAAGGTGGACAGAGGCAGCAATCCAGTTAAAAGGATTGTGCATAGGCAACCACTTGAGGGCAGCCAATGGTAGAAGTGTGTCAGACAAACTCGGAATGAACACCTTTGACAATGGCCGTAGGGCGAGTCGAATAGATTATTTGCTTGTTCACGTGAAGCTCTGGCCCCATCTTAGAGATATGAAGGTCATCAATCGAACTGAGAGTGATCACCATCCACTTGCCTCAGTATTTAATTTGTCCTTCTCTGGTAATTTAGCATCCCAGCAAGGCAACCTTGAGCCCGAACAATCTGTGTCTAATAACATGCGCCATTTAAAATGGGACAGGATTGTAGAAGACCCAAAAATCACGACAGCGATTAATGAAGAAGTAACTGGTGCATTACAAGTACCTGGTATAGCTGTAGATGGTTGGAGCTCCTGCCAGACTTTGGTGGAAGTCCACAATAGGCTTTTTGAGGGTTTGAGGAAATATTTTGTTAAACCTATCTCAAAAAGAACCTCCAAGCATCATAACAAAGAGGGATGGTACAATTTTGACTGCAGGAAAGCCCGGGCTAAACTCGGCAGTGCCCTTAAGATAAAAGATCCAACACTGGTAAGATCTGCCAGGCTATATTATAGGAAGACATTGAAAGAGGCAAAGGAAATGTGGGACAATGAAAAGTGGAAGGATCTCCTTGATGCCTGTAGGCGCAAGAATGGTAAGAAATTCTGGGATATATATTAATGGGATAGGGGTGGCATTCCAGAGCGCCCACAGAATAACGTGGACCAGAATGCGTGGGTTGATCATTTTAAACCACAGTATGCCGCAACCTGTGAAGAAAATCCCTGCGATACTTTTACCCATGTTTATTACGATAAGGCAATATTTTTACCAATAGACGTAGGAAGGGCTCTAGATAAAGTGACCGGGGGTAAAGCACCTGGCATGGACGGAATTCCAGCAGATGTGTTTACTAGTGATAGACACCTCTGGTGTAGATATATTACTCGTCTTGCTAATGCAATTGCCCAGGGAGCTGATATCCCCTCCTCGTGGAAGGGAGCAGAAATTGTCCCGGTATTCAAAAAGGGGGATAAATCTGTTGCGGGTAATTACAGGCCAATCAGCCTAATAGACTCGATACAGAAGATCATTGGTCGTATGTTTCTACATGAGATGATCTTAACATGGATAGAAGACCGGGAAATCCTTAGCCCAATGCAGGCTGGATTCCGACGTCGGACAAGTACAATTGACCAAGTTTTCCGTTTTGTTATTTTATATTGGAAGACGGTGGTCCTAGGAAAGGGTGCCTTATATGCGGTGTTCGTGGACCTAAAAGCGGCTTTCGATCTGGTCCCACGTAGAAAGCTCTGGCAGGTCTTGAGAGAAATGGGAATTGCACCTGAACTCCTCTCCGTAGTCATCCGCTTACATGAGGGTAATGTCGCTCGGGTCCGTTGGGGTTGTGTGGGAGAGGTGACGGAGGACTTTCCGGTTGGCAGGGGCTTGCGGCAGGGGTGCGTTTTGGCACCGACCCTGTTCTCACTCTTCGTCAACGGGGTGGCCGACTTCCTCTCGCTGACCCCCACCGACGCGCCGGTATTGGCAGGGTCACGCGTCCCCATCCTCATGTTTGCGGATGACACGTTGATTATCTCTAAGACCCCAAGTGGTCTACAAAAGGCACTTGGGTGCTTTGAAGAGTTTTGCAAAGAGAGGGGCCTGGAAGTTAATACCGAAAAAAACAAGTTCATGTCCTTTAATGAACATAAATCATATAAGGGAAGGATTTATATGAATAACTTACCCTTGGAGCAGGTTACTTCATTTACATACTTGGGTATTACATTGCAGAAAGACATGCGCTGGGGTTGTCAACTAGATCGTGCCGCATTAATACACAAACAAAAATCAGGTGTTCTTCTCTCCAGATTGAAAACCTCATTCACAAAACCAATCTCCCCAGTATTAGAAGTCTATGGGATGATGGTTTTGAGTTCATGCTTATATGGGGCTGAGCTCTGGGGTTTTGGCAATCTGAACAGCCTGACGGTGCTTGAAAATGCGTTTTTACGCAAGATTACAAATCTTCCTTCAAGCACGCCTTTGCGACCTCTATTATTGGACCTTGGTAAACAGCCACTTGAATATCTCGTGAAGCTTCGCCCAATACTTTATTGGCGCCGGCTCTGGTGCACAGGAGAACTTATCCATTACAGGAGTGGCTTTATGGATGTAATAAAATCTGATTTGTTTCACAAAATACATTGGCTGCGTGGGATCAAATCTCTCCTGGGTAGCATAGGCCTGATTGAACTTTGGAATGACCCATTAAATGCTGTTTTCCCTTCAAAGGAAAAGCTGAAAACAATATATTGGGAATGGGTATTCAAGGTAGAAACTACACAAGGTCTCTCTACCCATCTAACATGCCGATTTCTCGATTTAAAAGTTCGCCCATCCCTAGAGAGGTATTGGGACATAATCGAAAAAACCCTCGATTGTAAGTTGTATTTTCAGCTACGGGTGGGTACCCTACCCGTTGCTGAATTTACCTCCGGATGGGGGGGCCAACACAACAAAAACGATAAGTGCTATAGATGTGTAGAGGCATGTGAATCTGTAGGACACGTACTATTCTTTTGTCCAATGTATGTAGTGCCTCGAAAAATTTGGATAAAGCCCATCTGCAGACTTTTGGGCATTAGGAGATATGCTATAGCTCTCCGTATCCTATGCACAGATTCTGCTCCCCCAATTTGTATAGCCGTGGCTAAGTTTTTGGGGTGGGCTTGGGGTATACGGTCAAAATCCTTGAGGCATGATGCAAATTCCTCATAAAACATCTGCATTTTGTAGTATCTACTTGATGTAGTTAACCCTGGTTGGTAATTAAAACAGTATGACTATCAAATTGCGCCACGTTGATATAAGAGTAAAATGGATTGGTTTTAGATTGGCTTAATAGCTTTTTAATTATTGCATTCGATGGTTGTCTAGAGATTTAATTGTAATTTTATTTTTTTAGATAATTTATTAACTGTTTTATGTTATGATTGTAATGTGCTTTTATGACTCAACTGTCGAATAAAGCTTGATTTGAATTTGACCCTATCGCCAGTATCCCTCGAGGCCTCTATCCTAGACCCATTTATCTTTGGAAACTGCCTGAATTGTTTCAAATTATCTGGCCAGGCAGCATAGACTACGTCTATTTCTCCCTCAAAGACTAATGTTGCCTCAATGGGGTTACTGACATGGTCAGGCCACTCCTAGTATCCCATCTAGATGTTAGCAACTGCAGGTAGACTGGAGGCACTGGTTTTTTTTACAGCTAAGGCCTCCAGTTCGGTGTCCTGTTGCTTTACAGTCATGACACCAAGCCTTGTTGAGATCCCAGTTCTTTCCCTTGTATCCGCCCTTAGACTGTGCAAAGAATCTGGACAACCTCCTGAGCAGGTTTTTGGGGACCTGCAGAAGACTCTTGGTTATTTTTAGGGTCACCCTCTTTCCCTTCGGGGGGCTTTTTGGCCTCTTTCTTTTGGTCTACCCCACCAGTGTTAGTTTTTGGTGATCCTCGTTTTGACCCAGTAGTCTGCCTTCTTCCCTAATTCTTCAGGAGAAAGTGGACCTACGTCTATCAGGAATTAATGCAGTTTCTCTTGGTGAAAGTTACTTAAAAGGTGTTCCTTCATAATCAAATTATACAGCCCTTCAAAACCATGTACATTGCTACCATTCAACCAACCGCCTAGTGTTTTCCCTGAGTAATCTACAAAATCTACCCAAGATTGGCCTTGTTTTGTTTGGCCTTCCTAAACTTGATCCTATATTTCTCAGTGCTGAATCCAAAGCCCTCAATCAGGGTACCCTTTATGAGGTCATAGGATGCAGCATCTTTCTCATTGAGTGTCAGGAGTCTATCCCTGCATTTTCCTGAGAAAGTTTCCCTCAGGATCGCACTCCATAGCTTTCTGCGGACCTGTCTACTAAGACAGGCTCTCTTGAATGTAATAAACCACTTAGCAATATAATCACCCTCAAAATATTTAGAGACAATCCCTTTGGGGATTTTGGAGTCATCAAAGTCTACCTTCCTTTTTATTATTTTACTGCCACTAGAGATGAGTCCTAGGCCCATCCAGCTCTTTCTTTTTCTATGGCTAGGAGTTATTCTCTTGGCCAGTTTCTGAAGATCTGCATCAGTATCTACCTCATCTGTGACACTACTGTGGTCACTTCCACCAGTGGTGGTGTAATCTGAGGGGGCAGTGACAGTCATTGTCTTCCCCCTCTACCTCCTCATCTTCTTCTCCAGTGGCGGGGGAGGGGGTTCTGTTTGCCAGGGCATTGTCAGCATTGTCATGATCGGCCATCAACTGCTGGAGATGGGCTTTATGGGATTTAGGACCCATGGCAATTTTCCATGCTTTGCACAAATCTCTAACTTGGGAAACTATAAGACATGTGTAGGGGCCCATGCTGAGTTTGTGGCTGGTTCCTGCAGTATCAGTCATGTTGTTTAAAGTAAGTGCGGTCTTATTAGAGATTTAAAAAACTCTACGTGTTTCGAAGGCCTAACTGCTTCATAGTCAGTTATGCTTCTAGAACAGTGGCAGATTTAACCAAGGCCCTAACACTATAATAAATGATTTGGAAAAAAATTATATTTCGAACAAAAATTATCTTTTAAAAGCAATTTTGGGATTTCCTCTGTGAAATCAATTATCAATCATTTGGAACAACAAATGTCAAAGTCATATATCCCACCGATGCCACCGATTGTAAGAAGCTGGCTCTGTGTATGATATTGCCACCCGGGGGGTAATACAGTCCAGGGGTTCCCCAAAAGTGTTCAGGGCTCAATGTAAAACCCAAAGTGCTCTATTTGTGGTAGTGTAATCGACCAGCCTTAGGCCTAACAAAGAAGAGTGCAAGACATTTACTGCACAACAGTGATCAATAATGGACACACGACTGAAGAAGGAGATCCAGACCAATTTAAGAAAATAATACTTTGTTGATATTTTATTTTAAGACCAGGGTCTTCGCATTATGGCAAGTATGATTCGCATTAATAATACTTTTCAGGTTTCAGAAGGTTTCCAGTTTAAACTTCAGAGCAGTTCACTATTAATCTGTGTAGGGAAACATTTGTGCAGTGTAACCGGAACGTATACCACTTACAGTTCCAGTCCTGTCTTTGGGTGTCTTAGGCCAACACTGCGGGCAATGTCTGTTGTGGCAGGCCAGGCCTGGGGGTGCTCAAGCAGTGCGGGATTCAGTATCAAGGTTGAGGCGGTCGATACCGGCAACTTAGATTTACCCATGTGATCACCGGTGGCTGACTGCTGTCGATCGGATGGAGAAGTTCTGCCGTTGTCGTACCATCACGGGGAGTTCGAGGTCAGGCAGGCAGAGAAAAAGGGCAGGAGGAGGTTGGCAAGGCCACTTGCAGGAGGGTATGGGCTCTGGGGCACAGGACTGGGCACAGCTCAGGTCATGGGGCCGAAAGGATCCTCAAGGTTGTGGAGGCTGTCCTGCTGTGAGGTGTTCTTCTGGCCGGAAGAGTTGCGTCAACACAAGTGCCGGTCCTCTACCACTGCGTTGTGGAGTTCTTTGGTAGCAGTGAGTTGTGTCAACCTAAGGGTCGGTCCTCACCACTGAGGTTCTGGAGTTCTTTGGTAACAGTGAGTGAGTCCTCACCACCACAGTTCTGGTACCAGGGACTAGAGGCTCTAGTCCAAAGGGAGGTTTTTGGCATTTTGGTGAACGTTGAAAAGTCTCTGGGGTTTTTTGGAGGTCTTGCAGAGTCTCTGGAAGAACAGCAGGTCCAGTGATCGAGCTGGTTGCAAGTGGCGGGGTTGTTGCCGGGGTTTGTCTTCAGCTGTTCAGTTCCCGGTGCAACAGCAGTTGTCTTCCGTCTTTTTCTTTGATCTGTGGAAACTGAGGGTCAGGTCTGGGGGAGCTTCTAAATATTACATTTAGGAGACGTTTTAGGGGAGTAGCCGATCGGGCCAATGGGCACCTTACCTGGGGTGACTACACCCTCTATTATGACATCCTCCTATGGTAAGGGGTATAGGCCTAGCCATGAACGGAGGGGTCCCCCCATCTTCAAGATGGCGGTGACTGAAAGTTGTACTTCACCTCGCTTTCCCTCACCTTAAGGGTGGGGTTGGTGAGGTGGGCACGTCTGCTATCTTTTTTTAATTTTCCCGTTGGCTTTCCAGCCCAAAATGGGGGTGTAAACCAGAGGCTGAGTTTGCATTACAAAGGCAGCAGGTCCTTGAAGCTTCCCTTCTTAGAGCACTGTCCCATCATGGGGGGGCATGACACCTCTGCCCAGGATGAGCATTCTTTTCGGTCCCAGAGAGCAAGGGCTGTCTACCTAAGGGTCACAAACATGTCTGGTGGTGACTGGCTGCCTACAACCTGCAGAGACCACACAAGGGTTAATAGGGATTCAGGTGGCTCCTCTGAGGTGCCCTCTGGGTACATGGTACAATGGTTTATTGAAAGGATTAGTTTATTACCATTCACTCTGGTATCCAGTGAAGCCATCATGATGCTTGGAACTCGAGCTGTTTAGTTCCGAGCCCATGTACTCTCTATAGCTTCACTGGCACATACAATATTAGGTACATCAACAAAGAACAGAAGGGGGGGCCGAACAGGGCTTTGGGAGGGAGGTCCAGCTAAGTGTGCCCTGAAGTATACAACCAAAAAAATGTAACAAAGCTGTTCCTAAAGTGAGTGAGACAGACCATGTGGTGTTCAAAAGGATTTTGTTTGGATATTGGAACCCTCACACAACCATCAGGATGTCGTGAATCACGTACCCATCAGGATGTAGTGTTTCATCATCGGGCTGCTCCGCGTCGAGTCGGCTGGTGCAATACCCGACGGGCTCTTGGTTAAGGAGCGCTCTTATGGAGATCTTTTTATCCAATACAGCCGTTAGGTGAGGTGGGAGTGTGGGGCTCTTTTGTAATGTAGATGAGGGAAATGGTTGCTAGTAAAATAGGGAGGGAGTGCTGTCTCTATCAGTTTATTATGAAGCCTCCTTACCTAATTAAAAACTATGAGGTTGAGTGTTGGTAACTTAGGTTAAAGTGCTAGGTTATAGACACTGCCTCATCAGGGTCAACATGTTTCTCGCTCTGACTGAGAATTACTCTAGCGATTCTTCAGGACCTCGTATATTCTATCTACATATGAATTAGTATATCCTAATTGACAAAAAGCATTCGCATTTGTAGCTGGTATTTTACCTGCAACTCGGTCTACCTGTGGAGTGGAGGGAAGGAAGACCAAGATGGTTATAGAATGCATAAATACAATTGTTATATATTTACAAAGTGCGTCTCGTGAACTAATTAGTGCAGCTGCAGTGACGGTGCACTCTATTCAAAGTGATGATAAAAAACATAAGCATGAGACACGTGAAGTGATCACTCTGAAAAGTGTTGAAAATCTGTCTTTAAAACAGGAAGCAAGACGTGTTGCGTGAACTTACCCTATAAGCTCCATAGGATAGCACACTGCAGTTCCTGGTAGGCTACGCAAGGAGTTCCTCGCGTTCTGTAATCACATAGTGAGAGAGCTAATAGATCAAAAGTGGTGAGAACCACACAACTCCAGGGTTATGTAAGCCCCTTCTCTTATTTTAATTTAGCCACAAATAATATGACGTTTCCGTAAAGAGTGCTCATAAGAGGGTACAAGGCAAATTCAAAGTCACACAGCTCAAAGTTAAGTCAGCCCCTAATCTAGTTCAAGCATCATACGTATGGTATGTACGAATAACCCTGGTTGTAATTAGAGGGTGGGGTCAATCGTGTCTTAAAAGACACGCGGGGGCCGTGGTATGTGTAGGCCTCCTGCGTTCGAATAATCCCCTTATCTCGTGCAAACATGGAGACGTTCATTTACTAAAAGACACGTGGACGCCGTGGTTCGTGTCGGCCTCCTGCGTACGAATAATCCCCTTATCTCGTACATTCATGGAGACATTCATTGCCATAAAGACACGCCGGGGACGTGTCTCGTGTAGGCTTACCCCATTCGAGTGAACCCCATACTAAGGAACGTTGTCTGGGTCACCCTGCTGCTAGTTAGGGGATAGCCAAATATATAGAGAGCTCGTGAAAAGACAAATACAAAGTAACGCAGCTCGAGGTTAAGTCAGCCCCTAATCTTGTTAAAGCATCAAACACATGGCATGTTCGAATAACCCAGATTGTAATTAAAGGGTGGGGGATTCATGTACTAGATGACACGTGGAAGCCGTAGTTTGTGTCGGTCTCCTGCGTCCGGGTAATCCCCTTATCTCGTTCAAACATGGAGACATTCACTTACTTAAAGGCACGCCGCAGCCGTGTCTCGTGTAGGTCTACCCTGTTTGAGAGAGCCCCATGCAAGAGGACGTGGTACCCTGCTCTTAGTAAAAAGGTTGACATAGATAAAACAGATAATGTAATTACAGACACGCCGAGTCCGTGTCTCCAGTTGACCTACCCCGCTCTACCAGGACTGGGCGGTGGAGTTGCAAATATCACGTGAGTATAAGTAGGAAATTATCGTCTGGTTGGCGGAAGTGGGGATAGTGGCACCACTCTATGTGTGTTAACAAAGCTAGAGATTCATGCGCGGCCGCCTTCTTGGGTGAGGGCTGAGATTTCCGCTAGAGGGTACTGAAAGTAAGTAATATCGCAAGTTTAAGACACAGGTTGAAGAAGTGTCAGACGTGTGAGATAACACAGGAGTTCTTATTTGCCTAATCCATATCCTGGGATGGTCAAAGGGTCACGGTATAGATAAGTTGTTGTGGGGAGAAAGATTCGTACCCAAAGCAGTAGTTTTGGTATAAGGATATGATGTGTGTTGGAGACTCTTGTATGAGGGGGTCACACAGGAAAAAAGGTACATCACTTGCTAGCTATAGTCGGCTGGTGCAATACCCGACGGGCTCTTGGTTAAGGAGCGCTCTTATGGAGATCTTTTTATCCAATACAGCCATTAGGTGAGGTGGGAGTGTGGGGCTCTTTTGCAATGTAGATGAGGGAAATGGTTGCTAGTAAAATAGGGAGGGAGTGCTGTCTGTATCAGTTTATTATGAAGCCTCCTTACCTAATTAAAAACTATGAGGTTGAGTGTTGGTAACTTAGGTTAAAGTGCTAGGTTATAGACACTGCCTCATCAGGGTCAACATGTCGGGCAATAGTGTCGGGCATTGACTCAGGTCCTCGAACCCCTCTCGCAATTCTGCGACTATTTTCTTCAACCATTTGTAAAAAAGACCGCATCTTACATACAAGACACCTCAGATCTGCTTCGACTCTTAATAGGGTTACCCACTACAGATGAGATCAAACTCCTTATAACCCTAGATGTACAGGCTTTATATACCAACATACCCCAGAGGGCTACTCTTGATGTGGTGGAAAGCGTCCTTAATCACGAACCTTGGGAACACAACACCCCTGTCAGCTTTGTTATGGATTGCGCAACTTTAGCCCTAACAGAAATTCTTTTTTAATTCAAAGGCCATATTTACCAACAAACCCAAGGTACTTGTATGGGCAGCACGTTTGCGCCAAGTCTAGCATGTCTGTACATGTCGGATTTTGAGACTCGTCACATCTTCCATAACTCTAATCCATTCGGTGCTGATATATACCTTTGGAAGAGGTTCATAGACGACATCCTAATACTATGGAAAGGTGAGATTTCCGCTTGTATTGAGTTCTGTGGTTGGATTAATACCCTTGACCCACACCTCAAATTCACCCACACGGTGTCTGAAAACAATATCCCTTTCCTGGACCTCTACATCAACCTGCATAGATGTACACTCTCAACTACGTTGTATAAAAAACCAACAGACCGCAACAGCCTGTTACTTTACTCCAGCCATCATCCACGGAGTTTGAAAGACAATCTCCCCGTAGGGCAATTTCTGAGGGTGAGACGAAACTGTAGTAATTTATCAGACTACAGGTCGGAAGCAGACAAACTGGCCAGCCACCTGAGGGCACGCGAATACCCAGAAAAACAGATTGCCTTAGCCAATAAAAGAGCCCGCAACAACCATCGGGAGGCATTGTTGGAACCTAAAACACAAGTCCTTACAGATGTCCTCACATGTGTCACCTCATTCACCCCAGTGTCCAATCAGATTACTAAAGTAATAAAAAAAACACTGCCACATCCTGAATACAGGCACAATGAATCTTGAAGTTCCTAGGTTTTCGTTTAAACGCACAAAAAACTTGAGGGACACTCTGATTCACACCCGCCCACGAACACAGGGGCCACCCCTTCAAAGACAATTATGGGACCTACCGCCTGTGACTGGGCACCACCCATGCGGTTCTGGCTCGGTATGCCCCCTAACTACAACACACAAGACAGTCCAACTTAGCAACAGCTTCAAATGGGACTTACGTCACCATACCAACTGCAACACGTCCAATTGCGTGTATCTGATTACATGCCCTTGCAAATTACAATATATTGGCATGACAACTCGCCCAGTAAAAACACTCATCACTGAACACTGCAGCAACTTCCGTTGCAAAAGAATCAACACCAGGATGAGCGTGCATTTTCAAGAAAAGGGACACCCCCAGACTCATTTAGATGGCTAATTCTGGAATCAGTCCCCAACATTACCAAAGATGCCTTACTAGTGAAAGAACAAAGGTGGGTGTACAGATTGGGCACCCACGCTACAGGTCTCAATGACGCCATCCCTTGGTCCTCTCTGAAACCACCCTGAGATAATTCCACACCGCTATAGCTAGCAAGTGATGTACCTTTTTTCCTGTGTGACCCCCTCATACAAGAGTCTCCAACACACATTATATCCTTATACCAAAACTACTGCTTTGGGTACGAATCTTTCTCCCCACAACAACTTATCTATACCTTGACCCTTTGACCATCCCAGGATATGGATTAGGCAAATAAGAACTCCTGTGTTATCTCACACGTCTGACACTTCTTCAACCTGTGTCTTAAACTTGCGATATTACTTACTTTCAGTACCCTCTAGCGGAAATCTCAGCCCTCACCCAAGAAGGCGGCCGCGCATGAATCTCTAGCTTTGTTAACACACATAGAGTGGTGCCACTATCCCCACTTCCGCCAACCAGACGATAATTTCCTACTTATACTCACGCGATATTTGCAACTCCACCGCCCAGTCCTGGTAGAGCGGGGTAGGTCAACTGGAGACACGGACTTGGCGTGTCTGTAAGTACATTATCTGTTTTATCTATGGCAACCTTTTTACTAAGAGCAGGGTACCATGTCCTCTTGCATGGGGCTCTATCAAACGGGGTAGACCTACACGAGACACGGCTGCAGCGTGCCTTTAAGTAAGTGAATGTCTCCATGTTTGAACGAGATAAGGGGATTACCCGGACGCAGGAGACCGACACAAACTACGGCTTCCACGTGTCATCTAGTACATGAATACCCCCACCCTTTAATTACAATCTGGGTTATTCGAACATGCCATGTGTTTGATGCTTTAACAAGATTAGGGGCTGACTTAACCTCGAGCTGCGTTACTTTGTATTTGTCTTTTCACGAGCTCTCTATATATTTGGCTATCCCCTAACTAGCAGCAGGGTGACCCGGACAACGTCCCTTAGTATGGGGTTCACTCGAATGGGGTAAGCCTACACGAGACACGTCTCCGGCGTGTCTTTATGGCAATGAATGTCTCCATGAATGTACGAGATAAGGGGATTATTCGTACGCAGGAGGCCGACACGAACCACGGCGTCCACGTGTCTTTTAGTAAATGAACGTCTCCATGTTTGCACGAGATAAGGGGATTATTCGAACGCAGGAGGCCTACACATACCACGGCCCCCACGTGTCTTTTAAGACACGATTGACCCCACCCTCTAATTACAACCAGGGTTATTCGTACATACCATACGTATGATGCTTGAACTAGATTAGGGGCTGACTTAACTTTGAGCTGTGTGACTTTTAATTTGCCTTGTACCCTCTTACGAGCACTCTTTACGGAAACGTCATATTATTTGTGGCTAAATGAAAATAAGAGAAGGGGCTTACATAACCCTGGAGTTGTGTGGTTCTCACCACTTTTGATCTATTAGCTCTCTCACTATGTGATTACAGAACGTGAGGAACTCCTTGCGTAGCCTACCAGGAACTGCAGTGTGCTATCCTATGGAGCTTATAGGGTAAGTTCACGCAACACGTCTTGCTTCCTGTTTTAAAGACAGATTTTCAACACTTTTCAGAGTGATCACTTCACGTGGCTCATGCTTATGTTTTTTATCATCACTTTGAATAGAGTGCACCGTCACTGCAGCTGCACTAATTAGTTCACGAGACGCACTTTGTAAATATATAACAATTGTATTTATGCATTCTATAACCATCTTGGTCTTCCTTCCCTCCACTCCACAGGTAGACCGAGTTGTAGGTAAAATACCAGCTACAAATGCGAATGCTTATTGTCAATTAGGATATACTAATTCATATGTAGATAGAATATACGAGGTCCTGAAGAATCGCTAGAGTAATTCTCAGTCAGAGCGAGAAACATGTTGACCCTGATGAGGCAGTGTCTATAACCTAGCACTTTAACCTAAGTTACCAACACTCAACCTCATAGTTTTTAATTAGGTAAGGAGGCTTCATAATAAACTGATAGAGACAGCACTCCCTCCCTATTTTACTAGCAACCATTTCCCTCATCTACATTACAAAAGAGCCCCACACTCCCACCTCACCTAACGGCTGTATTGGATAAAAAGATCTCCATAAGAGCGCTCCTTAACCAAGAGCCCGTCGACGCGGAGCAGCCCGATGATGAAGCACTACATCCTGATGGGTACGTGATTCACGACATCCTGATGGTTGTGTGACGGTTCCAATATCCAAACAAAATCCTTTTGAACACCACATGGTCCGTCTCACTCACTTTAGGAACAGCTTTGTTACATACAATATTAGGAAATGGTTCCCAATATTGTAGGGGCATATCCGCTCCTGCAGATATGCCCTCACTTGTATTGTAGTGCACCCTGCCATAGGGCTGTGAGGCCTGCTAGAGGGGTGGCTTACCTATGCTGCCAGGAAGTGCTAGCTGGCATGGCACCCAGGCAGGGTGCCATGTCGACTTTGTCATTTTCTCCCTCACAGGGGGAAGCAAGCTGAAAGGGCAGTGGCATGGTCCCGGTGAGGGGGGGTCCTAAGGGACCCTCTTCAGCTCTTAGGTCTTAGGTACCCTGGGTACCATTTACTGGGGATTTACAGGGGGCTGAAGTACCAATTGGGAGTTCGTTTTTTGGGAAGGAGCACTGGCAGAAGGAAACTGTTCATTATTTTTGAAATACACAGTCAATCAGATTCATGTTTGTTTATTTTCATTGACGGTATTCTTTCTGTGTTCAAAGAAAAATTTCCAACATGGACACAGTAATGTTGCAGTTTCTCAAGGCCTTTCCGCTAGCTTACTATAATTCATTCATTCGCAATATTTTGCTCTTTTTTTTGTAACAAGTTTGTCCTGCAATCTACGAATTGCATAGAGTGAGCAGATTCACTATCAGGTAATGGTACGGTGCTTAGGTGGTAAGGCAGTATGATGTTGGGGTGGCGCAGTGAGAAAATGAATGATGGATTGAACCCAGAGCTCTTGAATGCGGGTGAATGTTTGATTCATTCAGCATTCTGTGTATCTTTTTTGTTGTACCCCACTCAATCCTGAGTGGCTATGAGGAGACTACATCACACCCCACACGTACCCACTGGAGAGATCAAGACCATCCCTCAATTAATCTGCAGCCTGGATTACTTACCATAGATTGCAAATATTTCTCCCACCCTTCCTATAGCCCAATTAGGGTCAGCCAGGCATAGTAGCACATGGTCCGCAAAGATGGGATCCTCCCAATCGGGGTCCCACCTCCAACAATTAATCTGAGCATCGACTCGCACCCACTTCACCTGCGGCTCCAGCACCAATGCAAACAGCATTGGTGACTGAGGACATCCCCGTCTCATCCCCCTCAGAAGGTTCCTGGGAAAGGACTCCATTTACCTTTAGCCATGCTCTAGGATTATTGTAGAGTAAGTCGATCCAGGCCAAAAATTGTGGTCTGAATTCCATCTCTTCCAGGATTGCAAACAAGTAGGGTCACCCTATCGAGCTGAAGGCCTTATGGATATCGAGGGAGACCACTGCCAGCGGCACCCCCCACCCCTCTTGCAGCTGCAATATTGTTCTGAAGCCTCCAAAGATTGAGTCTAGTGGATCTCTGGGACATAAACCTATTCTGGTCCGGATGGATCAAATCCAGATTCACCCCCCCTCAGTCTATTAGCTAAAGCCTTGGCAACAATTTTAGTATCAACATTGAGGAGGGAAGTAGGTCTGTAAGAAACCCATCTATCCAACAGTTTCCCTAGTTTTAAGATAGGGATCACTGTTGCCATCCTAGATCTTGTGGGAGCTCGCCCTTCTCATAGGCCTCTATGTACATCTTATCCAGCAGGGCTACGATTTTAGCGAATAACCTCCTCAGGAGCTCCATCAGGAGTCCATTAGGGCCCAGGGCTTTCCCAGTCTGCAACTGTGAGCGCGCCATTCGAATCTCACCCTCCAAGTCCTCTTCGAGCTCCAGTGCCCTCCCTCACTCCAATTTCTTAGAGGGGCAGTTCCTCACAAATTCCCTCAGCTTTGAACTCTGAATAGGCAGACTCTCTGAATAAAATTTCCATAGGTAGTCTGCCCTGACTCCCGCTATTTTGTCACTACTGCACAGCCTGACCCCTGCCGGGTCCATGATCTAGCTGATGTGCGGTCTCTCCGCATACCTCGCCATCAGCCATGATAAAGGTTTCTCGCCTTGTCGCCTACTCTTATATATCCTTCGCTACCACCACTTGATCAAACCTCTTGAACACGGGGTCATCAAGGCAATTTCCCTTGGGGAATGATCCGAAATTCATCTCGCCTTAAAGGCAGCCTCTATCAGTCTGGGGAGGATCAGTGTAGGTGTGAAAAAAGTATTGATTTGGGAATGAGTATTATGAGCCCCAGAGTAATAGGAATACTCCCTGCCCTGCCCGTTTAATGATCTCCAAACCTTCTCCAGGTCTAACGCCTGGACAAATGCCTCCTATTTAACTCTGGGGCTTGCTGCATCTGTTGAACTATGTCCGGTCCAGCTGGGCGGTCCATGATCAGATTAAAGTTGCCCCCCCTCCCCGAGAAGGTCATTCCCTGTGGGACTTCCACTGTAATTTGGCCCTGTAGACAGAGCATTTCCATCTGAAACAGAGTGAGAAGGGAGCATTAATAAATGCTAACATCTCACCCTCTCAATCCCCCAGGACCACTACATACCAGCCAAGGACAATTGTCTCCACTTTTGTGACCGTGAGTGGTAGGGATGTCTTTACCAAGGTTGCCACCCCTCTTGAACCCGTAGTCAATCCTGCATGTCTCACCACCTTATATATCCCTCGCTCTAAAGCTGGTGCATGATTCTCCTTCATGTGTGTCAAGAATACCATACCACATCAGTTGAATACCGTGTGAGCGCCTTTGCCACCAGCACACGCTTAATTCTATGGCCCAGGACATTGACTTTCCACGTCAACAATGTAATATTACGTACATCCATTCCCGCTGATACTGATCATGTAGCCCCCTCATGCTGCCCCAATTCAAGCTTGGTGACCTTCTTGTCTGTACCACAAAAACACAAAACAAAGTGAACTGTTGAACATTTCCCCAACTCCCATGCCGCTCTACTTTAAAAGCTGTGTTTTTACAACGGCCCTCACCGCCCCAATTCACTGAATGTCATTCACCCCAGCCATACTAGAACTCACTTATAGAGTCTATCCTTACTTGATTGAGTCTTTGAGATGCTGAGTAGTACCTTATCTCGGGACATGTTGCCTTATAAAATTGAAGTTTAACACTGTCCCCAACCCGTTCACTCTTGGGTGTGTTATTAAGGTGACTTTTGGGGTGTAAAAGTGTAGGGGTTCCCCTCACCCATAGTATATACAAAGATAAAAACCCAGACCTAACTCTTTGCAAGGCTCTGCAATGGGCAACCACCCTTAGCCAGACCCCCATCCCTGATAATTGCACACCTCAAGAAAGTTTTTGACTGAGAGGAGAGTAGCGGGATTCAGGACTGTTGTTGAGAGAGAAATGGTCTCAAATTGGCTGCACGGATACACATCTTACTTCTGGGCACAGAAACTGATTGTGAGGTAATTGGCAGCATAGGAGGATGACGCAGTATCCCTGCTCCTATGACCTCAACGTTGATGCAGGTTAAATCGTTGGGTCAAGGGAACTCCATTCATTAGTGGTCTGCCAACCTGTAACATCCTCAGGACCACTCAGTCATGACTGAACGGAAGGAATTAAGTAAGTTAACTTTCCACAACTTTTGTTTAAGGAATCTATTTGAGAGTAAAATGTACTGCTGCGCACTGTGGAGTGTTCACAAGGCAGTGGTGTGGCTTTATTTCACTGTAAAATGCGCGTTAAGCCCCAGATAGATGCTTTTCCTAGGAATGCAGTTAGTAACCAAAAAGCACACTTATGGATACCGGCCAGCACAGTATATATTTCGTTGCATTTCACCCTCTGATATAAATACTCTTATTTGTTTATTTATTTTTTAGAGAAAACCCCTAACTAAGCATACAGTTAGGCAGACCTTTAAAATCTACTTCTCTGCGTCTAGTAAAGCACGACTCATCCTCCAAGGGCGTAGTTAACCACCGCTACACCATCTTCAGTGGGGGTGATAGAGGATCAGCTTAATTTGTTTTATGGCCCTTAAATTTTAACTCGGGTTCGCAGGATCATCACAAGTTAGGAGAAAGAAAGAAATTCCGCAAGAATGAACTACATTAACACAGCTGCGGGGTGGGGGCTAAAAGAAAACCTAAACATGGCCTAAAATGGTGAGAGAGAGAAAGACAAATTATTAAAGTGGCACTGAAAACGTGATTTAGAGTTAACTGGAGTGAGGCAGCTCAAAGGAAAGAAATTAAAATGCAAATTATGAAGGAAGGAAAAAGGATCATGAAGGAAAGAGGGCACAAAAGAACACGGGCAATAAGGAACAAGCATTTGCAATGCAATAGGTCTCGTTACTGAAAGTTTGAGCTATTGGCATTGCATTATTATTTGCAACCCCAATAGCTCAAACTTTCAGTAATGTGAGACCTATTGCATTGCAAATGCTTGTTTAGGTCGAAGCCTAGCTGACAGTGCAGCTACCTGGTTGCTAAGGGCTTCCCTGGAAATGCATTACGCCCATTGTGTCGGTCACCAGGGGCCACGAGACAACCAAAAGACGCTCGAGCTTGGCAGCGCTGGCCGGCATGGCGGGCCACGTCACCTTTTTCCTTCTCCCTACTCTCCTTTACTTCTCAAATGTAAGGAGGACTGACATAAAGAGCAGGCAATCTCTGAAAGAAAGTAACTATAAAAATTCAACTTTATGTAAAACGTAGATTCTTCTAAAACGTAGTCATCTACTCTCTCATTTGTGCCCCCAGCCTCGGTGTGAAAAAAAAGTGAACTTTGTAGCATTACCACCCTTTACTGCCTTTGAGGTAACTTCTAAGACACTCGTTATAGTTCTTTCACTGTCTCATCCTTTCAAAACTGAGGAGTTTTCAATTTTCTATACAACGAAGCCCCAGTTGTTGCTGATTTTGCTTCCACAACTAACAAGCTTTGGCAAAGCCAAATAGTCCTGGCTTGTTGTGGGTGTGATGTCACTTGTATTATATATCTGGATGCAATGACAGAAGCAGTGAAATACAAGTTGTGTGACTCAACATGCTAAGCACAGATTTGTAGCTTACGTGTTTTAAGCCACGCCCTTAATTACATCAGCTACGGCCCTTTGAGAGACTGTAGTAATCACACTGAGAGAGGTAAGTGGTTTAATGACTGTCCATCTCCACAGTTTCCAGGGGCAACTGACAACTGCCCCTTAGAGTTCAAACCATCACATTCCATCACCATGACAGTGACATAATAAGCTCTAATGAACAGATTGAAAGACAGTGAAGAATACATGCTTTAGGAAGATTACTACAACATCTCCTTTCTTCCCATGAAACAAAAGCAAAAATAAAATAAAAATAACAGAAACAAAATGATAAAAAGAACAAAGCAGAGACCACAGTAGTGAATAATTGAATATTATTCTAAACGTTCTTGCGGAACAATTCTCCTTCCACTCTTGTGAGGAGTAACATACTCCAATGATAACTTAGGAGACTGAGAACATTGCAGAGAACACCCCCTTCGACCTTGCTGGACCTGAGTGTCGTGTAGTTCCTATATATATCCTATACAGAATCTGCACGTTCGGATAACATAAACTGTGGGTTTGGTGGCAGACTGGTTCCCAGCACCCCCACCGAGAATGTTAGCCTGTTTGCATTAGCTAGCTCACAGTGCCACTGTAATCTCCTCTAATTTGGGAGAGAATAGTTTCTGGCAACCTTAGAACATGACAACCCTGATCCCTCAGGATCGTGGAAACAACGTACTACTTTTGGCTCAGTCACTCGTGCTCACTTATTCGGTCTCGGAGAGTTACACAGAAGAAATAGTTGGGCGTGTTACAATAAGAATTTATTGCACAGTTGTTCTTCTAGTGTAAAATAGATGTGCTGTGACAACCGTAAGACAGTAGCAGATATATATGATTAGCAGTATGATGAATATAAAAGGATAGTACAGTTCTACCATTTTGCAATAGTCATGAATACATACATGAATATAAAATGCATGATAAAAGAAAGCGCGCATACTCCTACAATGCTTATCTAGATGTACCTAAGTGTACCTAGCATGTGAGTAGGTGTGAAGCCAAGAGTCCCTCTAGGTTTAGTCTAACCCCATTACCTGAAGCAAGAGAGTGTGGGACCCTGTCCGGTCTAGAGTTGGACACCCCGTGAAGGATGTGTCAGACCACTGTCAGCTGGAGCATCTGCATGCAGGAGCCTCAGCTTCTCTGGTCAGTGTGTCGGCCTTGAAGTCTCGGTTCCCTCTGGCTAACACTAGCAAGAGGTGCTGTATTTATACAGAAAGTATCTAGGGTTCCTTTGTCCCTTGTTTCTTGTATTAGCCATTGTTGGATTTGAGGATGACGTATGGGATGAACCTTGTACGTAGTTACTATGCAAGTGCATGTAGCCCCTGCCTGGTTTCCAAGAACCCTTATGAATATTCATTCATACTGTGTCAGCCTAAAGATGAAGTCATAGAGCGCTATTGTTCAGGGAAACCCTCCTTCTGCGCCCAGGACTAGAACTAGGTAAAGGGTCAATCTGAAGAGGCTTGTTACTGTGTAGTGTAGGGGAGGTAATTTAGGTGAAGGGGTATGATATTACCCCGGCCTATATTAGGGTTCCTATATGGAACATAAAACCCACTCCTCTTCCGAATAGTCAACAATAATAAAATGCTAGAGACCTACTTATTTTTACTAGGTAGCGGCGCATAAAATTATCAGTGAGCCATGTAAAAACATATTTCTAAAATATTAAAAACATTTAAAAATAGTCTAAGAGGTGAAAATTCTTCTGAAAATTAGTTTTCGGAAATGTTATTTAAGCCAAAGTCCTAGATGAGTTTGTTTATATAAGTCGAACCACCACAAGCTTTAATTCAATTTTAGGAAATGTTCCAAATGTAGTTGAATTTTGAAAAGAGGAAAAATCTGAATTATTTCCCACACACGATGAGCAAATTATAGATTAAGTGACCTAGCTGGGAGACCCAACATCGTTGTTGCTCGCTGCTACAGGGGACGGTACTTGTAACACCTCGCAGAGTATGTCAATGGAGCACAGATGATATTCAGCACTGTATATAGCTGGTGTAGAGGCAGCCAGTGCTGTAGTCGATACCCGGGTGCTAGTGGTGGAGCTGATGCTTAACCCAGCTGTCAAAGGCACCTGAGGGTTCTCGAGGAATGCAGCCATCAGTATAGGAATACGCTGGGGACATTGCCGAGCATGAGACCTCAAGGGTTCCCGCCTGGTATTCAAGTCCGAAGGCGTGTCAGTTGCAAGAGTCAGACAGAGATCCAACACGCATTCCTCTCCGCAGAACAGGCGTCGAAGAACAGGTAAGATTCAGTCCACCCAGACTGGCCTAAATGATAGGAACTAAGAGGCGCTCAGTTCCCGTAGATGAGGTGTGCCTAGATGTTGTACCATGCGCTCGCGGTATTTCCGCTCCAGGAGCGCTTTTGCCATCTCGTTGGTGATTAGGCTGTCCATTGCGTAGCAGGTAAATGACAATCAGGATTCCTGCTATTGAGAGCAGGATCAGAGGTAGACCTCCAAAAATGCTTCCAAATACGGAGTGTATAACAATTGGAATAACTCAGAGGACTGTCTGAAAGATGCTTAGAAATCCTGACCCTATGATCTTCAATAGGTGTACAATGCCACTTGTATCAGACATGTTAAAGATACAACCCATCATTTCTGCTAAATGAAAGGGGCAGTTTGTACGTATAAGTGCCTGTATCTCAGTCAAGGTCCTTGTGAATTAAAGATCAAAGGTCTCTCGAGCGGAGCTTTAAGGGTACGGTTTGCTGTAAAAGCATGGCTTTCAGTCTGCTCAAAGTATCAAACTGTATGAAGGAAACATTCAAAGAAGGCCTTAACGGCGCCTTCCTGACTGTATTTATTGGGGGAAACAATACCTGCATACAGTAAGTAACCCTGGAGTTCACAGTGACCAGATAGACAATGCCCGGAAGCATCCCACAGCACAACACTTCTCAATCCCCACTCCGGCATTGAAATCTGTATGGTAATTCCCAGGATGCCTTAATGTATTCCTTACCCATTCTTTCATATTTGCCTGCCTGCCTCTGCTCAAGGCAATATTGAAACTGAAAAGTAGTGACCGGTAGAGTTATGTGGCCATGGGTTAGCCATTCGGTTGATGATGATTCCGCTACCGTGAATGGTAATCTATCCAGTTTTTCAATACGCAGCATTGTATATTTTGCTTCCCTTTATGCCATTTCTACCTGTTTATCTGTTAGATTGTATTCAGAGAGGTACTGTTGATAAAACGTCAAGGCACATAGACTGCCCGCAAATATTGCAGCATCCAGCTTAATAACATAATAGAACGTAACTGAGATTGCCCGTGTTGTAATATGGCTAAATCTTGTTCCAGTATGTCTATCGCCGAAGATACAATGTTGCCCAAGAAATATATATCCTGGAGGTCAAAGTTGTTAACCCATTGTCTACCACAGTTAACGCTTTTTCTAAGTTAATACGGTCTATTTCCCGTATTCTCTCTGCAGCCTCTTGTTGGAATATTCTCCAAATTTCATTATCGGCAGCATAAATGCCAGCATACATGAAGCGCTTCTGACGGTGTTTCCTCGGACCTTGTAAAAAATCCCTAAGATCCATGTCTTGTGAGAGTAAGGATAAGTGGTGTTTCACTTCTGGGAGTGTTGAGGTTTCTAGGGTCTGGCCTATGGATACTCTACCCTTCGGTAATACCCAAGAATCTTTTCTGACATCTGTTCGTGTCTAAGGGCCAAACCAACCATTCTTTCCAATTAGGGTCAGATCTATTTTACTGTAAAATGTCATCAACTGTTGCCCCTTCCTGTGAAGTCGAATGTTGCCACCCCTGTGATGGTGTTGGAAACCGAGCTGTGTTAAGGTCCTTGTTCTTGGCCAATCCAAGCCAGGATGTCTGTTGCACAGTTTCATTTAGAAATAACATCTGCTGTGGAATGAGGCATGCTCTAAATAGCGCTTCTGTTCCCTGGACTTGCCAGTCCCTAGAACCCCAGACTGATTTTAAGTCTATTGTGTCCTTCGGTAGGTCAAAACCCTGTTCAGACAATTGGGCGATAAAGGAAGCAGAGTAAATCTGTTTGGTGTTTGTCAACATAATTTTCAGTGCCGATGTCGGCATAACCTCATAATAATATGAGGTCGGGTCAGTGGAGTTAAACCCTGAAAAATAAGAACATTTCTGTGCAAATGTTTGCGAACTACTTTTTGGTGGTGTAGGGCAATGTTTCCACTGGTGGTATTCAAAAACATTTCTAGGTGAAATAGATTTGTGCAGGAAATGATGACCATAATTCTGGTAACAGTACAAAGTGTCATAGTTGGAAGTACCTTCTAACATTTCAGTGTTCAAAAATGCCTCAGTTTTCTCTAAGTCAGACAACACGTTATTAACAGTTTCAGTATCCCAATCCTCAGAAAATGTACTGGAGGTAATGATATCACTTCATATAAATTTAAATACATGAGAAATTTTTTAAAGTTCGGTCGGGCCGAATATATCGAAATCAACCTTGTCCCAAACTATACCGTCTGGTATAGGAACTGCTGTAATGTTCACTGATGACAAGTCTCTTTGTTCACGATGAGAAGACTGATGTGGCTTCAGAATCAAATTAACTTTTTGGGCTGTAGAGCTTTGTTGAAGGTATCCTCCATTAATAAGCATGCTAAAAGTTATAGCTAAGCCTAGCCAGATAAGAAAGAACAGTATACCAGTAAATACCCAGAGTTCTACCCAAGGCCATACCAGGTAAGTCTTTTTCAGAAAGTGCAGAAAGTTCTTGACTTGTTGTTTGCGTGTTTGCTGGGTTGACATTGTTTCTGTTTCACTTGGATCCAAAGAAAACGTATCAAAGTTCATGAAGTAGCCAGAAGCAGTTCGATCAGTTGTTGGCAGCGGCGTCACTATGGGGGTGCGGGGGATGCGGACCGCACCGGGTGACACCCTCACATGGGGTGACACCCGGCAGGGCGCAGGGGGAGGGCGAAGGCAGTGCGGAGCGAGGTTGCCTGCCTCTGATCACCGAGTTGTGGGGCCATCTTTTGAGCTGTCTGGAGGCCTACGAAGACGACTTTCAGGCACAGCAGCTCTGTGTACAAGCTGCAGCCTCTCGCCTGCTAGCCCGGCAGTTCTTCTCTTACTGAAGACAGTGGCTGCAAGACCGGGTTCTCACTCTCTTTCCTCTCCTTTATTTTATTTGCTCCCCTGTGAAATGGATCCAAAAAAGAAAATAACTTTTGCTGGAAAATCAGTGTCGTATTTTTCTGACATTTAATTCCAAAGTGCAGCATCGGGAATAAAAGGTTAAAAATATACAAAATAAATAACAAAATAAAGTAAGACAGAGTGGTAGCAAACTGGCCAGATTGATTTTATTCACACCCAAACACATTAGCGCCACTTTTACAGAGTTTGCCAGTGAAGCGCTATTTTTGTTGTCTTGGCCTTGTTTTCCCAGGGCTTGGAACTAGTGCACCAATCCTGGAGGTACTGCAATGTGAGGATTGAAAAACAAAATTTGTACTGCTGCTCTGCATCTAGGGATGTTGTCTTTTTTTACCATACTGCTTATGTTTTGTAAGGATATAAGCAATGGTCATTGAAATGGGTCCATTCAGGGCCCTGTTGTCATGTCCTTAACTTTTCAGGCAAAAGCACTCACTGATTTCTGAACAGTGAGTGTAAAAGCGTTCAGGTTTTAAAAATTTTGCTTTCCCTATGATTGTTTGCTTTTTCCAGGATGCTGTCACTTTTTACTTGTAGGCCACATATTGCTCTTGCCCAGTGTGTAATTTAAATTGAGCCGCATCCAGGTGTTTATAGCTGGCAACAATTGGGTTGTAGTTGAAGGCAGTCTGAGTTTTTCTCAGTGGGGCAGTATGGTGTTCAGTGGGGGAGAGGATGTGGCACTATGGCCAGAGCTGCTGAATTTGGAACTGGGGAACCAGGTTCAGCCTTAATAACCAGTCCACCAGACCACTCTCCTGAGAGAGCACTATCTCATGCTAGACCTTAGAAGGCTTCGCAAGACATTAGAAGCCCCGGTGTCGTAGCACCAGCAGGTGGACCCTAGCATGACAAGTGTAGGTTAACCTTCAAGGCTTGTCCACCACTATTCATACTGAAGTTCACCTCCAGTCTTGCGGGCAGGCCTATGAAGCAGCACACCCTAGAACAACAGTGACCCTGTCACTGAGATCACAAGACCCTTGAGAAGGGCCAGCTCTAGGGCGGTGCAACCGGTGTGACCGCACCAGGTGCTGACTTTAGGTGGAGGCATCATTTTTGCAAGTCTATTATGGTTTTAAAAGCGCTTGCTGCCTCCTTCCTGGCCTCCAGCAATTTTCGGTAACAATAAAAATGTCATGATGACTCTGATGATTAATGTTCTTCCTAGAGAGAGATCGGAATTTTGTCTAATGGAGGATTTGACTCATGGAAATGTAGCTCAGAGGGTTAATGTACCTGCTGCAAAGAACATGTACCATGCAGATCACAAAGTGCACATAATGTAAATAGGCCAGTGGGCTACTGCTTTTGTCAGAGAGATCCTTTTGTTACTTGCAGTTTATAAGTTAAAATCCTAACATAGAACAGTGAGCTATTAACTGTCATCTTCTCCGCAGCAACACATTTTTTATTAACTTTTGATACGTTTGAGCTACAAACAATTTATTAGTTGAAATGGTCAGATCATGCTGCAGATCTTGCATTATGAGGCAAATATGGCAGAGCCATTATTATTTAGAAAACATTTGCAAACTAGGATTTTTAGTCATTCATGTTTGAACTGCTGTTGGGGAAAAGGGAGAAGTGCTGATGACAGAAACTCCATGGCTCGGAGACAAATGGCTTGTGCTTTTTATCGTATTTGGGGAAATTCTGTGATTAGAAGTATATCCCACTCTGTGAATACATTTTACTGTCAATAACTCATTATAACCTTAAATAATCATGTGTATCCATTGGTTGATAAAACTGGGCAGTGAAACCAAACAAATACAAAAAATTGGGATGTTTGCGCATTCTGGCCACACCTCTGGCTCCGCCCACTGATCCAATCCTTGGGTTATTCCCGCCCTCTGATTCTCCGCCCACAGTTCCCCTACATTTTTCCCCCCACTTCGACCACTGATATATCGTGTTGCTGGATAGTGAGAACACCACACCAGTACAAAGTACCATACCTATGATATTATAAATTCCAATAAACTGTTGACTAGCAGGTAGCCCACTGTACAACCTGATTAATGAGTCATTATCACACTGTTGTTAACAGGCACATTTTGTAAATATATGACCTACATTTACAAACGTTACTAAGGATTCTGTATGGTCCCGTTATTTGCCAACTGTGTCCACTGGCGGACTCAGAGCGGAGGAGGTCCATGCGGTAAGTCGTGAGGGGGTGACACCATGAGTTACCCGCACCGGGTGACACCAACCCTAGTGACGCCACTGGTTGTTGGAATTGCATCGGGATTTGTTGAAATCACATTTTGTTCTCGTCGAGGCATGGTGACGTAGACGTCTGTATTTGGTTTGATTGCAACTTGAGTGTTACTTTGAGTTTAATTTTGAAGATGAATTTCGGGTTCAAGAGGAACAAGTTCCATAGCATTGTTGCATAGTCCTTCATTCCGTACAGGTTGCTCTTCGAACGTGATGAGTCTTTCTGTTTGAACTTCTTGGATTGTAGCGAGAGGGGGCGTCTGCTATTGTGGAGTCCACAAGGCCTACTGTTCAGTATCGGCCACATAGTGTGGTTTGATTAAGTCTATTGAGACAAATCTTGTCTTCTTTTTTCCGGCAAGAGGCGGCAAAAGTACAATTCTTGTTCCTTGAATTGCTAGGACTGGTACAGCCTTTCTCTATGATGGTCCAAATTCATTTTTGTCTGGAATTTTCTCTCTGACCAGATTCCTGACTTTTGGGATCCAGACAGGTCTTGCCGTGACTGCCTTGACTTCCCCAGTGGCGGTCTGTTTTTTGTGGACATTACTTTGTTGTGTTATGGATTCATTTAGGTCCTGTAAAACAGCCCAGCGATCATGGATATCAAATGGCTTCTCATCCGGCACTGTGACTTCACAATCAAGATCAGGTACCCACATTCATGTCCCAAATAGGACCTCATATGGAGTGACACCCCCTAGAGAACTTCTTGGCTGTTTTGTTGAGGGCTCTCTGTACCCCATATGAGTGATTGACCCAACTGCCACCCTTGCCTAATACCCTAGCTGTTAAAGGTTGCTTTACGTCCCGGTTTTGCCTCTCCACAACCAAATTTCCCTCAGGATGGTACGGAGAGGAGTATCGCAATGCTACGCCCATACTTTCCATGGCCTCTTTGTAAGCCCGAGAGCTAAACGCCGGGCCACCGTCAGAATGTAACGTGCCAACTGGGTATGTCCCTGTAAAGACTAGCAAATCTTTGATAACAGTTTGAGCATCAGTCGAGCGCTGAGGCCATACCCATAGGAATCTTGAGCATGAATCCACTGCCACCAGATATACTTGTAAGCCCCATCAGAGTGTAAGGGGCCGCATTGGTCCAGATACACACAAGCGAGAGGTTTATCTGATTTTAATAATGGTGTCTGTGCCGGGCGTGTTATGGTGGAGCCTTTCATCTGCTGGCAGATGTCACATTTCAAGACATAGTCCTTAGTTTGTTTTGTTAGACCTGGCCACCAATAGCGCTGTTTCAACAATGAAATAGTTGCTATAACGCTTGTATGTGCAGCACTAGTTAAACCTTGCCTACGATCCATATTTGGTATTACTCTATTCCCCACAACAGAAATCTGAGCATACAGAATGTTGTTTGCATCTAACTTGTGGGAGTACTTTTATTTTTTTTTAACTGTGTTTATTGGGTTTTAGTCACGAAGAACAAGAGACAACAGACAGTCTATGCAGCACATCTCCAAAAGGTACAGGATGGAGTAATATACAGCAGCGACACATTTCACATATTTCATGCATCATATTCACATATTAGTTAGGTCGACGGCCATCGTACATTTCTATAGTCCAGTGGTACGTACATCTCACATGTCTACTCCAGTGGTCCACATAAATACCCAAATTGGTGTTGTTCAGGAAAGGAAGCTCATCACGTGACCAATATCCCCCAGTTCCACATACAAGACCCACAAATCCTATATCTCCACGAGTTCCCCCCAACCAGCGGAGATAAACCTTAGCAGCTACACTTTTCCTCCCATATCATTAGCCGCTACAACACCCTTGAGTGTAGTTCCCAGTGGTTATCGCAGCAGGATCTACATGTCGCCTCATGTAGTGTTTTCAGTAGTGTGTTGTAGGAGGTATTGTTTAAGGGGTCCCCATATGTCCTTGGGTTGAGATTTGCAAGGTAACAATTCTGCATAAATGGCACCCTGGTCTTGACTATATATCAAATCATCTAACCAGTCTTTAAATTTGGGGGCACGCCCCCTACCCCATCTGCACGCCACTCTACGTTTTGCTAACAATAATGCAAGTGTGACAAATCGGAGATAGGACCTCGGAAGCCGCTCAGTATACCCCAGCAGTGCTAGGAGTGGACTACATTCAATGGCATCGGATGTCATTTGTGTGAGTGCCTCAAAGACCTTCACCCAGTATTCCGAAACCCGTGGGCATTCACATGCCAGGTGCAGAAAACCGGCCCCTGGGCTACCACAACGGTCACAGTTATCTGTGTCTCTCAGGTTGAGTCTATATAGCTTTACAGGCGTGCAATATATACGTTGTATGTATCGAAAGTGAATAATACGCAATCTACAACTGGCGGAAATGCGTGCAACTTGCATACAGCAGTATCTCCATTGTTCAAGTGTTAAGTCAGTACCCAAGTCTGTGGACCAGTGTTGCAGTGCTGCATGTGTAGGCTCCGGCTGTTGGAGATGTATATTATGATATAAGGTAGACACCATGTGCCCGGGGCCATCAGCACTCAGCATGCGATGTAATGGTGCTAGGGGCTCCGGTTCCCGGGAAAACCCTGGGATAACGGTCCGCAGTCCCTGTTGTAACCGTAAATAAAAGAATGTGTCTAGCGGAGTGTGATCCGTCTGCCGGAAGAATTGCTCAGCAGAGCAAAACTTCCCGTGTATGAAGAGATCTCCCCATGTAGTAATATTCAGTCGGGCACAAAGTTTATGAAACCCCGTTTCCTGTAGTAATGGCATTTGGGGATGATAGGAGAGAGGCAGTAGCGGCGAGTAGATGAGTGTGGCGTTAAGACGACGGACAATTTTATGCCACGCGGTTACTGTACTCGTGAGAGTGGTGGGTGGCACGTTTCTGGCAGGAGCGGGCTCATGAATCATCCCACTTAGCGGGATCGGGTCAGCCAGCCAATTCTCGGCCGCAATTTGGGGCATGCAACGTGGGGGGTACATCCAGAAATAAGCATAGTTCGCTTGCGCACATTCAAAATTTAGTTCAAAATCCGGTATATCGAACCCACGTTGCGCATATGGCCTCATGAGGACTGTTCATTGCAAGCGGGGTTGCTTACCTCCCCAAAATAATCTCAGCAACTCTGTTCGTAGTGAGGCGAAGAAATGTCACCTGAGAGGGTATGGAATATTCAGAAATAAATATAAGAATTGCGGGAGTATCACCATTTTTATCAGGGATGCACAACCAGCCATTGATAAAGGCAAAGCTATCCACCGCGTGAAATTGCATGCGAGGCGTTCCATTGCCGTGCCATAGTTAAGTCGGAGAATCTCGTTGCGGGTAGTTCCAATTTGGATCCCTAAGTAGCGAAGATCAGTATTGCACCATTCCAAGGGAAAAGCAGGTGTGAATTCTGTCACTGCAGGCGTGAGGGGGAAAATCTGCGACTTTGCCCAATTAATGTGGACTCCAGAAAGGCGCCCAAACACAATAAATTCCCGTAGTAGTGGATTAAGGTTGTTTTGCGGGTTCCTGACATATAATGTCATATTGTCTGCATAAAGCGATATTAAGATTTGTCGTAGGTTACAACGTAGCACACGATCCTGATGATGCTGCCGCAGTTTACAGGCTAAGGGTTCTATCGCAAGGGCGAAAAGCAGGGGAGATAGTGGGCACCCCTGTCTAGTGCCTCGCGCAATGGGGATTTCAGCAGACATGTGTCCATTTATAAGAACTCGGGCTGTGGGGCAAGTGTATAACAGGTGTATCCAGGAAACAAAGATCGCCAGAAATCTCATCCGGCACAGTATAGCATTGAGATAATCCCATTCCATGGAATCAAATGCCTTTTTGGCATCTAAAAAGACCGCTGTCATGGGTAATTCCGGCGCTACATTCTGGAGGACAGAAAATAATGTGCGAAGATTATGCGTGGTGGCTCGCCCAGGTATAAAGCCTGATTGATCGGGCAATACCAGCTTGTCGATTAATAGAATTAATCTATTGGCAATGGCCTTCGCCAGTATCTTCGTATCGCAATTCAATAGGGATAGGGGCCTATAGGAATCACATGAGATAGGGACCTTTCCAGGCTTAAGTAGGGATGTTATCAAAGCCTCCCTCATGGACGGGGGAAGTCTTCCACCCTCCATGGATTCGGCGTATACGTCCTTCAACACCGGGGCCATGATGTCAATGTATGTCTTATAAAACTCGGCCGGGAGGCCATCAAGCCCCGGGGCCTTACTAGATTTTTGTTGCATTATGACCTCTCTAATTTCGTTGAGTTCAAATGGAGCACTGAGAAAGTCCCTGTGATGGTCCTCAAGCCACCCCAGTGCCATATCACCCAAAAAGCTGTCAACTTCTATTCCGTCCTGGCGTTGTGAGGTGTATAGTGTGGAGTAGTATGCTGTAAAGCAGGATAATATGTTAGCAGTATCTGTGTACGCCTCCCCATCAGGTCCATGTATTTCCAGGACGTGCTGTGTACCTCTGGGCCTTCTAATCATGTCAGCTAACGCCTTCCCAGGACGTTCCCCCTCCCCGTATCTCCTCGCCTTCCAATATTTCCCCTTGAAGTTGGATTCCTGAGCTGCAGTATCCGCATATTCGGCTAGATTCTCCCGGAAAGCCTGCTGCGTTTGCGCTCCACCCCCCCCTACCCATCTCGTTTTCTAGAGCTTTAAGCTCACCTTCCAATTTATGCAACGTTCCCCGCAAATCCTTAAGAACCCCAAAACTCTTTGAGATACAGAAACCCCGAATAGTGACCTTAAAGGCCTCCCACAAAATTTCTATAGAATCAACTGAGTTTCTATTTCTTTGGAATAAGTCACGTATCTCCTCACCCAACTCCGCGTGAAAGACTGCGTCTAACTGGGCTGTGGGTTGTAGCTTCCAGTGCAGTCGGGGTGTATTGTAGCCGGGCATTGTGAGCTCAAGCTTAACAGGTGAATGATCGGAGAATGTCTTAGCCAAATGAATAACAGCAGTTAAAGTGGGGCCGAGTTCCCTCGACAATAGGTAATATTCTAAACGTGCCCATGTACCTGTGTGTGTGTTACTATGCGTTCCCTCCCGAGTCTCTGGGTGTCGGAGACGCCATGCGTCCACCAGGTTGCCTTCCTGAAGAATCTCACGTAGGGCATCCTGTGCTTTGGTATAATGATGTGGAGCCGTGTTCGATCTATCCAAAATCGGGTTAAGAGCTATATTAAAATCCCCTCCCCAGATCAGGTGTGTCTGTATTGGGGCCGTAGCAGCATACCATGTCGTCGTTCCAAAGCACCCCCACACCAAAACATATCTCCCCTGGGAGTCCGTGTGTGCGCCATCTAGCGTGAATGGCGTGTGCTTTTTTATTAGGATAGCTGTACCTCTCGCATATGTAGAGTATGAAGCGAAAAATCTGTGATCAGCCCATTTGCTGGCAAAGAGTGGGGACATATGAGGGCCCATGTGAGTTTCCTGCAGCATAGCCACCTGAATGTGGTGGCGATCCAGGTACGAGATGATGTGTCTGCGCTTTCGCGGGTCACCCAGCCCCCGAACGTTCCAGGATAGAAACCTTAGTCGCGAATCGTGTGGCTTATCACCGGTTGTGTATGTGAAGTGCGTGGCCATCATTCCCTCGGCATATGTCGGTCAGATACGATACATGTATGTGCTGTTGTGTCTACCAATGCTGTTGATATATACCATGAACATTGAATATACCATCCAACTCCCCCCCCCACCCCCACCCACTGTGGCATCCCAATCATGCCAGAGAATTCTATCCCTCCCCCTCCCTTACTCTCATCACAAACATTGCTATTGCAAATAGAAACCAATCAAACAAACTATGCATTACTTTGTATTATACCAGGGGTTCTCCCGTGTGGGGTTCACGTCTAGGTGACCCACCCTGTCCCCTCCAACCCTGAGGCAACAAGATGGGGATATCTGCCTCTTTCAGAGTTAGTGGGGTGTCCGGCGCTTACTAGCTCGTGGGCATTTGTCATAGGGCGAACAGACCATACTGTCATACCATAAACCCTGTTTACCGTGATTATCTGATACACACAAATTGCCCCCCCTCACCCCTCCGAGGAGCATCATGGCTACAACAGAGACAGCATGTCGTCTTATCGAACTTTCATAATGTGATTAGTCTGTCTTGTCCAGGCTATCTGGGTTAGGCACGGTTTCTTTAGGCTTCTTGAGGCGTTTCATGAACTCTTCAGCTTGCTGAGGCTTAGTGAATATCAACTGTTTTCCGTAGTCTTGCGGGATATGACAGCACGTACTCTATTTTGGCTTGGCGCAATTTCTGCTTCACAGGGAGAAAACGACGTCTATCTTCCTGAACAGTGGCAGTGAAATCCGGATAGATTGTGAATGGTATGCCTTCATAGTGTAGCTTTTTCTTCTCCTGGGCGACGCGAAGAGCGGTATCCCGGTCCCTGTAATGTAAAAGACGGGCTATAATGGGACGTGGTGCACCCCCTGGAGGGGGTCGGGGACCTAGTGCCCTGTGCGCCCGTTCCACTATGAACTGTGGAGATAGTGCCTCAGTCCCAACGGCTTCCAGCAGAAGTTTCTCTATATAAGTCTCCATTTTACCGGTGTTGGTGCTTTCTGGTATTCCCAGCACGCGAATGTTATTCCTGCAACTCATTTTTAGCTGCTATTATTTTTAGGAGTTTGTCCATTTGGGTGACAGTGCTTTAGAGTTGTGTCGTGACATCCTCGGTATCGGAGATTCTGCGCTCCGTTTCAGTAATACGCTCGCCATGCTGATCAAGCTTGTGTACTATGTTGTCCATACGAGAGTTCATGGAGTCCATTCTGTCCGCAAGAGTGGTTAAGCCGTGCCGGACCTCCAGCATAAGCGCTTTCATTTCCCTGCCGGTACCAGAGTCATCTCCAGCGGGCCCAGATTCAGCACCCATATCCAGATCAGGCTGCTGAGAACGTGTCGTTTTTTTTGTCTCGAAGTTGATCCGGCGTTGTTTGGCGTCAGGCTTCCCCATTGCGTGCGTGCTCATCAGTGCTACCAGCCACCAGGCTACCAGGGTGTATTAGTAAGATGATCCTTGAACCGAGTATGGGAGCAATGTACTCAGTAGACTATCCGAGTTTTTAGGGGAAAAAGTGCGACACAACTCCCCTGTCAGCCCTGACCGGCATGCACCAAAGCACCACCTGTATCAGCAGCTATCCCATCAGGGCCCGCAAGCAGCCCAGTCAGATCCGGCAACACCCCACCTGTAGCAGCAAGACCAGGAGGACCAGAAGTTACGCCTCTCCTGATCAGCGGGATATAGGACTCTCCGCACTCGCCGTGCCCGTCACTCAGCAGCAGAGTCAGGTCCACGCTGCCAATGACCGATCGATCCATCCAGGCAGTACGCCCAGTATTGGTGACTAGTTGATTCAGCAAGGCAGGCGTTCGCAAATGGTGCCCACCAATAGCTGCCCCAGGGGGTACCGATTCCCGCAGCACCCGCCGTAGAACTCAGCGCCCCCAGAGACACCACAGGGGGGCACAAGGAGAGTCCATCCCATGCACTGGTTCAATAAGTATTTAGAGTGTCATGCATTATTTGTTGGGGATATAAGCAGTTCAGGTCTGGCGCTTTCGAGTAATGGTGTCGCCGATGACCGACCTGTCATCCGGGCGGCCTTCCCCGCAATCTCGTTGGACCGCCAGCCGTTGACTTCCACTGTCTGAAGCACGCCAACATGTACTGGACAATATTATGTCTGCTTCAGCGCTGGCTGCGGACACTCGACCATTGGTCCGGCAGTGCACTCCCGGGCGAAGCCCGCACGCCTCCTGGCCTCCATCTCGGCTCACGCCCAATATAAGAACCTAGCGCCTGGGAGTGTAAGGTGGAAGCAATGGGCCCAGCAAGTCCGGAGGGCACCAGTGCCACACGCGTCTCCCCCACGCTGCGGATTGGCCTCGTGCCCCAGGAGAGAGTCAGAGTAGGCACGTCAAAAGGCCGGGGGCATTAAACATGAAATCAGCAGTGATATTAGTGGCCTGGGGAGTGCGAGCAATGGCGCTGCCGCCTATGGCCGATCCGCCACCCATGCAACACGCCCCTCTCACTCGCGCTAAGGTTCAAGTAGGTTTGCCACACATAACAATTCCACCTCGTAAGAGATGCGCCAGCAAATTACCAAATATATTAGGCTCGGGCCGCACTCACCCGGATACTTGCAGCACGAAAAGTCCTTTGCGGCCTAGATACCACGAGGGAAGCCCCGCTCTCTCGTAGCCGCCGCCGCAGGCCCCAGGGACCGCTCCCCGATCTCCGAACGGGAGCCGCTCCAAGGCTGCCAGCTACCAAACACGGATCAGACCCGCCTCCTTTAGCTTATCCGTGGAAGCCTGGTCATAGCTGCGGTCGAGTCATCAGGGTCACATCGCACTTTGGCCCTATTTGAAAGGATTAATGAAGGATATTTCTGCCAGACAGCGGGAGCCTCACGCAAGGACGGCCATTCCACTCGTGCGCCACCTAGCACCCCAACTTGTGGGAGTACTTGAGTGGAAATGTCTTTGGTACTGCTAAACTGCCCTTGCGTAAAGCAATAACAGCAACCATAATTTCACTGTCTATCCTCGTTTTTGAACAAGTGATTGCAGCCACGGTAGCCGTGCGTACAGCCCCCTTTGCGGTTTCATCAGCCAATGAACTCCCTTCAACATGAACACCATCACGTTGATGACTCATCATGCTTAATTGTGCTACCTTTTGCATCTTTGAACCCGTTTTGTTCCTAATTATGCAAATATTCATTGTATGACTGTACACAGTAAAAGGAATCACACATAATTAGTGTGAGGGGATTCGTGATCTGTATTCACCAGTGCCAGTATTAATGCTTTCAACTGTGCCAACTGTGCCGTGCAGTCTCCTAGAGATTGCTTTTTGCTGCAACTTGGATGGAACTTGCCATCCTGCATGCGACCTTTAACGATAGCACATGCTGCTCTGTATTGTTGCTTACTCCCGATGGCCAGTTGAGCAGATCTGTCAATATAAATTATGTATTCATACAGATATTGAGGCAAGATTTCATTTGGTAGAGGATATTCTTGTTCGTATTGCAGAAAGGCTTGTGTTTTTAGACTTGGATCAAATCTGTATTCAACGTGCGTTGCAGTAAGAGAATTAGCCCATTGTAGCCATCTCGGATTTAAGGCTTTTGCCTTTGGAGTGCTACACTTTGTAACAGCCCCTAAAGCTGGTACTGGGGTTACGATAATTATGTGTTTTCCCTGAGCCAGTGCTCTTTCTCTTGCCTCAGCGGTATGGACTGCTGTCAGGATTTTCTCTGTTGAAGAGAAACGCATTTCTGCGTTTGTGTATAGGTGTGATTTGTAAGTGATTGGTACCGTTTTGCCTTCATTGAAGGTTAAATAAGTCTACCCGCATTGACCCGCTATTGCACTGATCACTAAGTTGCATACGTTTATGCGTGTCTGTAAGTGTTTGGAAGCTATCGTGTCTTCCTGTAGTGAACGTAGGATGTTTGTGTGCTCCTGTGTCCAATGTTTAACTGAAAAGTCAGGTTTTATTAAGTCGTAAAAAGGTTTTAATCTCTCTGCGTAATCCAAAATGTATGTTCTGCCGAAATTTAGGAATCCCAGTATGGATTGTAGATTTTTTAATGATCTTGGAGGTTGTAGCAGCGCACATGTTTCTAAAAAGTTAGCTGCCAGGCTTTTCCCTTCATTTGAAAGCTCATATACTAAAAACAGGACATTGAGATGGGCGATTTTTGATTTTTTTAAATTACATTTGTAGCCCTCAGAGGCAAATCCCATAATTATGGTGCTCACCTTGGTCAGGTGTCTTTTTAAGTCATCGTCCATCAGATAAATATCATCCACATAGGACAATGCTTCTTCATCAAAATTTTGGAGTAACTCAGTTACCCTTGCTGAAAGTACCCCAGGGCTGTTCTTATACCCGGGGGAGACGACAAAATTGTCGCTGGGACCCCAACGCTGAGAATGCAGTCAAATACCTGCTTTCAGGCGCTATATTTTGGCAGAAAAATCCATTTGAGATATCCAGTGTGGTTTTATATTTTTTCCGCACAATGTTATTCATTAATGTGGCACTGTGTGCATTTTGGACAGCGAATGTCTTAGTGCATGTGTTTAAATGTCTGTAATCTAAAGAGATGTCCGGTTTTAATATGGGAAACAAAGGATTGTTTATTGGTGAGGTTCATGTTTCAATGACCCCTTGATATCCAAGTTGAACTAAGATCTCCCTGACCTGTTTTTTTAGCTTCTTGCTTTATTGGATATTGCCTGTGTGCACTTGGTGAAACTTTTAACGGGATCACGTGGTGGGTTGAATCCTCATCCCACCCGGCATAATTTTTGTATAATTCTGGATCTAGGGCAACTGCCCACTCCTGTGCATATGCATGTTTAAGATGAATGGGAACAAGGTCGAGAATGCTGGAAAAATTATATTTTCCCCCAAGGGCATTCCATAACGAATGCTGGTGGCCAATCTTGTTCGGCTAATAGGATGTCATAACCAGATGACAAGTTCTTCCAAAAGGGACCTTTAACTTTCCTGGGCTTGTCCCCCTCCATCTGGAGTGTTATTTCATGTAACTTATGTGGGACGCTCACCCTCGTATCTAGTGTTTCCACTGTGATGTAATCATTCAAGTCCGCTGTCACCAGAAATTAGACCACGTTCTGGCAAGCTATTGTTACTTCTGCCGCACTCTCTAGCATCGTCTGAGCCCATTCTGGGCATGTCTGATTTCAGGCCTGCAACTTTCTTCTTTTTAAACTGAGGTTTTGATTTTGGCTTTTCTTTTTTGGAAGTATAGTCTTGGGCGTGCTGCTTGTCTCTGGACTTTGTACTCTCTTCTTTATGTTCTGACCGTCCTTCTCTCTGAGTTTTTTGTCGAGCCCTGAAAGGAACAAGAAGAATGTGTTTCAGTATCCTGATACCTGTCAGGTTTCCTAATATTATCCCTATTCCTAAGGTCGTACCTCTTTTCAGAGTGTTCCTGTGGAGGAGATCTACCTTGGTATTGAGATCTTTTTTCTGTAAAGGTCTGTTATTTTTTATTATCCCACTTCTTTTAAGAAGAAGCAGGTGTCTGCTTAGAAGTGTCCTTTTCAGGACTGCCCATCAGTTGAGGTTTTAAAGCTTTCCCACCAAAACTTTCTCTGCCTAATTCTGCATACACAGTTTCAATTATTTTGGGCAGTTTGTGGTGTTGATCTAACGGACTAAACTCCCTTAGGCGGTGGCGGATTACCATTGATGCTGCTTCCCGTTTAATCTTAGCTAGTATTATGGCTGATACCTGGTCATAGTTATTTAGTAACTTCATCCCTAAGTTCAGAGCAGGCTCTGCTCCATACTCATTTTGTATTTGTTATAATACATCTAGTATCACTGCTAATGAAGGAGTACCATGTGTCCTGGTATATATGGCAGCAAAGACTGTACCCCAAGAGGTGCAATCCTCTAATTGAGGTGTTAACCCCATGGGCAAGCAGATTGTTAGCATTCTGTGTTTTTCAAACGGGGTAGTATTTGGGAACACTATCTCGAGCTGAGTTATTTTCTGAGCTACCCAGAGTGGCATTTGTTCACGTTTTGTGGGCATTTTTCCCATTACCATGTGTAACGTTTGTGGTGTGATTTTAGTTGCTGTATCCTGAGTTTGAGTTCTATTCGTTGCAACTGTTGTTGGTTGGACTGTGAAAGTCCTCATGACGAATTGCGTCAAGTTTCTGTAATTTTATTTAAATCTTTGTGTTGTATGAGTAAGTCTGCATGTGGCATTGTTTCAATGTCAGGATGTGGTGTGTAGGCTGCTAATATTGGCCATGTTGCCCCCTCTTCCCTGAGTGGGCCTAATCTTACTCTGTTTCTTATGTGGGGTAGGGCGCCTTTAAACCAGTATAAATGTTCCTGGTACGTGAGTGGAACCTCAATGTCCTCAAACGGACCATATTCCACTGGTGCATCTCCATCTGTATAGTAGTGGAATGTCTGTGTTCTGGCATCTGCTGCTGGTAATGTAACCCACGAATAGAATACCTCTGTTTTGTTTGATCTGTGTACCTCAATCACGAAAGCAACTACACCACCCCTAGGTGTTAAACCATTTTCTAATAGTTTCAGGGTGATTGCATGTCTGAATTTAGGTGCAATTTGAATTGCGTTTGCATCTCCTTCCTCGTCTGTGAGGGGGGAGTGCTTGTTGTAGTGGGTCTAAGACCAGTGTAGTCATTGTGTACTGAACACAAGCTAACTTTTCAAGAAAACTATGCTAAGATGTTTCGCAACATTTTTAAGAACAAAATTTCCTTCAAGCTTGATTAACCAGCAGCCAATAAATAGGATATTTCGCCTACTCAGCTGTAGCGGAGTTTGTGCCCTGATGTGTCTGGTGTTTTGTGAGTAGGGGGCTCTGAGAATAGCATGACTGAACTACTCAGATTCTATTGTTAAATAAGTCGCCAGGTCGTGTAGTTCTTATATATATCCTATACAGAATCTGCGCATTCAGATAACATAAACTGTGGGTTTGGTGGCAGACTGGTTCCAAGCACCCCCACCGAGAATGTTAGCTTGTTTGCATTAGCTAGCTCACAGTGCCACTATAATCTCCTTTTATCAGGGAGTGAATAGTTTCTGGCAACCTCAGAACATGACAACCCTGATCCCTCAGGATCGTGGAAACAATGTACTACTTTTAGCTCAGTCACTTGTGCTCACCTATTTGGTCTCAGAGAGTTACACAGAAGAAACAGTCGGCGTGTTACAATAAGAATTTTTGCACAATTGTTCTTCTACTGTAAAATAGATGTGTTGCGACAACTGTTAGACAGTAGCAGATTTGTATGATTAGCAGTATGATGAATATAAAAGGATAGTACAGTTCTACCATTTTGCAATAGTCATGAATACATACATACATGAATATAAAATGCATGATAAAAGAAAGCACGCGTACTCCTACGATGCCTATCTAGATGTACCTAAGTGTACCTAGCATGTGAGAAGGTGTGAAGACAGGAATCCCTCTAAGTTTAGTCTAACCCCATTACCTGAAGCAAGAGAGTGTGGGACCCCGTCCTGGTCTCGAGTTGGACACCCCGCGAAGGATCTGTCAGACCACTGTCAGCTGGAGTGTCTACATGCAGGAGCCTCAGCGTCTCTGGTCAGTGTGTCGGCCTGGAAGTCTCGGTTCCCTCTAGCTAACACTAGCAAGAGGTGCTGTATTTATACAGAAAGTATCTAGGGTTCCTTTGCCCCTAGTTTCTTGTATTAGCCATTCTTGGATTTGAGGATGACGTATGGGATGAACCTTGTACGTAGATAATATGCAGGTGAATGTAGCCCCTGCCTGGTTACCAAGAACCCTTATGAATATTCATTCATACTGTGTCAGCCTAAATATGAAGTCATAGAGCGCTATTGTTCAGGGAAACCCTCCTTCTGCACCCATGACTAGAACTAGGTAAAGATTCAATCCTTAGAGGCTCGTAACTGTGTAGTGTAGGGGAGGTAATTTAGGTGAAGGGGTATGATGTTACCTGGGCCTATATTAGGGTACCTATGTGGAACATAACATGAGCAGGATCACTGCCAGACTCAAGACCCAATTGTAACACAACCCTCCAAGGAACTTTATAAATTCTTGACAAATTCCACCAAATCCTCCCATTGACCCTCACAGCAAAGCATAAAGTGGCATCCACTTTAACAGGAAGGCCATGTTTAGACAATCCTTTTGCCACATTGATAGGAGATTAAATTCTCACCCAATCTCCCACATGAACACTAGACTCAAATCCACCCTCATCAGGAACAACAGAATGAACATGCCTCCTCACTTCAGTTTGAGGATTCCCACACAATGACCGTGAACCTCATTTTTTCATCCAAGCCGGGCATATATAAAAAGAAACCTCCCTTCCGTGGAACAGTACAAAAGGGCTAGAACCCGTGATAGGACTGGGAGTAGTGCGATGAACCCACAACATACTTTGGACTGCTTCTTTGATATAAATCCTAATACAGCGATACCGATACAGCGATGTGAGATCCCAGATTGACTTAAAAACACAGACATCTCCTTGGAAGTAAATTGCACCTCGTTGTCAGAAACAATCTCTTTAGGAAAACCCTCTCTGGCAAAAAGACACTGAAGGAATTTGATAACTTCCTGTGTATTGGCATCAGACATGAATTGAACCTCCCACCACTTACTGAAGTAATCCGCAACAACCAAAGCAAATTTATATTTATTAGGTAAGACATTAAAAGGACCCACAAAATCTATGGCTAATTTTAACCAAGGAGCATTAGGTATATCCACCTCTTGTAAAGGAGGAGCAGCGACCTTGATGACTTTTCACTGGTGCAACACATCAAACATCCCTCTACAACATCATTTACTTGGCGATCCATAGAAGGCCACCAGTACACACATCAGATCCTTCTTTTGGTGCTTGTTTGTCCAAGATGACCCGCATGACCATAGTCGATGATGCGAGACCTCAACAACTCAGGAGGAATACATTTATCACCCGCATGACCATTTCACCCCCCTCAAAAGTAAGCTCATCAGCAATCTTAGCAAAAGGGTGAAGCTCACCATCCAAATGCTTTTCTTTGGGCCAGCCCGACACCATGAAACCCTTAACTCTCTTGAGTACAGAATCCGACTCCATAGTACAGAACCACTCACGTTCAATAAAACAACCCTGACTGAATACATCCACAGCAGCGATCAGACATTCTTCATCAGCATCTTCATCACAAGGTTCCTGTCTCCCAAAGGTAAAGGAGAACTTGAGAGAAAACCAGCCCTTGTGTTTTTCCTGCCAGGAATATGAGCAACCTCAAAATCACATTGCAACAATTTAGAACTTAATCTTGCAATTCTCAGAGTGTGATCCTTGACAATGTTACCATTGAGAAAGGGGATGAGCGGTTTGTGATCAGTCAATAATCTATGGGCCCGATTCACAGAACTAATTTAAGACAAAATCCTAAACTTACTACCATTTTGGTATTCACAGAAGGCACTTACTCAATTTGGTATTCACAGAAGGCACTTACTCATTTCGGTATTCACAGAAGTTAGGAGTCCTAACTTTAGGACTCCTAAATGCCTTCTGTGAATACCGAAAGTCTTAAAATTAGGATTTTTCTAAGATTAGTAGTAGTATAGTTAGGACTCCTAACTTTAGGACTCCTAAATGCCTTCTGTGAATACCGAAAGTCTTAAAATTAGGATTTTTCTCAATTTACTAGTCCTAAATTTAGGACTCCTAACTTTAGGACTCCTAAATGCCTTCTGTGAATACCGAAAGCCTTAAAATTAGGATTTTTTTCAGTTTAGTAGTAGTATAGTTAGGACTCCTAACTTTAGGACTCCTAAATGCCTTCTGTGAATACCGAAAGTCTTAAAATTAGGATTTTTCTCAATTTAGTAGTCCTAAATTTAGACTTAGGACTACTAAATTGAGAAAAATCCTAATTTTAAGACTTTCGGTATTCACAGAAGGCATTTAGGAGTCCTAAAGTCAGGAGTCCTAACTATACTACTACTAAACTGAGAAAAATCCTAATTTTAAGACTTTCGGTATTCACAGAAGGCATTTAGGAGTCCTAAAGTTAGGACTCCTAACTTCTGTGAATACCGAAATGAGTAAGTGCCTTCTGTGAATACCAAAATGAGTAAGTGCCTTCTGTGAATACCAAAATGGTAGTAAGTTTAGGATTTTGTCTTAAGTTAGTTCTGTGAATCGGGCCCTTAATGTTTTACCCCAAAGAAAACACTTGAATCTTTTGACAGCCCAACAACATGCCAGCAACTCTCGCTCAATTACCGAGTAATTTTTTTCACTTGGACGTAATGCTCGGGAGGCAAACCCAATAGTGTGTTCCTTCCCCTGCTTGAACTGAGAGATCATCCCTCCCAATCCATCCAAACTGGCATCCCCAGACATAGTACACTGGTAGTGAGGATCACAAGGCGTAAGTATTTTGCAAGATCCCAGTTCTTGCTTGATGTGGGTAAACTCATCCTGACAGGATTTATCCCAGATAAATGTGGACGTTCTCTTCAGTAAACCTCGCATATGTACAGTTTTTGCTGCAAAATTAGAGATAAACTTGGTCTAAAACTCACATGCTCCCAAAAATGAAGAGACCTGTTGTTTGGATGAAGGATATGGAGCATTCACAATGGCCTCAATAAGACCTTCCCTAGGTGCAATACCATCACCAGAAATCCGATGACCCAAGTATTCAAGTGTTTCCACACTGAAAACACATTTGAGCTTGTTGGCCACAATCCCTTTCTCCTGTAATCTCTCCAATACAACTGCAAGAATTTAATCATGTGATTCCCTGAACCTTCCTGCAACTGGAATATCATCCTGAAAAACCACAGTGTTGGTGACACCCTCTAAGATTTTTTCCATCACACATTGAAAAACCGTGGCTGCCGAAGCTAAGCCAAACGGCATCCTTCTGAACTGATAAGTCCCAACAGAAGTCACAAAAACAGTCAAATGTTTACACTCTGGATCCAATTCCACTTGATGGTAAGTGGAGGCAAGATCAATTTTAGAAAATAATCTAGCCCCCTCAAACTTAGATAGAATATCATCAATATGAGGGAGAGGATAGGAGTCCACCCAGATCTCCTTGTTCAGACTGCGCAAGTCAATGCACACTTTAAGACTCCCATTCTTCTTACGAGCCACCACCAAAGGAGACAACCAAAGAGAGTACTCAATTGGTTCAATGACTCCCGACTCACACATCCTTTTAAGCTCACCCGACAAATCACCTCTGATACTAAACGGTACATTATGTAGCTTGTGTTTAACCGGGGTAGTTTGCTCCTTAACTTTGCTAAAATGTTTAAAACCTTTGACACTATCCGCAAAAACGCTCTGGAATTTGGTGGACCATGCAACCAAACTCTCACCTTGAGAGGTGTCATCCACCACCGAAACCTGTTCAATAGTGCCTGGTCTAAGTGTCATGCCAAATAAACCCTGATGATACCAACCAATTATATTAAGACCTTTCTTTGCCACATAAACCTTCCCATGAATATCGCCGTCTTTGAAAACAAGACTCGTATAGAAAAATCCCTTCAACTTAATTCTCCTCCCTTCATAAGAAACAGGACTTCAGTCTGGTGGATTGAGAGATTTATCCCTCCACACACTCTCAAACAATTCTTCGGTAAACATAGTCATGCGTGCTCCAGAATCCACCAAAAATTGTATAGGCTTTCCATCAACCAAAACTTCTACTAAAGGATCAATACAATGTTCTGATTCATCCTGAACAACGAGAGCAACATCAGTTAAAGAACTCACAATCTCAATCACAGGATCATCCTTGTCCTCCTCAGTATAAACCATATTGACATTACCTCGGAAACCACACACTTTTGCAAAATGTCCTCGTTTACCACACTTCCGACAAGAAGCATTCTTAACAGGACAAATCTGGGAATTAGAAAAATGAGAGGGAAATACATATTTTGCACAAAGATCCTTAGAAAAACCTACTTTTTTTCAGGTTTAAAAGAAGTGTACCTACCCCCTTTTTGCTCACTGTGTGATTTGTCTTTATCTCCCTGTAACTTATTTGATGTTGAGTTCATTACTTAGGGGCTTTGGGTAATACGCTACTTCACTTACCTGAGACAGGGGAGTTCGGGTCGGCAGCCACTTCCTGCTCTCTTCCACTCGACAGCTAGAGACGCCATTTTTGCTCTGTGTGCACTCCAGCTGTTAGAGCGGCTTCCCCATAAGAATGCGCGCCGTGCGGCTCCAGTGCCTTGAGGGGTTGCTCGTGTTATCTCCCGCTAATTTGCACATTAATCGCTGCTATTGCTTTTAATTATTTTTATTGTATCTCCTGATGATTTTATTATTGCGAGCTTGCACTGTATAAATTTAATGTTGAGTTCATTACTTAGGGGCTTTGGGTAATACGCTACTTCACTTACCTGAGACAGGGGAGTCTGGGCTGGCAGCCACTTCCTGCTTTCTTCCACTCGACAGCTAGAAATGCCATTTTTGCTCAGTGCGCACTCTAGTTGTCAGAGCGGCTTCCCTATAAGAATGCATGCTGCGAGGACGTGCTGCCGGCTCGCCGAAGGCACGACTAAGGCAAGCCCATCGATGCCCATCAGCGTCCCGGATGCGGCCAGTGCCAGCCGCGCTGCCCGTCTCCCATATTGCCAAAATGTCCCTTTGGCCTACAGCCGCAATGAACTTCTCATGCTTCGCCCACACCCTTGCTTCCACTCTAGCAGGTGGGAGGTTTTAGATTACACTCCTGTTTACAATAGATGCAATTTTTGCCTGGGGCCAGGTACGGACGTCTCCCAGTGCTCTAGCACCTCTTCCAGTGATAGTAAGAAGGGGCCCCTGTTTAAAGAAGCAATGATTAATACTTGATCACTAGGGAGACACCGTCAGGACATTTTTGACCTCCTCTCTGATAAACCGGTCAATCTTTTATTCATTACTGAGACCTGGCTCAATGAAACTTCCAATCCCATTATTGAAATGGCGATAAGATTTCCTGTGCAGACCGCCAAGTCTGTAGGGGCGGTGGTGTTGCGGTTATATACAGGGATAAGTGGGCCTTCCGCCGCGGCGAGTCCTCGCAGCTAGGCGAGGGTGAAATCTTGGATTTCAGTATCATCATTTCCCCACACGCCTTCACTGGGTGGAACATTGGTCTATAGGCCCACTGGCCCGGTAGGGCCTTTTCTGAAAAATTTGGAGGATGTTATTATTCCCAGCGCTTTACGTTTTATGCACTATCTCTTCCTGGGGATCTTAATATTAATTTGGACCAGGTAGATGTAGGGGATACCTGGGAATTCTTGGACTCATTAAGCCTTGTCCAGCTTACTCAATGGGTCAGGGTACCGACTCATTCAGGTGGCCATATTCTTGATCCTATTTGCTCCAACTTCCCCATTATGGTTGAGGATCCTCTTCCGGTGCCATGGTCTGACCATTTTTTATCCTATTTTCCCTTGGCCCCGGATGGCAACATCCTTCCAGGCTGGGCCGGTCGAGGCCCGGCCCCCTCCAAAATTGACCCGTTGATTTTCAGCCGTGTTCTGGATGAGTCAAGGCCAGCCCCCTCTAATGACGTGCACGTTTCTCCAGCTGGATCTGGCGGGCGGTGGATCTCCTCTCTCCTATGTCCCTCCTTAAACGGTCCAGGGATTCTCCTTCTAAGCCGTGGTTTTTACCCGAGCTTAAAACGCAGAAGCAACATTTAAAAAAATTAGAAGGCTGCTGGTGGCAGTGGTATTGCCCCTCGGCAAAGCTGACTCTTAGAAAAGCCCAGAAGATGTATTATACCTCTATAGCTCAGTCCAAAAGCCTTTACTATGCACTTTCTTAGTATATGGTTTGGTCTCCCCCTGGAGCCCACTGTGTATTGTGCTATTTACTGTCGTTCTAGTGATTTAAGATTGTGTTCTTTGTGCTCTAATCTCATAAAGAGATTAGTAGAGAGTGTTTAGTAATAAATACATATATTTTATATATCTCTTGTGTGGTTCTCCTTTCATTTGGTCATTCAGGAGGTTCTGATCTGGTAAAACAAGCTGCTTTACATTCCTTTTGAGACTTAGCCTGAAGGCTGCTCTCCATAGCTACCACTAGTATGGCTTTCAATAAAGGTTGTCTTTTACCTAATCATCAATAAGGGTTGTTTTGACTGGTACAAGGTGCCCACATTAATTAGTGGAAAGCATATACCAGGCCAACTTCTCACATTGGTGTGCAGCGGTTGGGATTCAAGCTTGCTATTGTTTTACCAGATAAATCTCATTGAGTGATTAACTGAAAACCACCAAAGGTATTGGGTACATATAAATCAAGACAAGAATAAGTAAGTTCTACTGAACTTGGAGTTGGCTAGCCAAGGGTCTAGAACACCCTTTCTCCAACTCAAGAGAGTTTAGTTCCCATTAGGTTAGGTATGTGCCTACACCACATAACACTAGTATGTCTTCTAGGGCAGAAGCCAGTGCCTCCCTGCCAACTAAGTATGACCATATCTCATTTCAAGAATTGAGAAATTTGTATGCATCTAGAAAACTGAGGACAGGGAGAAATGCAATCACCCAACACCTCATAGAGGCGTTGCTCTTAGATGACCTCAGAAAGACCCTGATGAGGCTGGCAAGTTGGGTGGGACAGCAGATGAGGACAAACCAGGAAATGAACACTTCAATGTGATGGACTCAAATGCTGACCAGGAGGATCAAGATGGTTCTAACCTGGAAACTCCAACTCTTCCTTGAGGTGGGGGAGAAGGCCCCAGTGGCCCTCTCTTTACTCCACCAGGGAGAGTAGGCAGTTTACCAAGAAGATAAGGATCTCCTTCACCTTTGCTTCTCATAAAAGGGACTCGTCTTATGAGAAGAAGTGTCAGTTACTTGAGTATGAGAGGACCAAACTCAGAATCTAGAGGGAACAATTGGCCTTAGACAGGGAATCCCTAGAGCTCCAGAGAGCTTCCAGAAGGTTGGGGCTAGAGCCCCATGCTGGCAGCAACAGTGTGCTTAGAGCTAGAGAATATACTCATGATCATAGGAACATGAACAAGATAGTCCCTCCCTATCAGAGTGGGGATGACATCCACAAATGGATAACTGCACTAGAGAGGGCCTGTAAAGTACAGAGGGCCACTCAAGAGCAGTGGGCAGCTATCGTGTGGCTCTCCTTTGCAGACAAAAGTAGAGACAAGCTCCTCACTGTAAGAGAAGAGGATGCTAATAATTACAAAGTCCAGAAGAGTGCTCTCATTAATGGGTTTGGCTGAACAATACAGGATTAAGTTCAGAGACACCCAAAAGGCACAGACTCAGGACTGGGTTGACTTTGTAGATTGTGCTACTAAGGCTCTGCAAGGCTGGTTACTTGGCAGTAAAGTTTGTAATTTTAAAGGATTGTACAATTTAATTATGAGGTAGCAGATCCATAATAATTGTCAAAATCCGTTGTTGCATCAGTACCTGGTGGACACTGATCTGACCTCTCCCCAAGAATTGGGCCAGAAGAACGACAAATGGGTCAGAACCAGGGTGAGGCAGAACGTTCAGAACCAAGGTGGTGACTCTAAGAAGCAAGATTCTAAAACCTCACATAAGGGTGGGGAGAAGGGTAAAGACCAGAAGCCTTCTCAAGGGCCCCAAAAATCTTCATCTGGTGGGGAGTCACAATCTAACAAGAATAAAGGCAAGAAGAAACCATGGTGTCACATCTGTAAACAGAAGACCCATTGGACAAATGATCAAAGTCCAAGGACTCAACACCAGCCACCACTGCCCCTAAGGCAACTGTTCTCCCTAGTTCAGCTCAAAGTGGTGGTACACAGAATAAGGGGGTAGTAGGGTTAACCCTGGGATCTGAGATGGACTCTGGCCTAGTCAGGGTTCCAACTCAGGCTGTGTTGGTCTGTGATGGAGGCATGGATATGGCCTCCTAATTTGTCAGTCCCAGTAATCTGGGCAAATACAGACAGCAGCCTTTGATCAATGGAAAGGAGGCCTTGGCATTCAAGGACACAGGTGCAAGTGTCACAATGGTGACAAAAGATCTTGTGGCCCCTTAGCAAATCATCCTTGGTGAGATGTACCAAGTGACCAATGCAAGCAATGTCAGGACAGACCATTCCTTGGCAGTGGTTAATTTCACCTGGAGAGGAGTAACTGGCCCTAGGAAGGTTGTGGTAAGCGCAGACCTCCCTGTTGAATTCTTGTTGGGCAATGATTTAGAAACTTCAGCTTGGGCTGAGGTGGAACTCAGGACACCTGCAGAAATGTTGGGCATCCTGTGTTAATAATTGCAGTATTGAAGAAACTACGTTTGATCTATCAGCGGTATGGGGTGTAGGAAGGTGGAATCTGACTATATGGTTGCCCCCACTTTTTGCCTGGTGTTGTGCTGGTTTATGACTTAGTTGGAATGGGAGCCTGCTATTCAGGGCCCCAGTCTATCTGCTTTCTCTGTAAAATGGTTTCCATCTACCTTAGGTACATTTCTAATTGGATTCTGGAGTGCCTTATACGCCCCTAGTATATGGTATACTTTGTACCTAGGGCATAGGCACCTCAGAGGCCTACCAGGGACTGAAGCATGTATTATGCCACCCCTGGGAAGCACTCCAAAATGGCACCACAGGTCTGCTACTGCAGCCTGTGTAAGGGTGTGCTTGCACCCCTTACAGTGGTATAGGCTACCTATATCACTATCATTGCACACACATATAAAACCTATAAGTCACTCCTATGGCAGGTCTTAACAATCCTGAAGGCAGAGTGCTTGGAATTTATGTGAGAGGGTGACCCTGCATGAGCATATCCCCACTGCAGCGTTTGGAGTACCTCCTCTGATGCGGTTTGTGGTGCAGCCTGACCATATACTCTTAAGTGCATTATAACCTCGCGGTAAATGCTAACTTTGGGATGGCTGCATGGAAACATGTTGTGTTGGTGTCAAATGCTTTGGAATACTACCCCCCCACCAGTTCTGGCGGTGGGGGGTAGAATTCCACCCTTCTAAGGAAGAGACATGTTCACACTGGTCTAACCCGGTAGAACTTTCTCAAACCCTGGCATCACAAAATGGATGCCTTTGCCACAGACACGGGTCTGGCCTCCTGCTGCGGACCGAAACTCCGGCAGGGGAGGCCTGGACAATAGGTTTCCTGTCCCATGGAGGTGTAACCACCACCCCAGACAGGCAGATGTGTATTGGGGCTGGGCGGGAGCACTCTCTGGTGCTTTGAAGTCCTGCACTGGGGGCACACTTGGTGTCCCTGTGCATAGTCCAGTTCAAACCGGTTGTAGGGGCTACCTGCCCCTGCTCTGGTGCAAAACTGGACAAAGTAATGGGTGTAACCACCCCTCTATCCAAACCCTCCCATAGGTGGGTCCCTAGAGTATGTCCAACCCCCATACTTAGTATAAGTATGAGAACCCAGTCCTTGCGACTTTAGATTACCCTGGATGAAACTCTGGAATATATATCCTGGACCTTCGACGTTCTATCCTGACTAGAAGACTGAAGAAATCTTCCTTGGAGTCAAGGAGTGACTCCCCTGCTTGGCAGGCACGAAAGAAGCAACTGTCCTGTCTGCAATTCCAAAGCTCCCATTTGACGCCGAAGTCTCTGCATCACCAGAGGTAGATTTCCTGACTTCCCCGAGGCTACCCTGAGTCCACAGCAAAGCTGAGGCCCGTGGCTATCGTGGGCACCACATACTATTGCTGGTACATCGACTTCCTGTTTATCCTTGAAGTTCTGCTTTGGGCTCCGAGTAGCCCCAGCCTTTAGCACTAACTACACCAAAGATCTCTGGCCTCCACTCCTCGAGTGACCCGTGGGCCAGGTTCCAGTGCGACCGCTCAAGGCTCCTTTGCGATCGCTAGCCCGTCGGCTAGTGGGTCCCCACTAAGGCAACTCCTCTTCTGCTTGGGCTTTCCTGGTTGCTCCAGATGTGCCCTGACTTACCCTTGCAGGGTGAGTCCCTCAGACCTTGCTGGCCTGCACCAACGTCTTTCTTCTCTTTCCACAAGACTTGCCGTTGCAAAGGCTTGTTGGGTCCATCCTGGTCGCCGACACTGCAGCACTCGACAAACTTTGTGGGACAGCTCGAATCCGGCTCATGGACTTCGTCGACACCTCCTGGACCTCGTGACTGAAGAGTCAAGACACCCTTCAACTCACCTGAAGCACCCAACATCTGTGGGCATTGGTCCATCGTGCCCTTGGTCACTGGCAAGTGACCCAGACTCCGTCCCCTCTGCTTTCAGGTTCCTTCCATCCTAGATCCAGGCATGGATCTCTTCGGACACTTCTCCTCTTCACAGCAGTAGCACTTCTTCGCCAGCTTTCATTGAAATCGACGACGCGACCTGACACCAAAAGACACCTATGCACCGGCTTCCCTGGGTGAAGTAACACAAGTACTCCGGTGCTCTAGTGGGTGCTAGCCCTAGAACTTCCTAAGTCCAAAAGGGTTTGGTCCTGACTTGATTCTAAGTGTCCCTAATCTTTAATTTTCCAACCGTGACATTGCCCATAGAAGAAAAACGGGAACCCAAGGTTGTGTTTACACACTGCACACGGCCCCTGAGGGTCCCTTGTGTCACTACCTTGGGTGGTTCCTTGGGCTCCCAGTGATTCTACAGGCTCTAGGCCTTGTGTCTAGTTCCGTCATGGTTCTTATACCACTTTATTGGTATACGGTTTGGTACGCCCCTAGGGCCCAAGCGTGTATTTGTGCTATTACTGTTGATTACTGTAGATTGCTAACTTGTAAATTAAGTACTTCGAACTCCAGTCTCATAAAGGGACTAGAGGGGTGTGTTTTATCTAAAATACATATATTTTAAACATATACCTGGTGTGGTTGTCCTTTCATTTGGTCATTCAAGAGATTATAGACTGGTAAAACAAGCTGCTTTACATTCCTTCAAGATTTAGCCTGAAGGCTGCTCTCCATAGCTACCACTAGGATAGCTTTCAATTAAGGTTGTCTTTAACCTATCACCATAAGGGGCTGTTTGGACTGATACAAGGTGCCCACTATAATTAGTGGACAGCATATACCAGGCCAACTTCTCACATGGGGAAGTGTACATGGAACAACAATGTCATGTTGTGCAATCATGTTTTGGAAAGATGAACCTGTATTCAATAAAAAAGATTTTTTTAAAAAAATGAAATGTTGGGCATCCCTGCAGATGTGTTTGCTATGACTAGGTTACAGGCAAAAATGTCTTCCACTGAACAGGCCCTGGATCCTGGAATAATGGAGCAGTAGGGGTAAGGCAGTGTTGTCCCCCCTGCCTCAGAATGCAGATCAGTCTCTTGAGGGAGCTGATCTTAATCCTGAAGAAGGAACTGTTCCAAAGGAGCTTGAACCTGATCAGGTTCAGTTCTTGGGGACAGGGGGCCCTTCCAGGGCAGATATGAACCAGGAGAGGCTGAGCTGCCCCTCTCTTGAACCCCTCAGACAGTAAGCTGCTGCTAAGGCTGCTGGGAGTGCCAGTGGGTCCCATAGGATCTACTGGGATGATGGACTCCTTTACTCAGAGAGTAGAAACCCCAAGCCTGGTGCTACCAGGAGGTTGGTTATACCTCTCAAGTTTAGGGGCTTCCTATTGACACTGGCACCCTGGTACCAGCTTTCTCGACCCAGGCATCACAAAATGGATGCTGCCAGCCACAGACACGAATCTGGCCTCCTGCTGCTGAGCCAAGCTCAAGCAAGGGAAGGCTTGACAATAGGTTTCCTGTCACAGGGAGGTGTGACTACCTCCCAGACGGGATTTCGTGTATTGGGGCTGGGTGGGTGCACTCAGAGTGTTTGAATGTCTGCACCGGGGGCACATATGGTGTCCCTGTGCATAGTCCATTTCAAACCGGTGGCAGGAGCCATTGGCTCCTGCTCTGGCGTGAAACTGGACAAAGGACATGGGTGTAGCCACCCCTCTGTCCTGACCCTTCCATAGGTGGGTCCCTAGAGTTTGTCCCACCCCTTCCTTGGGTATAAAGTAGGAACCCTGACTACAGGACTTTAGATTTTACCTGGACTAAACTCTGCTAAAGAAACCAAGTACTTAGACGATCTGCACAACGCTGGACGACTGAAGAATCTCCCTTGGAGTAAAAGAGTTACTCCCCTGCAGCAGCGGGTACCTAAACGCATCTGACTGGTTTGCATTTCCCAAGCTCCTGAGGACTCCGAAGATTTCTGCAACACAGGAGGTGGGTTCCCGAGGTCTCTGAGGTTGATCTGCTCTCTCAGCAATTCTGAGACCAGTATCCCTCGTGGGGACGGTGCAACCCAAACCCCTGTGCACCGTGTACTTTTGCAGGAGCCTATGCTTTTCAGCAATCCCTGAGACTGTGCTTTGGGCTACTTGTAGTCCTAACCCCAAGTAGTATTTCCACCGAAGATTTCTGGCCTACACTCCACAAGTGTTCAGTGGGCTGAGGTCCCTTCGCGATAACTGGTCCATTGGCCGGTGGGTCCCTGTGAAGGTAACTGTAACTTTCTGTGGGCTTTCCTGGTTACTCCAGACATGCCCTGACTCTCCATAGCTTGGAGAGTCCCCAGGACCTTGCTGGTCTTCACCAAAGCTTATTTACTCTGCCCGCGTGGGTTGCAGTTGCCAAGGCTTGTTGGTGTTCCATCCGGACACTGACCCCCCCAGCACTCGACATCCTTCGTGGGAGAGCTCACCTCTGGACATTGGTCATCGTCTCCTGGTCCCCATGGTTGCAGAGTAAAGCATTGTATCATCTCACCTGAAGCACCCGACATCGGTGGGCATTCGTCTATCGTGCCCCTGGTCACTCTGAAGTGACCCAGACTCTGTCCCCTCTGCTTTCAGGTTCTTCTCATCTTGTATCCAGGCTTGGATCCCACCGGACCCTTCATCTTCCCGGCAGCAGCACTTTTTTGCATCACGCCATTGAAAAGGATCACTTGACCCCTATGCACCCGGCTTCTCTGGGATAGGTATCACGGGTAGCTCGGTACTTTCAAGGGTGCTGGTCCTCTCCGAAGTGTCCTTAATCTTTAAAATTCCAACCGCGACTTTCCCATAGAGTTTTACAGAGCACGCGCCTGTGTTCACACACTGCACCCGTCATTACTTTCGGTGGGTCCTTGGGGTCCCAGTGATTCCTCGTGCTCTAGGCACTGTGTCTAGTTAAGTCGTGGTTGCTGTACCACTTTCTTAGTATATGGTTTGGTCTTCCCCTGGAGCCCACTGTGTATTGTGCTATTTACGGTCGTTCTAGTTATTTAATATTGTGTGCTTTGTGCTCTAATCTCTTAAAAAGGTTAGTAGAGAGTGTTTAGTAATAAATACATATATTTTATATATCTCTTGTGTGGTTCTCCTTTCATTTGATCTGGTAAAACAAGCTGCTTTACATTCCTTCAAGACTTAGCCTGAAGGCTGCGCTCCGTAGCTACCACTAGGATAGCTTGCAATAAAGGTTGTCTTACACCTAATCAACAATAAGGGTTGTTTGGACTGGTACAAGGTGCCCACTTTAATTAGTGGACAGCATATACCAGGCCAACTTCTTACACGATTCCCATGGTACTTCATGATAAGGGTAGGGACCACTAACTTTCCTACTATATTTTTTGTTATATATGGGTCAAAGTAGGCGATATTTTATTTTTTCTGGCTACTCCCTTGTTATCCACCATTGTTTATCCAACGTAAAGTCGTGAGTCATCTGTATAATTAGATGTTACAGGAGTGGGCGTCTGTTCAGTTTGGAGCATGGAACCAATTCCACAGTGTCACACAAATGTAGCCATCTTGCAATCCCACCCCTTGCTTCAACTGTTCATAGGCACACAACACGAGCCTGGCTACAGTGACCGATGAAGTGTATACAGAAACACTTAAGTTGTATTTTCGAATCGACAGTTCCCTGGTGTATGTCAGTCGCTATAACCTCCTTCATTTGAAAGCCCGGCTCCTCTCCCATTTAATTCTGCATCTTTCCACCACTTTACTCTTCTAACATGATACACATTGCTGAAAGAAGACTGGAATGTTTGCCTTTTTCATACCTTCCACTCGCCTAAAAATGCTGCTTATTCTAGTCCACGGTGAAAATAGCAAAATTTCGCCACTCTATGATTCCCTTTGCTGATATAAGATTGCATCAAACGTGCCTTATAACTACCCGGCCACCTCCCAATATTTCAGCCCCTGAGTGATTGTGAGCGACGGTCAGCATATGAGGGTGATGCCGCACCCCTGCACTTGTGAGCTCACCACCGAGGGTAGCTATATATTTCAGGGCAGGGGGCTGCATGAACTAGTGGCCTAGCAACCTGTAACATCTCCAGGACCGCACACGGAGGACTGAACTGAAGGAACGTAGGTGAGTGACCATTTTAAGAACATTTGCTATTTTACTATAGGAGACAATGGGCATGGCTGATAAGGGAATAACTTTACTGGTCAAATATGGTATTACCAGGAAACAGCAAGCTGGTGGCATCGTCTGGAGAAGGAATCGCAGTGTGAAGACAAACAGCCCAATGGGGAAACAGGTCCTCTTGCTCAAATCATATATCCACAAAAAGGAGAGGTTAGGCGTGTCTACTCTATTTGCAGGGCTGGCATCCAACTCCTTAAAAGGTGGCCACACCTACTAGCTAGAAACCTCCTCTGGCTTTACCGGGCGATTCCATGGAACCGCCGACGAGGTGGGCTGTGTGCCAATATTTTGCCACACCTTTGTTTTTTAAAAAGATTCCAGAATTCTACTAGTGGTGAAAAGAAGCATTCATATTATACATTGTGACTTGTATATGTAGAAGTGCTAAAAACCATAGAAGCATTTAAGCACCCGGAGTTGGATGGATGCTGGTGGAAGACGAGCAATCCTCTGGATCAGTGAAGGTGTGTATGGTGCCTGCACCCACGGCACTGAAGTGCTCACTAAGAACAGGAAAAGCACTTAAGTTGACTGTAAAGCAATTCGAAATTGGCAGCATGGCCTAGTATAAGAAACTGTACTCTACAGCAGAAGAGCAGAGCTGCCAGTCGTGAAAGAGCGGCCACCCATAGTAATGCGTCTCAAAACTCACGTACCACTGCAAGAGGATCTCTGGGGCATGTTCACAGAAGCGTTGGAGCGCTGTGCTGCAAGAAATGTTGCATTACAAGAATATGGCGCACCCCTATGTTTCCCCTAGCGCTGGCATTAAAAAAAGCTGCCTAGCGCCCACACAGACTGTTGCGCCATACTCTAAAGGTGCCTGCGTTGCGAGGGATGATTATGTGCAGGAAGGTGTCCCTTCCTGCACATAAACAATTATTAAACTTAATTTGCTCCTATGCGTGCTGCAGAAAGAGCAAAAACGAGGAGAAATAAGTGTTTATCCTCCTTGCACCCATCTAATGCCCGCTTTTCTGTGGCGTTTCTTTTTGGCGCTGCCTCAAGATTTACACATCCTTGTAAATCTGGGGCAGCATCAAAAATCAATGGGTGTTGCAGTAGAATGCCCACAGCAACACACATTGCCCACCCCTTTCACTCAGATCACTGTGTGAAAGCGGACAATATTTACAACGCGGCGTTAAGACACAAAAAGTGGCTTAACGCCGATTTGTCAATATGGAGCGGGGCATTGCAGCTCCAGAATGCCATGAAAAGTGGCGCTCTGCTCCAGTGGTGCACTGCTTTTGTAAATATGCCCCTCTGTTCTTTAGGATGGATTCGTGTTCTCGACCTATCGATGGATTGACACCTGGGAGACAGTGCTGAAGTGCCCTCTATTTCACTGATCCGACCCCTTCCATCTTATACCCTTCTAATGCCCATGGAGAGCTCCGCCAGGTGTGAAACGGGGACTGCATGGCAAACCCCAGTATAGCACGCTAAACCGGTTCATATCTTACTGGGTATCTTTCAGGTCTTGGGCAAATCAGTTGCTTGTGAAACAATTGGCAGCCTATCAGAGTGATGCAGCGTCACTGCTCTTATGAGGTCACAGTAGCTGGGGGCTATATAGGTGGGAGGATGAGTCTCCATGGATTATTGGCCTAGCAACCTGTAACATCTTCAGGGCCAGGCATGCTTGACTGAAGAGAGGAAGGTAAGTAAGCGAACTTTGAATATTTTGGATTTGATTCTGTTTGAGAATAACATGAGCTGCTTAATTGGTCGATGGCTGACAAGGGAGTGGTTGAGCTTTATTTAAGGGTGTGGGAATTTCTGTGGCTCTTCGTGGGCACTGCCTTGTATTTGGATCCGTAAGCCTTGACTGATGCTAATTGGAAGTGAATTGTTGGAATGCCCTTATCTCTTCCGAAGTAGTGTTGTAGATGGATGTGAGGGCACCTGTTTATGTATTTTGAACAACTGATTGCTATAACTGGAATACTAATTGTAGTGAAGACTTTCTGTTGTCACTACAGTTAGTATACCAGTTTGGACGAGTTAGTGGCTCATGCAGCCAGCAAGCAGCGTTCAGTTTAGTGATGTAAAATGCTGTGACATTCCTGGAGCTTGCTTCAAGGCCATCACACAGACTTTGAAAGGTGCAGAACTGTGATTCTTTCAAATATTCAGTATTGATTCACTCGATCTAATCAAAGTGACTGCGATTAGGCACAGTTATCCCCAGCACATTGTGAGTACGAATAAGGAATGCTTTGAAGCTTTTACGAAATATGTCACAAATTGTCAAATGGATTGGTTAGATTGTAAGGCCCATACTGAGCTTTAGTGTCCCGCCATTTAGCCTAGGTTAGGTAACAGGCAAACGTCAATAGGAAGCATCTAATTATCCAGACTCCAAATTTCACCTGAAGCTTGGTTGGCAACTGTTGCTACTGAGAGTCGGGTGGTTATGACGTCACTACGACTATGAGCTCACGCTTGCCCGAGTAATGTCCAGACCACTTGAATAGCTTCAATGCAGCCTGTAACTATTGACTGATTTGACAATACTACACATCACCTTTTAAACAAGCGTTGAAGTACTGGCTTCATATGTAAAAGCACATCTATTATTGTGCAACGTTTATGACTGACTCGCGCTGCATTGTGGGTATTCCTATAGCTTTATTTTTGAGGTATTTGGCACCACATATTAGAGTGGAGTTAATGTTCGGGTTTCATAAGACCCTCAACTTACAAAACAAACGACGTTTACTGGAAGGAGAATAGCTTTGACCCTGTGTGTGGAGGCATGGTGTGATTGTTCAATGGTAGTTCCGGCTGAGGGGTACCTCTGAAGGACTTAAACATATGATCAGTGGAGTAGCTGTGGAGGGTGCAAGAGATACATTCTCACCTTCCCCTATTTGTCAATTAGGAGAAAGGTGGGAATTTAAATTTTAGAGTATGGTAAAACTCATTAAAAGCTAACATTAAGAACCTCCTTCCTAAAGCCGGGGTATGCAGTTTTAAGTTTGTGTACTTGTGAAGGTTCTCCACTACTAATACTTCATGAAAAGGTTATGTACACTTGGTGTGAAACTACAGTTTATCGATAGTGACCTTTCTAGTGCAACTGCTGTGTTTTTCCAAAGAAGCAAGGTGGAGCCATCCCCAAATGCTTCAAAACTCGTGAAAACTTTCTAGAATACTGGTACCGCCTCCTCAGGGTCCCCAATCCTTCACCTCGCGATCCCCAAAATGTATTTCACTCGGGCTTGGGTCTTAAACTCTGCAAATAACATGTTTAAATATTTCCTGGCCATCCATTTCCTCCGGCCGCACCCATTCAAAACCATATACCTGACCTTTAGATATAAACCCATAACCTCGAAGAACAGCAAGAGCAGACCAAGGATGACCACATGGCAATGGTAAGGAAATCAAAATCCTGGGGGATCACCTGACATTGTCTACAGACCTGATTAGTCAATGGGCTACAGTTTACCACGTCGACCAATGAACATTGTACATGCCAAGGATTCATTTCTGAACACGTACTAAAAATGTAGAGAAACTGTTGACCAAATGTAACAAGTCCCTTCACTTTCACCGAAAAACAAATCTTTGTATCCCATGGGTTAAATTCTGGCACAAAAAAACGATAGATGAAAGCTAAAAGCATATCCAGCGGATGATTCAAGCTTCAGTGTAGTTTTGCTCTCTAGCATGTACCCTAAATAAATATACATTGCAATTGTGTTTGTGGATCCAGAGGCCTTATGACACATGACATTGCAATTATGAAGGAATAACTAATGCCACTAAATACTTGTCAGAAACTTGTCTTGTTATCCTTCCAGGCATTGTCCCATTTGTTCTCCATGCTTTCAGTCCTCATTCTGCAAAAAACATTTTGTAGATTTACTCGTGTTCGTTCCACTGCCCCTTTTGGAGTTCATATGTGGGTTTTGAGGCGCTCTTTGGGTAATTGTGACACAATTGATCATCAAGATGCTTGTTACTGGTGAAGATGAGTTCTAGACACATTGTTCCACATGTTCCACAAGGATCCACTTCAGCATTACGTCCTGTGTTAAGAAAAGCTCACACTTTGGATTGGTGATACATTGTCTAGATGGCTTCTATGTAAGTTGAGATTTCATCTGAGAGGACCATATTGGGATTTGAATAGTTTACTAATGAAACTGGCTGTGTTGAACTGCTGAATAATAGCAAAACGCTTATGAAGAGTTTCATCTTTACTCTTAAAATGTTTTAATGTTTTTATTTTTAAATCAGAAATTTCTTTTTTCTTTTTCAGCAATCTGGCTTTAACAATCTAGCTAAGAACATCAGCACTATTGAAGGAACTCCAAACAGGTGTATATCAATTATATTATCACCTTACATAGATTCTGCAAGTTGCATGTTTAAATGATTTGGGCCGATGGACACAATTTAACGAATGTAGAGGCGACTTTAAATGGGTGGTACCCTGTAAAAATTATGTTATTGACCTACACCGACATCGACACACCATGACATTGATAATATCTCCTTGACGAGACAATACATGCCATGGAAATCCCCCCAATAATAGCACTTATAAGGGTAGTTTAAGTAAATTCAAACATTTATAACAACATTTACACTGGCCTTAGATACTTTAAAAAAAACAAAAAAACTTCACACTTTTATTAAAAGTAACCAAATGTTTTAGGTTAGAGCACCTGGAGTTTGTAGGTCAAAATGTTGAGGTCAGAAATATGAAACTGAATATATTTTTACTTTGCAATATTGACTATCACCATACTGTCATGTCCAGCATGTACATAGAAAGTGTAGATTTACTCTTCTTCCAGATTTGTCATTTGTTGTAAAGTGGCACCATCACTCAAGAGGAGTATCCTGGCACATATTAGGAGTGTGTGCCTAATGCCTTCTTTTGGTAGGTTGGTTAATTGAAAAGTGAAGTCTTCAGCTTCTTGTGGAATTCAAGAAATGAGAAGGAGGCTGCGATTTGAGAGGGAAGCCATTCCATGCTTTAGAAGCGATTTAAAGAGAATGCCCATCTTGATCTGGTTCTGTGTATGCATGGGGTGCAGGACCAGCTTCTAGGGCAGTGTGACCGGTGCCACTGCAATGGGTGCTGACTTGCAAGTTTAATTTGGGTTTAAAAGCACCTGCTGCTGTTTTCCTTGCCTCCAGCAATTTCCAGGCAACAATAAAAATGTCAAGATAACTCTGATTAATGTTCTCCTGGAGAAAGATCGGAGTTTTGTCTAGTTCAGGTTTTGACTGATCCTAAAATAGCACAGTGGATTAATATGCCTTCTTCAAAGAACATGTACCATGCAGATCACAAAGTGCATATAATGTAAACTGGTCATTGGGTTACTCCTTTTCTAAAATGCATCCTTTTGTTACTTGCAGTTTATAAGTTAAAATCCTTACATAGAACAGTGAATTATTAACTGTCGTAAAAGAACTGCATGCACACTGCAAAGTATAGCTTAGAGCATAGATAAATGTTTCAAAGAGGGCTACAGCTATCATGGTTTGCAGTGCACCTCTCTCCAATGGCTCTTAGTGTAATCTGCAGTGTGCTTCCCTGCACAAGTTCTTTTAATCTGCAGCATGCATCTTCGCAATTCTTGACTTTGGTTTTTGTATTCTGAATAACCTCCCCATGGTCCCTAGCTTCTTCTGTTGTGTTCTTCTTTATTTTTCATTCAACACAGCACTTAGCATCAGAAGATATTTTTGGAGGTTTAACGTCTACTCTGGACTGTTTCTCCTTTGAAAGGCCCCAGTCCTGTAGTACATGTGAACTTTAGCAGGTTTGTTCATCTTTCACACATTTTGAATGGCTGTGGTACTATAACTATAACCTTAGGTCAACTTCTATCTCAATTCCACTTGCATTGAAAATTTGTCAGACTTTTCTACAAGCTATTTGTGCTCAGCAGAAGAGTGTCTATTGGTCTCTCCAAGAACCTAATGCAGATACAAAGGCGACCCACAAGTCTCAGTGGCAGCCCTTAGTCTTTGGAATAATATTTTCCAGGTCTAATCATTGATGCAGTTCAGAAAAAAACTATTTGCTGTTGAATATGCCTCATGAACGTCTACTTACCTGCACTATATGACACAATACATTATTACTCTTCCGCTGCACTTTCTCTTTCATGGGTATCTTTGGTAACGGTTGTGAATATCTCAAGGGTATCTTTTTGCTTGTGCTGTTGGCTGGGACTTTCTTGGCCTCTTGAGAGCTCTTTTCTTCTACACTCCATGTGGTGCACCACAAGGATTAGTTTAGGATCCTTCTTGATTCCATTTAGGTTACACCACTCACATCTATTGCTTGCTTTAGCTTTTGAAGCACGCTGTGTTGTAGATTTCCGAATCTTTTTTTTATCTGTACTTTCTGAATCACCTAACATTGGAAACGTTGAATTTGACCAACTTTGGATCTCCATCAATGTTTTCCTTTGTTGTCACTAATCTTAGCAATCAAATATTGATAGGAAGAATATTTGTCATGTATGTCTCAATAATGGTTGCCATCTAACACTGTCTCGTTAATGGTGATGAACATTTTCTGTTCTTGACTGATTTCTAGCTAACTTTTTTGCTTTTTGTGTACTTCGGATAAAAACACTTTTTATAAAACATTTTAATAGGTAAACCTCTAATATGATTAGACCATTAATAGCAAAGTAACACAGTCATTGGCGAATGGTTTTGTAAATGATCAGAACTTTCCATCCAAGATGAACAAATAGATTTTGGTAAACCATTTCTATTGTATTTCTACCCATTCTGGCACATCCTTGAATTTGGAATGTTCCCCTACCCCGTGGATGAAAGGCTTCCTGTATTCATTGCAGAACATATCTCGATCCACTCGGCCTTGGGTGGATCAAACGAGACCCATACAGTTGGACATAGCAAGATATTGTCTACGATAACATTGTAAAATGAATGTCCTTTCTTCGCACTCCTTTCAAGGATTACATGTCTAAGCACAGTGACCTAAGACAAGTGCCATTCTATTCACTAAAGCATAATACCACTAAAAGCTTTCGAGACCGGCTTCCCTGCAGTTTCAACCCATCTAACCAAGCACTCTCCAATGGAGTAGTATGATGGCCCTCTAGTAATGTTTAGGTGCCTCATTAGAGGTATGAAGCACTATAAATGCATGTACATAACAATTCTTTCATCTTGAATGATTTATTGGGTGAATATAACATTCTATGTCAGGCGTCTCTTAAGAGTAGCACACCATTGCCTGCCCCTGTTGAATTAACATGAGAACGTCTTAAGGCACGCCCTGAACTTGGGTAAATCTAACCAGCAGGTAAAAAGGATCCAGTTTGGTTATAGGGTGGTGAATCTTTGATGTTTTATTAGTTTTGTGGAATACGTTTGTTTTGTTGACTAAAATCACCTGTATCTGTGAGACTGAAGTCATACAATGAAATCCTCTCTTTGAGGTAGAACCATTGGAGGTTGCAGTATCTTTCAGAAGTGCCTTTGTGGGCAACCCTGAAAATATTTACGTTTTTTGTCCTAGATATAGAATATTTCAATAGTCTTACCAAAGCTGGGTTTTTTATTCAATTAAATAAGACATTAATTACGTTTTACGCACAGGATTTTTTGATGAGCCCAATGTAGTATTTTCTCTGGCGACAGTTTACAGATGTTTTTTTATACCCGATTGTATTAAACTATTTTGGTATGCCAAACAGATCTTGATTCATATAACCAGAATGCCAGTGCAGAAATGTGAAAACAGACCAATGTTAATGCCTGAAATGCCGCTTTTTACTTTCCACATTGGTTTCGTTTTTAGCAAATTTCAAGCTTCAGATAATGGTGAATTGTCACTTAATATGCTTCTTTGTTTCCATTTATAGATAAAAAAAACATGTCTAGCCACTATTCAGCTTCGTGCTCACCAAGCCATAGCTCTTCAAGCCACCGCAGCAGTTCGAGACACTCGAGTAGAGGATACAGTCCATTTGAATACACGTCAGTGTTTGAGAGCCCTTCGAAATCCTCGCATAGGCATTTTTCTGACCAGGGGTATCAAGATGGCTGTCGCAGACACTCTGAAGGCCCTCACCCTCACAGAGGTTCTTCACATCATGGACATCACTCTCATCGCTCACCATCCCGCCACTCTCATCGCTCATCATCTCACCACTCGCCATCCCACCACCACCACTCTCACCACTCTCACCATTCCCATCACTCACCCCACCATTCACCCCACCACCACTCATCCCACCACTCACACTCACCATCCCACCGCTCACATTACACACATCACTCACCATCCTACCACACTCACCACTCACGCCACTGCTCACCCCCACGTGCATCATCCCCCTTTGCATCATCCCCCTTTGCATCATCCCCCTTTGGATCATCCTCCTTCGGATCACCCCCCTTCGCATCTTCTCGCCACTCCCGCTCAAAGTCCCCACCTCGCCAATCTTCAAGACACCACTCACACCACTCACACCACTCATTTCATCCAAGTGAATTAGATTGCATCTCCCCAGTTGGGCATCATTCATTCGATCTTCCTTCACCATTAACACCGTCCTCATTCGCAAGGCATGGACACGCAACACTCTCAACACTTGACAGCATACACAGTGACATGTCGTCAATTGCAGACTGTGTCCCGAATTTCCCCTCCAACTTCCAGACCCCCTCGCCTGTCGCCAGGGACCAACACGATAAAGAGCCAAGAATATTCACATTCGACGGCTGGTGAATCGAATGATACAAGGGAAAGCTGACTGGCATGTGATGACACCTTGTGTGCTTGGTAAAGGCTTGAACTTCATGGTATGATGTCACACAGCAAACCAGTATGCCATTACCTGAAGGCAGCATGCTTCCTATGTAGACTAATCGGCTGTTCAAGTGGCTACTTTAGTGGGCTCGCAATTACAAGACATTGAAGAGGACGCAACAAATTCAGTCCAGGCCACCATCGTTTTATTCCTTTGATGCTTTTGTTAAAATAGTTGCTTCTGTTAAAAAAATTGTCTTGCGTCTCTTTTCGAAAGTTAAAAAGTCAATTAAGAGGCTTGGCATAATGAGTAATGTATGTGGTGAATGAAACATTTCTATAATGAAAAGGAAAGCAGTGGTTGTGTACTACTGTCTTTCCTGGTATGGCTTTTGTTCATCTTTTAAGGGTGTACTAAATGTGACATGTTCTAGTAGCAATATAGTGGTCAATTTTAGGATTGGGTTTATTATTGACCAAGCAGCATTTATGCCAAATCCTCTTTGAGATGAGACTTCAGCTATGATTGGCTTGAACCAGAGATAAAGATGCAGGTATCACGCTTCTGGGATAGAGTTTAACTTTGGTGCCATTCTTTTGGCATCTATTCTCATTGCCTCTGCTATATAAATAACTTAATGCTTTCATACCAGGCATTCCTGGGAAAGGTTTTTCCTTTCTTGAAGTGAATCCAATGCTTGCCCTTTAGTGGTGTGTTTGGGTTCACCAATACTTCTCTATAAGAATGGGTGTTATGGGTGTGCACTGACCATTCCATGATTTAGTGGATATTTTGAATGTAAGCACTTTTTTGTTTAGAATGTTTATGTGAAAAAGTGTCTCTTTTTGCATGGTCACCCCCCATTTTTGCTGACTGGTATTGCTGGGTATTTAACCCTACACAAAGGTACCCTGCTATCCAGGGCCCCAGTGTATGTGCTACACCCTTAAACATATACAATAGGCTAATCACAAATTACCATATTTAACTTCCCAGTAAGATCATAGATGATTCAGGAAATACATCAATGGTGTGGAATGGTTAAATGTCAGCTGTAGACTGCACCACGTGGTATGCCATCCACTAAGCTTACAAAAGAAACATGCCTTCAAACCTACCCGGGCAGCCTGGCTTCTGCAGCTTTGAACCTGCAGGGAAACTAGTCAAAATAACCCTTTTCACAGGAAAGAACCCTACTTTTAAATATTAAATAAGTCATACCTAAGTAGGCCTTATGGCCCACAAGGTAGGATGGCTAGTATTTAAAAGTGGTATATGCAAGACTTTCTTGTTGGTATATACCTTAAGTGACTAGCCCCAAAAAGCAATTTCACTCTAAAGGATTTTGTTGCTGTCCTATGAGAAAAACTAGTTTGAAATAAATCATAACTCTTATCACTGGTTTGGGACAAGCTCCTCAATGAAAATAAATCTTTAATAAATACCTAGGAAAAGTGGCTTTTAAATGGCTAGCATTTTGCCTGCATGAACATTGGTAAGCTAATTAGCATCAGCCTGCTGGCAGACGGCCCTGTCAGTGCTTCCTTTTAATGGGGTGTAAAAACTGAACTGCAGAAATAATGGCTTAGGTCTTTTCATAGGAAGACCTGGAAGTTATGCAACATATTGCTGCTAAAGAAAGGCAGCTGGGAAGGGTTCAAGAACTTCATTAACGTGAAAGGGAGTGAGGCCTGGCCATAAATAACTAAGCATAAATAGACCTGGAGAAAAGAAGCCTTTTGTCCCCAGGTTCTCTGTAGCCATTTTGACATCAGTCAAGTGGGAGGAGATGGTGATCCCAGAAGCTATTTGGTGTAGATGAGAAATAAGGGACTGCTTGTTTCCCTAAATACAGTCCTGGCTAGCACACAAGCTCCTTTTAGGGGCAGAAAGATTCTGCCATGTAGGATTTGCTTCAGAATAGCGCGCTGTGGTATAGCTTGAAGTAAGGCAAACAGGATATGGTGCAAAAGTGGGAAGGGTTGCCCAGGTTTTTTTTTCTTATTGGCTAGGGAATGTGAGTCACTTCCAACTCACTAACTAGTAAAACCTACAAAGCTGACACCTCACCCACAGAAACCTTTCTGGATCTCCAGAAGAGGATTGAACCTGCTGTTTGAGACCTGTGTGGAGACCTGGAAGGATGGTCCTGCCCCCAGTTCTACCCAAGAATTAGAAGTGAACTACAAGTGTCAATGGGTTTACCACCTGTGTGGCCATTAAGATAGAATGAGTTGCAGAAGTCCTTTTTCTTGATGTGCCCAACTGACAGTACCATCTGGACCTACACTGGACCGTGCTGGTGGCCTTGCTGGTGTGAGTCCTGGCCCCTAAGAGCTGATGATGAAGTCCTGGGAGCCTTAGAGGTGAACAAGAAGAACTGCTCCAAAGGCTGGTCCTGTCCCCAGTTGTATCCAAGACTTAGAAGTGAAATACAAATGTCAGTTGGTTTACCACATGTGTGGCTGTTAAATTAGAACAAGTTGCAGAAGACCTTTTTCTTGAAGTGCTCAACTGACAGTAACATCTGGACCTACACTGGACCCTGCTGGTGGCCTTGCTGGTGTGGGTCCTAGCCCCTAAGTGCTAACGCTGAAATTCCTGGGAGCCTTAGATGTGAACAAGAACTGCTCCAGACTCAGCCAAATAAGGTGTCCAATTTCGAAGGGACGTCACCAGATACATCTTCAGGCTTGCCCTGCTGCAGGATTTTGAGCTGTATAAAAAAGACTGACAGAAATCATGACCTGGCGAAGGTGCGCAAGTATCTGCCAGATGGCTTCAGCGGACCTCACACAACTGCTATCTGGTTTCAAGACGACATCAATAGATACAGCCTGCAACTTTTCCCCGCTGAAGGATTCGGACTTCCAATTCATTCTTAAGTTGAAAAGCACTATCTGACCGAGGCAATCCGTTTGGTGTGTCTGTCCTACACTCTATCATGGCCGGCATGTAATTGCACCTAGGTCCCTGTCAACTGCTAACAGTGACTATATACTCCTTATTTTTTCTTGGCGCTTTTTCCTTAAACCTTTAAGAATTCATGTCTCCATCCGGTTCCCTTTATTCTTTTTTTGTCATTTTGGTGTCATTTTACTCATTTAAAAAATTGGTTGTGGATTTTATTGGGTTGTGTTTTGAGTTTGTAACTGTTGTGTTCCTACTAAATACTTCACAAATATTCCTAATAAGCTTGTCTGCTGTGTGCCATTTGTACCAGGTTTTAATTTTTGACGATGTGTTTTACCCTTACAAGTTTGGGATCATATTCCTATTGATGAAATCACATCCAGCTAAGTTAATAACCCACTTCCTTACAGTAGTTTACTGAAAAAGCCAACAACAATGTCAGGCAGCAGAAACTGTATTTCTCATCCCTATGCACCCGCAAAGTCGCCCAGTGGTCTATGTTATCTTTGATATCTTTACACAGCCAGGGTTTTCGCTAACTAACATTTTTTAGAATGTGTAGCTTTGGTTGACTTTATTGGTATGTCTTCTGTATCCCAGCATGCACCGCTGTTCGCTTAGATTACAAGAACAGCAGTTGTCACACATTTCACAAGAAAATAGTAAGCAAATCAAAATCCAGAGGGTTCCCTCAGCATTGTTTTCTATAGCTCAGGAGTATTTTGCTGCCATGGGCTATGGTTATATGAGTCACTAATGTACATTTTACAAGCCGAGACTTATCGCTCAATACATATTAAACTAGTAAAACTGCACAGTAGAGTAGGATGCAGCGATATTGCATGGGGAATGTAACAAGCCTCTTGATTTAAATTTAAATTTGTAAACCCTTGCATTAAATTTCGTTCTCAAACAATATAAAAGTTGAAAGCGTACAGGGCTTCTTATTCAAACTAAGTTGGGGTTAGCACTCTAGCAGGTAGCGTAAATGACTACTTTGGTTGGGTGGCAATTGTTTTTTTTAATCTAGAGTCATTATGACACATTATGACGTCACTGCAACCATGATTTCACTGCTTTAGGAATATCTAATGCCACCAAATATTTGCTCCAGACCTACTTGAAGTAATTACATATCTCTGTCTTCCATCTTGCCAGGCATTCCCATGTGTGCCCTTAAGCATGCATCCAGTCCTCTTTAGGCAAAAAAAATAGTTTGATTTTGCTCACGCTCTCTCCACCTTACCCTTTGGAGTTCACACGTTTAGGGGTTTCTCGGGAGCTAGTCTCTTAGGGCGATTGGTTGACGCCATTTATTCTCTTTACTGCCCTTTTCTGGTGAAAATGAGTCCTGGGCCAAGGCACCATATACCAAACCAGCCCTGTTCAGCAGCACACACTGCGTTAAAAAAAAGGCCTTACATTTGGTTCGGTTGTGCTCTACACATCCGGGCGCAGTTATTTCACCTTAAAAATGGAACACATTAGTTTTTGGATATTGTTCTTATGAAACTGACTGTGCTGTACTGCTGTAAAACATAAAAGCTTCAAAACAGGTTTTTAGTGTCTTTTTAGAATGTTTTTATTTTTTAAATCGGAAAACTAACAAAAGTTTTTTCTTTTTTAGCATCTTGGCTGTAACAATCTGGAGAAGAACGTCAGCAATATCGAAGGAACTCCCAACAGGTGTATATTGATTACATTATCAGGTTACATAGATTGTGCAAGTTGCGTATTTTAAATGGTTTGAACCCTCGAACAGAATGTCGTACGTGGAGTAATCAATTGAAACGGGTGGTGCCCGTTTACATCGCCTTCATATCGAGAGATATTGGCAACACACCATGACATTGACGAGCAAACAAATAGCTTATAGCTACCCTCAATAATAACAGTAAATATGAGTAATTAAAGTAAATACTTGTAACATCAGCATACTCAACAGCGTTAGATACACGTTTAAAAAAACTTGGAAATGTTTCAAACAGTTAAGGACACCCAGAGTTGTTTGCCAAAATCTGAGGACTGTCACTATCAACATGTTAGGCAGATATAGGAAGTATGAGAAGGATTTACTATTTTACTTCCCAATTTATCATTGCTGTATAGTGCAAGTAAATATTGAAGAGTCGATATATGTGCAGATCGACATTGATAATTTGCAGTCGAGACTGTAAAAGAAAGGTCTAGAGATAGAGTTAACCTTATTGTTGGGAAATTGATTAACTTTTTTTGAATGTTTGAATTTAGTAAATGTAATGAAATGTACTGAAGCGCATCTCAAGTTTGAATACTGATCAGTTTAATGTCTTGTGTAGGGGTTACATTTTGTGTTATATTTAAGGTAAACTGATGGCTTGTGCAATGACAAGTGTTGGCTTTTGCTCTCATGGTCTCAGTGCAAGTGATCTTTTAGTGTAATCTGCACTGCGCCTCCCTGCTCGGGTTCATCTTTTTCGGTCTGGAGCAGGGGCGGCTCCTCAATGTGGGCGGAGGAGCCTCGCCCCACGGCTCTCTAGCAGTGCGAGAAGCAGAAACATAAAATAATATAATGAATTATATGTTTCTGCTTCTCACACTGCAAGAAAGCGGAAGGCAGGGTTTTGTTAGGGGCGATTCCTGCTCCAGGCAAGGGAGGAGTGGCTTGCCCACTGTTGTGGGCGCCGACTGTTTGTGCGCCTTGGCAATTCTTGGCTTTTGCTCATATCTGCCTGCCATTCTATCGTGCACTTCTGTTGGTTAAGCATCAGATCTGTTTGGAGGTTTAACATCTAATGTCTTCTCCAGCCATTTTTGGCTGTCAAAACGAGTGTTTGTTTTGTGGGACAGTTGAATCTACTGCATAATTTGTGACAAGCAGTTGTGTACCTTACGTGCAAGGTAAGAACCAGACTACTACTACTTTTTTAGATTGAGCCTAAGCAGCGTTTGCGCTGTCTACAGCCCGCCAATTGCCTTTTTATTTGTTACTTTGGTTGTCCTTTGGAAAGGCTTGCTTGCTTGTGGTTAATCTTTCCTCTTTGTCCCTCCTTGATCAACCATCCTGTTATCCACCAACCCCCCACCCTACCATCCACCACCCACACCCGCCCTCTCGTTCCCCACCCACACCCGCCCTCCCGTTCACCCAAACCCAATTGCTCGCCCATGGCGTGACCTGTTGGCTTTGCCAATGCTTATTCTTTCTTGGATATCTTTTGTACCATTTGCGAGTGATCATTTTACATGCCGTTCTTTTGTCATACAGTTTCGTGGTCTCCTGGAAGATATTTCTTCCTTCCTTCCACACTTTGAGTGGTGCACCCCAGGGATAAGTTTAAGGCCACCCCTAGCTTTCATTGTACACCCCAACTCCCACTTTCAGAATTTGCCTTAGATATAAGTATGCTGCCATGCAGATGATTGATTATTTCAGTGCATACCCCGCTTTTAATGTGTTGATACTCCAAGTCAGTCTATTCTTTCCTGCAGCACCTACTACTGAGCCTGATCATTCATTTACCCAAATTGGACTCCATCAAGATTTGGTTTGTTTCATGTTTGTTACTAAACTTAGCAATAGAAAATGCCTATGAAAAACATTCTTAACTTGCCTGGCATTAATCATTGCCAAACAAGCCCTGGCAATGCAAATAAGTCTGTCTTATGAATGAAAGTGCCTTTTGTATCATTGATGATGGGTTAATACAGTCAATAAGTCATCATATATGTACTAAGTCACTCATGCATCCATAACAAAACTAAACATAACTGCGGCTGTCCATCTTACAAAGGTATTGAAAATCGAATATAATTCTTTTAAAGTTCAAGCTTGTCTTAAACATTTAGAACTAACATGTTGGCCACCTTGGAATGGTAAAAAAAAGTGATATGCTATGAACAACAGCATTACTTAACAGGTTCCTGGTTTAGAGAAGTGGCCATGTGGGATGCGGCACACAGCAGATGAAATCAGTGGCAAGCAATAACCCATTAGCACTCAAGAAACATTACAATAAAAAGAGATAAAGCAAATAAATGATTGGGGAACTATAAAAGAAGAAAGTTCAAAAGTAAACACTGGCCAACCATCCCTGACACTAAAGTGCACTCATTTTTTGGTGGATTTACATGAGTTCAGAACATGCTGTCATTCACAGGGGGCCAGAGAACCAAGGACTGATGTTGATGACCCATTACCACACTATTCAGTGTCATGGATGAACGTAGAGTGTAAATAACACTCAAACAGATCAATGGAAAAAAGGAGCTGACATAAGGGCCCTCTATTTATCTATATGGATAGCTGTCAGTATTATTTTAAGATTATTTTACTACAAGATCCTGAAAGATAGGCTTAGAAGAGGTTTTAGAATTATTAAACTGCAAATCTTCCCACTCTCCCTGGAGTTTTTCGAAGTTTGTAGCCAACACCAAACACATTCCCCGCACAGATAATCTGTGATATTTCATTTAAGAAAATACCTGTCTATATGGAATGAAATTAAATGAACGCATTTAATATAGTGCACAGCTACTCAAACTAGAGTGTCCTGGCGCATGGAAGCGGCAAGAGTGGCGGAATGCTGAGAAAGGGCTAGTTTTTAAAAAGCCAGGTTTTAAGATTCTTGCTGAAAGGTTAGGAGGTCTGTAGCTCATATAGAGAAATAACAATCAACCCTTAAATGCCTATTGACTTTAACATAAGCTTTTTTACAATCAATATGTCAGCTTTAAGGGGGTTCTCATACCTTTTCCTGATAAGCAGATCAGACCTATGGCAACAGAAATATGTTTTGTTTGCAACCCAATCAGGTCTGTAGCAGTTATCATTGACTTGTCACCATGACTAAATGATGCCTCCTGTACTGACCATAAGTTCCCCACAAGACAACTGTCAGACCTGGCATCTTTTGGCATGTTTCCCTTTTCTTTTTGCATTCTGACCTCCCGGTTTTGAATCTCTTTTTGCTGGTTTAGTGTCTCTGCACACTTTCTCACTGCTGTTCAGTGGTAAAGTGCAAATGCTCCTGTTGTAAATCGTGTTATGGATTGGTGTTTCCATGATTGGCATATTTGATTCACGTACAGGGCACTGAGAGTGCCAGGGCCTGTAAATCAAATGCTACTAGTGGGCCTGCACACTGATTGTGCCACCCACAGAAGTAGCCCTGTAAAAGTAACTCAGACCTGCCACTGCAGAGTCAGCATGCAGTTTGTAAACTGCCATGTCGACCTGGCAAGAGCACCCACTTGCCAGGCCATAATCTTCCCTTTTCTTTCATGTAAGTCACCCCTAAGGTAGGCCCAAGGTACCTCTGTGGGCAGGGTGCTGTGTATGTTAAAGGTGGGAAGGGTACTGGTGTGTGTGATGTGTCCTGGTGGTGAAATACAGTGTATTTAGTTTTTTACCACCGAAAGGCAATCTGTCTTAGACGATCTTATAAGCATAACTTCCCATTGGGACAAGGTAGGGAAATTGAGTTTAGCATGCCTGGACTCAAAAGGAAAAATGCATCTTTTAGTAAAGACAATTTTTATGTTCTGTGTTTGAAAATAACACTATTAGAAGTAGATATTTTCTTGCTTAGCCACCCGGTGTGCCTCTGCTGGGTTTGTGGATTGACTGTCCGGCTTTGGAGGGACAGGGGCTGGGGATGTGCATTCTCTTCAGACATCCACTGGGGGGGTCGAGGTATGTTCTGCCTTACCTGTATGAGTCAGGGCTGGGCTGAATAGACCTGGGCTGCATTTAGAGTAGTGGGGGGAGATTTCCTTGCACCTGAATGGTACTGGTCTGCTTTAGGCAATGCTGTCTCCTCCTCCTGCTGGGAAGCTGGGCCAGAGAGGACCAAACTGGTTGGGACTAAGAACAGACACTCTCTGCCTGAGAGAACAAAGGAATTTTGAGTATAAATATTGGGGCCCAGACCCCAGAACTTTAGAACTTGCTGGAATCAAGGAACCTGCAAAGAAGAAGAGCTGGAAGAGCTACCAGGAGGAGTATTGCCCCTCTGCTGTGTTGGTGCTTTGTTGGGTTGGCCTGCAGTAACTGCTTCTGCCTTGGGCAGTGAAAGGACTGGACTGAACTTTCTTTACTTGTGCTGAGTATCACCAAGGGTTTCAAAGTAGAGCTTGCATCCTGTTCTGTAGACTCAGGGACTGCATAGACTTCATTAACCTCTAGGTACCGATTCTGGAACCGCTGCTTCAGTTCCCACAGAGAAAGAGACCAGCAACCAACTCCGTCCTGGCTCCGTGTCCTGCAGGCAGCACCGCATCTCGCACCCCAAGCCTGGTCTCACTGACGATGACGACCGCCGCTGCTGCCAAACACAGAGCCGCTGATTGCACCTTGACCTGTGGGCACCGCACTCCGCACCGCCTCGCTTCACTTAGCTGCCCTGGTCTTACCAACGCAATTGCTGCACGCTGACTGTGACTTCCATGACCGCATTGTGGCTTGGGGGCACTGCTCGTAAGTCACACGCCGGACTGCCCCGTCCCACACCACAGTCCGGACTGACCAACGCCAGCTGCCCACAACTGGCTCTGTCAACTGCACCATGTGCTTTCAGCACCGCAAAGAGCACCGCCTTCACTCCGCACCTCAGCCCTGGTCTCACCGACGCCGCTGGACGGCCATCACTAGACGATGCCTGTACCGTGACTAGAGGGTACCACACGCCACACCGCTCCGCTTCACACCGCAACCACGACGGTTGCTACGACAAATGTGTTGGCCGCAACACAAAAGGTACTGTTTACAAGTCTGTTGATGCCCCTGAACTATTGGATCCTGTTGTTTACAGCACCGCAATAGCACAGGAAGGAGCTACCGAATTCAAAGAACTGTGTTTTTTGAAAGTATTCTTGCAAAGTGAATATTTTTAAAATACTGTATGTTGGATTTTGTCATTTTGGTCGTGTTTGGATATATACAAATATTGGATATTTTTCTAAGCTGGTGTCCTTTTGTAGTGTTTTCACTGTATTTGGCTATGTGCAAATGCTTTACACACTGTCTCTGGGATAAGCCTGACTGTTTGTGCCAAGCTACCAAGGGGGTGAGCAGGGGTTATTTTAGGTATGAAACTCCCTTAACCTGACTAGGAAGAAGGGTCCCTACTTGGACAAAGATACCTACCTCTGCCAACCAGAGACCCCCATTTCTAACAACAACTATCTGGTATAAAATCATAAAAATTACATAGTCATAAAATGACATTGCCTGTTAAAGTTGGCAACTCAAAATATCTCTCCTAAGAGGGTGCACCAAGGATGCTGACAGCACAAATCTTTTGTACCCTTGGTTTGTCATAAGGGTTAACCAGCACCAAACCCTTACTTACTTTGGTAATCTGTATGATTCTGGTTTAATACTGTGTGTTGGACCTAAAGTCCTAGGGTAGCTTGGCTCAAGTGGAAAGGCCTCATTCCAGAGTAGCATGTCGTGCTTGCATCCCACTCACCTCAGCACTCCATAATTTCGGAAAATCCAAAAGAATCCAATCAGGGAGACAACCTGGAGAAAACTCCAATAAAAACAAAAATCAGGTGTAGGGTGCGTGGCGCACACTGAATTGCTGATGAGTGGACGCAAGCACAAGCTCAGAATCCCACCGCTGAACACCAACTTGTTGGACCTAAAGTCCTAGGGTAGCTTGGCTCAAGTGGAAAGGCCTCATTCCAGAGTAACATGTCATGCTTGCATCCCACTCACCTCAGCACTCCAGCGTACCACCACTAAAAACGACACTACACCAGAGAATTTAGAAAAATTAGAAAAGCTTTATCTTTCCTTCTATCATGTTTTTTCTTTTCCTTCAAATGAAACCAATCAGTTTTTATCTACATCACGTTAGGGTCAAAACATTTCATCGTGACTAGATTGGCATTGCATAAATATCTTAGACCAGGTATGAAATCAAGCGCACCATCTGGTGGTCAAACACAGCACAGCAAATTCCATAGCGCTTTAAATAGTTCTTTAAATAGTCTTTTAATAGCTGTTCATAGCGATTTCATACCACCTTAAATAGAGTTATTAAACATAGCGCTGCACATAGCGATTTCATAGCACCTTAAATAGAGTTATTAAACATAGCGCTGCACATAGCGATTTCATAGCACCTTAAATAGAGTTATTAAACATAGCGCTGCACATAGCGATTTCATAGCACCTTAAATAGAGTTATTAAACTTAGCGCTGCACATAGCGATTTCATAGCAACTTAAATAGAGTTATTAAACTTGGCGCTGCACATAGCGATTTCATAGCACCTTAAATAGAGTTATTAGACTTAGTGCCGCACATAGCGCTGCATCTGGCAGAACATTCGCACTTCAGTTATGGAATCAATAACACGTCAGATGTGGCCCTCCAGCATAACGTAGTGATCCAGGAATCAATAGCGCTTTAACACATGGCAAGTCTTTGAGGCACCTGCTGGACCCTTCTCCCCGTGGGGCACCTCATGAAGGGGGACCGTGGTCCAGTTCAGTCACGCTCTGGGGTCGAAGGGGGCCTCACGTTGGTTCTCCCCGAGGGAGGGGCGTGCTCCGGGCCTTGTGGGCCTCCCGCCCTCCTCCCCGGAGATTACCTGTGTCTTAGGCCTTTTTCAGGCCCTTGCGCCGGTCTCTGAGGCTTCGGGCCCGGGCCCACAGATGTCGGCTGGGAGTCCCGCGTTGCGGGGACTCCGGCAGATCTCCCCGTCAGCTCCGCATCGGGGAGGGATCCGACAGAGGCGCGCCCGCAGCTGCCAATGGCAGTGCGGCCTGCGGGGGCGCGGCTCACAGATTGAATCCTGCAGCGGCGGGGGCAGCGTCGCGCAGTCCGCCCCCGTCACGAGACGGTGGATCACGGCTTCAGGCCTATGCGGCCTTCTTTAAACTCCGGCGGCCCTCTCCTCACAGAGAGCCGCGTCGATGAGGCTGCGACGGCAGCGGCGGGGCCCCGGACCTCCCCGCGGGCCCAAGGATGGCACAGGCGACACGGCCCAGGGCCACGGCGGTAAGTTACCCTCTGGGGCAGCCCCGACGGGGGTGGCACAATTTAGGGGGTGGCGATGTTCTCAGCGCCCAGCGCTCCCTTCTTCCTCACACAAATTAAGGGGTGGTGATGTTCTCAGCGCCTAGCGCTCCCTTCTTCCTCACACAGATTAAGGGGTGGCGATGTTCTCAGCACCTAGCGCTCCCTTCTTCCTCACAAAAATTAAGGGGTGGCGATGTTCTCAGTGCCTAGCGCTCCCTTCTTCCTCACAGCGATGCCCTGGCTCAGGGCAGGTGGGTTGGGAGGTGGCAGTCCACACGCCAGAGGCAGATCAAGATAGGGGGGGCCCAGGCCCAGTCAGGGAAGTAGATGATAAGGTCGTAGGTGTTAGCTCCTTTCCCCGGTTCTCTTCAGGGGTCCTGGCTAGGCGGGGAGCACAGAAAGGTTAACGTGATCCCAGGGTCAGAGGCTGACGGCAGGGCTAGGTCACGAGGTAGGGGGCAGTGTCAACCGAGGGGGGAAGAAAGCAGGCCCTAAGAACAGTCAGTTTCCCCCTCCAGTGCACCTACCTCCCCACTCAGGTGCCTTACTCCTGACTACCTCACTTCACACCAAAATGGCCGACGCACCTCACCTCTATATATAGCCTGGGCCCTGACTGTCCAGAGTGGCCCAGAAGGTTCTGGAACTCCTCATGTCAGCCTATGGCCCAGTCTCTGAGGTGATAGTTTAGGCCACCATTTTGTAGAGGAGCTCTCACTCTCCCTCCATTTTAGGGAAGCACCTTGCGCCACACCATCAATTAGTGATAATGGGGCACCCAGAGCCTCTAAGTCAACACCCAAAAAAAAACTAGTTGACAGAAAAATTAGAGGGTAAAGGAAGAAAAATGAGGAGGGGACAGCCAAAGGGCTGGCAGGTCTAACACGCGTCCCCCCCCAGCTGAAAGTGGGGAGAGCTACCCAATCACTTGGGAGTTCTCTTCACTAAGGCGGAAATACCTGGAGAGACCGTCCGCATTGGCGTGGTCCACTCCTGGGCGATGTTCCACCCTAAAGTCCATTCCCTGTAGGGAGATGGACCACCTCAACAACTTAGGATTCTCGCCCCTCATTTGCATCAGCCGGTGGTCGGTCTGAACCAGGAAGTGCGAGCCACACAGGTATGGCCGCAACTTCTTCAGAGCCCACACCACCGCAAAAGCCTCCCGTTCGATCGCACTCCACCAATGTTCCCGGGGGAGTAGTCTCCTGGATAGGAAAACCACAGGTTGGTCCAGACCCTCTTCATTGAGCTGCGACAGCACTGCCCCGATGCCATGCTCCGACGCATCCGTTTGGATGATGAACTCCTTGGAGAAGTCAGGGGCCCTGAGGACAGGCGCCGCACACATTGCTTGTTTCAAGGTGTCAAAGGCTCGTTGACACCTCGGTCCAGATTACCCGTCGAGGGTGCTTCTTTGATGTAAGCTCAGTCAAGGGAGCCACGATAGTACCATACCCCTTGACGAAGCGTCGGTAGTAACCGGTGAGGCCCAGAAAGGCTAGGACCTCCGTCTGAGTCTTGGGGGGTTCCCAGGCCATGATGGTTTCAATCTTTGCCTGGAGGGGTTGCACCCTGGCCCGACCCACCAAGTGACCGAGATACACTACCGACCCCTGCCCGATCTGGCACTTGCTGGCCTTGATCGTCAGGCCTGCCTGCTGCAGGGCCTGAAGGACAGCCTGAAGGTGACCCAAATGGTCCTCCCAGCTGCTGCTGAAGACGGCGATGTCATCCAGGTAAGCAACCGAGAAAGCCTCCATCCCGGAGAGGACCTGGTTCACCAGCCGCTGAAAAGTGGTGGGGGCGTTCTTGAGCCCAAAGGGCATCACACAGAACTGGTAGTGACCCTCAGGTGTGGAGAAGGCTGACCTTTCCTTTGCTCCATCTGTCAGGGTGATCTGCCAGTACCTGGATGTAAGGTCAAAGGTACTCAGATATTGGGCAGCTCCCAACCGGTCAATGAGCTCATCCGCCATCAGGATAGGATGAGCATCGGTCTTCGTCACAGAGTTCAGTCCCCTGTAATCCACACAGAACCTGAGTTCTGGGGTAGTGCCCGGCGGGGCAGCTTTGGGTACCAGTACCACCGGACTGGACCAGGGACTGCTTGAAGGTTCAATTACTCCCAGCTCCAGCATCTTAGTGACTTCACCATGGATGCTGGCCTTCACCTTATCCGACAAGCGGTAGGACTTGGACTTCACAGGTGGGCTGTCCCCTGTGTCCACATCATGGGTACACAGATGAGTCCTTCCCGGGATAAGTGAGAACAGTGAAGCGTGCTGCTCCAGAACCTGGCGGCAGTCTCTCCGCTGTTCAGGAGTTAGAGATGGTGAGAGGATCACTCCCTTCTCTTGGGACGCGAAAAGATCAGGGAGAGGTTCACTTTCCTCTTCCTCTGACCTATCAGTCACCATCATCAAAGTGACCTCTGATCTCTCTTGGTGGGGCTTGAGGCGGTTGACATGGAGCACCCGATGGGGCTGCCTTAAGATCCACCACATAGGTGACCTTGCCCTTCTTCTCAATCACCTCAAAGGGGCCTGACCAGCGATCCTGGAGGGCGCTAAGATCTCCAGGCTCCATGACCCACACCTTCTGGCCAGGCTCTAGCTCAACCGGGTGAGCATTTTGGTCATACCACTCCTTCATGACCGTCTGGCTGGCTTCTAGGTTTTCGGAAGCTTGCTTCCACAACCTAGCCATTTGGCTACGAAAGGCCAGCATGTAGCTCACCACATCCGGGGGAAGTTTTCTGGGAGTCTTTTCCCATCCATCCTTCACCAGGCTGAGGGGTCCTCGTACAGGGTGCCCGTACAACAGCTCGAAGGGGCTGAAGCTCACTCCCTTCTGTGGTACCTCCCTGTAGGAGAACAGTAAACAAGGCAGGAGGACGTCCCATTTCCTCCGCAGGCTCGCAGGCACACTCCTGATCATGCCCTTCAAGGTTTTATTAAACCTCTCCACCAGGCCATTGGTCTGGGGGTGATAAGGGGTGGAGAACCGGTAGGTAACTCCACACTCCTTCCACATAGCCCGCATGTATGCTGACATGAAGTTGGTACCTCTGTCAGACACAACTTCCTTGGGGAACCCCATCCGGGTGAAAATCCCCATCAGGGCCCGTGCCACCGCAGGTGGCGGTAATGGTCCTCAGAGGAATAGCCTCTGGGTACCGGGTGGCATGATCCACCAGAACCAGGATAAACCTGTGACCGGCAGACGTTGGTGGATCCAATGGCCCAACAATGTCGATGCCCACCCTCTCAAAGGGGGTGCCAACGACAGGCAGTGGTTCCAGGGGAGCCTTCAGCTTCACCCCTGTTTTCCCACTAGCTTGGCAGGTGACACATGTCCTACAAAAAGTGTCGGACGTAATCCTCATCTGAGGCCAGTAGAAGTGAGGGACAAGCCGAGCAAAGGTCTTGTCCTGTCCCAAGTGTCCTGCCAAGGGTATCTCGTGAGCCAATTCCAAAAGGAAGGCTCGGTAACGCTGGGGAACCACCAAGGCCCGGGCTGATCCATGCACCGGAGCCTTGGGTTCGCTATAGAGGAGACCATCTTCCCAATATATATGGAAGTTCCCCGGATCGTTACCCGCTGCCTGGGCTTCGGCCTGTCGCCGTAAGCCCTCAAGGGTGGGGCACTCCTTCTGGGCCCGACAAAACTCCTCCCTGGTAGGTCCTCCCTCCACCTGCCATTCTGCAGGGGTAGGTAAGCCCTCCAGGGAAGTCACATCCCCCTCTGTAGACTCCGGGACCACCTCAGTTGCCCCATCCATCTTACGAGGTGCAGATGCCGGGGCAGGCTTCCCCTGTCCCCGTCTACCCTTTTTGGCAGCTGGTTGGGCCTTTGTCCCAGGCTCCAACCTCTGTGAACTCCCCCTCCGGGCAGTCACTGACCGCGTGTTGGCACAGGTCCACTCAGGCGACCCCAACATCTCCATATGAGCCTTGAACTCAACCTCCTTCCAGGCCGTATGTTCAAGGTCATTTCCCAACAGACAGTCGATCGGCATGGCAGGGCTTACCGCAACTCGAAGAGGACCCGCAACCCCTCCCCACTCAAAGGGAATCTGGGCCACCGGATAGTGACCCTCTCGGTTGTCAGCCATCACAACCGGGTGGACTACGTTGGGAACCACCTGCTCTGGGGACACCAGCTGACTCCTTACCATAGTCATGCTGGCTCCTGTGTCCCTCAGAGCCTCCACCCTCTGGGTGTTGATGGTGACCCATTGCCTGTACTTGCTAGTATTCGAGGGCACATGGGTCTTAGGAACCATCTCACAGTCTCTCAGGGACACTAATGTTAGCCCTGCCCACTCACCTCCCTTATCTAGGGGCAACTCCTCCCCGAGCACTACACTCGCCACCCCAGGGGTCTTTCCTCCAGTGGGAGGGTGTGGTCTCTTGGGACACTTAGTATCCCCCTTGTAGTGCCCAATGTCGCCACACTCTTAGCAACGGACAACCCTAGGGTGCTGACCACGGTCAGGATAAGGAGGTTTGTGGGGGCCAACCTTAGGAGGGAAACCTGATCCCTTTCCCTGCAAACTCTTTTGGGGGCCTTTAGGGAACTCCTTCTTTTTGTCTCCCCCCTCTTTCTTCTGGGGAGCGCCCTGTCCAGTCCTTTGGGAATCCCCCCCTGTTCCTTTTGAAGACACCCGGGTACTAGCCCAGATGTCCGCCTCCTCTGCAAGCTTCCTAGGATTAGTCAGCTTGCTGTCCACCAGGTGTTGACGCAGCTCCGGAAAACTTTTCTCGAGGAGGTGCTCCCTCAAAAACAGGTTATACAACCCCTCGTAGTCTTTCACCTCACTGCCCTGCACCCAGCCCTCCAAAGCCTTTCTGGCGTAGTCCAGGAAGTCCACCCAATTCTGGGCGGCCAGCTTTTGGCTACCCCGGAATCTCTGCCTGTACTTCTCAGGGGTCAGCCCAAATTTCCTAATCAAGGCGACACTCATGATGGGGTAATTGGTCTGCTCCCGTTGTTCTAGGGCTAAAAGGGCATCCCTCCCCACCGGAGGCATGTACCTGTACAGACCACCCCCCCACTGAGCTTCCGAGATCCCATGGGCTCGTAAGGAGACCTCATAGGCAGCCAACCACTTGGCGATGTCGTCCCCAACACCATAGCTGGCAACTACGTCCTTTGGTAAGTGGGGTCAAGGCTCCCTGGGAACTTCTTTCTGTACGCTGCCACCAACAGGACTACTGGGGGTCCCTAACTGAAGGGCCTTGAGATCCAATTCTTTTAAATGGAGCTCATGAAGGAACCTCCGCTCTTCCCTCTCCTTCTCCAAGCGGGCTAATTCCATCCTGAACTGCCTCTCCTCCCTCCTGTCGGCTAAGTCAGCCGAAGAAAGGCTTCCCCCTGAAGCGCTACTACCAGCGCTTGAAGGCGCCCTGGGTCCTGCAACCCTATTGCTGCTCTCAGTGGGAAGAAGTGACTCTGCCCCTTCCGTGGTGTCCGGTCCCGGTCCCCCCTCCTCCCGTCCCCCGCTAGGGTGGGCCATCACCCAGGCTCTCAAGCTAGTCTGGAGCTCCTCTCTTTTTGCTCCCCGCTTGAAAAATACCCCCCTCTCCTGGCAGAATTCCTTTAGCTGAGTTATAGTGTACTCTTCTAGACTACCCAGCTCAAACTCCATCCTGCCAGGTGGGGCCCTAACAATGCGGAAAAGAACTCTCAGGTAAGAGGAACCTTCTTTCAAAAGAAAGCCACACCACAGGACATGGATAATTTCGGAAAATCCAAAAGAATCCAATCAGGGAGACAACCTGGAGAAAACTCCAATAAAAACAAAAATCAGGTGTAGGGTGCGTGGCGCACACTGAATTGCTGATGAGTGGACGCAAGCACAAGCTCAGAATCCCACCGCTGAACACCAACTTGTTGGACCTAAAGTCCTAGGGTAGCTTGGCTCAAGTGGAAAGGCCTCATTCCAGAGTAACATGTCGTGCTTGCATCCCACTCACCTCAGCACTCCAGCGTACCACCACTAAAAATGACACTACACCAGAGAATTTAGAAAAATTAGTAAAGCTTTATCTTTCTTTCTATCATGTTTTTTCTTTTCCATCAAATGAAACCAATCAGTTTTTATCTATATCACGTTATGGTCAAAACATTTCATCGTGGCTAGATTGGCATTGCATAAATATCTTAGACCTGGTATGAAATCAAGTGCACCATCTGGTGGTCAAACACAGCACAGCAAATTCCATAGCGCTTTAAATAGAGTTATTAAACATAGCGCTGCTCATAGCGATTTCATAGCGCCTTAAATAGAGTTATTAAACATAGCGCTGCACATAGCGATTTCATAGCACCTTAAATAGAGTTATTAAAATTAGCGCTGCACATAGCGATTTCATAGCACCTTAAATAGAGTTATTAAACATAGCGCTGCACATAGCGATTTCATAGCACCTTAAATAGAGTTATTAAACTTAGCGCTGCACATAGCGATTTCATAGCACCTTAAATAGAGTTATTAAACTTAGCGCTGCACATAGCGATTTCATAGCACCTTAAATAGAGTTATTAGACTTAGTGCCGCACATAGCTCTGCATCTGGCAGAACATTCGCACTTCAGTTATGGAATCAATAACAAGTCAGATGTGGCCCTCCAGCATAACATAGTGATCGAGGAATCAATAGCGCTTTAACACATGGCAAGTCTTTGAGGCACCTGCTGGACCCTTCTCCCCGTGGGGCACCTCATGAAGGGGGACCGTGGTCCAGTTCAGTCATGCTCTGGGGTTGAAGGGGGCCTCACGTTGGATCTCCCCGGGGGAGGGGTGTGCTCCGGGCCTTGTGGGCCTCCCACCCTCCTCCCCGGAGATTACCTGTGTCTTCTGCCTTTTTCAGGCCCTTGCGCCGGTCTCTGAGGCTTCGGGCCCGGGCCCACAGATGTCGGCTGGGAGTCCCGTGTTGCGGGGACTCCGGCAGTGAAGTACCGGGTTTTTAGAACCCAGCGGTGCAGGGGAACACACCCGAAGACTTCGAGTTCTTCCTGCTTCAGACCCACAGAAACACAGAGTCTTCTAGGTGAAGTCAAAGATCGTATTTATTGGCTGCAGACCAATCACAGGTATCCGAGAAGTACAACACGATGTATGTTCTCAGGAGACTGCTCCCGAACCAAAAATCAGTCTTTTCTTATATACAGAATATTACGCTTCTGGGCAACACCGCCCCTATTTTACAAGTGGTCATTCACATATTTTCGTTTCAAAGAAACAGCAGAGCCATAATGACAATCCCACATTTCAGTTCGTTAAGCACACAATCATTTTGCCCAGCAAGGCTCAGAACCCTCATCAGATAACAGCGGACCCCAATAAAACGGGCACCTCCTGCCCATAAAACAAGCCATAAAGTAGGAAACAGAGTCAGATGTTAAATAGCTTGGTCAGAGATCGTGTGGGAACAAGGACTTTATGATGGGTCGAGCCCTGATGCTAATCACATTAGGCCGCGGGAAAAGGAACTGGTCAGACAGGATTGACCTCGGGCAGCGGAGTCAGTTTGCACAGGTCACAGAGAAGTCACAGAAGGTGTACGTGTCCTTTAGGCCTAGGCATGGCCTTAGTGCGCAGCCTATGTGAGGGCAACCACAAAATGGCTACTGTTCTAAAATGGAACCCAAGGGTGCAATATGCGGTATCGTATACACGGTGAATTCATCAGTGGAACATGACGAAAACACTCATACATACCGCATTAGTCATTTGCGGTTCGCTGATACTAAAATCGGCATGGTAGGGCCATGCATCCAACATGGTTCCGAAATTTACAGTACCACAGACCCTCCTTTTGCCCTTACATAGGCAATAACTATACTAATCTGAATCCAGGTCTATATTCATAAAGTCATGGAGATGTTGCTGTAGCATCATCCTGTTGCTTAGCTCGTCCCTTGATACAGGCTTCCTTACACATGATGTAACACAGAGGCTACACATTACAGGAGCACACTGTACACATAGACAGAACAGAAAAAGAATGGCTAAGATCGTCCCAGTGACTACTAGAATCTTCCATCCCCAAGCTGATATCAGTCCCCAGAACCACCCCATCATTGACCAATCTCCTTTATCCACGTGAATGGATTCGGAAATCTTATGTAGTTTGGAGATGGCTTGATAGACTGTCGAAGCGGTATCTGGTATGAAAATACAGCAGCTTGATTGGATAACCTTACATACCCCACCACGGTCTGCAAGTATGACATCTAGAACCATACGGTTCTGCAACGTCATGAGGCGATCCGCTTGGAGCTCAGCTGTCAAGTTACCAAGGGCACCAGCCGTTACATTAACAGTCGATTCAACTACACGAGTCAGTTGTCTCAGGTTCCTACTATTGACCATTGGTCCCCAAAACGGCAGGAAACCCAAGAAAAAGTCTCCCGCTTCCTGACCGGCAGTATCCTCTTTACTAACAACGCCTCTCACAACTCTGGTCTTGTGATAATCAGAGGCAGCAGTAAATGTCGGCGGCAGTAAATTTGCAACATAACATGTGCCCGAGAAATCAGGGGGCAACCATGCATATGCTCGGTCATTACAAACAAAGTATGTACCCTTGGCAGCTAAAAACGCCGGGGAAAACTGTGATGGAAAAGTGTACGTTTCAGTACAGTCACTCTTCCCTAGTTGAGCTCTTGGATTCTGACCATTGCCTTGTAGACAGAACTGGCCTATGTGGGGTACGACCCAAATCGGAGATGAACTTTTACGCTGTTTCTCGCCCAGACTAATGCTATACCCCGTTGCGTTCCAACCTACATAAGCTCGCAACTCATCCTTGGGAATAGATGAATATGCATCGATATCTCTGCTCATATCAGCAACTCCTTTCATCAAGGCCTTATTGTTCGTGCTAGGTCTAGTGGAACGCGGTGGTCGCGGGGAGTAGGTTTCAAGCGCAAAAAGAAACATAGTCTTGAACGCCCACGATGAACCATTATAGCTAAACGGCAGTACTAGATATGGGATACCCTTATTAATGGTATGCGGCATCAAACCACACACCCAGCAATTTGTTGTATTCATAACTAGTTGGTGCTGGTGCAGGAGTTGAATGAACGAATTGTTCACGAACTCAGAACGTCTAGCTTGTTCGTGTTCTGGCAGAGGGTGGAAAGAGTGTGGGAAAACAGGTGTGGGCTGTACAGTGGGTGCAAATGACACTTGGAAAGACAATAATACACAACCTACAGAAAACATCATTATACTAAATAGTACAAACAGACACAATATTACAAAACGTTTGCTATTTATTATTTTACATATTCTGCTCTTGAAATTTATTTCCTCGGTGGGCCTCTCCATCTTGAAAAACTCCATCCTCTAATCGTGCTGCTCGCGGCGGATGAGTATCTTCTGCTAAGGAGTACACCTGTCAGTCCAGGGAACGCCCTAGACCAACCAGAACCGTTGACCTAACGTCTTCGGCTTGTACCCCAAAGTCTTGGCACCGCGACCCTGCAGCTGAACCCGGATGGTGGTTCGAAAAACAAAAATCAAAAAGTCCTTCAGATGGGAGAGCTGTAATATATAAAAAAAAAATAGTAAGGGATGGGAATTTTTATTTGTCCATAATCCTTGACCTCAAATTATAGCAACTTCTGCCAGGTACTGTCTGGTCTTGAAACAAGAGTTCAGGCTCTGTGGTGTCCAATCGAATTGACGGTGGCACAGCTTTTTGCAAAATGTTGTCACTTTCTTTCTCAGAAATTGTTCCTTTTACACGTGCATCGCTAAGTGGCACAAAACGAGGCACAGTGTCAGTTTCAGAGTCAGCGATACCCTCCTGGACCCACCGGTCATACGGTAGGGGCAGAGGGATCCTCTTGTATGCCGTGGATCCAATTCTTCTTCCCTTTCACTCGAACAGCTGATCTTGTCGAGAGAAGGACGAGATGGGGGCCGGTCCAACGGGGCTCATCATTTTTCGTGCGTTGAAAATTCTTTACCAGCACCCACGATCCAGGATTGATAGGATGTCCTGGAGCTTCAGAGACCTGAGGCAGAGTATCGTGAACCTGTTGGTGTAAGACACACAATTTAGCCGTCAATTCATACAGATAGTCAAGCAGTACTGGATGTTCAATTTCGCTGAATTTTGTCGGTCTTGGCACACCCCATACATTGGCCGGGCGGCCAAATACAATCTCGTAGGGACTATGTCCCACTCGTGAATGCACAGTCATTCTTGTTGATAGGAGTGCTAAGGGCAGAGCATCAGGCCATTTAAGACCAGAACTCGCTTGGATCTTGGCTAATTTGAGTTTTAAAGTGCCATTGTAGCACTCTACTAGTCCAGCTGATTGGGGGTGATTTGCAGTGTGAAATTTCTGCTTTATGCCTAGTCCCTCACATACATCCTTCATCACTCGACCCACAAATTCACTCCCATTATCACTCCATACCATTCTTGGCATTCCAAACCTAGGGAAAAATTATTTGACAAGAGCTTTAGCTGTGGATAAGGCAGTATTGTCTTTTAGGGGATATGCTTCTATCCATCTTGAAAAAGCGCAAACAACAACAAGTACATATTTCAATTGTTGCACCTTTCCATGTGGATGAAATCTAGCTGCAAAACCTCGAACGGATACATTGGAGGCGCAAAATGACCAGCTGGAGTTCGGGTTCCCCTACCAGGATTGTATTTCAAACATACCATACAGTTTTTGACCACATTCTCCGCACATTTAGGAATTCCGGCATTTCGCCATACTGGAGCCAACAACTTACAAATCCCTTTCACACTGATATGTGCCATTCCATGTGCCATCGTAACCACTGGAAGCACATATGCATCGGGTAACAACCATCGACTGTGTTCTGACAAATCGACCCAACAACCATTTTCATCCAATTTACCCTTACTTTCTCTCCACATACTCAATTCTTTCTCTGTGGCTTCAGCTTGAAGGGACTTCACACTCTCTATCGTGTCTTCACACATTCCAACATCACCAGCCCATCTCGCAGGGCCTGCAACATACATTCGAGTTGTAACATCTTTTGCTGTTCCTTTCGCGATTTCGTCAGCAAATGCATTACCACGACCAACATCATCGGTAATTTTCTTGTGGGCACTGAATTTCACAATCGCAACTTGTAACGGTAAGGTTAATGACTCAAGGAGATCATTCACCAACTGACCATTCTGAATCTTAGTTCCATGCGACGTCAGGAACCCACGTTCTTTCCACAAGCGCCCAAAACTATGGGCCACGCCAAAGGCATACTGGCTGTCAGTATATATGTTCATTTTCATTCCTTTCGACAACACGCATGCTCTTGTAAGTGCAATGAATTCTGCTGCTTGAGCCGAATTATGTGGTATGCGTGCAGTTTCAACAATCGTGTGCAAAGTCGTGATAGCATATGCAGCAGTCGTATCACCATTCGGAAGCTTGAAGCACGAACCATCCACCCATGAGGTCCCATCACACTCAGTCAGGGGAGTATCTTTAAGATCCACTCTCCCTTTTGTCTCTTCTTCTGTTCTGAACAGACAATCATGCTGCTCAATCTCATCTGTGTCTGTTGGAATCGGCAATAATGTAGCTGGATTCAACGTGTTGCACCTCTTTATGTGTACATGGTTTGCTAACAGTGTCAATTCATACCCTGACAATCAAGCACTAGTTCAGTGCTGCGTCTTGGTCCTATTTAACAATGTGTCCACAGCATGTGGAACCATTACAATCAATGTGTTATTCATCACTAATCCAGCAGACTGTCGAATAGACACAGCTGCTGCGGCTTTAACTCTCAAACAACTTGGCAATGCCCTCGCTACCGGGTCCAAAGTTGACGAAAAATACGCGCATGGACGCGGTCTGTCTCCAAAAGGCTGTGTTAACACTGATAATGCACAACCTTCCTTTTCATGAACATATAATGTAAAAGGCTTGCTGTAGTCGGGGGTACCCAACACAGGAGCTGAACATAATGCCTTGCGCAATTCCAAAAAACTTTTCTGACACTCTTCAGACCATGGGACAGGATTCGGTGTATCTTTACATGTTAATGCTATCAAAGGTTTTGCCAGCAAAGAAAAACTCGGGATCCAGTGCCTACAGTATGAAGTAATGCCCAAGAAAGCACGCACTTCTCTCTGTGTTCCTGGCACGCTCAATTTCGCAATGGCCTGAATTCTTTCTGGGGTCAGTTTCCTTCCCTCCTTCGATAAGAGATGACCTAAGTAGGTCACTTCTTGTCGACAATATTGCAGTTTTGAGAGAGAGACTTTGTGATGAAAGGCAGACAAATGACGCAACAATGACAATGTAGCTTCTTTACAAATCTCTTCAGTATCCGCGGCGATTAGTAAATCGTCAACATACTGAATAAGGGTAGCACCAATTGGTAAAACAATTGCATCAAGCTGCGCTTTTAAAGCCTGACTGTATATTGATGGACTTTCACAGTAGCCCTGTGGAGCGCGTTTAAAGCGGAAGCTTCGACCTCCTAAACTAAAACCAAAAATATCCCTACTCTCCTCTGCAATCGGGAGGCTAAAGAAAGCATTCTTTAAATCGATCACTGAGAAATAAGCAGCCGAAGCTGGAATCATAGTTAACAAGGCAGTTATATCAGGGACAACTGGAAACTGCGGCACAACTATCTTATTGACTTCTCTAAGATCAATCACGAACCTGTAAACAGGTGGCTGAGAAGGGTCAGTACGTTTTAAAACAGGTAAAACAGGACTATTGCAAATGTTACCTCTTGTCTCTTCAATTACATCTTTTTCAATCAAATCATGGATGATTGCTAACAACGCTTTTTCACCTTCGTTAGAGATCTTGTACTGGGGAATGCGTGGCAATTTAATATTGGCTTTCAGAGTGACCACATAAGGCGGTATTTCCAAGAGACCCACATCGTTAGGACCAGTAGCCCAAAGGACATCTGGAAGAGACGACAATTCAGCTGGCAGTTTATCCTTCGACAAATACATTGGAGAAATCACTTCCCTACCCAGTGTAAATTGTACTCCTGAGGGAGAACAATATAATGTCGCATGTAATCTTTTTAACAAATCCAATCCTAACAGATTCTCGCCACATCCTGTCGTTAGGATAAGGGGTGCTTTCAGCTCACAAGGTCCAACAGAAAGGGACATAAGACTAGAGATCGGATTTCTAACCGGGGCGCCAGAAAAACCTACTGAAACATTCATTTCGCCAGACAAAGGTGCGCCAGGGTGTTTTGAGTGCATAATTGAACTTTTTGCAGCACCAGTATCCAACAGAAAAGGCTCTGACACACCCGCTGTAGTCACCTTAACATACGGTCCACTCTGATCCACTGGCACTGAAACAACTCCCTCTCTTTGTCTACGGCTGTCCTAGTAACCATTACCTTCCGCATTTTCATCTTCTGCATAACAGTCATTATTATAGTACTGTGCTGTCCCAGTTACATTGGTCTGCTGATCAAAACTATTCATCGTATTTTGAGGCGGAAGAGGACGCGCGTTCTGGGGAACATTTCCACGCCCTCTACCTCTAGGAGCTTGCTGACCACCTCTACCTCTTGCGCCATATGCATTATTAGTACGTTGCAACTATCTAGGACAACTATACTTAAAATGACCTTCTTCTTTACAATACGAACATTGATTGGGACCTACAGGAACACGTGGTTGGGAATACTCGAACCTTTGCATGTTTCTCTGAAACTGTTGAGGTTGCTGATAGTTACTCTGACTACCGCGTGGTGGGTAGGCCTGCTGTAACAGAACCTTCGTCTTTAATTCTTTTGTTTTCTTGTCTGCTCTATCCTTCTCATCTTTATCTCTATTTTCATAATACTGTGTAGTGGCCAGTATTTGCGCTGATGAGGAAACAGCCCAGGAACTCTCGGAGTCTTTCAATTTCTTACACAACTCGGGGATCAAATTATGCACAAATTTATCAACAAATAACCGTTGACCACCTTCAGTACTCATGTCTTGACCACTGTGGTCAATAAATGTCTCTTCAAATCTGGTGAAGAAATCAGACACTGTTTCATTCTTTTGTTTGCATGCGGATAATTTATCCCAATTCACACGCATCGCGGGCATTAAAGTTTTCATGTAGGCAATAATTCTATCAGGGAGTTCTGCTACTAAGGGCTCAGGTTTCGCACCACCAACTTGTCTAGTGTCTGCAGCAATGATATTAGCCCATGTGTCACCTAGTTCTGCAGCATGATCTGCATTACGAATCAATCCCCATAAAGGCTGCGGAACAACATTCCCGAACAACATATCTATGTCAGCTAGAGTCATGACACACGATTCTGCAGTCTGTGATAACTCCTTATAATATCCTGCAGGGTTTTTACGGGGTCAGGCAGAGTCTGCTTAAGGGCTAAAACTTCCGATTGCTTCCAAGGCACATGTACCCAAACACGCTGAAAATGTGGCAGAACAGGTGGATTAGCCTGTGCATCACCAGGTCTCCAAACTGGAGGAACCTCACACATCGGGTATTGTCGCGCTTTTACCTGTTTCCCTACAGGGAATTCCTGTCAAAAAACAACGACTGATGACAATCCCCATTCCTGAAAGACAGCAATGTCGCTACTGCTTTCTCAACATCAGAACCCACAATCGCGCCTTTTCCAAATTCAAACCTTACTCGACACAACTCCTGCGGACTTAAGTCTAAACCATGATCTTCCAATTCCTCACAGAGGAATTCACACATTTTCTCGAAGACGTATCTTTGTTGTGGTGCTTCCCATTGATGAAAAACATTCACAACAGACTCTACATCATATCTAGAAGGATAAACAATCCATCTACGTGCCATGCGGTCCAGTTCTTCTTTCTCTCTCGGACCAGGTATTTGACTACGTAACTGCTTACGTTGTGGACCAGGGGTCGTACTAGATGACCCAAAGAGAGGTGATATAAGGCTAGTGACTGCACTAGCTATTTGTTGTCGTGTAGAAGGAGAAGTTGAGGCAAGAACAGGGGGAAAGACAGAGGGAAGAAAAACGGGTGCAGATACAGGTACAGTGATCGTATCAGGCAGAGCACCGAGGGAGGCAGCTAATGTACTAGGTAAACTCGCAGGAGGCACAGAAGAGATAGGCAGCGAAATCGGTGGCCCTTGAGAGGGCTGCACCGTAGGGGTAGAAGCCGGCTGAGGAGGAGCTGGCGGCTGCGGGAAAGCTTGCGGCAAATTAACTGGAGGCTGTACATTTAAGGGTTGCGGATGTGCTGTAGCACTCTGCGCATACGGGGGGTGGCGAACTCAATAAATGTGACATTAGGGAATCTTTCTCTTTTTCTTTTGACGCATCTTGTTGAAGGGGTGGCAAAACTGGGTAACATTTATCAATCACTAATTGACGTTGCCTGTGCAACTGCTCATTCATTTGGTTTTCTTCATTATCTTTAAACTGCAAAGCTGCTTGCATTATCGATATACCTTTCTCTCTTTTATTTTTCTTCGCTAATTTGATTTCTTTCTGTTTGGCTTCCTTTCGCCATAGGCGGAAAGAATCAAACATCGCCGGCCGGGCTTTCTTCTTAAATAATTTAACTTCTAAGTTATCTAGGATTTCTGTGTCGAAACTACCATTTTGGGGCCATTTAAGACACCATCCTTCCTGGTGTATCGGATCCATACTTCATTATACGCAATGGGGCCCACGCCGTGTTTCACATAAAGCTCATACGTTGGAGTTCCAATTGGAGGAACCGGACACGAATCCTCTAATCGGGAGTCCCTATTACAACCCAAACAAAACAAATTTCCAAATATACTAGAACCAGGCATCTTCGCTCACTAGTCTAGTTTCAAACTTCAAAGGATTATCGAATACGATAGTCTCGTGAATACACGAGTCCTTCGGCTTTGGCACTTGCAAGTTCCAAATCAAAGCGATCCCGAAGGATACCAAATCCCGAAGGATACCAAACAAACTGGGAGACGCTCCACTTATACTTAACTGAGGTATCGATGACGTCACCAGAAGACTCTCTCAATTGTTTCGCTCTACCAAATCATCAAGGGTCCAAAACAGGGCGATAGTCAGGGCAGCAGTCCTTTGTAGCCGTCGGGACGCGGAGAACCTCGCAGTAAAGACTTTCGGACCACGTCGACATGCAGGGGTCGATGAAGTGGCGGCCTTCCTTCAGAATTTCCACACGAAGCTCCTCACGAACCTCTGGCTTGGACCGGTACCGCTGAAATCACCCGACGTTGGGCGCCAACTGAAGTACCGGGTTTTTAGAACCCAGCGGTGCAGGGGAACACACCCGAAGACTTCGAGTTCTTCCTGTTTCAGACCCACAGAAACACAGAGTCTTCTAGGTGAAGTCAAAGATCGTATTTATTGGCTGCAGACCAATCACAGGTATCTGAGAAGTACAACACGATGTATGTTCTCAGGAGACTGCTCCCGAACCAAAAATCAGTCTTTTCTTATATACAGAATATTACGCTTCTCGGCAACACCGACCCTATTTTACAAGTGGTCATTCACATATTTTCGTTTCAAAGAAACAGCAGAGCCATAATGACAATCCCACATTTCAGTTCGTTAAGCACACAATCATTTTGCCCAGCAAGGCTCAGAACCCTCATCAGATAACAGCAGACCCCAATAAAACGGGCACCTCCTGCCCATAAAACAAGCCATAAAGTAGGAAACAGAGTCAGATGTGAAATAGCTTGGTCAGAGATCGTGTGGGAACAAGGACTTTATGATGGGTTGAGCCCTGATGCTAATCACATTAGGCCGCGGGAAAAGGAACTGGTCGGACAGGATTGACCTCGGGCAGCGGAGTCAGTTTGCACAGGTCACAGAGAAGTCACAGAAGGTGTACGTGTCCTTTAGGCCTAGGCATGGCCTTAGTGCGCAGCCTATGTGAGGGCAACCACAAAATGGCTACTGTTCTAAAATGGAACCCAAGGGTGCAATATGCGGTATCGTATACACGGTGAATTCATCAGTGGAACATGATGAAAACACTCATACATACCGCATTAGTCATTCCCTGATACTAAAATCGGCATGGTAGGGCCATGCATCCAACATGGTTCCGAAATTTACAGTACCACAGCAGATCTCCCCGTCAGCTCCGCATCGGGGAGGGATCCGGCAGAGGCACGCCCGCAGCCGCCAGTGGCAGTGTGACCTGCGGGGACGCGGCTCACAGATTGAATCCTGCAGCAGCGGGGGCGGCGTTGCGCAGTCCGCCCCCCGTCACGTGACGGTGGATCACGGCTTCAGGCCTATGCGGCCTTCTTTGAATTCCGGCGGCCCTCTCCTCACAGAGAGCCACGTCGATGAGGCTGCGACAGCAGCGGTGGGGCCCCGGACCTCCCCGCGGGCCCAAGGATGGCAGGAACAGGCGACACGGCCCAGGGCCACGGCGGTAAGTTACCCTCTGGGGCAGCCCTGACGGGGGTGGCACAATTTAAGGGGTGGTGATGTTCTAAGCGCCTAGCGCTCCCTTCTTCCTCACACAAATTAAGGGATGGCGATGTTCTCAGCGCCTAGCGCTCCCTTCTTCCTCACACAGATTAAGGGGTGGCGATGTTCTCAGCGCCTAACGCTCCCTTCTTCCTCACACAAATTAAGGGGTGGCGATGTTCTCAGCGCCTAGCGCTCCCTTCTTCCTCACAGCGATGCCCTGGCTCAGGGCAGGTGGGTTGGGAGGTGGCAGTCCACACGCCAGAGGCAGATCAAGATAGGGGGGTCCCAGGCCCAGTCAGGGAAGTAGAAGATAAGGTCATAGGTGTTAACTCCTTTCCCCGGTTCTCTTCAGGGGTCCTGGCTAGGCGGAGAGCACAGAAAGGTTAACGTGATCCCAGGGTAAGAGGCTGACGGCAGGGCTAGGTCACAAGGTAGGGGGCAGTGTCAACCGAGGGGGGAAGAAAGCAGGCCCTAAGAACAGTCAGTTTCCCCCTCCAGTGCACCTACCTCCCCACTCAGGTGCCTTACTCCTGACTACCTCACTTCACACCAAAATGGCCGACGCACCTCACCTCTATATATAGCCTGGGCCCTGACTGTCCAGAGTGGCCCAGAAGGTTCTGGAACTCCTCATGTCAGCCTATGATGGCCCAGTCTCTGAGGTGATAGTTTAGGCCACCATTTTGTAGAGGAGCTCTCACTCTCCCTCCATTTTAGGGAAGCACTTTGCGCCACACCATCAATTAGTGATAATGGGGCACCCAGAGCCTCTAAGTCAACACCAAAAAAAAAACTAGTGGACAGAAAAATTAGAGGGTAAAGGAAGAAAAATGAGGAGGGGACAGCCAAAGGGCTGGCAGGTCTAACACTGTGTGATAACAATCAACTCTTAAATGCCTATCGACTTTGTCAGGCCTACTGCAAATATCATAACTTTTCATCATAAACAATCAGATCTATAACCATTATCGTTGGCTTGCCACCATAACCAACTCAGACCTACTGTGTTGGTTAGAAAGCCTTCCAACAAGGCAACCATCAAGTATACCGTAATAAAATTACAAATATGTACAAAATACTGTCGTCAAAACAATATAATTGGTGTGTAAATCTTCTATATCCTGGTGGATATATTTAAAAGAAAAAGGCGTAGCCTGGTGAGAAATCTTTCAGCCTACGCAGCATCATTTAAAAAAATGCAGGGATGTGCCATATTTGCAAAGATACAGAACACCCCTGTGTTTTCCCTTGAGCGGGCGCTAAAAAAGCTGCCTAGTGCCAACACACACACCCTTACACCATAGTGCAAGGATGCCTGTGTTACAGGGATGGTTCCCTGCAATGCGGGCACCCTTGCACAATGGTGCAAGGGTGTCTGTGTTGCTGGGAATTATTGTTCATGTACAGGAAGGGACACCTTCCTGCACATAAACAATCTTTAAAGGTGATTTGCTCTTTCTATGTGTGCTGCAAAATGGAGCATGCATGGAAAGTGCAAAACCAAGGAGAAATAAAAGTATTTATCCTCTTCATGCCAATCTATTGTCTGCTTTTGAATGGCGTTAAAGTTTGGCGCTGCTTCAGATTTACACATCCTTGTACATCTGGGGCAGCATCAAAAAGCAATGGGTCTTGCGGTGGAACGCCCACAGAAAACTGTGTAAAAGGGTACCATATCTAGAAAGCGGCATTAAATCATGCAAAGTATCTTAACACCACTTTGTAAATATGGTGCATGGCAGTGCGCCACTGGAACGTTGGAAAAAGTGACTTTCCAGTGGCGCATTCTCCTTGTACATATGCCCCCTGGTTTCTTCTGGGGGGGGGGGGGGGTCACCAACACTAAAACCCTCGCCTTCTTCAGTAATCTGGGCGATTCCATGCCTAGAGGCTTTAGCACAGTGTAATAGCAATCCAGCCTTAAAAGCCAAATGTCTTTAACACATGCTGTTCACAATAAGTAGAGCAGGCCTACTACTACTTGCTATATCATAACAGTTCATAATAAACAGATCAAACCTATGAAATCTGGCATAACATTTCACAATGACATGTGAGGGCCTTTAACATTGGCTTTCCACTTCACCCAACACCTACCCATTCAAGCGCACAAACGTCATGCATACAGATATACAATACAAACATGTAGAAAAGTACAACTTGCAAAACAATATACAACCCCTCTAAGCAGGGCTTAATAAGAGTCATAACGGTGAAAACCACTGGGGTTTGTCAGAATTGCTGGCCAACGCCAAAATCCTACAAGATTACATGTATCAAAATATTGGTCTATAACCTATAAAACAATGTAATAACAACCAACTGCTAAAGGCATTCTGGCTTTAACAAATACTTTTCACTATTCATAAGCTCAACCAACTGCCTTTGATATCTTTCATACGCAGACCAGACCTTTGGCATTGGACATAATGTTTCCAGTGCTCTAATCAGGCATATAGCTTGTCACCATAACCAACACAGGCCTACATTTTTTAGGGTAGGCTTTTCCACAAAGCAATCATCAGACATGGAGTCATAAAATTAGAATAGTATAGAAAATTACAGTTCGTTAAGCAAAACTCTTAAGACAGCCTAACAAGGATTCTCACAGAGCAAACCTTATGTATCCATTGTTTGTCACACTGGATGACCAACACTAAAACTGTTGTCTACTAGGGGAAATCCATGTAATACAGTACCTGTAGGCTTTAATGCAGAGTATTAGCAATTCATACTTGTATGTCTATTGACTTTACCATATTCGTTTCACAAAAGTATGTCAGGCCTATTGCATTTATTATAACATTTCATATTAAACAGATCAGGCCTTAAGCCACGACCATTGGCTTGCCACCACCACCAACTCAGCCCTTCTGTTTGTAGTGTAAACTTTGCCACATGCCAAAAAGAGCAATTCAAGCAGTCTTTTTAGAGGAAGCACACAAATCCCACCCAATCAAATCCTGTACTTAGAGGAACTAACATGTGGGTGGAGGCTGAGCCCCTCTATCGGTAGGACTCTGAAAGCTCATTTTTGATGATCTCATAAGGTAATGCGACAATTGCACTGTCAATCAAGACCTAAACATCCATGTAGATTACTGTAGCCTTGGGCTCTCAAACTCAAACATGCACTCCGATATCTAAAGTTTTTTTTTTTAATGTTTTTATTGTGATTTTATACCATATAATACAGACATATCAAGCAATATCAATACTGCATCATAGAGGATGTAACGACAATGCTTTATTCAATAAATTTAAATGAAAGAAAACAAATTCAAAAACAAAAGGAAAACATGTAAGAACCACATCAGTGACCATACATCTTATCTTGAACACATCAGTAAATTGTACCTACAACATACCTTATCTGTGGCAATAGACATAAGTGACATCACATAACAGTACCTAGTTCCTGGGGCACTGATCCAACTTCCGGAATTCCAGTTGCAATCTCTTTTAGGAGTAATCTAGGATGGAGTAGTGCAACACAATGGGATGAACTCAATTTGCTCATATATGACCAACAATACAGTTGTAAGAGAATCATGTCTATATCAAAGTACATTGGTTAATAGCCGGCCCGTATCTTATTTCTACAGGCAATTTTCTATGACACTTACATTACTGAATTGTATACATATTTTATTCAGGGGTATTGGATACTTTCCCGGCTAAAATACTTTGATAAAGACCCCAGACGTTTATGGGGCTACTCTGGGGAGGGAGTAGTTCGCTGTATACATCTGTTTGTGTGTTACAATAGAGCATGTCTCTAGCCCATTCCATAAGAGTAGGAGGCGGGCCTCGTACCCAGTGCACTCCAACTCTGCGCTTAGCAATCAACAGCCCCATCTCTACCAATCGACGAATACCTTTCTTTATCTGTTTCGAGTAGCCCAGGAGGGCTAGTAGAGGGTCCGGAGCTATTGAGGTTTCTACGATGCCACTCAATTCTTGGAAAATCAAGCTCCAAAATTCTGCTATACTCTGGTATAGCCAGGCTACATGCATGAAATCTGCTGGGGAGGCTCGACATCTGTCGCACTCCGTCGATCCTCGCAGACTGTATAGTACACTCTGTGCAGGTATTTGAAGTGAACAAGCCTATGTATCCCATTTTAGAGAGATTCCCCGCTTTGCCTCACAACAATAGTTCCCTTTGTAATCATCAATAACAATATCTAAGTCCATCTACCATTCCAGTCATTGTTTAGTGTAACAATGTTTGCGATAATGCGACAACCTTGAACTGTGCCGTAAATGCTAGATACCAGTCCACTGGGTGATTCAGCTTTTAACAGTAATGAGAAAGGAGTAACCTCAGGCGGCTCCTCCTGTCCTCTCCAAGGAGATCCAGCAATGTATGCCAAACTCTATAAAAGTGAAAAAGCACTAATGGCGTAACATTTTGGGTTTCGGCTCCAGTCTCGTCCCAGTTACGTACACATCCGTCAAGAAATAGGTCTCCAATTTTAGTTCTATTTATACTCCTTAACGCCTTAGTCACTTCCTTTTCTCCAACAATGAGCAATCAGCCGCATCATGCTGTTGGGGTTCACTAGGAATATAGTATAGTGCTCTTTACCTGGTCCTGCCACGCGTGGACAGTAGCATTAATCAAATCAAGGATACCAGTTCTACAGTCAGTACCATGAAATAATCTAGTTGGGAGTATGTGAGGGGATGCAGCTATCTTCTCTATGTGTAGTTGAGGGGGGTCTAGTTGTTGATGCATCCAGTGATGGGCGTGGGAGCATTGTGCCACTCTATAATAAAGCTCCAGATCTGGGGCCCTAACCCGCCCAAGGCATAGGGAAGGGTAAAAATTCCCCATTGAACGCGTGGTTGTCTCCCCGCCAATGCTAGTTTTATCAGTATTGCTCTTATGGTTTAAAAAAAGTGTGACAGGAGGACCATTGGTATATTTAAAAACAGGAACAAACACCTGGGTGGAATCACCATTTTCATTAGCGATATACGGTCAATCAGAGATAAAGGAAGGCGAATCCATCTTTCCACCTCTTCCTCTAGCGTGGTGACTGCCCTGCCATCGTCCTCTTTGATGATTATCTTCGGGTTGGTATGAATCCGGATACCCAAATATCGCACCGGTTCATTTGAGCAAGTCGGAGGGAAATCAATTTAAAAGAAAACAGTAATATCGGTCAATGGGAATATTATTGACTTAGTCCAATTAATCTTTAGTCCGGAAAATTCCCCAAATCGGACAACCTCTCTAGGAACGGGGGCAAGTTAGTTTCACGTTTTCTAATGTATAGAGCGCGTCATCTGCGTATGATGATATTATTAAATTATAGTTGGGGCATCAAATTCCTTGCCAACCATGATAAGTGCGCTGGCCAGGGTTCTGCTATGATTGCATAAAGGAGAGGGGACAACGGGCAACCGTGCCTGGTTGCTCTGGATATTTTGATAGGGGCAGTGACCATGTCTCCAACCCTTGCAGATGGGGAGGTATGCAGTACAAAGCGATACCAAAGGGGATGAAGGACGGAGCGTTAGAGCAAATCAAACACTCACCCCCAGTCAGCTGATCTGGGTTTAATCCATCATCATTCTTTAGCTCACTCCACCACCCTAGTTCAGACATGGCCATATGCAAATCAGTCTGACCCTGTTCCTCATGGGAACAGTACAGCCCGAACTGCCAAGCCATGTCTTCCCTGGACCGGAAACAAGCATCTTGGGACCGGTTTCGGGTTCATAACCCTCGTCAGCCAGGCTATCTTGAATCCAGTGGCAAAGAGAGCAAGGGACCCACGTCTGGGCATACCCTGCCAACTTAGGGCGAACAAAGCGATACCAAAGGGGATGATGGACGGAGCGTTAGAGCAAATCAAACACTCACCCCCAGTCAACTGATCTGGGTTTAATCCATCATCATTCTTTAGCTCACTCCACCACCCCAGTTCAGACATGGCCATATGCAAATCAGTCTGACCCTGTGCCTCATGGGAACAGTCCAGCCCGAACTGCCAAGCGATGTCTTCCCTGGACCGGAAACAAGCATCCTGGGACCGGTTTCAGGTTCATAACCCTCGTCAGCCAGGCTATCTTGAATCCAGTGGCAAAGTGAGAAAGGGACCCATGTCTGGGCATACCCTGCCAACTTAGGGCGAACAAAGCGATACCAAAGGAGATGATGGACGGAGCGTTAAAGCAAATCAAACACTCACCCCCCAGTCAACTGGTCTGAGTTTAATCCATCATCATTCTTTAGCTCACTCCACCACCCCAGTTCAGACATGGCCATATGCAAATCAGTCTGACCCTGTGCCTCATGGGAACAGTCCAGCCCGAACTGCCAAGCCGTGTCTTCCTTGGACCGGAAACAAGAATCCTGGGACCGCTTTCGGGTTCATAACCCTCGTCAGCCAGGCTATCTTGAATCTAGTGGCAAAGTGAGCAAGGGACCCACGTCTGGGCATACCCTGCCAACTTAGAGCGAACAAAGCGATACCAAAGGGGATGATGGACGGAGCGTTAAAGCAACTCAAACACTCACCCCCAGTCAACTGATCTGGGTTTAATCCATTATCATTCTTTAGCTCACTCCACCACCCCAGTTCAGACATAGCCATATGCATATCAGTCTGACCCTGTGCCTGGGTTCAAACTGGAATGGCATGGTGAGCAAAAAAACGATGGCTTTAGGCCCAGATCTCTGTACTGGGGTGAATGTATGACATTGTTCTGCATTCTGTCCATCAACTGCTGTTTTTGCATTTGTCACCCCGAGTTGGACGGGTATGCTCAGACATGAGTCCCGTGCTCTCCATGCCACTGGAATCAAGCTATCCTGGCTGAAGATGGGTGAAACTCCAAAACCGGTCCTAGGATGCTTGGTTCCAGTCCAGGGAGAACCTGGCTTGGCAGTTCGGGTTGGACTGTTCCCATGAGGCACAGGGTCAAGACTGATTTGCATATGACTGGGTTCAAACTGGAATGGCATGGTGAGCAAAAAAGATGGATTTAGGCCCACTGGGGTGAATGTATGACATTGTTCTGCATTCTGTCCATCAACTGTTGTTTTTGCAGGTATACAGTACAGCCACTACCTTGATAAATAGTTTTCCCACACCCATCCTCCGCAGCACCATGTTCATAAATGACCACTCCACAGAGTCAAAGGCTTTTTCCACTTCTAAAAAGACTGCGGCCGCCTTGACTTCCGGGGTTGTGTGTTGTACTGTACCACAGAAGGTACGTAGATTTATGTTAAATTGCGCTCTGGGACAAAACCCGCTTGTTCCGTGGTGGCTAGTTACGGCACCAGGGGGGCAAGTCGGTTAGTGAGAACCTTGGCATAAATTTTGGTATCAACGTTCAACAGCGATAACGGCTAAAAAGAGGATCACTCGTTTGGTGGCTTACCGGGTTTCATTATAGTGACTATCAAAGCTTCTCTCATTGTAGGGGGCATCTCACCCGATTTACTTATTTGTCCGAACAATGTCACTAGATGTGGTACTAGGAGATCTTTAAATTCATTATAAAAAGAAACTGTGAGGCTGTCCTGACCTGGGGCACCACCTGAGCGCATACTTTTCAAGGCCTTATGAATTTCCCAAGCCTCAAGCGGTCTCATAAGATATTCTCGGTGTTCATTAGTCAGCCAGGGTAGCTTATTATGTTCAAGGTAGTCTAAGATATTGCTCTCATTTGCTGAGTTCCAGGAGCGATAGAGTTCGGAATAATACTGACCAAATTGTTTAGCAATATCCTCAGAGTCAGTCAAAAGTTCCCCCATCTGTGTACGAATTGTAGTGACCCCAGCAGCTTCTCTCCGAATACATAGCAGAGCCGCAAGTGTTGCCCCAGGACGCTCCCCCCTCCCCATATTCTCTGGCCACCGCGTATTTACCCATATGTTTGATCTCATTATCTGCAGCTTTGTGATATTCTTCTAGTGTCTTTTTGAACTCTTCAGTGATGTCTCTCTCCTCACCCCGAAGTAAGACCCTCTCTAGGTCAGCCAGTTGTTTCTCTAGGCTATATAGGCAGTTCCTGATAGATCACAGCAGTCCCGAGTGTTTGGAGATTGCGATTCCTCTAATGTAAGCTTTAAAGGTTTCCCATATTGTAGAGAAACTATTAACTGACCCAAAATTGTTTGTAAAGCAGTCTTCTATTGCTTTGAATATGGCATTTTTAAAGACGATATCCAACAATGAGTAAGGGGGGAACCGCCACGTAAACGGGGCTGGTAGTTTCTGCGGACAAAGTATCTCAACTACTATCGGAGCATGATCTGAAAAGGTCCACGGGAGTATCATGCATTTCCTGACTTGTGAATATAATGTTCTCGTTAACAGCCAGTAATATATTTGTGTGTGTAATGCATGAGGGGCTGAGTAATGAGTGGAACCCCCCTGCCCTGGAAAGCGCGTGCTCCAAATGTCCATCAAATCTAGGCGCACCATAGAGTCCACTTTGAATTTTGAAGAACACCAAGCGTGCCTAGTCAGACCCCCAGACCGGTCCAATGCTGGATCAAGGACACAGTTAAGACCTACCCCAACTATGAGTGATATGTTAGTATTTGTTAGAACTGGGGGTCTCTAGTTGGCAGAGGTAGGTACCTTTGACCAAATAGGGACCCTTGCTTCTAAGTCAGGGAAAGGGGGTTCCACTACTGGATAACCCCTGCTCACCCCTTTGGTAGCTTGGCACGAGCAGACAGGCTTATCTCAGAGTCAGTGTGTTAAGCATTTATGATCACATACAGTAATACAGTGAAAACACTACAGATGGACACCCCACAGGTTTTATAAAAATAAGTATTCTTTATATAGACTTAACACAAGACCACAAACGACAAAAATACACAATACTGTACTCCAAATTGACTTAAAGATGGTAGAATTAACTTAGTTCAAGTTGATGGTAAATGCGACACAGTTCTCACAAAAGTACATGGATGCGTAATGCAAAATAATCAAAAGGCTCACAGCGTTGGAGATGCGTTGGTTCCTTGCTTCGGGGGAGATGCGGTGTCGCGCCTCAATGCTTGCGCAGAGTAGGGGATGCGTCTTGATCCTTGCCGGAGAGGAGGTGATGCGTAGATTCTCGTCCTGCAGCCCGGTTGCGATGTGGCACGATGGCGCCTCTATGCGATGCGACAATCCGGTGCGATGCGATAAGATGGCGCCCTTGATGCGACGATGTGAAGACGATGCGTATACGCCCTGGCAGCCTTGCGGCGACTCTGTACTTTGGAACCGCGACAGGCCCTGCACACACTTTTCCGATGATGCAACGGCGACCCTCACGTGGCGTCACGCTTCTCCGGTGATGCGACAGCAGACAGCTGCAACTAAGACATGCTTCTGGGGAGATGTGGCGGTGGCACGCTTCTCCGGCGATGCGAAGACTGCAGCTGCGGCGGTGACACGCTTCTTCTTCTCGTTGCATCGTGCTTCCAGCTCCCAGCGACACGCAGGCTTCTGCAGATAGAATTCCCAGCAAGGAAATTCAGAGGGGATCTGGTGGTGAAGTCTTTTGTCCCTGAGACTTCAGCAGGAGGCAAGCACATGTTCAAGCCCTTGGAGAAATATTCTGCAAGATGGTGAAAGTTCTGTAAAAGTTCCTTCTCCTTTCCTTGGCAATGAAGACACCACTGCAGGCCAACCCAGCAAACAGCAACACTGGCAGAGGGGCAGTCCAAACTCCTGCAGCTTCCTTAGTTCTTCTCCTTGGCAAATGGTTTGTCTTGTTTCCAGAAGTGATCTCAAGTCTTGGGGTCTGGGTCCCCATATGTATACTACTTTTCTCTTTGTTCTCTGAAGGCAGAGAGGCATTTGCCTAGCCCAAACCAGTTTTGGTCAGTCCTGGAGCACTGTGTTGACAAGACTCCTTCTTTCCTTTTACAGTGTAAGCCAGAGACATCAGACGCACCACAGGAGGTGGAGCCAGCATTGTGGAGGGAAGACACAGCCCTATTGAGGTCCCAGGTGCACCCATCTACAGACAGATCTCTGTATTCAGCCCTGTGCTGACTCACCCTGTCTCCTGGAACCCCCCAGCCCCTGTCACTCAAACTCCAGGCACACAATACACAACCTAGCAGAGGAAGGCTTGGACAGTTAAGCAAGAAAATACCTACTTTCTAAACGTGGTATTTTCAAATACAGAATGTTAAAACCAACTTTACTAAAAAATGTATTTTAACATTCTGAGTTCAGACATACTAAATTCGAATTTCTACCATGTTCCCTGAGTCAGTTAGGATTATAAAATGTAATAATCAAACTGCCCATTCTGGCCTATGGAGAACAGGTAGCCTTGCAATAGTGAATAACGAAAATGGCTGTAATTCACTATTAGGACATGCCACACACACCAGGGCATGTCTTACCTTATACTTACAATGCACCCTGCCCTTGTGCCTACAATAGGGGTGTCTGATATGAAGAAAAGGGAAGGTTTAGGGACTGGCAAGTGGGTGCACTTGGCCAGTCCACACGGCAGTCAGTGACTGCACACAGGCTCTGCAGTGGTAGATGTGAGACGCACTTTACAAGCTGCTTCTGTGGGTGGCACAACCAGTGCTGCAAGCTCACCTGCAGCATTTGATTTACAAGCCCTGGGCACCCCGGTGCACTGTACTAGGGTCTGACAGGTAAATCAAATAACCCAATCATGGAGTCACTAATCAATACCTCAATTTAACATAGGGAGCACTTGCACTGTGGCACTGAATAGCAGTGGCACAGTGCCCAAAGCATCAAAACCAGAAAAACATATCAAAAATAGAGAAGGCAATCAGAACAAGCATTTGCAATGCAATAGGTCTCGCATTTATGCAAGTTTGAGCTATTGGCATTGTAAATGACAATGTCTTTTATTTATGTTTTGGTTGTTAAAACATAAATAAAAGGCATTGTCATTTACAATGCCAATAGCTTAAACTCGCGAAAAAGCGAGACCTATTGCATTTTAAATGCTTGTTTGCTTTTAGTTTGACGAGTGGAAGCACGTACAATGCTTTTACTTTCTGGGGCATTATGCTTAATTGAATGATTTCTGCACTCCACATATCAAAGCACACATGATGCGCAGACCTCTTTTTGTACACCCAAAGAGGTGGCCTCTTCACATCACCCAAATTAATATTTCATAGCCCCATCACCGCCACCAAAGCGCCTGAGCCAGGATTGGTAAATGTGCTCTGAAGTTTTAACGCAATTTAACGAGCTAAGAGACCCATGCAGATCACTGCATGGGTCTCTTAGCTCACTTGTAGCTTAGTTACTTGTAGTTCACAGGTTCGGTCCGGCAGATGAAAAAATGAAGCACTTCTTAAGTGGCACTAAGAACGACAAAAATGTTATACCAAACTGAAAACTTAAATTGAAACCAAACTGGAAACTAACATGAAACGGACTTGAAGTTCCAACTCCCTCAACGTGGTGTACGACGATCTACTGGGATTTCGGCTCGGCTGGGATCCAGTGGCTCTGCTTTTCAGACAATAATAACGAAGTGATGGGGATGGGAGCAGTACAGACGGGTGCTAAAGCTGAACAACCACGGACAAAAGCAAATGTAAAAAAAACACTCATTGAAAGTCTGTGCTCTAGCGTTTGCAATGCAATAGGTCTAATCCAACCAACTAAAACATGTATTACACATTAGTTGCCTGTCAGGGCCCACGTGCAGCTCTTTCCGTGGGCTGCAGCTCCTCTGATGTGCTCAAACCTTCAGATCTCGTTTGAACCCATCCGCCAGCCACATTCAAGAATGAGCATAATCAGGGACTATTGTTCCCATCAGTTTGTCTAATCTGCTGACATCTCTAGAAGCAGCCGTCTTGAAGGTGTCATCAGTTTGGTGCCGGTCTCGTCTCTGCAATAAGACAGAGCAGTTAATGCGCGTTAGTTGTGTTTCATAAAAATATTCATTTCATGTTCTGCCAAGTGTCCCTCTTTAGTGTCACGTGGCGGTCCCGTGGGCCTGGTAGTTTATTTCTCCTCTCAGAGTAGTACGGAAGCTTTGTTGGGGCAAGAGCAGGGGTGAGTGTGTTCACTTCAGCCACATGTTGTCTTTGTAGCCATTCTGCGTGCAAAATACATACAGGAGCAAAAACCGTTCCGTTTCTGTTGACTTTGCTGTGACCTGCTCTGTGCGCAGCCAGAGGAACAGCAGATGCGTCCGATAACTGAGAGCTCAGGGCACTGGCCTGTGACAGAAACGCCTAATCTCGAAGGACTTTTTCAAGCAAAACAGTTCAACAAAGCAGGGCTGTAAAACGGTCAAATTAAACCAGTATACACGAAAGCGAAAGTCTTCAGTTACCAGGCTACAGCTGAAAAACAGATGGCACACTGCACTTCAATTAAAAGAAGTGCAAGCAGAGCGAACTAACACTGCAGTTAGGCGCCGCTGTATCGGGACTACAAGGAAGTTAGCAAATGACCAACAGCCAACAGAAAGGGAGATAACAACAACACAACCACAACTAACCCAATAGCAAGCGGAAAGACAGATTACATCAAGTTTACCCCAACATAGAGATTACTTTAGGTCTCGCTGAGACAGTGCATGCAGCACATGCACTGCCAAGGCGAGACCTAAAAATGGAAGGGAGACTCACGCCAATGGTACCAGGTCTAACACGTGTCCCCTCCAGCTGAAATGTGGGGAGAAGTACTCTTCCCCTTGGGAGTTCTCTTCACTAAGGCAGAAAAATCTGGACAGACCATCAGCATTGGCGTGTTCTGTACCAGGGCGGTGTTCCACCGTAAAGTCCATCCCCTGTAGGGAAATGGACCACCTCAACAACTTTGGGTTCTCACCCCTCATCTGCATTAACCATCTGAGGGGCCTGTGGTCTGTCTGAACCCGGAAGTGAGTCCCAAACAGGTATGGTCTCAACTTCTTCAGTGCCCAGACCGTTGCATATGCCTCACGCTCAATTGCACTTCACACCTGTTCCTGTGGAAGTAACCTCCTACTGATGAATGCTACAGGTTGGTCTAGGCCCTCCTCATTAATCTGTGATAGAACAGCCCCCACACCATGCTCTCAAGCGTCTGTTTGAACAATGAATTCTTTTGAGAAGTTGGGTGCCTGAAGCACGGGTGCTGTGCACATGGCAGTCTTCAGGGCGTCAAAAGCCTTCTGACAGGTGTCAGTCCAGTTCACTTTCTTGGGCTGCTTTCTGGAAGTCAACTCAGTCAAGGGTGCAATAATGTTGCCATACCCCTTGACAAACCTCCTGTAGTACCCCATGAGTCCTAAAAAGGCTCTCACCTGTGTCTGAGTCTTTAGGGTTTCCCATGCCAGGATGGTATCAATCTTGGTTTGCAGGGGCGCCACCTGGCCGCTCCCTACCTGGTGCCCCAAGTACACCACGGAACCCTGCCCGATGTGGCACTTACTCGCCTTGATCGTGAGGCCTGCCTTGCGCAGTGCCATCAACACTTCCCAGAGGTGGCGCAAATGTTCTTCCCAACTGGCGTTGAACACTGCAATGTCATCCAGGTAGCCGGCACTGAAATCTTCCAGTCCAGCCAACACCTGGTTGACCAACCTCTGAAAGGTGCCAGGGGCATTCTTCATCCCAAAGGGCATAACTCGGAATTGGTAGTGCCCATCTGGTGTGGAGAATACTGACCTCTCTTTGGCCCCATCAGTTAAGGCGCTCTGCCAGTACCCAGATGTCAACTCAAGCGTGCTGAGGTACCGTGCAGCCCCTATTTCGATCAATTCGCTCATCAGCTCTAGGGATGGGGTGCGTGTCAGTCCTGGTGACTGAATTGAGTCTTCGGTAGTCCACACAGAACCTGAGTTCAGGTGTGGCACCAGGCGAGGCAGTCTTTGGGACCAGGACCAAGACCACTGGGCTGGCCCAAGGACTGTGGGAGGACTCAATCCCCCCTAAGGCAAACATCTTGGAGACTTCCTCCTTGATGTAAGTCCTGACCTTGTCAGTCACTCTGTAAGCCTTGTGCTTTACAGGAGGACTTCCCCCAGTGTCCACATCATGGACGCACTGCTCAGTGACACCAGGAAGCAAGGAAAACAAATTAGAGAATTGTCCCAACAGTTGGCGACAATCTTGCTGCTGATCAGGGGTCAGTGTGGCAGAGAGGCTGACACCATCCACTGACCCATCTTGCTCTGTTGCAGACAGGAGGTCAGAAAGAGGCTCTGTCTCCTCCTCCAGTCCATCATCTGTCGCTAGGAGCATGCCCACTTCGGACCTTTCTAAGTGGGGCTTCAGGCGGTTAACATGTAGGACCCGCAAAGGGTTCCTAGGAGACCGCAAGTTGACCAGATAGGTGACATCACTCTTGCGCTCCACCACCTCAAATGGACCGGTCTACCTGTCCTAGAGCGCACAAGGATGTACAGGGGCCATCCATGACCCAAACTTTCTGTCCAGGTTGAAGCTCAATCAGAGTGGCATTCTGATCGTAAAACCGCTTCATCTCTTCCTGGCTGGCTTCCAGATTCACCTGAGCGAGCTCTCCGAATCGCCGAGTCTGGTTCCTGAAGGCCAGCATGTAACTGTATACATCCTGGGGAGGTTTCCTGGGAGATTGCTCCCAGCCTTCCTTGACCAGACTCAAAGGTCCTCTTACCGGGTGTCCACAGAACAGTTCAAAGGGACTTTTGTGGCACCTCACGGTAAGCAAACAGAAGGCATGGCAAGGGGATGTCTCACTTAAGCCTCATTGGGTCCTCAAGACCCATGATCTTGCCTTTAAGGGTCCGGTTGAATCTCTCAACCAGCCCATTACCTTAGGGGTGATAAGGAGTGGTGAACTTGTAGGTGACACCGCACTCCTTCCAAAGGAACTTCATATAACTGGATATGAAGTTGGTATCACGGTCTGACACCACCTCTCTGGGGAACCCCACATGGGAGAAAATCCCTATCAGTGCACGTCCCACCACTGTCCTGAGCGGGATGGCTTCCGGGTACCGGGTAGCATGGTCTACCAAGACCAGGATAAACCTGTTGCCCATGGCTGTTTTGGGATCCAGTGGCCCCACAATGTCAATGCCCACCCGTTCACAGAGGGTACTGACTACAGGGAAAGGTTGGAGAGGAACCTTGTGCTTTCTTCCACTTTTACCACTTGCCTGGCAAGTTTGACAAGTTCTACAATGAGTATCTGAACTCTTCCGCATCTGGGGCCAATAAAAGTGGGTGACAAGCCTCTCAAAGGTCTTGTCCTGCCCCAAATGTCCAGCTAAAGGTACATCATGAGCCAACCCCAGTAGGAAGGCTCTGAAGGGCTGGGGTACCACCAGCACACGGGCTGACCCAAGCTCAGCAACCTTAGGCTCGCTATACAGGAGGTCGTTCTCCCAGTAGATCCAATGTGATCCAGACTGATCACCTGCTGCCTGGTTTGTGGCCTGTTGCCGCAAACCCCCAAGAGAAGGGCCATACTTTCAGGCTCCAAGACCTCTTCAACACCCTTACTGGCTGCCATAGACCGGGTGGTCACTCATGCCCACTCAGGCAGACCCAACATCTCCAAATGAGCCTTCTACTCCACCTTAGCCCAAGGGGAGCTTTCCAAATCATTGCCCAACAGACAATCCACAGGCATGGCGGGCCTCACAGCTACCTGAAGAGTACCAGAGACCCCCCACTCAAAGTGAACCTGAGCCACCTTGCAGTTGCTCTCTGTGTTGTCAGCAGCAACAACTGGGTAAAAGGCATTGGGGCAACCTGCTCTTGAGACACCAGGTGACACTTGACAGCTGTCACACTGGCTCCTGTGTCTCTGAGAGCCTCCACTCTATGGCCATTGATGGTCACCCACTGCCTGTATTTTTTAGTCTTATCGGACAGCTGAGTCTGAGGGACCATCTCAAAGTCTCCTAACGAAACAAGGGACATTTCTGCGGGACCCCATCCACCTTGGGCACCCTTCTCCTCCCCTCCCAGGGCTACACTGGCCATCTGACGGGGTGGTGCATGGGGTGGCACATACTGACCCTTTTGGGGACACTGGGGATCATACCAACGGTATCCCACTTGCTTACACTGAACACATGTAGCTGGCCCCGTATGAACAGGTTTACCTGTCGGGGCTATGACTTCTTCCCAGGGGGAGGCTGGGAACCCTTCCCTTGGTTCCCTTGGGAATTACTTTGGGGCTTTTTCTGGAACTCCCCCTGTTTACCCTTGTTCCCCCCACTCTTCTGCTGGGGACCCTGCCCACCTTTGGCTGAGTCTCCCACATGACCCTTGTGGACCCGGGTACTCACCCAGCGGTCTGCCTCCTCAGCAAGCTTCCTAGGGTTAGTTAACGTGCTATCAATAAGGTGCCGGCGTAGCTCTGGAAAACAGTTAGCAGACAAGTGCTCCCTTGCAAACAAATCATAGAGCGCTTCAAAAGTATCCACTTTGCTACCCTTCACCCAACCATAGCCCTGCAAAAGAAAGATACATATTCTACCGAAGTGGTTCCCTCCAGCTTCTTACAATTCCTGAATCTCTGTCTATAGAGTTCTGGGTCAAACCATACCTTGTCATCAGGGCTTCCTTCATGTGGGCATAAGACATCCTATTCTCACTGGGCAGGTCTAACAATATATCCCTCCCCTCACTCACAAAGCGTCCCCACAACCCCGCTCCCCAATCCTTCTCAGGGACCCGGTGTGCCAACATTGCTATCTCATAGGCTGCAAACCACTGCCCAATATCCTCATGCTTGTGGAAATCTTTGATGACATCCTTGGGAATATATACTCTACCTTCTAAAGGCACAGATGGTGCGCTGCCACCAGAGGGATTGATCTCTAAGCCCTTTGCCTTGATTTCTAACTCCCTCAACAGCCTTTCATGCTCCATTCTTATTCTCTTTCCAAGGAAAACCTGTTATTCTCTATTTCCCTCTGACCCTCCATCTTAAGCTTAGCCATCTCCAGCTTGTGTGCCCTTTTTCTCTCCCTGTCTTCCCCCTCTCTGGGGGACAGGTCTTTGGAAGAGAGACTACTGCCAGGTGTGGACGATACCCCTTCCCTGGCTGGAAAACCTGGCCTATCCAGTTGCCCATCTGCATCCCCAGCTGGCTCCACCACTGACTCAGGGGTATTTCTTGCTTCTGTCCAGCCCCTCAGCGCCTTTTGGTAGTGATCCTTTTTAGAAATGCCTGGTGTAGCAATTGAAAATTTCTTGCAGAGATGCTTGAGCTGTTTCAAAGTGTAGGTTTCCAATTTCTCTTCCTCAAAATCTAGATCCATAGATGCAACAGATGCTGGTCTACTTATGGCAGTAAGAATTGGCAGTTCTCAGGAAAAATAACAGTCCAAGGAAAACAAATCTACAAAAAAAGTATGTGGTCACGTTTGGTCTGCACTCACTGGTAGTGTACACCAATTACTGTATATGAGCCACAAATGTAGGTCCAAATCCTTACCGCTGACCACCAATGTTAGAACTGGGGGTCTCTAGTTGGCAGAGGTAGGTACCTTTGACCAAATAGGGACCCTTGCTTTTAAATCAGGGAAAGGGGATTACACTACTGGATAACCCCTGCTCACCCCCTTGGTAGCTTGGCACAAGCAGACGGGCTTATCTCAGAGGCAGTGTGTTAAGCATTTGTGAACACATACAGTGATACAGTGAAAACACTACAGATGGACACCACACAGGTTTTATAAAAATAAGTATTCTTTATATAGACTTAACACAAGACCACAAACGACAAAAATCCACAATACTGTACTCAAAATTGACTTAAAGATGGTAGAATTAACTTAGTTCAAGTTGATGGTAAATGCGACACAGTTCTCACAAAAGTACCTGGATGCGTAACGCAAAATAAACAAAAGGCTCGCAGCGTTGGAGATGTGTCGGTTCCTTGCTTCGGGGGACACGATGCGTTGCGCCTCAATGCTTTCGCAGAATAGGGGATGCGTCTTGATCCTTACCAGAGAGGAGGTGATGCGTAGATTCTCGTGCTGCTGCCCGGTTGCGATGCAGCAAGATGGCTCCTCGATGCGATGCGACAATCCGGTGCGATGCGATAAGATGGCACCCTTGATGCGACGATGTGAAGATGATGCATACACGCCCTGGCAGCCTTGCGGCGACTCTGTACTTTGGAGCCGCGACAGGCCCTGCGACTTGCTTCTACAATGATGCGACGGCAACCCTCACGGTGGCGTCACGCTTCTCCGGTGATGCGACAGCAGACAGGTGAGATGAAGTCATGATTCTGGGGAGATGCGGCGGGGGCACGCTTCTCCGGCGATGCGACGACTACAGCTGCGGCGGTGACACGCTTCTTCTCGTTGCGTCGGGCTTCCAACTCCCAGCGACACGCAGGCTTCTGCAGATAGAATTCCCAGCAAGGAAATTCAGAGGGGAGCTGGTGGTGAAGTCTTTTGTCCCTGAGACTTCAGCAGGAGGCAAGCACAAGTTCAAGCCCTTGGAGAAATATTCTGCAAGATAGTGAAAGCTCTGTAAAAGTTGCTTCTCCATTCCTTGCCAAGAGGCTGCTTGCCTCTTGACGACTGCTAGGTTGCGAGCGTGCAGAGGGCAGCGCGTAATGTTGAAATCTATACGACGCTCCTCGCGCTTATCGTGTGCTTTTTAACCTACCTGTTTTAATATTTCATTTGCATTTTGTTGTTTGCCCTGTGTTTAGAACAACCCCTCACTTGCACATTAAAATCGGAATCTCACCGCACTTGGCGGGCCCTTGTCCTGACTGTTTGGAGTTTTGGGCGGCCATCTTGGGTGGGTGGAACGCCGGACGGCGCCACTGGTGTTTGATGGTCTAGACGTCATAAGGACTCTAGACCTCTACTTAAGGGGGACAAATTAGGCGCTCTTCCACTTATGACCATACTACTGCTTGCCTCTTGACGACTGCTAGGTTGCGAGCGTGCAGAGGGCAGCGCGTAATGTTGAAATCTATACGACGCTCCTCGCGCTTATCGTGTGCTTTTTAACCTACCTGTTTTAATATTTCATTTGCATTTTGTTGTTTGCCCTGTTTTTAGAACAACCCCTCACTTGCACATTAAAATCGGAATCTCACCGCACTTGGCGGGCCCTTGTCCTGACTGTTTGGAGTTTTGGGCGGCCATCTTGGGTGGGTGGAACGCCGGACGGCGCCACTGGTGTTTGATGGTCTAGACGTCATAAGGACGCTAGACCTCTATTTAAGAGGGCCTTGCCTTCGCGCAGCGGATATGTGCAGCGGATCGCCGAATTTCCGCCGGAGTTTCCGCCAGAGTTAAGCCCGTCTGTGCCCGTCCGTGCCAGACTGGGCCCTGGGACCATGCCTCCCTCTACGAGCCCCTGCGGTAGAATCAATTATTCTGGTGAGGTCTTATTATCTTTTCGTCCCACTTGCCGTATAAGCTGCACCGTTTGTTGTTTCCCGACCTCTAAGTTTATTTGTGCTGGCTGTGAGTTTTTTCTTGGTAAAGGGTCCTTGATCAAAGCAATGCAGCAGCCCCGTACCCGGGGCAGAAGGCGGAGACGGAATGTACATCCTAGCAGTCCCATTCTCCAGTTTTGGAGTATTAATTGTCGATCCCTCCCGAAACACAAGCAGCATATTTACGACTTTATTGTCGAAAAGCAGCCTGATGCATTGTTTCTTACCGAGACTTGGCTTCAGGACTGTTCGGGTCCTGATGTCGCTGTTGCCGTTCCCAACAACTACGTCATGGTAAGATTGGATAGGAAGTCCGGACAGGGAGGAGGGATTGCCATTATTTTTAAGGCTAAATATACATGTAAGTTTGCGCCCTCCCTATGTCTGGAAGTGAAACTGCTTTCTTTAAATTAGTGATTAATCCTCAATTTACTTTATCGGGTCTCTTGATCTATCGCCCTCCGGGGAACGCCTCTTCCTGGATATCTTCATTTATGGACATCGTATCTCCCCTACTTCTTAGGGCAGCTAATTTCACCATTCTCGGTGACCTCAATTTACATCTTGAAGATGCTCAATGTACTAACAGCAAACGTTTTCTGTCTGACCTGGAGGCTTTCAATCTGCCTCTGCTTAACATTGGCCCCACCCACTCTGCGGGGCATTTATTGGATCCTATTCTTTCCAATGTCTCCTTTGACTGCTCCCAGAGTGCTCGTCCTCTGGAATGGTCAGATCACTTTGCTGTGTATTTCTCTTTATTGTACACTAATAGCCAGGTAAATAGAAATAGAATAATTGATAAGGGCGCCCCAATTCATCGCTGGGGGAAACTCGATATTAATAGGTTTAATCACCACCTCTCCAATACCTGTCCGGAGGAATGTATGGCTTCAGTCTCTGAGATGAACATGGCTGTCTCCCATTGGCTTACAAAGGCTGTCAATACTCTTCTTCCGCTCTCTTCCACACACCTCAGGTCACATCGCCCTCCGGCACCTTGGTTTTCTGCTGACCTGAAAGACCTGCGCACTAAATGCAAGGCTTTAGAACGCAAATGGAGGCACTCCTATTTAGTCTCTCTGAAGACTATCTATAAAGAGGCTTTAAAAGATTACCATCTAAAATGTAAAACTGCCAGAGCTGCTTACATTGCGAACACTGTTACACAAGCTCAGAATTGTCCCCGGACCTTGTTTTCTGTAGTTAAAAAACTGACAGGAGCCGATACTATTCCAACACCTCCAGCTCTAGATGAGGCCCAGTGCAACTCTATTGCTAAATTTTTTATAGCGAAGGTCGAACGTATATATGATTCCATGAGCCTCCCTCTGAATACAGAGGGATGGCACTCTGAACAGACGGGAGTTATTAAACCGCCCTTCTCTTCGGTGAAGCTGACACATTGGAACTTGTTTGACGACATTTCGTTCTCCACTTGTTTAAGCAGCATAATCCTGTACAGGATCCTGCACGTGATCCTGTACCAGTAAAATTTCTCAAACTACTTGATCTCGCACCTCGGCGGGTTCTTATGAGACTTTTAAATGCCTCATTATGTGAATCCCAGGTGTTGCGGGACTGGAAACACGCAATGGTTGTCCCTCTTCTGAAAAAAGCTGGAGCCGACGTGTCCAATCTTGCTAATTTCAGGCCAATATCATTGCTACCAGTACTTTCTAAAGTACTGGAAAGACATGTTAACACCCAACTATACCATCTAGTGGAATCATCGGGATTTTTACATCCATCCCAGTCTGGTTTTCGTGCTCATTATTCCACTGAGACCGCCCTTCTAGGAGTAACGGAGAGTTTAAGACACGGTATCGATCGCGGTGAGACATCTGCGCTTATCCTTTTGGATTTGAGCGCGGCGTTCGATACCGTGTCCCATTCCATTCTTTTGAACTCCCTTCGTTCCCTGGGTCTGGACGGTCCGGCTTTGGCCTGGATTGCCTCCTTTTTAAGTGAGCGCACTTTCCAGGTCTTTTCCACGAAAGCCACTTCTTCCACTTGTACATCGGCATATGGCGTTCCTCAGGGGTCTATACTCAGCCTTCTGTTGTTTAATATCTACATCAGACCCCTGGCTTCCATTGCAGAAGATGCTGGGCTGACCATCTTTTCATATGCGATGATACTCAAATTGTCTTTTCCCTTTCTAGCTGCGAAAGCAATGATCCATCGGTCTTGAAAATCGGGCTGTCACGTATAGCTGAGTGGATGCAAAGGCATCTCCTCAAGCTTAACGGTGACAAAATCGAAATTCTCATCTTTGGCAAACAGAAAGATCTATGGGGCCCGCAACATTGGCCTAGCGAGATGGGACCCCTTCCCCAGCCATCCTCAGTGGCCCGCAACCTTGGCTTTCTCATCGACGATAAACTCTCCATGAGACAGCAAGCCACACAGGTGGCTGCCATTTGTTTTACTACTCTACGATGGCTCCAGAAAATCTTATGGATGCTGCCTCTTTCTACCAGGAGAACCGTGGTCCAGGCGTTAGTAACCTCCCGCCTGGATTACGGAAATGTCCTCTACCTTGGTGCGGATGCGGCCACTGTAAATAAACTTCAGGTTGTCCAGAATTCTGCAGCCCGTCTTCTTTGTAATATCCCTAGAAGACAATCTGCCTTCCAAGCTTTACGTGATCTACATTGGCTCAAGATCTCCAATCGTGTCACCTTTAAAGCCATCTGTTATCTTTTTAAAATTAAGCAGGGTTCGGCCCCGAAGTATTTGCAAAATCTTGTTCAACCTTACAAGCCACACCGTACACTCAGGTCCTCTGCTAACTGTGATTTTGTTATTCCTCGCTTTAAACTTGCAAGAATGGGAGGGCGGGCTTTCTCTCATCTTGCCCCTAAACACTGGAATGCATTACCCTCCACCTTGAAAACAGAGACAAATTTTCTCATCTTCAGGAAAAAACTGAAAGCATTACTCTTTCATTGATTCACATGTTGATTTAGCTGTCTCATGATGCTGCTTTTAGAGGTCTGCTCTTTCTTCTTGAGTCTATCCCTTCGCGCCGGGAAACCCACTGTGGGTAGCTGTTGCGCGTTATAAGTTTAAATAAATAAATAAATAAATAAATTCCTTTGCAATGAAGACACCAGTGCAGTCCTACCCAGCAAACAGCACACTGGCAGTGGGGCAGTCCTAACTCCTGCAGCTTCCTTGGTTCTTCTCCTTGGCAAATGGTTTGTCTTGTTTCCAGAAGTGATCTCAAGTCTTGGGGTCTGGGTCCCCATATTTATACTACTTTTCTCTTTGTTCTCTGAAGGCAGAGAGGCATTTGCCTAGCCCAAACCAGTTTTGGTCAGTCCTGGAGCACTTTGTTAACAAGACTCCTTCTTTCCTTTCACAGTGTAGGCCAGGGACATCAGACACACCACAGGAGGTGGAGCCAGCATTGTGGAGGGAAGGAACAGCCCTATTCAGGTCCCAGGTGCAGCTCCTCCCACCCATCTACATGCAGATCTCTCTATTCAGCCCTGTGCTGACTCACCCTGTTTCCTGGAATACCCCAGCCCCTGTCACTCAAACTCCAGACACACAATACACAACCCAGCAGAGGCAGGCTTAGACAGTTAAGCAAGAAAATACCTACTTTCTAAAAGTGGTATTTTCAAATACAGAATGTTAAAAACCCACTTTAATAAAAGATGTATTTTATCATTCTGAGTTCAGGCATACTAAATTCAAATTTCAACCATCTTCCCTGAGTCAGTTAAGATTATAAGATGTAATAATCAAACTGCCCATTCTGGCCTATGGAGAACAGGTAGCCTTGCAATAGTGAAAAACGAAAATGGCTGTAATTCACTATTAGGACATGCCACACACACCAGGGTATGTCCTACCTTATACTTACAATGCACCCTGCCCTTGTGCCTACCATAGGGGTGTCTGATATGAAGAAAAGGGAAGGTTTAGGGACTGGCGAGTGGGTGCACTTGGTCAGTCCACACGGCAGTCAGAGACTGCACACAGGCTCTGCAGTGGCAGACCTGAGACACACTTTACAAGCTGCCTCTGTGGGTGGCACAACCAGTGCTGCAAGTCCACCTGCGACAATCAGAAAAAATGGAAGGGAGACTCACGCCAATGGTACCAGGTCTAACAGTATTAATGAGTGGGCCTGTTAAGAGCAATCGATAAAAGTGGGGATTGTCAAAGTTTGGGCCATAGGTATTAACCACTAGCAGATCCAGGCCTTTCCCCCTACAGCTAGAGATTGTGTAGCATCCCTCAGTCGGGGCCCTCGAAGTCACACGAGTTGCAGAGCGAACTTCTCTCTGTTGAAGTCAGGAGCGCGGGCATCGGCAGACATCAGGTGCTGCGATGCGAAGCGCAGCGGTGCAGCGTGCGGTGCCCTCAGGTCGCGGTGTGAGCAGCAGCTCGGTGGCGGCATCAGATGGTGTTGTCCGTGAGACCAGGGTCGCGGTGCGAAGTGAATGCGGTGCTCATCGCGGTGCTCATCGTGGTGCTTGCAGGTCGTGGTGCAAGCAGCAGCGTTGTTGCTGAAGCGCTGTAGTCGGCTGACGAATTGGAGTCAATGTCACTGGCGTCAGTAGGCCAAGGCTGCGGTGTGGGATGAGGGTGATGCGTCGTGTAACTTTACGAGCCGTGCCCTCGAACCACAGTGCAAGTAGCGGCATTGATTTCGGCATGTACCGGGTCGTTGGGGAGGCCAAGGCGTCGTCGTCAAGCAAGGCGGTGCGGAATGTGGTGCCCACAGGTCGCGATGACAGCAGTGGCTCGGTGGTGGCATCAGCAGGCATCGTTGGTGAGACCAGGGTCGCGGTAGGGCATTGCAGCGGTGCCCTTTGCGATGCCTTCAGGACACGGAGTCAGCAGCGGCGTCATCAATGTCGTCGGGTTGCTTTTTCTTCTGTTGCAGCACAAAACATACAGTCCCCAGTGCTGAGGGCAGAAGTCTTTGCTGTTCCTGGGATTTCTTGAACAAGGGGGGCAAGCTCTACCTCAAGCCCTTGGAGAAACTCACAAAAGTAGATTGCAGAAAGTCCAGTCCTTTGACTGCCCAAGACAGACCGACAGAAGCAGTCACTGCAGGCCAACAGAGCAAAGCACACAGCAAAGTGGTAGTTCCTCCTCACAGCTTCTCTCGCTCTTCCACTTGGCAGTCTTCTTAGTCCAAAACAGTTCTAAAGTTCAGGGGTCTGGGCCCCAATATTCATATCCCAAAATCCTTTGATCTCTTAGGCAGAGTGTGTCTGTGCCCAGCCAGAACCAGGTCTGCCTTCTCTCGGGTGGCTTCCTGGCAGGAGGTGGAGACGGCATTGTCATAGGCAGACCAGACCCATTCAGGTGCAAGGAAATCTCCCCCCCTACTCTAAATGCAGCCCAGGTCTATTCAGCCCTTTCCTGACCCACCTAGACTATCCAGAGCCACTCGTGCTCCCCAGCCCCTGTCATTCAAAACCCAGACAGTCAATCCACAAACCCAGCAGAGGCACATAGGATGGCTAGGCAAGAAAATACCTACTTTCTATAAAGTGATATTTTCAAACACAGAATGTAAAAGTCACCTTTACTAAAAGATGCATCTTTAGATTCTGAGTTCAGGCATGCTAAACTTCATTTTCCTACCTAGTTCCCCCAGCCAGTTCTGCTTATAAGATGCTATAAACAAAATCCCCATTCTGTCCTATGGGGACCAGCTAGCCCTGCAATAGTGAAAAACGAATTGGCAGTAATTCACTATCAGGACATGCCACACACACCAGGGCATGTCCTACCTTTCACATACACTGCACCCTGCCCACAGGGGTACCTTGGGCCTACCTTAGGGGTGACTGACATGTAAGAAAAGAGAAGGTTAGGGCCTGGCAAGGGGGTGCACTTGCCAAGTCGACATGACAGTACCAGACCGCACACCGGCTCTGCAATGGCAGGCCGGAGTTACATTTACGGGCTGCTTGGGTGGGTGGCACAGTCCAGTGCTGCAGCCCACTAATAACATTTGATTTACATGCCCTGGCACACGCAGTGCACTTTACTATGGGCTGACACATAAATAAAACAGGCCAATCATGGAAACACCAATCCAGAACACATTTTACCACAGGAGCACTTGCACTTTACCACTGATCAGCCGTGAGAAAAGTGCGCAGAAATACTAAGCCAGCACAAACAGAGTCAAAACCAGGAGGTCAGCAAAAACTCCGGGGAAACACACCAAAAGATGCCAGTCTAACAATGACGAACCTTGAGGAAGACCACATGGCAATGTGAAGGGCTTAGACACAAAATCCCCAGGGCAACTGATGGTTCCCTGTCCGAAAGAAAGGAGCATAGAAAGGTTAACGCTGTGCCTCCAGTACCAATCTCACCAAGGCGGTTAAGCTGGACAGAATGACTCACCGTGTCATAGGCTGCTGATAGATCCAACAGGATCATCGCAGCCTTCCCTCCGTTATCCAAGATTCACCTCAGCTCCTCAGTTGCCACTACCAGAGCTGACTTAGTGCTATGGTATGGTCTAAAACCAAATTGTGCAGCATCCAGAAACTCATTTGCCTCCAGAAATTCCGAAAGTGCGGTGTGCTTTTCTAGTATTCTGCTGAAAAAGGGAGACCCGATATTGGCTGATAATTCTTTTCCTCATTTGGGTCCAGAGCAGGCTTCTTCAGCAACGGAAGGATAGAGGCCTTTTTCCATTCCGAAGGAAATTTGCCTGTATTAATGAGAATATTCAGGAGTATATTTGGCAGCACACCTCCCGTCTCTGCTATGTTCTGTACAGTTTTTGGCGGACAAGGATCAGACGGAGCCTCTGATTTGATTTGTCTAATAAGATCTGCTGCTCGTTCTACAGTGAGAGGGGGAAAGCTGCCAAATTGAGTATATGAAGCTGTACCATTAGCTTCCAAAGCCTGGCTTGTGGCCGGGTTGCACACTGTTGCCTGTACCTAAAGTCTCTAAAACAAGTACAAAGTATCAGGTATGGTACCTGGAGAGGCGAAACTTTACTCCTCCAAACACCGTTGGACAATCAAAACAGTGAGGAGGAAAAATACCTTTACCGGAGGAATTAGATGTTTTAGTCGTTTGTTGGAAGATGATTATTTTTTAACTATGGGAAACATTGCTAAAAAGAAGCAAATCTATGGGACATAAGTCCTTCAATGAAATCCTCTTGAGTTACTGCCATTGGAGGTGGTAATGTCTTTCAACATGATTGCCTCATGCCTTTTTGGGCAATCCTGGACATATTTAGAAGTTTCTTGGAGGTATCCAAATAGAGACTGTTGCAGTAGTTCAGTCAAAACTCATCATTTCATTCTAATTAAATAATTAATTGCGTTTTATTTACAGAATTATTTATAGCGCCGATGCACTACTTTTATCTCTCTATGGACAGTATACATACGTTTTTATATACCCATAAGTGTCGTCTGCAAGTAAATGAACAATGTGGGTGTGTATAGCAGATCCTGGTCCACAGAACCGGATTCCCATGCAGAAATCCATATGCCTTGTGGAAAGATGTCCTTCTTCTGCATGAATTAAGATTATGAGTGGAAAAAGTGGATGCCGAGGAATGGAATAGGTCATTGTCGTGAAAACTGGTTGAAACTATGGGTGTGTTTACGAACATTTTGTCTTTGCATCCTACAGAGCTGAGAGCCCCCTTGTGGGAGAAAGTGTGTTTTCACGGTCTTATGAGCCAGTGAGTAACCAAAAATTTAAAGTGGCTAGGGTAAGGAGTTTATTCACATGCGGAAATAAGAATACTGTGGGAAAACATGTTAAACTAATAGGGAAAAAATATCACTGCAGCCCAGTCTAAACTGCAGGATTGTCTGTCGGCAGACAATGCACTTGACAGTTATCTTGCCATATGCATGGGTCCTTTATAATGCAGTCAAAAACTGTTGTAAATCGCACCAGTAGTTGATTTAGGCCTTCTGCTGGAATTTCTGTCTGCTCTGATACAGCTCTAAGTGCTGGTACTTAAAAATAAAAATGTCTCACCATAACGTTCTGTAAAGTATAGACAAGTCTTCCTGTACCACATCAGTGTAAAATTTAAATTCCAAACGAGTTTGTTGTATCTGTCTTGCAGGTAGATCGTTGATTCTGGTTGAAATTAATCTGCTTACCTTACCTATTGTTTTCGTTTTTAGCAGACAATATGCTTTAGTTAACGGTTAACTGGCTCTTAATGTGCTTCTTTGTTTCCATTTCTAGATAGAAAACATGTCTAGCCGAAACTCACCTACGTGCTCACGGAGCCCCAGCACTTCGAGGAACTCGAGCCCCCGCAGCAGCTCGAGACACTCGAGCCCAGGCAGACTGAGTCCAGCTCCAGGCCCGACTTCGTGCGCCCAAAATATCGCCGCTAGGAGAAACGTTTCACCTCCAAGTCCGATTGTGTGCGCCAGCCCTAGGAGACATACTGCACCTCCAAGCCGGCCTGTGTGCACCAGCCCTAGGAGACACACTGCTCCTCCATGCCGGCCGTGCACCAGCCCTAGGAGACACACATCACCTCCACGCTCGCCTGTGTGCGCCAGCCCTAGGAGACACACTGCACCTCCATGCCGGCCGTGCTCCAGCCCCAGGAGACACACTTCACCCCCAGGCCCTCCTGTGTGCGCCAGCCCTAGGAGACACACTGCACCTCCATGCCCGCCTGTGTGCGCCAGCCCTAGGAGACACAGTTCACCCCCAGGCCCGACTGTGTGCCTCAAAACTGGCACCACCAGGAGACACACTTCACCCCCAGGCCCGCCTGTGTGCGCCAGCCCTAGGAGACACACTTCACCCCCAGGACTGGCGTGTGCCACCATTATGCACTCTAGCAGACGCAGTCCAGGTCCATGCCCGACTGCGTGCACCAAGACCATGCGCACCGTGCAAAGCTCGCATAAGAAACCCTTCATGTCACCTATGCATTTTACGGAAAGGGGGTATCACACTGGCCCTACTCGCAGACACTCCGAGGGACCTTGCCGCCAGTCCCAAAGATGTTCTTCACCACGCTCAGGATCGCACCATTCTCAACGCTCATCGCATCACTCGGCATCCCCCTGTGCGGTGGGCCCTCCCGCACTAAGCCACCACTCACGCTCACTAACCCGCCAGTCACATTCACCTCAGAGCTCATGCTCAAGGTCTCAGTGCTCAGGCTCACCCTCCCTTCACTCTAGATCACCCTCAAGGTCCCCACATCCCCGCGCGAGCCAATGTGCCCAGCCCCGGGGGGCTTATTCATTTGGTGGTGGCGGCAGATTCAGCTTCCCGACCAACCAGGCACCAATGGACGATAATGTCTTCTTTGCTCCTGCGGGGCAGCACCCAGGCTCACCCCCCCACTCACGCTCACCACTTCACTCGAGATCACCATCACACTCAAGGTCTCCCCGCCCGAGCCAATGTGCCCAATCCAGGGGGGTTTATTCATACGGTAGCGACGCGTTCAGCTTCCCGAGCACCCAGGAACCAATGAATGAAAATGACTTTGTGTCTCCAACGGGGCTGTTAAGATTCGGCGACTTCTGAATCAAATATTGAAAGGAAGCTGACAGGCGAGTGATGACACCTCGTGTGCTGAGTCTAGGCATGGACTTCATGGTATGATGTCACACAGAAACCCAGTATCCCATTACCTGAAGGCGGCATGCTAGCCCTCCATGGCCTGTACAAGTGGCTCGTCATTACAACACATCGAAGAGGACTCAACAAACCCAGTCCAGGCCGCCATCGTTTTGTTCCTTTGATGCTTTCGTTAAAATAGTGGCTTCTGTTAAAAAAATAAAAAATTTAAAAAATGGTCTTGCGTTTCTTTTCGAAAATGGACAAGTCAATCATGAGGCTTGGAATAGCGGGAGTAATTCAAATGTGTTCTAAATCACATTTCTACTGAAAAGGGGAACAGTGGTCATCCGCTGCTGTCTTGCTGAGTACGGTATTTGGAGCATTTACTACTGTAACATGTGGCGTGCTCTAGCGCCCTAGGTCGGCCGTGGTTGGGCTTTAGGAATGACTTGACTCATTTATATGCCAAATTCTTCTGGGGCTGAGTCTTCAGCTGTGGGCTCTGGACTTCTATGACTGGTTTAAAGCAGAGAAGTACGCATGTGTCATCCTTCATGGAGGGAGCTCACCTTTGGAGTCACTCATCTGCCAGCTTTATTTCTTTGACGCTGCTAGGTAAATATGTGAATGTTCTCATGAAAGCCAAGCCTCGGAAAAAGTGTTTTCTTGTCCAAAGGCAATCTAATACTTGCTCTTTATGAGGCCTATTCGACGTCACAAAGAAGCCTGTAGTACTGTACTGTTTTTTTTAACAGTGGGCACCGTGACCATTCCGCCATTTATTGCTTATTTCAAACTTGCCATCCCCTTTTTGTTCAGAATATAGATGATTGAAAAAGCCCAGACCAATGCTTCGCAAGCTGCATATTTTTATATTCATCCGTGCATACGGGCTGAGTTGACCAATTGTTCATGTTATCTGTGACATCTGAAGTCAGTCTGGTTTTTTTAGCCAACAAAACGTTCGGAATATGTATTTTTGTTTACGTTTATTACCGTGGCCTTGTGCATAACAGCATGCATTGTGGTTGGCCATGATCACAGGTGAAGGTTTTCACAGATGCCAATTGTCCACCAGCCAGCTGTATATATATATTCACTGAAAAAACCACAGCCACAGGTTTCAGGGACGTTCTAGTTAGTTGGACATTTCAATCATACAAAACCAGAGAAATTCGGCTGTTATAGTTAGTTAAGCTAACTATAACTCGCGCCCTCGCAATGCACTGCTAATGACATCACATATTACATCATTCATAACATGGTCAGTGACATCACTGAGGACATCTCAAATGACATCACTGATGATATCACTGATGACATCATCCAGTGACTGTGTGTTTCTGTAAAGTTTAAATATGTTATATATATATATATGCCATATATGCCAAGGTGTATTGAAGAATGAGTGGTTGTATAGGTGTCTGAATGGATGATTTAGTAGGTGCGTGACTGACTGTATAAGTGAGTGATTAATCATGTCTTACTGAATGCATGTGTTAGTGACTAAACTGTGTGAATGTCTGTTTAAGTCTGTCAGTTGGTGTGTAAGTGGCTGCATGGGTTGGTGAGTAGCTACATGAGTGTCTATATGGGTTATTGATTGGTTGACTGAGTATCTGTAATGGTGCCTGAGTGTCTGCGTGGGTGGGTGAGAGGGTGTGACTCTTTGCATAGATGTGTGGGTAGGTGATTCACTGGGTGTATAGGTTCAAGAGTGCCTCTGCGAAGGGCTGTATGGGTGGGTGAGTGTGTGTATGGGTGTGTTGGTGAGTGAATGGATGTCTCAGTGGTACATGTGTGAGTAACTACATATGTGAAAGGCAGTATATGTGAGTGTTGGAGTATATATATTGACTATATGTGAGACTGAGTGATTGTGCCTGAATGGATGAGTGTGTGCTTGTATCAGTGATTGTATAAGAGAGTAAGTATGTGTTACTATCTGTATGAATACATATGGTGGTGTGTGTATAACTGTATAGGTGAGTAAATGGGAATGTGATTGATTCTTTGCATGACTGACTAGGTGTGTGAGTAACTCTGTGGGAGAGTGGCAGTGTGTGAGTGTCTGTATAGGTGTATGAGTGCATATGATAGTGCTGTATTGATGAGTGACTGAATGTATGAGTGACTTTATGGGTGAATGAGTGGCAGTATGTATAGACCTAGGAATCAGTGAGTGGGTTTATCTATGGTTTTTAAAATGGTAGTCTGTATTTTAGAGTGGATGTATCAAAGGCCATATTATGGTATGAGAAGGTGCATTAGATTATCACGTGGATGATGTCATCAGTGATGTCATCAGTGATGTCATTTGAGATGTCATAAGTGATTTCATCAGTGATGTCACTGACCATGTCATGATTGATGTGATATAAGTGAAGTCATCTGCAGTGCATTGCTAGGGCACGAGTTCTAGTTAGCTTAACTAACTATAACGGCCACATTTCTCTGGTTGTGTATGAGTGAAATGTGCAACTAACTATAACATGATTTTCTAAGGTTTTTTAAATACTAATTTTTAACTATAACGTCTCTGAAACCTATGGTTTTTTCAGTGAATTTCATAGGTTTCCTAATTACTAATTTCTAACTATAACGTCCCTGAAACCTGTGTTTTTTTCAGTGAATTTCAAACGTTTTTTAAATGCTAATTTCAAACTATGCCTACAGAGGTAGAACATGTGCACAAAGAGGAAGAAAGGTGCAGAAAGAAGCAAGAGAAAGGCAAAAAGAGGCAACAGAAGTCCAGAAAGATGAAGAAAGGTGCAGAAAGAAGCAAGAGATGTGCACAAAGAACCAACAGGGGAGCAGAAAGAGGCCTTGTTGCAAAGTGATCCTGTGCCCCCAACTTTTTGCTGACGGGTACTGGTGGTAACTGACTCTGACTAACCAGGCCTAAAGCCAATGCTATGCTAAAAGACACTTATAATACAGTGAAAACACCTACATGCACTAGGGGACACTATGCATTGGGGTACCCTTGTGATTGGCCAGTCAGTCAGTCAATAAGTCTTTATTCGATTAACATCATAAAAGACATTCTATACAAGTTAAAAACGGTTCATATAAAGTCCAATTCATATTACAATACAAGATAAAAATTCTAAAATCATGTAAGATATCTCATAGTGAACAAATGATTAAGACATAATGACAAGCATAATAAAATACAGTGAAAGACACGCCAATCTAACCTAATAGTCCATAGTGATGGCGCTAATTAAAAACGGCTGAAACCTTATGGGACAGATATCACGACTTGAGTTTCCGTACCCTAAGAATCCATGCCCAACTAATGAATTTGGCAACACCTATTACTACAGGTTTTGATGTGTCTGTTTTCAAGATTCTACTAGCAACCTGTGCAGAATGAGTGCTCATTAATCTGCAAACAGGTCGAAGCCAAACACGTCGAGGAAGTAGGTAAGTTAGACAACAGAAAAGGAAATGGTCCATAGATTCGATCATATCTACACAGAAGGGGCACTTATCGCTACCAAGAGGACTCCAGCTTTTGGTGAGTCCTCGCAGTGGTAGGGCGCCCACTCTAAACTGATGATACAGTTTGCGATCAAAATGTTTCAAAATGGTGTTCCAATAACCCTCATAGACAGACTCATCCTTCAAAGCAAAAAATGTGGCAGTCATTGAGGTGCCCATAAGGGAGGCAAATCTCCTGTTCTTAATAAAGCACCAATAGGCATCCTTTAGGACATTTTTCGGCGGGAAAACTACAGTATCTGGGTTAGCCCAAAGGTCACCCATCCCAAGGTCAATCAACAGGGTTTTAATACCAGACAACCATGGTATCCTGTGCGAACCCTCCAGCCCTTTGACCTCCAAGAGGGCATTAGCATAAATAGATAATTCAGGTGTAGTCCACATGTGATTGGCATGACCTCCTCTGTAAGGCCCTAGTACATACTAGGGCAGGGGGATTAAAACTACCTCTAAGTCAGAGGTGCAGAAAGATGCTTCTTTAAGTAGTAGTCACGTTTGCAGAGTGGTGGAGAAAGTGTGCTGGGCCTTGGACCAGAGCTCAGGAATTCCGCTGCATAGGACTTAGAGGAGGTACCAAGAGGGCTTCTTGGCCCCCAAAGTCCCTCAGGAGTAAATTGGACGTAATCCCCATCCCATAGTTTGCCAGGAGGCGCTTTTACAGAGCGGTGGAGAAAGGGGGACATGTCCTCCTTAGATGTCTTAGCAATCCCACTGTGTAGGACTTACTGCAGGTAAGAAGAGAGGTAGTTGGCCCCCAAGGACAACCTTGGGGGTCAACTACCCCTCCTATTACCTCCAGTAAGTCCCACACAGCAGGATTGCTAAATTCTCATAGCAGGCCACGCCTCCTTTGCCCACCACTCTGCAAACGTGCTCCCTGGCATGCTCTTGGATGGGGATTGAAGACCCCTTTGCTGCTGGGGGTCCTTTAGGGGCCAACTAGCCTATGTCTTACCTCCAGTAAGCCCCACACAGTGGGATTGCTGAGAGGTGGACAAAGGCCACACCCCCTTTCCCCACCACTCTGCAAATGCGCCTCCTGGTGCATTCTAAGTTGGGGTATTAGGTCCCCTTCATTCCTGAGGGTCCCTGGAGGCCAACTAGCCCACCAGGTACCTCCAGTAAGCACCACACACCTGGATTGCTGAGAGTGGTCCGAGGCCACGTAATCTTTTTACACCACTCTGCAAACGCGGCTCCGGGCGCACTGCTGCTTGGGGGATGAAGTCCACTTGTGTCCTGAGGCCAATTTCGGCCCTGGGGACCCCATCCCCCGGGGCATGGCCTTCTCTTTTTAATGTATTTATTGGGAAGGGGGCAGCGTGGTCCCCCTTCCCAAGGCTACTTTTGGCCATGGGGACCCCATCCCCCAGGGCCGACCATACATTTTTTAATTTTTTTAAAATTAAATTAGAGGGGGCTGAGTGGATCCCTCCTGGGCCACTTCTGGCCCCAGAGACCCCATCCCCACCCCTTTGTGTTGGTGGCCGTTGGGGAAGCCCCAGTGCCCCATGGTCCCGAAGGCTCCCCGCCTCCTGCGGGAACAGGCATTGCTTTTGAGCAAGGGGAGCTGATGACATGCAGCTCCCCTTGTTCAAAAGCAATTCTGCTTTACTTCGTTGAAGCGACAGCAGGTTTTCCTGCTCTCGCTTCAGCGAAGCAAAGCAGGGTTTGCTATGACAGGGCGGGAGCCGTGCTCCCGCCCTGCCATAGCAAAAGGCAATATCCCAGGGGTGGGCACCTCGGGACATTATAGGAGCCGGCCCTGGGGGGTGGCGGTCCCCAGTGTCATCAAGGGCTCCAGGAGGGGAGCCGTGCAGACCCCCTCCCTTCATTTTCAAAGCCCCGGGGAGGTGGTGGTCCCCGGGGCCCGGGGGTCCGTAACGGACCCCCTATGTAAATAATTATTGCCCCAGGGAGGTGGTGGTCCCCGGGGCAGTGTGAGGGGGCTGGACCCCCACACCAATTTATTTGATTTGAGCCCCGGGGAGGTGGCGGTCCCCGGGGCTTGGGGGGCCTGCAAGGCCCTCCCACATATAATTAGCAATGCCCTGGGGAGGTGGCTGTTCCGGGGCAGCGTGGGGGGTGAGGAGCCCATCATGCATTTTTGTTGAAGCCCCGGGAAGGTAGTGGTCCCCGGGGCTGCGGGGGCCCCAGCGGGCCCCCGCATACAGTATAAACATTGCCCCTGGGACCTGGCCCACCCGGGGGCTTACAGATAACAAAGCGCGGGAGCTCACGCTTCGTTTTTCAAAAACATTTTCAGCTGGATTCGCGCCTCCAGTGCGAATTTGGCTGTTTAAAAAAAAAATGCTTTTTTTGCACCTGGGGATCCCTATGGGACTCCCTGAGAAGGCCTAGGTGGTCAAGGTGTTTCTACCCTGCCCCCTTTTCTAGTTTTTCAACCTTTTTTCCACTCTTTTCTTGTGACTCGGTTATCGTGTCACAAGATGGCTGGCAACACTTCCTGGTTTGGAGTGTTGGCAGTCAATCAGAAGTCAGCTCATGCTCGGGAGGAGTCGCACTCCTCGGTGCTCAGATATTGATATTTTAATTTTTTTAACTTCTCAGGAACTACTGAACGAATTTACGCCTGTAGGTAAGATAGGACTGTATATATAAGATTCTGCCATGAAGGAGCAATGAATTTTCTCATGTTGCAGGAATACCCCTTTTCTATGTTAACTATAAGCTGTATGTGCTGTTTTTTTCCTTTCTTCATGTTTCCTTTTTAAATTTAAAAATGGTGGCTGACATTGACAAAGGCGTGTAGCCGAAACGCATCTGTCGGTTGTGTTGTCGAGTGGAGAATAAAGGAATTTAACTATCTCCCAGTGTGCGCCTCGTTATGTGGCCTGGAAGGAGATCATTGTTTGGGAATATATAAATATATATCAAATCGCAGGAGTTACCTCATCGAGAGAGTCCCACACGGGTGAGTAAGGCAGTACAATTTATTCAAGGTTGCAGCGCAGATCAGTAAATGTCCACAGCAAATGTGTAATGCCGGACGCGTTTCGGGCCCCTGCCCTTCATCAATGGCATTCGACACAGGAACATTGAAGACTGATAGGGCACCTGAAATTATTTAAAGTCCTCCGCCTCAGTGGGCGTCTCCGCTCACACAGCACTCTGGAACTTGTAGTGCACGTGTTTTGCTCATATGAGCCGTCTTGAGATCCAGTGGTAAATTCAAACTATTACCCCAGTGGGTCGCTGCATCACATCTCCTTAGCTAGCGCTTGCACCTTAGCGCCTTGAACAGACCGCCTCTGTCCTGTAGCTGATGGCTGCCGCATGGCGTCATCCAGGTCTGCAAACGCAGCGGGACTCTCTCACGGCTAGGAAGGCCGTTTCAACATCAAATCGCAAGAGTTACCTCATCTAATATCTTCCTCTTCTATTTCATTTAAATATTCTGACATGCAGACTGAAACATGCACTTTCAACACCAGCAGCAGACTGCCAGTTAACTCCCTGGTGATCAGTAGCTTTACTACAGTGTTCATATGAGCAACTAGAGTCATAACAGTCTGAATTTATGCCAAAAGTGTGGCACATCTGAACGCCATCTTGATGGAATCGAAGTGGAAAACTGAAAGCATTTTCTACTGAGGGTACTGTGGTAATTGAGGAAATTAGGGAGCTTCTTAACAAACAAGTCTCCAAAGATGACCACTAGAGTAAAAAGAGCCAAAATATAGCACAAATATCACCCAAATGTTGCCTAAGTATAGCCCAATGACAGAAATGTGCAGAACACTAGAAACCTTATTGTTGGAGGCCTTGCGCTGCTGTTGCGTCACTTTTTTGTGATGCTGTGGCAGCGTAATCAATGCGCCACACTCCCCCTTATTTACAAAGTGACGCATCTAGGCAAATCCGTCACTTTGTAAATGCCTCCGCTACATTATACCTGCATCAGGTATAATGTATGAAGGGTGCGCGTTCCCCCGTGAAAAAGCCTTGTAGAAGTGGCGCAGTAACATTTATGAGATTTCAATGCGCCACTTCTACAATCCTTATGCCTGCTTCAAGCAGGCCTTATGAGGGACACAGGGCTTTTCACATGGGACTCGGCCGTGTGTAATAACACATTGCTTAAGTTGAGCTTAAGTTGACACACTCCAGCAATGCGTCATTATTGTGCCACCAGATAAATCAGGATTCCTGACATATCTGTTAAATCCTTATGCCATGGAGCTCCGTAGTGTGAATACGGCGCATCCATGGTGTCGCATGCAGGGGTGATTTCTCGATTAGGGTTCTGGGACTATGCCCTTGCTATTTTGAATCCCTAAGTAAAAATGTATAATATGTCGACATGCAGATTAAACAGGTAAAAATCGTTATTGTCAGTGCTTGGACTCTTTGACTGAGAGAGCAGGTCATGCAGGCAGGCACTGTATGATAGCCCAAATAAAACAGTGCATGTACCGCGCTCTAAGAATGACGTCATGACACAGGTCTTATCTCTTCACAGCCCTTAGTGCAATGTAATTGGAGCTGGAAGGCCATCAGCTCCTTCATTCTGGATATAATGCAGTCCCTAGGCGTTTCCATGCACAGCCCAGTCTGAGGCTGTGTGGCACATCAATCTTACACAAATCCGACCCTGTTTTAGTTATCACACGGTAGACACGTAATTGTACCGGCTGTGTCACTGCTGCCTGGTCCTATAACTTTGCCTACCTTGATTGCGTGACCCGGCTTCCGTAGTTCTGTCTACAGTTCTGGGTCGGAAAAGTCAGTGGTGCATGTAGTGTCCGGCATGCGCGAGGCGTTCTAGCCTTCCGCACTGCCGGGACGCGCTAGCGCTGACGCGTGATGTCAGACGCTAGCGAGGTTAAATAAAGGGGCGTAGCCTCGACGGAGTTAGTCGGAGCCGGGTGCATACTAACCACAAGTAGGCTCCCGTGTATTATAAAGCGCGTATGCGCTGCCATGCAAATTAGGCCTCTTAGGGCATCACACTGGCGACGAGGGGACTCTTGAGCCCTGATGTGCTATTTGTGCCCCACAATACCCATTCTGGCCACCCAGTTGTCCTGAGCCTGTGTGTGCAGGCCCCCTCCTGGTGTCCTGGTGGAGCCTGCTATGAGGCCTGGTGAGGATCACTGCAAGTGCCCTGGAGGCCCACCGAGCCGTCGACGGTGACGCTGTGTGCGCCCTGGTGCCCCAATCCACAGCCGGTGAGAGGTATGTCTCGCCCAGGTGGTGCCACACCTGCCCCACGAGGTGCCTGACGACGACCGTGCCCTCCTACGGTTCGGGCCTATGCCGGGTGTGCTCGCCCCAACCCAGAAGCGCCAAAGGGGTCCCGCGGATGACGTCTGGAGGTAGGCGCGCCCACCATTGGGTATAGACGTGCGAGGGAAGTCTACACGCCGTGGCTGGAGAGGGTGCACGCCTGGTGGCGTCGACGCAGAGGAGAGGAAGCCAGTTCCACGTGCCAAGATGGCGTCCATTCCAGCCATTGAGCCGTTTGCCGTTGACGGTGACCCGTCATCCCTGGCCCCGCGCTGGAGGGATTGGACAGACCGTCTACAGATCTACTTCGAAGGGGCTGGCATCGCGAGGGAATGGCGCAGAGCGTTGCTGCTCCACCTAGGAGGAAAAGACATCCACCGCATCTACAAGACTCTCGTGGAAGCCACGCCGAAAACATACCACACACTGCTGAACGCGCTCAACGCCCACTTCGAGCCCATGGCGAACAGAGACTATGAACGGTTCATCTTCCGTCAGGCCAAACAAGAGGCGGATGAGTCCCTGGATGCGTTCCATGGTAGGCTGAAGGAGTTAGCCAGCACGTGTGGGTTCCACGACGAACAGGAGGAGATCCGAGGGCAGATCATACAGGGTTGTTACTCGTCTAAGCTCCGTGTCACGGTCCTCCAGGAAGAAGGAAAGCCCCTGGCGGACATCCTCACCCTTGGACGGTCGAAGGAGCTATCGCAAGCGAGAGCCTCGCATATGGAGGCGGCCCTACATCGCCCTGTCAAGACGGAGCAAGTGCAGGTGGCGGAAGCGGTGAACGTAGTGCGGCCAAAAGGAAGGCAAGCCGGAGGGAAACGGCAGCCGGAGGCAAAGAAGAAAGACTGTGGGTACTGTGGCGGCCAACCCCACCGCATGCAAGACTGCCCGGCCAGAGGGAAAAAGTGCGGCGCCTGCGGGTGGATGACCACTTTGCGGCGGTGTGCCGGTCCACCAGAGCCAAGAAGGAGGCGGCCCATGCGGTACGAGAAGAAGCAGACAGTGAGGACATGGATGATGACACCGAAGAGTTCCCAGTCCATTATGTGTTCGTAATCCATCAACCACAGAAGAAGAAGCGCAGACTTCCGAAATGTCGCATCCTAGTACAAAGTCAAGAGGTAAAGGCGACAATTGACACTGGGGCCTCCATCGAGCTGATGGCCGCCAATGTCTACCACCAACTGCGGGTCAAACCCCCGCTGAGAGAGGCGAAGATTCGGGTGTTCGCATACGGCCAGAAGACGCCCATTCCCCTCATCGGGTGCTTCAAAACAGAGCTACAAGATGGTGAGAGGAGCATCAACACCACCGTCTATGTCACGGAAGAGGGCAGCAGGATGCTGCTGAGCGGGCAGTCGGCCGAAGAATTGAGACTGATCTCGTTCGCCATGGCAGTCCTAGAGGAAGAACTGGATGCAATCATGGAAGAATTTGGAGAAGTCTTTAACGGCATCGGGTGCCTGAAAGGAAAGGAAGTATCCTTACACATCGACCCATCGGTCCAACCAGTGGCGTTGAGACACCGGAGGATTGCTTTCCACCTGCGGCAGAAGGTCGAGGAGGAGCTGGAGGCCCTGGAGAGACAAGGCATCATCGAGAAGGTCAGTGGGCCAACCCCGTGGGTATCCCCGATCGTCATCGCCAGGAAGCCGAAGCAGCCAGGACAAGTCTGCATCTGTGTGGACATGCGCCTCCCTAACGCCGCGGTCAAAAGAGAGCGACACCTGACGCCCACCATTGACGACATCCTGGGGGAGCTGAACGAGGCCAGGTGGTTTTCGAAGATGGACCTACGGTCAGGCTACCACCAGTTACCACTTCATCCGGACTCGAGGTACATCACCACGTTTTCCACCCATGTGGGCCTCAGACGGTATCGGCGCCTGAACTTCGGCATCTCGAGTGCCGCCGAGGTATTCCAAAATACCATCAGAGAAGTGCTCAGTGGGCTCCCCGGCGTGCTCAATGTGAGCGACGACCTGCTCATATACGCGTCAACCATAGAGGAACACCACCAGCGGCTGAGAGGGGTCCTCAAGAGGATCCAGGAGTCAGGTTTGACCCTGCACCGGGAGAAGTGTCAGTTCCTGCAGAAAAAGATCAGCTTCTTTGGGTACACCTTCTCGGACCAAGGGGTAGCCCCAGACCCGGACAAGGTGAAGAATGTCCAAGATGCCCCAGCTCCGACGAACATCTCGGAGGCCCGGAGTTTCCTGGGCATGGTCAACTTCTGCGGCCGCTTCATCCCGGACCTCTCCAACCTCACCAAACCCCTCAGAGAGTTGACCAAATCGTCCACCACGTGGCAGTGGGGCCAGGAACAGGAACAGGCGTTTCAAGCAACGAAGGCGGCTCTGTCCGCGGACACTACCCTCTCATACTTCGACCCGGTGAAGCCCACCAAGGTGGCGGTCGACGCGACCCCGTTTGGGCTGGGAGCAGTCCTGACACAGCTCCAGGACAACGAGGAGTGGGCACCCACTGCCTACGCCAGACGGTCCCTGACCGAAACAGAGCAGCGGTACTCGCAAATCGAGCGAGAAGCCATCGCCATCCACTGGGCATGCCGGCATTTTCACGTGTACGTGTATGGACACCATTTCACGGTTACAACCGATCACAAGCCACTCATTCCTCTGTTCCAAGGGTCGTCCTCAAAGCCGCCACCCCGGATTGAAAAGTGGATACTCCAACTGCAAGGGTACGAATACCGAGTGGTGTACAAACCCGGGGCCACGAACCCGGCGGACTACCTGTCACGGCACCCGCGGAAAGCCACAACAGAAGAGAAGGAGGAGGCCGAGGACACAGAGGACTACGTCCGGTATGTGACAGAGCGGTCACGGCCCCTCCCAATGAGCCTAGCCGCGATCATAGAAGCCTCAGAAGGTGATGAATGCGTGAGAGCAGTGGCGGAGGCTGTCAGGTCGGGAGATTGGAGGGCAATCCAAGCCTCGCTCAACAGAAAGACACCCCAAGCCAAGCTGACACTGGAGTCATTCCTGAAAGTGCAGAGTGAGCTGTCCGTCGACGCCAAGGATGTCTTCTGCGAGGCCCGAGACTAGTCATGCCAGCCAGCCTCGCTCAACAGGCGGTGGACCTCACCCACAGGGGACATCAAGGAATGGTCAAGACAAAGGGCAGGCTCCGAGCCAAAGTCTGGTTCCCAGGCATGGATGCGATGGTTGAGCAGACGGTGAGAACCTGCACGTGGTGCCAAGCCGCAGGACAGCCGGAACGCCCTCACCCCGTGGCGACCGAAGATAACCCCCTGAGACCGTGGGAGTGTGTGAGTGCCGACTTCGGACACCTCCCCGATGGACGGTATGCGTTGGTCATCATCGATGATTTCACCAAGTACCCAGAGGTTGAAATTGTGGGGAGCCAGACAGCCACGGAAGTCATAGCGAAATTCGAGAAAACCATCGCCACTCATGGCATCTTCGGGGTGGTCAAGACGGACAATGGACCGCCTTTCCAGGGGCAGGAGTTTGCCGAGTACCTCAAGAGCTGGGGGATCCACCACCGCAAAATAACACCAAGATGGCCCCAAGCCAATGGAGAGGTGGAGAGGTTTATGAGGACACTCAACAAAACCATTTGCATCGCCATGGCTGATGGATCTCCACTGGAGAGAGCGATATACAGTTTCCTGCGGGAATACCGGATGACCCCCCATGTCACAACCGAGGCAGCACCAGGAACAGCCACCATGGGACGAATTGTAAGTGACACGATCCCACACCACCCCACTTGGGTTCCGGCACAAGCCTCAAATGAGAAGACCCTAGCCAATCGGATGCGCTCGAATGACCACGCCAGCCAGCGAAGGGGTGCAAAAGAGTCCACGATACAACGACAGGACCGAGTGTATGTAAAGGACCGCTACCCAGGCAGCAAGTTCAGACTTCCATTTGAACCACAACCATGGGTTGTCACCCACCGGACAGGCACGATGGTGACCGCTCAAAGAGAAGCTGAAACGGTCACGCGAGATGTGTCGTTCTTCAAAAAGGTCCACCCTGGAACACCTTCACGTCCCGGGGCCGAGCCAGAGGGGCCGGACCCCGACCAGCCGAGCGGAGATCAGGAGGGGGAGGACGGTCGGAGTGAGAATGGTGGTTCCCAGTCCATCCCAGCCACCCCGGGGGGTAGTCTGCCTGGCGTTCCCCAGCCCGGGCAGAGCCTAACACCCCAAGGCGCAGAGCCCCCGATGTTGCCCTTTCCAGAGGCGGTCCGTCCCGCTACAACCTGAGGAAGAACCCGGCACCGTCATCCCAGCTGGCGGACTATATGGTGTAACCTGTAAGGACTGGCAGACTGGTAACAGACTCATCGTTGAATTTTTGGTCCTATGTTTTGCTTAATGTTTATAAAGGTTGGAAGGAGTGTAGTGTCCGGCATGCGCGAGGCGTTCTAGCCTTCCGCGCTGCCGGGACGCGCTAGCGCTGACGCGTGACGTCAGACGCTAGCGAGGTTAAATAAAGGGGCATGGCCTCGACGGAGTTAGTCGGAGCCGCGTGCATACTAACCACAAGTCGGGTCCCGTGTATTATTAAGCGCGAATGCGCTGCCATGCAAATTAGGCCTCTTAGGGCATCACAGTGCAGACAGTTATCCAAACGTAAGTGCATTTGAATTGGTAAGGCAGCTGGCTCTGCATCCGAGATCCTGGTTTATTTTCAAGTTTAGGGAAAAGGCGCGCTGCTAAGCACATAAAAGGTAAAATCTTTCACTTTAAGCCATCCCAGGGGACCACCAAACAATATAGTTGAATTGACAGTTGAAATGCCTGTTTTGTTCTCATCTTTCGTATCGAGTGAACACCACACATGTATTGTGAAAAGCAGGGAAGGCCGGTTTGTTTCTTTCTCGATAAGACAACATATGGAAAAGAGAGGACATCTCCCCTATAAAGTGGAATGTAATTGAATTACTAGATGCGATGTCTCTTTCCTGTCTCTTGCTCTCCTTCTCACTATGCCTCCTCTTTGGTTCTATGTCTTTCTGACTCTCTCTCATGCCTTTTTTAATATGTCTCCCCTTCCTCTTTGCAGTCTTTTCTTTGTGTACAGCTTTTCTTCCTTTCAACACCCTTTGCAATCATTGTCGTCTTTTCTCTCCCTCCTAGCCTTCCTGTCTTCAAAGCACTTCTGTAACTTTCTTCCTTCTTTTTCCTATCCTGCCCCTCGTATGATCATGGCAGTCTGCTGTCCCTCCTTTATGCACATACCATTTTCTTTTTTGTATATTCTCTCTCTAGTTTATCACTTACCACCCTCTCTTCTCTGTCCCCAAGATCGCACCCTCTATTTTTAGCCACTTCTCTCCTCTCCTTCACCTTTGGCCATTTTACCCGTCACGACCATCTATATTACCAATATGTTCTATTCTGCTTCCTTTTCTATAGGTCATCCATGTGTCCCATGTTCCATCTCTATATCCACTATGTGTCACTCTCCAGTATTCCATTTTGTGTTATCCTTTTAGTACTGACTGGACTTTTCTTGCTGTGGTTCTCTTCCTCTTATGAACGTCCTACTCTGTACTTTTTTCCAGTTTCTTATTTGTCCTTTTACTCTATAACTCTCTGACCTCTCAAATAAGTTTGTCCTACTGTACCCTCTCCACTCTGCCCTATCTCACTGTCAAGTGACCACACCACTGTGGAGGTGAAGGCTTGCTTGACTAAACCTGAAATTGGGTTGTTCCGCAGGGAGAATATGCTGGAAAATCCACAGGTTGAGCACTATTTAGAAAATATAAAGATACAATTTCTCTAATAGCTTATGATGGGCATCCTTGTTCACAACAGTCTCTTTCTACTTGCAATGTGAAGTATAGATTTGCGCCTCACCACTCTCAGAGTTCAATAGCCACCACTCGATATAGATGGCGCAATGAAAAGTGAAACATCGCTATTTTTGCCCAGCGATGCGCCACTTTTCATAAATGAGGCCCTCATCTTTTTTTGTGTGGTGATTTTAGATAGTGAAGACTTGACCTGAAGGTATTGGAGTGCTTGGAATTGACACAGAACAGGTTTCGCTTGCTTACAGCTGCAATGGTGTATGACAGGTTGGGAGCTAAGAGTTGAAGTGTTGAACAGTAGTTTGATTTATTTTGTGGGTATATCGACGTGGAACACATCATAGATCCGTCTAAGGTATGATGGTGTTTGTCACATGCATTGGAGATTGACAGGAGCAGTTATTATGAGGTTTAAGACGTATTGTCTTAATGTTTGCACATTTCAGATTATTATTCGAGTGAGTTTTTCCCCCCTGAGGATTGCATCGTGTCTACTCCGTTTTGTTGGGCAGTGAGTATACGGTGCTGTATTCCATCACTCAAGGAGTATGTTTTGGCTATATTTAGAACTAACACCGGGGTGTTCGAACTTTCCTGGCCACTGGTGAATAGTTGTCACATGGTTAATAGCACAACTGTAGGAAGTATGAGCACTATCAGTGTGAATCATTGGGTAACACGGTCCTGGGTAAGAGTCTGGTAGTAGGTCAGAGGGGTGTCAGAAAGCTGGTGGTAGACAACATAACGTTTAAATACGGTTTCTGATGTATCATTTGGTTTTCTTTCAATTATGTAACAGAGGCCCCTGAAGAAAGGACCATGTGTCCTGAAATGCATAGAGCACCACATGAATAAGATGGAGTGACATCAAAGAAGAAGACTATATTTTTAATGTATATGATGAAACATTTGGAATTTTTTGTTGCTGTTTCTATATAATTGAAGATAATTTGATGTAAGGATCACAATGATCTGCTATCATCAAACATGTGAAAGAATAATAATGAATACAACATTTTTTAGGTGGATTACGAGTTTATAAGTTTGTGTAAAGTATTAGCTAACACACTTAGCTGTGCACACAGTTACTCAGGTACATTCATACTTGAATCACAGTTGTAACTTTAATAATGGGGGACCGGCAGCCCCCAGATACTGTGTAGCATGCAACATAATTTGCAGAGAGTTTGGTCAAGAACCTAAAGTTAGAAGATTCAGATGAACTGCAGAGTGCGCCATTGAAACCTATTGTCATTTATATTTAGGTGCACCCACTTGGCAGGCCTAAACCTTCCCTTTCCTTACATTTAAGGTACCCTAAGGTAGGCCCAAGGTACCCCCATGGGCAGGGTGCAGTGTATGTGAAAGTTAGGACATGTACTGGTGTGTGTGACATGTCATGATAGTGAAACAGTGTGTATTTCGTTTTTCACTATTGAAAGGCTGTCTGTCCCATAGGCTTGCCATTGATGCTGCACTGTAACCTTTTAACATGTGTAACTTTCACTAGGGACAAGACAGAGAAATAGAGTTCTGGGTCTCTGAACTCAGAATTTAATAAAACACCTTTTAATAAAGGTGTTTTTAAATCCTGTGTTTAAAAATGCAGCTTTTAGAAAGTGCACCCTTATTTGTTTAACCATCTTGTGTGCCTCTGCCTGTTGTATATTACCTGTCTGGGCTTAGAGTGACCGGAGCTGGGGATGTGCATTCACTCTAGACAGTCACAAAGGGGGTTGAGGTGTTCCCTGCCTTGCCTGGGTGACTCATTGCTGGGCATAATAGACCTGGTCTGCATTTAGAGTGGTGGAAGGAGTTTCACTTGCACCTGAATAGGCTGTGCCTCCTTTGCACAATGCTGTCTCTGCCCCCTGTGGTCATGCTTGACCAAGGAGGCCAGGACAGGTTTGGACTGGGTTCAGAGACCCTTGTCACAAAGAGAAAAATGACAAAATGGTGTATAAGTACTAGACCTAAAATCCAAAGTTTTTAGATTACTTCAAGAAACAAGAGAACCCTACCAAGAAGAGCAGAAGGACTGTGTGAGGTGTGCTGCCTCCTCTGAGTGCGGGGTGGGTTGGCCTGCAGTTGCTACTTCTGCCTGTGGTGGAGATAGATGACTTACTCCTTTTACCCTGCTGTAGTCTCCTGCTTGTGAAGGACTCGCCAAGTGCCTGTGTGTGCTGGCCTCCTGTTCTAGGAAACCCAGAGTCATCAAAGTTTCCACCTTTACTTTGCCGCTGCTAAAGAATTACCATGGGCTTTGTTGCTGAAAAGCTCCAAGGCACTGTCTTGAGTGAGAATTGCCTGGTGCTCTCACTCTACTGGGAAATCTCCCTGTATTTCACACCTTGCAATCTCAGGAAGCGTTAACAGAGCATGGGTGTGGGCATGGCCAAGGAAAGACGGAGCCTCCCAGCCGCACCAGGCCGACGTCAGCAAGATGCAAAGAGCCTTGTGCCCTTCGCCTTAAACAGCATCCAGGGCATAGATCTAGATTGCAGACCGGTTGAAATAAGGTACAGGCCAGCAGCCCCTTCCAGATGATCATCCCGAGTGCACCAAGATGGTGCGTTTATGACCGGCTAGCACCTCGGTGCTAGTCTGAAGGGGGAAACCCTTTGGCTGCTTCACTCTCCCAGTTAGCAGGTAGGAAGCCTCAACGGAGGTCCCGTTGGATGTTCCAAACCCCTCTTGGTGCTCACTACACAGGTGGGCAGGCCTTGTTGGCGTTTGGACACACAAGACCAGGAGATGTCCCCTATGTGTTCTGTTTACCAGCAGCTACACCGTGCGATCGTGGACAGCTGTTGCTTTTTACACCTTTTGGGGCTTTGCTCCTGTGGCCAGTGTTGGTCGAGCCCAGGAGGGGCCCCCACCGCATTTGTCCCAGTGGCTGTGCCACATGTCTGTGGGCAGTTGCCTCTCACTGTTGGGGGCATTTTGGACAGATGACTTGTTTGTGTTTCACCTCGGCCTATAATTTGTGCATTGTTTTAAATCCTGATGTCACACCATCACAAAAACAACACCCTCATTGTGCCGCTTTTGCCACCCCAATGTACATTATTACATCAGGTTCCCAAAACATGAAGCGGCTGGATAATGCCCCAAACAGTGAATCACATAATAGCATTAGGACATGACATAAATCCTGACATCAGGATTTAAAACAATGCAGAAGAGACTCTAGACAAGGTTATCTAAAAAATATCTCATATATTGTATATAAAACACATAGGCCACAATCACATAAATTACTTTTCCATTAGGCAATTATCATAAACATGCGTAGATTATAAATCATCTTTGGCTGTCCGGCCACATCTGTTTGAAAAATTCCACTGTGGGCTAACCATGCAATGTACATAATGTATCTTTATGCTTGCTGTTCCTCAGTTCCCTCTGTAGTACTCTTACGAGACTGTGTGTGTGTGTGCTCTGCTCTGAGCGTATATTCATAAATGATTATTGGTGTATATTCTCCACTGTTTCTCTGACTCTTCATTCAGTATAGAAGGCTGAGAGGTGGTCTGTGGTGACCCAGGTGGCCCTAAGCGGGTCACTTCCTTCATTTGGTGCCTGAACAGGGACTCCATCATGGCATGAGCCATCCATTTTCCACAAAAGGAGAAGAGGACGAGAACACCATCATGTCGGACTGACGGCTCAGGGATCCCTGCACGAAGAGATACATTTCTCGCAGCTGCTGCCTCTGTCCCACCAGAGGGTGCCTCGCCCAGTGGTCATCCCGACTAGAGTTCTGAATGGCGAACTCGCGATCTGACTGTTTGGGCAGTAGAACTGGTCTATCTGTGTGTCTGACACCAGATGAGTCTGTTTCAATTTATGTGGTACCACTGTAAATTGGTTTTGTTTCAGTCTAAGAGCTGTTTTGGTGAAAAGTGTTTGCAAATACTTTGCCAAATAAAACAACGACTTTGTTTTTCTTTTCTTTGCAATGCCTGGTTTTAGTAAAATTCAGAGTTTGTGTTGTGGTGGTCGTTCTACAGATATGCGGTTGGCAGAATCCCAGCCTGCACCTCCTGAGAGCAGTCCTAATTTTGATATGTATGTAAAACATGGCCTTGGCCCTATTATGTTTAGTACGTTATGGCACAAATATACGAGGGACAATGCAGAGTTACAGTGGCCTTTGACAGGCTCCTTTAATGAACAAAAGATGGGATTCTTCAAGAACAGTTGTTTAAAAGACACAGTAGACAGTCCATGTTTGACTCCCTCCATACTTGGCAGAACGAGGCCAAACAGAGGCGATTAAAAATGGAAAAGGATGCTAGAAAGCGAGGTATGCAGACCCTTACACAGAAGGCTGGCGCTTATGATAAGGAGAAGCAGGAAACAGGGATAGAATGTGCGGACAGGAAATTTCGGTTGCAAATTGGTAGGTCCTATATGGCTCAGGAGGACAGGGATACTTTTATGGATACTCTATTAGATGCCCAACCCCCACCATATGTCCCAGAACATATATACCCTGTTGTTCTCCATCAGCAACAACAACCTGCACAAGGTGCACCAGTCTCTACAGCTGTCACACCTACTGCCCCTGTTAACGTAACCCCAACTTTTCTTTTATTACAATCTCTGACTGCAGCAATACCTGTTACTCCTGTTCCAGTCATTCATCCTCCATTGTCTCTAATTACTGACACACCAGTGCGTAGTCCGGAAGAAAGAGATTTGACCAGATTCAGGGAACGGTTAGGTCTGTTAATGCGATCTGGAGTGGGGAAGGAAGAAAATAAAGTACTAGCGGATCAGGCAATACAGTGGGCTTGCAACCCAATTTACAGTCTCCAGGATATCTGGCAGGTAATGCGAGACTTTGACCCTTTTCTGCAGCAACATGCCCTTAAATACTTGTCCTCCACCCTCATTGACCTCTGGCGCACACACATCGAAACAGAAGCACCTCAAATACTATTTGATATTAATCAAGGTGCCTATTTAAATAATTTGGAGCCAACATCTCTGCATAGGAATGCGCATCGAAGGGGTTAAGTCTACGTTGCCTGATCCTAGGAAAAATCCTACTGCTGACTATAAAGAATTGACAGAGGCTGCCTCTTCTACTGTGATGACCCTTTCTGATATTGAAATGTTTTTTGACCTAGTAGTTGGAGTTGATATTTGGCGACAGGTGCATACCCAAGACCATGTCACCGAGTTGGGCGGAACGTGGGATGTGATTACGGGTTTGGGAATGATATAGGAAGCCAGGAGACAAACCATGTGCTGAGTTACTCACCTTTCCCAGTTGCATAATAACATATATGCATGCACTCATTCCTCCCAAGAAGTTAGTTGGGACAGGTTGACTACCTGTCGGCAGAAGAAAGATGAAAGTGTTTCTGATTTTTTGTCTAGGTTAGAAGAGACGTTTCTGGATTACAGTGGGCAGGATATGTCTACAGGAGAGAGGAGTCCATCTATTTGTTGATAGGTTTGTTACTAATCTGCTTCCCAAAATAAAGTCTAAACTTCAAGCATCTGAGCGTACTTGGTCTACATCTTCCCCCTCCGTGGTTTTAAATATGGACCAATATTACAAGCCTAGGGATAATGTAGAGAAAGACCAAATTTACAAGAAACATAAGGATTTGAAGACACAGGTATTACTGCAACAAGCATATTGAGGTAACACTAAGGGACAGAGACCCCAACAGCAACCCTTCCACACTAGACAGTCACTTATGACACCTTTGGGGCAGAATCAGTGTGCTTACTGCAAGGAAGAAGGCCACTGGTGTTGCCAGTGCCCTGTACTTTTGTGGAACGATTCGTTCACTAGAGGAAGAGATCCTGGAAACAGGGGCCGTGGGATCAATAGGCAGCAACACACTACTGCCCCTGTAGACCGTTCTGACAATTATTTAGATGACACTAGGGATAGGCAATACTACAATGACGACTATGTTGTTGATGACGTGACAGGGATGTCTTTCAGCTAGGAGAGCCAGGGACAGGGTACGGGACCAGTTCAAATACCTGTAGGCCAGCGTGGCCCTTATGTTAAGATAGATCTGCAAGGATCACCTAAGGAGTTCTTCGTTGCTATAGCTACCACAAAAAGTTCTATTTCCTGACACCTGGTCCCTGGGGCACCCCTGTCTGGCCATAATAATGTTTCGGTGGGTTTTTCATTAGTACTGGTTGTGAGCCCAATCTCACAACCCCCTTGCCCTTACTGTGGATTCCCCATTTCTTTTGACTTCCAATTGTGGTGAGAATTAAATGGGCTTGGACCTACTAAAGATGTTGCATGCTATCATGTTGTTCTCCTGATGATGTCTATATTACCATGGGCCCAGACGTGGGTACCGGACAATGTCTTTCTAAGGATGCTCCCCTTCCACCTAAATTTGATCAAGTACGACCCACGTTATGAGCCACTGGTGACACCGATATAGGCTTGTTGCTTATACCCCCAGTTTCTTTACAGGTTAAGGACAATGCCATATTGCCCCGCATTCCTCAGTATAAAATACCACAGGCAGGAGAACAAGCTCTTCTTGATATTGTTCAGGACTTAATATGCGAGGGAGTGGTCGAAGAGGCCACAGGTAACATATGCAATAGTCCTATTTTTCCGGTCTTAAAAAGGGCACCTCTAGATTCTCTTAATAGTGCTAGTGATGTATATCATTTTGTGATTGATTTGCTCGAGGTGAATAATATAGTGGTCCCGCAATTCCCAGTGGTTCCTGATACACTTTTAACAATGATTCCATCTACCGCTAAGTTTTTCCCTGTTATTGATTTAAAAAACGCATTCTTAGCATTCCTATGCACCCAGACAGCAGGTATTTGTTCGGATGTTCGCTAGCTGGTAAAAGTTTCAGATTCTGTCTTGCTCCTCAAGGCTATACTGAAAGTCCTAGCATCTATAGTCAAGCATGGAAAGGTCAGTTGGATTCACTTTCACTTTCTCCAGGTAATGCATTTGTGCAGTATGTCTATGATTTGTTGATTGCTTCCGATACCGAGCAAGGTTGCAAGGATAGTACAGTGAGGTTAATGTTACAGCTGGCACATCATGGTCATAAGGTTTCCCTTTCGAAGCTTCAATACTGTCGACAGGAGGTCACCTATGGAGGTCACCCATTGAGGTCACCTTCTGTTGAAGGAGGGTAGAAGGTTAATGACAGACGCATCAGTACCATTAATACAATGCCCTTTCCACAAACTTAAAAGGATGTGTGTGCTTTTATAGGCATCACTTCCAACTACCGGCAGTGGATACCTAACTATTACTTACTAATCAAACCTCTGCTTGCATGAACAACGAAAGCTGTGCATGAGTCTGTGCCTTGGATGCCCGATTGTCAGCAATATTTTGAACAATTAAGAGTTGCGCTTTGCTCTGCTCCAGTGCTAGGCACAGCTGAATATAGGAAACCGTTTGTGTTGTATGTCCACGAGATGGCTAGTTGTGCTCTTTCTGTCTTGACCCAAATATATGGCGATAGACAAAGACCTTATTTCTCAGCTGTGCTCGATCCTGTTGCAAGGGCCCTCACGAGCTGTCTGCGAGCGGTCACGGCCACTTCAACTAGACAATCGGCTGGACTCGCACTTGATACTGACTTCACAGTTATGTTACCCTATGCTGTGGATACACATTTGAACAAAACAAGGACACAGCCCCTCACCAGTGCACGTCTTACCGGCCATGAATTGTCATTGTTTGCTAAGCATCTCACAATAAAAAAATTGTGCCACTCTGAATCCAGCCACATTACTACCCCTCCCTTCCGAGAACGATGCAATTGACAAACATGACTGTATTTTCTGAACAGAGGAAGAGACGAAAGGATGGGTAGATTTGACTGATGTTTCCTTATCTGATCCCCAAGGAGAACTATATGTCGATGGCTCTTGTTTTAAATTACCTGATGGCACCACCACTGCAGCTTATGCTATCACTACATTGTGTACAGTAGTTGAGACACCACTGGTCTCCCATCAATCCGCACAGGCAGCAGAACTTGTTGCCCTTATACAAGTTTGTGAATTGATCGAGGGCTTTTTACACAGTCAGTATGCATTTGTGGTTGCAAACAATTTTGGGCACCTGTGGGCAGAGAGAGGGTTCCTTACCTCCTATGGTACTGAGACACAACATGGACATCTGATATTATGATTGTTAGCTGCACTAACACTTCCTAAGAAAATGGCTATTGTAAAGTGTAATTCCCACAAGAAAGTGACGTAGGTAGAGGGAATGCGTTTGCATACCAGGCAGCCAGGGAAACGGCTCAGAGTAAGATGAAGAGAATGTTTGTTGCAGGCCCAGTTAGATAGGTTCTTGAGAACGCCGTGTTTGAAAACACGGTTAAGAGTGTGAAAGAGATACAAAGTGAGGCCATGATAGAAGAATTAGCAGTGTGGCAAGTGAGTACAGCATGTTTAGATGACAAAGGGTGTTGGATTGATTTGTCTGCAGAACAGAAATTGATGTTACCCGATGAATATGTACTCCCTGTGTTTACTGTGGGTCATGGTCCAGTTCATATCAGTGCAAAAGTATTTGTAAATTATTGGCCCCGGTTTGGTGTAATGACAATATTTCCAAGACTGCTACACATTTAGTGAAAAGTTGCATGATTTGCATGAGCCACAATCCAGGGAAAGGTACCCCCACACCATCCGGTAACTTTGCACCACCTACATTTTCTTTTGAAGTCCTCCAGATGGATTTCATTGAGCTAGAACGTTGTAACAATCTCAAGTATGCCCTAGTGGTTATATGCACGTTCAGTAAATTGGTTGAGGCTTACCCTACTAAAGACAATACAGCCATGACAACTGCAAAGGTGCTCATTCAAGAGTACTTCCCACAATTTGGAATGCCCAGAATTGTCTGGAGTGATAACGCATCTCATTTTAATGGGAAAGTGATTAGGCTAATATGTGAAGGCTTGCATATTAAGCAGAAGTTCCATGCCGCCAATCACCTGCAGTCAGCGGGTCTTGTCGAGAAGTACAATGAAACATTAAAACTGAAATTGGCAAAAATTCAAGAGACAACCTGGTTGAGATGGCCAGATGCTCTTATGTTGGCTCTTTTGTCAACCAGGACTACAGCACATTCTAGAACTGGCTTATCACCCTACAAAGTAGTTTTCAGCCACCCAGTAAATGTCTGGGGTTTCCCAAAGTCGAAAAAATATTCGGACATTGAATATCCTGTATTGCTTGATTATCTTGGATAATTGATGAAAGTTTGTGTTCTATTCACCAACAGGTGCGAGACTCCTTACCTCCTAAACCAGAGGGGATCGGCCACAGCATCCAACCTGCAGACTTTGTCCTGCTAAAGAATTTTCAGAAGAAGAAGAATTTGGAACCCACGTGGAAAGGTCCGGAGCAAGTCCTTCTGGCTACACAGACAGCTGTAAAGGTTGCTGGTCAAAAGAATTGGGTCCACGCGACCCACCTCAAAATAATAACTTTGCCCCTGCCCTCTGAATAGTGGGTCAAGGAGTGTATAGGAGGCGTTGAATGTGAACAGGTGCCCAGATTCGTGCCCTTTAGCAATGCAAAGCGGGTTTAGATGCAAACTGACAAAGAGAACGACAATGTTTTGAATTAGGCTGTCCCACCAGAAATACAAGCTATCAAGGAGCCTCTGTTCAGTGATCATACAGTGCCTGGAGCTGCCAGGTACAATTAACATCCTCAGACGAGGACCACCGAGTCTGGGGAAAATAAAGACTAGGGTTGGACTGCATAAGGTAGGAAAGTACTGAGTAGCAGTACCGACAAGGGAATGGCATAAACAAAAGTTGCATCTGTTTTGCCATGTTGTTTGAACATTAGTCAGGAAAGTATACTTTTCATAAAGTGCTTGGAGCTGCCAGGTACAATTTACATCCTCTGACGAGGACCACCGAGTCTGGGAAAAAGAAAGACTAGGGATGGACTGCATAAGGTAGGAAAGTACTGAGTAGCAGTACCGACAAGGGAATGGCATTAACGAAAGTTGCATCTGTTTTGCTCTTGTTGTTTGAACATTAGTAAGGAAAGTATACTTTGAAAGTATACCACCTTTATTAGCATGGGATAGATTAGGAAAGTGCTTAGGATAGAGCAAGCTCCACCGCCGGTGCTCAAACATGCCAACTGATTGACGGACGATAGGAGCCTTTTCCAGCGATGTTCTGACGGACACTGGAACTACTCACATTTCTTGATTCCTTTTTTTTTTGTTTCCTTCCCCCTTGTTTATAATGCATTCGTTTGCTAAACAAGTTACTGAGGAGGATTATCCAATTGCTCCTATACAACGTAATACGATTTGGTCTATACGAAGTAAAATTGTGTGTGTCATTGTTTTTGTAATCGTGGCAATAATAATATGTGGGGTGTCGTGGTTCTGGAAGGTACACATAGTGTACCCACACTTAATGTAGGTAAACACATTTCCCTAGGACACATTTAGAGGGCTTCCACACATATTGTGTTTGTAGAAATGCACAGGAGATTTTTTACAAAAGGGACTGCCTACTATTCCACCCGATCTGTCACTAATCATTGGACTAGATACCCATTGTCGCTTGTTAACTACACATATACTCAGCCACCTCAGTTTGTGAAAATAAAGGGAATGTTCGGTTTTGGTTATCCTGGACTATGTCTGTTTCATCAAAAATCACAGGTTAAGGGTTACCCGGGTTGAGATAACAATACATATTGTGATAATTTTTATATGGAAGCACAGAATATAACACTAGTGGGTTGGCATTACAATGAGTTTTGACAGTGCCCCGAGAGGTTTGTTTATTACCCGGCTTGTGGCCCCATAGTGAACAGTTCAGATACTTTTTTGTACATCTATTGTTCAGGGACGATACTGTATAAAAACATCCTTTCTCTAGTCAATAAAAAAGATTCAAGCACTTCGGGAATTAATTCAAGATATGCTGCAGTGAATTATTAGGGGACGATATATGCACATCCAGGGTTTTTCTTTCTGTACAATGGGACTTATTTCAATGTCTATAATGGTACTGATGATGTGGCTCTCGGAATGGTACTGGCCTTGGGTAATCCATGTAAATATGCTCTACCTAGAACAAGATGGGTAAAAAAGGACTCTAACCAAAGAATTTTGTGAAGGGGTAACAGACTTGGAAGTGAACAGCTATAGTAATGGTATCACATTTGAATACATCCTCTCCTCCATCTTTACATTGGGTGGTACTGCCATGGCCAGGGGTGAAAAAGCCAGAGAAAATCTTTTGGATGTAAGTTACAGGTTCTATCCAATACTACAGTGGCAGCCTTGATCGACATTACTACTCAGTTAGAAAGCATGCAGTCGTATTCAAAACAGACTAGATATGCAGTGAATTTTATCTTGGCAAAGAGTGGTGGAGTATGCGCAATAATTGGCGAACAGTGTGTTGTTGGCATAGAGAATTTGGAAACAATATAATGCAACACATTATGGACATCATTGAGAACATCAAGGGGATGGGAAATGGAAATTGCAGTTGGTCTCTTTTGGGTAATTGGGGTTGGATCGTCAAGGAAATGATTTATGTTATAGCAGTATTAAAATTCTGTTGCATTCTCATCCAATGCCTCCCACTTTGTTGTTCCTATTGTGACACTGTTTTAATGCCCAGCGGTACAAAAGAGGTTGGTGATGGACGGAGCATCAGAACCAATCAAACACTCACACCCAGTCAACAGATCTGGGTTTGATCCATCACCGTTCTTTAGCCCACTCTGCCACCCCAGTTCAGACATGGCCATATGCAAATCAGTCTGACCCTGTGCCTCATGGGAACAGTCCAGCCCGAACTGCCAAGCCATGCCTTCCCTGGACCGGAAACAAGCTTCCTAGGACCGGTTTCTGGCATTTCAGCCGTCTTCAGCCAGGCTTGCTTGAATCCAGTGGCAAAGTGAGCAAGGGACTCACGTCTGAGCATACCCTGCCAACTTATGGCGAACAAAGCGGTACAAAAGAGGGTGGTGATGGACGGAGCATCAGAACCAATCAAACACTCACACCCAGTCAACAGATCTGGGTTTGATCCATCACCGTTCTTTAGCCCACTCTGCCACCCCAGTTCAGACATGGCCATATGCAAATCAGTCTGACCCTGTGCCTCATGGGAACAGTCCAGCCCGAACTGCCAAGCCATGCCTTCTCTGGACCGGAAACAAGTGTTTAAATGCCCAAACAGAAAATATCAGCCCATGTTACCAACGCCGCTATGATGCTCTAAGTTGATATCGATGGTCTTATGAATATAGATGAGGGAATATTTGAGGACTTATGCCACCTTGCTGTCCCAATTTCTGATGTTGACTGTAAAGTGTGCCCATAGCTTCATCTTGATTGCATTTCTAATTTTGAGGCTCTAGCCGCCTCTGATGACTTTACAGTTGACCCGAATGTGTGGCTGTATTCCCTGTTTTTGCATAACAAAAAATGTCTTTAGGTCATGCTAAAAGGAGGGTGTGTTAGATTATGCTCGTTGATGCTCTCGTTATGCCTTGTATAAGTTTGCATTCACTGCGCCATTTTTTTTCAGACTCCATTTTGCATGAGGTTCGAAACAAATCCTTCCCTGTTCCGTTTCTAAGTTTTGTTTCTTTATTGAAGAACTACTTGTGCCAGAGCATAGTTTTCCCTAGATAAAGAACCTCTCCCACCTATCTGGCAGTTTGATCGTAGCACAGAATGGAACAGCCTTGAGAGTGTCCTGAACTGTGCAAGATATGAGAGTAGAAATGTTTTTTTATGTCTTTCACTGTCCGGCCACATCTGTTTGGAAAATTTCACAGTGTGCATGTTCTTAGCTAACCATGCAATGATTCTTTATGCTTATGTTCCTCAGTTCCCTCTGTAGTACTCTTACGAGACTGTGCAGTTGGAGCCCTGCTCTGAGCGTATACCAATAAACGACTATTGGTGTATATTCTTATTCTCCACTGTTTCTCTGACTCTTCATTCGGAATTAAAGGCTAAGAGGTAGTCTGTGGTGACCCAGGTGTCCCTAAGGGGGTCACTTTCTTCACAGACAGGAGACTCCTGATGTTTTTAACCTCAAAAGGGCTGTATTAATATCTGTCAAGTGCCTAAAATCTCCTCCTTTTCAATGCAAGTCAAAAGGGAAACTCAAATCCCCAGTTTTTTTTTAAATCTCTCGCTTACCAAGTTCAAAATGTTGGCAAGTAAGGTACATTGGATCACGGAGGTCAGGAGGAATGGGGTAGGGGCATGGACTCGGATAACAGAGGGCAGGAGGATGATGGGCAGGGACACCAAAATGACCTTAGAGGGCAGGCATCAGGGGTTGCAGCAACACAACACACCACGCAGGACAAGAGGGATGGCAGTGCAACACAGCGAACCATGGATAGCAATAGGGACAGGGCCATGCACAAGGACAACAGAGAGCACAGGGAAAAGAGGCAAGGGCAGCAAGCTAAACCATACTGGACAGATAGGAGGAACAGTTGACCATGTAGGGAAGAGTTAGGGGACAGGGGCACAACAGCGGACCAGGCAAGGCAAGAGGGAGAGGATAAGGGTCTACACATGGAGAACTAAGGGCATGGGGCAAGGGGGCAAGAGCAGCAAGCTGATGATGGGCAGCCAGAGGGATGGGCACTAGAAGCACAACACACCATGGAATGCAACAGTGAAACTATAATGACATGCACACGGACAACAGGTGGGAGGTGGGAGGGTGTCATGGGCAGCAAGCTGACCACACAGGACAGGTGGGAGGGGCTGTGGCAGTACAGAAGACCCTGCATTTCAAGTGGGAGGATCAGTGGCAGCACAACAGACATGGTGGGCCAGTGGCAAGGATTCAGAAAGGACAATGGAGGACAGAAGGGAGGGGTAAGTGCTGGGCACAGATAAAAGAGGGCAGAGGAAAAGGATTCACAACAGACCACTCAGGGCAGGCAGGATGAGCAGTTAAAGCAAAACAGAGCATGGAGGGCAGAAGGGAGTGGCAACAAAATGGACCATGGAGGACAGGAGGGAGGAGATAGGGGCACAACTTGGACAGGCAGGGTGGATGTGGCAGCAGCCATCTGACTATGCTAAGCAGGTTGGAGTGGCAGCGCTGGTGGCAGCTCAACAGAACACTCAAAAGTAGATAGTAGAGCCACTGGCAGGTTCATTGAACATGATGGGCAAAATTAAGGTTGCAGGGGCATGCACACATACATCGGAGGGCAAAGGGAAGGAGAGTAGTGGCATCAAGCTAAGCACAGAGGCTAAGCAGGAGGTCTATGATGGGACATAGAGTTAGGCAACAGCAGGCAGGGACATCGAGCTAAATAGCAAGCAGTGGCAGCACATTGGACCATGCAGGGCAGGAGGAATGGGAATGGTGTATGGACTCGGACAACAGAGGGTAGGGAGGAGGTAGATGGGGCAGCAAGCTAAATGTTCAGGGGAGTGGCAGAACAACAGCCACACAGCTGTAATGAGGTAACAGGTGCATGGACTTGGACAATGGATGGCAAGTAGGAGGGGGCAGGAGCAACAAACTTGTGCAGGGGCAGCACAATGCCAGGCAGGCCCTGCATCCAACTCACCCACCGTAAATCGCGATGGGCATCTTACTTGATGTTAAAAAAACAACAACTTGAAATTCACAGAGAAAACAAAGGTTACAGGGACGTTATAGTTAGGAAATAGAGTTAAAAGACCCTCAGAAATTCACTGAAAAACCCAAAGGTTACAGGAAGGTTATAGTTAGTCTCAAATTTCACTCATACAAAACCACTGAAATTCAGCAGTTATGGTTACCTGAGCTAACTGTAACTTAGGCCTTGCAATGCACTGCTTATGACCTCAAATATTACATCACTCATGACATGGTCAGTGGTATCCCTCATGTCATTGCTGATGACATATCTAGTGCCATCACTGATGACATCATTCAGTGATTGTGAGTGTTTTCTAAACGTTTATGGGTGTTAAACATATATACTAAGGTACTACAAAAGTTAAATTACTATACTTTGGATATTGCTAATGAATGATACTATTTCTAACATATATTATGTGAGTGACTCTATGACTGTGTATCCCTATGTGAGCTTATGTCTGAATGGCTATATAGGTGTGTGAGTGGCTGTATGGGTGAATAAGTGGGTGTATGAGTACCTATATGAGTGAATAAGTGGTTGTGTGAGTATCTGTATTGGTGTGGGAGTGGCTGTGTGACTGGCTGTATTAGTGAGAGAGTGGGTGTGTGACTGGCTGTATGGGTGACTGAGTAGCTGTGTGAGTGGCTTTATGGGTCTGTGAGTAGATATGTGAGTGACTGTAACAGTGACTAAGTGGCTGTATGAGTGGCTGTATGGGTGAATGACTGTACGTGTAAGTGGCTGTTTGAGTGGGTGTCTGGTTAACTGGTTGGCTGTGTGTGTCTTTTGTGAGTGGCTGTATGGGTAAATGATGACATATGTGAATGACTGCATGGGTGTGTGTATGAGTGGTTGTATGGTGAGTGGGTGGTTCTGTTGAGTGGCTGGGTGAGTGAGTGGTTATATGGGTGCATAAGTGGGTGTATAAGTAGCTGTATGGGTGAGTAAGTGGCTGTGTGAGGGACAATGGGTCAGTGAGTGGCTCTATGGATCAGTGAGTGGGTGTGTGAGTGGTTGTATGGGTGTGTGAGTGGGTATATGACTGATTGTGTGGATGTGTGAGTGGTTCTGTGGATGATGTCATCAGTGATGTCATTTGAGATGTCATCAGTGATGTCATGAGTGATTTAACTGGCCATGTCATCAGTGATGTAATATGTTAGGTCATAAGCAGTGTATTAGGGGTGAGTTAGCTCAGGCAACTATAACTGCTGAATTTCACTAATTTTGTATCAGTAAAATCTGAGTCTAACTATAATGTCCCTGTAACCTTTCTTTCTTTCAGTGAATATATATACATATCAGATGAGCCGAAACGCGTAATGGCGACGGAGCAATAAAATAACTTGCAAAGCACTGACCAATGGGTCTGTATCCGTGTTTGGAGATATCCAGGAGGCAATGGAATGGAGTAATATCCTATCTATCTATCTATCTATCTATCTATCTATCTATCTATCTATCTATCTATCTATCTATCTATCTATCTATCTATCTATCTATCTATCTATCTATCTATCTATCTATCTATCTATCTATCTATCTATCTATCTATCTATCTATCTATCTATCTATCTATCTATCTATCTATCTATCTATCTATCTATCTATCTATCGCTATAGATATCAATGGATATCTATATATCTATATATATATATGTCTATAGCTATATAAATATACATATGTCTATAGCTATTACCAACTGGCAGTCGGTAGTTATAGTTAGGACTTTGTTTCTATTCAAAAAGTGTTTTTTCTTTTGCCAATATCTTTGACGCCGTTTGACGAATCTTTGCAAAACTTTCCAAATTAATGACCAGGTCAGCTCCAGCCTTGAAAGTTTGGGGGTGATTCATCAAGTATGGGCCGAGAAAAAAGGGGGGTCCCAAAACACGTTTCCCCATGTGAATATATATTCATGTGAACAAGGTCGTTGTTCGACCGAAACGCGTCATGGCGGACTACATGGTGGCAATAAAGTAAACAAACTGCACAAATTACTGGGTCTACTCTCGTTTCTTCCGAAGGACCTTCTGGAGCTAATGCGAGTATATATATATATATATATATATATATGGTTCAACAATGGCCCGAAAGCATTTAGGAATGCACTCTCAGCAAATAGAACCAGTTGGTTTATTTTTCAAAACGGGAACTTGCAGTAAATAACCCCCGGTCATTCTTCCATTAGACCTGACGCGTTTCGAGGCTGCTGCCTCTTCTTTCGAGGTCGCTTTTGAAAGTCTCGCACATGGTTCCAATTAGCATGCTTTTGATCCACCCCCAGTGGGCTTGCACGCTGGGACTTGTAGTCCTTTGGAAATTAGTATTCGCCCTTCGTAGGGACTGCGTGTACTTCCTATTTGGAAAAAGCATTAAAATCAATTCAGTTCACCCGCAGTGGGCCCAGGGATTAAGTTCAAGTTCAATTTACCATATTCGCTGTGCCGCATATCGCGTCAGGACACAGTTCCTAGCGCGGCCTCCTGATGTGTAGGATGGTGCTACTCCTCACGGCAGGGCAGCCGTGTCAATTAATGGTTCAACAATGGCCCGAAAGCATTTAGGAATGCACTCTCAGCAAATAGAACCAGTTGGTTTATTTTTCAAAACGGGAACTTGCAGTAAATAACCCCCAGTCATTCTTCCATTAGACCTGACGCGTTTTGAGGCTGCTGCCTCTTCTTCCGAGGTCGCTTTTGAAAGTCTCGCACATGGTTCCAATTAGCATGCTTTTGATCCACCCCCAGTGGGCTTGCACGCTGGGACTTGTAGTCCTTTGGAAATTAGTATTCACCCTTCGTAGGGACTGCGTGTACTTCCTATTTGGAAAAAGCATTAAAATCAATTCAGTTCACCCGCAGTGGGCCCAGGGATTAAGTTCAAGTTCGAATTACCATATTCGCTGTGCCGCATATCGCTTCAGGACACAGTTCCTAGCGCGGCCTCCTGATGTGTAGGATGGTGCTACTCCTCACGGCAGGGCAGCCGTGTCAATTAATGGTTCAACAATGGCCCGAAAGCATTTAGGAATGCACTCTCAGCAAATAGAACCAGTTGGTTTATTTTTCAAAACGGGAACTTGCAGTAAATAACCCCCGGTCATTCTTCCATTAGACCTGACGCGTTTCGAGGCTGCTGCCTCTTCTTCCGAGGTCGCTTTTGAAAGTCTCGCACATGGTTCCAATTAGCATGCTTTTGATCCACCCCCAGTGGGCTTGCACGCTGGGACTTGTAGTCCTTTGGAAATTAGTATTCACCCTTCGTAGGGACTGCGTGTACTTCCTATTTGGAAAAAGCATTAAAATCAATTCAGTTCACCCGCAGTGGGCCCAGGGATTAAGTTCAAGTTCAATTTACCATATTCGCTGTGCCGCATATCGCTTCAGGACACAGTTCCTAGCGCGGCCTCCTGATGTGTAGGATGGTGCTACTCCTCACGGCAGGGCAGCCGTGTCAATTAATGGTTCAACAATGGCCCGAAAGCATTTAGGAATGCACTCTCAGCAAATAGAACCAGTTGGTTTATTTTTCAAAACGGGAACTTGCAGTAAATAACCCCCGGTCATTCTTCCATTAGACCTGACGCGTTTCGAGGCTGCTGCCTCTTCTTCCGAGGTCGCTTTTGAAAGTCTCGCACATGGTTCCAATTAGCATGCTTTTGATCCACCCCCAGTGGGCTTGCACGCTGGGACTTGTAGTCCTTTGGAAATTAGTATTCACCCTTCGTAGGGACTGCGTGTACTTCCTATTTGGAAAAAGCATTAAAATCAATTCAGTTCACCCGCAGTGGGCCCAGGGATTAAGTTCAAGTTCAATTTACCATATTCGCTGTGCCGCATATCGCTTCAGGACACAGTTCCTAGCGCGGCCTCCTGATGTGTAGGATGGTGCTACTCCTCATATATATATATATATATATATTCACATTCACTGAAAAAACCATAGGTTTCAGGCACGTTCTAGTTAGAAATTCACTGATGACATCACTGATGACATCTCATATGACATCACTGATGACATCATCCACGTGATAATTTGATGCATCTTCTCACACCCTAATATAACCTTTGATACACCCACTCTAAATTACAGACTGCCATTATCAAAACCATAGACACCATAGACACTCCAACACCAATAACTACATACCCACTCACTGATTCTTAGGTTTACACACACATCTACTCACTCATTCGTACAGTCACTCATACTTATGGTCACTCAGTACAGGACTATCATATGCACTCATACACCTATATAGACACTCACACATCGCCACACATCCATAGAGGTGCTAACACACACCTAGTCAGTCATGCAAATAATTAATCACACTGCCATTTACTCACCTATACAGTTATACGCACACCAGCTCACTTACTCATACAAATATTAGCACATTCGTATGCTCTTATACAATCACTGATACAAGCACACACTCATCCATACAGCCACTCTCACAATTACACACTCTCACTTATGGCCATTTATATACTCCAACACACATATATACTGCCTTTCACATATGTAGTTATTCACACATGTACCACTGAGATATACAGTCACTCACTAACACACCCATACACACACTCACCCACCCATACAATCCATCACAGATGCACTCTTCAAACCATACACCCAGTGAATCACCCACTCATACATCTATGCACAGAGTCACACACACCCCACCCACGCAAACACTCAGGCACCCATACAGATACTCAGACAACCAATCAATAACCCATATAGACACTCATGTAGCTATTCACAAACCCATGCAGCCGCTTACACACCAACAGACAGACGGATACAGACATTCACACAGCTTAGTCACTAACCCATGCATTCAGTAAGATACGTTTAATCACTCACTTATAGAGTCAGTCATGCACCTGCTAAATCATCCATTCAGACACTTATACACCCATTCATTCTTCAATACGCCTTTCCCTATATATATATATTAAACATTTAAACTTTACAGAAACACACAGTCACTGGATGATGTCATCAGTGATGTCATTTGAGATGTCATCAGTGATGTCATCAGTGATGTCACTGACCATGTCAAGAGTGATGTAATATGTGATGTCATCAGCAGTGTATTGCGGGGGTGCGAGTTATAGTTAGCTGAACTAACTATAACGGGGGAATTTCAATGGTTTTGTACGAGTGAAAATTGCAGCTATCTATAACGCCCCTTAAACCTATGGTTTTTTCAGTGAATTTTTAAGGTTTTTTAAATGCTAACTCCTAACTATAACATGCCTGAAACCTATGGTTTTTTCAGTGAATTTCAAAGGTTTTTTAAATGCTAATTTCTAACTATGCCTACAGAGATAGGACATGTGAAGAAAGAAGAAAAAACGCACAGAAAGAAAAAAAAGAAATGCAGAAAGAAGCAACAGAAGTCCTCAAAGACGAAGAAAAGTGCAGGAAGAAGGATAACGTGCAGAAATAACAAACAGAAGAGCAGAAAGAAGCCTTGTTGCAAAATCATCCTGTACCCTCAACTTTTTCAGACTGATACTGGTGGTAACTGAGTCTGACTAACCAGTCCTAGAGCCAGAGCTATGTTAAAAGACACTCAGAATACAGTGAAAACACCTACATACACGAGGGAACACTATGCGTTGGGGCCCCCCTGTGATTAGCATGACCCCCTCTGTAAGCCCCTAGTATATAATAGGGCAGGGGATTAAAACTACCTCTTAAAACGCGCCACAGGGTGTGTTTGCACACGTCACCTCAGGCCCCGTCCCCTCCCTTCCCCACTGTGTAAACACGCCCTGTGGCCGTTTTAAGTTGGGAGATTAAGTCCCCTTGAATCCTGAGGGTCCTTAGGGTCCTACTAGACCACTAGGTACCTCCAGTAAGCACCACAGAGCTGCGTTGCGGAGAGATGTAAAAAGGGGCACGGCCTAGACCACCTCTCTGCAACGCAGCGCAGTGGCGCTTACTGGAAGCACCTGGTGGGCTAGTTGGCCCCCAGGGTCCCTCAGGATTGAAGGGGAATTATTTCCCCAACTTAAAACGCGCCACAGGGTGTGTTTGCACATGTTAACTCAGGCCCCGTCCCCTCCCTTCACCACTGTGTAAACACGCCCTGTGGCCATTTTTAGTTGGGAGATTAAGTTCATTTGAATCCTGAGGGTCCCTAGGGTCCAACTAGCCCACTAGGTACCTCCAGTAAGCACCACAGAGCTGCGTTGCAGAGAGGTGTAAAAGGTGGCACGGCCTGGACCACCTCTCTGCAACGCAGCTCAGTGGCGCTTACTGGAAGCACCTGGTGGGCTAGTTAGCCCCCAGGGGCCCTCAGGATTGAAGGGGAATTATTTCCCCAACTTAAAACGCGCCATAGGGTGTGTTTGCGCACGTCACCTCAGGCCCCGTCCCCTCCCTTCCCCACTATGTAAACACGCCCTGTGGCCGTTTTAAGTTGGGAGATTAAGTCCCCATGAATCCTGAGGGTCCCTAGGGGCAAAATAGCCCACTAGGTACGTCTAGTAAGCGGCATTGCAGAGAGGTGTAAAAAGTGGCACGGCCTGCACCACATCTGCAACGCAGAGCAGTGGCGCTTACTGGAAGCACCTGGTGGGCTAGTTGGCCCCCAGGGTCCCTCAGGATTGAAAGGGAATTATTTCCCCAACTTAAAACGTGCCACAGGGTGTGTTTGCACACGTCACCTCAGGCCCCGTCCCCTCCCTTCACCACTGTGTAAATGCGCCCTGTGGCCGTTCTAAGTTTAGAGATTAAGTCCCTTTTAATCCTAAGGGTCCCTAGGGTCAAACTAGCCCACTAGGTACCTCCAGTAAGCACCACAGAGCTGCGTTGCATAGAGGTGTAAAAAGGGGCGTGGCCTCAGAACACCTGTCTGCAACGCAGCTCCCTGGCACATACTGGAGATACCTGTTGGGCTAGTTGGCCCTCAGGGACCCTCAGTATTGAAGGGGAATTAATTCCCCAACTTACAAAAGGCCAGGGAGCGCGTTTGCAGAGTGCTGCAAGGAGGGGGCGTGGCCTCCGGCGCGATGCCGGTCTTTTATTTATTTTATTTTTTAAAGAAGGAGGGCTGTGTGGCCCCCCTTCTTTTTCTAATGTATTGGCCCTGGGGACCCCAACCCCCAGGGCCTGCACCCTAATTTTTTTTGTTGAAAAAAATTAATTTGGAAGGGGGCCGCGTGGCCCCCCTCCCAAGGCCTTAATCGGCCCCGGGGACCCCATCCCCCGGCTCATGGCCTTTTTTATTTTTATTCTTTTGGAGGGGGGCTGCGTTGCCCCCCTCCTCAGGCCACTTATGGCCCCTGGGACCCCATCCTCCGGGGCCGGCCTTTGTTTTTTATTATTTTTAAAAAATATATATTTATAGAAACACCTAGGACATGCTGGACAAACCGTATGTACCTATCACCATGACGATTTGCGTGATATTCATTAAAAGGCGACTATGCATACAATGAATCCATGTGGAATGTATTTACACCGCTAGTGAAGCTCTGACGTGTCTGACGCCCTACCGTGCCTAATCCCGACGCCCTCGCCGGTTAGTTCTCTCCAAGTAAACACCCTTGTCGTTTATTTATACAAACATGGGTAGCTATTGACGGGCACATTTAATACACACGCACACCAAGCCATTCAAAGGGGATTCGACAAAAATTCGACCAAACTATGCAAGAAACCCCCTCACGGTTAATAAAACACACATCCACCGCCGGATGTGTAAAACTTTTTATTTTACTCTCTGAAAAGGAAACAAACCTCACTTGAGAGTCACAGTGTGCTCCTGGCTGAGCCCAATGCTGTGTTACACCCACCAGTGCCCGCCGAGTGCCACACACCTCTGTGTTGTATTCCACCAGCTAGTGCGTATGCTATGACACTCTCTAGCCCATGTGCACTGTAACACCACCCCGTGAATATGTCATGCCACACTTGCCTTCGCACGGGTTATATTGCCCCATCTAACATGCCTTCCTCGATGCCTATGTTATAACGCACAGCGCTATGCCATACATATTACAATCTGGAATCCATATCTTTGTCACAGTGCATATGCAACGTTACACTCCCAGCACATATTTTATATTACAACTTTAGAGACTAGTTAGGTTACACAACACTGCCCTGTGCATATTACACTCCAAGGCGCATATCGCATAGCACGTGCTAGTGCCTGTGCTATCTCGCGCTCTCCAATGAATCTGTCATTGCGCACAATATATTGCATTTTATATTTCACGCCCCGGTTCATCTTATATCACACTTTTTGGTGCATAGTTTTTACCATATACTATATCTAGTTTTCATTTTCAATCGTGCTCTCAGGACTATGTTCTATATAACATTGCGTCCACCTACCCTTTTCAAGGGCATTACATTTTGCGATGGGGGGTGGAGGGTCAGGTGGTGTTTCTGCCAAGTGAGCCCGGAGTCACAGTCACAAACGTCCTCTTCTTCCTGAATAAAAGTGAGATTATGCTGCATACTTGTTCATATTTTAAGTAGTTCACACAGACACACATTTTAAAAACAATAAAGTTCCTAATACCCACCTTCTCTGAACAGTTAGCTTGCTGCCCCATCCACCTCCTCCCTATCCTCTGTTGTCTGAATCCATGGACTAGCCTCCTCCCTCCTGCCATGCATGGTCTGATGTGCTGCCACTGCCCTCCATTTAGCATGATGTATCAGTCCACTCCTCCTGCACTCCATTGCCCAATTCTATGGCCCATCATTGACCTCCTGCTTAGCCTCTGTGCTTAGCTTGCTGCCCCTATTCTCCTTCCCCCTGCTCTCCGATGTCTTTGTGCATGCCCCTGCTCCATCCTTTTTGCCCACCATGTTCCATGGACCTGCCACTCCTATCTACTCTTAGTGTTCTATTGAGCTGCCACTCCCCTCCCACCTGCCTAGCATTGTCAGATGACTGTAACCTGTCCCTGCCACCTCCACCCTGCCTGTCCACATGCCATGCCCCTATCCCCTTCCTCCTGTCCCCCATGGTCTATTTTACTGCCACACTCTTCTGCCCTCCCTGATCTGTTGTGCTGCAACTGCTCCTCCTGCCTGCCCCACACGGTCTGTTGTGAGGCCCCTTCCCCTGAACTCTCTTGTCTGTGCCCAGGTCCTGACCCTCCCTTCTATCCTCCATGGTCCTTTGTGCATGCCCCTGCACCCTCCTTCTTGCCCATCATAGCCATTGTGCTGCCACTAACCCTCCCGCTTGCCATGCATGGTCTTCTGTGCTGCCATGGCCCCTCCCACCTTTCCTGTGTGGTCAGCTAGCTGCCCCTGACTCCCTCCCACCTTCCCTCCATGGTCTGTGTGTATGCCATATTAGTCTCACGGTTGCTCTCCATGGTGTGTCATGTTTCTAGTGCCCATCCTGCCTGACCTCCATGGTCATCGTGCTGCTCCTGCCCTGCCCCTTGCCCCCAGCCCTCTGTTTCCATGTGCAGACCCCTATTCCCTCCCTCCTGGCTTGTCTGTTCCATTGTAATGCCCCTGATCTGTCCCTCCTGCCCTTTATGGTCTGTTATGCTGCAGCTTTCTCTCCTGTCTGTCCATTATGGTCAGCTAGATACCATTGCCTCTTTCCCCTCTGTTCTCTGTTGTCCATGTGCATGGTCCTGTCCCCTCCCTATTGCTTTCTATGGATTGTTGTGCTGCACTTCCGTCACGCATGCCCTGTGTAGTGTATTGTGCTGCTGCAAACCCTGATGCCTGCCCTGTAGGGTCAGTTTGGTGCACCTCTCGATGTCCCTCCTGTCCTCTGTTATCCGATGCCATGTCCCTAGCTCAATTCCTCCTGCCTACCATGATCCAATGTACCATACTTAAGAACATTTTGAACTTGGTAAGAGGGAGATTTTGAAAAAAAACTGGGTTTTTGATTTTCCCCTTTGAGTTACATTAAAAAAGAGGAGATTGTAGACAGGAGACAGATCAAATAAAGCTCATTTGAGCTTAAAAACATTGGTCGTTTCCGGCCTGAAACGGGTCTGTTGGCATGTATGGTTGTACTACCACTGCCTCTACCTTCTGCCCACAATGGTCTATTACATTGCCACAGCCTCTCTTGCCAGTCCTGTATTGTTGGTTTGTTGCCCCTGCCCCCCTTTCCACTGCCCTCCATAGTCTGTTGTGCTGCCACTGCCCTTCCTGCCTTCCCAGTGTGGTCAAATTGTTGCCTCTGCACTCTCCTACCTGCCTTCAATTTTCAGAGTCCGTGCCCCTGGCCGCTGCCTCTCAACAGTATCCCAATGAACAACTAGATTGCTAACATTCTATATTTATTACAAAAGTGTGGAACGCCTGACGTCTTCTTGATGTAATCAAAACTGAAATACCTAGAGCATTTCCTTTAGAAATTACATATACAGGAGGGTCTTATTTGCATCAAAATTATGGTTAGTGCTTGAAAAAACTAAAATGAGGACATCTTTTCTGAGTTTTCAAATAGCGACAAAGAACTTTTAAATTATTTGTAATCTTTATGTTTTTTTATCCAGTTGACCACTTGATTAAATGTTGCACTTAGGAGAGAGGATGTGGTATTACTTCCAGAGCTGCAGACTTTGCAACTGGGTAACCAGTTTGGAGTTTCTGCTTCAGCTCACCATTCTGTGATTCTGGTGAAATCACTTAATCTCCCCATGTCTACAACCAAAATGAATTTGATCTTGTGTGATGTAACCAATGCTCATGTAAAGCACTCCAATACCTGACAAGTCTGCACTATATAAAACTGCAAATACACAAAAAAGAAGTGTTTTGCACACTTCTTTCATTGGGCTACATGTGGGCTACATCTGGGTGATATTTGTGCTGCATTTGGGCTCTTTTGTCTCTGGTGGCCATCTTGGGAGATTTATTTGTTATGAAGTTTCCTAATTTCTTCATTTACTGCAGTCTCCTCAGTAGGAAATGCTTTCAGTTTCTTACTTTGATTCCATCAAGAAGGTATTCAGATATGTCACACATTTGCCATGAATTCTGAATGTTAGCACTCTAGTTGCTCATTAGATCACTGTAGTAAAGCTACTGCTCACCACGGAAATCTGCTGCTGGTATTAAAAGTGCATGTTTCAGTCTGCATATCAGAATTTTTTAATGAAATAGAAGAGGATTTGAGAAGTCACTCAAAATGTGCCCTAATTTTTCTTTCTTCAACACTAATCATAATTTCTATGGCAAAATGAACCCTCTCATTGTGTTCCTTTTTAAATTAAATGTCTTAAGTGTTACCCGTTTATTCCAATCAGGATGGCTTCAGGTGTGCCATACTTATGTCATAAGAAAGACAGTAAGCGCTCTAGTTGTTCTTAGGAACACTCTGGGACATTCTGTCATTGGGCTATACTTGGGCTACATCTGGGTGATATTTGGGCTACATTTGGGCTCTTTTGTCTCTGGTGGCCATCTTGGGAGATTTATTTGTTATGAAGTTTCCTAATTTCCTCATTTACTGCAGTTTCCTCAGTAGGAAATACTTTCAGGTTTTTACTTTGGTTCCATCAAGAAGACATTCAGATGTGTCACACATTTGCCATAAATTCTGAATGTTAGCACTCTAGTTGCTCATTAGATCACTGTAGTAAAGCTACTGCTCACCAGGGAAGTCTGCTGCTGGTATTCAAAGTGCATGTTTCAGTCTGCATGTCAGAATGTTTTTATGAAATAGAAGAGGATTTGAGAAGTCAAAATGTGCCCTAATTTTTCTTTCTGCAGCACTAATCATAATTTCTATGGCAAAATGAACCCCCTCATTTTGTTCCTTTGTAAATTAAATGTTTTAAGTGTTACCACTTTATTCCAATCAAGATGGCTTCAGGTGTGCCATACTTTTGTCATAAGTAAGACTGTTAGCGCTCTAGTTGTTCTTTGAAACACTCTGGGACATTCTGTCATTGGGCTATAATTGGGCTACATCTCGGTGATATTTGTGTTACATTTGGGCTCTTTTGTCTCTGGTGGCCATTTTGGGAGACTTATTTCTTTTGAAGTTTCCTAATTTCCTCATTTACTACAGTCTCCTCAGTAGGAAATACTTTCAGTTTTTTACTTTGATTCCATCAAGAAGGCATTCAGATGTGTCACACATTTGCCATAAATTCAGAATGTTAGCACTCTAGTTGCTTATTAGATCACTGTAGTAAAGCTACTGCTCACCAGGGAAGTCTGCTGCTGGTATTGAAAGTGCATTTTTCAGTCTGCATGTCAGAATTTTTTAATGAAATAGAAGAGGATTTGAGAACTCACTCAAAATGTGCCCTAATTTTCTTTTTTCCGCACTAATCATAATTTCTATGGCAAAATGAACCTCCTCATTGTGTTCCTTTTAAATTAAACTACTCACTCTCTACTACTCACTCACTACTATTTTCTACTACTCACTCTCTTCTACTCTCTCTCTACTACTCTCTACTACTCTCTACTACTACTCTCTACATCCTCACTCTCTACTACTCACTCTCTACTACTCACTCTCTACTACTCACTCTACTGCGCTCTACTACTCTCTACCACTCACTCTCTACTACTCTACTACTCACTCTCTGCTACTCTCTCTCTACTACTCTCTACTACTCACTCTCTACTACTCTCTACTACTCACGCTCTGCTACTCACTCTCTACTACTCTCTAATACTCTCTCTCTGCTACTCACTCTCTACTACTCTCTACTACTCACTCTCTACTACTCTCTACTACTCACTCTCTACTACTCTCTGCTACTCTCTACTACTCACTCTCTACTACTCTCTACTACTCACTCTCTAATACTCACTCTCTAATACTCACTCTCTACTACTACTCTCTACTACTCACTATCTGATACTTTCTCTACTACTCTCTATTACTCGCTCTCTACTCTCTACCTCTCTACCTCTCTCTACCTCTCTCTCTACTACTCTCTACCTCTCTACCTCTACCTCTCTACCTCTACACCTCTACCTATACACCTCTACCTCTCTACCTCTCTCGTACATGCACACATATGCACATATATATATGCTCTTTTGTCTGAGGTGGCCATCTTGGGAGACTTATTTGTTTTGAAGTTTCCTAATTTCCTCATTTACAACAGTCTCCTCAGTAGGAAATACTTCCATTTTTTTTTACTTTCATTCCATCAAGAAGGCATTCAGATGTGTCACACATTTGCCATAAATTCGGAATGTTAGCACTCTAGATGCTTATTAGATCACTGTAGTAAAGCTACTGCTCACCAGGGAAGTCTGCTGCTGGTATTGAAAGTGCATGTTTCAGTCTGCATGTCAGATTTTTTTAATGAAATAGAAGAGGATTTGAGAAGTCACTCAAAATGTGCCCTAATTTTCTTTTTTCCGCACTAATCATAATTGCTATGGCAAAATGAACCTCCTCATTGTGTTCCTTTTAAATTAAACTTCTCACTCTCTACTACTTTCTACTACTCACTCTACTGCTCTCTACTACTCTCTACCACTCACTCTCTACTACTCTACTACTCACTCTCTACTACTCTCTACTACTCTCTCTCTACTACTCCCTCTCTACTACTCACTCTACTACTCACTCTCTACTACTCTACTACTCTCTGCTACTCTCTACTACTCACTCTCAACTACTCACTCTCTACTACTCTCTACTACTCACTCTACTACTCTCTCTCTACTACTCTCTACTACTCTCTACTACTCTCTACTACTACTCTCTACTACTCACTCTCTACTACTCACTCTCTACTACTCTCTACTACTCACTCTACTGCTCTCTACTACTCTCTACCACTCACTCTCTACTACTCTACTACTCACTCTCTACTACTCTCTACTACTCTCTCTCTACTACTCCCTCTCTACTACTCACTCTACTACTCACTCTCTACTACTCTACTACTCTCTGCTACTCTCTACTACTCACTCTCAACTACTCACTCTCTACTACTCTCTACTACTCACTCTACTACTCTCTCTCTACTACTCTCTACCACTCACTCTCTACTACTCTACTACTCACTCTCTACTACTCACTCTACTACTCTCTACTACTCTCTCTCTACTGCTCACTCTCTACTACTCACTCTCTACTACTCTACTACTCACTCTCCACTACTCATTCTCTACTACTCGCTCTCTACTACTCTCTACTACTCACTCTACTACTCACTCTCTACTACTCTACGACTCTCTACTACTCTCTCTGCTACTCACTCTCTACTACTCACTCTCTACTACTCTACTACTCTCTCTACTACTCACTCTCTACTACTCACTCTCTACTACTCTCTACTACTCTCTCTCTACTACACACTCTCTACTACTTGCTCTCTAGTACTCACTCTACTACTCACTCTACTACTCACTCTCTACTACTCACTCTCTACTATTCTCTACTACTCACTCTCTACTACTCCACTACTCTCTGCTAATCACTCTCTACTACTCTCTCTCTCTCTACTACTCACTCTCTACTACTCACTCTCTACTACTCTACTACTCACTCTCTACTACTCTCTACTACTCTCTCTCTACTACTCCCTCTCTACTACTCACTCTACTACTCACTCTCTCCTACTCACTCTCTACTACTCTACTACTCTCTGCTACTCTCTACTACTCACTCTCTACTACTCACTCTCAACTACTCACTCTCTACTACTCTCTACTACTCACTCTACTACTCTCTGCTACTCTCTACCACTCACTCTCTACTACTCTCTACCACTCACTCTCTACTACTCTACTACTCACTCTCTACTACTCTCTCTCTACTACTCACTCTCTACTACTCACTCTACTACTCTCTACTACTCTCTCTCTACTGCTCACTCTCTACTACTCATTCTCTACTACTCTACTACTCACTCTCCACTACTCATTCTCTACTACTCGCTCTCTACTACTCACTCTACTACTCACTCTCTACTACTCTACTACTCTCTACTACTCTCTCTGCTACTCACTCTCTACTACTCTCTACTACTCACTCTCTACTGCTCACTCTCTACTACTCTACTACTCTCTACTACTTTCTCTACTACTCACTCTCTACTACTCACTCTCTACTACTCTCTACTACTCTCTCTCTACTACACACTCTCTACTACTTGCTCTCTAGTACTCACTCTACTACTCACTCTACTACCCACTCTCTACTACTCACTCTACTACTCACTCTCTACTACTCTCTACTACTCACTCTCTACTACTCCACTACTCTCTACTAATCACTCTCTACTACTCTCTCTCTACTAGTCACTCTCTACTACTCACTCTCTACTACTCTCTACTACTCACTCTCTACTACTCTCTCTCTACTACTCTCTACTACTCACTCTCTACTACTCTCTACTACTCACTACTACTCACTCTCTACTACTCTCTACTACTCTCTCTCTACTACTCTCTACTACTCACTGTACTACTCATTCTCTACTACTCTCTCTCTGCTACTCAGTCTCCACTACTCACTCTCTACTACTCTCTACTACTCACTCTCTAATACTCACTCTCTACTACTCACTCTCTACTACTCACTCTACTACTCACTCTTTACTACTCTCTACTACTCTCTACTTCTTACTCTCTACTACTCTCTACTACTCACTCTCTACTACTCACTCTACTACTCTCTCCTACTCACTCTCTGCTACTCTCTCTACTACTCTCTACGACTCTCTCTCTACTCTCTATTACTCATCCTCTACTCTCTACCTCTCTACCTCTCTCTACCTCTCTCTCTACTACTCTCTACCTCTCTACCTCTACCTCTCTACCTCTATGTCTCTACCTCTACACCTCTACCTCTCTACCTCTCTCTACCTCTCTCTACACGCACACATATGCACATATATGCATATGCATTTATATATATGTAGGTATATATATATATATACATACATAAACATATATATAATCTGCATATCTATATAAATACAAATATAAATGCATGCATACATATACATATATGCATGTTATGTACATGGAATTTTGAAAAACACTAATAAAAGCAAAGCTAAAAAGCCACCTAATTACAAACAGAATTGCTTTAACTTAAACGAGGGCGAGACCTATTCCATTTTCAATGCTTGTTTACTTTGGTTCCATCAAGATGGCATTCAGATGTGACACATTTGCCATAAATTCTGAATGGTAGCACTCTAGTTCCTCATTAGATCACTGTAGTAAAGCTACTGCTCACCAGGGAAGTCTGCTGCTGGTATTCAAAGTGCATGTTTCAGTCTGCATGTCAGAACTTTTTAATGAAATAGAAGAGGATTTCTGTCATTGGGCTATACTTGGGCTACATCTCGGTGATATTTGTGCTTCATTTGGGCTCTTTTGTCTCTGGAGGCCATCTTGGGAGACTAGTTATGAAGTTTCCTAATTTCCTCATTTACTACAGTCTCCTCAGTAGGCATACTGTCAGTTTTTTACTTTGATTCAATGAAGAAGGCATTCAGATGTGTCACACATTTGCCATAAATTCAGAATGTTAGCACTCTAGTTGCTCATTAGATCACTGTAGTAAAGCTACTGCTCACCAGGGAAGTCTGCTGCTGGTATTGAAAGTGCATGTTTCAGTCTGCATGTCAGAATTCTTTAATGAAATAGAAGAGGATTTGAGAAGACTCTCAAAATGTGCCCTAATTTTTCTTTCTGCAGCACTAATCATACATTCTATGGCAAAATGAACCCCCTCATTTTGTTCCTTTTTAAATTAAATGTTTTAAGAGTTCCCACTTTATTCCAATCAAGATGGCTTCAGGTGTGCCATATGTTTATCATAAGTAGGAGTGCTTGCGCTCTAGTTGTTCTTTGGAACACTCTGGGAAGCTGCAGTAGAACACAAAGGAAGCAACTGACAATCTCTGCCCTTGTTGGATGTACATGTTTTACTGAGAATGTCAGACTTCATTCTCACATGACTAAGAAAGATAATGTGAATTTGCAGAAAATATGCTCTCAGTTTAGCTTATAGATCACCTTCCAAACCTCTGTGGGAAAAGCATGTGAAAATAGTTTTCTCTCAAACATGATTCATGATATCCCAGCAGAAGGCTTTTTCACATGGTAAAATCTCCTTAGAACATACCACAATTCCTAAAATGAGTATGGTACCATCAACAAATGATTTATAATGTAACTAAAGTCTTAAAACCTCCTATTAACTGCAATGCTTTTTAGTGAGGTGCTATCATGTATATTGGTCCCAAGATGGCTGCCAACACTTCTTGGATGAAGTGCTGACAGCCAATCAGATCTCACGATGAGATGTGTGGTTAGGCTCCGCCCAGATATATATGTGATTTTACTTTTGATTTTCTCAGGAACTACTGAACGGATTTACACCATTTAAGCAAAAGGCATGACTCTGAACCAAGGTCTACCTTTCTGCCAAATTTGGTGTAATTCCGTTCAGCAGTTCGGGCTGTAGCTGCGTCAACAGGTCCTATGGGAAATTGCATGGGGAAAAAGCGTTTAGGGACCCCCCTTTTTTCTCAGCCCCAGCTTGACGAATCACCACAAAACTTTCAGGATAGGAGCGGACCGGAGCTGGCCAAAAGTTTGGAAAATTTTACGAAGATTTGTCAACCGGCGCCAGACTTATTGGGAATAGAATGTTGCGGATTTCCTATGGAAAATAGGTCCTAACTATAACTACCTAGGTAATATATATATATATATATATATATATATATATATATATATATCTATATCTATATTTATTTAGTATACTATGTATACATGTGAAAATGTGTCGGTCCTCCTGCTTGCCTCGGTGACACAGAAAAAATGGGTGGAACTGACGTCAGCACGCCGACGAGGTCATCTCATGGCTCCGATGACGTCATACGGTGTCGCGAGCGGAGACGTGCTATTATGATGTCCTCGTCGATGTGGGAGAGCTAGGAAAGAATTTCAACGGAATGTTTGTGCAGGGGATATTTACCTAAGTGTTCAGGCTAGTCCTTTGGGAGCAACTGTTTATGTTGCCACTCCAGAAACCGAAACCAGTGATCCAAGGGTAGAGGCCCTGGAGATGGCACACGAGGTGGGGAGCCCAGTCGTGTGCACCGACCGGGCAGCGAAGTGACAAGCACCACTACCCACAAAAAAGGTAACGAGGGCACTGAATAACACAGGATCTTCTCTTTGTGTCTGGCAGGAACAACAAGGTTAAAATGCCCTAGTTCCAAAATGTAGAATTAGTGCTACAATGGTCTTCAAGAGGACCTGCGATGTATGCCGCTTCTGTCTCCCGTACCCTGGAGGCGGCACATGGGTCATGTGGTACGGTCATACTGCGGTGGGATGCACACTCGTTTACTCTCATGGCACTGCTCCACACTTCGGGGAGGACGCTTTCCATTAGCTGTGTTTTCTGATGACTTGTTCCGCCGGCCCCGTCCAGCAACAGAACTCCTTTAGATCCAAACATACACGCTCACCGGAAGTTAAACCAGGCCACGCGGACACTTTCACAATACAACAGCCGGGAATGCACATTTCGGTAAAAAAACACATTCCTTCCTCCTAATTTATCAACTAAATGACTCACTGAAGAACAGGGGCCAGCTTCGATCGGTAAACAGCCATTACAATAACTTTTTTGCTTCGCGATACTATTACAACGCATGCATTACCACGCACGCGTTGTACATTGCGAAGTCATTACTAGGCATTTTTTTAGAACGCACGGATATGCCTTTACAACGAATTTCGTCGTGAAGGTATGTATGGTAAATGACCATGTGTTCTAAAGAAATGTAGATGATCCACTTCATTGTATGGAAACCGAGGCTGTTCCGTTTCCTCACAACGACGTGCACTGCCCCTCAGAGACGACTTGAAGCAGGAACCACGAGGAGAGAGGAACCATGACGAGTGAGAGCTAAGGGGGATTGGGCATGGGGTGGGAGTTACTTGTTTAGGGTTTAGGGTAGTGCAGTGGTGTTTGGGTAGTGTAGGGGGTCGTGCTGCGGGTAGTGTTTTAGGGTTTAGGGTAGTGCAGTGGTGTTTGGGTAGTGTGGGGGTTGTGCTGGGGGTAGTGTTTTAGGGTAGTGCATTGGTGTTTGTGTAGAGTAGGGGATCGTGCTGGCTGTAGTGTTTTAGCGTATAGGGTAGTGCAGTGGTGTTTGTGTAGTATAGGGGGTCATGCTGGGGGTAGTGTTTTAGGGTTTAGGTTAGTGCAGTGGTGTTTGTGTAGTATAGGGGGTCATGCGGGGCGTATAGGGGGTCGTGCTGGGGGTAGTGTTTTAGTGTATAGGGTAGTGCAGTGGTGTTTGTGTAGTGTAGGGGTCGTGCTGGGGGTAGTGTTTTAGGGTTTAGGTTAGTGCAGTGGTGTTTGTGTAGTATAGGGGGTCATGCGGGGCGTATAGGGGGTCGTGCTGGGGGTAGTGTTTTAGTGTATAGGGTAGTGCAGTGGTGTTTGTGTAGTGTAGGGGTCGTGCTGGGGGTAGTGTTTTAGGGTTTAGGGTAGTGCAGTGGTGTTTGGGTAGTGCAGGGGGTAGTGTTTTAGGGTTTAGGGTAAGGCAGTGGTGTTTGAGTAGTGTAAGGGGTCATGCTGGGGGTAGTGTTTTAGGGATTAAGGTAGTGCAGTGGTGTTTGTGTAGTATAGGGGTAGTGTTTTAAGGCTTAGAGTAGTGCAGTGGTGTTTGGGTAGTATAGGGGGTCATGCTGGGGGTAGTGTTTTAGGGTTTAGGGTAGTACAGTGGTGTTTGTGCAGTGTAGGGGCTCATGCTGGGGTAGTGTTGTAAGGTTTAGGGTAGTGCAGTGGTGTTTTTGTAGTGTAGGGGGTCATGCTGGGGTAGTGTTTCAGGGTTTAGGGTAGTGCAGTGGTATTTGTGTAGTGTAAGGGTTCGTGCTGGGGTTAGTGTTTTACGGTTTAGGGTAGTGCAGTGGAGTTTGTGTAGTATAGGGGGTCATGTTTTAGGGTAGTGTAGAGGTGTTTGGGTAGTGTAGGGGGTCATGCTAAGGGTAGTGTTTTAGGGTTTAGGGTAGTGCAGTGGTGTTTGGGTAGTATAGGGGGTCGTGCAGGGGGTAGTGTTTTAGGGTTTAGGGTAGAGCATTGGTTTTTGTGTAGTGTAGGGGGTCGTGCTGGAGATAGTGTTTTAGGGTCTTGGGTAGTGCAGTGGTGTTTGTGTAGTGTAGGGGGTAGTGTTTTAGGGTTTAGGTTAGTGCAGTGGTATGTGGGTAGTGTAGGGTTGTGCTTGGGGTAGTGTTTTAGGGTAGTGTAGTGGTGTTTAGGTAGTGTAGGGGTCGTGCTGGGGGTAGATGTAGGGTTTAGGGTAGTGCAGTGGTGTTTGGGTAGGGTAGGGGGTCATGCTGGGGCTAGTGTTTTAGGGTTTAGGGTAGTGCAGTGGTGTTTGGGTAGTGTAGAGTGTCATGTTGGGGGTAGTGTTTTAGGGTTTAGGGTAGTGCACTGGTGTTTGGGTAGTGTAGGGGGTCGTGCTGGGATAGATTTAGGGTTTAGGGTAGTGCAGTGGTATTTGTGTAGTGTAGGGTGTCGTGCTGGGGGTAGTGTTTTAGGGTTTAGGGTAGTGCAGTGGTGTTTGTGTAGTGTAGCGGGTCATGTTTTAGGGTAGTGCAGAGGTGTTTGGGTAGTGTAGGGGGTCATGCTAGGGGTAGTGTTTTAGGGTTTAGGGTAGTGCAGTGGTGTTTGGGTAGTGTAGGGGGTCATGCTGGGGGTAGTGTTTTAGGGTTTAGGGTAGTGCAGTGGTGTTTGTGTAGTATAGGGGGTAGTGTTTTAGGGTTTAGGGTAGTGCAGTGGTGTTTGGGTAGTGTAGGGGGTTGTGCTGGGGGTTGAGTTTTTGGGGTTTAGGGTAGTGCAGTGGTGTTTGTGTAGTGTAGGGGTCGTGGTTTAGGGAAGTGCAGTGGTGTTTGGGTAGTGTAGGGGTTCATGCTGGGGGTAATGTTTTAGGGTTTAGGGTAGTGCAGTGGTGTTTGTGTAGTCTAGGGGATTGGTGCTGGGATAGTGTTTTAGGGTTTAGGGTAGTGGTATGGTGTTTGGGCAGTGTAGGGGGTCGTGCTGGGGTAGTGTTTTAGGGTTTAGGGTAGTGCAGTGGTGTTTGGGTAGTGTTGTGGTCCATGCTGGGAGTAGTGTTTTAGGGTTTAGGGTAGTGCAGTGGTGTTTGGGTAGTGTAGGGGGTCGTGCTGGGGGTAGATTTACGGTTTAGGGTAGTGCAGTGGTGTGTGTGTAGTGTAGGGGTCGTGCTGGGGGTAGTGTTTTAGGGTTGTGGGTAGTGCAGTAGTGTTTGGTTAGTGTAGGGGGTCATGCTGGGGGTAGAGTTTTAGGGTTTAGGGTAGTGCAGTGGTATTTGTGTAGTATAGGGTATCATGCTGGGGGTAGTGTTTTAGGGTTTAGGGTAGTGCAGTGGTGTTTTGGGTAGTGTCTACCACTGTCGGTGGCAGGTCGATTACCTTGTTTAGAAGACTAACTGCACATAGATGTGATGCATCGTCAGTAGCAGTGTTCGATGCCGATGTTACCTGTGTGCCTGTTGATCCATCTCGTTCCTCAGCAGTAGCATGATGCGTCTGTGAGATCTCAATGAATGCCGTCATCAGGATCGGTAGCCTCTGGGGACAACAGCATGGGCCGTTATCGGGTCCAGCAGAGTATCGATATCCGTTGGCACGACTGATGGAAGTGTTAGACAGATGTCTAGCACGCATTCTTCACCGCAAAGCAGGCAGCGTAGAACAGGTAAGATGCAATCTTGCCAGATTGGTCTGAATGACATAAACCATGTGGTATTTAGTTCTCGTAGACGAGGTAAACCCAATAGATGCACTATGCGCTCACGACACCTCCTTTCCAGGAGAGCGTTCTCCAGGGTGCTGGGAGAGACGCTGGTGGATTGGTTTGCCGTAGCGTAGTAGTAGGAATAAAAACAGGATTCCTGCAACGAGTGCTAGAATTAGCGGCAGACCACCAAACGCAGAATGCATGAAGTTTGGAATTATTCCAAGGACTGCTTGAAAAGATGTTAACAGTCCCGAACATATGGTCTTAAATACATGCAAAATACCTCTCGTATCAGACATGTTTAAGATACGTCCCAACATTTCTGTGAAATGTGTAGGGCAATTTGTCCTTAACAGAGCCTGTATCTCAGCCGAAGTCCTTGCGACTTGTAGATCATAGGTTTCTTTGGCCGAGGTCAAAGGCACGGTTTGTTGTAAAAGAATGGCTTTTATTCTGCTTAAAGTATAAATTTGTATAGAAGAGATGTTCAGTGAAGGCCATAAAGGCGACTCCCTGACTGTGTCTATTTGGGGGAACAAGACTTACATACAGCAAGTGACCCTGGAAGTAACCGTTACTAGATATGGGATACCTGGCAACATGCCACAACAGCTCTGATCATTCAACATGAGGTAACTCCCATTTGAAAGTTGTCCAAATGTTGGATTAATCACAGCGGCTGGTGAACCTTGCAGGTGGCAGGATGAATTTGCAGTGGAACCGCTACAGGCTCCGTGTAGACTAACATCCCAACATATGAGTGAACCGCTCAGTGCATTTTCACAGTGTGTACCGCTAATAAACACTTCACGCCCCCCACTCCAACATCTGTGTGTGTAAGGTAAATCCCAGGATGTCCTGATGTTTTCTTTACCCAACCTTTCATATTTGCCTACTGGCATGTGTTTAAGGCAATACTGAAAATGGAAAGTTGTAACAGGCAGAGTTATTTTGCCATGTATGATCCATTCTGTAGCTGGTTTTTCTGCTACCGTAAATGGCATTTTTTCCAGTGTTTTAATGCTCAGCACTGTATACTTTGCTGCCCTTTGTGCCAGCTCAATCTGTTTATCAGTGAGATTGTAATCAGAAAAAAGAGAAGATGTGTTGATGAAACGCCAAGGCACATCACCTGCACGCAAGTTTTGTAGCGTCCAGCTTAATGACAGAATAGAATGTAATTGAGACTGGCTTTGACGCAGCAGGACCAAATCTTGTTCCACAATGTCTATAGCAGAGGATACAATGTTGCCCAATGAATATATCCTGGATGACAGAGTCGTTAACCCATTGTCGACAACAGCGAGAAATTTCTCTAAATTAATACGATCAATCTCTTGTATTCTTTATATTTCATGATAAGCAGCATAGATGCCGGTATGTATGAATTGTTTTTGACGTGGTTTTCTTGGACCTAGCAAGAATTCCCTAAGGTTTGCGTCTTCTTTAAGTAAAGATAAGTGTTGTTTCACATCCTCTAGTGTAGATGTCTGCAGCCAATCAAGGCATAGTTTTCCTACACTGTATGTTGTTACTATCCCTGGATGCTGTCTTTGAACATAGTGTGGGTCTGGCCTATTGATCGTTAGACCTTGTGTCTTGTTCAGGAATCTTTCTTGACAGATGTTTGTATCTGTGGGCCAGATCAACCATTTTTTCCATTCGGAATCTGATCTGTTGTTTTTTAAGATAGTATGTACGTCGACCACCCCCACTGTAATGCTATTACTTGCAGGTGCAGGTATGGACGGTGTGTTCATGTCTTTGATCTTGGCTAACCCAAGGCAAGACTTTTGTTGGACAGTGTCATTCAAAAACATTATCTGTTGTGGTATGATGCAGGCTCTAAACAAAGCTTCAATCCCCTGCACTTGCCAATCTTTTGTACCCCACACACATTTTGTGTTAATTGTGTCTTTCCAAAAGTCAAAACCCTGTCTAGACAGTTGGGCAACAAAGACAGCAGAATACATCTATTTCATATTGGTTAACATATTTTTCGTTCCTGTTTTGTTTACATTTTTAAAGTAAAATGTTTCTGGATTCAATGTATTGTATCCTGAAAATTATGGAAACTTCATTTCAAATGTTTTTGAGCTACCCCTTGGTGGTGTAGGACAATGTTCCCATTGGTTATACATAAATACATTTCTAGGTGTTGCAGATTTATGCAAGAATGATGACCATAGTGGTTGTAACAAAAAAGTTGTTCATAGTCCGTTGAACCCTCTAAGTATTCATGGTTAGAGAATGCAGCAGACCTTTCTAGATCAGACATCATGTTATTAACAGTCTCAAAGTCCCAATCATCAGAATAGGTACCGGAGGTAATAAGGTCACTTAATGAAATCTTAAATAAGTGTGGAATCTTCAAAAGTTCCGACGGACCGAATATATCATAATCCATTTTGTCCCAAACTATACCATCTTGTAGAGGAACGGCTGTGATGTACACTGCTGATAAGTCTCTTGCTTCACGATGGGATGATTTGTGTGGTTTCAAAAGTAAGTTCACATTTTTACTTTCTGTGTCTAAATGAATATATCTTCCATCTATCAACTTGTTTAGAGTTATTATTAAAGCTAGCCAAAGTAGAAAGAAAAATATTCCAGAAATAATCCATAGTTCAATCCATGGTGAAACCAGATAAGTCTTTCTCACGTGATGAAAAAGTCTTGTGCTTGTTCATTGAAAGTTCTTTTTGCTGGCGTTGTTTCAGGCTCGCTGGGATCCTCAGAAAAAGTATCAAAGTTAATGAAATAGCCAGACGCAGTTCTGTCAATGGTTGGAATTGCATCAGGATTTGTTGAATTTGCTGGAACTAGTGGATCACTTGCTACGTTGGTGTAGACCGGTGTATCTGGACGAACTGGTATTTGGGTTTCAAGAGGAATGAGTTCCATAGCATTGTTGCTTAGTCCTTCATTTCTTACTGTTGGATTCTCAATGGTGATGAGTCTTTCAGTTTGAACCTCTTGATTAGTAGCTAAAGGAGTGCGTCTGCTACTTGGTCGATGTCCACATGGCCTACTGCTTAGTATTGGCCACATAGTGTGGTTTGATGCGGTCGATGGACACAAATCTTTTCTCCTTTTTACCAGCAAGGGGTGGCAGAAGTACTGTTCTTGATCCGTGGATTGCTAGGACAGGTAGCGGTTCATTTAAGTCCTGTAAAACAGCCAAACGATCTTTGATATCAAATGGTTTATTTTCCACCACGGTGCCTTTACATTCGAGATCAGGAACCCACATTCTTGTCCCAAATAGGACCTCATATGGAGTGACCCCCCTTAGAGAACTTCTTGGCAAATTGTTTAATGAGCGTTGGACCCCATAAAGATGTTTGACCCACCCATCACCCAAACCTAATACGCTAGCTGTTATAGACCGCTTTATGTCCCGGTTTTGCCTTTCCACAACCGAATTTTCCTCAGGATGGAATGGAGAGGACTACCACAATGCTACGACCAAACTGGCCATGGCTTCTTTGTAAGCCCGAGAGCTAAACACAGGGCCCTGGTCAGAGTGTAGCGTGCCTATTGTGTATGTGCCGATAAAGACTGGCAAATCTTTTATAACAGTTCGAGCGTCAGCCGAGCGCTGAGGCCACATCCATAGGAACCTTGAGCACGAATCCACTGCGACCATGATATATTTATAGTTACCATCCCTCTGCAAGGGACCGCAGTGATCCAGGTAAACACAAGCTAATGGTTTGCCTGAAATTAACAGGGGCATCTGCGCAGGACGTTTCACTGTAGAGACTTTCATCTTTTGGCATATTTCACATTCCAAATCATAGTTTTTGGTCTGTTTCCTAATGCTGAGCCACCAATATCTTTGTTTTAATAACGATACGGTGACGGAAACACCTGCATGGGCAGAGGCTATCCCTTCATGTGCTGCTAGGGTTAGTCCTAATCTACTTTCCATGTTTGGAATTACCCTATCCCCCACTCCAGGGATTTGAGCAAACGGAACGTTTTTCGCATCAATTATATACAAGTATCTGAGTGAAATTGTTTTAGGTAACGCTGCACCACTGCCTTTGCTTGAAGCATTGACAGCCAACAATATCTCACTGTCTATTTTCGTTTTTGAACGAGTGATTGCAGCTACGGAAGCCGTTTGCACAGCCCCCTTTGCGTCTTCGTCAGCCAATGAATTCCCTACAACGTGAAAGCCATCACATTGATGACTCAGCATGTGTATCATGTGAGTGTTTTGTAGTCCGCTTCGCAACTGAACTACTTGTTCCCAAAGCATTTTATGCTTGATTGTGCCACCTTTTGCATCTTTGAAACCATTTTGAAGCCAATTCTATAAATATTCATTGTACGATTGTACACAGTAAAAAGAATCGCACACTATAAGTGTGGGGAATTCACGATCCGTATTTTCAAGTGCCAATTTGAATGCCTGTAGTTCAGCTCGCTGAGCTGTACAATCTCCTAGAGATTGTGTTTTAGTGGCCATCGCTCTGAATTTACCCTTGCACATGCGACCTTTAACTATTGCGCACACTGCACTGTAAGCTTGCTTACTTTCCGTAGCGGGTTGTGCTGATCCGTCAGTATAAATTATAAATTCGTACTGGTCAAGCGGGAGAATCTCAATAGGCAGAGGACATTCGTGTTTGTATTACAGGAATGCTTGTGTTTTTAAATATGGATCAAAAACATATTCAACATCTGTTGCAGCAAGAGAATTAAGCCATTGTATCCATCTTGGATGTAAAGCTTTTGCATTCGGAATGCTCGCTTTTGTAACTGCCTCTAAGGCTGGTACCGGAGTCACGACAATAATGCGTTTCCCCTGAGCTAGAGCTCTTTCGTTTGCTACAGCGGTTTGAACTGCTGTCAGAATTTTTTATGTCGAAGTGAATCACATTTCCGCTTGTGTGTACAAATGTGATTTGTATGCAATAGCTATTTTCTCACCTTCATTAAAAGTTAAGTAGGTAAATCCGCATTGACCTGAAATTATTAGGAGCACTAAATTGCGTGCATTTACTCGTGTTTGTAAGTGATTTGTTGCTAACATGTCAGCTTGCAGTGAACGCAGGATATCTGTGTGTTCCTGTGTCCAATCTTTGATTTTCAAATCAGGTTTGATTAGTTCGTAGAGAGTTTTAACCCTTTCTGCGTAATTTGGAATATAAGTTCTTCCAAAATTCAGGAAACCTAGAATCAACTGTAAGTTTTTCAGCGTTTTTGGAGGTTAGAGCAGCATGCACTTTTCTAAAAAGTTTGCTGCCAGGCTTTTGCCTTCACTTGAAAGTTCATATCCTAGGAAAAGGACATTGAGATGGGCAATTCTTGATTTTTTAAAGATGAATTTATAGCCCTCAGAGGCGAAGCCCAGTATAATGGTGTTCACCCAGTTCAAATGCCTATCTAGGTCATCGTCTGTCAGATAGATATCATCGACATATGACAATGCCTCGTCATCATATATTTGTAGTAACTCTGTTACTCTTGCTGAGAATAACCCCCGGCTGTTCTCGAACCCTTGAGGGAGTCGACAGAAGTGACGCTGGGTCCCCATTATTGAGAAAGCTGTCAAGTACCTACTTTCAGGTGCTATGTTTTGACAAAAGAAACCATTTGAAATGTCTACTGTGGTTTTATATTTTTTACGCACAATGTTATACATTAGTGCTGTACTGTGTGCATTTTGTACTGCAAAAGTTTTAGAACAAGTGTTCAAGTGTCTGTAATCCCAAACTAGACCATATGTGTTATCTGGTTTGGAAACAGGAAACAAAGGATTGTTAATTGATGAGGTGCATGTTTCAATCACCCCTTGGTATTCAAGTTGATCTAAGATCTCCCTGGCCTGTTTTTTAGCTTCTTGCTTAATTGGGTACTGCCTTTGTGTAGTAGGTTTGCCTTTTAATTGGATTTTGTGGTGAGGTGAGTCCTCATCCCATCCCACATGATTTATGTATAATGCTGGGGCCTGGACTTCTGCCCATTTCCTGGCATAAGTATGTAAGGAGTGGGAGTGATAACATCCGGGTAGAAGGATATTGGACGAGAGTGAAGGACAGATATGAGAGAAATGGGTTTGAATTAGTGTGCGGGTTAAGGTGAACTCGAGGCTTTGGACCGATTAGGTGATCATTTGTAAACAGCAGGCACGAATCTCAGTAACAAGGACAATGGGTGAATGTATTAGACATTGTGAGATTACATGTATAGCATTATATTTTTTTAAGTTTGAGATTTCATGGTGTTATTATTTAGAAGAGTGAAAACTGTTTATTTTTCATGTTTCAGAATCCCCTGACGAAGAGCCCCCCGGGCTCGAAATGCATTGGGACATTATAAGATGTGCTCATCTCATATGGAGGCTAATTTGCACGTACTGTTGTACAAAGCTTAGAATGGCATACAGCAAGTATTAGAAGTGTTAAAATAAAACCTTCAGATTGAACTTACCTGTCTCCGTTGTGGTGAAGATTACAATGAAACTATTAGTAAAGGATGATTAACGAATATGGTGATGACGAGAGTACTATGGAATACCAGGATGAAAATTTCTTACCGGAGGGAGTTGTTCCCGCTTTCAGCAGTGCATCAGTAATACGAGCGCTAATGTATGGCTCTGTCATGTTTTCTTAATAGTATGAGCGGTTTATGGGCGATCCGCTTTTACTGGTCGCACGCACGTTCTGTTAAGTTTGCAAGTTGTGGACGCGTTAAGGGAAGGAGTGCATCCTCATCAATGCCTTTTCTATAAGTATGTCTTCGCCATGTGGGCACTCCCTGTCAAATCTTGGTGGCCAGTCTTTTTTTGCTAGAAGTATGTCATAACCCCTTGAAAGTTTTTCCCAAAAGAGTGCTTTCATTTTTCTGGGTATGTCTCCCTCCATCCGGAGAGTTATTTCATATAACCTTTGTGGAGAACTAACCATGGTGTCTACAGTTTCAACTGTTATGTACTCATTCAAGTCCACTATCTCCAGAAGTTCCTTCAGGTTCTGGTGAGCTATTGTTACTTCTGCTGCACTGTCCAGCATTGTCTGAGACCATTCTCCATTCTTGAGTTGTGTCCTCAGAATTCTCGGCATGTCTGATCTTCAGATGCGCTACCTTTTTCTCAGTGAATTGAGGTTTTTGTTTATTTTTCTGAACGTGTTGATCGTCTCTGTACTTCACTCGTTCTTCCTTGTTATCTGACCTTCTTCTTCTTTTGGATGTCTGTGACGATGTCTGAAAGGTACGAGAGGAACGTGTATCCGTATCTTGATACCTGTCAGGTTTTTTCAAATTATCCCTATTCCTGAGTTTATACCTCCTGTCAGAGTGCTCCTTTTGAGGAGACCTACCTCGGGATTGCGAACGTTTCTCTTTTGAATGTTGTTTGTTATTTTCCCACTTCTTTTTAGAAGATGTGGGGTTGTGTTTAATTGAGGTATTTTCAGGACCCTCAGACAGTTGTGGTTTAACTGGTTACCCACCTAAACTGTCTCTGCCTAATTCTTTATAGAATTTTCTATTATTCTGGGTAGTGCATGTTGATGTTCCGTTACATCAAATGCCCTTAATTTCTGGCGGATCGCCACTGATGCTGCCTCCCCTTTAATATTAGATAATATTATTGTTGAGACCTGGTCGAAGTTTTTCAGTAATTTCATACCTAAGTTCAGAGCAAGCTTTGCCCCGTATTCGTTTTGAATTTGTTTCAGGACATCAGGTATTACCGCAATAGATGGAACACCATGTGTTTTAGTATTGATGGCAGCAAAGACTGTGCCCCAAGAGGTGCAGTCTTCCAGATGTGGTGTGACCCCCATTGGTAAACAGATTGTTAGGATTCTGTGTTTCTCATAAGGGCTAGTATTAGGAAATACTGCTTCGATTTGAGTAATTTTTTGAGCTATCCAGAATTGAATCTGTTCACGTTTTGTGTGCATTTTACCCATGACTGCTTGTAACGTCTGTGGAGTAATTTTTTGTGTATTCCCCTGGTGAGGAGTTTGATTTGAAATGGTTATTGGTGGTTGGACTGTTAGAGTCCGCATGACATATTGTACTAACTGTCTGTAAATGTTTATCAACTCCTTGACTTGAGTGAGTAATTTATCGTCTGACATTGCTTCAATGTCAGGATTAACCCTGGGCGTAGTTCGCGTAGTCGCGCTTCGCGAAGCTTCGCAAAGATGTACTTGCACTACGCGAGCTACGCGAAGCTTCGCGAGCTTGCGTAGTTGCTTGGTCCGCCCGTTCGCGATGGCTTTTTCTTGTTCGGGAGCGCGGTGAACGTTTTCGGGGAGCTGTTTGCATGTTCGGGGATAATATCTTGCGATCTTACCCATGCGGTCGCCAATGGGCGCGGCCATCTTGTTTTTCAAATGTCCCGCCCGCTCGCGATGCCTTATTTCCTGTTCCGGGTCACGGATAGCGTGTTCGCGATGTGCATTGACGTGTTCGGGAGCGCATTTTACTTGTTCGCGATGAATAGTGCATATTCGCGAGAAATATCGCGCAAACTTACCCACGCGGTCGCGAATGGGCGCGGCCATCTTGTTTTTCACTCTATGCTATGGTTCTGGGCCTACTTTTCTATCCTCCCTTTATCTTTGCAATCCTTTGTCTTTAAAGCATTTTTTCTGCCTTTTTTTATTTATCATCTATCTCTCTCTTTGCCTAAGTTTATATTTTGCATTTTATTTCTACTTTTACTGTGTTTTTTTTACTTTTATAAAGTTCTTTCTTTCTTCTTCCCCCTAACTTTTTTTCCCCTTCTAACTTTTCTTTTCCGCCTCCCACCCCAGAACCATGGCCAAGGGCACAGCTAGTGCCAAGGGCAAGGGACCTTCAGGAGCAGCAGGCAATGTCCGCCTGCCTTGCGGCAGAATGCGTCCTGCAGGGGTGCAGGCCCGGAAACTGTTTGGGGAGGAGAAGGTGGCCGCCCTTGTTTTTTTCATCCAGCGCCACCTCCCCTTGACCTTGGCAGCAGGCGGCAGGCCCGGCTCTGGGTACACTACCCAGGAGCGGCACCGTCGGTGGGCGAAGGTGCGCCGGGCAGTGCCCCGGTGCTCTGGGGTCCGGCGCACCCACAATCAGCTAGCCCACTGGTGGTCCGACATCCTGGACCGGGAGCAGGACCTGTTGGACCTGCTAGGTGTCGAGGTCGTCGGGCTTGGTGAGTAACTTATTGTGTATAAATTAAATTTGACAAACAACAAGATTACTGCTGCGTGCCAAGGGTTGCTGGTAAATTACGTTCCAAAAAGCAAAATCTTCTTTGATTTAAGGACCCAGGTGCTCAGTGGTACTCTTACTTGTTTGCAACTTAGTTTGCGCTAGCTTGTGCTGATTATGTAAGAGTTTATTTTACAGAACTGAAGTTAGGTAATGCGATTTGCTAGAGAGACTCTAGTCCTTCCATTGTCCTACTGTGAAATAGTGGTGGATGGATGTTGGATACTAGGTTTAGTTTGCTAGTATTAGTTAATAATTGTTTTATCATGCGGTCTGCGTGACGCCTCCTCTGTCACTGAGTGCTGCTTACCCCAGTCCTCCGTAGAACCTTTTGTACTTTGTTTAGTGAGTGGTAGGCGTAGCATGGTCAGTCAGTAGCAGAACTAGATCAGAATCATGCAACCAACCCACAATTTGTTGTATGTATGCACAAATGTATGCATGTGTCCTCCATTTCATCTATGCATTTGATGGCTGAAAAAAATGGAAATGTAGACTTAGTGAACAATTGGCCCGTCTAGGTGGTGTAGGTCAGGTGGTACTTACTAGGCCTCGTATTGTAATCAGAATGATTATGGAACACTGGAGTGTTCATCAATAAGTAGACGATCCGTGAATGCAGGAAGAAGCCAGTAGTCGATCCATCTGATTAGATAGGTCAATTGCATTGCAATTGTTGTTTCCTAAAATGTTGTTTGACTTATTTTTCCAAATGATTTATTATTATTTGTTTCACAGCACTCCTTAATGTTTGTCTCTTTCTTTATTATATTTTACATGATCATCAGCACCACCCAGGGGCAAGAAGACGAGGTCGGAGTCAGCGGGGGAACCACAGGACCGCTCCTCTACCGAGGCTCCTGCTGCTGGCCCCAGTAAGTCCTCCAGTGGTTATATTGACATTTAGATTTCCCTAACTTTTACTGCATCTTTTTTTTTCCGAACTATAAATTATAGTTCCATTTTCTAATTCTATTTTTTACAAATGCTTACTTCTTTGACCTTGACTATCTGTTTCCAAATTCTGTTTATCCCTGCCTCTAACTAAGTTGCTTCTAACTGCCTCTGTTATGACTCTCTGTACTACTACTACTACTACTATTACTATTATTACTCTGTCTGTAGCGAAGCTTGCACAGTTGCCCACTCTTTATTGAAGGTTTTCTTTGGAATAATAAAACTCTGATTGACCAATAGCTCTAGCCACTGTGTCCTGTCCTTTGGGTTGTCCTCTTCTAGTCTTCTCAATGTTGAGGCTTTGACAATTACCACAAATAAAATGGCCAGCCAGATATTTGACTAGTATTGTTGATCGGATAGTACATGATACTACTATTGTCTAGTTATTCTGCAGAGCCACATACAGAACTATGCACAACAAAATAGGATGTTGGTGATGGGAGGTTGGACCTTACTGATCACACCTCAGTCCGAAGAACCCACGATCCCCTGACCAACTAGCTATAGTGTCTCACATTAGGGTCCCACTCCCGACCCCCCCACGAAGAAGATACACAATGTTGATGATGACTGAGACAGACAACCCAGAACATAATAACACCATTTTGCTCACTCACTTGTGTAAGTCCACCCCACCACACCAAATACCACAGAGTCTATGTGTAAGTTCAAAAGGTTAATTTGAAACAAGTAACAAACTCTGTACATCGTTAATATGAAATTTAATTTACTACAGCCATAGTCAATAAGCCAGCAAAAAGCCTAAGACAGTAAACATTTACAAGTGCATGACAACAAGAACAAGAGCCAAGATCTTTTGAATTCTGGAAGACCCCTCACCGTAGAACGTAGAAATACTGGTTACATCATCTTGCATCATAATAAGCTCTGTGAATCTCTGGTTTGTAGAAGGGAATTTTCTGCCTATTATATGAGAAAAATGCTGCGCGTTAGCCGTTAGATAGTATACTGGTGAATGCAAGCATTTTGCAGTCATGGCAAAAAGTGTAACATGTATGTGATGGCTAAGCAATATGGACTAAACAAACTCAATAAGTGGGTTGTTTTTCGACCTCTTCACTTGTATACAACAGTCAAGTGGCCTCAAAGGCGTCTACTGCACATGTCAATAAGCTGGCAGGTATAATTAAATATGCGCCAAAAGAGTAGTAGTCGACATGATGAATCTAAAAGGGTTACACATGGCTCAGGCTAACTTTCAAAAGAGTAGAGAAGGACTAGATGACCCTAGGAACCATATCACTACTAGTGTCTGTCTACTGACTGTACTTACTATCTAGTGTTGATGTATGTTGGATTAACTTTTTTCTCAATGTTCCAAGTGAACACTATTAAAATAGGGGGAGGTTTCCAGGCATCTAAACATTTGTTTATGTGTTTTTCTAGGCACACTACCATCCACCAGTGCCGGCGGGGCCAGCGGCGATGCGGCCATTCCGGAGGGGGCAGGAGAACTGGCGGCACCTGCAGGAGAGACAGGGGGGGAGCCAGCAGCAGTGGCCGGCAGCGGTAAGTTATATTCATTACTTCTTGACATTACTACTAGATGGAAGTGTGTTCACTATTTCACTGTACTGTGCGACTTATTAAGTTGTAGTGAACATTATACAACAGTTGAAGAAGACACCCTTTACTTAGCATTAGCAGCGTGAGTTGAGTAACCAATGGCCTCTTCTATTTGACTCCAAAATCAGCTGTGAAGGTTTTATGGAGAAGACAAACTCAGATCAGATGACCTTGATGGATGTGTTGAACAAAGAGGGAAAGAACTAAGGGTGGAAGGACGGGCGAGATAAATAATATGACTGACTGGCAGAGAAGGATATGTTGTTGGAAGCATGCATAGGTGGCTGATAGTAATCAGATCAGATGCATGGGTTGTTGAGGGATGGGTGGAAGGTGAAAGAGAATGCCTGCCTGGGTGGGCGACGCAGTATGGGTGGATAGTGCTAGATAGCAAGAATCAGCGGTGTTTGGTTCAAATTCAAACTCAAAGCCAAGGCAAGCAAGGAAGGAGCGGAAGCATGGGTGGTTGTTGGTGAAACCAACTAAGTATGAGATATATAAAAAAGAAGGATAAACGTTTACTTTAATGGATGTATGCCTGGATGTACTATCATCAATAGACAGTATAGGTGGAAAGTGTCACTGGAGATTCTTACTTTGAAGAAAATGTAAAAGAAACTGCGCCACAGTAGCAAAGCGCAGGGGAATATAGGTAGTATTATCAGAATACAGTAGACTTGCAGTAGTTTGCAAGCACATCATATATATGTTGTTGTCCTAAGGGACTACTATACCCATAATGCAAGACGCGCACGAAGCGCGGTCCACTCAGGACAGAGCTTGCAATAAAATTATGTTTGTTGGAAACCGCCTGAGAGTTTCATTGTGCATTGACCTTTGAGAAAGCGGTAACAGCCGCGAAACGCGTCAGGTCTGAGAAATGATAACCGAAGAGCATCAACGTGTGGTTACTCCCTTGAAAAGCCGGATGGTGGAATTCCTGTGAGTGCGCTCCTACAAGCTTGGGCATTTTGAGGATCATATAACGCACGGCAGTCCTGCCGTGAGGGGCAGCAACATCCTGATTAAGTCAAGGAGGCCGTGGGCTTGAACTGTATCGGGACCCGAATGCGGCGCAGGAATTTGGGATTCATTCAACCAACGTTTGACTCTGGGGCCCACCATGGGTAATAATATGCTTTTAATGTTGAAGACTTGCAGGACCTACTTAAGGCTTAATTTATGTTTCCTAAGGGACTACTATACCCATAATGCAAGACGCGCACGAAGCGCGGTCCACTCAGGACAGAGCTTGCAATAAAATGATGTTTGTTGGAAACCGCCTGCGAGTTTCATTGTGCATTGACCTTTGAGAAAGCGGTAACAGCCGCGAAACGCGTCAGGTCTGAGAAATGATAACCGAAGAGTATCAACGTGTGGTTACTCCCTTGAAAAGCCGGATGGTGGAATTCCTGTGAGTGCGCTCCTACAAGCTTGGGCATTTTGAGGATCATATAACGCACGGCAGTCCTGCCGTGAGGGGCAGCAACATCCTGATTAAGTCAAGGAGGCCGTGGGCTTGAACTGTATCGGGACCCGAATGCGGCGCAGGAATTTGGGATTCATTCAACCAACGTTTGACTCTGGGGCCCACCATGGGTAATAATATGCTTTTAATGTTGAAGACTTGCAGGACCTACTTAAGGCTTAATTTATGTTTCCTAAGGGACTACTATACCCATAATGCAAGACGCGCACGAAGCGCGGTCCACTCAGGACAGAGCTTGCAATAAAATGATGTTTGTTGGAAACCGCCTGCGAGTTTCATTGTGCATTGACCTTTGAGAAAGCGGTAACAGCCGCGAAACGTGTCAGGTCTGAGAAATGATAACCGAAGAGTATCAACGTGTGGTTACTCCCTTGAAAAGCCGGATGGTGGAATTCCTGTGAGTGCGCTCCTACAAGCTTGGGCATTTTGAGGATCATATAACGCACGGCAGTCCTGCCGTGAGGGGCAGCAACATCCTGATTAAGACAAGGAGGCCGTGGGCTTGAACTGTATCGGGACCCGAATGCGGCGCAGGAATTTGGGATTCATTCAACCAACGTTTGACTCTGGGGCCCACCATGGGTAATAATATGCTTTTAATGTTGAAGACTTGCAGGACCTACTTAAGGCTTAATTTATGTTTCCTAAGGGACTACTATACCCATAATGCAAGACGGGCACGAAGCGCAGTCCACTCAGGACAGAGCTTGCAATAAAATGATGTTTGTTGGAAACCACCTGCGAGTTTCATTGTGCATTGACCTTTGAGAAAGCGGTAACAGCCGCGAAACGCGTGAGGTCTGAGAAATGATAACCGAAGAGTATCAACGTGTGGTTACTCCCTTGAAAAGCCGGATGGTGGAATTCCTGTGAGTGCGCTCCTACAAGCTTGGGCATTTTGAGGATCATATATATATATATATATATATATATATATATATATATATATATATATATATATATATATATTACCTACTGGCGGTCGCCAGTAGGTAGTTATAGTTAGGACCCTGTTTCCATAGGAAAACCGCAACATTCTATTTGGAATAACTTTGGCGCCGGTCGACGAATCCTCGCGAAATTTTCAAAACTAATGGGGCGCTACGCTCCGCTCCTACCCTGAAAGTCTCGGGGGGATTCGTCAAGTGGGGGCTGAGAAAAAAGGGGGGTCCCAAAACGCGTTTTTCCCATGCATTTTTCCATAGGACCTTTAGACACAGCTACAGCCCGAACGGCTGAACAGAGTTACTTGAAATTTGGCAGAGAGGTAGTCTACAGGTCAAGGAAGTGCCTTTTGTAGGTCTGGTGTAAATCTGTGCAGTAGTTCCTGAGAAAATAGCCTTTAAATCAATATGTATATCTGTGGCAGCTTACGGTGCGCTTACCGTGCGCTTACCGTAAGCTTACCGTACGCGTACGGTGACGTGCGCGAGCCCGATTCTGATTGGCTGTTAGATCTTAGTAAACATTCGAATCGGTCGTAACCAGGAAGCGGCGGCCGCGATTTTCTCTCTCGCACTCTGAGGGGGGGAGGAAAAACAAAGGTGGAAAATATGTAAAGGAGCATGTTAGACAGCTCCTAACCACCTAGCATTGATAAAGGTGCCCCACAAGACCCCCCAAGGAACAAAAAATCAATTTTATTTTTTTTCAAAAAAACGCCGATTACGCTTACCGTACGCGTACGGTAAAAATTAATTATAAAAAAAAATATCCACATTCACCCCTCCCCCGTGTGCAAAAGGTGCCCGTAGTGCACCTTTTGTGCATGTCATATCGTTAAACGGAACAATTAATAGATTAAGTTTCTCAACGAGGCGCATAATATGTCCTCCGTGTGCGGACGATGCGCGAAGCGCATTGTGCGTACATGGCCCATCCAGCGTAACGTGGGCACGTGGTGTGCGTAGCGCACCGCGTGCCCACCGTGCGTGCACGGCACTAACTGCGTAAAGTGGGCGTGCGGTGCGCGAAGCGCACCGCGTGCACACTGTGCGCGCATGGTGCGCGAAGCGCACCGTGCGCGCACGGAACGAACTGCGTTAAGTGGGCGCGCACGCCACGAACGGCGTAAAGTGACTTAGCATTTAAAAAACAGTACAAATTCACTGAAAAAACCATAGGTTTCACACACGTTATAGTTAGGAATTAGCATTTAAAAAACCTTGCAAATTCAGTGAAAAAACCATAGGTTTCACACACGTTATAGTTAGCTGGACATTTTACTCGTAAAAAACCATTGAAATTCCCCCGTTATAGTTAGTGCAGGCAACTATAACTCACGCGACCGCAATCCTCTGCTGATGACATATGTGTCTTTATGAAAAAAAAATATTTGTAATATATGTATAGCTAAAATTTAATGGAAGAAGACATGGGCAAATAAGTGTCTAAATACAGTATTAGCATCAGCAGAGGATTGCGTTCGCGTGAGTTACAGTTGCCTGCACTAACTATAACGGGGGAATTTCAATGTTTTTTTACGAGAAAAATGTCCAGCTAACTATAACGTGTGTGAAACCTATGGTTTTTTCACTGAATATATATATATATATATATATATATATATATATATATATATATATATATATATATATATATATATATATATTCACTTAAAAAACCATAGGTTTCACACAAGTTATAGTTAGCTGTACATTTCACTCGTAAAAAACCAATGAAATTCCACGTTATAGTTAGATCAGGTAACTATAACTTGCGCGACCACAATAAACTGCTGATGACGTGACATATTACATCACTTCTGACATGGTCAGTGACATCACTCATGACATCAATGATGACATCTGAAATGACACATTGTGCATTGCGGTCGCGCAAGTTATAGTTACCTGATCTAACAATAACGTGGAATTTCATTGGTTTTTTACGAGTGAAATGTACAGCTAACTATAACTTGTGTGAAACCTATGGTTTTTTAAGTGAATTTGCAAGGTTTTTTAAATGCTAATTCCTAACTATAACGTGTGTGAAACCTATGGTTTTTTCAGTGAATTTGTACGTTTTTTTAAATGCTAAGTTATGTATTTATTTGTAATTTTTGCGCGCCGAGCGCCCTCGTTGCGCATTTCGTACCTTGCACGCCGCGCCATTTTTTACAAAATATTAATTGTTTTTTCCTCCCTTGGGGGTCCTTAGATTTATATATTAAATGTGATTGTTAATTCTTTTTTTTTTTTTACCGTACGCGTACGGTAAGCTTACCATACGCGCACTCCGTGATTTTTTTTTCAAATTATTAAATTTATTTTTCATACTTTTTGGTCCTTTGTGAACCCCCTGACGAACGCTAGGGGGTCTGCAACTCTCTTCGTTGCCCCCTTTCATGTTATCAGCCTTTGTTTTTCACTGCGAGAGACAGAAAATGGCGGCCGATACTTCCTGATTTCGACCGATTCGAATGTTTACAGTCATGTAACCACCAATCAGAATTGAGCTCGCGCACGTCACCGTACGCGTACGGTAAGCTTACCGTAAGCGCACGGAGCGCGCTTACAGATATATATATTGATTTAAATGCTATTTTCTCAGGAACTACTGAACAGATTTACACCAGACCTACAAAAGGCACATCCTTGACCTGCGGACTACCTCTCTGCCAAATTACAAGTAATTCTGTTCAGCCGTTCGGGCTGTAGCTGTGTCTAAAGGTCCTATGGAAAAATGCATGGGGAAAACGCGTTTTGGGACCCCCTTTTTTCTCAGCCCCCGCTAGACGAATCACCCCGAGACTTTCAGGGTAGGAGCGTAGCGTAGCGCCCCATTAGTTTTGAAAATTTCGCGAGGATTCGTCAACCGGTGCCAAAGTTATTCAAAATAGAATTTTGAGATTTCCTATGGAAACACGGTCCTAACTATAACTACCTACTGGCGACCGCCAGTAGGTAATATATATATATATATATATATATATAATATATATATATATATATATATATATATATATATATATATATATATATATATATATATATATATATATATATATATATATATATATATATATATATTATCAAGCGGAAGCCCCTTCCTCCCACTCTGGGGACCACTCCCTACCTATTATTATTAATGTATTTTCGATTGGGTCAGCCAGCCTGCAAAGGGTGGCCTATCTTTTGTTTATGGTTATTGGTTACACAATCAATGAAAGCAAAGTACCCTCTGCAGTAGCCGTTGGTGGTGGGAGTGCTGGCGGGCAGTGACATGGGGAGGGGCAGGGTGGGTGACACTGGCGAGTAAACTGTGTATTACGGCCAAATACAGGTAATCAACATAAAAATAAATACAATTATTTGCATTGTGCGCACTGCACCGCCGAATGCGATGCAGTGCGTGCACCAATTTTTTTTTTAATGTAATGTTTAATTACCTGTGATTGTCCTTAATCCATAGTTTACTATCCCCACCCTGCACCTTCCCACGTCACCGCCCGGCAGCACTCCCACCAACGACCGCTACTGACCTGATGTCGTATTACCATCTATAATATGAATATAAGCAATGATCATTGGATCAGATAAATAATCAGCCTTTTTGTAGTACCCAGGGCAGGGTGTAAGTGAAATTGTTCATTTGCCCTCATGTAACAGACAGAGTATGGCCAGTGCCACCGGCCGTAAGGCGTCATACAAAAATATGAGCTTCTCCACCTGCAGACAGTAGTAGTAAATAAAACTAACGTGAGTCTGCATCATGTGGCTCATATCTGTTTCTCTTGGGTACAAGCTTAGCTGACTGAGCTGGCATGCAGGCTACAACAAGGTTATGTAATTGCGCTAAACAACAGATAAGAACAACACGACTGGTGTACCGGAGCACATAGTACGATTATTATGTCGGAAACTCCCACAAATGTTAGAGTCCAAGGAAGTAGGAGTAGAGATACTTACCACCAAATCACAAATGTTATGAACTGTGCTTGCTAGTGATACTGTGACACTATGTGTTGAATGATTTTAGTGTTTCTGTTTTGCTAAGAGTATTGGCTACAACATGTTCTTTTTCTTTCTTGATATAGATACTCCTTCCACATCCACACCAAAACCATCTTGGAAGGAGTTGGCCGCCAGGGCCCGGCGCCGTAAACTGGAGGCCATTTGCGAAGAATATCGCCGGCTGGTGGGTGAGGCGGAGGAGGAGGCGGCTGCAGCTGCAGCCTCCTCCAATGCCCCGGGCCCCAGTCAGGCCCTGCCTCCAGTTTCATGGCGCCGTGGTCCGGCAGCCACCTGCCGTCGCGCCTCCATCTCAACCACTGCTGCCCCCCACCCTGCATGTAACTGCAGGGCATTTCGCCGCCAGCTGCTCCCCCGGATGGCCCGCTTAGAGGAGAACCTAGAGGAGCGGGTCAAAATCCTGGTGGACAAACACCTGAAGGCCCGCCGACTATAGAGGACCTTGTCATTTGCCCCTTTTTTAAATCATTTTGTTGGTGGGTGGGTTTTTGGGTGTTGGGGATTCGTTCGAACTTTGGGACTCTTGGACTTTCGTTTCGTTGTGGACATTGGTTGGGGTTAGGGAGGGGGGTGGGTTAGGTCATAGTGGGATAGTTTATTTTTGTTAGGGGGGTATTAAATTTTATACTATTTACTTATACGATGTTAATGTTTTGTGGTGGGTTACTGTTTTCCGAATTCAATCTAAGTTACATGGTTTGTTACTTTGTTTCCGTGCTGCTGCATGCCCACAGCCAGTGTTTGATTTAAAAGACCTGCCGATTTTGTAACACACAAACCGATAGATGCAGTACCCCTCACTGAGTTATCTTTAATTGTCATAATAGTACTGTCAGTCTCTCCTCCTAGTCCATACCTCCCACCAAACTTATCTTACCAGTGATTGATGATGAAGTTCGGCACACTGATGGCTGCATGGTTGGTTTCCCAAATGAACGGAGAAGATGCCATTATTGTGGTGGTAGTAGTAGACACTGGCAATAGCATTTGAAAAAAGAAAGAGAAAGTCACTTGACTGAGAGACTGTGGGAGGAGTAGTAGAACAAAGTGAACTACAGCATGGGTGGGCAAGCAGAAGAAGATCCTTGCCCTGCCTTAGTTGAAATTCAATTAGTGTTGCTTTCACCACATCTGCCCCAGCAAGCGTGTGATCAATTGTTGGTGTACATTTAATGTAGTCACATCACACCTCAATATAAATCACACAGCCCGGGGGAAGAGGGTTAGGGATTGATGAATGGATGGGAAGTGGGATTTTGGGAAAGGTTTGAGAAAAAAAACAGACAGTATGCATGGACACAACAAAAGTAAAACACAATCTTGTAAGACGACCATGATCCATTATCAAAGAAATCTAAGTATAAAGTGAGAAAAATCAAATGCATGCATGCTGGGAAGAGAACTTGATGGTTAATGATAATGAGTTGTACTTACTAACTACTATTACCCAATGAGACAGTGCAGGGAAGAAATTATTAATATGAAATTTGCCTTGCCTGTCTGCCGCCCTCAGAGCACAGACCGATCCAAATTACATGCTGTACCGGGCTTACTTTTATTTTTCAAGCTAGCAAACGAAATGAAAAAATAGTTGTAGGGATCAATTACCAAACAAACCACAAAACACAGTCGTAATGATTGAAGAGAAAAAAGGAATCAAATAAATTTAAAGACGAATGATGAATGATACTAAAGTTACTGTATTATCCTGGTCCAAATGTGGAGTTGCATCATTTTCGTCATTCCTCTTGGTCCTCCCTTCCATGAACACTCTGCACATCAATCTTGGGTACCACTGCCTGGCTGATGCGGATTGGTAAGGTAAGTGTGAGTTGTTTCTCCCACTATAGCACAGGTTAAAGGCCGGCCTGTAAGTGTAGATGGAAAAACAAACGGGGTATTGAAAAATTACTGCATTTAAAACAATAAACTCAATTACAGTGGAGTGCAAGAAGAGAAGACAAGACTCTGGAGAGAACACTTTCTGACTGAGGCAGCTTGGATAGGATACATAGTGTCTACTCTACAGCATTAAGCTACAACAACAACGGGACAGGACTCAGGAGCCAGCACAGCCACAGAACAGGAGAACCGCGGCACAGGCCAGGCACCCTAACCCTTACTTACATTTTGACCAAGCCAGACGATGTCATATGCACTGCAGCAACCTAGCATTTTCCAAATGAAGTGACTAAATCAATGCACCACTGTCCCTCATACCACTACACTCTACTCCAGTCCACACCACTACACAGACATCTAGCCTAGGTCTGTTGTGGTTCTTGTTCAAACTGTTTACCTTTTAAGTCAGCCCATGAAACGCAGTTATTCCATCAATTATCTCCGATCCAACTGGCTGTGTGCAAAGATAGTATGCTCAGCAGCATCATGATGATGACCGTGTGGTACGTATTCTCCAACATCAACTCAGTCTGTAGTGACTGATTAAGTTTATAATATATTCCATATTACAAAATTGCAACGGATATTGGCCGGCACCTGCAGTGATAGGAGTACAATGTGGTTATTAAACAACAAGGAAACATTAACTGTCACCTTACCTGAGTCACTTTTACTTTGTCGATAAACTAGTATAGTTCTACTTCATGCACATTCATTCGTAGTCAGCCAGCATCCAATGCAATGCATGCCATCATTCACAATAATCACTCATTACCTGTCTTGCTGATCTCTTTGGCTGTCAGCTCTGATGCCTGCCTAGCCTTCTGACAGTCAGTGATGAGTTTCTTTCAGCTTTGAAACAAAACGGAATATAGCTGGAGTCTCGTTTCACTTCTTATGGAGGGACTGTTAGAGGCAAAATGTATTGTACTATTCTCCATCTCCATCCAATGTCTGGCTTGCTTGAAATGTATTTAGGGAGAGTAAGGAAGATGGAGCAGGAACCAGAGGAGTGGAGTGGACAGTTATGCACAGACGTGCAACTCCAATAGGGAAATAAAAAGAGGAGACTGTTGATGGATTTGTTGTGATTAGATTTTGAACCAGAATACAGATACACAGTCACACACAAATAAAGGAAGGGAGAACAATTTGAAAGCCTAGTTGTCAGGGAAGAGGAGCTCGTCCTCAAACTCTGGTGGTTTCGACAGAAGTACGTCTAACAACCCACTACTTATGTCATCGAAGTCGCTCTCCTCTTCCTGCTGTGATTCACGTATTTTGTACTCCGGTGGTATAAAGTGTTGATTCATTTTGATCATGGTTAACCTCTCAACGCTTTTGGGCAAGAGACTGGTCCTTTTGACAGTAACAATGGCACCAGCAGCACTGAAAACACGCTCTGAAGAGACACTTGCAACAGGGCAAGCCACATACTTTATCGCCAGCCTGCTGAGCACTGGCCATTGGCTTCTTTTCCCATACCAATACACCAATGGGCTTTGCTCCATGAAGACCTCTGTTGTGTCATCTAGATAGGCCTGAACCATCCGCTCAATGTTCAGGGGTGCTCCGATTTGCTTGGCCTCTTTTGCCTTTGCATCAGTCATGGACGTACAAAACTCTTTCCGTAGAAACCAATCACCTGCCGATTTTTTAAATGTGCCTGATGATCCTGTTGGTGCTGTTGATGTTATTGCTGGCAGTGTTGTTGACTGCTGGGAGGCAAACGCACTGCTCTCGGCCTCTGAAGTAGAACTTGACTCTGGGTGCCCTGCAGTACTTTTTCTGCCCGGGGGGGGGGGGGCGGGCCTCTAATTAAGATACGTTCATTTTCAAAGTCAGTGGCTTCCTCAGCTATCAAAGTTTTGTACTGGGCAACATCCACTACTGAAAAAGGAATTACTTCATTACTGCGCAGCAATAATTTGTAACGTGGATCCAAAATTGAGGCAGTAATGTAATGTGGATGTGACACAATGTTATTTTGAATTCTTGTATTGTCAGATAAGCGAGCGACTAAGGGCAAATAATATGCGTATACTTTGTCATCCACATCTGCGTACATTTCTGACACCTGCTTCAGCTCGTGCTCTAGCATGTACAACAATGGGATAGGTTGGCCCATAGTACAGTCCTCCCTGCTCACTTCATGTGTGAAGACGTCAAAAGGAAGTAGCATCTCTGTCAGGCATTTGACGAGGTCCCATTGGGCCATCTCAACGGTCATGACTTTCACAGTAGGATCTCCTGACCTTTTCATGACATAAGCATTAAGTGGTATGTACTGCTCAAACAGACGCTCAAGCATGTAATACGTTGAGTTCCAATGTGTTGGCACCTCCTGGATGAGTGCTTTGACTGGCATTTTATGCTCACGTTGAATGACCCTCAGCTGCTTCCGGGCTTTAAAAGAATGGTTGAAATGTGTGCATATTCTTCTGCAGGTGGTCAGTAAGCTGCTGACTTTGCTTTCATTTTTCAGAAAGTCTTGAACAACAATGTTAATGCAGTGTGCCAAACATGGGACCCTGAAATAGCCACCATTTTTCATGGCCCTAACTACATTACTGCCATTGTCCGTGGCAACAAAACCAATGGTAAGCCCTCTTGGTCGCAGCCACTCAAACACCTTGCTGTTAAACTCATCCAAAATGTTTGCAGCAGTATGAGATTTCTCCATAGCAAACATGGCTACAGTTGCATGTTTGCGAGTGTCTTTAAAAATCTCAGCGGTGTCAACAACACCGTCAGATATCTTATCTTTAACACCCGAAAAAGAGACCCAGTGTGCAGTGATGCACATGTAATCAGTGGCTTGGCAACTGGTCCACATGTCTGTTGTCAGGTGTATACTCTGAACAGCACTCTGTTTTAAGGCTTTTCCAAGCAATTACAGCACGTCGTGATGTAGTGCTGGAACAGCAACTCTTGCGAAATAGTAGCGGCTGGAAACTTTCCATTTTGGGCAGATGGTGGTCACAAATTCAAGAAAACCCACCCCTTCAACAAAAGAAAAAGGGAGAAGGTCCAGTGCTAACATTTTAGCCAGCTTCGCATTGTACAAACGTGCTATTGGGTGGTTGCGTTCGTACTGCTCCTCCGGCCTAGTAAACATGCTAAGAATGGTAGGCTGCATGGTATTCCTTCCTGTGGTCAACGTCGCACTTTTTGGGCCAGCAGTACTCCTTGGTGTCTCAGGCTGACTCTTACTCTTTTGCCAATGAGATGTGACTGAGGATGTGGGCGTTACCACTGCAGTGCTGGGGACAGGGCTACTTTGTGTACCACTACCACAGAGAATGTCTCCCTCTTCTTCCTGTTCCACCGTGAGCGGACTTTCTATTTGTTTATGCCCAACAGCAATGGTTCCAGTTTTCATGCGACTAAGGTGCTCCTCCCACTGGATTGCGTGGTGTTTTTTCAGATGGGTCATTTGGCCTCCGGTACCAAAGTTTGTACCAAGCTTACCACGACTGACAGAGGTATGACAAATGGAGCAAGTAGCAATGTTCTCCTCCTTTCCGCTAACCGTAAAGAAGTCCCACACTGGGGAGCTTAACTTTTGTCTCATGCTGGAGGTGCCACTCCCACTTCCAATGCCGGATGAACTGGAGGGTGTGTGTTGAATTTGACTCTGTGCAGTACCACTACCTACTTCTGCTGAGGTGGTGCTTGTGCTGGATGTAGGACGCTGCCGGCCATTTGCTAATGTAAATATGGAAGCTGGAGGTCGTGTTGGTGTTACCTGTGTTGGAGGTATGCGTGCTACATCCCTCGCAGCCATTTTGGATAGTGTAAAAATGTTGGTCTCCATCTCCTCAGGCCCGGGAGTGATGTTCGTGATGACTGGCTCATCATCATCATCATCATCCTGCTCTTCTGCATCAACCCCCATAAGTGTAAGGCTTTCTGGAACCTTCCTTTTCCCATGCCTGCTCTTGTGACGTGTTTCCCTCTCAGACTCAGTTTGTGGCTTCCAAGTGGCATCTAGATCATCAGAAGGGGGGCTTGGTGAAGAACTTGATGTACTAACCCTCCTTTTCCTTGCTGGGGATTTGGAAGCCAATGGAACTTCTAAAGGAGTGGCTTCCTCTTCTTCCTCTGCACGAGGCTCAATTTCCTGAACTGCCCCTACTTCGGGAGGAACTACAGCTACTATTGCAGGCGGTGGTTGCGGCTGTTGACCACTTATCTGCTGTGTCCCCTCCTGCGTTGATTGTGTACTACTTTGAGATAGCGATAAGTTTAGTTCAGGCTCAGCATCACTGCTTTCCACAATAAGGCTGGCTACCTCTTCCACACTCATCTGCTTGGGCCTGGGTTGGTGGGTTGGGCCCACTGATGTGGAGGTGCTGCCCCCAGCTTGGCCCCCCGACACCGCTGCTGCAGGCATCATTTTTGGTGTCCCAAAAAAGGTTTTGGGAGGCACACCAGACTTAAGTAACACTTCCTTCTTCTTCATGGCAACTTTCTTGGTACCGGAGGACCTGCTACCTGCTTTCTTTGGGGGCATCTTCTTCAGATGTCAAAACAGCACTCAGTTGCACAAGTTGCAGAGATGCCTGGTCAGGTCACTCACACATCACGTCGTGTACAGCAGCAGGACGTCGGTCTGCCACCACAACGGTCGATGATGATGACACACCTCCTCTGTCTTTTGTGCACCTAAAAGCAAAAAATACAGAAGAAGATCAGTGAAAAGTTCAATAATATAATATATAACTTCTTAGTGTCTGGTGGGTGGTCACAATTATTAATTTTTATGAAGTCAGTGAACAACAACAGTATAGCCATTTAAGAAACTGACAAGGCCAGGGCTCCTGGTGTACTTGTACTGTGTACACTCAGGAAGAATAGCAAAGAACAAAAACATAAATGTAGTGTAGCCTGTTTGCCCTAAATAAAAATGTGTGCATCTTATGGGATGGATGCAGCATCAGGGAGCAACAACAACGAACATATACACATAAAAACTAAAGGCATTTATTTACAACGCCCAAAAAGTAAATGTAAGCCCAAAAAAAAGTAAAGCCCACATTTTACAATTCAATCCAAAGCCATACATGATGTTGAAATTTAACGCACAACACAAAAACAGTTGTTTAAATTCCATGCACCCGTGATGATTGATGAGTAGTACCCCTGGGCCTACTGTATGACTAGGCCACAAGCTTGGAGGCCTATGGAAAAAGCACAGTGGCTGGTACCACAAAATGGCCGCCACCACATGGCCAGACCACTCACAGAAACAAGAAAAGGTCAGGAATACAAGACAGACAATGCAGGCCTATTGCAAAAGCACAATGCCTGCCTCCACAAAATGGCCGCCACACATGCTCAGGCCACCCACCACAATAATAACAAAAAAGTGATTACAAAGGACAGGAACAGGAAGTTGTAGTCTCTGTGGGACTTACTTCCTCTCCTAAAAATATATTTTTTTAAATAAAAGCTTCTCCGTGCTCCAAAACTACAGCAGAATGACAACCTGAGGAGTTTTTTTTGCAAAATGCACAAAATCAGCGTTTTCGAGAAGGATTTATGTTGCTCGCGAGATATTGTTTGCCAGATTGCAAATGCTGCGTGTTCGGGATCGCGAACTGTACAAAAAGGCTTTATCGCGTGCGCGAACACGCATATTGAGAGCGCGAAAATGACGAAAACTGTAAGTCTGCGTTGTCGCGCTGTGCAGAGTTACCGAATGTACGCGAGCTGAATCCCTAGGGTTACCTACTGGCTGAAAAGCCCTATTTATTTAACACACCCCCAAAAACTGCTATCCCACCCCAAAAAACACCTTTTGCAATGAAATCCAAAGCCATCCATGGTGTAAAAAAAAATCAACAGACAACACAAACTGTAAATTTAAATAATGCACCAAAGATTTGAGGATGACTACCTCTGGGCCTAATGGCAGACTAGGCCACAAGCTTGGAATAGAATGGCAAAAGCAAGCACACTGCTTGGATGACTCCACAAAATGGCCGCCACACACCCACAACAACAAGAAATGGAAGGCAGTCAATGTACGCCTATGGCAAAAGCACAATGCCTGCCTTCCTAAAATGGCCGCCACACACATGCTCAGGCCACCCACCACAATAATAACCAAAAAGTGATTACAAAGGACAGGAACAGGAAGTTGTAGTGTATGTGAAACTTACTTCCTCTCATAAAAATATTTTTTTTAAAATAAAAGTGACTCCGTGCTCCAAAACTACAGCTGAATGACAACCTGAGGAGTTTTTTTAGCCAAATGCACAGAATCAGCGTTTTCGAGAAGGATTTATGTTGCTCGCGAGATATTGTTTGCCAGATTGCAAATGCTGCGTGTTCGGGATCGCGAACTGTACAAAAAGGCTTTATCGCGTGCGCGAACACGTATATTGAGAGCGCGAAAATGACGAAAACTGTAAGTCCGCGTTGTCGCGCTGTGCAGAGTTACCGAAAATACGCGAGCTGGATCCCTAGGGTTACCTACTGGCTGAAAAGCCCTATTTATTTAACACACACCCAAAAACTGCTATTCCACCACAAAAAACACCTTTTGCAATAAAATCCAAAGTCATCCAAGGTGTAAAAAAAAATCAACAGACAACACAAACTGTAAATTTAAATAACGCACCAAATATTTGAGGCTGACTACCTCTGGGCCTACTGGCAGACTAGGCCACAAGCTTGGAACAGTCAATGTAAGCCTATGGCAAAAGCACAATGCCTGCCTTCACAAAATGGCCGCCACACACATGGCCAGGAGGACACAACAACAACAAGCATAAGCCAAGGGGAACAAAGAAAAGAAATGCAGCCTTTATGGAAAAAGAAGCACACACTACTAAACTACCACCACAAAATTGCCACAAGCCACATGGGCACTCACAGTCACAACAGGCCATGGAAAACAATGAACTGAAGCAGGCCTATAATATATGACCGGACAAAGGAGGCCTGCTAAACAACACAGCTTTAATACAAAAATGAAAATCAACAGGGCTACGAAAGGATTGCAAAGAAGTTACACATCAAGCACACACATCCAACAAAGGTATTTCACACACACACACCCACACACCACAAGTGAAATACACCACAGCCACATTTAGCATTTCAATCCTATGCCATCCATGCCCTACATGATGTTGAAATTCTACAGACACCCCGAAACATGGACCCATGGGTACCCTACTGGCTGAAATTGCAGAGAAAAACAACTAGGCCCCTATTGAAAGTACAGGCCACCCGCCACAACGATAATTTTTAAAAACAATGAAAATCCCAGAAAAATGTAGGTACAAACAAGCACCAATGAAACAAACACACCAATTCTCCAACTTACTTGTAGTAAATTAAATCTCAAATCAAAAGGTCCTCAAATAAATCCAATCCAGTGGTATGATGCAGCAGACAGACACAAAAAGTGATCCTTCCAGCTCCAAATCCAAATGAAAGTGAACAGCACATGCACAAAGCACTGGGAGGAGCCTGCTGGACAGGAACAGGAAGTTGTAGACTCAGGGGCACTTCCTTCCTCTTGAAAAAAAGAGTTACAATAATTAAAGGACTCCTCCTTACACAAAAGACTACAGCAAAATCACAATCTGAGGAGTTTTTCTGAGCTCGAGAGATATTCTTCGCCAGATTGTAGTTTTTGCATGTTCTGGATCGCAATCTTACCAAGACAGCTGCCGGAAGTCAGCTCACATGCCCGAATTACGTGTTCGCGTTCGCACACTCTTGCGGGCTTGGGCAGCCATATTACAAATCTCGTGGCGCTCGCGAACGGACAGAAAGCAAGTTGGCATCGCAGAATCACGGTAAGACGTTACCGCGCGCGCGAGAATGAAAATTGAGCGTGCGAGGAAGCAAAACTACTACGCTACGCGCTAGATTGCGTAGCAATCTGCATATTCGCGCTCTACTCGAATCGCGAAGTTACCTAAACTTCGCAAGCTCCGCGAACGGAGCGTAGTTCAACGCCCAGGCTTAGTCAGGATGAGTTGTGTAGCCGGCTAAAATCGGCCATGTTGCTCCTGGTCTACCTAGTGGACCGAGCCTGGTAATGTGATTGTAATGTTTTAGGGCGCCTTTAAACCACAGCTGATGCTCCTGGTATGTGAGTGGAATTTCAGCATCCTCGAATGGAATGTATTCCTCAGGTGGTTCATCTTCTTTGAGGAAGTGAAACATTTTTGTTACTGGATTTGATTATGGGAATATTATCCATGAATAGAACACCTCTGTCTGAAAAGATTCATATGCCTCTATCACAAAAACTGCTCTACCACCTCTTGGTGTTAGGCCGTGTTTTATAAGTTTTAGAGTGATGGCTCTCCTTAAATTTGGATGGATGTTTATGACACCCTCATCGGTTTTATTTAAACCTGTAGTATTAAAGACTGCTACGACTTGGTCAGCTGCAGCCTCTGTATTATCCCTGTTTTGGGACATTGTTTTTGAAAAATGTAGAACAAGTTTCAAGGAAACAAAGATAAGGTGCACAATATTTTGGAACACTGTATCCTTCAACGTTGAATAAACCAAACAGCTAATACATAGGATTCTCGTCCTACTCGGCTATGGCAGATTTGTCTCCCTACCCACTCCAGACATCTTATGGAGTATTATGAATAGGGGTCTCTTAGAAAAGCACAACTGAGTTACTTCAGTATATAGCATTAAATTAGTGACTTACCAAACGTTGGGCACCATGTTGTGTAGTTCCTATTTCCCTTATAGGCTCTGAGCATTGGAATAATATACACTATAGTTTTTGCATAGGACTATGGTCAGTATGCTCCTATTGAGTACATTAAACTTAATTACTTGTGTGTGCCAGCTAACTCAGAGGTCACTAGAAACTTCTCGAATTAACAAGAAGGGATTAATTTCTGACAACCGCATAAACATGACAACTTCGTTTCCCTTAGAATCGGAACGCGTCTCAGAATCGTGGAAACAATAGATAACAGTTTCACTCAATCAACTGTGCATGCTTAGTTTCTCCAGAGGTACACAGAAATAGATAGACAGGCGTTTCAATAAAAGGATTTATTGAACAGTCTTGTTTCTCGTGTAAGAGATATGAGCTGTTACAATCATTAGACAGTAAGCAAGATTTAATACGCACAGCGTAAGCAGTAAGAAGAAATAATACTACAATAGCATTGTCTTTTAGCTATGACATATATTCATATATACATACATAAATAACACAGGCTAAAAAGTGAATACTCGTCTGATGCTTCTAAAATAGTTCTACCCCAGTGCACCTAACCTAAGCGTAGTACGAGGTAAGAAGTAGGTGCTGTTTTCTATAGTATGGTATATACTAAGTTTTGTATGCCAAGAGTCCCTGTGGGTTCTAGTCAGCTCCATACCTTTAGAATGAGAGAGGTGGGAATTTCTTTCCGGGTCTCAAACTCCAACACCCCGTGAAGGGAGTCAGAACACTGGAAGCTGGATTCTCTGTGAGCAGGGATGACAGCATCTGGTCAGTGCGTCAGGCCGGGATATGGTCTCTTCCGGACTTGCCGTGGCGAACCGTGCAGTCAAGTCGTGCTGAATCGTACCTTGGTTTGCCATGGTAAGGGAAGGTATATTTATACCGGGAAGGGGCTTAGGAATGCTAGCATTGACGTAAAGTTGGGCAGAGGAAGACGTCATGGATGAACCCCTAAGGAATAGTAGTTCATGTATAATAGATGAGTTCTTGTAGAAATCAATAATCCTAGCGAGGGAAAGTCCCGTTCGGCTTAAGGGTCTTGTTTCTAAGAACTCGTTGTGACGTGGGATGGACGGATGTAGGTGACCATGCCTGTATTTGGTTAGCATGGCTGTTAGACCCAGGGTCCCAGGGAACACTGACTCCAACACGGTAGCTTGGCGCGAGGCAGGTAGGCACGCTGGAGGCTATGTGTGAAGTAGTTGTGCAGCAAACACTCGCAATGATGGTATGGCCTCAGCTTCTTCAAGGCCCAAACCACAGCAAAAGCTTCCCGTTCGATAGTACTCCACCGCTGTTCCCGGGGGAGTAGCCTCCTGGAGATGAAGGCCACAGGCTGGTCTAGGCCCTCCTCGTTGAGTTGTGAGAGTACTGCCCCAATGCCATGTTCAGAGGCATACGTTTGAACAATAATTTCCTTGCTGAAGTCCGGAGCCCTAAGCACTGGAGCAGTGCACACAGCCTGCTTGAGGGTATCGAAAGCTTTCTGGCAAGCATCAGTCCAAATCACTTTTCTTGGTTGCTTCTTGGAGATGAGTTCGGTCAGGGGGGCCACGATGGTGCCATAGCCCTTGACAAACCGGCAGTAGTAACCCATGAGGCCCAGGAAAGCCCTGACCTCTGTCTGGGTTTTGGTGGGGTTCCCAGGCCAGGATGGTCTCGATTTTGGCCTGGAGGGGCTGCACCTTACCCCCGCCCACCAGGTGCCCCAGGTAGATGACAGATCCCTGTCCGATCTGGCATTTGCTGGCCTTGATGGTCAGGCCATCCCACTGCAGGGCCTGCAGCACCCCCTGGAGATGCTCCAGATGGTCCACCCAGCTGCTGCTGAAGACAGCTATGTCATCCAGGTAGGCAGCAGAGAAGACCTCTAGACCAGGAAGTACCTGGTTTACCAACCGCTGAAAGGTGGCAGGAGCGTTTTTCAATCCAAAGGGCATCACTCTAAATTGGAAGTGGCTCTCTGGGGTGGAGAACGCTGTCTTATCCTTGGCTCCGTCCGCCATGGCGATCTGCCAGTATCCTGACGTAAGGTCAAAAGTACTTAAGTATTGGGCTGCCCCTAGCTGGTCAATGAGCTCATCCGCCCTAGGGATCGGATGATCATCCGTCTTGGTCACAGAGTTGAGTCCTCAATAGTCTACACAAAACCGTAGTTCAGATGTGGTGGCTGGTGGGGCCGCTTTCGGTACCAAAACCACCAGACTGGCCAAAGGGCTGCTGGACGGCTCGATCACTCCCAGCTCCAGCATCTTGGTGACTCTGCGATGGATGCTGGTCTTCACCTTGTCTGACAGCCGATACGACTTGGTCTTGACAGGGGGGCTGTCTCCTTTGTCCACGTCATGGGTACACAGGTGGGTGATCCCAGGAGTGAGGGAAAACAAGGAGGCGAACTTCCCCAATACCTGGCGGCAGTCCCTCTGTTGCTCCTGCGTCAGGGACGGGGAGAGGACCACTCCCTCCACCGATCCATCTTTCTCTTGGGACGCCAGAAGGTCCGGAAGAGGCTCGCTCTCTTCCTCCTCACTCCCATCAGTGACCATCAGGAGGGTAAGTTCCGATCTCTCATGGTGCGGCTTGAGGCGGTTGACATGCAACACTAGGTGAGGTTGCCTTGAGGTCTTAAGATCCACCATGTAAGTGGTCTGGCCCTTCTTCTCTAGTATTTCGTACGGGCCAGTCCACTGGTCCTGCAGGACGCTAAGCTCTCCGGGCTCCATAACCCACACCTTCTGTCCAGCTTCCAGTTCCACAGGATGGGCACTCCGGTCGTACCACTCTTTCATTACTGCTTGGCTGGCCTCCAGGTTGTCAGATGCCTCCTTCCACGACTTGGTCATCTGGCTGCGGAATGCCAACATGTAGCTCACCACATCCCGGGGAAGCCTCCTAGGAATCTTCTCCCACCCCTCCTTCACGAGACTGAGGGGTCCCCCTTCTGCGGCACCTCCCTGTAGGAAAACAACAGATAGGGCAAGAGGACGTCCCACTTCTTCCTCAAGTCCTCAGGCAGACTCCAGGTCATTCTTTTCAGGGTCTTGTTGAAACACTCCTCAAGCCCGTTGGTCTGGGGGTGGTAAGGAGTGGAGAACTTATAAGTCACCCCACACGGCCTGCATATAGGCCGACATAAAGTTGATGCCCCTGTCCAACACCATGACCTTGGGGAAACCCACTTGGGTAAAAATCCCCATCAGGGCCCGCGCCACCGCATGTGCAGTGATGGCCCTCAGAGGGATGGCCTCCGGGTACCGGGTGGCATGGTCCACCAGAACTAGGATGAACCGGGGTCCAGAGGTGGCCGGTGGATCCATAGGCCCGACAATGTCGATGCCTACCCGCTCACAAGGGATACCGATGACCAGTAGCGGTTCCAGGGGGACCTTCAACTTGGCCCCGGTCTTCCCACTCACCTGGCAAGTCACGCAAGTCTTGTAGAAGGCATCAGAGGCAATCCTCATCCTGGGCCAATAAAAGTGTGGGGCCAAACGAGCATTCGTTTTATTTTGGCCCAGGTGTCCCGCCAGGGGAATCTCATGCGCTAACTCCAGTAAAAAGGCTCATTAGCATTGGGGGACCACTAAGGCCCTTGAGGACCCATGCACCGGAGCCTTAGGCTCACTGTAAAGAAGGCCATCCTCCCAGTAGATGTGATAGTTTCCAGCAGAATTTCCTGCTGCTTGGGTTTCGGCCTGGCGCAAGGCTCCCTCTGTGCCCGACATAATTCCTCCCAGGTAGGCCCTCCCTCTACCTGCCACTCTGCATCCTCCACGGTGCCCCATCCATCTCACGGGGTGCATCCTCCAAGGCATTTTCCTGGTCAGCAGTGGGCTGGGCCATTGTCCCAGGCTCCAGCCCTGGTTGACTCCCTTGCTGGGCAGCCATGGACCGTGTGACCGCACAGGTCCATCCTGGTAGTCCCAGAATCTTGGTGTGTGCTTGAAACTCCACCTCCTTCCAGGCAGTATGCTCAAGGTCGTTTCCCAACAAACAGTCGCAGGGCTCACTGCGACTCTCAACAGGCCTGAAACCCCTCTCCACTCAAAGGGAACTTGGGCCACGGGGTAGTGACCCACACTGTTGTTAGCCATCACAACCGGGTGGAATACATCAGGAATCACCTGCTCTGGGGACACCAGCTGTCTCCTTACCATCGTCATGCTGGCACCTGTGTCCCTCAGAGCCTCCACCCCCTGCCCGTTAACAAGGACCCTCTGCCGGTACTTGGCTGTATTTGAGGGTACCTGAGTCTGTGGGACCCTCTCCCTATCCCCCAGGGATGCTAGGGTCAAGCCTGTCCACTCACCCCCCTTCTCTAGGGACAACTCGTCCCCCAGCACTACACTAGCCACCCCGGGGTTCTTACCTCCAGTAGGGGCTGGGGTCATTTTTTGACATTGGGGATCCCCCTTTCTAGTGTCCCACCTCCCCGCACTTGTAGCACTGGACAGCTTTGGGCTGCTGACTTCTGTCAGGATAAGTAGGCTTCTGGGAACCAGATTGGGGCTGGGATCCTACCCCTCTCCCTTGCGGTCTATTTTGGGGGCCTTTGGAGAAATCCTTCTTTTTATCTCCCCCTCTCTCTTCTGGGGAAAACCCTGACCACCCTTCTGGGGGTCCCGCCCGGATCCCTTGTTGGACACCCTGGTACTGACCCAGGTATCCGCCTCCTCCGCAAGCTCCCTCGGGTCGGTCAACTTGCGGTCCACCAGGTGTTGGCGCAGCTCTGGAAAACATTTATCGAGAAGGTGCTCTCTTAAAAACAAATCCTACAGCCCTTCATAGTCGGTCACCTCGCTGCCCCGCACCCAACCCTCCAATCCTTTGTGGGCAAAGTCTAGAAAATCTACCCAGTTCTGGGTGGGAAGCTTGTGGCTATTTCTAAACTTCTGTCGATATTTCTCCGGGGTCAGGCCAAACTTCTTATGCAACGCTTCCTTCATGACAGAATAGTTGGTTTTGGTTTGCTTTGTCTAGTGTCAATAGTGTGTCCCTCCCCACCGGAGGCATGTACCTATACAGGCCACGTGGTGAGTTCGCAGCAACCCCCAATAACTCTTGGGGACCCCATGGGCTATTAAGGACACCTCATAGGCTGCTAGCCATTTATCAATGTCGTCCCCCACACTGAAACTGGCCACCACATCTTTTGGCATGTAGAACCTAGACTCCTGTGGAGCTTCAGTAGGTACGCTGCCACCATTTGCGTTGCTGTTAGCCCCTATCTGTAGGGCTTTGATTTCCAGGTCCTTTAGGCTGAGCTCATGGAGAAGCTTTCTTTCCTCCATAGCCAGCCTCTTCTCTTCCCGCTCCTTTTCTAGCCTAGCAAGCTCTAGCTTAAGTTGTCTCTCCTCCCTCCTGTCCTCGTACTCCTCCGCACACAAGCTCCTTACTGAAACACTACTGCCTGCCCTGGAACGTCTTTCTGGCAACACATTGTCGCTAGCATCTATGTGCAGTAGGTCCAGCTCTCCTGGAGCATCCTGCTCTCCCTGCCCCTCGTCCCCTCTCCCTCCCGGGTGAGCCAATGCCCATGCTCTCAAGTTTTCTCAAGCTCCTCTCTCTTGGCGCCTCGCTTGAAGAACACCACCTTCCCCTGGCAGAACTCCCTAAGCTGTGCCACCGTATACGTTTCTAGGTTGGCCAGCTCGAACTCCATCCTGCTAGGTAGGGCGTCAGACAATTTCAGGGAAAACCACTAGGACGTAGGTAACAGGCTTAACACAAAAGCATTTACAATCAGGCAATCAGGGAGAATTTTAAGCTTGCATTCAAACAGGTGTCAGATTGCGGCACACACAGAGTAACTGTAGGGTGCTGTACAAGCACAAGTTCTAATTCCACCGCTGAACACCAATGTTAGACCGAGGGTCCAAGGGACCGCCGACTCCGACAGGGTAGCTTGGCGCGAGGCAGGTAGGCATGCCGGAGGCTATGTGTGAAGTAGTTGTGCAGCACACACTCGCACTGACCCAGTAAAGCACACGCAATAAATATACGCCACTCCAATGTCATTTAAAAAAGCAAGTATCTTTATCTACTTCTGGTTAAGGTAGGTAACTTAAGGTTCTCACATTAGTCAGGATAAACGGTTTCTGATAACCTCAGGGCAATACAGGTAACATTTCCTATGTAGTGCATGTAATATGGCTCACTCAGGTATGCAGCACGAGGAATAACCCTTAGGCAGATAAGTGATCAACATGGGCAACATTTCCTATGTTGATCGTTAAAATTACATGTAATCCCTCCTAAACCACTGGGCGATATGGATGAACATTCTCGAGACCCTTACTCAAGGTAGGCATTCGGGCTCGTTTAGGTAGGGAAAATTCAGTAACAATGCCTAGTGACACTTCCTAGGCTGACCTATATTCAATTTAGGCCCCATGCCTCCTGCACTTATGCACATAAGGGAGCCGTCATAAGTAGAGGTACAACATAGGCAACTACTCCTCTGCGGTTAGTCACTGCAGGCAATAGGACCTCTGCAGAGGTTCAGAGCAGAGTCAACGGAGACACTTTCACCGAGGGAGGCGGCGTTGCCCCGACTGGTATCACTCGTGGGGGCTAGGTTGGTAAGAAGCGCAGGCCCCAGGAGCCCCTGGGGCCATCCCGGGGGTGATTAGGCCTGAACCTCTTGACGGGGTAGGCCTGGGGCAAGCAATACAGCTTTGGAGTGCGGGGGGGTTAATTTAATTCCCTGGGTGTTGGGCCCAGATCTCCGTCAGCAATCATCGGCGGTCACAGGACTGCCTCTTCCCTCCAGACGCAGTCTCTAGCAGCCCCGCTCCTCGTGAAGGAAAGCCTCCTGCCTGGGGTGTTAACTGGCACGGGAGGGAGGACAGAGCCCCTCTGGTCTCTTCCTCCTCTGGGCGAAGTCAGCCAACTCCGGATCAGTGTCTTCCTTGGCAATCAGCGGTCTCGGTGCGCCCCCCCGTGGAAGCTGACGACAGCGGGGGTGCGCCTCGCGAGAGACCCGGTTGCTAGAGAAGTTTCCCAGGGGCACCAATCTCAACGCGGCTCCCCTGACGTCATGGGGGAAGCCCGCGCAGCTCTCCTCGCGGCTCCCGGACCGGCGGCAGAGATCCTGGGCCCACAGCGCTCTACGGACACAGCGCTCCTCAGAAATGTGGCAGTACCGTGGCAGGTTCTGGACAGCGTGGTGAGTTCGCAGCAACCCGCACTTCTCTTCTTTCTCCACCCTGGGCCGTGGCGGTGTTCTTGGGCCCACAGCGCTCTCCCTCACAGTTGCTGTGATCTTGGGCACCGGCGTTCGCTGGCACAGCGCCGGATAACACGTCAGGTCCTGGGCACATAGCAGCGCGCCAGCACAGCGCTGGGAACCACTCACAAGCTTTCGGCCTCACAACGTGACACTGGCACAGTGCTTGGCATCCGGGGACAGGACTGGGTTCCCAGCGCTCCACCGTACCTTCAGGAACCCCCGGCAGCAGCAGCGCTCTCAGATCCCCAGTGCGTCGGAGTCCTTGCACTGGTGGTGGATTTCAGGCGTCAGGTCCCCAGCGCTTCCCAGTCTCAGCGCTGGTGATGGATGGCAGGTATCAGGTGCAGAAATTAGTTGCAGTGGGAGGAAAGATGGTAGTCCTGGGCAGGCCCATTGGAGTTGGTATCCCTGGTTTCCCTCACACAGGGCAAGGTCATCAGGCTGGCAGGATCACTCATCTATCTTGGGGCAGCAGGGCCTAAGATCAGTCAGCCTCAGTAGTGTAGCCTCCCCCAAGCTCAGCAGCCTTTACTCCAGCGGAGGGTCCCCAGGTCCAGTAGTGCACCAACTAACTTGTCAGGTTTCCCTCCTTTACTTTTATACCCCTAGGTCAGGTGACCCTACCAAAAAGGCAGCAAGTTCTGGTGCCACCCTTGGGGGTTGGAAAGTTCTAGAAGGCTCTGGGGACTCTGTGGTGGCTGTCTCTGGTGACAAGAGGCGGGACGCTCAGGGTTACAGTAGCATTATGTCCCAGCCTTATCCCAACTACTAGCGCGCAGATAGTACAGTGGCCACACCGCAATAGCAGGGCCTGTGGCAACCATGTTGTTAGGAGAGAGCACCTGCACCTCAGCACTGTTCAGCAGCGGTAAGGTGCCCAGAGTCCTATGTCCAACAAAAATGGCAGTCAAGCTCGAGGCAAAAGAAAAGGGAAAAAATACGGGGTAAGACCACCCTAGGGCTGACAGGTCTAACAATGGCTAATGCCTAAATAAGGACTGGGATTCTATGCCTAAATAAGGGCAATGCGAATTGTGCCTATATAAGGACATGATTCACGGAAACCTATATACGGGTATCTAAATCGAAACACAACACTGTTGGTAGATTTTGGGTTTAGAGTAGTGCAGTGGTGTTTGTGTAGTGTAGGGGGTCGTGCTGGGGTAGTGTTTTAGGGTTTAGGGTAGTGCAGTGGTGTTTGTGTAGTGTAGGGGTCGTGCTGGGGGTAGTGTTTTAGGGTTTAGGGTAGTGCAGTGGTGTTTGTGTCGTGCAGGGGGTTATGTTTTAGGGTAGTGCAGCGGTGTTTGGGTAGTGTAGGGGGTCATGCTGTGGGTAGTGTTTTAGGGTTTAGGGTAGTGCAGTGGTGTTTCGGTAGGGTAGGGGGTCATGCTGGGGGTAGCGTTTTAGGGTTTAGGGTAGTGCAGTGGTGTTTGTGTAGTGTAGGGGTCGTGCTGGGGGTAGTGTTTTAGGGTTTAGGGGATTGCAGTGGTGTTTGTGTAGTGTAGGGGGTAGTGTTTTAGGGTTTAGGGTAGTGCAGTGGTGTTTGTGTAGTGTAGGGGGTCGTGCTGGGTGTAGTGTTTTACGGTTTAGGGTAGTGCAGTGGTGTTTGTGTAGTGTAGGGGGTCGTGTTTTAGGGTTATGTGTAGTGCAGTGGTTTTTGGGAGTGTAGGGGGTTGTGCTGGGGGTAGTGTTTTAGGGTTTAGCATAGTGCAGTGGTGTTTGTGTAGTATAGAGGGTCGTGCTGGGGTAGATTTAGGGTAGTGCAGTGGTGTTTGTGTAGTGTAGGGGTCGTGCTGGGGGTAGTGTTTAGGGTTTGGGGTAGTGCAGTGGTGTTTGGGTAGTGTAAGGGGTCATGCTGGAGGTAGTGTGATAGGGTTTAGGGTAGTGCAGTGGTGTTTGTGTAGTGTAGGGGGTCATGCTGGGGTAGTGTTTTAGGGTTTAGGGTAGTGCAGTGGTGTTTGGGTAGTGTAGGGGGTCGTACTGGGGGTAGTGTTTTAGGGTTTAGGATAGTGCAGTGGTGTTCGGGTAGATCGACAACAATAAATCTCGCCAAGTGTGCAGCGCATGCGCTGTGTTGCTAGGCAAGACTTAAAAAGCATTGCACCAAGATGGCTGCCGACACTTCCTGGATTGAAGTGTTGGCAGCCAATTAGAGCCAAGCTCGTGCTTGTGTAGTTAGGTACCGCTCAGATATATAAAGATTTTTTACCTTTAATATCTCAAAAACTACTGAACGGATTTACACCATTTAAAAAAAGGTCTCTTTCTGAACCAAGGGCTACCTTTTTGCCAAATTTGGTGTAATTCCGTTCAGTAGTTCGGGCTGTAGCCATGTCTAAATTTTCCTATGGAAAATAACATAGGGAAAACATGTTTGGGACCCCCCTTTTTTCTCGCCCCGCTTATCGAATCACCCCAAAACGTTAAAGACAGGAGCTGACCGGAGCGCCTTACTAGTTTTGAAAATTTGGCGAAGATTCGTCAACCGGCGCCAAAGATATTGAGAAAACAAAAAACGCTTTTCCTATGGAAACTAGGCCCTAACTATAACTACCTACTGGCGACATATATATCTATATATATATATATATATATATATATATATATATATGCTTGCTCAAAGGTTGCCCTTGTGGTGGGAAGCACTCCAACGCTGTTTGTAGTACAAGGACTTTTAATGGTATAAGGGGAAAGGTGTCACCAAAAGCGTAGGCAGTTCAACGGCGTCCTTCCCGCCTGACGCGTTTCGAGGTAAATTCCTCTTCTTCAGAGGTGTGGACGTGGGTGAAAGTTCTGTGCCTTCAGGACTCCTCCGTTAATGCAGGTAAGCCCGCCCTTCATGGGCAGTTCCGAACAAAGCAGGGATTGCTGGGCCACGTAGTCCTGATGGATTATTTCTTTAATCGCCGCACAGGTGATTAGCTGCCGCAAAGTTCCAAGCCCTCAGATGGGCCTTGATGCACACGTCTCCCCTCTAGATCCATACAGCGTCCCCAACGCTGTATGGATCTGGATGTCATCAGTGATGTCATTTGAGATGTCATGAGTGATGTCATGAGTGATGTCACTGACCATGTCATGAGTGATGTAATATGTGACGTCATCAGCAGTGCATTGCGGGCGCGCGAGTTATAGTTAGCTGAACTAACTATAACGGGGGAATTTCAATGGTTTTGCACAAGTGAAAAGTCCAGCTAACTATAACACCCCTGAAACCTATGGTTTTTTCAGTGAATTTCTGAGGTTTTTTAAATGCTAATTCCTAACTATAACGTGCCTGAAACCTATGTTTTTTTCTGTGAATTTCAAAGGTTTTTTAAATGCTAATTTCTAACTATGCCTACAGAGATAGGGCATGTGAAGAAAGAAGAAAAAATGGACAGAAAGAAAAAAAAGAAGTGCAGAAAGAAGCAACAGAATTCCTCAAAGACGAAGAAAAGTGCAGGAATAAGGATAACGTGCAGAAAGAACAAAAAGAATAGCAGAAAAAAGCCTTGTTGCAAAATCATCCTGTACCCTCAACTTTTTCAGACGGATACTGGTGGTAACTGAGTCTGACTAACCAGTCCTAGAGCCAGTGCTATGTTAAAAGACACTTAGAATACAGTGAAAACACCTACATACACTAGGGAACATTATGCGTTGGGGTCCCCCTGTGATTAGCATGACCTCCTCTGTAAGCCCCTAGGATATAATAGGGCAGGGGGATTAAAACTACCTATTTTTTGCACACGTTAACTCAGGCCCCGTCCCCTCCCTTCACCACTGTGTAAACACGCCCTGTGTCCGTTTTTAGTTGGGAGATTAAGTTCATTTGAATCCTGAGGGTCCCTAGGGTCCAACTAGCCCACTAGGTACCTCCAGTAAGTGCCACAGAGCTGCATTGCAGAGAGGTGTAAAAAGTGGCACGGCCTGGCCCACCTCTCTGCAATGCAGCTCAGTGGCGCTTACTGGAAGCACTTGGTGGGCTAGTTAGCCCCCAGGTGCCCTCAGTATTGAAGGGAAATTATATCCCCAATTTAAAACGTGCCATAGTGCGTGTTTGCACACGTCACCTCAGGCCCGTCCCCTCCCTTCACCACTGTGTAAACGCGCCCTGTGGCTGTTCTAAGTTGAGAGATTAAGTCCCCTTGAATCCTAAGGGTCCCTAGGGTCAAACTAGACCACTAGGTACCTCCAGTAAGCACCACAGAGCTGCGTTGCAGAGAGGTGTAAAAAGGGGCTTGGCCTCAGAACACCTGTCTGCAGCGCAGCTCCCTGGCGCATACTGGAGATGCCCGTTGGGCTAGTTGGCCCTCAGGGACCCTCAGTATTGAAGAGGAATTAATTCCCCAACTTACAACTCGCCAGGGGGCGCGTTTGCAGAGTGCTGCAAGGAGGGGGCGTGGCCTCCGGCACGATGCCAGTCTTTTATTTATTTTAATTTTTTAAGAAGGGAGGCTGTGTGGTTCCCCTTCTTATTCTAATTTATTGGCCCTGATGACCCCATCCCCCAAGGCCTGTCTCCTAATTATATTTTTTTGACCCCAATCCCCAGGGCCGGCCACTGTTTTTTATTATTTAAAAAATATATATATTTATAGACACATCTAGGACATGCTGGACAAACCGTACGTACCTATCACCATGACGATTTGCGTGATATTCATTAAAAGGCGACTATGCATACAATGAATCCACGTGGAATGTATTTACACCACTAGTGAAGCTCTGACATGTCTGATGCCCTACCGTGCCTAATCCCGGTAGACACCCTTGTCGTTTATTTATACAAACATTGGTAGCTATTGACGGGCACATTTAATACACATGCACAACAAGCCATTCAAAGGGGATTCGACAAAAATTCAACCAAAACTATGCAAGAAACCCCCCTCACGGTTAATAAAACACACATCCACTGCCAGATGTGTAATACTTTTTATTTTACTCTCTGGAAAGGGGACAAACATCACTTGAGAGTCACAGCGCGCTCCTGGCAGAGCCCAATGCTGTGTTACACCCACTGTTAAATGGTAGCAGCAGTTTCAGTCGATAACCTTTCAAGTATTGCCCGGCGGTAATCGCCTCTGATACCATTCGATGATTAACCAACAAAAGAGGCAGGCGCCGGAGACTGGAAGGCAGGAAACAAAGTTTTTTTCTCTCCGGAGGAGAACACATCAGATCAGACCCACAGGGAATCTTCTCGAGATGCTCTGACCACATCTCTGAGGCCTGGCCTCTTATACACAGGTTTATTGTTTTATTATCGGTTTATTGTACATGGCACATTCTTGAGGTTGTTTTGATACATGAAAGAACATCCTCGGAATCCCCGGCTTAGATCCGCTCCCACACATAACTACAGTGGAAGTCCCCACCCCACCCACAGCAGGAGATGGCTATCACACAGCTGGGCATTCCGCCAATTCCCGGGGGGTGAGTGCGACTGATCGGGTCACAGGGGTTGGGGCCTTGATCTACTGCAATCCCTTAGATGTGAGGTGCTTCCTTTACAGTAGGGGCAATAAAACTGCGTCCGCAGGGCTAGGTGATGGCCTGGGATCAGTTCGGACGATCAGGCGTGGAGGAAGGGATTACCGAAAGGATGTATGACCATGTAAGGGATAAAAGGAGGTGTTGGCCAGGTGCGGGTTGTGGTTTCAGGGCAGGGTCGCGCAGAAGGAGAGGGTTCATGGCCTATGTATGAGAGAGCGGGGGTGACCGGCGCGCGGGGGATGTTTTGCAGCGCCTAGGGAACACGCTGGTGGTCGGCGTGGGGCAGAGGGGCCATGGCGCTTTCAAAAATGGCTACTGCTTGAGGGAGCGTGCGAGCCTGAGAGGGGACAAGATGGCGCCGATTATGTTGACATCGCAAACCAGATTTTAACAGTCCTCCCTTTTCAACATATCTAGCCAGCTTGTCTAGCCGACATTCACCTTCGTTAACCTCTTAGCCATAATATCGTAAATGCTTTCATGCGTTCCTGTTTTAAAAGTACAGAGTTTTAGGACAGACAGGAACAATCTGACACAATTGTACATAGTTACATGTGGTTGATGTGACAGGCGAAGAGGTAGCGTATACAAAATTACATCAGCTGCATCATATGTCAGACCCGGAGATAGGTGGAGGAAAGCTCGCTTGAACACAAATTCGATACCGTAAGAGGTGGTCCGGCAAGACAAGGAATATTATGCACATTACTCAAGGCCTAGACTTTGTGTGGATCAAACTAAACAGCATAGTCATGTGTACGGCTGATGCTATACAATTGTCATTTATACCAAGCTAATGTTTCTTAGATATTAGTGTGTAGTTGGAAGTGACCGATAAAGGACCTTGGAAACTTGATTGGAAGATAGTCAATTCAAAAGTGGTTGGGAGAGGAATACAACTTAACATGAGTTACAGTCAGGGAGGGGGGTTTCTTCTTTCCAGTGTCTTATTGCATCGAGCCATCACTGGTAAGCTCTCATTGTTCTTCTTCTTTCGTTGGCACTGTTGAGCACCGGCGGTGGAGCTAAGGTCCAGCTCAAATCCAGGCTTTCGCGTTGTAGGGTGTGACCATTCTTTGCTCTTGGATCACAGTCCTGTCCCTTGACTGGTCTTATCATAGGTACCTTGAGACGGGGTACCCGCCTCTCATTCTTCTTTTGTCAAGTCAGGTTAAAAAATGGGGGTGCTTTGGGAGGCCGAGGGAAGAGGGGGTGGAGTGGGATCGGATCAAAAAGTGGGCCAAGGAGAGCAGAATCTTTCAGCACTGGGCCCATCAATCGGGCCCGACGGGTTGGGACTTCAGGCACGAGCTGATCAGCGAGCAGGGGGCTTCGGGATAGCCCTTCGTTCTATCGCTTTCCATGCTGAGAATGGTGCCTCGTCCCGCATCCTTTTGCTTCGTGGCTCCTCCTTGGTCGAGGCCATAGATGTTCCATGATCCGCAGCCAGGCTATGCATCACGTCCGACCCCTCTCCTCCGATGACCACATGTTATCTTTGAATGAGTACAAGAAACAAAATCTTAGAGAGCTGGCAGGGAAGACATTTACACACTTCATTCTCTCTCCCAACCACCGAGTAGTCGGGGAAAGGTTTTATCGGTCGCTCTATGATGTATGTCTATTAACTCTTATGTCAGTGTATGTTACTAACTTATTAATCATTGCTGTGGTGCAGGTTTTGTGGGTGTTCCTGCAAATTTCCATCGTCTGGCCTGCTAGGTGTCGATTCCTGTACCTTATAATCGTGGCAGGAGGCCTGACATCTGTCAACTTTCTGGTCTATCAAAATTCGAACCGGCTTCTCCGGTAGAGACTCGTTCTTCTAACACAAGCTCTGTTAATTCACATTTTTCTCCAGGGACTGCTAAGTTTATGAAAAAGTGCGAGGTGCTACTGTCATGGGCTCACAAATATCTGTTTCGGGGAGGAACACGAGCTAAACATTTTCCTTGCTGGAGACAATAGTTAACCTTTATCAGTTCTAGGCGATGTATCTTTAAAAACAAGGTCATCAGCTGTATTGCTTAAAATATAACTAGGACTATTCTGGAAGGACGGGGTGTTTAGGCGCTCTATTTCTGTGCAGTGGGTGGGGCGATTCTGAGTGATGGAGGTGGAGTCGTTAGAGCCCTAAAACAACAAAAACCACTGACATATAGTTCCGTTATAAGGGCCAGATTAGGAGACATCAGTCATCTTACCTGTCCTTTCTTTCTCAGCCAATTAAGTTCCATCATTTACAGAAAGGAGAGGTAGTAGTGTGGCAAAATACGGTCGTTTTGTTTATGTCAATTTGTTCGAACGCTGTTGTGTTTAGGCCAATTATACATATACTGGGGGGGTACAGTGTTGTCATCTAATCAAAAGAGGGCAAGGGAGCCTTCAGCGAGAGAGAGAGAGAGAGAGAGAGAGAGGGAGAGAGAGAGAGAGAGAGAGAGACGTGCGCATCAAGTAGGCTATTGGGTACACGTACGACATAAAACGAGAGAGAGAGAGAGAGAGAAACGTGTACGATAATAGGCCACTTGGTGTACACACAACATAGAGCAGCACGGGTCAGTTATTCGTACAAAAACACAAGCTGGGGGAAAACATAAATTCAACGTTCACGTACACACAAATACCGGATAGGGTGTAACAGTACATACATCAAGCACAGCAAGTTTCTGGTGTAAGTCACTCTCCAATTTACTAGCTTCCGGGAGAGGGAGAGTCGTTTCTACAAACGAGGAGTTACCATATTCGGGCTTATTTTCCCATCCCCTTGATCGATAGACAAATATTTCAGTCATACAAAGACGTTCTCTCCAGCGACCCAGGCATATGCAATACATACACATTCATACCGTTCAATCAGGGCACATACGCACAGTCATACCATACAGTTTTTCACGTTCCCAGTGATGGTCTGCACTCCACGCACCATCTCACAGCGCATGTCTATGTCTTTCCCTACATGGAGCACGGTGTGGTCTATGTCCACTCCATTCTTCAGTCGGAACTCCGATGTAACCTACAGAGAAGAAAAGAAGGGGGGGGCAGCATTCAAAGCACATCAGCGCACATAAACACGAAAAAGTTCTACTTACCACGTACCAGACTAGCTGCAGGAACGTACAATACCACAGATCTTGACTATCCTTTTCGCATTTTTCTTTCTGTGTACTATATCCTTCTTTTCTACTATACCAAAATTTCTTCATTTTTATTTTTCCCTAAATTCGAGTTCCCTCTTCGTGCATTTGTTTCTCAATTAGCCGTATATTATTGGACAAAATAACATACCTTACATGGATACAAATTTTAATCAATCCAAAATTCAGGCAAAGGGTCTGCATTATCTGTCTTCTATTGTTTGGGAATGACAGCCCTTATTCAGAACCTTACCAACCTAGACGATTGTTATGACGCTGATTCCATAATTCCTTCGAAAACCCTTTATTGTGAAAATGTCAGTATACAAATACGGGCCTACAACCGTATAGGCCGGCCACGGTGCAAGAGGCGTCGAGTATCATGAGCAATACTACCTTAATGCGAAAATAAAAATAATCAATATTGAGAAGACCAGCATCAATAAGGTTGTCCGCATGTCCAGTCAGTACCCTCCCTGTCCCCCGCCCGCCATGTGCAAAAAGACCGTATACATATCCCTTAACATCAATGCCAAGTAACCTGGAACGCCATAAGGAGTTGTAGGCCCCTCCTACATCGGCGCCATTTTGGGGCGAGGTCGGGTGGGTCCAGTGTACAGTCTAGATGTTTCCACTAGCTAACGGTCGGACCAGAATCCCTTTCGGCAGTCCAAAAAGTTTCCATTAATGCCAACAGAAAGAACAGACAGCATGAATCGTGACTCGAAGGTGGGGAAAGCAAAGTTGTTTCCTACCGGATCGTGCTGAGGTTCCACCAGAACTACTTCGGGTTGGTAGACTACAGTGTCTCCTGGTAATTCAAACAGAAACTGGCGTCAGCATGAGGGCACCACCATCTTGCAGTGACGCCGTGGTCCTTTCGGAGAGCGGGATAGCAGGCGTGTCTCTCCGCCGATACCCTGAATCAGTCTCTCTCACGGCACCAAACGGGGACAAGGTGGCTGCCGCCCGGGGCAAAGGCAAGTTAATGTGGAATGATCGAGCGATAGTGGCGGTTGCCCCCACCGGAAGTCCGCGGGAGTCGAGGGCCAATGACTCCCGTAGAATCTGCAAAGCTGAGAGGACGTCTTCAAGGGTGGGCCCACGCCCGAGCAGGCAAGCTTCCGAGTTCCGAGGTGGCCCAGAGCCATCTTAGTGGACCAGGCCCGAATCCGAAGAGCCGGCCGCCATTTTTGAGGCTCCTGTGGCAGCAGCAGTTCTCCACCACGGCCACCAGAGTGGGTCCCCTGCGGGGACCCACTTCTTGGGTGGAACGTCAAGGGCAAACTTGGTGCAGAAAGGAACTTCCGCCCGGGTGGTTGTCCGGCAGGTGAAACGTTTAATGGCTGCCCTGCTGCAGCTGGCTGGTGAGTGAAGCGTCAAGGGGTGCCCTACTGCAACTGGTGAGCCTCCACCTGGGGAGGCCCGTTCGCGTCGCCTCCCCCCCCAGGGTACCCCCCGTTGTCTTTCTGCGCAGTATTGTAGGCTGGCAAGACCAGTGCAACAACTTGCTGGACATCACCTCCGCGCCGCCCGGGTATCGGCGCATCATGTTGCCTCCGGCCTCTTCGCACAGCGGACCGTCACTGATGCCGTCTCACAGGCGGATGGATTTTGTAGGCCCTTTTTATAGCCCAAAGCCGACTAAGAGACAGCAATGTTGCTACTTCGAAGAAGGAGGGGCGGGGACTGTGTTACGCGGACGGTGAATGCTTTGGGGGTGGATGTTGCAGCAGGCTGCCATGTAAATAGTTGTGTTTAATGTGTTTTACCCTGTTGAAGTGTTGCATATACCTACAAGTTATTAAAGCGTTTTAATCATACTATTTTGTTGGAGTGTGGCATATATATGTTGGGAGGGAGCGTATGGAGGGGGCATGTAGATGATCGGAGGACCTAATAGCAATTCATCGTTCGCCCGTTGCTTGGAAGGCAACTCAGGGTAGAGCGTAGAGGGGGTCCTAACAGGGCACGGGCCTGACATTTCAGATTCTTGTTTTTGTTTAGCTTCCTTTCTCTCCTTTATTTCTTCCTCTAACTTTCTAGCAACAAGGTGAGCTGCCTTTCATAGTTCTTTTTCTGCCTTTACTTCTTCTCTCTTTGCCACTCCCCTCCCACCTGCCTAGCATTGTCAGATGACTGTAACCTGTCCCTGCCACCTCCACCCTGCCTGTCCACATGCCATGCCCCTATCCTCTTCCTCCTGTCCTACATGGTCCATTGTACTGCCACACCCTCCCTGGTCTGTTGTGCTGCAACTGCTCCTCCTGCCTGCCCCGTGCGGTCTGTTGTGAGGCCCCTTCCCCTGAACTTTCTTGTCTGTGCACAGGTCCTGACCCTCCCTTCTATCCTCCATCATCTTTGTGCATGCCCCTGCACCCTCCTTCTTGCCCATCATAGCCATTGTGCTGCCACTAACCCTCCCACTTGCCATGCATGGTCTTCTGTGCTGCCATGGCCCCTTCCACCTTCCCTGTGTGGTCAGTTAGCTGCCCCTGACCCCCTCCCACCTTCCCTCCATGGTCTGTGTGTATGCCATCACAGTCTCACTGTTGCTCTTCATGGTGTCTCTTGCTTCTAGTGCCCATCCTGCCTGACCTCCATGGCTATCTTGCTGCTCCTGCCCTGCCCCCTTGCCCCCAGCCCTCTGTTTACATGTGCAGACCCCTACTCCCTCCCTCCTGGCTTGTCTGTTCCATTGTAATGCCCCTGATCCGTCCCTCCTGCCCTTTATGGTCTGTTATGCTGCAGCTTTCTCTCCTGGCTGTCCATTATGGTCAGCTAGCTACCATTGCCTCTTGCCCCTCTGTTCTCTGTTGTCCATGTGCATGGTCCTGTCCCCTCCCTCTTGCTTTCTATGGATTGTTGTGCTGCACTCCTGTCCCGCATGCCCTGTGTGGTGTATTGTGCTGCTGCAAACCCTGATGCCTGCCCTGCAGGGTCAGTTTGGTGCACCTCTCCATGTCCCTGTCCTCTGTTATCCAAGTCCATGTCCCTACCCCATTTCCTTCCATGATCCAATGTACCATACTTGCGAACATTTTGAACTTGGTAAGAGGGAGATTTTGAAAAAAAACTGGGGTATTGATTTTTCCCTTTGAGTTACATTGAAAAAGAGGAGATTGTAGACAGGAGACAGATCAAATAAAGCCCATTTGAGCTTAAAAACATTGGACGTTTCCTGGCTGAATCGGGTCTGTTGGCATGTATGGTTGTACTACCATTGCCTCTTCCTTCTGCCCACAATGGTCTATTACATTGCCACAGCCTCTCTTGCAAGTCCTGTATTGTTGGTTTGTTGCCCCTGCCCCCCTTTCCACTGCCCTCCATAGTCTGTTGTGCTGCCACGGCCCTTCCTGCCTGCTCAGTGTGGTTAAATTGTTGCCTTTGCACCCTCCTACCTGCCTTCAATTTTCAGAGTCCGTGCCCCTGGTGTGGAAATATGGATTTTTCTGGTCAGTTATGTCCCCTATCTTGGACCCCAACGGTTCTATGTGCATGTTACAAGTACATGTATGTTCCCTCCAGTTCCAGTTATGAAGACGCAAATACATGTGCGTCCACCGTCAACATGCCCTCTGTCAGATCCGCCATGAATAGGCCGGATATTCCATTCCTAAATATGAAAGGCCACCGGCTTTATATGGTTCACTTATGCCATTTTACAGTCCAGGCAAGTAGGCCCTGATTCTGTCATCAAACTCCTCTTGCTTTCTGCCTCTGAAAACTCCAGTCTGAGCCTGCATCTGTGACCATGAACTTTGTCTCATTCCCTGCGCGGCTCACGAAGCCTGACATCAGCCTATTCTCTGCCAAGAACTGTATTTCACCTTCGAATTATCTGCTTCCCCCTCAGCCGATGCATTCCTGCCTAGTAGTTTAAGTAAACATTCTTCCAGTTACCGAGCAAAAGGCTCGGCTTCTCTGCCCTTATGCAAGTAATTCATAGTCCTGTTACCATGGAATATTCCTACCCCCTCGCATTCAGTGTAGACACTTAGACGCTTGTACACGCACGCACAGTCAGTATAGAATAGATTCTGTCCGAGAGTCCTTCTTTTGTGGATAACATAGTTCTTTAAACATAGGATGTTAGATATGATTTGGGATTAGGTTGACTTGACCCCCCAGACTTTTTGTCTCCACATGTAGAGCTAAATGTCAAGTCCCCTTCACCCCCTAGTTGCACGTCAATTACACGTCATACTGCTGCGCGCGCATCTATGCCAAGTATTATCTTATAGATCCACCTATATGTGACATCATAACCAATTATGTTCCTTTTTACTCCTTATTACACCCATTTTTGGTTACGCAGATAAATCGTCATTTTCCTTATCAATTGTTACGCCTACTGCATTCGCTTCATTGTAATGTATGTACTATAAAAGTCATTTCATGTCAATAATGTATGTACTTCACTTCCTGAACCCCCGTGGTGATGGAACTTGGAGCAACCGATTATAATCGATCATTGGAATAAAGCCCATTCCGAACCTCTAATACCACGGATTCTGCCTCTCATTTTACTGAGCTATTTTTATTATGTTTCTGTATCAAATTAAGTCCAGGTAAAGGAATTTTATTTACCACATGAATGGCGCCCGAACAGGGACTCTTTCTCATCTCACGCGCCGGCGGTGAGTTGCAGGCCCGGTCTCCTGCCACAGCTGGACGGACAATAACGCGTACCAGCAGGATTTCCTGTATCTCCCTCCGGTCAAGCGGGGGCGACTGAGACTGCGATCAACACCCAGACGAGGCGGTGAGAAGTGCGAAGTATCCCGACCAGAGCCTAGCTGAGAGAGCAAGATCCGAGGTATACAGAGACCCACCAGTTCAAAGTCAAGCCCAGTTTCCGACGAGTCGAGTCGAGTCCAGTCCGGTTCAAGTTCAAGTTTCCGAGGCCTTCCGTTTCCGAAGCTACCCGGTGAGTACCATTACTGGGGAGGCATTTCTGACGTGCACATAGGTTGTGCCGGTCAAGACGGGTTTGGGTACACAAATCCGGTCTGCACTGTTTTAGCAGTGTATCTGTACTGTTTAGCAGTATATCAAGTATTCCGAAGTATCTAGTTATTGTCAAGAATTAAGCTTGGTGATTAGTTATGCAGACGATCATCATTGTTGGTTATTTTAAAGGGTAGAAAAATGTTTAATGTTTAATGTTTAATGTGTTTAAAAACGTCCTGCATATTGTGGTATGAATGGTTGTTCATTATTGTGCTTTTGTATTAAGTCTGTTCAAAATCAAGTATCAGGTCAGTTGGTCAAAATCGAGTATAAGGTCAGTTCTCAATATGCCGCTCTTTTCGAAATTAAGACAGATCACTACTAGAAAAGGGGTTCTCGAAGAAGCCGTCCCTATTCCTCCTAGGGACACTCCAGGGCACTTCATGTATCACAAACATGGCTTAGACGCTATATTATTTCTTGATTTATGGGTAGACTACACCAAGGGATTACCAGAAAGTCAGAGGTCAGAGGTGGCCCACAGCGGGAACCTGGGATGCAGAGTGCATCATGAAAGTCGAGGAAGAGTTATGGAAAAGGAAAGTCAGACAGTCACAGAAAGACGCCGTTGAGTTATGGCGTAAAGAATCTCATAGACGCACAGAAAAAGCACGTAGACAGGAAGAAAAGAATAAAGAGAGTTCAAATAAAGTTCGAGAAAATCTATTAATTGAGGAAGGTATCCGAGTGAAATCAGAACAAGTAGACAGACAAAGAAATGCCCTTATGAATGGTATGTATCCCCTTCTGGCCGAAGGATTACCTAAGGCTACTCCAGAAATACCGAAAGACTTGCCACCCCCATTGTTCCCAATAAAGGTACATCCTAAGGGGCATCCTAGAACCGCAGAAGATGTTTTTCTTTCCTCATATTTAGATGACGCAGCCCCCGAGTATGCTAATCCCGCCCCGCATAGACCGCATACCAGGGAGGTCCAACGCCAAGATCCAGTACCTGTATCCCTACAGCAACAAATCGAGTCACAAGTTCCGGCAAGCACATCTGTTTCTACATCCGTCCCTACAGCTACTTCTATAGCTGTGTCCACACCTGTAGTTGCTGTGTCACGTTCAACGAATCCTTTCACACCCGACACCCCAGATGGGGCCACGGGAGGTGCTACCAATATTTTTTCTACGCCACCCAGAATAAATAAACTTACTTTTCAAGAGTCAGCACATTCACGTACACCCAAACTCATAAGTGCCCGTACGCTGAAGGAACTTCTTATAGATTGCAGATATGACCCTGTGCCCGGTAAAGAGGACGAAATGACCCTGGCATCATTGCGTATCAGACGAGCCGCAGTGTATTTAGGGAAGTTACCAGGAATGACTGCGCATCTAGATAAAATATATCATTTTGTCCAAACAGGGCGAGATCCAGAATGTATTAACAGAGCTATAGAATACCAGAAAGTAGAGATACAGGGGGAACTGTTACGTTTCCTCATAAACTGTGTGATCAGAAATCAAGACCGACCGGGGGTAGACCCGGAAGCAATGCAAATTCTTACAAGATGGAGCCAGAATATATCAGAAGGGAGACATGATAAACAAAATTGTATAATAGCCATGTGCCGAAAGATCCTTAAAGAAATAGAACGCCTACACGAAGAGAGATTAGAGGTAGACGAGTTCGAACAAAGCGAGGAAGAAGGGTCAGGACTGCCCGTGGGACAGTCAGACACCATAGCCTATGTAGGTAGAGGAAGATCTTGTAATAATAATAGACGTCTTACTGACTCGATACGTCCGATATGTCCAGATAATAACAGGAATTTCCAAATACCTATAATTAATATAAGGTCTAACGAGCATTCGTTCCAAACCGCCGACAAACTACTCCGAGAACGAAGGGGTTATCATTTTCTCGATTCTATGGATGAACAAGATTTAGCCAGGGCAGCTGTCCATTGGGTGGACAGTCCCGGAAAATATAGTGATGAAACAGTAGTACGCGCATTTTTGAATCTCACCCCAGATGAACAGAGGTTAGCTGGGATTTATATGATTCAACAACTCATTATACTATATCGGAGTCAGCATTCGGACCCTGGTCCCTTACCTGACATATTGACTGAATTGCTTATGAATAAATGGAGAGGTGCAAGTACTAAATTAATTAAAGAAATTCTAGAATCAAGAAAGCAGTATATTCTTTTTGTATGCGCAGATCATGTCTCATTGCCCGTCAAGGAAAGAACCACGTATCACATGGATAGACAGAATCCCTTACGAGAAGTACACCCAATAAAAGGCGAGGACAACGAGTTTAAGCGCGTATTTGTATATACGCCCATATCAAAAATAGAATTGTTACAAATGAAGAAAGTGGTACCCAGTCATGACAAAGACCCAGCGGGTTTTCACCGAGAAATTAAAGACATGTTACTCATGGGAGAGTATACCTATCCCGACATTATGACAATATTAAAGGTATTGATGCCTGCTGGTATTTATGAGAAACTCAAGGAAAAAGAGTGGGAGGTAGGAGACCAAAAGATAGAATGGTCAGTGTTAGAAGCGGAAGAAAAGGCCCGAACTGCAGGAGCAGGACTTGGGGATAAAACTAAAGCACTACCAGGTTTACTAGTACAGGTACTGCCGCGTTTATTAACTACGAAAAAGGAAGATTGGGGTACAATTTCAGCCTGTAAACAGAAGCAAGATGAAGACACTAGTGATTACTATGCCCGATTTGAAAAATGTTTTGGTATAAATAGTGGCATAAAAGCAAGTAGCGAATCATACCCACATCTGTTTGTGACAAAATTAGTGGAAAATGCCCTGCCCCCAGTAAAGAATAGAGTATTAAAATTCGAGAGTACCTGGCAAGGTAACACTCCATCACAAATGTTACAAATGTTACAGTACCATCACAATAGAATTAGAGAGGAACAAGAACATGAACACAGACGCATGAAAGACACGAAAATGAAAATGCTAGTTTCCCAGACAGTTCCAGCTGAAGGACATAAAAAGGGTGTGACACATTCCGATTCAGCAGGACCTGTAAAAGGGACATGCAATTATTGTAAAAAGCCAGGCCATTACGTACACGATTGTCCAGTTTTAAAACATAATATCGCCATAGGTAAAACACAAGAAAGACCACGGCCATTTAGACAAGAGCAGAATGAACAAGGAGCTCCGCAGCATGCACAGGCCATGCCAGCCGCACAACAGCCAATACAGTTTGTGCCAGCTGCACCACCGTTGCCTGTTGCTGCCACACAGACAACAACACGACAAATGTATCAGACCGCCCAGTATGAATATCCTGAGTATCAGCGTTACGCATGAACTAGCCTAGAGAGGGAAGTCGACTTACCCCTTATTGAAATCCCAGTAGATCAAGAAGGACCTTATGTACATAGTGAATTATTAGGCCAAGATAGAAAATTTTTACTCGATACAGGGGCAAGTCGAACAACTATAAAACGTAGTGAAGTTCCAGGGGCACCCCTCTCAGGCTCTCAGAATATTTCCCTTGGTTTTTCAGGAAAACCTATTGTTAATGAAGTATCACAGCCTCTGCCACTTACGATAGGACCTCTGACCCGAACTACAGATTTATTGCTCACTAAATCATGTCCAGAAAACTTGCTAGGAATAAAAACTTTGAAAGCTCTAGGAGCCATAATATGTTGTTCTCCGGAAGGAGTAAGGTTGTTTTTACGTGATTTTAAAGGTCACTATGTGTCTAGAGACATGGATCCCCGACTGCAGACTTTACCTACACATCTATGGGCACAAGGCCCTACTGATGTTGGTTGCATGAATATTACACCATATCGAGTCACATTAAAGGCAGGAGTGGTGCTACCACGAATGCGACAATACAAGTTACCACCAGATGCTGTAGTGGCTTTACTACAAATCATTGACGAGCTCATTGCCCAAGGAGTAGTTGTAGAAACAGACTCCAATGTATGTAATTCACCGATAATTCCGATTCTTAAACGAACAGATCCTACGGCCCCGCCAGTATATCGATTGGTTATTGATCTGCGCGAGTTAAACAAATGCATTGTGCCACAATTTCCTGTGGTCCCAGATATCTCGTCATTACTGACAGCTATTGATTCCGAAGCGACATTCTTTACTGTAATTGATCTCAAGAATGCCTTTTTTAGCGTCCCAATAGATCCGGAAAGCCAATATTTGTTCGGATTTAGTTTAAATGGACGTAGCTTTAAATTCTCACGCGCACCTCAAGGATTTACAGAAAGCCCCAGCATCTATAGCCAAGCACTGAAACGAGAACTAGATAGTATCCACATGCCAGTTAACACTGCTCTGCTCCAATACGTCGATGATCTGCTGATCACCGCGAGAAGCGAACCCGAATGTGAGAAAGCATCACTGACAGTTTTACAATTTCTGGCCGAAAAGGGACACAAAGTATCCCCTTCTAAGCTGCAATTCTGTGTCCAGCGAGTTGTTTATCTTGGACACTCGCTGTCCAAGGAGGGAAGGCAGCTTACACCCGACCGCATTCAGTTAATAGCTAACATGCCAATACCCAAGACACAAAAGGAGGTGCGGGCTTTCATAGGCCTCACTTCATATTGTAGGCAGTGGATCCCTCAGTATGCATTTCTAGCAAAACCACTCATTCAGTTAACCACACAGGAGGCAGCCACATCGACTGTTCTCCCTTGGACTCAGGAACATACACAAGCTTTTGAAAGCCTAAAGAAAGCTTTATGTCAAGCACCTGTTTTAGCAACGCCATGTTACAGGAAACAGTTTACACTCTTTGTTACAGAACGCGAAGGTACTGCCTTGTCAGTACTCACACAGGAACAAGCAGGAGCACACAAACCATGTGCTTATTTTTCTAGTACATTAGATCCCGTAGCTCAGGCTTTGCCTGCATGCCTGAAATCAGTAGCAGCGACAGCTCTAGCAATCAGACAAAGCGATGCCATAGTGTTAGGACATCCATTGACAGTACAAGTACCACACGCAGTAGAGGTTCTTGTAAATAGAACGCAAACACAACACTTGACTATAGCGCGACTTACAGGGTACGAACTTACATTGTTTCAGCCACATATAGAAATCAGACGCTGTAACACATTGAATCCTGCCACACTTTTGCCAGTAACCGGAACAGACCCACTAGCTCATGACTGTATTGAAGTTATTACTATAACAACAAAACCCAGACAAGACTTAACCGATGTCCCATTGTCAGATCCAGACCTGACATTGTATGTAGATGGTTCATGTATGAGAACAAGTACAGGAGAGTTAGTGGCCGCTTACGCAGTCACAACAGATACTGAAGTCATTGAAACTAATCGTATAAATACTTTGTCAGCTCAAGCCGCAGAGCTTATCGCTCTGACACAAGCCTGTATTCAAGCCACGAATAAAAAAGCCAACATATACACTGATTCACGTTATGCATTCGGAGTTGTACATGACTTCGGCGTGCTGTGGCGAGAGAGAGGTTATTTAACTTCCCACGGTGCCCACATTCAGCACGGACCCCTCATTCATGCCTTATTAGATGCAATACATCTACCCACTGCAATATCAATTATGAAATGTAAGGCTCATACGAAGGTTACTGATATCATTTCCCAAGGCAATGATCTAGCCGACAGAACAGCTAAACAGACTGCTCAAACTCAAACCCCCGACATGATAAAGACAATAGTCCCGACACCGACACAGTGTATGACAGTTAAAGATCCTACTCTTGACGTAATTGACATACAGACACATGCTACACCAGACGAAATAAAGAAATGGACTGAATTAGGAGGGATCCAAACGGACCAAGGATGGATGATGAAGGAAAAGTCTGTATGGTTCCTTCCTGATTCAATGGTCCAAGTTATAATTAACACTATACATAGTCCAGCGCATCTAGGAGAAAAAGCTATGCTAGACAGCATTCAACACATTTGGTTCAATAAACATTTACGAGCAGCAGCCAAACAAAAGGTCCGTACCTGTATGATCTGTTGCCAGTTCAACCCAGGAAAAAGCGTTCCCGTAGAACAGGGTGGATTTCATCCTCCTGATCACCCTTTTGAAGCCCTCCAGATGGACTATATCCAGATGGAACGATGTCGAGGATTCAAATATGTTCTCGTAGTTGTCTGCGCTCTGTCCCGTTGGACGGAGGCATACCCGGTTTCAGATTACACTGCCCCGACTACTGCCAAACAGTTGGTTCGAGAATTCTTCCCACGATACGGTTTACCACGTGTTGTCTACTCAGATAACGGTCAGCCGTTCTCATCCGAATTAATGAAACATGTTTCACTTCTGTTAGGATATCAGTGGAAATTCCACTGTGTCCGACACCCCGAGGCAGCAGGTCTCGTAGAAAGACATAATCAGATCCTGAAAATTAGATTGTCCAAAATATGCAGAGAGAAAGGTGTCGACTGGGTAGTAGCGTTACCAGTTGCACTCTTTTACATGAGAATGGTAGCACACTCTCGAACAGGGCTATCCCCGTATGAGGTGATCTTTGGCAGACCACCAAATATGTGGGGGACGCCCATACCACGCAAAATAACTGATATTGACTGTAATATGCTGACAGATTACTTGGCTTCCTTGATGTCTGCACTACAATCTTGTCGTTCACAGGTAGCTGCAGCCTTTCCCGACAACACTGAGGTGAAACCCCATGACGTAGTCCCGGGTGATCTCGTATTTGTGAAAAATTTCGACCGAAAGACTCAGCTGGAGCCCAGGTGGAAGACACCCAAGTTGGTTCTGCTGACCACAAGAACAGCCGTGAAGATCGAGGGCCGCAAGGGCTGGATTCATTCAAGTCATATCAAGAAATTTCATGGACAATCCTCGGATATAGACATTGTGCCCTGCACTCCCTCACAGACTGATTCAAAACTTCCTTTGGTTGAAAAGACTGAAACCGAACTCTATAAAGTAAAATTGAGGCCTAGAACGTCAGACAATTTGATTGTTTAAGTCCTCTCCAAGGTGAAGCGGTTGAATTTGTCTCTGACATGTATCCTCTAGACCTGAATCATGGACAGTCGCGGAAAATGCTGAAACGACAGGCGTATTGTAAATCACTGCGTAGCCATTGCATAGTGACATTATTAATTTTGTTTTTCTTGAGTCTTTTAATAATTACTGCAAGTATATTGTTGCACATATATTACCCTATTGCCAGAAACGTTTACAATGTTACCGCAGAACATTCTTTTAGTGACCTACCGCCGCATAAATTGTCTTATAGACTTGCGCTGCGCAATAACACTTTCATTAGTATGTTACATCATTCCCATCAGACTAGTAATGCCACCAATTGTTGGGTGTGTGGCCGACTCCCTCCCTATCAGAATTATGAAGGAGTCCTGCCTTTCTTTCCACATCCATTTACACATAATGGCTCCTGTGGAGCATGGTTCAGTTTAATCAATTCCATAGATTCAGACACAGCAGTTTACCAAGATCATTGGGTATGGGGAAACCTAAACCTAGTTTTACTCAAGGTCTGCTACCCTGACAAGGAGGGTCGCCCCAAGAGAACAGGAACTGATCTAGAAAATGAAGTATATGGATTAGGTAATTTTACACCTAATCTCATGATTCTAAATGTCGTATCCGAAGTTGAACTAGTCTTACCCACCATGTCAGTATTCCCAGCGAAGGGTGAATTGTGTGTAAGAAAGGTTGGTTCCATACATATGGGCCATAGTAAATGCACTACTATAGTAGAATTCAGTGATCAAGGCAAATCTTCATTTAGAGCTTCTCGCCACTCCTACTTTATATGTGGTCAGACTGCATATATGCGTCTACCTCTAGATTGGGATGGTACCTGCTACATTGCATTTCTTTTGCCACCTGTTTTCCTAGCTCCTCCTGATTATTACAGAAATATTCATTTAGTACACAACAGAGAGCGGAGAGATCTCCCAATTGTCGATTACACTGAAACAGCATGGGAAAAATATACAGATTTCAATAAAGGCATCTTTCCTTATATAGGTACTGTTACTAATAGTAAACTGATACGTAGATTAACTAGAACCCTTGAAGCAGTAGTGAATGAAACTATTTCCGCCCTAGGCAATTTAACAGAAGAGCAGTCTGCTATGCGGATTGTTGTGCTTCAAAATCGTCTTGTCCTTGACGTCATCCTGGCTCATAGGGGCGGAGCTTGTAGGGTCATCGGATCAAGCTGCTGCGTATTCATACCAGAAAATTCGCCATCTGTATATAAAGCCATCACTCGCCTTCATAAGATTGTAAACCAGATACACCAGAACCCAGGCACTTGGACTTGGTCCAGGTGGTTTTGGAGTGTGATATCAGCCTGGGGATGGAGAGTTCTATCCTTCCTAGGTATTGGCCTTCTCATACTATTCAGTTGCTGTCTATGTCTACAATGTGGACCAGCGATCTGTGGTCTGTGTGCCACATCGTGCATTCCACATCAAGATTTTCATTCAAGATCCCGGAAGAAGAAAGAAGAACAAATGATGCTATATGAACAGATCAATGGATTAATGAAGATTGATATCTCTTGACGGGCAAGTAGGGGACAAGGAGGGAATGTGGAAATATGGATTTTTCTGGTCAGTTATGTCCCCTATCTTGGACCCCAACGGTTCTATGTGCATGTTACAAGTACATGTATGTTCCCTCCAGTTCCAGTTATGAAGACGCAAATACATGTGCGTCCACCGTCAACATGCCCTCTGTCAGATCCGCCATGAATAGGCCGGATATTCCATTCCTAAATATGAAAGGCCACCGGCTTTATATGGTTCACTTATGCCATTTTACAGTCCAGGCAAGTAGGCCCTGATTCTGTCATCAAACTCCTCTTGCTTTCTGCCTCTGAAAACTCCAGTCTGAGCCTGCATCTGTGACCATGAACTTTGTCTCATTCCCTGCGCGGCTCACGAAGCCTGACATCAGCCTATTCTCTGCCAAGAACTGTATTTCACCTTCGAATTATCTGCTTCCCCCTCAGCCGATGCATTCCTGCCTAGTAGTTTAAGTAAACATTCTTCCAGTTACCGAGCAAAAGGCTCGGCTTCTCTGCCCTTATGCAAGTAATTCATAGTCCTGTTACCATGGAATATTCCTACCCCCTCGCATTCAGTGTAGACACTTAGACGCTTGTACACGCACGCACAGTCAGTATAGAATAGATTCTGTCCGAGAGTCCTTCTTTTGTGGATAACATAGTTCTTTAAACATAGGATGTTAGATATGATTTGGGATTAGGTTGACTTGACCCCCCAGACTTTTTGTCTCCACATGTAGAGCTAAATGTCAAGTCCCCTTCACCCCCTAGTTGCACGTCAATTACACGTCATACTGCTGCGCGCGCATCTATGCCAAGTATTATCTTATAGATCCACCTATATGTGACATCATAACCAATTATGTTCCTTTTTACTCCTTATTACACCCATTTTTGGTTACGCAGATAAATCGTCATTTTCCTTATCAATTGTTACGCCTACTGCATTCGCTTCATTGTAATGTATGTACTATAAAAGTCATTTCATGTCAATAATGTATGTACTTCACTTCCTGAACCCCCGTGGTGATGGAACTTGGAGCAACCGATTATAATCGATCATTGGAATAAAGCCCATTCCGAACCTCTAATACCACGGATTCTGCCTCTCATTTTACTGAGCTATTTTTATTATGTTTCTGTATCAAATTAAGTCCAGGTAAAGGAATTTTATTTACCACACTGGCCTCTGCCTCTCAACAGTATCCTAATGAACAACTAGATTGCTAACATTCTATATTTATTACAAAAGTGTGGAACGCCTGACGTCATCTTGATGTAATCAAAACTGTAATACCTAGAGCATTTCCTTTAGAAATTACATATATGAGAGGGTCTTATTGGCATCAAAATTATGGTTAGTGCTCTAAAAGACTAAAATAAGGACATATTTTCTGAGTTTTCAAATAGCGACAAAGCACTTTTAAATTATTTGTTATCTTTATGTTTTTTTATCCAGTTGACCACTTGATTAAATGTTGCACTTAGGGGAGAGGATGTGGTGTTACTTCCAGAACTGCAGACTTTGCAACTGGGGAACCAGGTTGGAGTTTCTGCTTCAGCTCGACATTCTGTGATTCTGGTCAAATCACTTAGTCTCCCCATGTCTACAACCAAAATGAATTTGTTCTTGTGTGATGTAACAAATGCTCATGTAAAGCACTCCAATACCTGACAAGTCTGCACTATATAACACTGCAAAAACACAAAATAATAAGTGTTTTGCACACTTCTGTCATTGGGCTATATTTGGGCTACATCTGGGTGATTTTGGGCTACATTTGGGCTCTTTTGTCTCCGGTGGCCATCTTGGGAGATTTATTTGTTATGAAGTTTCCTAATTTCCTCATGTACTGCAGTCTCCTCAGTAGGAAATGCTTTCAGTTTTTTACTTTGATTCCATCATGAAGGTATTCAGATATGTCACACATTTGCCATAAATTCTGAATGTTAGCCCTCTAGTTGCTCATTAGATCACTGTAGTAAAACTACTGTTCACCATGGAAGTCTGCTCCTGGTATTAAAAGTGCATGTTTCAGTCTGCATGTCAGAATTGTTTAATGAAATAGAAGAGGATTTGAGAAGTCACTCAAAATGTGCTCTCATTTTCTTTCTTCAGCATTAATCATAATTTCTATGGCAAAATGAACCCCCTCATTGTGTTCCTTTTTAAATTAAATGTTTTAAGTGTTACCAGTTTATTCCAATCAAGATGGCTTCAGGTGTGCCATACTTTGGTCATAATGAAGACAGTAAGCGCTCTAGTTGTTTTTAAGAACATTCTGGGACATTCTGTCATTGGGCTATACTTGGGCTACATCTGGGTGATATTTGGGCTACATTTGGGCTCTTTTGTCTCTGGTGGCCATCTTGGGAGACTTATTTGTTATGAAGTTTCCTAATTTCCTCATTTACTGCAGTCTCCTCAGTAAGAAATACTTTCAGTTTTGTACTTTGATTCCATCAAGAAGGCATTCAGATGTGTCACACATTTGCCATAAATTCAGAATGTTAGCACTCTTTTTGCTCATTAGATCACTGTAGTAAAGCTACTGCTCACCAGGGAAAACTGCTGCTGGTATTGAAAGTGCATGTTTCAGTCTGCATGTCAGAATTTTTTAATGAAATAGAAGAGGATTTGAGAAGTCACTCAAAATGTGCCCTCATTTTTCTTTCTGCAGCACTAATCATACTTTTTATGGAAAAATGAACCCCCTCATTTTGTTCCTTTTTAAATTAAATGTTTTAAGAGTTACCACTTTAATCCAAGCAAGATGGCTTCAGGTGTGCCATACGTTTATCATAAGTAGGACTGTTAGCGCTCTAGTTGTTCTTTGGAACACTCTGGGAAGCTGCAGTAGAACACAAAGGAATCAACTGACAGTCTCTGCCCTTGTTGGATGTACATGTTTTACTGAGAATGTCAGACTTCATTCTCACATGACTGAGAAAGATAATGTGAATTTACAGAAAATAAGCTCTCAGTTTAGCTTATAGATCACCTTCCAAACCTATGTGGGAAAAGCATGAGAAAATATTTTTCTCTCAATCATGATATCCCAGCAGAAGGCTTTTTCACATGGTGAAATCACCTTAGAACATACCACAATTCCTAAAATGAGTATGGTACCATCAACAAATGATTTATAATGTAACTAAAGTCTTAAAACCTTCTATTAACTGCAATGCTTTTTAATGAGGTGCTATCATGTATATTGGTCCCAAGATGGCTGCCAACACTTCTTGGATGAAGTGCTGACAGCCAATCAGATCTCAGGATGAGATTTGTGGTTAGGCTCCGCCCACATATATATATGATTTTACTTTTGATTTTCTCAGGAACTACTGAACAGATTGACACCAGACCTGCAAAAGGCACTTCCCTGACCTGAGGACTACCTCTCTGCCAAATTTCAAGTAATTCTGTTCAGCCGTTCGGGCTGTACCTTGGACTAAAGGTCCCTATGGAAAATTGCATGGGGAAAACGCGTTTTGGGACCCCCCTTTTTTCTCAGCCCCCGCGTGACGAATCCCCCCGAGACTTTCAGGGTAGGGGCGAGCGGAGCGCCCCACCTATTTTGAAAATTTCGCGAGGATTCGTCAACCGGCGCCAAAGTTATTCCAAATAGAATGTTGCGGATTTCCTATGGAAACACGGTCCTAACTATAACTATCTACTGGCGACCGCCAGTAGATAATATATATATATATATATATATATATATATATATATATATATATATATATCGCTTGAACTCGTGACACCTTCCCTCTGCTTCGCGTAGAAATGACGAGTGCAGACCATCGATAGTGCACATATATGGTGTCTCTTGCTTCTAGTGCCCATCCTGCCTGACCTCCATGGCTATCTTGCTGCTCCTGCCCTGCCCCCTTGCCCCCAGCCCTCTGTAGGTCGCCAGTAGGTAGTTATAGGTAGTCCTCAGGTCAGGCATGTGCCTTTTGTAGGTCTGGTGTAAATGTGTTCAGTATTTGCTGAGAAAATAGCATTTGAATCAATATATATATCTATAGGCGCGCTCCGAGCGCTTAAGGTAAGCTTACCGTACGCGCACGCTGCCATGCGCGAGCTCAATTCTGATTGGTGGTTACATGACTGTAAACATTCGAATCGGCCGAAATGAGGAAGTGTCGGCCTCCATTTTGTGTGTCTCACACTGATAAACAAAGGAGGAGAACGTGGAAAGGGGGCAACAAAGTGAGTTGCAGACCCCCTAGCGTTTGTCAGGGGGTCCAAGAAGGCCATAAAAGTATGCAAAATACATTTAAATGTTTTTAAAAAAAATCGCGGGGTGCGCGTACGGTAAGCTTACTGTACGCGTACGGTAGAAAATAACAAAAAAAGAAGAAAAAAACAAATTTTAGTGATAAGATATAAGGTGGCTCTAAAAAGAGCCCTTGTGTTTATTGTTTGTTTTTTGGTACCTACAAGTAAGTACCGATGCAGAGTCTAAAGTTCAAGAGGAAGACTCTGTTCCCTTCATCAGTGAAGTGTACACCATCTCCTCTATAAATGTCTTGCATGTTGTAACGCAAGTTGTTGTGGTATATAGATCCCATACCATAGTCTCTGAGGAAAGCAGAAATAGATTTGTTGACGTGCTTCCTTGCTTTGTCAATCTGCGGACAAAATTGGTTGGACCAGTTCCACTTTTGCCTTTGGCATATGTTAGAATATACGAAGGCAGTTTGTGGAAAAAGCTACATCAATTGCACAAAGATGTCCTTAATAAGCATTTCCAGACCTACCCCAGTTATAGTGCCTAGGTCATTTCCACCACAGTGCACAATAATAAGGTTAGGCTGTGGGAGATGTAGAAAGGTTTTCACCAAAGGCATTAATTGGTGCCACTTTAACCCTCTCTGACCAATCCATTTAATGTCTACATTTGGCAAAGCAAGGTCTCTCACCATACCTCTTTTTTCTGCAAATTTTTCACTCCAGAAGACATAGCTGTGTCCTACAATCCACACTGTGAACATCTTCAAAGGAGATCTGGATGCACTCAGGAGGTGTCTTTCAATAGAAAGGCAAAAAGAAATGAAAGACAGTTGAAAAATGGGGGCACACATACTTTTTTTATAAAAAGAACTCATTGGCTGTTTCAAACCATTCTACACTAAAAACTAGGCTGTATGTTTAAATTTTAAAAAGCATGTATTGCATTGGTTCAGAAAAAAGTGTGAAAAAAGAACATTAGTTTGGATTTGCTGTTAGGTTTGAAAAGTCAAGCACTCTTGCTCTTTGGAAATGAAACATTGTCTGTTGAACTTCTGACCTCTCTGCTCACACCTGTGTTCTATGACCTGTTGCTATGGTAGCAGGCAGAAGTTAAGTTGGGGGAAGGGTACATTTGGAAAGGGGTTGAAGTTTTCATCCAATAGAAATGTGTGATTTCATTTGAAAAAATGTGGGAAGTACTGAGATTGAAAATTAACATGTATATGTGTGAAAAAAGAGAGGGAAACTGTGCCATTAACTGGTTCTGCTGAGAGGAGAGAGGTGTGGAGCTCAGTGATTCTGGTCTGATAAACTGCTGTGTGACTGCCACATTTCTTTCACAACTAACTAATTTTAAAGGTGAGTTATGAGTTTGAGAAGGGGGTGTTTGTGGTTAATTTTGATTTATAAAAAAAAATTATGATTATTTTTTTAAAGTTGTGATTTACATTTTCTGTTTTGCGAAATATTTAACTGTTTTGAATATGTAAAATATTATGGAGTATGTTTTCAACATAAGATAATGTGTACTGGTAACAATGAGGAATACTGTTTTGTGCCTACCATCAAACCATGAGTCTGTGTGCAGAGAAGAATTGTGGGCAGAGATTTAATTTGTGTTGCTGTTGAAAAGTAAGACTTGCAGTTGAAAGAAAAGGACAGCTTCTTTTTAATTGTGATGGTTAGCATTTAGCAGAAATCACTTTGAAAAAAAAGAGAGGAAAATGGCAGCACATTTGAAAAAAGCATTAGTTCTGTTAGAATTGATAACCCAGGAAAGGGGCAGCCTGTGTTTTGTGCCTACCAACACAGCATGAGTCTGTGTGTATATAGGAATTGTTGTCTGAGATTTAATTTGTGAAGTTGTTGTTCAGTAAGAAATGTAGTGCTAGGAAAGTGGCAGCCTGTGTTATGTGCTTAAAATGATGACATGAGTCTGTGTGCACACAGGAATTGTGGGCAGAGATTTAATTTGTGAAGATGTTGTTCAGTAAGAAATGTAGTCCCATGGAAGGGGCAGCCTGTTGTGTTTACACAAATTATCCCTTAGCACACATGCACTGTTACATACATCCCTGCAGTCTTCATGCAGTTGTGGAAGTCTCTTTGCTCATCTGTCAAGCACCAGACAATCCACAGTGTTCAGAAACACACTCTTGGCACACACGCAGCAGCTTCTCCAACACTCTCATGTGTAGTACTCAGCTCTGTGTGCTGTTTCAGATAGCACTGTGTAATGCAAACACATTCAACGTCACCATGGCCTCATTTAAATTGATCTTGTTTATTTACTCACTCTGTAACATATGGACATGGTCTTAAGGAGCTGTTAGGAAATGTGCTGTTTTCTGCTTCTGTAAATAATAAGGGAAATGTATCAGGCTGTATCAGGCTGTAACAGTAATTTGGTACTATTCAGGGACACTGTTTTGTTAAAAAAAAAACATAGCATGAGTCTGTGTGCGCACAGGAATTGTGGGCAGAGATTTAATTTGTGAAGTTGTTGTTCTGAAAGAAATGCAGCCCATGAAAGGGGCAGCCTGTGTTATGTGCTTAAAATGATGGCATGACTCTGTGTGCTTCCATTTCTTCACCTCTTTTTGTATATTAATTTAAAAAAAAAAAAAACCAATTTAAAAAAACCTTGGGTGCGCGCACCTCAAAAAAAATTCAAAAAAACATATCTCCCCAAAAAATTTGGGGGGTTTAGTTTATAAGTGGCTCTTAAAAGAGCCCTTGAGTTAATGGAGGGAAACAGGAAGAGAAAAACGAAAAAAAAGAAAAAACATCTATGGCCTAGTGCACGGATGCGCATCAAATTTTCTCTGAAGGAGATCAAGACTGGTCTCCCCCACAGAAATAAGAGAACCGCAATCAGTGCACCGTGTAGACAACCTCGCCAAACAAGGTGGACCAACAAGAGGTGTAGAAACAGGTGAAGGCACCATCGCAGCTGAAGTGCTCGCCTGAGCTGCCGAAGATGTGCTCGGCTGAGCTGCTGCAGATGTCGTCGGCTGAGCAGGTGGAGGGTTTTCTCCAGAAGCTCGACGAAAAGTTACTGGATGCATTTTGTTAACATGTCTCAACATAGTGTGAATGCTAAAAGAATATTTCTTGTTAGGATTCCCACGAGATAAGACTTTTTTACAAAGTACACATGTAACTTTCGGTGCATTTACCTTTTTCAGACCTTCTGGAAAAGTGAAAAACTGCCATATAAAGCTGTCTTTCTGCTTCCTGTTCCTCTGCCTCTCAAGAGTGTCCTGGTCACTGTCTGAAGATGGTTGCTGTTCAGCCATTGTCTCTCAACAACAGAATAGCTCCTTCTCCAAAGGAATCAGAACTAATAATGAGGGGAGTAGGTGTGGTTTGGGAAGAATCTGGAACTGAAAGTACTTCAAACCAATCAAAAGTGATGATTCTTGATCACATGACTTGCCATGAGGGGATTGGGTGTGGTATTGAAACAATTAAAAACTGAAAGTAATGATAACCAATAAGAAATATTGTTTTATTATGTATAAACCCGAGGTGCGCGCACTGCGCAAGCTCCGAGCGCACACCCCGTGATTACGTATGCACGAACGCGTAAGCGCGCAGGTGCATACGTTGAACACGCGTATACGCGACCGTTATTGCGCGTAATTTTAGCGTATGCGGAAGTAAACCGCGTGGAGCGCGTAGGACGCACGCACGCATGCGTACGTACATACGCATACGTACTGGGTGCGCGCTCCCAGCGCGCACTATAACGTATATTTGCGTACGTAAATAACGTACGCCGGAATTCATAAAAAACTTACGAAATAGTACTAGGAGCGCGCTCACAGCGCGCACCCCAAGAATTTATATAAAAAAAAAAAGTGGACAAAAAATAATTAAAAAAATTAATAAAAATTTTTTTTTTTATCCTAATTGAATTTTTTAAAAAATAAATAAAAAAAAAGATACAGATAATATATAAATGAATATATAGTAATTTTATTTTTATTAAAAAAAAATATCTTTAATTAAAAAATACAAAAATTAGCATATAAAAAACCGTACAAATTCACTGAAAAAACCAATGGTTTCAAAAACGTTATAGTTAGGAATTAGCATTTAAAAAACCTTGCAAATTCACTGAAAAAACCATGGGTTTCACACACGTTATAGTTAGGAATTAGCATTTAAAAAACCTTAGAAATTCAATGAAAAAACCAAAGGTTTCACACATGTTATATTTAGCTGGACATTTCACTCGTAAAAAACCAATGAAATTCCCCCGTTATAGTTAGTTCAGCTAACTATAACTCGCGCGCCCGCAATGCACTGCTGATGACGTCACATATTACATCACTCATGACATGGTCAGTGACATCACTCATGACATCACTGATGACATCTCAAATGACATCACTGATGACATCACTGATGACATCATCCTTGTGATAGAGTGGCAGACCTCCTCTCACCTTAATATAACCTTTGATACACACATTCAAAAATAGAGACTAAAATTTTCAAAACAATGGACATACCAATACCAGTCACAACAACCTCTTCAGTAATTCTAAGATCCACATACACATCCACTCATTCACCAACTGTCCTATACAGTCACTCAGACATGTACTCACTCATCATATGTACTCATACACCTATACATCCTGTTACACAATGCCACTCATCCATAGAGTTACTCACACACATAGTCACTCATGCTAATAAAGAATCAAATATACATTTACTTGCATATACAGTTATACACACACCACCACACTTACTTCTACGGAAACTTACACATACTTAGTCTTTTAAACAATCACTTATAGAAACACATACTTATTCATATAGGAACTCTTTCAATCTCTCACTCTCACATATACTCACTTATATACACCAATAGTCACATATACTAGTTTAAAACATATGTAGTTACTCATAAAGACACTATTGAGACAGTCATTCACTCACTAACACACCCATACACACACTCATCCACCCATACAGTCCTGCACACATGCTGTCTTCAACACATACAAACAGTGAGTCACTCATTCATGCACCTATGCACTACGTAATACCCCCCACGAACCATGCAGACACTCAGACTGATACTCAAAAATCCAACTAATAACCTATATAGACACCCATGTAGCTACTCACCAACCCATACAGCCACTTATACACAAAGTGAGAGACTGATACAGATATTTACATATTTAAACATTACTCACTAAGCCATGTATTCACTATGATACACTTAATCAGTCAGTTACAAAATCAATTTTTCAAAAACAAATCATCCATTTAGACACTTATATACCCATTTATTCTTCTATCGACCTTGAGATATACATATATAAAACATATTTAATTTTCAGATAAAAACACACATTCACTGGATGATGTCATCAGTGATGTCATCAGTGATGTCATGAGTGATGTCACTGACCATGTCATGAGTGATGTAATATGTGACGTCATCAGCAGTGCATTGCGGGCGCGCGAGTTATAGTTAGCTGAACTAACTATAACGGGGGAATTTCATTGGTTTTTTACGAGTGAAATGTCCAGCTAACTATAACATGTGTGAAACCTTTGGTTTTTTCATTGAATTTCTAAGGTTTTTTAAATGCTAATTCCTAACTATAACGTGTGTGAAACCCATGGTTTTTTCAGTGAATATATATATATATATATCTCAATCACCAAACAGCCCAAAGGAGAGCGCGCTCTTTCATAGCGGGTGCCGGTGTCTAGGACGGGCCAGTCCTCGTAATCAATTTTCCACCAAACTTTCGTCAACAAGGAAAACACCGCACTCCAAGGAAGCTGTAAGATTCAGGATTTATTTGTCGTGCATCTGATCACCACTAGCCACCACTGGCCAATGGCTAGTGGTGATCAGATGCACGACAAATAAATCCTAAATCTTACAACTTCCTTGGAGTGCGGTGTTTTCCTTGTTGAGGAAGTTTGGTGGAAAAAAAAAAAATATATATATATATATATATTCCCACAAGAGAAATCCGTCGAAAAGGATACCAGACGAGCCCACAAAGTTGATTCAGCAGGTACGATTTATTCCTGGCAGCTAGGACGACGCGTTTCGACCACGTCCGTGGTCTTGGTCACATGACCTCCGTCTCCACATTGCAGTCATTTAAAGGCACAGTGAAAATGCTTTTCATAGACATAGTAGAAAGTAAATTAGACATGTTTTTCTTCACATTTAAACAAATGAATAAGTGCAAAAGTGCATTTAAGTGCACAGATAAAATACAATACTGCAATATGTACAATGGTTGTTAAGATACTTATTGGTTATATATAACATGTCTAGAGTACATTCATCATTTTATCAACAAGTTTCTCCAGTGGTATATCCGTCTGCTATCAATGGCTGTATACAGGGATATGCTGTAAATGATAATAAGGTGTGCTCTAGTACCCTTGGGTTCTACATAGGTGTGCAAGTGCCTCGTTTCCTGATAAAAATACAGTGAAGGTACAGTACCGTGGTGTATATTAATCAAGAAGTGGCTCGGAGTTCAGGGCAGCCGCCGTAGACTCCAGTGCTCATATCTCTATTTTTGGACGTGATTTTCAGGATTTGCTATGTAACACCTTCCTGTAAACGGAAAATATAAAGGTTTAGTACACATTTCATCATATTCTTATAAGAGCAAACATGCATCGGTTAATGTATGTAATGTCGTAGCTTATCATTCGTAGGTCATACAGTAATGCAGATCATACCGTCTGGTATTTTGATAATATGTTAAAACAACAGGTCTCAAAAACTTGCAGTAGTGATATTTCAGAAAAACAGTGATGGGTATCTGTTTAGTGAGGGGAGAGGGAAGAAGGAGGTGGGTACATCGGCAAGACATCCTTCAATTGCATAACAGAAAATGGTTCTCTATAGTTAAAAGTGACTGTACAGTTCCTCATCCTAGCCGTGCTATAGCTTTGGTCATTGTTTGTGATAGCACGCCAATGCTCCAAGATGCGCTTCTTTACAGCGAAGGTAGTGGACCCTATATACCACAGATCACAAGGGCAAACAATCGCATATACAACAAACTCTGTATTGCAGTTAATCAGTTGCGGTATCCTCCATTTAGTTTTGGTCCTCTCAAGTATGATCTCGGTAACATTATTGCTATGCTTACAAGACTTACAGTTTTCACATTTTCGGAACCCTTTGGTTTGCTGCAACCAGTTATTCTTGTTGGTATGAAGATGACTTTGTACTAATATGTCCCTGAGTGATGTATTTCTTTCATATGTGATAGATGGTGTCATTCCTATCGAATTACGCAGAATGGGGTCTTATCTGAGGATATCCCACCTGTTTTTGGGGATTTTGCTAATGTGATTCGACTGACTACAGAATTTAGTGATAAATCTAGTGGGTTGCTTGTCCTTTGTCTGTTGTCTCGTATCTTTGGTTCCGCTCTCTTCCAGATTCTCCTCTCTACACTTGGTTTCTACTCTAGTTTCAGCTTGATGTAGAGCTCTTTTAGAGTACCCTCTATCTTTAATCCTTTGTTTCATTTCCTGTTTGGTTTGTATGAAAGATTCCTCAGAGCTACAGTTACGATTAGCTCTGAGAAATTCACTATGGAATTCCCCATCTAAAGCTGGGAGGATGCGCACTCGTGGAGTGAAGAATGGAGTTCCCTGCTGTGTATTTGTGGAACAAATTAGTACTTATCCTCCTATCTTGTACAGTGAGTCTCAGATCTAAGAAGTCTACAGAGGTTTGACTATAGTGTCTAGTAAATTTGAGATTCACGTCATTACAATTTAAACAGTCAATGAACATATTGAGGTCACTTTCAGCTCCTTTCCACACAAAGAAGATGTCATCTATGTATCTCAGCCACTTTGAATATATATATTCACTGAAAAAAACATAGGTTTCAGAGACGTTATAGTTAGAAATTAGCGTTTGAAAATCCTTAGCAATTCACTGAAAAAATACAGGTTTCAGGGACGTAATAGTTATTTGGACATTTCAGTCATTCAAAACCAGAGAAATTCTGCTGTTATAGTAGGTTGAGGTAGCTATTACTCGCGCCCCCGCAATGCACTGCTGATGACCTCACATATTACATCACTCATGACATGGTCAGTGACATCACTGATGACATCTCAAATGACATCACTGATGGCATCAGTGATGACATCATCCAGTGACTGAGTGTTTCTAAAAAGTTTAAATATTGTTATGTTTCATATAGTTACCCCAATATAGGCCTGGGTAACATCATGCCCTTTCACCTACATCACCTCCCCTACACTACACAGAAACATGCCTTTTAGGATTGAACCTTTACCTAGTTCTATTCCTGGGCGCTGAAGGAGGGTTTCCCTGAACAAAAGCATTCTATTACTCCATCTTTAGACTGACACAGTATGAATGAATATTCATAAGGGTCTTGGAAACCAGGCTGGGGCTACACCACCTTCTTCCCCCATATCTACATACACTGTTCATCCCATACGTCATCCTCAAATCCAACAATGGCTAATATAAGAAACAAGGGACAAAGGAACACTAGATACTTTCTGTATAAATACAACACCTCTTGCTAGTGTTAGACAGAGGGAACCGAGACTTCCAGGCCGACACACTGACCAGAGACGCTGAGGCTCCTACATGCAGACGCTCCAGCTGACAGTGGTCTAAACCTGCCTTGTGGGGTGTCCAACACGAGACTAGGACGGGGTCCTACACTCTCTTGCTTCAGGTAATGTGGTTAGACTAAACCTAGAGGGATTCTTGGCTTCACACCTACACATATGCTAGATACACTTAGGTACATCTAGATAGGCATCGTAGGAGTATGCGCGCTTTCTTTTATCATGCATTTTATATCTATGTATGTGTTCATGACTATTGCAAAATGGTAGAACTGTACTATCCTTTTATATTCACTTTACTGTTGATCATATATCTCTGCTACTGTCTAATGGTTGTCGCAGCACATATATTTTACACTAGAAGAACAACTGTTTAATAAGTACTTATTGTAACACGCCCGACTGTTTCTTCTGTGTAACTCTCCCCGATAAGAGGAGATTCTAGTGGCACTGTGAGCTAGCTAATGCAAACAGGCTAACATACGGGGTGGGGGTGCTCAGAGTTAGTCTGCCACCAATTCTTCAGTTTATGTTATCCAAACGCACAGGTCCTGCATGGGTACTATAGGAACTACGCGACATGGCGCCACCAACATTGGTTGGGTACTTATTTAACAGTAGAATCTGAGTAGTTCAGTCGTGCTTATTCTCATAGACCCCTACTCACAAAATGCCAGAGACGTCTGGAGTGGGTGGGCATAAACTCCGCCACAGATGGGTAGGAGAAATATCCTATTTATTGGCTGCTGGTTAATCAACCTTGAGAGGACATAGTGTTCCTAAAATTGTGCAATAAAACCTTATCTTAGTTACCTTGAACAAACTTCTTCATTACAAAAATATCTGAGGCGAAGATAACCCGGTGGTGGCTCGACACATCTCAACAGGAGATGAAAAGGTGGGCGGAATTTTAATTGCACCTAAATACTGACGTACAATCACCTTAAAACTATTAGAAAATGGTTTCCCAGCTAGGGGTGGCATAGTAGCTTTCGTGATTGAGGAACACAAATCAAACAAAACAGGTATTCTTCTCGTGGGTTACATTCCCAGCAGCAGATGCACAAATACAGACATTTCACTCATACACAGAGGGAGATGCACCAGAGAATTATTGTCCGTTTGAAGACATAGAGATTCCACTCACTTACCAGGAACACCAATACTGGTTTAAAGGTGCCCTACCCCACTTAAGAGGAGGAGTAAGACTTGGTCCATTAGGAAGACCAGGAGCAACATGGCTGAAATTAGTTGCCTACACACCTCATCCTGACATTGATACAATGCCACAGTCAGAGATACTCACTCAACACAAATCATTAATTAAAATCTACAGAAATATGACACAATTTGTCATGAGGACTTTCACAGTCCAACCAGCAGCAGTTGCAACAAATGGTACTCAATCTCAGGGTACAGCAACTAAAATTACTCCACAAACATTATATGCAGTAATGGTCAAAATGCCCAGGAAACACGAACAAATGCCATGCTGGGTATCTCAGAAAATAACACAGTTAGAGGCAGTATTGTCGAATACTACCCCAGTTAAAAAACACAGTTGAAAAACACAGAATGTTGACAATCTGCTTGCCCATGGAGATAACACCACAGTTAGAGGATTGTACCACTTGGGGTACAGTCTTTGCTGCCATATATACCAGAACTCATGGTATTCCTTCATTAGCAGTGATGCCTGATGTATTAAGATAAATACAGAACGAGTACAGAGCAGAGCCTGCTCTGAACTTTGGGATGAAGTTAATAAATAACTATGAACAGGTATCAGCCATAATATTGGCTAATATTAAAGGGGAAGCCGCGTCAATGGCGATCTGCCAATGCCTAAGGAGTTCAGTCCGTTAGACCGACCTCATGATCTACCCAAAATAATTGAAACTGCGAATGCAGAATTAGGCAGAGACAGTTTGGGTGGAAAAGCGTTAAAACCACAACTGATGGGCAGTCCTGAAAAGGACACTTCTAAGCAGACACCTGCTTCTTCTAAAAAGAAGTGAGATAATAAAAAACAACAAACTTTACAGAAAAGAGATCTCAATCCTGTGGTAGATCTCCTCCACAGGAGCACTCTGAAAAGAGGTACAACCTTAGGAATAGGGATAATATTAGGAAACCTGACAGGTATCAGGATACTGATACACGTTCCTCTCGTTCCTTTCAGGGTTCATCGGAAAACTCCAAGAGAGAAGGACGGTCAGAAAACAAAGAAGAGCGTACTAAGTACAGAGACAAGCAGCACGCTCAAGACTATACTTCCTAAAAAGAAGAAAAGCCAAAATCAAAACCTCAATTTAAAAAGAAGAAGGTTGCAAGCCTGAAGATCAGACATGCCCAGAATTCTGAGGACACAACTTCTGAACAGGGAATGGGCTCTGACGATGCTAGACAGTGCGGCAGAAGTAACAATAGCTCGCCAGAACCTGAAGGAATTTCAGGTGACAGCGGACTTGAATGATTACATCACGGTGGAAACACCAGAGAAAAGGGTGAGCATCCCACATAAATTACATGAAATAACACTCCGGATGGAGGGGGAAAAGCCCAGAAAAATAAAAGGTCTCTTTTGGAAGAACCTGTCATTATGACATCCTGTTAGCTGAACAAGATTGTCCGCCAGCATTCGTTATGGAGTGCCCTAGGGGAGAAAATATAATTTTTCCAGCCTTCTCCCACCTCGTTCCCATACACTTTAAACATGCATATGCACGGGAGTGGGCAGTAGCCCTAGCTCCAGCATTACACAAAAATCATGCCAGAGGGGATGAGAAATCAACCCACTATGTGATCCCGTTAAAAGTTTCACCAAATGCTCAGAGGCAATACCCTATAAAGCAAGAAGCTAAAAACACAAGTTAGGGAGATCCTAGATCAACTTGAATTTTAACGGGTCATTGAAACATGCACCTCACCAATGAACAATCCTTTGTTTCCGGAATCAAAACCGGACAATACATATCGTCTAGTTTTAGATTACAGACATTTAAACACTTGCACAAAGACATTCGCTGTCCAAAATGCACACAGTGCTGCATTAATAAATAATATTGTGCGGAAAAAATACAAAACCACACTTGAGATCTCAAATGGATTTTTCTGCCAAAATATAGCACCTGAAAGCAGGTATTTAACTGCGTTCTTAGCTTTGGGGTCTAAGCAACAATTCTGTTGCCCCCCTCAGGGATATAAGAACAGCCCCGGGATATTTTCAGCAAGGGTAACTGAGTTACTCCAAAATTTTGATGAGGAAGCATTGTCCTATGTGGATTATATATATCTGATGGTCGATCACTTAGAGAGGCACTTGACCAGGATGATCACCATTATTATGGGATTCGCCTCATAGGCCTACGAATGTAACTTTAAAATATCAAAAATAGCCCACCTCAATGTCCTGTTTTTGGGATATGAGCTGTCAAGTGAAGGGAAAAGTCTGGCAGCTAACTTTTTAGAAAAGTGTGTGCTGCTCCAACCTCCAAAAATATTAAAACATTTACAGTCAATACTGGGATTCCTAAATTTTGAGAGAACATACATTTTGGATTACGCAGAAAGAGTAAACCCCTTCTAGGACTTAATAAACCTGATTTTTCAGTTAGACATTGGAAACAGGAGCACAAAAACATCCTATGTTTATTACAAGAAGACATGATAGCTTCAAAACACTTACAAACATGCGTAATCATACGCCACTTGGTGATCCGTGTAATAGCGGGTCAATGCGGGTACACCTACTTAACCTTTAATGAATGCGAAACAGTACCAATCGCATACAAATCACACCTGTACACAAACTCAGAAATGCGTTTCACTTCAACAGAGAAAACCCTGACAGCAGTTCAGACCACAGTAGCAAGAGAAAGAGCACTGGCTCAGGGGAAACGCATAATTGTTGTAACCCTGGTACCGGCTTTAAAAGCTGTTGCAAAAGCTAGCATTCCAAATGCAAAAGCCTTAAATCTGAGATGGATACAATGGGCTAATTCTCTTACTGCAACGGACGTTGAATACAGATTTGATCCAAGTTTAAAAACACAAGCATTCCTGCAATACAAACAAGAATATTCTGTACCAAATTAAATCTTGCCTCTCGATCAATATGAATGCATAATTTATACTGATGGATCAGCTCAACCAGCCATAGGGAGTAAGCAACAATACAGTGCAGCATGTGCTATCGTTAAAGGTCGCATGCGGGATGGGAAGTTCCATCCAAATTGCACCAAGACGCAATCTCTAGGAGATTGCTCGGCACAGTTGTCAGAGTGAAAAGCATTAATACTGGCACTAGTGAATACGGATCACAAATTTTCCTACACTAATCGTGTGTGATTCCTTTTACTGTGTGCAGTCATACAATGAATATTTATATCATTGGGAGTAAAACGGGTTCAAAGATGCAAAAGGTGGCACAATTAAGCAGAAAATGCTATGGGAACAGGTAGTAAAGTTGAAAAACGAACTACCACTGGCTCACGTGATTCACACACTGAGATGCTAGATCACTCGCAGCATGGATTTAGGAGAGAGCATAGTACGGAGTCTGCCCTTACCATTGTACTCGATAACATCCGCACCAGAGTAGATAAGGGTCAGACCACTCTCCTTATCCTGCTTGATCTTACGGCTGCGTTTGATACCCTGTCTTCTTCAGTTTTAACATCTAGGCTGAGGGATATAGGGGTGGAGGGGCCCGCACTCAGTTTGCTGGCCTCCTTTCTTAGCCAGAGGGAACAGAGAGTTAAGCTGGGGGAGTTCTTATCTCCATCCCTTCCTGTGCATTGTGGGGTCCCTCAGGGGTCGGCATTAAGTAACATCTATGTGACCCCTCTTGCCAGGCTTATTAGATCCTATGGGATGGAGATAATCTCCTATGCCGACGACACACAGATATTGATGTCTTTCGCCCAACCTGCCATCTCTGCTGCCTCCAATTTTAGACACTGTATGGAGGCAGTTGCTCAATGGATGATTTGCAATTCATTGAAGCTTAATGGCAAAAAGACAGAAATTCTGGTGTTCGGAGGAAAGGAGGACTTTTGGTCGGCGGATTGGTGGCCCACTTCGCTGGGTGTGTGCCCGATACCTACTACCCTGGCCAGAAATCTAGGAGTCATGATTGACTCTACCCTGGGGATGGGTCAGCAAGTAAAGAGCACTATTTCCACTTGCTGGGGCTTAATAAACATCTTACGGAAGATTAAGCACTATTTGTCCCTTCAAGCCAGAAAACAAATTGTGATTGCACTAATAGGCTCAAGACTTGATTATTGTAATGCCTTATACTTAGGCATTAATAAGGGCCTGTTAATGCGACTTCAAATGGTGCAGAATGCCGCCGCTAAGTTTACATTAGATTTGCCTAGGCGGGCTTCTGCGTCGGCTGCCAGAAAGACACTGCACTGGCTCCCAATTGAGGCTAGGATTTCTTTTAAATCTCTGTGCTTGATTTATGGGGCTTTGGCTAATAATAGATCTGGAGGCCTAAGGGACCTGTTGGCCCCTTATACCCCTTCCAGAACTCTGCGTTCCGCTAATGAATCCTTGCTATCAGTCCCCCGGGCTCGTAGAGCCAAGTGGGGTGGCAGAGCCTACTCAACTTTGGCTCCTAAGTTGTGGAACACTCTGCCAGTGGAAATTAAATCTCTTCCCTCAAAGCAAGCCTTTAGGAGGGCCGTTAAGACGTGGCTATTTGCCAACGCCTACCCTTAGTTTTGGATCTGCCTTTTATGATTTTATTTGGTTAGGCGCCTTGATGCCTTCGGGCTTAGTTGCGCGTTTATAAATTTTCTTTCATTCATTCATTCATTCATTCATTCATTCAACAGCGTGATGGCATTCACGTTGAAGTGAATTCATTGGCTGATGAAGCCGTGAAGGGGACTGTACGCTCGGCTTCCATAGCTGCAATCACTTGTTCAAAAACGATGATGAGATTATGGTTGCTGTCATTGCTTTGCGCAAAGGCAGCACAGTAGTACCAAAGAAATTTCAACTCAAGTACTCCTACAAGTCAGATACAAGCAACATTCCATATGCTCAGATTCCTGGTGTGGGGTATAGGGAAATACCAAATATGGATCGCAGACAAGGTTTGATTGTTGTAGCACATGAGAGTTTAGGTTCTGCGCATACAGGTGTTACAGCAACTATTTCATTATTGAAACAGCGCTACTGGTGGCCAGGTCTAACAAAACAAACTAAGGACTATGTCTTGAAATGTGACATCTGTCAGCAGATGAAAGGATCCACCATAACACGCCCGCACAAACACCACTATTAAAATCAGACAAACCTCTTGCATGTGTGTATTTGGACCACTGCGGTCCCTTACAATCTGATGGAGCTTACAAGTATATCTTGGTGGCAGTGGATTCATGCTCTAGATTCCTATGGGCTTGGCCTAAGCGCTTGGCTGACTCTCGAACTGTTATCAAAGATTTGCGAGTCTTTATAGGGACATACGCAGTTGGCACATTACATTCTGACCATGCCCGGCGTTTAGCACTCAGGCTTACAAAGAGGCCATGGAAAGTATGGGCGTAGCATTGCGGTACTCCTCTCTGTACCATCTTGAGGGAAATTCGGTTGTGGAGAGGAGAAACCAGGACTTGAATGAATCTTTAACTGCTAGGGTACTAGGTAAGGGCGGTAGTTGGGTCAATCACTTATATGGGGTACAGAGAGCCCTCAACAACCAGCCAAGAAGTTCTCTAGGCGGTGTCACTCCATATGAGGTCCTATTTGGGACGAGAATGTGGGTACCTGATCTTGATTGTGAAGGTGCAGTGGCGGATGAGAAACCATTTGATATCCAGGATCTTTTGGCTGTTTTACAGGATCTAAATAAATCCAGGATACAACAAAGTAACGTCCACAAAAAACAGACCGCCACTTGGGAAGTCAAGGCAGTCACGGCAAGACCTGTCTGGATCCCAAAAGTTGGGGATCTGGTCAGAGAGAAAATAGCAGACAAAAAAGAATTTGGACCCTCCTACAGAAAACCTGTACCTGTCCTAGCAATTCAAGGAACAAGAACTGTACTTTTGCCGCCTCTTGCCGGGAAAAAGGACGAAAGATTTGTCTCCATTGACTTAATCAAACCACACTATGTGGCCGATACTAAGCAGTAGGCCTTGTGGACTCCATAGTAGCAGATGATCTCCTCTCGCTACAATCCAAGAAGTTCAAACAGAAAGACTCATCAAGTTTGAAGAGCTTCGTGTACAGAATGAAGGACTATGCAACAATGCTATGGAACTCGTTCCTCTTGAACCTGAAGTTCAACTTCAAAATCAAACTCAAAATAATAACCAGGTTGCAATTAGACCTAATACAGACATCTATGTCAACATGCCCTGACGAGAGCAAAATGCGATTTCAACAAATCCCATGCAATTCCAACAATTGATCGAACTGCTTCTGGATACTTCATAAACTTTGATACGTTTTCCTTGGATCCAAGTGAACTGGAAACAACGCCAGCCCAACAATCACACAAGCAACAGATAAAGAACTTTCTGCACTTTCTTCAAAAGAAATACCTGGTATCGCCTTGGGTAGAACTCAGGGTAATTACTGGGATACAGTTCTTTCTTTTCTGGTTCGGCTTAGTTATAACTTTTAGCATGCTTATAATTGGAAAATACCTTCAGCAAAGCTCTACAGCCCAAAAGGTCAACTTGATTCTGAAGCCACATCAGTCGTCACATTGTGAACAAAGAGACTTGTCATCAGTGAACATTACAGCAGTTCCTATACCGGACGGTATTGAAGTACCGGGGATTTTAGGACCCCAGCGGTGCCAGGGATAGCACCCTATGACTTCGGGTTATCCTGTTGCTGTAGTATTATAAAAGACGTTCTCATGGTAATGTAACAAAGAAACTGGCAGAAGAAGCTGAAATATGAAAAAGACATCTTTATTAAACATTAAATGAGTGAGACTACGTCGCACAGAAGCCTTAGCAACTGAATGAGGCAGTCTGCAGAACAAAAACCAGTCTTCTATTTATACAGAATCTGGGCAACACCGCCCTTCTCTTGCAGTTGGTCATTCACATATTTTACTTCAAAGAACAGGCAGAGTCATGTTGACAATCCCACATTCCTGTTCAACCAGCCCACAATTATTTACCCAGCAAGGCTCAGATCCCACATCAGATATCGATAGGCCCCAATAAACATGAGCATCTCCTGTTTGTGAAAACAAGCCATAAAGCAGGAACAGTCAGGTGTGAAAGAGATTAGCTGGAGGCTCGTGTGAGATGAAAAGGCTTTATGGTGTGTCAAGCCCTGATGCTAATCACAGGTGGCCAGGGGACGGGGAGCTCGTGAGACCGGACTGACCTGGGGCAGCAGAGCCAAGCTGCCCAGGTCATAGAGAAGTCACAGAAGGTGTACGTGTCCTTTAGGCCTAAGCATGGCCTATGTGAGGGCAATCACAAAAATGGCTACTGTTCTAACATGGAACCCGAGGGTTCAATATGTAGTATTATATATATATATACGGTGAATTCTTTGGTTAAACATGACAAAAACACTTGTACATACCGCATTTGTCATTTGCGGTTTGTTAAATACCAAAGTCGGCAGGGTAGGGGCCAGCCTCCAATGTGGTTCCATGTTTTAAAGTACCACAGACCCTCCTTTTGCCCTTACATAGGCAATAACTATTCTCTCATCAATCCGAGTCCAGGTCTACAGACATGAAGTCATGGAGATGTTGCTGTAGCATCATCCTATTACTTAGCGACTCTCACGGGACACGTCTCCTTACACATGTAGTAGCACAAAGGCCACATATGGCAGGACAAAATAAGGAATACCTCTATCTGTAGTAGGCGGCATAAGATCACACACCCAATAATTAGTGATGGTCATTACTAACTAGTGTTGATGCAGAAGCTGTACAAAAGAATTGCTTACGAATTCTGATCTTCTAACCTGCTCATGTTCAGGAAAAGGGTGAAAAGAGTGCAAAGAAACAGTAGTAGGAAAGGACATAGGTTGGGAAGCGGGTGCAGAAGTCAATTGAGTAGAGAAAAACGATCCCACCCATAAATGACAACGTCATGTTTAAAAAGACACTAGAAGACTCGTTATTAAAAACATACAGACAACGGGAGAAAGTAGTGACCACTATTACAAATGAAATAATAATTTTTATGTTCAGGTGAAACAGTGGTGACCCTCATCAATGCTCTGAGGTGAAAATACTCTTTCCACAGACAATTGACTCTATTCTGCTTTTACTAAACAGAATAGTACTTTAAAACAATGCCAGCAAAACAATCTGTCTCCTTAACACCTACTCTATACAATCACACGTAAACCTCTTGTGAAACCACCTATGCCCAGAGTCCGTTCAAAAAGCCTCTCTGGCAGGCTTCTATTGTCCATCAAATCTTCTTTTGTTGTTTTCTTTCGCATGGGCCTCTTCATTCAAGCCTTTCATGAGAGAAATACTATTTAGTTGGAGTGCCCTCCTGGCAAACACCCACAGCTCACACGAAAGTCTCAATGTCTCAAGGCAGTGCGCCAGTATCTTTCCTTTGCGGCAGGCACTACAGGTAGTGTGCTCTCCATTGATCAAGGGCATAGGTCATCTCGTGCAGACCCGGGACCATTCTCAAGCTCCAACACTCATCATTCAGTGTCAGAGGACGCTCGGGCTGTTCTTTCATGGGCCCTAGAATTAGTGCCGTTTGTCAATCTTGGATCCGCCGGTGCACTGCACTTCCATTGGAGCAAAGGAAAGGGGGGTGTGTGGCCAAAAACTCAGGCCCAGGGGCTCAAGGGACTGCACACTGTCAGAGGTTACCAGCACATGACAGGTGCTCTTGCGCACTGAAATTCTGGTTCTGTGGCAAAACCAGCTCCTTCTTTTCTGATGTTGAACGCCTTCTGATGAAGCAAGTGCAATGCTTTACACAGTTCAGTGTATAACAAGGGGACTGTAAACAGACGGCCTGTGATCTTCAAAAGAGCGGCCACACGCCATGGGACAATTTTGGTCTAGAATACACTGTCAAAAAGCAATACAAATATAAAGGTAGTAGGCAAAACAGTGTCTCTAAGCCTTTCAATTGGGTTTCCGTGTGAGAGCCTCCATCATCTAAGGGTAGATAACTACACGAGAATTCTGTCTACATGGATGTCTTCACATATGGTGGCATTGTCTAATGGGGCAAACACATTTTTTTCTCAATGGTTACATCTAGGTGTTCCTAAATTCCTTATCTAGAACATCTTAATAGAGAAATCACACGGTACAGATTATCATGGGCATGTAGAAACCTTTCACATCAGGTGCACTATGCAATACACAGGCTAATAGTCAAATATGCAAACAAAAGACAAGAACTAGAGGGTCCTGATATTTGCATGATTAGAACACATCTGATCCCACCAAAAATTAAAGCAGCAGGAACAAAAGGGTAAAAACCACATTAAAAATAGACATTGAAAATTTGTCATGTTCAAAAAGTAAACGTAAGATATCTCCTTTTGAGATGGAAAACTTGTCTTACTATAATATTGAGTCAGTTAGCCAGTCTATCGCTATCCTAACAGTCAGGCTGGAAAACATTGAAGCAGGCCTAAGGAAAATTCTTGGAAACCAGTCTGGTCATGCAAAAGGGAATTGTACATAATATGGGGGTTCCTGGTGCATCACTGCAGTCTGGAAGTGTGTACCTGAACAATACACCTACAATAATAAATGGGCTGACTGGTGAAAGGAATACGGAAAAGGGAATTGGAACTAGGACACAACTAAAATCCCCAATCACTAAGCATAATGCGACATTGGGCAGGGAAGAAACAAAAGCAATAAAAAATAAAAATCTATAGGAAGGACAAGAATTTACTTGGGTGGTAGTCAGGCATGTGACAACACCAAGAGTACGGGTGATACACAAAAGGCCAAAGTCACATACGTTTTAACTCTACCGCTGGCGACTACACCATATACGGTAATCTTAGGTAATGTTCCAGTTCCTTCTTCAGGGAAAAATGAAAACCTAGTTTTCTTTTAAGGAACAAAAGCCATAGGCTACTTAGGAAGCAAAACATCATTAACTAATGGCGGACTTGCTGCTTGCTGCTGGCTTCTCACCGGACCCTCTACTACTCCTTGCGGAACCCGCTTCGCGGGTCCCGCTGCGGCGTGAGAGCCGTTTGTTCAAACCTGCGGATTGCTTCAGGAGGGATTGGGCGAGTGCAGGGCTGCGAGCGGCGGGACAGGACTACGTCTCCCAGCAGTCCTGTTAACCCGCGCCTCCTGCCACCTGGCCGCTCTCCCTGCAAGCCCCGCCCCACTCACAGCTTGAAAAAGCCCTTCTGAGCTCTTCTGCCCCGGGATACCTGGCGGACTTGCTGCTTGCTGCTGGCTTCTCACCGGACCCTCTACTACTCCTTGCGGAACCCGCTTCGCGGGTCCCGCTGCGGCGTGAGAGCCGTTTGTTCAAACCTGCGGATTGCTTCAGGAGGGACTGGGCGAGTGCAGGGCTGCGAGCGGCGGGACAGGACTACGTCTCCCAGCAGTCCTGTTAACCCGCGCCTCCTGCCACCTGGCCGCTCTCCCTGCAAGCCCCGCCCCACTCACAGCTTGAAAAAGCCCTTCTGAGCTCTTCTGCCCCGGGATACCTGGCGGACTTGCTGCTTGCTGCTGGCTTCTCACCGGACCCTCTACTACTCCTTGCGGAACCCGCTTCGCGGGTCCCGCTGCGGCGTGAGAGCCGTTTGTTCAAACCTGCGGATTGCTTCAGGAGGGACTGGGCGAGTGCAGGGCTGCGAGCGGCGGGACAGGACTACGTCTCCCAGCAGTCCTGTTAACCCATGCCTCCTGCCACCTGGCCGCTCTCCCTGCAAGCCCCGCCCCACTCACAGCTTGAAAAAGCCCTTCTGAGCTCTTCTGCCCCGGGATACCTGGCGGACTTGCTGCTTGCTGCTGGCTTCTCACCGGACCCTCTACTACTCCTTGCGGAACCCGCTTCGCGGGTCCCGCTGCGGCGTGAGAGCCGTTTGTTCAAACCTGCGGATTGCTTCAGGAGGGACTGGGCGAGTGCAGGGCTGCGAGCGGCGGGACAGGACTACGTCTCCCAGCAGTCCTGTTAACCCGCGCCTCCTGCCACCTGGCCGCTCTCCCTGCAAGCCCCGCCCTACTCACAGCTTAACTCTCCTCCTACTAATTTAAACAGCCACTTCCGCGTCGCGGGAGCGCGCGGGAGCGCCCGGGGATAAGCCCGGGACAAGGGCGGGACCGTCTGTGGCCGTCAGGGGCCGCAGGAGGCTGGGCTGGGCCCACTCTCTTTCACCTGCATTCCCTTGAACCTATCTGGTTTGTGGATTAGGTTCTGGGTATGCCATCATCGGCCCTAGGCGGAACACCAGCGAAGGAGGGGGGAGCCAACACCGGGACTCTGGACAATTATTTCAAATCGGTAAAGGGTGACGGGGAAACGAAACATGTCTGGAGATGCGTAGGGTAGAGCGCCGTCGCTCGATTGAACACATGAAAAATAGGCCCCTCAGTGATATAACTTCCTATCCTATCTCCCAAGAGGAAGGTTCCCTTAATGCTAGCCAGGATCTTTTATTCCAAGAAGATGTTCCCCTATTACTACGGGATAGTTCTTCTATTCCTGGCCCACTTCCTAAACAAACTACGGACATCACTCCACTACTAGCTGCCAGTAGTACGGTAGTTGACTTACTCACCCAAACGCACACCAGAGCTAAAACCAGGATTAACAAGCCAAAGCAAACTGTGGTGGCAGAGGTGCATGACCCACCACCAAATAAGCGCAGAAGGAAGTTGAGGGGTGGTCAGGGGAAGACCAAGATCCCCCACTCGGATTTTGGAAAGTCACTTAAGTCCGTATCTATGTTGGATAGGCCATTAGCTAATGTGCACAAGGCTACTCCCCTTAAGGGTACTAACACTATTACCTCTGTGTCTACCAGCGACAAAGGGAAGAGCCCACTTAACACATTACTTCCTGGCATCTCCTTGGGGAGTATCGAAGCCCTAATTAGATCACTCCTGTTGCCCATTAGCGAGAGCTTGAAGAAAATAGAACTCAGGCTGACCACTCTGGAGGCTACCTTAACCACCACGAAAACCTCAGATAACAAACAGAGTAGAACCACTGAGTCCAATCGACCAATAGGTACCTTCCCCAATATACAAAACGCACCGATCCACACGGGGCCTCCTCTGGGCTCCACTGCCGCTCCCCTTTTACAGCCACTTATGGCTATTCCAGTTCCAATTCCTTCTAGCAATCCTAACATCCTACCACCACAGACAGATGACCCAGCTTTCCAACGCATAGATACTGGCTCAAACCCTCGGGTCCTACATAATGCTGGTACTGCCCCCCTGTTCCCTGGTAAGCCTGCCCCTAGACCACGGGGACCCGACCTACCACCAGAGGCTAACAGCCTCATGGTGGTTTTGGCTGGTGTTCCTTCTTTAGAACTGGGTGAAAATGAGAACTTTCACTCACTTAAGAGGAAAACCATTAAATGGTTGAACTGGAACAGACCTCTCCCAGCCCACCTTAACAATGAGATCATTATGGTAAGAAGGGTACCATGGTTGGGGAAGTCGGGGAAATCAATAGCAGGGGACTGTATCATTGTGTCTTTTCGAGACCCTGGAACAGTACTACACATTTGTGCTGGGTCAAATAGATCACTGGATTCTACCATACAGACCTTGCCAGTTTCCTTCTTTTTCCCTCCCATTTGCGTGCACCATGATCTGTCACAAGGCAACTGGACAAGGGTGGAACGAAGATCTAGATATAGGGGATATGCTCCACGTCCAGTATATCGACCTCTGGAGACTCCCTTTTTGGACCACAATCGTTTTAACTGCCTAAACGGTTTGGATGGTGTGGACTGACTGCCCCCAAACCCGGACTCAAATCCTGTGACCTTGGGTAACGGTCCCAGTAAACTTCCTGATCCGGCTGAACCCACCTCTGAAAATGATCCTGCTAGAGCAATAGGTGTAGTTTCTGGCTCTGGTGCTGGCTCTTCCCCTCACTCCACCTCTGCAATCTGTTCTGTGGCTTCTCCAGCGCACATGAGACTAATTTGGTGGAATGTGGCTGGCCTTGCCAGTAAACTGGGCACTCAAGATTGGACAACTTACATCGAGTCCGGGGATGTTTGCATGCTCCAAGAGACTTGGGCAAGGGAAGATTATAACCACCAAGGTTACGAGTCATTTTCCATCCCGGCTAGGTGGGAGGGTAAGGGCCGCCCCTCTGGTGGACTCACAACCTGGGTGGCATCCCACTTAGGATGTCAGGCTTCACGCCTACCGGTGCCATCAGATGATATCCTAGTGGTTTTACTGGCCTGGCCGAACCTAGCGAAACTTGCCCTGATAAATATTTACTCCAGGCCAGTGGGAGCTTCGCGTGAATCTCCCACGATAGAGGAGCTTTCGGTATACTTAGCGGAAATGCCAAGAGACATTCCTTATATAGTGGGAGGGGATTTAAATTCCCATTTCGAGCCGCTGGTCGGCCTAGTAGAGGGATTTCCCATGGAAGAAGAGTTCAGGTGGTCAGTACCCTCTGTCGTAGGACCTTCCCCAAAGGTATGGAGGCCTGTGGCATTGCAGATTACTGCCCTTACCTTACTGGTGGCCAGGTCTAACAAAACAAACTAAGGACTATGTCTTGAAATGTGACATCTGTCAGCAGATGAAAGGATCCACCATAACACGCCCGCACAAACACCACTATTAAAATCAGACAAACCTCTTGCATGTGTGTATTTGGACCACTGCGGTCCCTTACAATCTGATGGAGCTTACAAGTATATCTTGGTGGCAGTGGATTCATGCTCTAGATTCCTATGGGCTTGGCCTAAGCGCTTGGCTGACTCTCGAACTGTTATCAAAGATTTGCGAGTCTTTATAGGGACATACGCAGTTGGCACATTACATTCTGACCATGCCCGGCGTTTAGCACTCAGGCTTACAAAGAGGCCATGGAAAGTATGGGCGTAGCATTGCGGTACTCCTCTCTGTACCATCTTGAGGGAAATTCGGTTGTGGAGAGGAGAAACCAGGACTTGAATGAATCTTTAACTGCTAGGGTACTAGGTAAGGGCGGTAGTTGGGTCAATCACTTATATGGGGTACAGAGAGCCCTCAACAACCAGCCAAGAAGTTCTCTAGGCGGTGTCACTCCATATGAGGTCCTATTTGGGACGAGAATGTGGGTACCTGATCTTGATTGTGAAGGTGCAGTGGCGGATGAGAAACCATTTGATATCCAGGATCTTTTGGCTGTTTTACAGGATCTAAATAAATCCAGGATACAACAAAGTAACGTCCACAAAAAACAGACCGCCACTTGGGAAGTCAAGGCAGTCACGGCAAGACCTGTCTGGATCCCAAAAGTTGGGGATCTGGTCAGAGAGAAAATAGCAGACACAAAAGAATTTGGACCCTCCTACAGAAAACCTGTACCTGTCCTAGCAATTCAAGGAACAAGAACTGTACTTTTGCCGCCTCTTGCCGGGAAAAAGGACGAAAGATTTGTCTCCATTGACTTAATCAAACCACACTATGTGGCCGATACTAAGCAGTAGGCCTTGTGGACTCCATAGTAGCAGATGATCTCCTCTCGCTACAATCCAAGAAGTTCAAACAGAAAGACTCATCAAGTTTGAAGAGCTTCGTGTACAGAATGAAGGACTATGCAACAATGCTATGGAACTCGTTCCTCTTGAACCTGAAGTTCAACTTCAAAATCAAACTCAAAATAATAACCAGGTTGCAATTAGACCTAATACAGACGTCTATGTCAACATGCCCTGACGAGAGCAAAATGCGATTTCAACAAATCCCATGCAATTCCAACAATTGATCGAACTGCTTCTGGATACTTCATGAACTTTGATACGTTTTCCTTGGATCCAAGTGAACTGGAAACAACGCCAGCCCAACAATCACACAAGCAACAGATAAAGAACTTTCTGCACTTTCTTCAAAAGAAATACCTGGTATCGCCTTGGGTAGAACTCAGGGTAATTACTGGGATACAGTTCTTTCTTTTCTGGTTCGGCTTAGTTATAACTTTTAGCATGCTTATAATTGGAAAATACCTTCAGCAAAGCTCTACAGCCCAAAAGGTCAACTTGATTCTGAAGCCACATCAGTCGTCACATTGTGAACAAAGAGACTTGTCATCAGTGAACATTACAGCAGTTCCTATACCGGACGGTATTGAAGTACCGGGGATTTTAGGACCCCAGCGGTGCCAGGGATAGCACCCTATGACTTCGGGTTATCCTGTTGCTGTAGTATTATAAAAGACGTTCTCATGGTAATGTAACAAAGAAACTGGCAGAAGAAGCTGAAATATGAAAAAGACATCTTTATTAAACATTAAATGAGTGAGACTACGTCGCACAGAAGCCTTAGCAACTGAATGAGGCAGTCTGCAGAACAAAAACCAGTCTTCTATTTATACAGAATCTGGGCAACACCGCCCTTCTCTTGCAGTTGGTCATTCACATATTTTACTTCAAAGAACAGGCAGAGTCATGTTGACAATCCCACATTCCTGTTCAACCAGCCCACAATTATTTACCCAGCAAGGCTCAGATCCCACATCAGATATCGATAGGCCCCAATAAACATGAGCATCTCCTGTTTGTGAAAACAAGCCATAAAGCAGGAACAGTCAGGTGTGAAAGAGATTAGCTGGAGGCTCGTGTGAGATGAAAAGGCTTTATGGTGTGTCAAGCCCTGATGCTAATCACAGGTGGCCAGGGGACGGGGAGCTCGTGAGACCGGACTGACCTGGGGCAGCAGAGCCAAGCTGCCCAGGTCATAGAGAAGTCACAGAAGGTGTACGTGTCCTTTAGGCCTAAGCATGGCCTATGTGAGGGCAATCACAAAAATGGCTACTGTTCTAACATGGAACCCGAGGGTTCAATATGTAGTATTATATATATATATACGGTGAATTCTTTGGTTAAACATGACAAAAACACTTGTACATACCGCATTTGTCATTTGCGGTTTGTTAAATACCAAAGTCGGCAGGGTAGGGGCCTGCCTCCAATGTGGTTCCATGTTTTAAAGTACCACAGACCCTCCTTTTGCCCTTACATAGGCAATAACTATTCTCTCATCAATCCGAGTCCAGGTCTACAGACATGAAGTCATGGAGATGTTGCTGTAGCATCATCCTATTACTTAGCGACTCTCACGGGACACGTCTCCTTACACATGTAGTAGCACAAAGGCCACATATGGCAGGACAAAATAAGGAATACCTCTATCTGTAGTAGGCGGCATAAGATCACACACCCAATAATTAGTGATGGTCATTACTAACTAGTGTTGATGCAGAAGCTGTACAAAAGAATTGCTTACGAATTCTGATCTTCTAACCTGCTCATGTTCAGGAAAAGGGTGAAAAGAGTGCAAAGAAACAGTAGTAGGAAAGGACATAGGTTGGGAAGCGGGTGCAGAAGTCAATTGAGTAGAGAAAAACGATCCCACCCATAAATGACAACGTCATGTTTAAAAAGACACTAGAAGACTCGTTATTAAAAACATATAGACAACGGGAGAAAGTAGTGACCACTATTACAAATGAAATAATAATTTTTATGTTCAGGTGAAACAGTGGTGACCCTCATCAATGCTCTGAGGTGAAAATACTCTTTCCACAGACAATTGACTCTATTCTGCTTTTACTAAACAGAATAGTACTTTAAAACAATGCCAGCAAAACAATCTGTCTCCTTAACACCTACTCTATACAATCACACGTAAACCTCTTGTGAAACCACCTATGCCCAGAGTCCGTTCAAAAAGCCTCTCTGGCAGGCTTCTATTGTCCATCAAATCTTCTTTTGTTGTTTTCTTTCGCATGGGCCTCTTCATTCAAGCCTTTCATGAGAGAAATACTATTTAGTTGGAGTGCCCTCCTGGCAAACACCCACAGCTCACACGAAAGTCTCAATGTCTCAAGGCAGTGCGCCAGTATCTTTCCTTTGCGGCAGGCACTACAGGTAGTGTGCTCTCCATTGATCAAGGGCATAGGTCATCTCGTGCAGACCCGGGACCATTCTCAAGCTCCAACACTCATCATTCAGTGTCAGAGGACGCTCGGGCTGTTCTTTCATGGGCCCTAGAATTAGTGCCGTTTGTCAATCTTGGATCCGCCGGTGCACTGCACTTCCATTGGAGCAAAGGAAAGGGGGGTGTGTGGCCAAAAACTCAGGCCCAGGGGCTCAAGGGACTGCACACTGTCAGAGGTTACCAGCACATGACAGGTGCTCTTGCGCACTGAAATTCTGGTTCTGTGGCAAAACCAGCTCCTTCTTTTCTGATGTTGAACGCCTTCTGATGAAGCAAGTGCAATGCTTTACACAGTTCAGTGTATAACAAGGGGACTGTAAACAGACGGCCTGTGATCTTCAAAAGAGCGGCCACACGCCATGGGACAATTTTGGTCTAGAATACACTGTCAAAAAGCAATACAAATATAAAGGTAGTAGGCAAAACAGTGTCTCTAAGCCTTTCAATTGGGTTTCCGTGTGAGAGCCTCCATCATCTAAGGGTAGATAACTACACGAGAATTCTGTCTACATGGATGTCTTCACATATGGTGGCATTGTCTAATGGGGCAAACACATTTTTTTCTCAATGGTTACATCTAGGTGTTCCTAAATTCCTTATCTAGAACATCTTAATAGAGAAATCACACGGTACAGATTATCATGGGCATGTAGAAACCTTTCACATCAGGTGCACTATGCAATACACAGGCTAATAGTCAAATATGCAAACAAAAGACAAGAACTAGAGGGTCCTGATATTTGCATGATTAGAACACATCTGATCCCACCAAAAATTAAAGCAGCAGGAACAAAAGGGTAAAAACCACATTAAAAATAGACATTGAAAATTTGTCATGTTCAAAAAGTAAATGTAAGATATCTCCTTTTGAGATGGAAAACTTGTCTTACTATAATATTGAGTCAGTTAGCCAGTCTATCGCTATCCTAACAGTCAGGCTGGAAAACATTGAAGCAGGCCTAAGGAAAATTCTTGGAAACCAGTCTGGTCATGCAAAAGGGAATTGTACATAATATGGGGGTTCCTGGTGCATCACTGCAGTCTGGAAGTGTGTACCTGAACAATACACCTACAATAATAAATGGGCTGACTGGTGAAAGGAATACGGAAAAGGGAATTGGAACTAGGACACAACTAAAATCCCCAATCACTAAGCATAATGCGACATTGGGCAGGGAAGAAACAAAAGCAATAAAAAATAAAAATCTATAGGAAGGACAAGAATTTACTTGGGTGGTAGTCAGGCATGTGACAACACCAAGAGTACGGGTGATACACAAAAGGCCAAAGTCACATACGTTTTAACTCTACCGCTGGCGACTACACCATATACGGTAATCTTAGGTAATGTTCCAGTTCCTTCTTCAGGGAAAAATGAAAACCTAGTTTTCTTTTAAGGAACAAAAGCCATAGGCTACTTAGGAAGCAAAACATCATTAACTAATGGCGGACTTGCTGCTTGCTGCTGGCTTCTCACCGGACCCTCTACTACTCCTTGCGGAACCCGCTTCGCGGGTCCCGCTGCGGCGTGAGAGCCGTTTGTTCAAACCTGCGGATTGCTTCAGGAGGGACTGGGCGAGTGCAGGGCTGCGAGTGGCGGGACAGGACTACGTCTCCCAGCAGTCCTGTTAACCCGCGCCTCCTGCCACCTGGCCGCTCTCCCTGCAAGCCCCGCCCCACTCACAGCTTGAAAAAGCCCTTCTGAGCTCTTCTGCCCCGGGATACCTGGCGGACTTGCTGCTTGCTGCTGGCTTCTCACCGGACCCTCTACTACTCCTTGCGGAACCCGCTTCGCGGGTCCCGCTGGGGCGTGAGAGCCGTTTGTTCAAACCTGCGGATTGCTTCAGGAGGGACTGGGCGAGTGCAGGGCTGCGAGCGGCGGGACAGGACTACGTCTCCCAGCAGTCCTGTTAACCCGCGCCTCCTGCCACCTGGCCGCTCTCCCTGCAAGCCCCGCCCCACTCACAGCTTGAAAAAGCCCTTCTGAGCTCTTCTGCCCCGGGATACCTGGCGGACTTGCTGCTTGCTGCTGGCTTCTCACCGGACCCTCTACTACTCCTTGCGGAACCCGCTTCGCGGGTCCCGCTGCGGCGTGAGAGCCGTTTGTTCAAACCTGCGGATTGCTTCAGGAGGGACTGGGCGAGTGCAGGGCTGCGAGCGGCGGGACAGGACTACGTCTCCCAGCAGTCCTGTTAACCCATGCCTCCTGCCACCTGGCCGCTCTCCCTGCAAGCCCCGCCCCACTCACAGCTTGAAAAAGCCCTTCTGAGCTCTTCTGCCCCGGGATACCTGGCGGACTTGCTGCTTGCTGCTGGCTTCTCACCGGACCCTCTACTACTCCTTGCGGAACCCGCTTCGCGGGTCCCGCTGCGGCGTGAGAGCCGTTTGTTCAAACCTGCGGATTGCTTCAGGAGGGACTGGGCGAGTGCAGGGCTGCGAGCGGCGGGACAGGACTACGTCTCCCAGCAGTCCTGTTAACCCGCGCCTCCTGCCACCTGGCCGCTCTCCCTGCAAGCCCCGCCCTACTCACAGCTTAACTCTCCTCCTACTAATTTAAACAGCCACTTCCGCGTCGCGGGAGCGCGCGGGAGCGCCCGGGGATAAGCCCGGGACAAGGGCGGGACCGTCTGTGGCCGTCAGGGGCCGCAGGAGGCTGGGCTGGGCCCACTCTCTTTCACCTGCATTCCCTTGAACCTATCTGGTTTGTGGATTAGGTTCTGGGTATGCCATCATCGGCCCTAGGCGGAACACCAGCGAAGGAGGGGGGAGCCAACACCGGGACTCTGGACAATTATTTCAAATCGGTAAAGGGTGACGGGGAAACGAAACATGTCTGGAGATGCGTAGGGTAGAGCGCCGTCGCTCGATTGAACACATGAAAAATAGGCCCCTCAGTGATATAACTTCCTATCCTATCTCCCAAGAGGAAGGTTCCCTTAATGCTAGCCAGGATCTTTTATTCCAAGAAGATGTTCCCCTATTACTACGGGATAGTTCTTCTATTCCTGGCCCACTTCCTAAACAAACTACGGACATCACTCCACTACTAGCTGCCAGTAGTACGGTAGTTGACTTACTCACCCAAACGCACACCAGAGCTAAAACCAGGATTAACAAGCCAAAGCAAACTGTGGTGGCAGAGGTGCATGACCCACCACCAAATAAGCGCAGAAGGAAGTTGAGGGGTGGTCAGGGGAAGACCAAGATCCCCCACTCGGATTTTGGAAAGTCACTTAAGTCCGTATCTATGTTGGATAGGCCATTAGCTAATGTGCACAAGGCTACTCCCCTTAAGGGTACTAACACTATTACCTCTGTGTCTACCAGCGACAAAGGGAAGAGCCCACTTAACACATTACTTCCTGGCATCTCCTTGGGGAGTATCGAAGCCCTAATTAGATCACTCCTGTTGCCCATTAGCGAGAGCTTGCAGAAAATAGAACTCAGGCTGACCACTCGAGGCTACCTTAACCACCACGAAAACCTCAGATAACAAACAGAGTAGAACCACTGAGTCCAATCGACCAATAGGTACCTTCCCCAATATACAAAACGCACCGATCCACACGGGGCCTCCTCTGGGCTCCACTGCCGCTCCCCTTTTACAGCCACTTATGGCTATTCCAGTTCCAATTCCTTCTAGCAATCCTAACATCCTACCACCACAGACAGATGACCCAGCTTTCCAACGCATAGATACTGGCTCAAACCCTCGGGTCCTACATAATGCTGGTACTGCCCCCCTGTTCCCTGGTAAGCCTGCCCCTAGACCACGGGGACCCGACCTACCACCAGAGGCTAACAGCCTCATGGTGGTTTTGGCTGGTGTTCCTTCTTTAGAACTGGGTGAAAATGAGAACTTTCACTCACTTAAGAGGAAAACCATTAAATGGTTGAACTGGAACAGACCTCTCCCAGCCCACCTTAACAATGAGATCATTATGGTAAGAAGGGTACCATGGTTGGGGAAGTCGGGGAAATCAATAGCAGGGGACTGTATCATTGTGTCTTTTCGAGACCCTGGAACAGTACTACACATTTGTGCTGGGTCAAATAGATCACTGGATTCTACCATACAGACCTTGCCAGTTTCCTTCTTTTTCCCTCCCATTTGCGTGCACCATGATCTGTCACAAGGCAACTGGACAAGGGTGGAACGAAGATCTAGATATAGGGGATATGCTCCACGTCCAGTATATCGACCTCTGGAGACTCCCTTTTTGGACCACAATCGTTTTAACTGCCTGAACGGTTTGGATGGTGTGGACTGACTGCCCCCAAACCCGGACTCAAATCCTGTGACCTTGGGTAACAGTCCCAGTAAACTTCCTGATCCGGCTGAACCCACCTCTGAAAATAACCCTGCTAGAGCAATAGGTGTAGTTTCTGGCTCTGGTGCTGGCTCTTCCCCTCACTCCACCTCTGCAATCTGTTCTGTGGCTTCTCCAGCGCACATGAGACTAATTTGGTGGAATGTGGCTGGCCTTGCCAGTAAACTGGGCACTCAAGATTGGACAACTTACATCGAGTCCGGGGATGTTTGCATGCTCCAAGAGACTTGGGCAAGGGAAGATTATAACCACCAAGGTTACGAGTCATTTTCCATCCCGGCTAGGTGGGAGGGTAAGGGCCGCCCCTCTGGTGGACTCACAACCTGGGTGGCATCCCACTTAGGATGTCAGGCTTCACGCCTACCGGTGCCATCAGATGATATCCTAGTGGTTTTACTGGCCTGGCCGAACCTAGCGAAACTTGCCCTGATAAATATTTACTCCAGGCCAGTGGGAGCTTCGCGTGAATCTCCCACGATAGAGGAGCTTTCGGTATACTTAGCGGAAATGCCAAGAGACATTCCTTATATAGTGGGAGGGGATTTAAATTCCCATTTCGAGCCGCTGGTCGGCCTAGTAGAGGGATTTCCCATGGAAGAAGAGTTCAGGTGGTCAGTACCCTCTGTCGTAGGACCTTCCCCAAAGGTATGGACGCCTGTGGCATTGCAGATTACTGCCCTTACCCTAAAGCATGGAATTAGAGCCTGCAATGGACGTATTAAGTCTGATGTACCAAGCAAAACCACGTACAACAGACTGGGAAGAGAGTCCCGCTTGGACTATGCCCTTGTGCAGATAGTGAACTGGTCTTCTATCTTGGATTTCAGGGTTGTGGAGAGATTGGATAGTGACCATAACGCCCTTGAACTCGACCTTAGCCATCCTGGGCTAAAGGCCTCCACAACAACCATGGAGGAGTTCAACCCTGAACTACTATTAGATAATAACAGGAGAAGAATCAGGTGGGATAAACTAGCTACGAGCCAAGTGAAACTTTCGAAGCTCTACGCAGGTTTAATCCCTATTTTGGAAAAAGTGGGAGAGCTAGCCAATGATGTGGGCAATATAGATCATCATGAGAAATTATATCAGGCTCATGAGGACCTTATAAAGTGAGCGGCTTCTGAGCTTTCTAGCAGGGTTCAGAGTCAGAGGAGGACCCAGCAACATAAGGCCCTATGGTACAATGCAGCCTGCAGGAAGGCAAAGGGAGAACTCCTTAGAAGCATCAAGGAGGGAACAGGCAGAGAGAAGCTGCGAGAAAATAGACGGGCTTATAAAAAACTGGTTACCCATGCTAAAACCGAATGGGAGGAGAACCAGTGGGAGGAGCTCACCACTTCCCTCGCAGCAAGAGACCACCGAACGTTTTGGAGAGTAGTAAACGGGGGGTCGGGGAACCTCCTTTCGGCAATAGAGCCAAATATTGCAGCAGGGGTGTGGCAGGCACACTTCCAGTCTCTCTACAGTTCTGAGCTGGGAGTAACTAAGATTGACATCGGTACTGGACTGGCAGAGTATGGCGGGGATTTGATAACAGTGGGCGAGGTGAAGGTAGCATTAATGGGACTTAAAGGCGGAAAGGCGCCAGGTCTGGATGGCCTGCCCGGGGACCTGTTCAAGCAGGAGCCCGGTGTATGGGCCCCCTATCTGGCTGTTGTGTTTAATGGAGTCTTACGTGGCATGGAAATTCCGAGTACTTGGCTGGGGGCAGAGGTGGTTCCTATATTTAAAAAGGGCTCGCCCCTGCTCCCAGCCAACTATAGACCAATCAGTTTAATTGACGTGTCACAGAAGCTGTTTGGCAGGATACTGCTGAATCGGCTTCAGGACTGGGTGAAGGAAACAGGCGCCCTCAGTCCGTACCAGGCGGGATTTAGAAAGGGAGTCTCCACAGTGGATCAGGTTTTTCGTCTGAACGTTATCTACTGGAGGGCAGCAATACTGGAAGGGGGTAGTTTATACACTATATTTGTGGACCTGAGGGCTGCCTTTGACCTCGTGCCCAGAGGAAAACTCTGGAGTGTTCTGGCTGAGATGGGGGTCCCCCCAGACATCCTGATAATTTTAAAGAGATTGCACCATAATAACTATGCCCGGGTCAGGTGCGGGAAACTTGGGGAACTAACGGACAGATTCCCCGTTGACAGGGGGGTTAGACAGGGCTGTGTATTGGCACCGACCCTGTTCTGCCTCTTTGTCAACGGGGTAATCGCCCATCTCAATGGAACTGAATACACTGATGCCCCAAAATTGAATGGCAGCAGGGTGCCTGCAATTATGTTTGCAGATGACACCCTGCTGCTGTCCAAAACTCCCATGGGGATACAGAGGATCCTTGATTCTTTTGTGGCTTTCTGCACAGATAGGGGGTTAGAAATTAATTCTACCAAAACTAAGTTTATGGTCCTGAACCCAACCCCAAGATCACGCCCGAACCCTTTACTGGGAGCATCACGTTTAGAGAGAGTCTCCACCTTTGAATATCTAGGTGTAACGTTGAATGAAACCATGTCTTGGGGAACCCACCAGACTAGGGTTAATCTTAAATTAGTGCAGACCACTGGCGGCATCGTTCGGTTGATGAAAAGCTCGACATATCGACCGCTGGGGCCGCTTATCCAGATATACAAGGCTCAGGCAAGAGGAGCTCTGATGTACGGGGCGGAAATGTGGGGTCACACAGCTTCCTGCAGCTTGTCTATAACTGAGAACAACTTCATTAGACAGATAGTAGCACTCCCGTCCAGTACCCCGCTCCTCCCCCTGAGGATGGACCTGGGCCTGAGACCATTAGCAGATGAACTAGGTCTCAGACCCATAGTCTACTGGCGAAGGCTATGGAGCAGCGAAGAACTTGCTTCGTATAGGGCGGAACTGAGGGAGTTTTAAACCCACCCTAAAGCTCTACAGATCCCGTGGATAAAATATATAAAAAAGTCCTGTACAGGATTGGGGCTCCCCGACCTGTGGTCGGATCCTGCTAATGCCTCACTAAGGATCCCACGAAGAGCTTTGGTCAGTGCTTATCACGAGCAGAAATTATCTATGGCCTTAGACTGCAAGGATGAGGGGTCATTAACATTTGTATTCGCGCAAAGTAAGGTCTCATACCGGCTGGAGAGGGTTCTGGACGCTATGTCTCCTGTGTTGGCCAGGAAGCTATTTCTCCAATGGAGATATGGCACATTGCCTCTGCGATCCTACACCTGCTCCTGGTCAACACTGCCATCTACCAAGCTATGTCCGGCATGTGTGGGAGCAGAGGAAAGCGATCTGCATGTGGTCTTGTTTTGTCCAACTTACAAGGCCGCCAGGAAATATTGGCTCCTACCACTCATTAGAAACCTTGGTTTTAGGGTGTACCTCCCGGTGTATAGAATTTTAAAAACTGATGTTTCAGGTCCAATTGTGTTTGCACTAGCCAAATTTCTCACTAATGTCTGGCATATTCGCACTCGTATTTTAAAGTCGCAGGCTCCCACCTAATTTTAAGTTCTAATTTTAATTGTATGGTCTTTTATCTGATGTGTTTCCTGATTACCTTCTCTGATGGTTTTACATGTTCATGTGCTTCTTTTGTACATCTTTTATGGCCTAATCGGCCGAAATAAATATTAAATAAATAAATAAATAAATGTAATATAGAGATTAGGCCACCTTGAGTCACAGATCTATAATTTCATCCTTAGGTCCAATCAAGGATACATAAATGTAGGGCTGCCTGTTCCTTTAAGGGAAGGGCAGTAACGTGACTAACTACAGGTGACACACTTCGATCCTGTAGATCTCTTTTAGTTTTCTGTAATACCAATATAGCCAATTTAGACATGCACTGGTGAAGTGTTGTCTCTCATGCTCACAGCATGAAATATCATTAGCTGTGGAATTTAGTAACCAGAACAAGTTCAACCAACTGTTGCGTAGCGATGGGCATCGTCATGACCATCCCCTCACAACACAGGTAAACTTGTAATAGTATCAAAAAGCAGCAACAAAAACAACGAAAACATGCAAAAAATAATAAAAACGCACAAAACGTCAAGCCATCAGATATACTTGCTGTATATCAAGCACAAAAAGCATGGACAAAACAATAGCATATGTAATAAGCGGTGACACACAAACACCATGTCATGTACTTTATGCACTGTAAAACTGCAGCCCAAAACCCAATATTTGGGCCTGTTTAATTTGTCAGGTTTAAAATACTTACCCTTCTTTTTGACAGTAGATCACCAGGCAATGGAAATCTGCTGTCAAATATAACTTTACTGTTTCTCTTCTAACATACAGGACCAGCAAGAACAATTCATGAGAGAACCAAATACACAAAAATAAATTGCCATTATTAACTGTCAGGCATCATTCTATTTTTTTTTTTTAGAGCACCAATGTATCTGCAAAGCATTTAACATGATGTTTGGACTTTCAAAGAAAACTCCTTTGCTATATTTTCCCTTTGAAATTGAGTTCTTTAGTTTTAGTGATGCTATGGAGAAACCAGAAACCAGAAACCCCACCTTTAGAGGCCCGTGTAGCAAGGGCATTCTGCATTCCACAGAGGCAAGGCCCTAATTTAACCCCTTCCCCGCTCATGACGGAACCGTTCCGTCATGAGCCACGGTTGCCGTGTGCACATGACGGAACGGTTCCGTCATGACACGCCCGTTGGCGGCCGCTCCGCCTACGCGGCGCTGTTTCCCCGCCTGTGCGGGGGGACAACGCAAATGGGCGGAGTCATGACGGAACCGTTCCGTCATGAGCACAGCTCAACTGTGGCTCATGACGGAGCGGCTCCGTCATGAGCACAGGCCCACCGCGCTGCCCCCCTGCCCCCCCCAGCGCTGCAGCGGAATGTCCGCAGCAGCGAAGGGGTTAAAAGGTCATAAATGTCAACTCCATTGTTTACGGGAAAGATAGCATCTCAGCAGCGTGACCGAGCCAGCCTCTGCAGCTCTCCCAACCCCCAGCTTCTGTCACTCTGAATTCGTCAAAGCCAGAAGGCCTTCCTAATTCCTCCTAACTTGCAATAATTCGCTCTATTTTGAAAAATAATTTCTCCTTTTTAGGCGCTAAAAAATTATCCCTATTCCCAGATTGTTAAACTACATGTACTGTGAATAATTCACAAAACTTAATAACACACATACCAGTTTTTAGAATAAATGCTTGTTGCAATCCTATGCAATGGTACACATTTCATCAACTTTAAATTAATGAACTTCTCAGTAGGTAAACAAGCCGTTGTACTGGCATATTAACTCATTGAATCATAAGAAGGCACAACCTGTAAATATATATCAAACCTAAATGTATGTATTTACTGAAGCCTGAGACACTTTAAAAAGTACTCTGAATGAAAGAAAATGCAGTTTTTACCCAAATTCGACTTTGATACTTTAGGCATTAAAAAATGAGTATCCTACAATTTTCTTGCATAATATGCATTACCAGAATGTTTATTACATAACCCATGAGTCAGGCATTGGAAATAATAACTTATACTTTATAGAAATGAGCTTGTTTGCGCCTGCGCCAAGGGAAAATTGTACACGTGAATGCTTGTCCTTTTAGTGATGCAACACAACTTAAATCAAATTTTAATGCTAGGAGGTCATAGTATGAGTATTAAGCTTTATAAATATCAAAAAACGATTTTGAAAAGCACTTATTTTTTTAAAAATAATTTTTCCCATGATCAATAATTTTCTTTAAAAAAAAATCCCAATTATTTGTTTTTGTGATAATTCCATGTATAAAAAACAAGCTGCATCCCTTGCCTATCATTTTGGACACATTTAACTCACAAGCCTAAGCGCATAAGTCCAATTTGAAACGCGTCACATTTTTGCGCCACTTTCATTTAAAAGGACGGTTATGCAAAATTCCACCCGTGTTTAACTGGGAAAGTGCTGGCTGAATGAACATTCCTATCAAATATACTGCAGCTGAAAAGTTTGCCTGTGAAAATCTAATACAATGCATCTAAGGAAAATGCTGTAAATTTATTTACTTTTGCAAAAATAGATAATTTCGTTTTTGGGGCCTTATATATATCTATTGAATGTGGTTCTAATTTTATCCTTAAAGCATTTAACAGCAGTTTTGTATATGTGCACAACTGCTCATTCTATAAATTAAATAGCAACACATAGCTATTTTAGCACATCACATTGTTCATTTCTGGATTTTTTTTCTAAGTTTCTACTTGATATTAACTAACCAGCAATTTACTTAACAGACTGAAAACATCAGAAGACCCACAAACACACATTGAGCTCATTTCAGACATAAACGGAAAGGGGGTCAAACAGACAATACAGCGCGCTTTAGCCATTTTTCATAAATAGCGCCGTCGCAATTTACTTACGGAAGTTGCACTAATGAGAAAACCACATAGACATTTAAACACACAGTTGACTTACAAATCAATACGGATGACAGAAAGAAAGAACAGCTCACAGACTATACTTGAACCAAACCATTTGCAAATACTAGTTGTAAGTCATATTTACAAGAAACGCTTCTCAATAGTGTTCCAAACGGCTGCATAAACAGCCCAACAGACAGATGTATGTCCAAGAAGTAGTGAGTGCGCTCAATTCACTAGCTTTGCCTAGCAGAACACCACACAAAATCGTTCTGCATATCTTCATTCATGAAACTGCGCAGAACGAAGGATCCTTGTTTTGTATTATGTCATATTTTAATTCCCTGGGGATACAAAATCACCAAGGAAGAAATATGTTTTCAAATCTAACCGATTTTAACTATGGTACCTTCCAAAAAAGCAACACATTTTTCCATGTGAGCTTACAAACAGGCATGTCAAAAATACTGCGGAAAACGCAAGTATTATAATCAAAATGGTGCTTAAGGTACTTTTCGTACGTGCACTGTTCAACTAAACCAAATGGAGAAATCTCTCCTCATTACCTGCCTACACAAATTGCAATTCTCATATCCAAACCTATACAAACCAAAAGTTGGCCAACACAAATTTCTACATTTCAAACTTGCTAAGATCAGGCATCTTATAGCTCACTAATCTAACTTCAAATTTCAAGGGGTTATCTCTATCAATACACTCGCAAATATACGAGACCCTTGGCTATGGTAATTGCAATGACCAAATTAAAAACCAAGAAACCAACCCCTCGGCTTTGGTAATTGCGATAACCAAATCAAAGACCCAAAGAACCAAAGGAGTGGGAGCGAACCATTTATACTTAACTCTTACTTTTATTAATCAAAAGGTTAATCAAATTCTAACTGTCAAGTTCTTCATAACAAAACGTCTTTTATAATACTCACGCCAAAAAGGGTTCTAATCGGGAGTGACATCTTTTGGAGAGTCAAAGTCAGAAAGATCAGAGATATACTGGGCTGCAGAGACAAAGAATCCCCCAGAACCTCGGTGCCTGCTTAGTGGATTTCTGTCCTGTTCTCCCCAGTAGATTTCTGTCCTCTGACAAGATCGCTCCTCCAGATAGTCACTTATATTGATGCCACGCTGTCGGGCGCCAACTGAAGTACCGGGGATTTTAGGACGCCAGCGGTGCCAGGGATAGCACCCTATGACTTCAGGCTATCCTGTTGCTGTAGTATTATAAAAGACGTTCTCATGGTAATGTAACAAAGAAACTGGCAGAAGAAGCTGAAATATGAAAAAGACATCTTTATTAAACATTAAATGAGTGAGACTACGTCGCACAGAAGCCTTAGCAACTGAATGAGGCAGTCTGCAGAACAAAAACCAGTCTTCTATTTATACAGAATCTGGGCAACACCGCCCTTCTCTTGCAGTTGGTCATTCACATATTTTACTTCAAAGAACAGGCAGAGTCATGTTGACAATCCCACATTCCTGTTCAACCAGCCCACAATTATTTACCCAGCAAGGCTCAGATCCCACATCAGATATCGATAGGCCCCAATAAACATGAGCATCTCCTGTTTGTGAAAACAAGCCATAAAGCAGGAACAGTCAGGTGTGAAAGAGATTAGCTGGAGGCTCGTGTGAGATGAAAAGGCTTTATGGTGTGTCAAGCCCTGATGCTATTCACAGGTGGCCAGGGGACGGGGAGCTCGTGAGACCGGACTGACCTGGGGCAGCAGAGCCAAGCTGCCCAGGTCATAGAGAAGTCACAGAAGGTGTACGTGTCCTTTAGGCCTAAGCATGGCCTATGTGAGGGCAATCACAAAAATGGCTACTGTTCTAACATGGAACCCAAGGGTTCAATATGTAGTATTATATATATATATATACGGTGAATTCTTTGGTTAAACATGACAAAAACACTTGTACATACCGCATTTGTCATTTGCGGTTTGTTAAATACCAAAGTCGGCAGGGTAGGGGCCTGCCTCCAATGTGGTTCCATGTTTTAAAGTACCACAGTATAGTGTGGGACAAGGTTGATTTTGACATATTCGGCCCGACTGAACTTTTAAACATTTCTCATGTAGTTAAAATTTCATTAAGTGATATCATTACCTCCAGTACATTTTCTGATGATTGGGACAGTGAAACTGTTAATAACATGTCCTATTTAGAAAAAAACGCCGCATTTCCAAACACTGAAATGTTAGAAGGAACTTCAGACTATGACACTTTGTACTGTTACCAACATTATGGTGATCATTTTTTGCACAAATCTATTTCACCTAGAAACATTTTTGAGTTCCACCAGTGGGAACATTGCCCTGCACCACCAAAAAGTAGTTCGTAAACTTTTGCACAGACATTTTTATATTTTTCAGGGTTCAACACCACAGACCCGACCTCATATTATTATAAGGTTACACCAATATCGACACTGAAAATTATGCTCACTAACACCAAACAGATCTGCTCTGCTTCCTTTATTGCCCAACTGTCTGAACAGGGTTTTGACCAGTGGAAGGACACAACAGATTTTAAATCGGTCTGGGGATATAGGGACTGGCAAGTCCAGGGAACAGAAGTACTATTTAGAGCATACCTCATTCCACAGCAGATGATATTTCTAAATGAAACTGTGGAACAGACATCCTGTCTTAGACTAGCCAAGAACAAGGACTTGAACTCACCTCGGTTTCCAACATCATCACATATGGAGGGGTGGCAAAATTCAACTTCAAAGGAAGGGCCAACAGTAGATGACATTTTACAGTACAATAGATGAGACCCTATTTGTAAAGAATGGGTGGTTTGGCCCTTAGACACGAATATATGTCATAAAAGATTCTTGGGTATCACCGAAGGGTTCAATATCCATAGGCCAGACCCACGTTATGTACAGAGAGAACACCCAGGGGTAGTGACATCCTACAGTGTTGGGAAGTTGTGCCTTGATTGACTAGAAATCTCAACACTCACAGATGTGAAACAACACACTTATCTTTATTCTCACAAGTCATGGATCTTAGGGATTTTCTATTAGGTCCCAAGAAATACCGTCAGAAATGTTTCATATATGCTGGCATTTATGCTGCCTATAATGAAATTTGGAAAATATCCCAACAAGATGCTGCAGAGAGAATACGGGAAATAGACCGTATTAACTTAGAAAAATAGTTAGCTGTGGTAGACAATGGGTTAACAACTTTGAACTCCAGGATATATTCTTTAGGCAACATTGTGTCTTCTGCGATAGACATACTAGAACAAGATGTGGCCATATTACAACATGGGTAATCTCAGTGACGTTCTATTATGTTATTGAGGTGAACGCTGCAATCTATTCGTGCAGGCTATGTGCCTCGGCGTTTTATAAACAGTACGTCTCTGTTTTCTGAATATAATCTAACAGATAAACAGATGAAATGGCACAAGGGGGAGCCAAATATACAATCCTGCGTATTGAAAAACTGGATAGACTATTGTTTACAGTGGCTACAGAATGGCTAATCCATGGCCACATAACTCTACCGGTCACTACTTTTCAGTTTCAATATTGTCTTGAGCAAAAGCAGGCAGGCAAATATGAAAAATTGGGTAAGGATTACATTAAGGAGTCCTGGGAATTGCCATATAGGTTTCGATGCCGGAGTAGGGACCGAGAAGTGTTTCTAACTGCAAGAATGCTTTAAGTGGTTCTCTCATGTGCCAGGACATTTCATTGCAGGGAGTATGTAATGGTTTGGCAGGGAATTTGTCTTGCCACATGAAAGGGGCTCCAGATGCCGTGATTACACCAGTATTCGAGCTGCTCTTGAATGGGAGTTACCTGATGCTGAACGATCAAGGTTGCTGTGGGATGCTTCCGGGCATTGCCTATCTGGTCACTGTGAACTCCAGGGTTACTTGCTGTATGCACGTATTGTTTCCCCCAACAAATACAGTCAGGGAGGTGCCTTTATGGCCTTTGTTGAATGTTTCTTTTATACAATTTGATACTTTGAGCAGACTAAAAGCCATGCGTTTACAGCAAACCGTACCCTTAACCTCTGCTAGAGAGACCTTTGATCTTCAAGTCACAAGGACCTCGACCGGGATACAGGCACTTGTCCATACGAACTGCCCCTTTCATTTCGTAGAAATGGTGGGTCGTATGTTTAACCTGTCTGATACGAGTGGTATTGTACACCTATTTAAAACCATAGGGTCAGGATTTTTAAGCACCTTTCAGACGATCCCCGAAGTTATTCCATACTTTATACACTCCGTATTTGGAAGCATTTTTACAGATTTACCTCTAATTCTGCTCTCAATAGCAAGAATCCTGATTGTCATTACCTGCTATGTAATGGACAGCTCAATCACCAACGAGATGGCAAAAGCGCTTCTGGAGCCGAAATACCGTGAACGCATGGTACAGCATCTGGGCACACCACGCCTATGGGAACTGGGCGCCTCTTGGTTCGTATCATTCAGATCAGTCTGGATGAACTGCATCTTACCTGTTCTTCGATGCCAGTTTTGTGGTGTTGAATGTGTGTTGGACCTCTGTCTGTCACTTGCGACAGACACGCCGGAGGACTTAAATACCAGGCTGGAACCCTTGAGGTCTCATGCTCAGCAATGTCCTCAGCGTATTCCTATACTGATGGCTGCATTCCTCGAGAACCCGCAGTTGCCTTTTACAACTGGGTTGAGCATCAGCTCCAACACTAGCACCACTAGCTCCCAGGTATCGACTACAACACCGGCTGCCTCTACACCAGCTATTCAGAAACATAAACAAAATTAAACCTCACCACGAGAAGTCGATGAGTGCTTGTGGTTTAATTTGCATCACAAAATGTTGAATTAGTCAACCAAATAAACATAGTATGAGTCAATAATCATGAGATGTGGTGCTCAGGAAAAAGAGGAGGGGTGAATGTTTTAGGGAGGGTTGTGTGATGGTGTAAAGGAAAAGAAAGGTAATGTGGTTCATATACATCAGAATATTATAGAACCTATCCCGCCTTTTATTTGGCAAATACATATGAACAAAAACATAACTTGATAGGTACAGATAGACATGTCTCTGCCACCTATGTTTGTTACACAATACAATGTGTCGATGTTTCGACCCCTATAATCATAAAGGTGACTTTATCCTTATTGGGGGGTCTTCATCAGGACTCTGAGGGACTAGTGAAGGGGGGGGACGGGAGCACCTGGAATTAATTTAAGCAAGAATTAGGTAACGCCGAAGGAAAACAGTGGTAATTAATAATAGAATTATTGAGGGTAATTACCAATGAAATGCAGCACGAAGAACCCGGCTCTGTGTTTAAAAGGAAGGGCCCGTAACCTCCTAGGGAAGTCAGAGACGAAAAAAAGAGTCAGAGCTAAATTCAGAGGAACAAAAATGGTTAAAAGGACCTAACATGAATGGGGTATTTACAGGGAAAACTCACTGTAAATGGAAGGGTGAGCACAGTCCAATTTAGGAAAATGATGGGTGCCCAAAGTACACCTGGGTAGGGTTGGTTAGTAACCTGAAAGACAATGTGTGAGGGCAAAGTTACTTGAACAGGAAAGCATGTCTGCCCCATGTGTGCATAATGATTTATTTCATATTGAAATCACACTCTAAATGGATAATTTAAATCGAAGAAGCCAAGATACAGTGATCCTGTGCTGACACATGAAGAGCCGTGGACGTACTGCATGGCTAGTTCAAAAGTTCACAGGGTGAATGGATGTCTTGGACACAACACTATAGATGAAACATAAAACTGCACATAAGCATGGAATAGGGGGCCGTGACTCAGAGATTATTATTATTATTATTATTATTAATATTTATAGAGCGCCTGACTGCCCTTAGGCATCCCTGCGCTATCAGTGACAAGCAGAGCAAAAGAAGATAAACTGATTAAGGCAGACTCTGAAAGAGCCAAGTCTTCAGCTGCCTCCGGAAGGAAAGATGGTGAATAGTTGCACGCAGCTGGACAGGAAAAGTATTCCATAGTGTTGGCAGTGTTGTGAGAAAACGTGCGACCGCCTGATCGTACTCTCTTAATTTTTGGTATCACTGCCAGAAACTGACTGGCTGAAAGGAGACATCTTGTTGGGTGGTAGAAGGCCATAAGAGAGTGGTTTATCTTGGGACCTGTCCCCCAAAGTGTTTTATGCGCTATGCACAAAGCTTTGAACTTAATCCGATCGTTTATTGGCAGCCAGTGAAGTTTTTTTAGGACTGGCTTAACTGATTGCCGATAGGGGGTGTGACACAGTAGCCTGGCTGCACAATTCTGTACCACCTGTAGTTTCCCTATAGTGGCCTTTGTGGTGCCTAGGTAGAGGGAGTTCCCATAATCTAATCACGAGAGCACCAATGCCTGTACTATAACTCTCCGTGCCAGAACCGGGAGCAGTGGGAGGATTTTCCTCAGCATTCTAATAATGCCAAAAGAGGATGCAGCTAACTTGATTGCTTGGCTATTACAATTAAGAGATTTATCTAGCCAGACTCCCAAACTTTTGATCTGACCTTTGGGGGTTGGTGGTAGACCAAGACATTTAGGCCAGCTTAGTCCCGCTGATTCCATTGAAGCACAGGGGTGGTTATCTAAAATCATTAACTCAGTCTTGTCTCCGTTGAGCTTGGGACAAGACTGGTCCATCCACGTGGCCACCGTTTCTATACAGGATTAAAGATTAATTGGTGTATTCTTTGAATGCTTTAATGCTACTACCAATTGCATATCGTCTGCGTATGTAATGATTTGAATCCTATAAGGTGGGACTAATTCGGCCAGGGGTTTGAGATAAATATTAAAAAGGGTGGGGCTCGATGATGAGCCCTGGGGGACTCCACACGCGAGTGGCAGCCATTTGGAGGAGTAATGCCCCTCGCACACCTGAAATACTCTGTCTTTCAGGAAAGATTTAATCCATGTCAAGGCCTTGCTTGAGACTCCCACCATTCTGAGCCTGTCAAATAAGATGTTATATTTGACCAAATCAAATGCGGAGCTCAGGTCAAGTAGGATGACTGCCACTGTCCCTCCCTGATCAAGGATTTTCCTGGATTCCTCCACTACTGCTAGCAAGGCTGTCTCTGTCACATGGTTAGGGTGGAAGCCTGTCTGGGTGGTATGCAGATGGGAGTTAATTTACATATTTCTCAAGTATTTTGCTGGTCCCGGGAAGCAGGGAGACCGGATGATAGTTACTCAATATCTCTGGGTCAAGGTTGTGCTTTTTCAAGAGAGCTCTTATCATAGCATCTTTCCATGCCAGAGGTACCTGGCCACTGGACAGAGAAAAATTTAGTACCTCCAGCAGAACCGGGACAATAGTTTCTTTTACTTTGTGAGGTTTATGAAGGGGAGCCGGGTCCAGAGGGGAACCCGATTTGACCTGCGCAAAGAGTGTGATAATGTGGCCAAGTCCAAAATTGGAAGATCTCCCAAACGGGGAATAGTGCCACTCGGGAGATCTATTTCCAGGTCCCGCTTGTCTGTGCTTATACTTTGAGGGAACGAGTTGTAAATATCTAAAAAAGTTATTAAAAATCTCTGCAAGTTCAAGACATCTTGCCTGTTGGGAATCTGAGGGACGATCTGGCGCCGGGCACCTAGTAAGTTTTTTTATGATTTGAAATATTTCCCTGGGCGCATTCGCTGCTGCTGTTATTTTCTCCTCCAAAAATTGGGCTTGCATTCTTTTTATTTCCTATTGATATAATTTAATAGCCTCTCTGTATATCTGGGTTTTTTCGGCATTATAGTCTTTCCTCCAGGCTCTGTCTAATTTCTTGCATTTTTGTTTAAGTACTCTCAATTTGGCTGAATACCATGGTTTCTGTTTTTCCTTCTGCTTTTCCTGAATCCATTTATATGGTATCCTAGCATCCAAAGAGGATCTGATCCAGCGATTGTAGTTATCTGACGCTATAGTGGTATTAGTCTCTTCCACTAGTTTGGCGTTTACGAGAGCCTCGGACCAGGCCTCTGGCGAGAGTTTTACCCAGGGACGTGCCCAGTTCTTGCAGCTTTGTGTCCCTGCCATCTGATATGGGGTATTCCAAATAATTGGTATTAAAAAGTGTTCTGACCATGGTATGGGGACGGGGCTTCCTGTGCAGAGCTGTATGTCATTTGAAAAGACTGGGTCAAGAATGTGACCTTTTTCATGTGTAGAACTAGACACTTTTTGTAATAGCTGAATAGCCAATAGGTTATATGTGAGATCTGATGCCTCCGCCGTAAGAGGGTTTTATAAATGTAGGTTCAGATCGCCTAATACGGTCAGATTAGGAGACGTACTTGCTAGTCTAGCAGCATCATCTGTTAGTGATTTTATAAACTGTCCATACGGGCCAGGGGACGGTAGACCAAGATCCCTGTGAGAGTGAGGGTTGAAGCGTAGGAGATTGAAAATGACATACTTTCGCAGTCTGATATAATACCCGTCTCTATACACCCCCTCTAGTGGCCGTTTAGAATGATGGCGATACCTCCTCCTTTTTTCAGCTTCCTATCTTGTCTCAAGATGTGGTAGCCCGGGACTAACACTTGTATCACATCCGGTTCTGAGTCCTTGTTAAAAACAGAACTTCTGGTTGTTCCTCCCTCAATAAAATATTGATTTCCCCCACATGTTTCGGGAGGGGCCTACAGTTGAGGAGAAACATTTTGTGTTCACTCTGCCATTCTGTTGTGGAATGTATTAGTGTGATATTCGCAGGGTCAAAGGAACAGTGGGCACAGGGTGCAGGGCAATTTGTGATGCTGATGGAATGTGTGCATCTAGCTCTGAATGGGATTCGTAGTCTTTATAATTGGGAGGCCAAGTACCTTCGGTTCTCTATAACCCATTGGACAGGGGTTCTGGCCCCCGGTCCTGAGCGGGCACAGAACCAGGTAGGCTTGCCTGTGGCGTGCCGGCTGCGCTCCCGCTGTGTGCGTCTGGTGCGCGTCCACGGTTCCATTCAACTTAAGTAGATGCGGCTACTTCCGCCTGCCTGAGCCCCACCTCCTCTAGCTGCCTCCCTCCACACAAACGGAGCTTCCACTGTGGACCGGAGACTTGGCGTGAGGTGGAGCCTTAAAGGTGCAGTGCGCTATTGCAAAGGTGTAATCACAATTAAAATACAAGTTTAAAAACTGCCCCCAAGTTAAAAACCCACAGAGTGCTACAGTTCTTGTTCTTCTCTGATAACTCACTTGTTGCTGCGCGTCTGCGCTTCTATGCGACTTAAGTAGATGCGGCTACTTCCGCCTGCCTGCCTGAGCCCCGCCTCCTCTAGCCGCCTCCCTCCACACAAATGGAGCTTCCACGGTGGACCAGGGATTTGGTGCGAGGTGGGGCCTTAAAGGTACAGTGTGCTATTGCAAAGGTGTAATCAAAATTAAAATCCAAGTTTAAAACTGCCCCAAGTTAAAACTCCCCAAAGTGCAGAGTGCTATAGTTCATGTTCTTCTCTGATAACTCATTTGTCGCTGTGCGTTCGCGCTTCCATGCGACTTAAGTAGATGTGGCAACTTCCGCCTGCCTGCCTGTACCCCGCCTCCTCTAGCCAGCTCCCTCCACACAAACGAAGCTTCCGCGGTGGACCGGTGTTTTGGCGCGAGGTGGAGCCTTAAAGGTACAGTGCGCTATTGCAAAGGTGTAATCACAATTAAAGTCCAAGTTTAAAAACTGCCCCAAGTTAAAAACCCCCAAAGTGCAGAGTGCTATAGTTCATGTTCTTCTCTGATAACTCATTTGTCGCTGTGCGTCCGCGCTTCCATGCGACTTAAGTAGATGTGGCAACTTCCGCCTGCCTGCCTGAACACCGCCTCCTCTAATCGGCTCCCTCCACACAAACGAAGCTTCCGCGGTGGACCGGTGTTTTGGCACGAGGTGGAGCCTTAAAGGTACAGTGCGCTATTGCAAAGGTGTAATCACAATTAAAATCCAAGTTTAAAAACTGCCCCAAGTTAAAAACCCTCAAAGTGCAGAGTGCTATAGTTCTTGTTCTTCTCTGATAACTCATTTGTCGCTGTGCGTCCGCGCTTCCATGCGACTTAAGTAGATGTGACTACTTCCGCCTGCCTGCCTGAACCCCGCCTCCTCTAGCCGGCTCCCTCCACACAAACGAAGCTTCCGCGGTGGACCGGTCTTTTGGCGCGAGGTAGAGCCTTAAAGGTACAGTGCGCTATTGCAAAGATGTAATCACAATTAAAATCCAAGTTTAAAAACTGCCCCCAAGTTAAAAACCTCCAAAGTGCAGAGTGCTATAGTTCTTGTTCTTCTCTGATAACTCACTTGTCGCTGCGCGTCCGCGCTTCCATGCGACTCAAGTCGATGCGGTGACTTCCGCCTGCCTGCGCCCCGCCTCCTCTAACTGCCTCCCTCCACACAAACAGAGCTTCCGCGGTGGACCGGTGTTTTGGCGCGAGGTGGAGCCCTAAAGGTACAGTGCACTATTGCAAAGGTGTAATCAAAATTAAAATCCAAGTTTAAAAACTGCTCCAAGTTAAAAACCCTCAAAGTGCAGAGTGCTATAATTCTTGTTCTTCTCTGATAACTCATTTGTCGCTGTGTGTCCGCGCTTCCATGCAACTTAAGTAGATGTGGTTACTTCCGCCTGCCTGCCTGAACCCCGCCTCCTCTATCCGGCTCCCTCCACACAAACAGAGCTTCCGCGGTGGACCGGTGTTTTGGCGCGAGGTGGAGCCCTAAACGTAAAGTGCGCTATTGCAAAGATGTAATCACAATTAAAATCCAAGTTTAAAAACTGCCCCCAAGTTAAAAACCTCCAAAGTGCAGAGTGCTACAGTTCTTGTTCTTCTCTGATAACTCACTTGTCGCTGTGCGTCAGCGCTTCCATACAACTTAAGTAGATGTGGCTACTTCCGCCTGCCTGCCTGAGCCCCGCCTCCTCTATCCGCCTCCCTCCACACAAACGGAGCTTCCGCAGTGGACCGCGGATTTGACGCGAAGTGGAGCCTTAAAGGTACAGTGCGCTATTGCAAAGGTGTAATCACAATTAAAATCCAAGTTTAAAAACTACCCCCAAGTCAAAAAAACCCTAAGTGCAGAGTGCTAAAGTTCTTGTTCTTCTCTGACAATTCACTTGTTGCTGCGCGTCCGCGCTTCCATGCGACTTAAGTAGATGCGGCGACTTCCGCCTGCCTGCCTGAGCCCGGGCCTCCTCTAACCGCCTCCCTCCACACAAATGAAGCTTCCGCGGTGGACTGGGGATTTGGCGCGAGGTGGAGCCTTAAAGGTACAGTGCGCTATTGCAAAGATGCAATCACTATTAAAATCCAAGTTTAAAAACTGCCCCAAGTTAAAAAAAAACAATGTGCAGAGTGCTATAGTTCTTGTTCTTCTCTTATAACTCATTTGTCGCTGTGCGTCCACGCTTCCATGCGACTTAAGTAGATGTGACTACTTCCGCCTGCCTGAACCCCGCCTCCTCTAGCCGGCTCCCTCCACACAAACGAACCTTCCGTGGTGGACCGGTGTTTTGGCGCGAGGTGGAGCCTTAAAGGTTCAGTGCGCTATTGCAAAGGTGTAATCACAATTAAAATCCAAGTTTAAAAACTGCCCCAAGTTAAAAAAAAAAAAAGTGCAGAGTGCTATAGTTCATCTTCTTCTCTGATAACTCATTTGTCGCTGTGCGTCCACGCTTCCATGCGACTTAAGTAGATGTGGCAACTTCCGCCTGCCTGCCTGAGCCCGGGCCTCCTCTAACCGCCTCCCTCCACACAAACGAAGCTTCCGCGGTGGACCAGTGTTTTGGCACGAGGTGGAGCCTTAAAGGTACAGTGCGCTATTGCAAAGATGTAATCACAATTAAAATCCAAGTTTAAAAACTGCCCCAAGTTAAAAACCCTCAAAGTGCAGAGTGCTATAGCTCTTGTTCTTCTCTGATAACTCATTTGTCGCTGTGCGTCCGAGCTTCCATGCGACTTAAGTAGATGTGGCAACTTCCGCCTGCCTGCCTGAACACCGCCTCCTCTAATCGGCTCCCTCCACACAAACGAAGCTTCCGCGGTGGACCGGTGTTTTGGCACGAGGTGGAGCCTTAAAGGTACAGTGCGCTATTGCAAAGGTGTAATCACAATTAAAATCCAAGTTTAAAAACTGCCCCAAGTTAAAAACCCTCAAAGTGCAGAGTGCTATAGTTCTTGTTCTTCTCTGATAACTCATTTGTCGCTGTGCGTCCGCGCTTCCATGCGACTTAAGTAGATGTGACTACTTCCGCCTGCCTGCCTGAACCCCGCCTCCTCTAGCCGGCTCCCTCCACACAAACGAAGCTTCCGCGGTGGACCGGTCTTTTGGCGCGAGGTAGAGCCTTAAAGGTACAGTGCGCTATTGCAAAGATGTAATCACAATTAAAATCCAAGTTTAAAAACTGCCCCCAAGTTAAAAACCTCCAAAGTGCAGAGTGCTATAGTTCTTGTTCTTCTCTGATAACTCACTTGTCGCTGCGCGTCCGCGCTTCCATGCGACTCAAGTCGATGCGGTGACTTCCGCCTGCCTGCGCCCCGCCTCCTCTAACTGCCTCCCTCCACACAAACAGAGCTTCCGCGGTGGACCGGTGTTTTGGCGCGAGGTGGAGCCCTAAAGGTACAGTGCACTATTGCAAAGGTGTAATCAAAATTAAAATCCAAGTTTAAAAACTGCTCCAAGTTAAAAACCCTCAAAGTGCAGAGTGCTATAATTCTTGTTCTTCTCTGATAACTCATTTGTCGCTGTGTGTCCGCGCTTCCATGCAACTTAAGTAGATGTGGTTACTTCCGCCTGCCTGCCTGAACCCCGCCTCCTCTATCCGGCTCCCTCCACACAAACAGAGCTTCCGCGGTGGACCGGTGTTTTGGCGCGAGGTGGAGCCCTAAACGTAAAGTGCGCTATTGCAAAGATGTAATCACAATTAAAATCCAAGTTTAAAAACTGCCCCCAAGTTAAAAACCTCCAAAGTGCAGAGTGCTACAGTTCTTGTTCTTCTCTGATAACTCACTTGTCGCTGTGCGTCAGCGCTTCCATACAACTTAAGTAGATGTGGCTACTTCCGCCTGCCTGCCTGAGCCCCGCCTCCTCTATCCGCCTCCCTCCACACAAACGGAGCTTCCGCAGTGGACCGCGGATTTGACGCGAAGTGGAGCCTTAAAGGTACAGTGCGCTATTGCAAAGGTGTAATCACAATTAAAATCCAAGTTTAAAAACTACCCCCAAGTCAAAAAAACCCTAAGTGCAGAGTGCTAAAGTTCTTGTTCTTCTCTGACAATTCACTTGTTGCTGCGCGTCCGCGCTTCCATGCGACTTAAGTAGATGCGGCGACTTCCGCCTGCCTGCCTGAGCCCGGGCCTCCTCTAACCGCCTCCCTCCACACAAATAAAGCTTCCGCGGTGGACTGGGGATTTGGCGCGAGGTGGAGCCTTAAAGGTACAGTGCGCTATTGCAAAGATGCAATCACTATTAAAATCCAAGTTTAAAAACTGCCCCAAGTTAAAAAAAAACAATGTGCAGAGTGCTATAGTTCTTGTTCTTCTCTTATAACTCATTTGTCGCTGTGCGTCCGCGCTTCCATGCGACTTAAGTAGATGTGACTACTTCCGCCTGCCTGAACCCCGCTTCCTCTAGCCGGCTCCCTCCACACAAACGAACCTTCCGTGGTGGACCGGTGTTTTGGCGCGAGGTGGAGCCTTAAAGGTTCAGTGCGCTATTGCAAAGGTGTAATCACAATTAAAATCCAAGTTTAAAAACTGCCCCAAGTTAAAAAAAAAAAAAGTGCAGAGTGCTATAGTTCATCTTCTTCTCTGATAACTCATTTGTCGCTGTGCGTCCACGCTTCCATGCGACTTAAGTAGATGTGGCAACTTCCGCCTGCCTGAGCCCGGGCCTCCTCTAACCGCCTCCCTCCACACAAACGAAGCTTCCGCGGTGGACCAGTGTTTTGGCACGAGGTGGAGCCTTAAAGGTACAGTGCGCTATTGCAAAGATGTAATCACAATTAAAATCCAAGTTTAAAAACTGCCCCAAGTTAAAAACCCTCAAAGTGCAGAGTGCTATAGCTCTTGTTCTTCTCTGATAACTCATTTGTCGCTGTGCGTCCGAGCTTCCATGCGACTTAAGTAGATGTGGCAACTTCCGCCTGCCTGCCTGAACCCCGCCTCCTCTAGCCGGCTCCCTCCACACAAACGAAGCTTCCGCGGTGGACCAGTGTTTTGGCGCGAGGTGGAGCCTTAAAGGTACAGTGCGCTATTGCAAAGATGTAATCACAATTAAAATCCAAGTTTAAAAACTGCCCCCAAGTTAAAAACCTCCAAAGTGCAGAGTGCTATAGTTCTTGTTCTTCTCTGATAACTCACTTGTCGCTGCGCGTCCGCGCTTCCATGCGACTTAAGTAGATGTGGCAACTTCCGCCTGCCTGCCTGAGCCCGGGCCTCCTCTAACCGCCTCCCTCCACACAAACGAAGCTTCCGCGGTGGACCAGTGTTTTGGCACGAGGTGGAGCCTTAAAGGTACAGTGCGCTATTGCAAAGATGTAATCACAATTAAAATCCAAGTTTAAAAACTGCCCCAAGTTAAAAACCCTCAAAGTGCAGAGTGCTATAGCTCTTGTTCTTCTCTGATAACTCATTTGTCGCTGTGCGTCCGAGCTTCCATGCGACTTAAGTAGATGTGGCAACTTCCGCCTGCCTGCCTGAACCCCGCCTCCTCTAGCCGGCTCCCTCCACACAAACGAAGCTTCCGCGGTGGACCAGTGTTTTGGCGCGAGGTGGAGCCTTAAAGGTACAGTGCGCTATTGCAAAGATGTAATCACAATTAAAATCCAAGTTTAAAAACTGCCCCCAAGTTAAAAACCTCCAAAGTGCAGAGTGCTATAGTTCTTGTTCTTCTCTGATAACTCACTTGTCGCTGCGCGTCCGCGCTTCCATGCGACTTAAGTAGATGCGGTGACTTCCGCCTGCCTGCCTGAGCCCCGCCTCCTCTAACCGCCTCCCTCCACACAAACAGAGCTTCCGCGGTGGACCGGTGTTTTGGCGCGAGGTGGAGCCCTAAAGGTACAGTGCACTATTGCAAAGGTGTAATCAAAATTAAAATCCAAGTTTAAAAACTGCCCCAAGTTAAAAACCCTCAAAGTGCAGAGTGGTATAATTCTTGTTCTTCTCTGATAACTCATTTGTCGCTGTGCGTCCGCGCTTCCATGCGACTTAAGTAGATGTGGTTACTTCCGCCTGCCTGCCTGAACCTCGCCTCCTCTATCCGGCTCCCTCCACACAAACAGAGCTTCCGCGGTGGACCGGTGTTTTGGCGCGAGGTGGAGCCCTAAACGTACAGTGCGCTATTGCAAAGATGTAATCACAATTAAAATCCAAGTTTAAAAACTGCCCCCAAGTTAAAAACCTCCAAAGTGCAGAGTGCTACAGTTCTTGTTCTTCTCTGATAACTCACTTGTCGCTGTGCGTCAGCGCTTCCATACAACTTAAGTAGATGTGGCTACTTCCGCCTGCCTGCCTGAGCCCCGCCTCCTCTATCCGCCTCCCTCCACACAAACGGAGCTTCCGCAGTGGACCGGGGATTTGACACGAAGTGGAGCCTTAAAGGTACAGTGCGCTATTGCAAAGGTGTAATCACAATTAAAATACAAGTTTAAAAACTGCCCCCAAGTTAAAAACCCACAGAGTGCTACAGTTCTTGTTCTTCTCTGATAACTCACTTGTTGCTGCGCGTCTGCGCTTCCATGCGACTTAAGTAGATGCGGCTACTTCCGCCTGCCTGCCTGAGCCCCGCCTCCTCTAGCCGCCTCCCTCCACACAAATGGAGCTTCCACGGTGGACCGGTGTTTTGGCGCGAGGTGGAGCCTTAAAGGTACAGTGCGCTATTGCAAAGGTGTAATCACAATTAAAGTCCAAGTTTAAAAACTGCCCCAAGTTAAAAACCCCCAAAGTGCAGAGTGCTATAGTTCATGTTCTTCTCTGATAACTCATTTGTCGCTGTGCGTCCGCGCTTCCATGCGACTTAAGTAGATGTGGCAACTTCCGCCTGCCTGCCTGAACACCGCCTCCTCTAATCGGCTCCCTCCACACAAACGAAGCTTCCGCGGTGGACCGGTGTTTTGGCACGAGGTGGAGCCTTAAAGGTACAGTGCGCTATTGCAAAGGTGTAATCACAATTAAAATCCAAGTTTAAAAACTGCCCCAAGTTAAAAACCCTCAAAGTGCAGAGTGCTATAGTTCTTGTTCTTCTCTGATAACTCATTTGTCGCTGTGCGTCCGCGCTTCCATGCGACTTAAGTAGATGTGACTACTTCCGCCTGCCTGCCTGAACCCCGCCTCCTCTAGCCGGCTCCTTCCACACAAACGAAGCTTCCGCGGTGGACCGGTCTTTTGGCGCGAGGTAGAGCCTTAAAGGTACAGTGCGCTATTGCAAAGATGTAATCACAATTAAAATCCAAGTTTAAAAACTGCCCCCAAGTTAAAAACCTCCAAAGTGCAGAGTGCTATAGTTCTTGTTCTTCTCTGATAACTCACTTGTCGCTGCGCGTCCGCGCTTCCATGCGACTTAAGTCGATGCGGTGACTTCCGCCTGCCTGCCTGAGCCCCGCCTCCTCTAACTGCCTCCCTCCACACAAACAGAGCTTCCGCGGTGGACCGGTGTTTTGGCGCGAGGTGGAGCCCTAAAGGTACAGTGCACTATTGCAAAGGTGTAATCAAAATTAAAATCCAAGTTTAAAAACTGCCCCAAGTTAAAAACCCTCAAAGTGCAGAGTGCTATAATTCTTGTTCTTCTCTGATAACTCATTTGTCGCTGTGTGTCCGCGCTTCCATGCGACTTAAGTAGATATGGTTACTTCCGCCTGCCTGCCTGAACCCCGCCTCCTCTATCCGGCTCCCTCCACACAAACAGAGCTTCCGCGGTGGACCGGTGTTTTGGCGCGAGGTGGAGCCCTAAACGTACAGTGTGCTATTGCAAAGGTGTAATCAAAACTAAAATCCAAGTTTAAAACTGCCCCAAGTTAAAACTCCCCAAAGTGCAGAGTGCTATAGTTCATGTTCTTCTCTGATAACTCATTTGTCGCTGTGCGTTCGCGCTTCCATGCGACTTAAGTAGATGTGGCAACTTCCGCCTGCCTGCCTGTACCCCGCCTCCTCTAGCCAGCTCCCTCCACACAAACGAAGCTTCCGCGGTGGACCGGTGTTTTGGCGCGAGGTGGAGCCTTAAAGGTACAGTGCGCTATTGCAAAGGTGTAATCACAATTAAAGTCCAAGTTTAAAAACTGCCCCAAGTTAAAAACCCCCAAAGTGCAGAGTGCTATAGTTCATGTTCTTCTCTGATAACTCATTTGTCGCTGTGCGTCCGCGCTTCCATGCGACTTAAGTAGATGTGGCAACTTCCGCCTGCCTGCCTGAACACCGCCTCCTCTAATCGGCTCCCTCCACACAAACGAAGCTTCCGCGGTGGACCGGTGTTTTGGCACGAGGTGGAGCCTTAAAGGTACAGTGCGCTATTGCAAAGGTGTAATCACAATTAAAATCCAAGTTTAAAAACTGCCCCAAGTTAAAAACCCTCAAAGTGCAGAGTGCTATAGTTCTTGTTCTTCTCTGATAACTCATTTGTCGCTGTGCGTCCGCGCTTCCATGCGACTTAAGTAGATGTGACTACTTCCGCCTGCCTGCCTGAACCCCGCCTCCTCTAGCCGGCTCCCTCCACACAAACGAAGCTTCCGCGGTGGACCGGTCTTTTGGCGCGAGGTAGAGCCTTAAAGGTACAGTGCGCTATTGCAAAGATGTAATCACAATTAAAATCCAAGTTTAAAAACTGCCCCCAAGTTAAAAACCTCCAAAGTGCAGAGTGCTATAGTTCTTGTTCTTCTCTGATAACTCACTTGTCGCTGCGCGTCCGCGCTTCCATGCGACTCAAGTCGATGCGGTGACTTCCGCCTGCCTGCGCCCCGCCTCCTCTAACTGCCTCCCTCCACACAAACAGAGCTTCCGCGGTGGACCGGTGTTTTGGCGCGAGGTGGAGCCCTAAAGGTACAGTGCACTATTGCAAAGGTGTAATCAAAATTAAAATCCAAGTTTAAAAACTGCTCCAAGTTAAAAACCCTCAAAGTGCAGAGTGCTATAATTCTTGTTCTTCTCTGATAACTCATTTGTCGCTGTGTGTCCGCGCTTCCATGCAACTTAAGTAGATGTGGTTACTTCCGCCTGCCTGCCTGAACCCCGCCTCCTCTATCCGGCTCCCTCCACACAAACAGAGCTTCCGCGGTGGACCGGTGTTTTGGCGCGAGGTGGAGCCCTAAACGTAAAGTGCGCTATTGCAAAGATGTAATCACAATTAAAATCCAAGTTTAAAAACTGCCCCCAAGTTAAAAACCTCCAAAGTGCAGAGTGCTACAGTTCTTGTTCTTCTCTGATAACTCACTTGTCGCTGTGCGTCAGCGCTTCCATACAACTTAAGTAGATGTGGCTACTTCCGCCTGCCTGCCTGAGCCCCGCCTCCTCTATCCGCCTCCCTCCACACAAACGGAGCTTCCGCAGTGGACCGCGGATTTGACGCGAAGTGGAGCCTTAAAGGTACAGTGCGCTATTGCAAAGGTGTAATCACAATTAAAATCCAAGTTTAAAAACTACCCCCAAGTCAAAAAAACCCTAAGTGCAGAGTGCTAAAGTTCTTGTTCTTCTCTGACAATTCACTTGTTGCTGCGCGTCCGCGCTTCCATGCGACTTAAGTAGATGCGGCGACTTCCGCCTGCCTGCCTGAGCCCGGGCCTCCTCTAACCGCCTCCCTCCACACAAATGAAGCTTCCGCGGTGGACTGGGGATTTGGCGCGAGGTGGAGCCTTAAAGGTACAGTGCGCTATTGCAAAGATGCAATCACTATTAAAATCCAAGTTTAAAAACTGCCCCAAGTTAAAAAAAAACAATGTGCAGAGTGCTATAGTTCTTGTTCTTCTCTTATAACTCATTTGTCGCTGTGCGTCCGCGCTTCCATGCGACTTAAGTAGATGTGACTACTTCCGCCTGCCTGAACCCCGCCTCCTCTAGCCGGCTCCCTCCACACAAACGAACCTTCCGTGGTGGACCGGTGTTTTGGCGCGAGGTGGAGCCTTAAAGGTTCAGTGCGCTATTGCAAAGGTGTAATCACAATTAAAATCCAAGTTTAAAAACTGCCCCAAGTTAAAAAAAAAAAAAGTGCAGAGTGCTATAGTTCATCTTCTTCTCTGATAACTCATTTGTCGCTGTGCGTCCACGCTTCCATGCGACTTAAGTAGATGTGGCAACTTCCGCCTGCCTGCCTGAGCCCGGGCCTCCTCTAACCGCCTCCCTCCACACAAACGAAGCTTCCGCGGTGGACCAGTGTTTTGGCACGAGGTGGAGCCTTAAAGGTACAGTGCGCTATTGCAAAGATGTAATCACAATTAAAATCCAAGTTTAAAAACTGCCCCAAGTTAAAAACCCTCAAAGTGCAGAGTGCTATAGCTCTTGTTCTTCTCTGATAACTCATTTGTCGCTGTGCGTCCGAGCTTCCATGCGACTTAAGTAGATGTGGCAACTTCCGCCTGCCTGCCTGAACCCCGCCTCCTCTAGCCGGCTCCCTCCACACAAACGAAGCTTCCGCGGTGGACCAGTGTTTTGGCGCGAGGTGGAGCCTTAAAGGTACAGTGCGCTATTGCAAAGATGTAATCACAATTAAAATCCAAGTTTAAAAACTGCCCCCAAGTTAAAAACCTCCAAAGTGCAGAGTGCTATAGTTCTTGTTCTTCTCTGATAACTCACTTGTCGCTGCGCGTCCGCGCTTCCATGCGACTTAAGTAGATGTGGCAACTTCCGCCTGCCTGCCTGAGCCCGGGCCTCCTCTAACCGCCTCCCTCCACACAAACGAAGCTTCCGCGGTGGACCAGTGTTTTGGCACGAGGTGGAGCCTTAAAGGTACAGTGCGCTATTGCAAAGATGTAATCACAATTAAAATCCAAGTTTAAAAACTGCCCCAAGTTAAAAACCCTCAAAGTGCAGAGTGCTATAGCTCTTGTTCTTCTCTGATAACTCATTTGTCGCTGTGCGTCCGAGCTTCCATGCGACTTAAGTAGATGTGGCAACTTCCGCCTGCCTGCCTGAACCCCGCCTCCTCTAGCCGGCTCCCTCCACACAAACGAAGCTTCCGCGGTGGACCAGTGTTTTGGCGCGAGGTGGAGCCTTAAAGGTACAGTGCGCTATTGCAAAGATGTAATCACAATTAAAATCCAAGTTTAAAAACTGCCCCCAAGTTAAAAACCTCCAAAGTGCAGAGTGCTATAGTTCTTGTTCTTCTCTGATAACTCACTTGTCGCTGCGCGTCCGCGCTTCCATGCGACTTAAGTAGATGCGGTGACTTCCGCCTGCCTGCCTGAGCCCCGCCTCCTCTAACCGCCTCCCTCCACACAAACAGAGCTTCCGCGGTGGACCGGTGTTTTGGCGCGAGGCGGAGCCCTAAAGGTACAGTGCACTATTGCAAAGGTGTAATCAAAATTAAAATCCAAGTTTAAAAACTGCCCCAAGTTAAAAACCCTCAAAGTGCAGAGTGGTATAATTCTTGTTCTTCTCTGATAACTCATTTGTCGCTGTGCGTCCGCGCTTCCATGCGACTTAAGTAGATGTGGTTACTTCCGCCTGCCTGCCTGAACCTCGCCTCCTCTATCCGGCTCCCTCCACACAAACAGAGCTTCCGCGGTGGACCGGTGTTTTGGCGCGAGGGGGAGCCCTAAACGTACAGTGCGCTATTGCAAAGATGTAATCACAATTAAAATCCAAGTTTAAAAACTGCCCCCAAGTTAAAAACCTCCAAAGTGCAGAGTGCTACAGTTCTTGTTCTTCTCTGATAACTCACTTGTCGCTGTGCGTCAGCGCTTCCATACAACTTAAGTAGATGTGGCTACTTCCGCCTGCCTGCCTGAGCCCCGCCTCCTCTATCCGCCTCCCTCCACACAAACGGAGCTTCCGCAGTGGACCGGGGATTTGACACGAAGTGGAGCCTTAAAGGTACAGTGCGCTATTGCAAAGGTGTAATCACAATTAAAATACAAGTTTAAAAACTGCCCCCAAGTTAAAAACCCACAGAGTGCTACAGTTCTTGTTCTTCTCTGATAACTCACTTGTTGCTGCGCGTCTGCGCTTCCATGCGACTTAAGTAGATGCGGCTACTTCCGCCTGCCTGCCTGAGCCCCGCCTCCTCTAGCCGCCTCCCTCCACACAAATGGAGCTTCCACGGTGGACCGGTGTTTTGGCGCGAGGTGGAGCCTTAAAGGTACAGTGCGCTATTGCAAAGGTGTAATCACAATTAAAGTCCAAGTTTAAAAACTGCCCCAAGTTAAAAACCCCCAAAGTGCAGAGTGCTATAGTTCATGTTCTTCTCTGATAACTCATTTGTCGCTGTGCGTCCGCGCTTCCATGCGACTTAAGTAGATGTGGCAACTTCCGCCTGCCTGCCTGAACACCGCCTCCTCTAATCGGCTCCCTCCACACAAACGAAGCTTCCGCGGTGGACCGGTGTTTTGGCACGAGGTGGAGCCTTAAAGGTACAGTGCGCTATTGCAAAGGTGTAATCACAATTAAAATCCAAGTTTAAAAACTGCCCCAAGTTAAAAACCCTCAAAGTGCAGAGTGCTATAGTTCTTGTTCTTCTCTGATAACTCATTTGTCGCTGTGCGTCCGCGCTTCCATGCGACATAAGTAGATGTGACTACTTCCGCCTGCCTGCCTGAACCCCGCCTCCTCTAGCCGGCTCCTTCCACACAAACGAAGCTTCCGCGGTGGACCGGTCTTTTGGCGCGAGGTAGAGCCTTAAAGGTACAGTGCGCTATTGCAAAGATGTAATCACAATTAAAATCCAAGTTTAAAAACTGCCCCCAAGTTAAAAACCTCCAAAGTGCAGAGTGCTATAGTTCTTGTTCTTCTCTGATAACTCACTTGTCGCTGCGCGTCCGCGCTTCCATGCGACTTAAGTCGATGCGGTGACTTCCGCCTGCCTGCCTGAGCCCCGCCTCCTCTAACTGCCTCCCTCCACACAAACAGAGCTTCCGCGGTGGACCGGTGTTTTGGCGCGAGGTGGAGCCCTAAAGGTACAGTGCACTATTGCAAAGGTGTAATCAAAATTAAAATCCAAGTTTAAAAACTGCCCCAAGTTAAAAACCCTCAAAGTGCAGAGTGCTATAATTCTTGTTCTTCTCTGATAACTCATTTGTCGCTGTGTGTCCGCGCTTCCATGCGACTTAAGTAGATATGGTTACTTCCGCCTGCCTGCCTGAACCCCGCCTCCTCTATCCGGCTCCCTCCACACAAACAGAGCTTCCGCGGTGGACCGGTGTTTTGGCGCGAGGTGGAGCCCTAAACGTACAGTGCGCTATTGCAAAGATGTAATCACAATTAAAATCCAAGTTTAAAAACTGCCCCCAAGTTAAAAACCTCCAAAGTGCAGAGTGCTACAGTTCTTGTTCTTCTCTGATAACTCACTTGTCGCTGTGCGTCAGCGCTTCCATACAACTTAAGTAGATGTGGCTACTTCCGCCTGCCTGCCTGAGCCCCGCCTCCTCTATCCGCCTCCCTCCACACAAACGGAGCTTCCGCAGTGGACCACGGATTTGACGCGAAGTGGAGCCTTAAAGGTACAGTGCGCTATTGCAAAGGTGTAATCACAATTAAAATCCAAGTTTAAAAACTACCCCCAAGTCAAAAAAACCCTAAGTGCAGAGTGCTAAAGTTCTTGTTCTTCTCTGACAATTCACTTGTTGCTGCGTGTCCGCGCTTCCATGCGACTTAAGTAGATGCGGCGACTTCCGCCTGCCTGCCTGAGCCCGGGCCTCCTCTAACCGCCTCCCTCCACACAAATGAAGCTTCCGCGGTGGACTGGGGATTTGGCGCGAGGTGGAGCCTTAAAGGTACAGTGCGCTATTGCAAAGATGCAATCACTATTAAAATCCAAGTTTAAAAACTGCCCCAAGTTAAAAAAAAACAATGTGCAGAGTGCTATAGTTCTTGTTCTTCTCTTATAACTCATTTGTCGCTGTGCGTCCGCGCTTCCATGCGACTTAAGTAGATGTGACTACTTCCGCCTGCCTGAACCCCGCTTCCTCTAGCCGGCTCCCTCCACACAAACGAACCTTCCGTGGTGGACCGGTGTTTTGGCGCGAGGTGGAGCCTTAAAGGTTCAGTGCGCTATTGCAAAGGTGTAATCACAATTAAAATCCAAGTTTAAAAACTGCCCCAAGTTAAAAAAAAAAAAAGTGCAGAGTGCTATAGTTCATCTTCTTCTCTGATAACTCATTTGTCGCTGTGCGTCCACGCTTCCATGCGACTTAAGTAGATGTGGCAACTTCCGCCTGCCTGAGCCCGGGCCTCCTCTAACCGCCTCCCTCCACACAAACGAAGCTTCCGCGGTGGACCAGTGTTTTGGCACGAGGTGGAGCCTTAAAGGTACAGTGCGCTATTGCAAAGATGTAATCACAATTAAAATCCAAGTTTAAAAACTGCCCCAAGTTAAAAACCCTCAAAGTGCAGAGTGCTATAGCTCTTGTTCTTCTCTGATAACTCATTTGTCGCTGTGCGTCCGAGCTTCCATGCGACTTAAGTAGATGTGGCAACTTCCGCCTGCCTGCCTGAACCCCGCCTCCTCTAGCCGGCTCCCTCCACACAAACGAAGCTTCCGCGGTGGACCAGTGTTTTGGCGCGAGGTGGAGCCTTAAAGGTACAGTGCGCTATTGCAAAGATGTAATCACAATTAAAATCCAAGTTTAAAAACTGCCCCCAAGTTAAAAACCTCCAAAGTGCAGAGTGCTATAGTTCTTGTTCTTCTCTGATAACTCACTTGTCGCTGCGCGTCCGCGCTTCCATGCGACTTAAGTAGATGTGGCAACTTCCGCCTGCCTGCCTGAGCCCGGGCCTCCTCTAACCGCCTCCCTCCACACAAACGAAGCTTCCGCGGTGGACCAGTGTTTTGGCACGAGGTGGAGCCTTAAAGGTACAGTGCGCTATTGCAAAGATGTAATCACAATTAAAATCCAAGTTTAAAAACTGCCCCAAGTTAAAAACCCTCAAAGTGCAGAGTGCTATAGCTCTTGTTCTTCTCTGATAACTCATTTGTCGCTGTGCGTCCGAGCTTCCATGCGACTTAAGTAGATGTGGCAACTTCCGCCTGCCTGCCTGAACCCCGCCTCCTCTAGCCGGCTCCCTCCACACAAACGAAGCTTCCGCGGTGGACCAGTGTTTTGGCGCGAGGTGGAGCCTTAAAGGTACAGTGCGCTATTGCAAAGATGTAATCACAATTAAAATCCAAGTTTAAAAACTGCCCCCAAGTTAAAAACCTCCAAAGTGCAGAGTGCTATAGTTCTTGTTCTTCTCTGATAACTCACTTGTCGCTGCGCGTCCGCGCTTCCATGCGACTTAAGTAGATGCGGTGACTTCCGCCTGCCTGCCTGAGCCCCGCCTCCTCTAACCGCCTCCCTCCACACAAACAGAGCTTCCGCGGTGGACCGGTGTTTTGGCGCGAGGTGGAGCCCTAAAGGTACAGTGCACTATTGCAAAGGTGTAATCAAAATTAAAATCCAAGTTTAAAAACTGCCCCAAGTTAAAAACCCTCAAAGTGCAGAGTGGTATAATTCTTGTTCTTCTCTGATAACTCATTTGTCGCTGTGCGTCCGCGCTTCCATGCGACTTAAGTAGATGTGGTTACTTCCGCCTGCCTGCCTGAACCTCGCCTCCTCTATCCGGCTCCCTCCACACAAACAGAGCTTCCGCGGTGGACCGGTGTTTTGGCGCGAGGTGGAGCCCTAAACGTACAGTGCGCTATTGCAAAGATGTAATCACAATTAAAATCCAAGTTTAAAAACTGCCCCCAAGTTAAAAACCTCCAAAGTGCAGAGTGCTACAGTTCTTGTTCTTCTCTGATAACTCACTTGTCGCTGTGCGTCAGCGCTTCCATACAACTTAAGTAGATGTGGCTACTTCCGCCTGCCTGCCTGAGCCCCGCCTCCTCTATCCGCCTCCCTCCACACAAACGGAGCTTCCGCAGTGGACCGGGGATTTGACACGAAGTGGAGCCTTAAAGGTACAGTGCGCTATTGCAAAGGTGTAATCACAATTAAAATACAAGTTTAAAAACTGCCCCCAAGTTAAAAACCCCCAAAGTGCAGAGTGCTATAGTTCATGTTCTTCTCTGATAACTCATTTGTCGCTGTGCGTCCGCGCTTCCATGCGACTTAAGTAGATGTGGCAACTTCCGCCTGCCTGCCTGAACACCGCCTCCTCTAATCGGCTCCCTCCACACAAACGAAGCTTCCGCGGTGGACCGGTGTTTTGGCACGAGGTGGAGCCTTAAAGGTACAGTGCGCTATTGCAAAGGTGTAATCACAATTAAAATCCAAGTTTAAAAACTGCCCCAAGTTAAAAACCCTCAAAGTGCAGAGTGCTATAGTTCTTGTTCTTCTCTGATAACTCATTTGTCGCTGTGCGTCCGCGCTTCCATGCGACTTAAGTAGATGTGACTACTTCCGCCTGCCTGCCTGAACCCCGCCTCCTCTAGCCGGCTCCTTCCACACAAACGAAGCTTCCGCGGTGGACCGGTCTTTTGGCGCGAGGTAGAGCCTTAAAGGTACAGTGCGCTATTGCAAAGATGTAATCACAATTAAAATCCAAGTTTAAAAACTGCCCCCAAGTTAAAAACCTCCAAAGTGCAGAGTGCTATAGTTCTTGTTCTTCTCTGATAACTCACTTGTCGCTGCGCGTCCGCGCTTCCATGCGACTTAAGTCGATGCGGTGACTTCCGCCTGCCTGCCTGAGCCCCGCCTCCTCTAACTGCCTCCCTCCACACAAACAGAGCTTCCGCGGTGGACCGGTGTTTTGGCGCGAGGTGGAGCCCTAAAGGTACAGTGCACTATTGCAAAGGTGTAATCAAAATTAAAATCCAAGTTTAAAAACTGCCCCAAGTTAAAAACCCTCAAAGTGCAGAGTGCTATAATTCTTGTTCTTCTCTGATAACTCATTTGTCGCTGTGTGTCCGCGCTTCCATGCGACTTAAGTAGATATGGTTACTTCCGCCTGCCTGCCTGAACCCCGCCTCCTCTATCCGGCTCCCTCCACACAAACAGAGCTTCCGCGGTGGACCGGTGTTTTGGCGCGAGGTGGAGCCCTAAACGTACAGTGTGCTATTGCAAAGGTGTAATCAAAACTAAAATCCAAGTTTAAAACTGCCCCAAGTTAAAACTCCCCAAAGTGCAGAGTGCTATAGTTCATGTTCTTCTCTGATAACTCATTTGTCGCTGTGCGTTCGCGCTTCCATGCGACTTAAGTAGATGTGGCAACTTCCGCCTGCCTGCCTGTACCCCGCCTCCTCTAGCCAGCTCCCTCCACACAAACGAAGCTTCCGCGGTGGACCGGTGTTTTGGCGCGAGGTGGAGCCTTAAAGGTACAGTGCGCTATTGCAAAGGTGTAATCACAATTAAAGTCCAAGTTTAAAAACTGCCCCAAGTTAAAAACCCCCAAAGTGCAGAGTGCTATAGTTCATGTTCTTCTCTGATAACTCATTTGTCGCTGTGCGTCCGCGCTTCCATGCGACTTAAGTAGATGTGGCAACTTCCGCCTGCCTGCCTGAACACCGCCTCCTCTAATCGGCTCCCTCCACACAAACGAAGCTTCCGCGGTGGACCGGTGTTTTGGCACGAGGTGGAGCCTTAAAGGTACAGTGCGCTATTGCAAAGGTGTAATCACAATTAAAATCCAAGTTTAAAAACTGCCCCAAGTTAAAAACCCTCAAAGTGCAGAGTGCTATAGTTCTTGTTCTTCTCTGATAACTCATTTGTCGCTGTGCGTCCGCGCTTCCATGCGACTTAAGTAGATGTGACTACTTCCGCCTGCCTGCCTGAACCCCGCCTCCTCTAGCCGGCTCCCTCCACACAAACGAAGCTTCCGCGGTGGACCGGTCTTTTGGCGCGAGGTAGAGCCTTAAAGGTACAGTGCGCTATTGCAAAGATGTAATCACAATTAAAATCCAAGTTTAAAAACTGCCCCCAAGTTAAAAACCTCCAAAGTGCAGAGTGCTATAGTTCTTGTTCTTCTCTGATAACTCACTTGTCGCTGCGCGTCCGCGCTTCCATGCGACTCAAGTCGATGCGGTGACTTCCGCCTGCCTGCGCCCCGCCTCCTCTAACTGCCTCCCTCCACACAAACAGAGCTTCCGCGGTGGACCGGTGTTTTGGCGCGAGGTGGAGCCCTAAAGGTACAGTGCACTATTGCAAAGGTGTAATCAAAATTAAAATCCAAGTTTAAAAACTGCTCCAAGTTAAAAACCCTCAAAGTGCAGAGTGCTATAATTCTTGTTCTTCTCTGATAACTCATTTGTCGCTGTGTGTCCGCGCTTCCATGCAACTTAAGTAGATGTGGTTACTTCCGCCTGCCTGCCTGAACCCCGCCTCCTCTATCCGGCTCCCTCCACACAAACAGAGCTTCCGCGGTGGACCGGTGTTTTGGCGCGAGGTGGAGCCCTAAACGTAAAGTGCGCTATTGCAAAGATGTAATCACAATTAAAATCCAAGTTTAAAAACTGCCCCCAAGTTAAAAACCTCCAAAGTGCAGAGTGCTACAGTTCTTGTTCTTCTCTGATAACTCACTTGTCGCTGTGCGTCAGCGCTTCCATACAACTTAAGTAGATGTGGCTACTTCCGCCTGCCTGCCTGAGCCCCGCCTCCTCTATCCGCCTCCCTCCACACAAACGGAGCTTCCGCAGTGGACCGCGGATTTGACGCGAAGTGGAGCCTTAAAGGTACAGTGCGCTATTGCAAAGGTGTAATCACAATTAAAATCCAAGTTTAAAAACTACCCCCAAGTCAAAAAAACCCTAAGTGCAGAGTGCTAAAGTTCTTGTTCTTCTCTGACAATTCACTTGTTGCTGCGCGTCCGCGCTTCCATGCGACTTAAGTAGATGCGGCGACTTCCGCCTGCCTGCCTGAGCCCGGGCCTCCTCTAACCGCCTCCCTCCACACAAATGAAGCTTCCGCGGTGGACTGGGGATTTGGCGCGAGGTGGAGCCTTAAAGGTACAGTGCGCTATTGCAAAGATGCAATCACTATTAAAATCCAAGTTTAAAAACTGCCCCAAGTTAAAAAAAAACAATGTGCAGAGTGCTATAGTTCTTGTTCTTCTCTTATAACTCATTTGTCGCTGTGCGTCCGCGCTTCCATGCGACTTAAGTAGATGTGACTACTTCCGCCTGCCTGAACCCCGCCTCCTCTAGCCGGCTCCCTCCACACAAACGAACCTTCCGTGGTGGACCGGTGTTTTGGCGCGAGGTGGAGCCTTAAAGGTTCAGTGCGCTATTGCAAAGGTGTAATCACAATTAAAATCCAAGTTTAAAAACTGCCCCAAGTTAAAAAAAAAAAAAGTGCAGAGTGCTATAGTTCATCTTCTTCTCTGATAACTCATTTGTCGCTGTGCGTCCACGCTTCCATGCGACTTAAGTAGATGTGGCAACTTCCGCCTGCCTGCCTGAGCCCGGGCCTCCTCTAACCGCCTCCCTCCACACAAACGAAGCTTCCGCGGTGGACCAGTGTTTTGGCACGAGGTGGAGCCTTAAAGGTACAGTGCGCTATTGCAAAGATGTAATCACAATTAAAATCCAAGTTTAAAAACTGCCCCAAGTTAAAAACCCTCAAAGTGCAGAGTGCTATAGCTCTTGTTCTTCTCTGATAACTCATTTGTCGCTGTGCGTCCGAGCTTCCATGCGACTTAAGTAGATGTGGCAACTTCCGCCTGCCTGCCTGAACCCCGCCTCCTCTAGCCGGCTCCCTCCACACAAACGAAGCTTCCGCGGTGGACCAGTGTTTTGGCGCGAGGTGGAGCCTTAAAGGTACAGTGCGCTATTGCAAAGATGTAATCACAATTAAAATCCAAGTTTAAAAACTGCCCCCAAGTTAAAAACCTCCAAAGTGCAGAGTGCTATAGTTCTTGTTCTTCTCTGATAACTCACTTGTCGCTGCGCGTCCGCGCTTCCATGCGACTTAAGTAGATGTGGCAACTTCCGCCTGCCTGCCTGAGCCCGGGCCTCCTCTAACCGCCTCCCTCCACACAAACGAAGCTTCCGCGGTGGACCAGTGTTTTGGCACGAGGTGGAGCCTTAAAGGTACAGTGCGCTATTGCAAAGATGTAATCACAATTAAAATCCAAGTTTAAAAACTGCCCCAAGTTAAAAACCCTCAAAGTGCAGAGTGCTATAGCTCTTGTTCTTCTCTGATAACTCATTTGTCGCTGTGCGTCCGAGCTTCCATGCGACTTAAGTAGATGTGGCAACTTCCGCCTGCCTGCCTGAACCCCGCCTCCTCTAGCCGGCTCCCTCCACACAAACGAAGCTTCCGCGGTGGACCAGTGTTTTGGCGCGAGGTGGAGCCTTAAAGGTACAGTGCGCTATTGCAAAGATGTAATCACAATTAAAATCCAAGTTTAAAAACTGCCCCCAAGTTAAAAACCTCCAAAGTGCAGAGTGCTATAGTTCTTGTTCTTCTCTGATAACTCACTTGTCGCTGCGCGTCCGCGCTTCCATGCGACTTAAGTAGATGCGGTGACTTCCGCCTGCCTGCCTGAGCCCCGCCTCCTCTAACCGCCTCCCTCCACACAAACAGAGCTTCCGCGGTGGACCGGTGTTTTGGCGCGAGGCGGAGCCCTAAAGGTACAGTGCACTATTGCAAAGGTGTAATCAAAATTAAAATCCAAGTTTAAAAACTGCCCCAAGTTAAAAACCCTCAAAGTGCAGAGTGGTATAATTCTTGTTCTTCTCTGATAACTCATTTGTCGCTGTGCGTCCGCGCTTCCATGCGACTTAAGTAGATGTGGTTACTTCCGCCTGCCTGCCTGAACCTCGCCTCCTCTATCCGGCTCCCTCCACACAAACAGAGCTTCCGCGGTGGACCGGTGTTTTGGCGCGAGGGGGAGCCCTAAACGTACAGTGCGCTATTGCAAAGATGTAATCACAATTAAAATCCAAGTTTAAAAACTGCCCCCAAGTTAAAAACCTCCAAAGTGCAGAGTGCTACAGTTCTTGTTCTTCTCTGATAACTCACTTGTCGCTGTGCGTCAGCGCTTCCATACAACTTAAGTAGATGTGGCTACCTCCGCCTGCCTGCCTGAGCCCCGCCTCCTCTATCCGCCTCCCTCCACACAAACGGAGCTTCCGCAGTGGACCGGGGATTTGACACGAAGTGGAGCCTTAAAGGTACAGTGCGCTATTGCAAAGGTGTAATCACAATTAAAATACAAGTTTAAAAACTGCCCCCAAGTTAAAAACCCACAGAGTGCTACAGTTCTTGTTCTTCTCTGATAACTCACTTGTTGCTGCGCGTCTGCGCTTCCATGCGACTTAAGTAGATGCGGCTACTTCCGCCTGCCTGCCTGAGCCCCGCCTCCTCTAGCCGCCTCCCTCCACACAAATGGAGCTTCCACGGTGGACCGGTGTTTTGGCGCGAGGTGGAGCCTTAAAGGTACAGTGCGCTATTGCAAAGGTGTAATCACAATTAAAGTCCAAGTTTAAAAACTGCCCCAAGTTAAAAACCCCCAAAGTGCAGAGTGCTATAGTTCATGTTCTTCTCTGATAACTCATTTGTCGCTGTGCGTCCGCGCTTCCATGCGACTTAAGTAGATGTGGCAACTTCCGCCTGCCTGCCTGAACACCGCCTCCTCTAATCGGCTCCCTCCACACAAACGAAGCTTCCGCGGTGGACCGGTGTTTTGGCACGAGGTGGAGCCTTAAAGGTACAGTGCGCTATTGCAAAGGTGTAATCACAATTAAAATCCAAGTTTAAAAACTGCCCCAAGTTAAAAACCCTCAAAGTGCAGAGTGCTATAGTTCTTGTTCTTCTCTGATAACTCATTTGTCGCTGTGCGTCCGCGCTTCCATGCGACATAAGTAGATGTGACTACTTCCGCCTGCCTGCCTGAACCCCGCCTCCTCTAGCCGGCTCCTTCCACACAAACGAAGCTTCCGCGGTGGACCGGTCTTTTGGCGCGAGGTAGAGCCTTAAAGGTACAGTGCGCTATTGCAAAGATGTAATCACAATTAAAATCCAAGTTTAAAAACTGCCCCCAAGTTAAAAACCTCCAAAGTGCAGAGTGCTATAGTTCTTGTTCTTCTCTGATAACTCACTTGTCGCTGCGCGTCCGCGCTTCCATGCGACTTAAGTCGATGCGGTGACTTCCGCCTGCCTGCCTGAGCCCCGCCTCCTCTAACTGCCTCCCTCCACACAAACAGAGCTTCCGCGGTGGACCGGTGTTTTGGCGCGAGGTGGAGCCCTAAAGGTACAGTGCACTATTGCAAAGGTGTAATCAAAATTAAAATCCAAGTTTAAAAACTGCCCCAAGTTAAAAACCCTCAAAGTGCAGAGTGCTATAATTCTTGTTCTTCTCTGATAACTCATTTGTCGCTGTGTGTCCGCGCTTCCATGCGACTTAAGTAGATATGGTTACTTCCGCCTGCCTGCCTGAACCCCGCCTCCTCTATCCGGCTCCCTCCACACAAACAGAGCTTCCGCGGTGGACCGGTGTTTTGGCGCGAGGTGGAGCCCTAAACGTACAGTGCGCTATTGCAAAGATGTAATCACAATTAAAATCCAAGTTTAAAAACTGCCCCCAAGTTAAAAACCTCCAAAGTGCAGAGTGCTACAGTTCTTGTTCTTCTCTGATAACTCACTTGTCGCTGTGCGTCAGCGCTTCCATACAACTTAAGTAGATGTGGCTACTTCCGCCTGCCTGCCTGAGCCCCGCCTCCTCTATCCGCCTCCCTCCACACAAACGGAGCTTCCGCAGTGGACCACGGATTTGACGCGAAGTGGAGCCTTAAAGGTACAGTGCGCTATTGCAAAGGTGTAATCACAATTAAAATCCAAGTTTAAAAACTACCCCCAAGTCAAAAAAACCCTAAGTGCAGAGTGCTAAAGTTCTTGTTCTTCTCTGACAATTCACTTGTTGCTGCGTGTCCGCGCTTCCATGCGACTTAAGTAGATGCGGCGACTTCCGCCTGCCTGCCTGAGCCCGGGCCTCCTCTAACCGCCTCCCTCCACACAAATGAAGCTTCCGCGGTGGACTGGGGATTTGGCGCGAGGTGGAGCCTTAAAGGTACAGTGCGCTATTGCAAAGATGCAATCACTATTAAAATCCAAGTTTAAAAACTGCCCCAAGTTAAAAAAAACAATGTGCAGAGTGCTATAGTTCTTGTTCTTCTCTTATAACTCATTTGTCGCTGTGCGTCCGCGCTTCCATGCGACTTAAGTAGATGTGACTACTTCCGCCTGCCTGAACCCCGCCTCCTCTAGCCGGCTCCCTCCACACAAACGAACCTTCCGCGGTGGACCGGTGTTTTGGCGCGAGGTGGAGCCTTAAAGGTTCAGTGCGCTATTGCAAAGGTGTAATCACAATTAAAATCCAAGTTTAAAAACTGCCCCAAGTTAAAAATAAACAAAGTGCAGAGTGCTATAGTTCATCTTCTTCTCTGATAACTCATTTGTCGCTGTGCGTCCACGCTTCCATGCGACTTAAGTAGATGTGGCAACTTCCGCCTGCCTGCCTGAGCCCGGGCCTCCTCTAACCGCCTCCCTCCACACAAACGAAGCTTCCGCGGTGGACCAGTGTTTTGGCACGAGGTGGAGCCTTAAAGGTACAGTGCGCTATTGCAAAGATGTAATCACAATTAAAATCCAAGTTTAAAAACTGCCCCAAGTTAAAAACCCTCAAAGTGCAGAGTGCTATAGCTCTTGTTCTTCTCTGATAACTCATTTGTCGCTGTGCGTCCGAGCTTCCATGCGACTTAAGTAGATGTGGCAACTTCCGCCTGCCTGCCTGAACCCCGCCTCCTCTAGCCGGCTCCCTCCACACAAACGAAGCTTCCGCGGTGGACCAGTGTTTTGGCGCGAGGTGGAGCCTTAAAGGTACAGTGCGCTATTGCAAAGATGTAATCACAATTAAAATCCAAGTTTAAAAACTGCCCCCAAGTTAAAAACCTCCAAAGTGCAGAGTGCTATAGTTCTTGTTCTTCTCTGATAACTCACTTGTCGCCGCGCGTCCGCGCTTCCATGCGACTTAAGTAGATGCGGTGACTTCCGCCTGCCTGCCTGAGCCCTGCCTCCTCTAACCGCCTCCCTCCACACAAACAGAGCTTCCGCGGTGGACCGGTGTTTTGGCGCGAGGTGGAGCCCTAAACGTACAGTGCGCTATTGCAAAGATGTAATCACAATTAAAATCCAAGTTTAAAAACTGCCCCCAAGTTAAAAACCTCCAAAGTGCAGAGTGCTACAGTTCTTGTTCTTCTCTGATAACTCACTTGTCGCTGTGCGTCAGCGCTTCCATACAACTTAAGTAGATGTGGCTACTTCCGCCTGCCTGCCTGAGCCCCGCCTCCTCTATCCGCCTCCCTCCACACAAACGGAGCTTCCGCAGTGGACCGGGGATTTGACGCGAAGTGGAGCCTTAAAGGTACAGTGCGCTATTGCAAAGGTGTAATCACAATTAAAATCCAAGTTTAAAAACTACCCCCAAGTTAAAAAACCCCTAAGTGCAGAGTGCTAAAGCTCTTGTTCTTCTCTGACAATTCACTTGTTGCTGCGCGTCCGCGCTTCCATGCGACTTAAGTAGATGCGGCGACTTCCGCCTGCCTGCCTGAGCCCGGGCCTCCTCTAACCGCCTCCCTCCACACAAACAGAGCTTCCGCGGTGGACCGGTGTTTTGGCGCGAGGTGGAGCCCTAAACGTACAGTGCGCTATTGCAAAGATGTAATCACAATTAAAATCCAAGTTTAAAAACTGCCCCCAAGTTAAAAACCTCCAAAGTGCAGAGTGCTACAGTTCTTGTTCTTCTCTGATAACTCACTTGTCGCTGTGCGTCAGCGCTTCCATACAACTTAAGTAGATGTGGCTACTTCCGCCTGCCTGCCTGAGCCCCGCCTCCTCTATCCGCCTCCCTCCACACAAACGGAGCTTCCGCAGTGGACCGGGGATTTGACGCGAAGTGGAGCCTTAAAGGTACAGTGCGCTATTGCAAAGGTGTAATCACAATTAAAATCCAAGTTTAAAAACTACCCCCAAGTTAAAAAACCCCTAAGTGCAGAGTGCTAAAGCTCTTGTTCTTCTCTGACAATTCACTTGTTGCTGCGCGTCCGCGCTTCCATGCGACTTAAGTAGATGCGGCGACTTCCGCCTGCCTGCCTGAGCCCGGGCCTCCTCTAACCGCCTCCCTCCACACAAACGAAGCTTCCGCGGTGGACTGGGGATTTGGCGCGAGGTGGAGCCTTAAAGGTACAGTGCGCTATTGCAAAGATGCAATCACTATTAAAATCCAAGTTTAAAAACTGCCCCCAAGTTAAAAAAAAAACAATGTGCAGAGTGCTATCGTTCTTGTTCTTCTCTTATAACTCACTTTTCACTGGCTGTTTATCGATTGTGAAAACAAACCAATATACGTGACAGAAGAATCAAACCTCTATTTAAAAGAGGACCGCATATGAAACAAAGTATGTTCTAGTGCCAAGGGAGAAAACTCCTGCACGGCTTCGGGACGTGACAGTGCTGGTGATGCTGTACATATCAGCAAAAGCCACATTAGAGATACAAAGTCCTTTGTGCCCCCCGCTGCCCGGGGGACCGCCACCCCTGGGGCTTTTATTTTTTTAATAACATCTGTGTGGGGGTGTTGAGCCCCCCCACACACCCCGAGGACCACCACCTCCACGGGGCTTTGCAATTGTTGGGAGGGGGGCCTTCGCTGGCCCCCTCCTGGAGCCCTTCATGGCCCTGGGGACCGCCCCCCCCAGGGCCGGCTCCTGCAGTGTCCCGGGGTGCCCACCTCCGGGACACTGATGTTTACAATGACAGGGCGGGAGCCGTGCGGCTCCCACCCTGTCATTACAAACTGCTTTGTTTGAATGAAGCGAGAGCAGGGAAACCTGCTCTCACTTCAATGAAGCAAAGCAGATTGTTTTTCCATAAGGGGCGCTGCATGTCAGCAGCTCTCCTTGTGGAAAAGCAATGCAGGCTCCCGCAGGAGGCGGGCAGCTGATGGGACCATGGGGGAATTGGGGTTCCCCAACGGATATGGCCGGCTCCGGGGGATGGGGTCCCCGGGGCCATAATTGGCCTGAGGAGGGGGGCCACGCGGCCCCCCTCTGTAAAAAAAAAAAAAAAAGCAATAGCCAGGCCCTGGGGGATGGGTCAAAAACAAAAAATGGTTTGACAACCAGAGGGTCTGAGGGAAAATATTTATAGAGACCACACAGGGTTTGTTCCCCCAAAGAATACTTAATCAACAACCAAGTGAAACCCTGGGGTCTACTCTGAAGTTTACAAAATGTAAAGAACTATAATATCATTAGTGGGTCAAAAGATCCCAGATACACAAGTGAAACAAGTGAAACACTGCCTAAGAAAAATAATATTAATGGGCATATCCCTTGAAAGGACGAAATCCCTCACTCACCAGAGGTGACATGCTTCATCATTGGGATTCTCCAATCCCAGAGGAAACCCCTAGTTCCTCTGGGGGCTACAACTCCCTCACTGTGAGGGAGGAGCACACGGATGTTTTGTTGTTCAAATAAATGGGATGTACTAAATCCACAATGGCGAGCTAGTGGTATAAGTGAGGGCGCAGCGCAGGAAAAAATATTTTTGTTATTTATAATTTATGTGATATAAAGTGCAAGTGATAGTAAAAATAGCTCAAGAGCGTCAGAGCACCGCTTTGTTCATAGTGCGTCCTTGGCTACAATTAAAACATTAGTGCACCACTAGTCAACAATTTTTTAGACCATGGTGATGGTGATAGTTGTCAACATGTTTCAGCCTTAGAGCCTACAGATATGGCACGGCTTTCGTCAGGACTCGAAACAGCTGCTGCGTATCAAAAAACCAGAAAAGGATACTCTGGGTCCAACACCTTAAGTCAAGTGCATCATGAGAAAAGACCACCCGTGAATACTGGGTAAGTCAGCCAACCTCTCACTGGCAACTGCTCAGGAAAAGTGCACCGCTCTGTCCGTCGGTACACCGTGGCCTGAATGAGCCCGATGCCGGAGGTGCCTGGGGGATGGGTCCCTGGGGCCAGAAGTGGCACGGGTGGGGGGCCAAGCGGCCCCCCTCCAAAAGAAGAAATTAAAAAAATAAAACAAATAAAGGCCGGCCCCGGGGGATAGGGTCCCCGGGGACAATAAAGGCCTCAGGAGGGGGGCCACGCAGCCCGCCACCATAATAAAAAAAAAATATATTAGGCCATGCCCCGGGGGATGGGGTCCCCGTGGCCGGAATTGGCCACCGGATGGGGGCTCACGTGCCCCCTTCCCGTTAATATATATATTTTTTTAAAAGGGGGTCAGGCCCTGGGGGATGGGGTCCCCAGGGCCCAAAAAAGTAAAAAGAAGGGGAGCCACACAGCCCCCCTTCCCAAAAACAAATTACAAAACACACTTGATCATGCCAGAGGCCCCGCCCCCTCCCAGCAACACTCTGCAAATGCGCCCTGTGGCGCGTTTTAAGTTGGGGAATTAATTCCCCTTCAATACTGGGGGTCCCTGGGGGCCAGCTAGCCCACCAGGTACGTCCAGTAAGCACCACAGGGCTGCGTTGCAGAGAGGTGGTCCAGGCCACGCCCCTTTTTACACCTCTCTGCAACGCAGCTCTGTGGCGCTTACTGGACATACCTGGTGGGCTAGTTGGACCCCAGGGACCCTCAGGATTAAAGGGGACTTTATCCCCCAACTTAAAACGCACCACGGGGCGCGTTTGCACAGTGGTGAAGGGAGGGGGTGGGGCCAGAGGTGACATGTGTGCAAACACGCCCTGTGGCTCGTTTTAAGTTGGGGAATTAATTCCCCTTCAATCCTAAGGGCCCCTGGGGGCCAACTAGGCCACAAGGTACCTCCAGTAAGCGCCACAGGCCTGCGTTGCAGAGAGGTGGTCCAGGCCACGCCCCATTTTACACCTCTCTGCAATGCAGCTTTGTGGCGCTTACTGGAGGTACCTAGTGGGCTAGTTGGACCCCAGGGACCCTCAGTATTCATGGGGACTTAATCTCCCAACTTAAAACGTGCCACGGCGTGTTTGCACAGTGGTGAAGGGAGGGGGCGGGGCCTGATATGACATGTGTGCAAACACGCCCTCTGGCACGTTTAAAGTTGGGGAATTAATTCCTTTTCAATCATGAGGGCCCCTGGGGGCCAACTAGCCCACCAGGTGCTTCCAGTAAGCGCTACTGCGCTGCAGAGAGGTGGTCCAGGCCATGCCCCTTTTTACACCTCTCTGCAACGCAGCTCTGTGGTGCTTACTGGAGGTACCTGGTGGGTTAGTTGGACCCCAGGGACCCTCAGGATTCAAGGGGACTTAATACCCCAACTTACAATGCGCCACGGGGCGTGTTTGCACAGTGGTGAAGGGAGGGGGCGGGGCCTGAGGTGACATGTGTGCCATCGCCCTGTGGTGCGGTTTAAGTTGGGGAATTAATTCCTCTTCAATCCTAAGGTTCCCTGGGGGCCAACAACCCCACCAGGTACCTCCAGTAAGCGCCACTGCGCTGCGTTGCAGAGAGGTGGGCCAGGCCATGCCCCTTTTTACACCTCTCTGCAACGCAGCTCTGTGGCGCTTACTGGAGGTACCTGGTGAGCTAGTTGGATTTTAGGGACCCACAGAATTCAAGGGAACTTAATCCCCCAACTTACAATGCGCCAGGGGGTGCGTTTGCAGAGTGGTGGAGAAAGGGGGCATGGCCTTTGTCTACCTCTTACCAATCCCACTGCATGGGGCTTACTGGAGATAAAAGGTAGGCTAGGTGGCCCCTAAAGGACCCCCAGCAGTGAAGGGGACTTCAATCCCCATCCAAGAGCGTGCCAGGGACCGGGTTATGTAGAGTGGTGGGCAAAGTGGGCGTGGCCTGGTACGAGTACTTACCAGTGCTGCTGTGTGGGACTGACTGGAGGTAATAGTTTGGGAAGTTGGCCCCCAAGGATGTCCTTGGGGGACAACTTGTTACCTCCAGTAAGTCCCACACAGTGGGAATGCTAAGACGTCTTCGGAGGCCATGTCCCCCTTTCTCTACCACTCTGCAAATGTGCCTCGTGGCAGACTACGGGATGGGGGATGAAGTCCAATTTAGTCCTGAGGGAGTTTGGTTCCAAGAATCCCCCCTGGTACCTCCTGTAAATCCTACGCAGTGGAACTCCTGAGCATTGGTTGGATGCCCAGCACCCTTTCTCCACCACTCTGCAAACGCGACTACTAGTTAAATTAGCATATTTCTGCTCCTCTGACTTAGAGGTAGTTTTAATCCCCCAGCCCTATGATGTACTATGGCCTTACAGAGGAGGTCATGCTAATCACAGGCGTACCCCAACGCATAGTGTTCCCTAGTGTATGTAGGTGTTTTCACTGTATTCTAAGTGTCTTTTAGCATAGCACTGGCTCTAGGCCTGGTTAGTGAGAGTCAGTTACCACTAGTACCCGTCTGAAAAAGTTGTGGGCACAGGATGATTTTGCAACAAGGCCTCTTTTTGCTCCTCTGTTGGTTCTTTCTGCACATGTCTTGCTTCTTCCTGCACTTTTCTTCGTCTTTGTGGACTTCTGTTGCTTCTTTCTGCATTTCTTTTGCTTCTTTCTGTGCGTTTTTTCTTCTTTCACCTCTGTAGGCATAGTTAGAAACTAGCATTTAAAAAACCTTTGAAATTCACTGAAAAAATCATAGGTTTCAGGCACGTTATAGTTAGAAATTAGCATTAAAAAAACCTTTGAAATTCACTGAAAAAACCATAGGTTTCAGGCACGTAATAGTTAGAAATTAGCATTTAAAAAACCTTAGAAATTCACAAAAAAAAACAAAGGTTTCAAGGACGTTATAGTTAGTTGGACATTTCACTCGTACAAAACCATAGAAATTCCCGCGTTATAGTTAGTTCAGCTAACTATAACTCGCGCCCCCACAATGCACTGCTGATGACGTCACATTTTACATCATTCATGACATGGTTAGTGACATCACTGATGACATCTCAAATGACATCACTGATGACATCATCCACGTGTTTATACGATGCACCTCCTCACACTCTAATATAACCTTTGATACACTCACTGTAAAATACAGACTATCATTCTCGAAACCATCGACACACCAATACTAGTTACTACATACGCACTCACTGATTCCTAGGTCTACACACAAATCCACCCATTCACCCATACAATCACTCTTACATGTAGTCACTCATCAATACAACACTATCATAAGCACTCATACACCAATACAGACACTCGCACACCACCACTCATCCAGAGTTATTCACACACCTAGTCAGTCATGCAAAGAATCTATCACACTTCCATTTACTGTACTATACAGTTATACACACACCACATCACTTTTTCAAACAGAAACTAATGCATAATTACTCTCTTCTACAATCACTGATTCAAATACACACTCATCCATACAGCCAATCTCACAATCACTGGCTCTTATGTATAGTCATTTATATACTTCAACTTTCACATACACTGCCTTTTACATATAGAGTTACTTGGACATGTACCATTGAGACATCCATTCACTCACCAACACACCCATACACACACTCACCCACACATACAGATATTTCCACATGCACTCATGAACCATACACACAGTGAATCAACCACTCAAACATGTATGTACAGAGTGACACACTTCCCATGCAGCCACACACACACACACACTCAGGCACCCATACAAATACTCTGGCAACCAATCAATAACCCATATAGACACTCATGTAGCTACTGACCAACCCATGCAGTAGCTTATACAACAGCAGAGAGACTGATACAGACATTCACACAGTTTAGTCACTAACCCATGCATTCAGTAAGACACATGAAATAACTCACTTAAACAGTCAGTCACACACCTACTAAATCCACCATCCAGACACTTATACATCCACTCATTCTTCAATACACCTTGCTATATATATAATACATATTTAAACTTTAAAGAAAAACACATTCACTGGATGATGTCATCAGTGATGTCATCAGTGATGTCACTGACCATGTCAGTGACATGGTCAGAGGAGAGTTTCTCCTCCAAGCCGCGCAGAGCGGGCTTGGAGGAGAAACTACTGCCCCATTTTGAAACTGGAATATATCAATATCCTTAACCAGTACAAAAAAAGCATCCTGGAGGCCAAAACAGCTTATTTCTCCTCCAAAATCTTAGCAGCGGAGAACCAGTCTAAGGAGATCTTCTCCATCGTTCACAATCTGGCATTCTCGGACAGAACAACGCTTAAACCTGCCCCGTCTAATGACCTCTGTCTTTCTCTTAATAATTATTTCATCCAGAAAATTATCCCCCCACCCCCCCCCTCTTTTGTTGATCCCCAATGTCCCCCTCCCAAAGGCAAACTAACCACCTTTCCCCCTATCACTCGGGAAAACCTGACTTCATTGGTGCCTCTGATCAAATCTGGCTCCCCTCTTGATCCCTGTCCTGCCCATATCCTCCGCCACATCTTTGTCTCCTGTCCAGATCCCCCCCTTCACCTCCTCAACAGCTCCCTCGCGCAAGGCATAGTTCCTAGTTCCATGAAGTCTGCGGTAATTGTGCCCATCTTGAAAAAACCTGGGGCAGATCCTTCTGTCCCTGCCAATTTCCGCCCCATCTCCCTCCTGCCATTTCTAGCTAAGGTGCTAGAGCGCCACGTCACCTGCGCTCTGAGCTCCTTTGTGGAGAAACATGGAGCCCTTGCCCCCCGCCAAGCTGGTTTCCGCCCCGCACACTCCACGGAGTCCGTGGTCATGTCGGTCCTCGACACCCTCAGGGAGGGCATGGACACTAATCATCACCAGGCCCTTGTGCTCCTCGACCTCTCAGCCGCCTTTGACACGGTGGACCACAACATCTTACTTTCCCGCGTCAGGGCGGCGGGGATCGAGGGGACTGCCCTGGTCTGGTTGTCCTCCTTCCTGAGCGACCGCACCCAGGCTGTTCGCCTGGGTGACTTCACAGCGGACTTCCGGAAAGTCCAGTGCGGGGTTCCTCAAGGTTCATCTCTCTCCCCTCTTTTGTTCAATCTATATATCGCCCCACTTATCTTTTCTCTCCAACAGATGGAGGTCGCCGTATTTAACTATGCGGATGACCTCCAGCTGGTCTTTGATCTTTCCTCTCCTTCTTCAGTCCTCAACTTTCACACTGTCATGTTTCACATCAGGGACTGGATGAGCCACAATCACCTCAAACTTAACCCGGACAAAACCGAGTTGGTATTGACGGGCGGTTCTTCCAGCCCCTGGTCCCCCCTTTGCTGGCCTCCCTCTCTTGGTTCCCCTCCTGTCCCCTCCTCCTCTGTTAAAACACTAGGCATTAAGCTCAATTCTCAACTCACCCTTCACTCCCAGGTTAGCTCTGTGGTATCTTCTTCTTTTCTCTCACTGCGTACTATTCGCAAGGTGTCCCGTTTCTTCACTTTCTCCGCTCTCAAACTTATTATTCTGGCCATGGTGGTGTCCCGCCTGGACTACGGGAACGCTCTGTATGCCGGCATCCCTGCATACAGTTTGCGCCGCCTACAACAGATCCAAAACCAGGCGGCCCGCCTAGCCTTCAACCTTCCTAAATTCCACCACTCCACCCCACTTCTAAAAACTCTTCACTGGCTCCCAGTGCGGGCTAGAATTCAATTCAAACTCGCATCCATCACTTTCCTGGCCCGATCGGACCTGGCACCTGCCTTCATCTCCTCTGAGATTGTTCCCTATGTCCCCTCTAGGGACCTACGTTCTTCTTCTCAGTCCCTCCTCACCATCCCTCGCTTCCGGAGAAAGAAGTGGGGCGGCTCCAAATTTGCCATTCTAGCACCAACCCTTTGGAATTCCCTCCCCCTTCATCTTCGTGCCAGCACTCTCTATCCCCAATTCCGCAAAAATCTTAAAACCTACCTATTCACAAAATCCTTTGAATAAATGCCCATTCCTTCTCCCTGTTTCTTAACCCTCAGTCCCCACTAGCTACAGCGCCAAGAAACCGCCGGTATACGTGCGCTTTAAAAGTGCTTTTAAACTCAAACTCAAACTCATGAATGATGTAATATTTGACATCATCAGCAGTGCATTTTGGGGGCGCGAGTTCTAGTTAGCTGGACTAACTATAACAGGGAAATTTCTATGGTTTTGTACGAGTGAAATGTCCAACTAACTATAACATCCCTGAAACCTATGTTTTTTCAGTAATATATATATATATATATATATATATATATATATATATATATATATATATATATATATATATATATATATATTACCTACTGGCGGTCGCCAGTAGGTAGTTATAGTTAGGACCCCTTTTCCATAGGAAATCCGCAACATTCTATTTTGAATAACTTTGGCGCCGGTCGATGAATCCTCGCGAATTTCTCAAAATAGGTGGGGCGCTACGCTCCGCTCCTTCCCTGAAAGTCTCGGGGGGATACGTCAAGCGGGGGCTGAGATAAAAGGGGGGTCCCAAAACGCGTTTTTCCCATGCATTTTTCCATAGGACCTTTAGAACGAGCTACAGCCCGAACGGCTGAACAGAATTACTAGAAATTTGGCAGAGAGGTAGTCCCTATGTCAAGGAAGTGCCTTTTGTAGGTTTGGTGTAAATCTGTTCAGTAGATCCTGAGAAAATAGCATTTAAAAGCATATATATATGTGGGCGGAGCCTAACCACACATCTCATCCTGAGATCTGATTGGCTGTCAGCACTTCATCCAAGAAGTGTTGGCAGCCATCTTGGGACCAATATACATGATAGCACCTCATTAAAAAGCATTGCAGTTAATAGAAGGTTTTAAGACTTTAGTTACATTATAAATCATTTGTTGATGGTACCATACTCATTTTAGGAATTGTGGTATGTTCTAAGGTGATTTCACCATGTGAAAAAGCCTTCTGCTGGGATATCATGATTGAGAGAGAAATATTTTCTCATGCTTTTACCACAGAGGTTTGGAAGGTGATCTATAGGCTAAACTGAGAGCTTATTTTCTGTAAATTCACATTATCTTTCTCAGTCATGTGAGAATTAAGTCTGACATTCTCAGTAAAACATGTACATCCAACAAGGGCAGAGACTGTCAGTTGATTCCTTTGTGTTCTACTGCAGCTTCCCAGAGTGTTCCAAAGAACTACTAGAGCGCTAACAGTCCTACTTATGATAAACGTATGGCACACCTGAAGCCATCTTGCTTGGATTAAAGTGGTAACTCTTAAAACATTTAATTTAAAAAGGAACAAAATGAGGGGGTTCATTTTTCAATAAAAAGCATGATTAGTGCTGCAGAAAGAAAAATTAGGGCACATTTTGAGTGGCTTCTCAAATCCTCTTCTATTTCATTAAAAAATTCTGACATGCAGACTGAAACATGCACTTTCAATACCAGCAGCAGTTTTCCCTGGTGAGCAGTAGCTTTACTACAGTGATCTAATGAGCAAAAAGAGTGCTAACATTCTGAATTTATGGCAAATGTGTGACACATCTGAATGCCTTCTTGATGGAATCAAAGTAAAAAACTGAAAGTATTTCCTACTGAGGAGACTGCAGTAAATGAGGAAATTAGGAAACTTCATAACAAATAAGTCTCCCAAGATGGCCACCAGAGACAAAAGAGCCCAAATGTAGCCCAAATATCACCCAGATGTAGCCCAAGTATAGCCCAATGACAGAATGTCCCAGAATGTTCTTAAAAACAACTAGAGCGCTTACTGTCTTCATTATGACAAGTATGGCACACCTGAAGCCATCTTGATTGGAATAAACTGGTAACACTTAAAACATTTAATTTAAAAAGGAACACAATGAGGAGGTTCATTTTGCCATAGAAATTATGATTAATGCTGAAGAAAGAAAATGAGGGCACATTTTGAGTGACTTCTCAAATCCTCTTCTATTTCATTAAAAAATTCTGACATGCAGACTGAAACATGCACTTTTAATACCAGGAGCAGACTTCCATGGTGCAGTAGTTTTACTACAGTGATCTAATGAGCAACTAGAGTGCTAACATTCAGAATTTATGGCAAATGTGTGACATATCTGAATACCTTCATGATGGAATCAAAGTAAAAAACTGAAAGCATTTCCTACTGAGGAGACTGCAGTACATGAGGAAATTAGGAAACTTCATAACAAATAAATCTCCCAAGATGGCCACCGGAGACAAAAGAGCCCAAATGTAGCCCAAAATCACCCAGATGTAGCCCAAATATAGCCCAATGACAGAAGTGTGCAAAACACTTACTATTTTGTGTTTTTGCAGTGTTATATAGTGCAGACTTGTCAGGTATTGGAGTGCTTTACATGAGCATTGGTTACATCACACAAGAACACATTCATTTTGGTTGTAGACATGGGGAGACTAAGTGATTTGACCAGAATCACAGAATGTCGAGCTGAAGCAGAAACTTCAACCTGGTTCCCCAGTTGCAAAGTCTGCAGTTCTGGAAGTAACACCACATCATCTACCCTAAGTGCAACATTTAATCAAGTGGTCAACTGGATAAAAAAACATAAAGATAACAAATAATTTAAAAGTGCTTTGTCGCTATTTGAAAACTCAGAAAATATGTCCTTATTTTAGCCTTTTAGAGCACTAACCATAATTTTGATGCCAATAAGACCCTCTCATATATGTAATTTCTAAAGGAAATGCTCTAGGTATTACAGTTTTGATTACATCAAGATGATGTCAGGCGTTCCACACTTTTGTAATAAATATAGAATGTTAGCAATCTAGTTGTTCATTAGGATACTGTTGAGAGGCAGATGCCAGGGGCACGGACTCTGAAAATTGAAGGCAGGTAGGAGGGTGCAAAGGCAACAATTTAACCACACTGAGCAGGCAGGAAGGGCCGTGGAAGCACAACAGACTATGGAGGGCAGTGGAAAGGGGGGCAGGGGCAACAAACCAACAATACAGGACTTGCAAGAGAGGCTGTTGGAGGCAAGATCTATTACGGGTCAAGGAAGCTAGGGGCGGTCCCCAGATCCCCGGGAGCCACCACAGAACTGAGCAGGAGAGTGAGTCAGGGACAAAAGGGGCACCTTAATTTGAGCCGGGGTGCCTAGGAACGCTTGCTCCAAAAATGAAGAAAACAGACATATGAGACATGGAATTGGAGGCAGAATACAATGGCAGTTTAATGAGAAGATGCAACTTCAAAGAAACCGCAGAATAGAGACATAAAGTACAAAATACAGAATCCAGATAATCATACAGCTGTCATGATATTCTCTGTATCTCAATTAATGTACTGACAGAGAGAGAAAACACATCTATAAATGCATCATGAGAAACAAGTTACACCAAGGAAAATGTTACCTAGGAACACTCACGTTTACTCTTAGAGCAAGCATTCCTGCAATTACAATACAAAATCTTTTAAATGCAAAAGTAAAGAGAACAATGGTTAAACATAACATGACATTTCATATAGGTAAAATAGAATAAGATACTTCAAGCAAAGCAGAGCAAGACATTTTAAGCAAAGGAAGACAAGAGCTCCCAGCTCTTGGGGAAAACCTGCACTGCCTGTTAACCTACATACAGACGGCGAGGTAGTCCGTCGATATCTGTGGGTGCTCCCTTTTTATATCATTTTGTGGGCTCCTTTGCACGCTACATCTACCTACGTATGCTACCCAAAAGCTTCGTCTGCAGATTTTACCAGACATTTCGTCATTTACCCACTTAATGCTGACAATGGACTGGGTGAAAAGGTCAGTCTCTCAGGCCAATCGCTTATCGTAAGTTCCATAGAGCAAGCAGAAAATAATGGGTATTGTACGGGAATTCAATATATTCATGTATAAAATCTCCTCAGTTCTCCTAACTTGACGCTCTGCGGTTGCCACTTCCTTAAAAGCGGGAAACCTGCCCAGGAAGCAAGTACCAGTCCAGGATGCAGCCTACTGTATGTCGACAGCTTCAGGGGGATGTTGAACTTTGATACCGAGCACGGAGCACTCGGGTAGGGTGGGGGCTACTGGTTTGGATCAGAAGGCCTCGCAGACCTGCCTTCAGACTGCTATACACTAAAATTGCAGAGCTATGGTCAATTTAACAAAGAGGCCTACATATTGAACAGAAGGGCCTACACAGGGGTTTTATACTGGCTGAGTGGTAAGGATGTCTCAGGATAATTATATAGCAACACAGGACCCGCTGGTCAATTTAATACGGCCTACAAATGCAGCTGGCAGGGCAAGGACAAGGGTCTCATACTTCAGGTGTGGACAGAACGGGCCAGGGGCCCCCTGTGATACAAAATCTACCCTCCTTCAAGCCTGTGGCAATGTAATAGACCATTGTGGGCAGAAGGAAGAGGCAATGGTAGTACAACCATACATGCCAACAGACCCGATTCAGCCAGGAAACGTCCAATGTTTTTAAGCTCAAATGGGCTTTATTTGATCTGTCTCCTGTCTACAATATCCTCTTTTTCAATGTAACTCAAAGGGGAAAATCAATACCCCAGTTTTTTTTCAAAATCTCCCTCTTACCAAGTTCAAAATGTTCGCAAGTATGGTACATTGGATCATGGAAGGAAATGGGATAGGGACATGGACTTGGATAACAGAGGACAGGAGGGACATGGAGAGGTGCACCAAACTGACCCTGCAGGGCAGGCTTCAAGGTTTGCAGCAGCACAATACACCACACAGGGCATGCAGGACGGGAGTGCAGCACAACAATCCATAGAAAGCAAGAGGGAGGGGACAGGACCATGCACATGGACAACAGAGAACAGAGGGGCAAGAGGCAATGGTAGCTAGCTGACCATAATGGACAGACAGGAGAGAAAGCTGCAGCATAACAGACCATAAAGGGCAGGAGGGACGGATCAGGGGCATTACAATGGAACAGACAAGCCAGGAGGGAGGGAGTAGGGCTGGGGGCAAGGGGGCAGGGCAGGAGCAGCAAGATAGCCATGGAGGTCAGGCAGGATGGGCACTAGAAGCAAGACACACCATGAAGAGCAACAGTGAGACTGTGATGGCATACACACAGACCATGGAGGGAAGGTGGGAGGGGGTCAGGGGCAGCTAACTGACCACACAGGGAAGGTGGGAGGGGCCATGGCAGCACAGAAGACCATGCATGGCAAGTGGGAGGGTTAGTGGCAGCACAATAGCTATGATGGGCAAGAAGGAGGGTGGAGGGGCATGCACAAAGGACGATGGAGGATAGAAGGGAGGGTCAGGACCTGTGCACAGACAAGAAAGTTCAGGGGAAGGGACCTCACAACAGACCACACGGGGCAGGCAGGAGGAGCAGCTGCAGCACAACAGACCAGGGAGGGCAGAAGGGTGTGGCAGTACAATGGACCATGTAGGACAGGAGGAAGAGGATAGGGGCATGGCATGTGGACAGGCAGGGTGGAGGTGGCAGGGACAGGTTACAGTCATCTGACAATGCTAGGCAGGTGGGAGGGGAGTGGCAGCTCAACAGAACACTCAGAGTAGATAGGAGTGGCAGGTCCATGGGACATGGTGGGCAAAAAGGATGGAGCAGGGGCATGCACAAAGACATCGGAGGGCAGGGGGAAGGAGAATAGGGGCAGCAAGCTAAGCACAGAGTTTAAGCAGGAGGTCAATGATGGGGCATAGAATTGGGCAATGGAGGGCAGGAGGAGGGGACTGGTACATCATACTGAGGGCAGTGGCAGCACATCAGACCATGCATGGCAGGAGGGAGGAGGCTAGTCCATGGATTCACACAACAGAGGATAGGGAGGAAGGGGATGGGGCAGCAAGCTAACTGTTCAGAGAAGGTGGGTATTAGGAACTTTATTGTTTTTAAAACATTGTGTCTGTGCGAACTACTTAAAATATGAACAAGTATGCAGCATAATCTCACTTTTATTCAGGAAGAAGAGGACGTTTGTGACTGTGACTCCGGGCTCACTTGGCAGAAACACCCCCTGACCCTCCACCCCCTATCGCAAAATGTAATGCCCGTGAAAAGGGTAGGTGAACACAGTGTTATATAGAACATAGTCCTGAGAGCACGATTGAAAATGAAAACTAGATATAGTGTATGGTATAAACTATGCACCAAAAAGTGTGATATAAGATGAACCGGGCGTGAAATATAATATGCAATACATTGTGCGCAATGACAGATTCATTGGAGAGCGCGAGATAGCACAGGCACTAGCGCGTGCTATGCGATATGCGCCTTGGAGTGTAATATGCACAGGGCAGTGTTGTGTAACCTAACTAGTCTCTAAAGTTGTAATATAAAATATGTGCTGGGGAGTGTAAGGTTGCATATGCACTGTGACAAAGATATGGATCCCAGATTGTAATATGTATGGCATAGCACTGTGCGTTATAACATAGGCATCGAGAAAGGCACGTTAGATGGGGCAATATAACCCGTGCGAAGACAAGTGTGGCATGACATATTCACGGGGTGGTGTTAGTGCACATGGGCTAGAGAGTGTCATAGCATATGCATTAGCTAGTGGAATACAACACAGAGGTGTGTGGCACACGGCAGGCAATGGTGGGTGTAACACAGCATTGGGCTCTGTCAGGAGCGCGCTGTGACTCTCAAGTGATGTTCGTCCCCTTTCCAGAGAGTAAAATAAAAAGTATTACACATCCGGCAGTGGATGTGTGTTTTATTAACCGTGAGGGGGGTTTCTTGCATAGTTTTGGTCGAATTTTTGTCGAATCCCCTTTGAATGGCTTGGTGTGCATGTGTATTAAATGTGCCCGTCAATAGCTAGCCATGTTTGTATAAATAAACGACAAGGGTGTCTACCGGGATTAGGCACGGTAGGGCATCAGACATGTCAGAGCTTCACTAGTGGTGTAAATACATTCCACGTGGATTCATTGCATGCATAGTCACCTTTTAATGAATATCACGCAAATCGGCATGGTGATAGGTACGTACGGTTTGTCCAGCATGTCCTAGGTGTGTCTATAAATATATATTTTTTAAAAATAATAAAAAACAGTGGCCGGCCCTGGGGATTGGGGTCAAAAAAATATAATTAGGAGACTGGCCCTGGGGGATGGGGTCATCAGGGCCAATAAATTAGAATAAGAAGGGGAACCAAACAGCCCCCCTTCTTAAAAAACTAAAATAAATAAAAGACTGGCATCGTGCCGGAGGCCATGCCCCCTCCGTGCAGCACTCTGCAAACGCGCCCCCAACAGGTATCTCCAGTATGCGCCAGGGAGCTGCGCTGCAGCCAGGTGTTCTGAGGCCAAGCCCCTTTTTACACCTCTCTGCAACGCAGCTCTGTGGCGCTTACTGGAGGTACCTAGTGGTCTAGTTTGACCCTAGGGACCCTTAGGATTCAAGGGGACTTAATCTCTCAACTTAGAACAGCCACAGGGCGCGTTTACACAGTGGTGAAGGGAGGGGACGGGGCCTGAGGTGACGTGTGCAAACACGCACTATGGCACGTTTTAAATTGGAGATATAATTTCCCTTCAATACTGAGGGCCCCTGGGGGCTAACTAGCCCACCAAGTGCTTCCAGTAAGCGCCACTGAGCTGCATTGCAGAGAGGTGGTCCAGGCCGTGCCACTTTTTACACCTCTCTGCAACGCAGCTCTGTGGCACTTACTGGAGGTACCTAGTGGGCTAGTTGGACCCTAGGGACCCTCAGGATTCAAATGAACTTAATCTCCCAACTAAAAATGGACACAGGGCGTGTTTACACAGTGGTGAAGGGAGGGGACGGGGCCTGAGTTAACGTGTGCAAAAACGCCCTGTGGCCAGTTTTAAGAGGTAGTTTTAATCCCCATGCCCTCTTATATACTAGGGGCTTACAGAGGAGGTCATGCTAATCACAGGGGGACCCCAACGCATAATGTTCCCTAGTGTATGTAGGTGTTTTCACTGTATTCTAAGTGTCTTTTAACATAGCACTGGCTCTAGGACTGGTTAGTCAGGCTCAGTTACCACCAGTATCCGTCTGAAAAAGTTGAGGGTACAGGATGATTTTGCAACAAGGCTTCTTTCTGCTCTTCTTTTTGTTCTTTCTGCACGTTATCCTTCTTCCTGCACTTATCTTCGTATTTGAGGACTTCTGTTGCTTCTTTCTGCACTTCTTTTGTTTCTTTCTGTGCATTTTTTCTTCTTTCTTCACATGTCCTATCTCTGTAGGCATAGTTAGAAATTAGCATTTAAAAAACCTTTGAAATTCACAGAAAAAACCATAGGTTTCAGGCACGTTATAGTTAGGAATTAGCATTTAAAAAACCTCAGAAATTCACTGAAAAAACCATAGGTTTCAGGGGTGTTATAGTTAGCTGGACTTTTCACTTGTACAAAACCATTGAAATTCCCCCGTTATAGTTAGTTCAGCTAACTATAACTCGGGCGCCCGCAATGCACTGCTGATGACGTCACATATTACATCACTCATGACATGGTCAGTGACATCCCTCATGACATCACTGATGACATCTCAAATGACATCACTGATGACATCACTGACATCATCCTTGTGATAGTGGCAGACCTCCTCTCACCCTAATATAACCTTTGATACACACATTCAAAAATAGAGACTAACATTTTCAAAAAAATGGACATACCAATACCAGTTACAACAACCTCTTCAGTAATTCTAAGATCCACATACACATCCACTCATTCACCAACAGTCCTATACAGTCACTCATACATGTACTCACTCATCATATGTACTCATACACCTATACATCCTGTTACACAATGCCACTCATCCATAGAGTTACTCACACACACAGTCACTCATGCTAATAAAGAATCAAACATACATTTACTTGCATATACAGTTATACACACACCACCATACTTACTTCTACGGAAACTTACACATACTTAGTCTTTTAAACAATCACTTATAGAAACACATACTTATTCATACAGGAACTCTTTCAATCTCTCACTCTCACATATACTCACATATATACACCAATAGTCACATATACTAGTTTAAAACATATGTAGTTACTCATAAAGACACTATTGAGACAGTCATTCACTCACTAACACACCCATACACACACTCATCCACCCATACAGTCCTGCACACATGCTGTGTTCAACACATACAAACAGTGAGTCACTCATTCATGCACCTATGCACTACGTAATACCCCCCACCGAACCATGCAGACACTCAGACTGATACTCAAAAAACCAACTAATAACCTATATAGACACCCGTGTAGCTACTCACCAACCCATGCAGCCACTTATACACAAAGTGAGAGACTGATACAGATATTTACATATTTAAACATTACTCACTAAGCCATGTATTCACTATGATACACTTAATCAGTCAGTTACACAATCAATTTTTCAAAAACAAATCATCCATTTAGACACTTATATACCCATTTATTCTTCCATCGACCTTGAGATATACATATATAAAACATATTTAATTTTCAGAAAAACACACATTCACTGGATGATGTCATCAGTGATGTCATGAGTGATGTCACTGACCATGTCATGAGTGATGTAATATGTGACGTCATCAGCAGTGCATTGCGGGCGCCCGAGTTATAGTTAGCTGAACTAACTATAACGGGGGAATTTCAATGGTTTTGTACAAGTGAAAAGTCCAGCTAACTATAACACCCCTGAAACCTATGGTTTTTTCAGTGAATATATATATATATATATATATATATTCTCCGCTCCGATGTCCATCTTGGCGTATGCAGCACTCTTAGTGACGGGTGCAAGTAAAAAATGGAGGTGGGTCCATTTAAAATATCAAAGTTCCTGTGTCCTGAAAACACACACAGCACTCACGGGGTTCATTTAGTCCATTTATTAGCGAGGACGCGTTTCAGCTTTCTGCCTTCTTCCAGCTCGAATGAAAACAAACAACAGATGTATGACGGTACTATTTAAAGGCATAGCTGGTTTTTGATTGGTTGCTGTGAATGAGAGGGAAAGAGGGATTGGTTAATCTCATATCCATGTCTTTGATCCCTCCGCTGTTATTGCGGGGAATATACAATCCATGTTTCTGAAGTGATTTAACATTAAAAAGTCTCAATGACTAATGCAGTTTTTACTTATTGTACCACAATGGGACACTTCAGAAATATACAGTTCGTCCAAGAGTTCCCTTTCTCCTCCCTTCACAGCTGTAATGTGGAGTACCTTATCACATTGTTTCGGTGACACTCTTGGCCTGCGTGTGTTTTCAGGACACAGGAGCTTTGATATTTTAAATGGACCCACCTCCATTTTTTACTCGCACCCGCCACTAAGAGTGCTGCATACGCCAAGGTGGACATCGGAGCGGAGAATGTTGTTGGCGTCCTGCACCGCCACAATGGCATCTGAGGCACTAGCGTTGACATAGTCACCAGTCATTCAGACTGGTGGAGATCCGGATATTTCCAGACTCCTGCGCGGGGTGCCATAGAGCCGGGTGGTTGACGAGGGGTATTTCCAAGAGTGTCACCGAAACAATGTGATAAGGTACTCTACATTACAGCTGCGAAGAGAGGAGAAAGGTAACTCTTGGACGAACTGTGTATTTTTGGAGTGTCCCATTGTGGTACAATAAGTAAAAACTGCATTAGTCATTGAGACTTTTTTTTTTTTTTATAAATCTTTTTATTGAACGTTCTCGACATGAAGGTACAGATTCACAAAATCAGTCAAACGGGTTTACAGTGAAATGAAGTCTACATACAGATATAACAGCATGATTCATTGGAAATCATGGGGACGGGGATCATCATCATCGATATCACGGGGAGGGGAGGGGTACAGATATCTCCACGGTGTGTATTCCAGGGGGCCCACACCTTAGACCATTTGCGGGGGAATCCACGAGCCACATAAACTGTCTTTTCTATTAGCATACACCAGTCGAGATCTCTCTCCCAATCTGTGACTGTGGGTGGGTGTGAGGCTCCCCAGACCTGCGCAATATTTCTCTTGGCGATCATACACCCAAGTGCAACCCTCCCGCCCGATTTTCCTTAAATTCTCGCCCCATTCCAACATGGTGTTTAATAAAACCTTCCCGCTCACTCCCTTGCCTCTCTCTATCTCTCGTGACTCACACCATTCCAATATGGCGCTGAGAACTTGTACCTTTTCCTTTCCGGGTTACCACCCGGAAGTCATGATACGCAACTCCTTAAAGAATGCCTGTCTCTTCCGACCTCACATATACGCTCCAAGCCGTAGAAACTCACCGAATCTGGCAATAGCCGAGACCGGAGGTAAGAGATACGCCACTACCACCCCAGTGCCCCACTTGAATTTTTAGCACACACGATATTACATTGTATTTTGTTATCTTTGTTTTTTCTCCCTTCTAGAATCCCTGGTTTACATACCCATTTCTTTTCATAGAAACCCCATTACGTGACTACCCGGTAAGGGATCCTTGATTCTACTTTGCACTTCCCATGATACTGCTCACTTATATAGCGAAGTGCACTTTCTAGTTTAAACACTCCCGGACCTTGTTCGCAATACTCTAAGGGTTGGCATTCACGTCTTGCTTCACGATTTGCCGTGTTTCGAGCAACAATAAGCACTTCCCACATCCCAGCATAGCTCCACCTTAACAACCACATGCAACTCGTCCCTTATTCGATCGTATCCACCATTGTATAATCCTTGTTTTAAATACAATCAAACCCCTTATTTGCATGATCTTGCATTCTTCCAACTCCCTACGCTCGACCATACGTTATTTTGTGACGCGCGTTCTCTTGAATTCCATAATCACCGCTTCACCTCTGTTCTGATTACTTCATCACGCCCCCGTTATCAGCGTTTTTCACTATAGCTCTAGTAAGAAGATACTAATCCTGATATCCTTTCTTCCATCATATACCTGACCCTGCTGCCCATGACGCTGCAATAACAATTATACTGTAAATATACGCTTGCTTTTTACAATTGATTTCAATGGATATCTCTGTCTTTGACTAAACATTTAATTATAATGCTTGAACCTTATGTGGCAACCTTATTTTACTCATGTCCTTTTATGTTTTGTTTAAACTGCACTTGATTGATTGCACGATTGCCCTGAAACTTCCTGTAATCCGCATTGACTCATTTTACACATGCATGTTTCCTTGTATAATCTTGCTCTCATGCTAAATGCATACATCTTTCTCTCTCTCCTGAATGACCGCCTGTCTTTCAAACTGACCTCTATAATGTTTTTTTATGATTTTGTTGCCTGAAACATGCACCTTGTATACTTTCAATTGACTTCAACCTATCTCGCAGACGCGCGCTCTCCTCATGTCGGGCCCCAATTAAATTTAACATTATTTTGTTTTCGTTCCTTATCTGGTGCCATTATGTCTTAAAATGACCACCCTCGAATTGTCGTGTTTTCAAAATTGTACTGTATGACATTGATTTATGTAATGCCGACCTTCTCTGAATAACTTTTCTCACTTCTAATATGTTACTTTCTATATATCTATTCCCCATCACTCATTGATACTTCTGACTAACATACCACGCATTCTAACTGGTACAATTATAAACTAAACTAACAATACCCATACTTCCTTACGACTAATACCCAATGCACTCCCCCTGTCTTTTCCTTGTTACCCAACACAATTTAACTTTTGTTCTAACACACTTCTTCTCATTTCCACTTTACTTCTCGCGAATCCCTCACCCATATACTCCCCTTTCTTAATCACATTAACCTCCTGTAATAATATTTCTTTCATCTGTCGCACCTCAACTCTGTCCTTCTCATTTTTCTTCCTCCTCCACTTTTCCTTTTAAATAACCTATGTTGTAACATTGTCTATGTACAGCCCTGAGGAAGCCCCAGGCCCGATGACCTGTTAGGGGGTGAAACACGTGTTGGCTGTGCCATCTCTCTTCTTTTTTTCCTACTTGATGAATAAAGCACCAATATATGACTATTTTCATCGGATTTATCTACATTGATTTGGATATTTCATCCTAAGAAACTCAAAACTTAAACTCTTGCCCAGATACACCTTTCAAGTTCAAACCCAATGCATAGTATAGGTGTTCAGGTCGGTAGGTTCCCAGATGTTAAGTAGGCATCTGGGCGCTTCTGGTTTGATTTCTACCCCTAATGCTTCACTCATAATTGTGTGTATGCTGCGCCAATATTCCTGGATCAGCGCGCAATGCCATAACGTGTGCATGAATGTACCCAATTGTGAGCATCCCCTCCTACAAGAGCCGTCTGTCAGTCCCCCCATGTGTACCAACTGAGGACCTGTTATGTAAATTCTATGAAGGATCTTTAATTTCACCAGTCTTAGTCGCGCCGGGATAGCAACTGTTCTGGGAGAGGAAATTGCTTTCTGCCAGGTTTCATCATCTAATTCAGTTCCGTCCTCAGTCCATTTATTTCGTAGTGTCACTAGGGGATTTTCCATATTGTTAATGAGTTTCCGGTATGTCAGGGAAACGGCCTCGTCAGGCAAGTAGCCATCCAGCAGTCTATCCTCTAGCGCGGAGGTATTTGGTGGAGTAGCGTTACTGGGAAATACCGTTAGTAGCGCATGTCTAATTTGTAGGTACCGATAAAACTGAGAGTCCGCCAGGGCATATTGGGTTTGGAGAGTGTTAAAGGGTTTCACGCCCTCTGCGCACCAGAGATCCTTAACTTGAGAGATGCCTAGCAGATCCCATTTATCAAATCCTTTTGAGTTTCCCAGGTATCCAAGTTGCTGTGAGTCCCACAGAGGCGTAGCGAGAGTCAGCTTGTTGTGCCAACCGAGCGACTTGGATGCAGAGTGCCAGATTTTGACTGTGTGACTGGTGGGGCCGGTGAGTGGGTATTTGCCCGGCATAGAATACAGCGCCCGGGAGAAGGTTCCGTTAGGCAGAAGCCAACGATCCATGAGGAATCCCGGGTTGTCAGGGCGACCATATGTGCAATGATTAATAGCTGTTAGATGTGCAGCCCAATAATATTTTTTAAGATCGAGTAAACCGATTCTGCCGTCGTACCAGGTGAGTGTCAGCTTTTTCAGAGCGATACACGGTCTCCCTCCCCAAAGGAGGTCTCGTGGGAGCCCTTCAAGATCTTTAAAATACGAGTTTGGGACAGGGTCGGCTGAATTCTGCAGGGCGTAGAGGAAACGGGGTAACAACATCATTTTAAATAACGCTGCTTTGCTCAATAATGAGAGCGGGAGTGACTTCCAGTTTGTTATGTCTCGCCTTAGCCTCTGCATTGGGGGAACCAAGTTGCGGGCATAGCGGACAGTGGAATCGAGAGAAATTAATATGCCTAAGTATTTGAAGCCTTCTGACACCACCGGAATCAGGAAATTTTGGGGTGGGGGGGGATTCCCCCCAGAGGACAAATATGGACGATTTTTGCCAATTGACATGAAACCCAGAATACTTGCCAAAAATGTCTAGTATGTCAAAGACTGCTATCAAGGATCTCCTAGGGGACGCGGGATATAGAAGAATATCGCAGCGTATAGGGAGATCCGGTCCTCCCAGTCCGCTGACCAACGCATGCCGCGGATCATCACATCCTTATGGATCCATGCCGCAAGAGGTTCGAGGGCCAAAGTGAACAGTAAGGGAGAAAGAGGGCATCCCTGACGGGTCCCTCGGCTGAGTGTGAAGGGCTCTGACTTCCTATTATTCACAACAATCTGGGCCATCGGCGCGCTGTATAACAGTCGCACCCAGTGGCAGAAATTCGGCCCAAATCCTAGTTTGGCAAGCACTGCAAAAAGATAAGGCCATTCCAGGGTATCAAATGCCATAGTGGCATCAAGGGAAACTATAATGGCATTCTCACGTATCGTTGGCACTCTACCCAGGACCCCGTGCAATCTGCGCAGGTTAAGAGCAGTGTTTCTTTTAGGCATGAATCCTGATTGATCCGGGTGCACTAGATTCCCGATCACCTTGATCAGCCTCGTAGCGAGTACTTTAGTTAAAATTTAGGGTTCTGCATTTAATAGGGATATAGGCCGATAGGAGGTGCACTCCGTTTTGGGTCTCCCTTCCTTGTGAATTGTAACAATGGTGGCATATGGTAGTGTACCCTGCTTAAGGCTGTCCTCTAACATAGACTTAAGATATGGGGCTAATTTGTCTGGTCGAAGTTTGTAAAGTTCAATTGGAATGCCATTTGGGCCTAGGGCCTTTCCCGAGTGTAGTGTTCTTATAGCTGTTGCTATTTCGTCAGCAGTTAGGGCACTGTCTATAAATGTTCGGTCAGTGTCCGATAGCGTAAGGAGAGAAATATCTTTAATAAGATCAGAGAAGTCTGCCTCTGGGTATGGTGCCACCGTTCTATATTCTTTCTGGAAGTGATCTGCAAATTGGTTAGCTATGTCTTGGGGGTCTGTTACGGAGGACATGTCGGTACCTTTAAGTTCGGGCACGAGTCTGCTGGCATGCTCCTTACTATCCAGCCAGGCGAGTAATTTGTCCGTCTTGTCACCCCAGTCATATATCCAGACCAATCTATCCTGTCCCATCAATTTGGCATGGTCAGTGACCAATTCCCGATATTCATCCTGGCGCAGACGGAGTGAGTGAAGGGCTTCGGGTGTGGCATTTAAGCTGACCTCCTGTTATAGACGATAAAGCTCCTGTTCTATGTCAGAGATGTCTTTCACCCTATCCTTTTTGGAACCCGCAACTAGGGAAAGGGCCTGACCTCGGACCACCATTTTGAAAGCTTCCCATATGTTTGGGGGGACTCTACAGTGCATTAATTCTCCCGAAAATAATCGTCAATGGATTTATTTAGGTCTTTCCATATTTTGGGGTTTTTAAGGTACCAGGGATTTATAGGGGCAACGCGTCCCACTTGTGTGTGGTCTAGAACTATGCGGACCCATAAGGGGAATGGTCAGAAATACCTCTGGCAAGGTGTTGAATTTCATGAATATCTGTGATTTGTGGAGTCGGGACCATTATGTAATCAAGGCGGGAAAGGCTGTTGTGTGCCCCTGAATGGAAAGTATGCTGAATCTTGTCTGGATTGTACGCTCTCCAGCTATCGACCAGCCCCATCGCTTCCAAGAAACTGGAGAAAGTCTGTGCGGATTGTGGGGTTGTACGAGGGGGGTATCTGTCTAGTAATCCCGATATTATTGAATTAAAGTCGCCTCCGAGCACCAGGTGTCCATCAGGCAGCGTTAGGAGTAAGGCACTTAGGTCAGCGAATGTTACACCCTGCAACCCCGAAGGTGCATATATTGACATGAAAGTGATGGTTCGGCCCACCCAAGAGCCCGTGATCCCGATATATCTGCCCCAATCATCTACATATGTGGAGGTGAGTGAAAGAGGAAATTACTTTTTTTGCATTATACCAACACCCCTGGAGCTGGATGTAAAGCCCGCGTGTGCAACCATCGAGTAACCCCATCTGTGCATCGCTTTGCACGGGTTGCCAATGAGGTGGGTTTCCTGAAGTAACACAATGTGTTGTGACAGTTTCTTAATATATTGCAATGCCACACTTCTCTTGATCTTGTCCCCCAAGCCATTAACATTCCAGCTTAAGATTTTGACTTCCTTAATACACTGCACTCCCATTGGTAAATAGGCAAGTCCCTCCTAGTAGCATTCCATTAACGCAAAGAAACAACAACAAACAAAAAAAAAAACAATCCCTCCCAACAGCCCCCCACCCTGCTTCCCTGCACTCCGGGCTCAAAACTGCCCATAATTCTTAAATGCAGAGTGCCTGTCGCCCAACTATTCAACTAAAAGAAGAACACGGGGGAGGCCGAAGAGCCCTGGTCCCCCTCTTCCTACCATTACAGATTTCCGGTGCATTACATGATGGATATCCAGGCTGCAGAATATGAAAGTCTTCAATACTTCGGCAAAAAAGTTCGATTTCAACAGGAGCCAAAAAGTGGAGGCCAGTTGTTAGACGGACCGGGAGGGTCGGCCGAGGACAAGGGGAGAGGTCTCCGGGGAGAGCCGTCTCCAGCGATCGTACAGATGAGTAACTTCCCCCCCGCAGATATACACCACACAAGGATAGGATTTAACGTTCTTTATAGGTGATTTCTTAAGGTACGATGAAATGGTACAAGGAGGTCTGGACTCAGGGGTCCCCTCGATTCTAGTCTCTTGGTTTGGGAAAAGGGGGTAGCGGGACAGTCTGGTTACCAACATGGTAGCTGAGATGGTATGGTGGATAGCTCACAATCCTCGAGCTCGATGTTCTAGCTTGGACGGGCCGCGGCAGCGCCAGCAGGTCCCGGTGAAGGTGGTCGTTACACGGTCCGCGGCAGCGCCAGCAGGTCCCGATGAAGGTGGTCGTTACAACGGTCCGCGGCAGCGCCAGCAGGTCCCGATGAAGGTGGTCGTTACAACGGTCCGCGGCAGCGCCAGCAGGTCCCGACGAGGATGGATGATGCAGAAGGCCGCGGCAGCGCCAGCAGGCAGGACGATAATTCACAAGGCGGAGCTACGGCAGCGCCAGTAGTCCGTCAAGGCTGAGTTCTTCTCGGTGTCTCTCGACTCCAGGATACAACTGCCTTCCTGCTCTGGAGCTGCCCTAGTTATAGGTCTGGCGCCCTTTGATGTCCGGACCCTCGCACTTGGAGGTCGGGGGGTCCGGGATGAGGGAGTCCAGACACCCAGCAGGGGGTGGAGCCAGCGCCTGGGGGAGCTGGAGGGCGATCGGCACCTGGCGGGGGAGAGCCATCGACACTTCTTTCTCCCATTGACCTGCCAAGTGGTCCGTTCACCTCCTGGGTGGATGGTGGTGCCGGGATGTCGGGGCCGGGCCAGGCCCAGGGTTAGGGTCAAGCTGAGGCCACGCGGCCTCGTGGCGCAGTGTCCAAGATGGCGGCTGATCCGGCCGGGGGAGCCGGTAGTGGTTCGGCCCCATGATACATGGATGTCCGGGGGCAGGAGTGCGGGTTGCCCTTGTGGGTAACACCTGGGAGTCCGGGGCTTGGGCCTTGTCATGCGGGGAGGGAGCAAGCCCTTCATGTGGCCTGTCTAACATGCGTCCCCCCCAGCTGAAGGCGGGGAGAGTCACCCATCCTCTTGGGGACTCTCCTCGTCGAGGCGGAAAAAGCGTGACAGGCCATCTGCGTTGGCGTGGTCTTGGCCCGGTCGATGTTCCACAGTGAAGTCCATCCCCTGCAGGGAGATGGACCAGCGCAATAGTTTTGGGTTTTCCCCCCGCATCTGCATTAGCCACTGCAGGGGTCGATGATCGGTTTGCACCCGGAAGTGGGTACCGAAGAGATAGGGCCGGAGCTTTTTGAGGGCCCACACTACTGCGAAGGCCTCCCTCTCGATTGTGCTCCAGCGCTGTTCTCGGGCCAGGAGGCGTCTGCTGATGAAGGCCACCGGCTGGTCAAGACCCTCGGGGTTCAGCTGGGAGAGAACCGCCCCGATGCCGTGGTCGGAGGCGTCCGTTTGCACAATGAATTCCCGACTGTAATCGGGGGCCTGGAGCACAGGGGCGGTGCACAGGGCGGCTTTCAGCTTCTCGAAGGCCGCTTGACAGTCGGGGGTCCAGTTAATCTTCTTCGGGTGGTTTTTGGACGTGAGACCCGTGAGGGGCCCCACAATGCTGCCATAGTCCCTCACGAACCGCCGGTAGTAGCCGGTGAGTCCCAAGAAGGCTCGGACCTTGGTCTGCGTGACTGGGGGTTGCCAGGACTGGATGGCAGCAATTTTGAGTTGCAGAGGGGCCACCAGACCGCTTCCCACCTGGTGTCCGAGGTAGGTCACGGACCCCTGACCAATTTGGCACTTGCCGGCCTTGATTGTGAGGCCGGCCCGCTGGAGGGCTTGCAGGACCTCTCGGAGGTGGTGGAGGTGGTCGGACCAGTGGCGGCTGTATACAGCGATGTCGTCCAGGTAGGCGGCGCTGAACTCTTCGAGCCCCGCCAAGACCTGGTTCACTAGTCGCTGAAAAGTAGCTGGGGCATTCTTCATGCCGAAGGGCATGACCTTGAAGTGGTAGTGGCCATCGGGGGTAGAAAAGGCGGACCGTTCTTGGGCCCGGGGTGTGAGACCGATCTGCCAGTAGCCCGCTGTCAGGTCGAAGATGCTGAGGTAGCGGGCAGCCCCCATGCAGTCAATCAATTCATCCACTCGGGGGATGGGATGAGCGTCGGTCCTGGTGACAGCGTTCAAGCCCCGATAGTCGACGCCGAATCGGAGTTCAGGAGTGGTGCCGGGGGCAGCGGCTTTGGGGACCAGCACGACCGGGCTGGCCCAGGGGCTGTCCGAGGGCTCGATGACCCCGAGCGTGAGCATCTTGGACACTTCCTCTTGGATGCAGGCCCGCACCCGATCTGGTACGCGGTAGGCCCGGTGTCGGATAGGGGGACTGTCCCCAGTGTCCACGTCGTGCAAGCACCAGGGGGTGACCCCTGGGGTGAGGGAAAACAGAGTAGCAAACTGCAGCAGGAGGTCCCGGCAGCCCTGGCGTTGCTCTGGGGTGAGGGCATCGGAGAGCCGGACCCCGTCCACGGAACCGTCTTTCTCCTGAGTCTTCAGGAGATCAGGGAGAGGCTCGGAGTCTTCTTCCGCCCCACTGTCTGTATCCATCAGGAGGCTGAGTTCCGAGCGCACAAAGTGGGGTTTGAGTCTGTTGGTGTGGAGGACCCGGAGGGGGTTCCGGGGAGACTCCATATCGATGAGATAGGTGACGGGGCTCTTGCGTTCGACCACTTTGAAGGGCCCCGTCCACTTGTCTTGCAAGGCACATGGTTCGGTGGGGGACATCACCCACACTTGTTGACCAGGTTCGAATTCGACGGAGGAGGCATTCTGATCGTACCATTTTTTCATGTCCTCCTGACTGGCCTCAAGATTCGCTTTTGCCATTTCCCTGAACCGCCGGGTCTGATTGCGTAGTGCCAGGAGGTACTTGAAGACGTCTGGAGGGGTCTTTAGGGGGGCCATCTCCCAACCTTCTTTGACTAGGCTGAGGGGCCCTCGCACAGGGTGCCCGTACAGGAGTTCGAAAGGGCTAAAACCGAGGGACTTCTGGGGAACTTCTCGATAGGCGAAGAGGAGGCACGGAAGTAGTACATCCCACTGGCGACGGAGGGGCTCTTCCAATCCCCCAATCATTCCCTTGAGTGTGCGGTTGAATCGCTCAACTAGTCCGTTCCCTTGAGGATGATAGGGGGTCGTGAATCGGTAGGTGACCCCGCACTGTTGCCAGAGGGACTTCATATATTTCGAGATAAAGTTTGTGCCTCGGTCGCTGACGACTTCTCGGGGGAAACCCACCCGGGAGAAGATCCCCATTAAGGCCCGGCCGACCACCGGAGCTGTTACAGTTCGCAGGGGCACAGCCTCGGGGTAGCGGGTGGCATGGTCCACCAGTACCAGGATGAACCGATGTCCTTGTGCTGTGCGGGGGTCCAGGGGCCCCACAATGTCTATTCCTACCCTCTCGAACGGGGTGGTGACCACTGGGAAGGGTTGCAGAGGTGCTTTGAGCTTGCGGCCGCTCTTCCCGCTGGCCTGGCACGTGGGGCAGGACCGGCAGTGGTTGAGGACGTCGTTTCGCATCCTCGGCCAGAAAAAGTGGGTCACCAGGTGACTGTAGGTTTTGTCCTGGCCCAGGTGTCCAGCCAGGGGGACATCGTGGGCCAAATTTAGCAGGAAGTCTCTGAAACGGAGGGGCACCACCAGCACTCGACTGGCCCCTAACTCCGCGATTCTTTGTTCACTGTATAACAGGTCGTTATCCCAATAGACCCAATGGGCTCCGGTAGAGTCCCCTGCGCTCTGGGCGATGGCTTGCTGGCGGAGTCCCTCGAGGGAGGGACAGGTCTTCTGCTCCTAGCGGAACTGTTCCTGGGTGGGCCCCCCTTCTTGACGCCACTGAGCCAGGCCGGGAAGGTCCTGGGGCTGGGCGACCCCTTCGGGGGTTGGCTCTGGGGGGTCGGTATAGTCGGTGTCCTCTACTGGAGCGATCGGGGGAGGAGGTGCAGGCCATTTTGGTTCTTCTGGTCGGGGGATGGCACGGGCGGCCAGTCCGGGAGGCCCAGCATCCCCAGGTGCTCTCTTCTTTCGACGGCGGCCCACGGGGAACTCTCAAGATCATTCCCCAGGAGACAGTCCACGGGGGCATCATCCCGGACCGTCACCTTCAACATGCCGGAGACCCCTCCCCATTCGAAGGGGACGCAGGCCATCCGACATAGACTCTCGGAATTGTCGGCTGAGCGGACGGGGCAGAGAATGTTCGGCAGGATCTGCTCTGGTTTTACCAGGTGACAGCGGACGGCCGTCACACTGGCCCCTGTGTCACGTAGGGCTTTGGCCCGGCGCCCATTAATGTTCACCCACTGGCTATATTTTCTGGTGTTGGCGGGTAGGGGAGCCCGCGGGACCATGTCTTTTCCCCCTAGGCACGCTAGAACCATGGCGGCCGGTTCCCACTCTTGTTGTGCCTGCTCATATTCTTCTTGTTCCTCGGAGATTTGTTCTCCCCCCAGGGCGGCGGCAGCTACCTGGCGGGGTTTTGGCGTTTGGTTCTGCGGGCAGTTTGGGTCATTGGCGTAGTGGCCGACTCGCTGGCATCGGTGACACGTGACGTTGGCTCGGAACCCTGGGCGCATCGGGGGGTTGCCCCGGCCGGCCGGGGGCGGGGTGCTGGCCGCGGGAGTGGCCGGGACGGTGTCTCTCCCTCGCCCCTGGCCTCCTCCTCCTCCTCGGGGACGGTGCTGACCTTGGTTGTTCCGGTTTTGCTCGTGTGGCCCTCTCCGGCCCACTCGGGTGCTTTCCCACCGGTCAGCTTCGGCGGCGAGTTGCCGTGGGTCAGTCAATTTACTGTCGAGGAGGTGCTGCCTGAGCTCGACGAAGCAGTTGTTAGACAGGTGCTCCCACACCATGAGATTAAAAAGTTGCTCGTAGGTCGTTACGTGGCTTCCCTTGATCCAACCCTCGAAGGCTCGGCTGAAATAGTTGACATATTCCACCCACGTTGTACCCGGGATCCGGGTGCAGTCCCGAAACCTCTGGTGGTACATTTCGGGTGTGAGCCCATATCGGGTGAGGAGGGCAGCCTTCATGTGGTCATAGGATGACATCTGATGGTCTGGGAGCTGCAGTAGGGCATCGCGGCCTTCGTTGACGAACCTCCCCCATAGGCCGGCTCCCCAGTCACTCCGATCGATCCGGTGGGAGGTCATGGCGATCTCGTAGGCTTTGAACCACTGTTGTATGTCGTCCTCTCGGACATACTCTCGGACAACATCCTTGGGGATGTGGACTTTCTTTTCGGTTGCTCCCGGGGTGCGCGGTCGCTCGGGCACCTCCGGTTCTTTGTTCTGCTTCCGTAGTTCTATTTCTGCCAGTTTGCGCTCGTGTTCGAATGTTAGTCTTTTTTCTTCGAGCTCTCTCTGCCTCTGTTTTTCTTCCCGTTCTTCTCGGAGCCGCAGATGTTCTAGGTTTAGTTTTTGCTCGGCTAATTTTAGTTCACCGTCCATTTTGAGTCGTGCCATTTCCAACTCATGTAATCTGTTTTTTTCTCTTTCTTGGATCTCTTCCTGCGAGAGGCCCATTCCTCGCTCCTCGGGAGCCGTGGCGTTCCTCTCCGATGCTGCACCGTTTTGGTCTGGGGATCCGGCGACCCCGGTTTCCGCCCACGACTCAATGGCGTGCTTAAAATCGTCTTTGGTACTCAGGCCGGTGGTAGCAATGCCTAGTTCCATGCAGAATTGTTTCAGTTCACGATGGCTATACTCTTCCAATTTATCCATCTGGAATTTCTCGGTGGATCCGCTCTCTTTGGTTGACATCGTGGTTTTGTCGTGGGGTGAGCTACTCTCTGTACGATTACGCGTTGATTCGGATCGCGCCGCTGGCCACCAATGTTAGACGGACCGGGAGGGTCGGCCGAGGACAAGGGGAGAGGTCTCCGGGGAGAGCCGTCTCCAGCGATCGTACAGATGAGTAACTTCCCCCCCGCAGATATACACCACACAAGGATAGGATTTAACGTTCTTTATAGGTGATTTCTTAAGGTACGATTAAATGGTACAAGGAGGTCTGGACTCAGGGGTCCCCTCGATTCTAGTCTCTTGGTTTGGGAAAAGGGGGTAGCGGGACAGTCTGGTTACCAATCTGGTAGCTGAGATGGTATGGTGGATAGCTCACAATCCTCGAGCTCGATGTTCTAGCTTGGACGGGCCGCTGCAGCGCCAGCAGGTCCCGGTGAAGGTGGTCGTTACACGGTCCGCGGCAGCGCCAGCAGGTCCCGATGAAGGTGGTCATTACAACGGTCCGCGGCAGCGCCAGCAGGTCCCGATGAAGGTGGTCGTTACAACGGTCCGCGGCAGCGCCAGCAGGTCCCGACGAGGATGGATGATGCAGAAGGCCGCGGCAGCGCCAGCAGGCAGGACGATAATTCACAAGGTAGAGCTACGGCAGCGCCAGTAGTCCGTCAAGGCTGAGTTCTTCTCGGTGTCTCTCGACTCCAGGATACAACTGCCTTCCTGCTCTGGAGCTGCCCTAGTTATAGGTCTGGTGCCCTTTGATGTCCGGACCCTCGCACTTGGAGGTCGGGGGGTCCGGGATGAGGGAGTCCAGACACCCAGCAGGGGGTGGAGCCAGCGCCTGGGGGAGCTGGAGGGCGATCGGCACCTGGCGGGGGAGAGCCATCGACACTTCTTTCTCCCATTGACCTGCCAAGTGGTCCGTTCACCTCCTGGGTGGATGGTGGTGCCGGGATGTCGGGGCCGGGCCAGGCCCAGGGTTAGGGTCGAGCTGAGGCCACGCGGCCTCGTGGCGCAGTGTCCAAAATGGCGGCTGATCCGGCCGGGGGAGCCGGTAGTGGTTCAGCCCCATGATACATGGATGTCCGGGGGCAGGAGTTCCGTTGGGAGACGGGGTGCGGGTTGCCCTTGTGGGTAACACCTGGGAGTCCGGGGCTTGGGCCTTGTCATGCGGGGAGGGAGCAAGCCCTTCATGTGGCCTGTCCAACACCAGTGGTCTGCTGGATTGAGAAAGCTGGTTATTCAAAGAAATCAAAGTACTTTTCACGAGAGGTCGTCGCATTTTTCAATGGTCGGTGGAGTTAATTTCCGGTGAGGTTCTAAGGCCGCCCAGCCAGTCAGATGCCATCTCTGATAGGTCAAAGAAGCGGGTTTTTCCTTCAATATCAACTCTCAGGTGCGCAGGAAAGAGCATGGCATATTTGAGACCTTTTCCCCTCAGTCTGCGCTTACCATCTAGGAAGAAACGTTGCCGCATTTGCACTGCCCTGGTGAAGTCAGGGAAGAAAGTAATTTCCGAGTCGTCTAGGCGGATCGGAGGGGCGACCCTCACTGCTTGTAAAATCGTGTCTCTATCTCTGTAATTAAGCAGCCGGGCCAGTATTGGACGGGGGGGGGCTCCCTGCTTCGGGCGACCCCCAGGCACTCTGTGTGCTCTTTCAATCTCAAACAATTTGGAGAGGCCCTTTGGCTGCAGCTTTGTCATGATAAGATCTTCAATAAACAGATCAGTAGCGGGACCCTCCGATTTCTCCGGCACGCCAAGGTCGCGGATGTTATTGTGTCTCAGGCGCCCTTCATAGTCGTCCAGTTTGTCCTCCACAGACTTACAGAATGTTCGTGGTTCCCCAACATCTGTTTGTAGTTGCGAAGTGTCTTCCACAAGGCTAGCGGTGGTAAGCTCCAACTGCTTGACCTTCTCTCTGTACTTTGCGAGATCAGCTCTGATTAATGTCACTTCCGAGGAGAGGATGTCAATAGACGTGCGGACCCCTGTGATAGCAACCATAAGTCCTTCATGGTGGGCTCAGTAGGATCATGCTCGGCTCCGCCCTGCGGCTTGTCAACATCCACCTTTCGCTCCGGCAGGTCTGTCTTCGGGCAGGCGTAGCGATCAAGCTTGCTTTGCTGGGACGTCTGGGGGCCCCGAGTTGGACATATTGAGGTTATTGTTGTATCCCCGGAAGGAGAGGTAGACTGCATGGCAATCAGGATAACCAAAAGTCAAAGCCCCCTCACCCAAGCACCAGCGAGAGTCAATAAGCGAAAGTCCAACCAGTAAGGTTGCCAAGCGGGTGGTTGGTTGTGTGGGCGCTGCTGCCAGTTCTTGCAGTGATTGTCACACACTCTTTAGGCTGCGGGGACTCTCTCAGCCATGAACCGCCAACCCTCTTGAGGTATATGAAGCTCAAGGAATATCAGGGCGGGGGGGAGATGGGGCACCACACTAAAGGGCACTGCTAGCCGACAGCGCTGACATTAGAGGATGAAGAAAATGCCTGCCCCACCTGCCCGCAATTCAACCCCTCCGACTCACCCCAATGTGTGCTGAAGAATATGCCCGGGTGGTACACAGCTGCAGAGATCACTCTTGGAAGTTGCAGCACAATATTGTTGTGGCTCAGGGGCTCCAAATCATGCCCACGGCCGGCCAGCACTCTCCACTAAAATTTAGACCCACCAGGATGTCCAATGGCCTCAGGAACACCTCGTGGTAGATTCAGCCATGCCGGGACCTCACACACGCCCTCAGGCGGCACCCAGCAAGGCTCCGCACAGCTGTGTCTCGGAGTTGGCCGCAGATGGTTTCCGGTGATCCGAGGTCGCGTGAAGTAAAGTACCACACCGCTCACCAGACAGAGACCCGCTCGGGGCTCCGGCCCGGCTGACGGGGCCTGGCATCAGTGGTACAGGTTCGGCCCACAGTTCTCGGGCGGCAGGCCGGGTTGCGGGACTAAAATCTCGCCGCATCAGTGGTAACATAAGGTGGAGGCGAACGCTACCCCCCAATTTTCTCCGCCTCCCTGAGTTAGAGGGGGGGAGGGGGCTGCCCCTCTCTTGATGTCCGTGGCGGCTGGCTCCACAAATCGAGACCCCGGCTTTTCAGGGCAGAGGGCCGCAGACATCGGTGGATTTTTCTCTGGTCTCCTGTGTCCGCATTTGGTCGGGATTTTGGCCGTGAGCACCGCTTCTCCTCCAGCGCTGATTCCACACACAGTGGAAGTCGGATCAGTGTTGGGGATAGACGAGGTGGAAAGGAGGCTCCGGAGAGACCCTAGAGAGTGGCCATGCTGTCTCGCCGTGAAGCCACGCCCCCCATTGAGACTTTTTAATGTTAAATCACTTCAAAAAAATGGATTGTATATTTCCCGCAATAACAGTGGAGGGATCAAAGACATGGATACGAGACTAACCAATTCCTCTTTCCCTATCATTCACAGCGTCCAATCAAAAACCAGCTATGACTTTAAATAGTACCGTCATACATCTGTTGTTTGATTTCATGTGAGCTGGAAGAAGGCAGAAAGCCGAAACGCGTCCTCGCTAATAAATGGACTAAATGAACCCCATGAGTGCTGTGTGTGTTTTCAGGACACAGGAGCTTTGATATTTTAAATGGACCCACCTCCATTTTTTACTTGCACCCATCACTAAGAGTGCTGCATACGCCAAGGTGGACATCGGAGCGGAGAATGTTGTTGGCGTTCTGCACCGCCACAATGGTATCTGAGGCACTAGCGTTGACATAGTCACCCGTCATTCAGACTGGTGGAGATCCGGATATTTACCGACTCCTGCGCGGGGTGCCATAGAGCCAGGTGGTTGATGAGGGGTATTTCTAAGAGTGTCACCGAAACAACGTGATAAGGTACTCTACATTTACAGCTGCGAAGAGAGGAGATAGGTAACTCTTGGACAAACTGTATATTTCTGAAGTGTCCCATTGTGGTTCAATAAGTAAAAACTGCATTAGTCATTGAGACTTTTTAATGTTAAATCACTTCAGAAACATGGATTGTATATTTCCCGCAATAACAGCGGAGGGATCAAAGACATGGATACAAGACTAACCAATCCCTCTTTCCCTCTCATTCACAGCGTCCAATCAAAAACCAGCTATGACTTTAAATAGTACCGTCATACATCTGTTGTTTGATTTCATGTGAGCTGGAAGAAGGCAGAAAGCCGAAACGCGTCTTCGCTAATAAATGGACTAAATGAACCCCGTGAGTGCTGTGTGTGTTTTCAGGACACAGGAGCTTTGATATTTTAAATGGACCCACCTCCATTTTTTACTTGCACCCATCACTAAGAGTGCTGCATGCGCCAAGATGGACATCGGAGCGGAGACTGTTGTTGGCGTCCTGCACTGCCACAATGGCATCTGAGGCACTAGCGTTAACATAGTCGCCAGTCATTCAGACTGGTGGAGATCCGGATAATTACTGACTCCTGCGCGGGGTGCCAGAGGGCCGGGTGGTTGATGAGGGGTATTTCCAAGATTGTCACCGAAACAACGTGATAAGGTACTTTACATTACAGCTGAGAAGAGAGGAAAAAGGTAACTCTTGGACGAACTGTATATTTCTGAAGTGTCCCATTATGGTACAATAAGTAAAAACTGCATTAGTCATTGAGACTTTTTAATGTTAAATCACTTCAGAAACATGGATTGTATATTTCCCGCAATAACAGCGGAGGGGTCAAAGACATGGATACGAGACTAACCAATCCCTATTTCCCTCTCATTCACTATGACTTTAAATAGTACAGTCATACATCTGTTGTTTGATTTCATGCGAGCTGGAAGAAGGAGGAAAGCCGAAACGCGTCCTCGCTAATAAATGGACTAAATGAACCTCGTGAGTGCTGTGTTTCAGGACTCAGGAGCTTTGATATATATATATATATGTATACATGCCAAGGTGTATTGAAGAATAAGTGGGTTTCTGAGTGTCTGAATGGATGATTTAGTAGGTGCGTGACTGACTGTATAAGTGAGTGATTAAACGTGTCTTACTGAATATATAGGTTAATGACTAAATTGTGTGAATGTCTGTATCAGTCTGTCAGTTGGTGTGTAAGAGGCTGCATGGGTTGGTAAGTAGCTACATGAGTGTCTATATGGGTTATTGATTGATTGCCTCAGTATCTGAATGGGTGCCTGAGTGTCTGTGTGGGTGGCTGGGTGGGTGTGTGACTTTGTGCATAGATGTGTGAGTGGGTGATTCACTGGGTGTATGAGTTCAAGAGTGCATCTGCGAAGGGCTGCATGGGTGGGTGAGTATGTGTATGGGTGTGTAGGTGAGTGTTGGTGAGTGTTTAGATGTCTCAGTGGTACATGTGTGAATAACTACATATGTGAAAGGCAGTATATGTAAGTGTTCGACTATATAAATGACTATATGTGAGAGTGAATGATTGTGAGATTGGATGTATAGATGAGTGTGTGCTTGTGTCAGTGATTGTATAGGAGAGTAAGTATGTGTTAGTATTTGTATGAATATGGGAGGTGGTATGTGAATCATTGTGTAGGTGAGTAAATGGGAGTGTGATTGATTCTTTGCATGACTGACTATGTGTGTCAGTAACTATGGGTGAGTGGCAGTGTGTGAGTGTCTGTATAGGTATATGAGTGCATATGATAGTGCTGTATTGATGAGTGACTGCATATATGAGTGACTGTATGGGTGAATGAGTAGATGTTTGCGTAGACCTAGGAATCAGTGAGTGGGTATGTAGCAATAGGTATTGGTGTTTCTTTGGTTTCGAAAATGGTAGTCTGTATTGTAGAGTGGGTGTATTAAAGATTTTATTAGGGTGTGAGGAGGTGCATCAGATTATCACGTGGATGATGTCATTGGTGATGTCATCAGTGATGTCATTTGAGATGTCATGAGTGATGTGCAGCAAGAGGCAATAGAGGTGCAGAAAGACACAAGAGTGGTGCAGAAAGAATCAAGAGAGGTACAGAAAGAGGGAAGACGAGTGCAGAAAGAAACAATGGGGTGCAGAAAGAGACAACAGGGGTGCAGAAAGAGGGAATAGATGTGCAGAAAGAGACAAGTGAGGTGTGGAAGGAGGCAAAAGAACTGCAGAAAGAGGCAAGAGAGTTGCAGAAACAGGCAACATGGGTGCAGAAAGAAGGAACAGGTTGGCAAACAGAGGCAAGAGAGGTACAGAAAGAGGGAAGAGGGATACAGAAAGAGAGAGTGAGGTTCAGAAAGAGGCAAGAGAGGTGCAGAAAAAGGCAATAGAAGTGCAGAAAGAAGAGAGTGAGGTGCAGAAAGAGGCAAAAGAAGTATAGAAAGAGGCAAGAGAAGTTCAGAAAGAAGCACTTGAGATGCTGAAAGTGGCAAGAGAGGTACAGAAAGAGGCTCGAGAGGTGCAGAAAGAGGCAAGAGAAGTGTAGAAAGAGTCAAGAGAGGTGCAGAAGGAAGAGAATGAAGTGCAGAAAGAGGCAAGTGAGGTGCAGAAAGAGGCAAGAGAGGTACAGAAACAGGCAAGAGAAATGCACAAAGAGGCAAGAGAAATGTACAAAGAGGCAAGAGAGGAGCAGAAAGAGGCAAGAGTGGTATAGAACGAAGCAAGAGAAGTACATAAAGAGACAAGTGAGGTGCAGAAAAGGGTAAGAGAAGTACAGAAAGAGGCAAGTGAAGTACAGAAAGAAGACAGTGAGGTACAGAAAGAGGAAGAAAGGTGCAGAAAGATGCAAGAGAAATACAGAAAGAGGCAAGAGAGGCACAGAAAGAAGAGGTTTGTGCACCATTAGAACCAATTTAACACCAATATTTAGCAATAAGTAACACATACCCATTCCAGCTTTGCAAATAGCTTACCACCACGCTGTAACAAATGAAGCTGCATTTTTGGGAACTGTTGAGCCGTTTGAGCTAGAAACAAGGCTTTGTTTGTTCAAATCTGCAGATTAGGCAGCAGATGATGGAATATTTAGCAAATGCGGAAAATGATTAATTATGTGAAAATTAGTGCAGCCCAACAGTCACATAATTCCAGTGTCCTGCTCATACCTCTAGGTCCAGAAGTGCTCCTCAGTGGTTCCTTCTTTTTTTGTGTCTCATTGAATTTATAGTTTAGCTTCTATGGAAACGAGGAAGACTAAACTTGAGGTTACCACTCCACAACACAGACTACAAAACTACATAATTACTCTCCAAAACACATAATACCACTCCACATAATTCCTATACACTAAATACCACATACTTTCTATTCACATAAATTCACTACACACAACATACATCCACTCGACACCCAAAAACATTAGTAAAAAACGTTTACATCTACAATGCCAATAGCTCTACCTCTTGCAAATGCGAAACCTATTACATTGCAAATGCTTCTTTAACTAGTAGTCACGTTTGCAGAGTGGTGGAGAAAAGATGCTGGGCCTCCGATTAGGACTGACAAACTCCACTGCGTAGGACTTATAGGAGGTACCAGGAGGGCTTCTTGGCCCCCAGAATCCCTCGGGACTAAAGTGAACTTCATCCCCCATCTCGTAGTCTGCCAGGAGGCGTGTTTGCCGAGTGGTGGAGAAAGGGGGTGTGGCCTTTGAAGACGTCTTAGCAATCCTACTGTGTGAGACTTACTGGAGGTAACAAGAGGGGTAGTTGGCCCCAAGGACATCCTTGGGGGTCAACTACCCCTCCTATTAACTCCAATAAGTACCACACAGCAGGATTGCTAAGTTCTCATAACAGGCCACGTCCCCTTTGCCCACCACTCTGCAAAAGTGCTCCCTGACGCACTCTTGGATGGGGATTGAAGTCCCCTTTGCTGCTGGGGGTCCTTAGGGGACAACTAGCCTATCTCTTACCGCCAGTAAGCCCCACACAGTGGGATTGCTGAGAGGTGGACACAGGCTATGACCCCTTTCTCCACCACTCTGCAAACGCACCTCCTGGTGCGCTCTTGGGGTCCTAGTTGGCCCCCAGGGTCCCTCAGGAATGAAGGGGACTTAATCCCTCAACTTAGAACGCACCAGGGAGCACGTTTGCAGAGTGTTTAAGGGAGGGGGCGGTAAGAGGCTTTTCTTTAAAAAAAAATATTTTTAGAAGAGTGGCTGTGTGGCCCCCCCTTTTTTAGTATTTTTTGGGCCCTGGGGACCCCATCCCCCAGGGCCTGGGTAGTTTTTTAAAATAAAAAAACAGAAGGGGGCCGTTTGGCCTCCCTTCCCTGGGCCACTATTGGCCCCGGGGACCCCATCCCCCGGGGCCTGCCAGCATTTAAAAAAAAAAGAATTTGGGGGAGGGAGGCCACGTGGCCCCCATCCTGAGGCCAATAATGGCCCGGGGACCCCATCCCTGGGGAATTGCCTCTTTTCGCCCGCAGAGACCGCGCCAATGGAATCGAAGGATGAATCGCCATCGTCCACAAGTCCACCCTCAAAGTCTCTACCAACTCCAGCGACACCCTCAACACCGCTGAAAAACTGCACTTCCAGATCCACACCGACTTCAACACCACCCTCAGAGGAACCATGATCTACAGATCCCCTGTACCCCAACCACAGTTCAGCGACTCCATCGCCGCCTTCGTCAGCACGCACGCCCTCGCATCCACGGACTACATCCTCCTAGGAGACCTCAACTTCCACCTCGAGAACAACAACAACACTAACTCCTCCACCCTGATCAACACCCTCGCCAACCTCGGACTCAGACAGCTTGTGACAACACCCACCTACTCTGCCGGCCACACACTGGACCCTATCTTCTTCGCTAGCACCCACGTCTCCTTCAGCCACACCTCCGAACTCCGCTGGACCGACCATCCACTTCACCTTCTGGAAACTCACCACGCACCACCGCACCCAACAGACCCCCCGCCGCTGCTGGAGCAAAGTCACCGAAGACCAGCTCACCACCACCCTCGCCCGGAGCCCTCCCACCGACCCCACCGATCCTGACGCCGCCACCAGCAACCTCAGATGCTGCATCAATGACTTTGCCAACACCCTCGCACCGGTCAAGAATGCCTCCAACAGACACACCAACAGGAACACCATCTGGTTCACCACGGACCTCCAGACCTCCAAGCAACTCTGCCGAAAACTGGAGAAGAAGTGGCACCACGACTAGACACCAGAGAACCTAGCAGCCCACAAGGACGCCCTACGCAAACATCATCACCTCATCAGAACTGCCAAAAAGACCTCATTCAAGGACCGCCTCGACAACAACGCACACAACAGCAAAGAGCTCTTCAACATTGTGAAGGAACTCTCCAACCCCAGCTCCAACATCAACGACATCCCACCATCGCAGGAACTGCAACGCCCTCACCTCCTTCTTCCACCGCAAGATCTCAGACATCCACGACAGCTTCAACAACCAGACCGCCACGCGGCCAATACCTCCACCGGAACCCACGGCCACCGCCCACAGCGACCCACTGCTCACATGGACTAACATCAATGACGATGACACCATCAAAATCATGAGCACCATCCACTCCGGCTCCCCATCTGACCCATGCCCCCACCACATCTTCATCAAAGCCCGCACCTCCATCGCACCCCACCTCCGCAAGGCCATCAACATCTCCTTCGAAACCAGGACCTTCCCGGAGAGCTGGAGGCACGCCCAAATCAACGCCCTGCTCAAGAAACCCAAGGCAGACCAGAGGGACCTGAAGAACTTCCGGCCCATCTCTCTGCTCTCTTTCCAGGCAAAAGTCATCGAGAAGACCGTCAACAAACAGCTGACCCACTACCTTGTGGAAAACAACGTCCTGGACCTGTCCCTGTCTGGCTTCCGCAGCAACTACAGCACTGAAACGGCTCTCATCGCCGCCACCGACGACATCAGGGCCCTGCTGGACAGCGGCGAGACCGCGGCCCTCATCCTCCTGGACCTCTCAGCTGCTTTCAACACGGTCTGCCACCACACCCTACGCACCCACCTCCACGATGCAGGAATCTGCTGCAATGCACCTCCTCCTTCCTCTCCAACAGAACGCAGAGCGTCCGACTGCCCCCCTTCCGATCCAAAGCCTCCAAGATCATCTGCGGCGTACCCCAAGGATCATCCCTCAGCCTGACCCTGTTCAACATTTACATGGCCCCTCTCACCCGCGTCGTCAGACTGCACGACCTCAACATCATCTCCTATGCCGATGACACACAGCTGATCCTCTCTCTCACCAAAGACCCACGTACCGCCAAAACCAACCTCCACGAAGGAATGAAAGCCGTCGCCGAGTGGATGAAGAACAGCCGCCTGAAACTGAACTCCGACAAGATGGAGGTCCTCATCCTCGGATCCACCCCCTCAGCATGGGACGACTCCTGGTGGCCAACTGCCCTGGGTGCAGCCCCAACACCCACCGACCACGCACGCAACCTGGGAGTTATCATCGACTCAACTCTCTCCATGTCCAAGCAAGTCAACTCCGTCTCATCCTCCTGCTTCAACACCCTCCGCATGCTCCAAAAAATCTTCAGGTGGATCCCCACTGACACAAGAAGAACTGTCACCCAGGCCCTCGTCAGCAGCAGGCTGGACTACGGAAACGCCCTCTACACGGGAGACCCTGCCAAACTGCTGAAAAGACTGCAACGCATACAGAACGCCTCTGCACGCCTGATCCTCGACATCCCTTGCCACAGCCACATCACACCCCACCTGAGAGACCTGCACTGGCTTCCCGTCAACAAGAGGATCACCTTCAAACTCCTCACCCACGCACACAACACCGGACCAATATACCTCAACAAACGACTCACCTTCTACACCCCGAACCGCCAGCTCCGCTCCGCCGACCACTGGCGGCAGATCATTCTCCTACCTCGCCGCCAAGTACTGGAACGACCTCCCCATCCTCCTATGGCAGACCGAAGACCTCCTGACCTTTAGGAGGCTACTCAAGACCTGGCTGTTCGAGCAGTAGCAGCTACCCCCTCTCCCTCAGCGCCTTGAGACCCTTACGGGTGAGTAGCGTGCTTTATGAATGCCTTGATCGATTGATTGATTTTTATTTCTTTAAGTACGGGAGGGGGGCCGCATGGCCCCCCTTCCCTTTGCCCCTTCTTGCCCCGGGGAACCCATCCCCTGGGGCCTGGCAAGCCTGGATTTTTTGGGGGGGTGTGTGGCTCCCCCCTCAGGACAATTATGGCCCCGGTTACCCCAACCCCCGGGGCCGGCCTTCCGTTTGCATTTTTTAAAATAAATAATATAAGGGGGAGGGGGCTGAGTGGCCCCCCCTCCCAGGCTACTTCTGGGCCCCTGGGAATGCCTTCCCCCGGGTCTGGCCCTCACGTTGATGACTGCGGGGGAGCCCCATTGCCTCCGTGGTCTTAGCCAGCTCCCCGCCTCCTGCTAGAGCTGGCATTGCTTTTGGGTAAGGGGAGCTGCTAACAAGAAATTCTGCTTTGCTTCATGGAAGAAAGAGCAGCTTTCCTGCTCTCGCTTCCAAGAAGCCAAGCAGTGTTTGCTATGGCAGGGCGGGGACCGTGCTCCCGCTCTGCCATAGCAAATGGCAATCCCACGGGGTGGGCACCCCTGGACATAGCAGGAGCTGGCCCCGGGGGGGTGGTGGTCCCTAGGGCCATTGAGGGCTCCAGGAGTGGGGCCGTGCGGCCCCTCTCCCTTTGTAAAAATAGCCCCGGGGAGGTGGTGGTCCCTGGGGACGGGTCCATTTACACATTCAATGCCCTGGGGAGGTGGTTGATCCCTGGGGCAGTGTCAGGGTGCTTGAGCCCCCCACACTAATTATTTGTCAAGGCCTTGTGGGAAGTTGGTGGGCCCCGGAGCTTGGGGGGCCTGTTAGGCCCCCACCCTATTTTAATAACAGCCCATGGAGGTGGCGGTCACCGGACGTTGGGGGCACGAGGCCCCATGCCCTTATATAAATAAAGACCCTGGAGGTGGTAGTCCCTGGGGCTGCGGGGGGAGCTTCGTGCCTCCCGCACATTACGGATAAAGCCCCAGGGAGGTGGCGGTCCCCAGGCCTACACATTGCCCCCGGGACCTGGCCCACCCGGGGGCTTAAGGAAAACAAAGTGCGGGAGGCCGCACTTTATTAATTTTTAATTTATATTCTCAGCCAGATTCGCGCACCCAGTGCAAATTCAGCAAATTATGGTACCCCCTGAGCAGGCCTAGGGGGTCAGGGTGTTTCTACCCTGCCCCCTTTTCTTATTTTTATCATTTATTTAACTGTTTTCTTGTGACTCGGTTACCGAGTCACAAGATGGCTGCAAACACATCCTGGTTTGGAGTGTTGGCAGCCAATCAGAATGAAGCTCTAGCTCAGGGAGATTCGCAAATCCTCCTCAGTGCTCAGATATCGATATTTTAATTTTTTGAATTTCTCAGGAACTTCTGAACGGATTTACACCATTTATAAAAAAAAGGCCGCTTTCTGAACCAAGAGCTACCTTTTTTGCCACATTTGGTGTAATTCTGTTCAGCAGTTCAGGCTGTAGCCTGTTCCATAATTCCTATGGAAATTAACATGTGAAAACACCTTTTGGGCCCCCCTTGTTTCTCGACCCCCGCTTGACGAATCACCCCCAAACTTTCAAGGCAGGAGCTGACCTGAGCTGTCATTAGTTTGGAAAATTTTGAGAAGATTCGTCAGGGGCGTCAAAGATATTGGCAAAAGAAAAAACACTTTTTGAATAGAAACAAGGTCCTAAGTGTAAGGTAAGTGTTTTCTAAACCTTACTGAGTGTCAAACATATATAGTAAGGTAACTGGTGGTGGGAGTGCCTGTATGGGTGAGTGAGTGGGTATGTAAGTAGTGTATAGAAAAGTTACTGGGTATGTGAGAGACTGTAAACATGAGAGAGTGGGTGTGTAAGTTTTTATATAGATGAGCGAGTGGGTGTGTCAGTGGGTATATGAGTAAGTGAGTGACTGTGTGAGTATGTTTATGGGTGAGTGAGTTGGTATGCCAGTAGTTATAAATGCTGAATGAGAGGGTGCATGAGTGGCTGAATGGGTGTCTAAGCATGTACATAAGTGTCTGTATGGTTGAGTGACAGGGTACATGAGTGGCTGTCTGGGTGTATCAATGAGTATGTGAGTGTGTGTATGGGTGAGTGAGTGGGTATGTGAGTGGCTGTATGTGTGAGTGAATGGGCATGTGAGTGCCTGTATAGGTGAATACGTGAGTGTCAGAGATGTTGTATGAGAGAGTAGGTTCTTGTCTGAGTGACTACATATATTAGTGTATCTATGAGTAACTGAGTGGCTCTGTCAGTAATTGTATGGGTGAGTTAGTGGCTGTGTAAGTGACTGTATGGGTGAGTGAGTAGTTGTGTGAGTAGTTGTATGAGTAATTGATTTAGTGTGTCAGTAGCTGTATGGGTTTATGAGTGCTTACGTAATTGTGTCTATGTCTTTATGACTAGATGTTTGAGTGGCTGTATTGGTAAGTGAGTATGTGCATGAATGACTGTATATGTGAGTTAGTGACTGTTTTACTGGCTGTGTAGGTGAGTTGATGTGTTACTGGCTGTATGGATCAGTGAGTAGGTATGTGAGTGTTTGTATGGGTCTGTGAATAGGCATGTTACTGGTTGTGTGGGAGTGAGTATATGAGATGTTGTATGGGGTGTAAGTGGGTGTGTTAGTGATTTTGAGGATTATGTCATCAGTGATGTCATATGAGATGTCATCAGTGATGTCATTTGAGATGTCATCAGTGATGTCACTGACCATGTCATGAGCGATATAATATGCGAGGTCATAAGCAGTGCATTGTGGGGTAATGAGTTATAGTTAGTTCAGGTAACTATAACTACTGAATTTTCTGGCTTTGTACGAGTGAAATGTCAGCCTAACTATAACGTCTCTGTAACCTAAGGTTTTTTAAATTCTATTTTGTAACTATAAATGGTTTGTCTCTTTTCCTTTTTTCACTGGATTTGTAAAGTTTTTATCATTCTATTTCCTAACTATAACGTCCCTGTAACCTTTGTTTTTTACAGGGAATTTCCAAGCTTAATTTTATTTTAATTCCAATCTATAATGTCGGTGTATCCTTTGGCTTTTTTAACTGAATTTGTAAGGTTTTTAAGATTCTATTAACTAACTTTAATGTCCATATTAGTTATTTGTTTTAGGTGAACTTTTCTATTTTTTTCTATAATTAGATATTTGTACATTTTATTTGCATTGTGCACCACTTATTCTTGTATTTGTCATGTAACTGTTTCTGCATTCCTCAGAGACCATAACATGGGCTCTATCAACAACAACCCACATTTTAACATACAGGGAATCTGTCGAAGTGATAGAGTTCACGTTACAGACTAAGACAACAGGGTGTGTCTAAGCAACCTGAAACTCCGCATCCGGTATTATGTGTAGCTGTTATATACACAGAATCAACACAAAGGGGCCCATTACGATGGAGGGCGGACACCGTAACGGTAAATGGGACCGACCTCCAGGGGTGCGGCGGTCCCGCTCTGCCCATTAGGATGCGACCGCCACCCTGGTGGTCGCATCCCGCATATTTAACATTGTGGTGGGCGGTGCTGTAAGCAGAACCCGCCACAATGTTAAAAATGCAAATTGTGCATTGGCATGCACAACGTGACAGGCACCGTGCGGTGCCTGCCACCTTGTGTATGCCAATGAAGGAGGGTACCATAGGTACCCCACAAGTGTAGACTCCACCCCCCTGGGGGCCAGCAACGGGCACCCAAAGCAATCTCTGCCGGCCTCTCCATGGTGGCATCGCTGCCATGGAAAGGCCTTTCTGAATGCCCATGATAATATGGGACACCGCCACCATATTGTCTCCCTTTTCTGCACGGTCGGCAATCCGACCTGCGGAAAAGTGGTGGACGGACTTTCCGTTTGCCGCGTTACCCCCCGCCATGCTAATTTGGTTGGGGGTAAATGGCGGGCAGGCAGGGAGTTATTGTGGGCAGATCGCCACTGGCGGTCGGGAGGTGGCAATCCTCCCGCGATCATAATGACCCCCATAGTCTCTTGTCAGAGCCCTCCTCCCAGTGCCCAAATGATGGCTAATTTTCTTTAAAAAGAGGGCTTTTCCCCCCAATTTTTAGAAATATTCACAGCAAAATTGTGATGGTTGTGAATAACTCGCAAACACGGAAAACAAGAGCAGACATTCAAGGACCATGAGCACATTCAAAAATTACAACTAAAGAAATTAATTCTAAACATGGCACTAAATATATTACTATATACATGGCTGTTTAAAAACATGTTTAAACTCTTGTTTTTGTACTGTGCTTCATTAAAAACCATCTTCAAAGACAATTTCCTATTTTTGTAGTTACACCAGGAGTCACAAGGATGTCGATAACTGCACCGATGACACCTTTTTTGCAAAGTGTAAAACATATATGCACACAATTTACAGTATTTTGGGCACTAGGGGTTTATTACTGTGCAGTTCAAGCTCATGTTTTTCTAGTGAGTTTCTATAAAAACCATCTTTAAAACCTATTTTCTGTGTTCTCAGAGACTCCCGGAGACGAGATGACGCCGCTAACTGTGATGATCGCAATAATGCAAATAAAAGCAGGAATTAAATATCCACCACCACATTCAAAATGTATAACCATATAATTAATTCTAACCATCACACAAGAGACATTACTATCTAAATAACTCTATAAAAACATTTATTCGTCTCTCAATATCTTAATAACAGTGGTGCCAATTACGATCCGGTAAAAAAATTCCCCGTGCGACTCGTATCCGGTCTTTTTACCGTACGAATCGTACAAGTGCCGTACAAACTGCCAATCACGATTCGCATGGTAAAAAGTCCATACGAACCGCATTGGGAATGATTTCCCACACGTCCTCGGGTCGGAAAATGTGTCCGACACGTCCTCGGACGATTTATCGTACAAATGTGAAAAGTGATGTCCGACCGAGGAATCACGATCCATCCCGTGCGTCCGATGTTACAACCGTATGGAAAAAACACCGTCCGCACCGAACTCCCATAGCAACCATGGAGACATGTGCCCGCATATGCTCCCAACACTCCCCCCCGCCCCCGTACGTCCGAGACGTACCCCCGTGTATGTACACCCCCACCCGTGTATGTACACCCCTGTACGTTCGAGTCGTACCCCCACCCCTGTACGTGTCCGACCCCCGTGTATGTACACCCCTGTACGTTCGAGTCGTACCCCCACCCCTGTACGTGTCCGACCCCCGTATATGTATACCCCTGTACGTTCGAGTCGTACCCCCACCCCTGTACGTGTCCGACCCCCATGTATGTACACCCCAGTACGTTCGAGTCGTACCCCCACCCCTGTACGTGTCGTACCACCGTCAATGTACACCCCAGTACGTTCGAGTCGTACCCCAACCCCTGTACGTGTCGTACCACCATGTATGTACACCCCAGTACGTTCGAGTCGTACCCCCACCCCTGTACGTGTCCTACCCCCGTGTATGTACACCCCAGTACGTTCGAGTCGTACCCCCACCCCTGTACGTGTCGTACCCCCGTGTATGTACACCCCAGTACGTTCGAGTCGTACCCCCACCCCTGTACGTGTCCGACCCCCGTGTATGTACACCCCTGTACGTTCGAGTCGTACCCCCACCCCTGTACATGTCCGACCCCCGTGTATGTACACCCCTGTACGTTCGAGTCGTACCCCCACCCCTGTACGTGTCCGACCCCCATGTATGTACACCCCAGTACGTTCGAGTCATACCCCCACCCCTGTACGTGTCGTACCACCGTCAATGTACACCCCAGTACGTTCGAGTCGTACCCCCACCCCTGTACGTGTCGTACCACTGTCAATGTACACTCCTGTACGTTCGAGTCGTACCCCCACCCCTGTACGTGTCCGACCCCCGTGTATGTACACCCCAGTACGTTAGAGTCGTACCCCCACCCCTGTATGTGTCGTACCACCGTCAATGTACACCCCAGTACGTTCGAGTCGTACCCCCACCCCTGTACGTGTCTGACCCCCATGTATGTACACCCCAGTACGTTCGAGTCGTACCCCCACCCCTGTACGTGTCGTACCACCATCAATGTACACCCCAGTACGTTCGAGTCGTACCCCCACCCCTGTACGTATCCTACCCCGTGTATGTACACCCCAGTACATTTGAGTCATACCCCCACCCCTGTACGTGTCGTACCACCGTCAATGTACACCCCAGTACGTTCGAGTCGTACCCCCACCCCTGTACGTGTCCTACCCCGTGTATGTACACCCCAGTACGTTCGAGTCGTACCCCCAACCCTGTACGTGTCCTACCCCCGTGTATGTACACCCCAGTATGTTCGAGTCGTACCCCCACCACTGTACGTGTCCTACCCCCGTGTATGTACACCCCAGTACGTTCGAGTCGTACCCCCACCCCTGTACGTGTCCTACCCCCGTGTATGTACACCCCTGTACGTTCGAGTCGTACCCCCACCCCTGTACGTGTCCGACCCCCGTGTATGTACACCCCTGTACGTTCGAGTCGTACCCCCACCCCTGTACGTGTCCGACCCCCATGTATGTACACCCCAGTACGTTCGAGTCATACCCCCACCCCTGTACGTGTCGTACCACCGTCAATGTACACCCCAGTACGTTCGAGTCGTACCCCCACCCCTGTACGTGTCGTACCACTGTCAATGTACACTCCAGTACGTTTGAGTCGTACCCCCACCACTGTACGTGTCCTACCCCCGTGTATGTACACCCCAGTACGTTCGAGTCGTACCCCCACCCCTGTACGTGTCCTACCCCCGTGTATGTACACCCCTGTACGTTCGAGTCGTACCCCCACCCCTGTACATGTCCGACCCCCGTGTATGTACACCCCTGTACGTTCGAGTCGTACCCCCACCCCTGTACGTGTCCGACCCCCATGTATGTACACCCCAGTACGTTCGAGTCATACCCCCACCCCTGTACGTGTCGTACCACCGTCAATGTACACCCCAGTACGTTCGAGTCGTACCCCCACCCCTGTACGTGTCGTACCACTGTCAATGTACACTCCAGTACGTTCGAGTCGTACCCCCACCCCTGTAAGTGTCCGACCCCCGTGTATGTACACCCCTGTACGTTCGAGTCGTACCCCCACCCCTGTACGTGTCCGACCCCCGTGTATGTACACCCCAGTACGTTAGAGTCGTACCCCCACCCCTGTATGTGTCGTACCACCGTCAATGTACACCCCAGTACGTTCGAGTCGTACCCCCACCCCTGTACGTGTCTGACCCCCATGTATGTACACCCCAGTACGTTCGAGTCGTACCCCCACCCCTGTACGTGTCGTACCACCATCAATGTACACCCCAGTACGTTCGAGTCGTACCCCCACCCCTGTACGTATCCTACCCCGTGTATGTACACCCCAGTACATTTGAGTCATACCCCCACCCCTGTACGTGTCGTACCACCGTCAATGTACACCCCAGTACGTTCGAGTCGTACCCCCACCCCTGTACGTGTCCTACCCCGTGTATGTACACCCCAGTACGTTCGAGTCGTACCCCCACCCCTGTACGTGTCCTACCCCCGTGTATGTACACCCCAGTATGTTCGAGTCGTACCCCCACCACTGTACGTGTCCTACCCCCGTGTATGTACACCCCAGTACGTTCGAGTCGTACCCCCACCCCTGTACGTGTCCTACCCCCGTGTATGTACACCCCTGTACGTTCGAGTCGTACCCCCACCCCTGTACGTGTCCGACCCCCGTGTATGTACACCCCTGTACGTTCGTCATACCCCCACCCCTGTACGTGTCCGACCCCCGTGTATGTACACCCCAGTATGTTCGAGTCGTACCCCCACCCCTGTACGTGTCGTACCACCGTCAATGTACACCCCAGTACGTTCGAGTCGTACCCCCACCCCTGTACATGTCCTACCCCCGTGTATGTACACCCCTGTACGTTCGAGTCGTACCCCACCCCTGTACGTGTCCGACCCCCGTGTATGTACACCCCAGTACGTTCGAGTCGTACCCCCACCCCTGTACGTGTCGTACCACCGTCAATGTACACCCCAGTACGTTCGAGTCGTACCCCCACCCCTGTATGTGTCCGACCCCCATGTATGTACACCCCAGTACGTTCAAGTCGTACCCCCACCCCTGTACGTGTCGTACCACCGTCAATGTACACCCCAGTACGTTCGAGTCGTACCCCCACCCCTGTACGTGTCGTACGACCGTCAATGTACACCCCAGTACGTTCGAGTCGTACCCCCACCCCTGTGCGTCTCGTACCACCGTCAATGTACACCCCAGTACGTTCGAGTCGTACCCCCACCCCTGTACGTGTCCTACCCCCGTGTATGTACACCCCTGTACGTTCGAGTCGTACCCCCACCCCTGTACGTGTCGTACCCCCGTGTATGTACACCCCAGTACGTTCGAGTCGTACCCCCACCCCTGTACGTGTCCTACCCCCGTGTATGTACACCCCTGTACGTTCGAGTCGTACCCCCACCCCTGTACGTGTCGTACCCCCGTGTATGTACACCCCAGTACGTTCGAGTCGCACCCCCACCACAACCTCCTAAGTACGGAGCGCACCCCAGGCCCCAACATCACAACCGCATGTACGAGTCGTACCAAGCCACACACAAGGACAGCACCATACAACCAAATGGCCCATGTACACACGCTAAAAACGCACGTACACAACCAGGACAAAACAAAACAACACAAGAATACACCATTCGAATGGCACAAAGCCACAAAACATGTCCAACAAACACTAAAAAAACACATTCACTGACCTGCAACTGCCAAAAACAAACAGAGGCCCAAAACACCACCACTCCTTATAACACACCCACCCAAACTTCAAACACAGCCACACCCACCAATGGACCAATAAAAAGGGCCCACACACACAAACCATGAGCCTTTGCAACAGACTCACTGCTGCCAGACCCCTCAGACAACCTACAGCACCATACTACAAGCTTCACCACACCTTACACTTGCACACCTTCACACAACCACCTTCAAAAACACACCCTCATCACATTCACACACACACACACCTGCACAACCACACCCACACACCCACAACCATCCACACCCCCCCCCATCCACACCCACACCCCTCACCATGCCCACTAACAAGAATCCAAAGTTCAGTAACCGAGAGTTGGAGGTCCTTGTCGATGAAATCCTCAGAGTCGAGCCACAGCTCTTTGGAACATTGGTCAGACAGACCAGCATGGCAGCGAAAACAGCCATGTGGCAGACCATTGTCGATGCTGTGAATGCTGTTGCAGACACCAGAAGGACCAGGCATGAATGCCAAGCCAGGTGGTACGATCTGCGGAGGAGGGTCCGAGCCAAGATGCTAGAGGAACACAACCAGGCCAACGCCACTGGAGGAGGGCCCTCCCGCAGACCCGTACACTACCAGCCCTGGGAGGAGAGGGTGATGGCCATACAGCCGGTGGAGGCAGTCGAAGGATTAGGAGGATTCCGAGACCCGGGTGAGTACACAAACAACGCACCTCACATGGGGGGAACGTCATCCACAACCAAAATCACTAACAGGCATGCAACCACCCCAAGCTATCGCATGACTCAACCACACTCCATGAACACGCACAAGCCACTGCCGCCACCATGCCCCATGCACCCAGCTGGACAATGTCAAGTCACAGGCCACAGAAGACACCAACACATGACACGGTAACCTGGATGGCGGGAGGGTGGGCCACAAAATTCACATAGTGCAACTCAGAAGCAGACAACAATGCCCTCTGCCCATATGGCCTAGGTCACAGCCATACAAACACTGTGTCCCCACACAGGAAAGACTCGCCAGCAAATGGCGGAGGCCTTGCATCAACACATGGGGGTGAAGGCACTGTTTTGCACATGACAGCAGCTAATGAACATTGTGAAAGAGTGGCAGCACACACCACCACAGCAGCAGCGCAGAGACACACACTACACCCAATGGGTGCCTGGAGATCAGAAACAAACTCACATCAACAAGCCAAGTGCCATTCAAAGATCTGCTAACAGTGTGTGCCCAGGAAGCTGGGCTGAGGTGACAGAGGGTGACACACAGAGGGAGGGAGAGGGGGACAGAGAGGGAGGGAGAGGGGGACAGAGAGGGAGGGAGACACTGGGAGACGGACAGAGGGAGGAGGCTGACACACGGCGGGAGGGAGAGGGGACAGAGAGGGAGGGAGAGGGGGACAGAGAGGGAGGGAGACACAGGGACACGGACAGAGGGAGGAGGCTGACACACGGAGGGAGGGAGAGGGGGACAGAGAGGGAGGGAGAGGGGGACAGAGAGGTAGGGAGACACAGGGACACGGACAGAGGGAGGAGGCTGACACACGGAGGGAGGGAGAGGGGGACAGAGAGGGAGGGAGAGGGGGACAGAGAGGGAGGGAGACACAGGGACACGGACAGAGGGAGGAGGCTGACATACGGAGGGAGGGAGAGGGGGACAGAGAGGGAGGGAGAGGGGGACAGAGAGGGAGGGAGACACAGGGACACGGACAGAGGGAGGAGGCTGACACACGGAGGGAGGGAGAGGGGGACAGAGAGGGAGGGAGAGGGGGACAGAGAGGGAGGGAGACACAGGGAGAGCAAATCAGCCGTGTGGTGTGTGGGAATGTCTGCTGGTCAGCAGGTAGACTGCGTGCATGTAGCCAAGGGTGGCCAGTGCCAGAGCGTACAGGCGTGTGTACGGCCCGTCCCACTACGAGTACGCATACGCGAGGACACCCATAGTGACAGGGAGCGTACAGGCGTGTGTACGGCCCGTACCACTACGAGTACGCATACGCGAGGACACCCATAGTGACAGGGAGCGTACAGGCGTGTGTACGGCCCGTACCACTACGAGTACGCATACGCGAGGACACCCATAGTCATAGTGCACGTAGGCACGAGTGTACGGGCCGTTGCTATGCATTTGGGGTGCCCTAGGGCCCCGGAATGCACCGTACCTGTGTGTGAAGCTCCACATTACATAGGGGACACATGAGGGACAAGTATTGAGGCCTACATGCATGCTGGTTGTCATGGAGACCAAGTTCAAATTTTGAAGTGTGTTGTGGTGGGTGCATGCTTACGTCTGGGTGTATGTGGGACAGGCATGGGAGTGGGAAGTGTGGAAGGGGCAGGGGTAGGGGGTGGGACGTAGCGCTGCAGGAGACCCACTGCTGCAGTCAGTGTGGAGTCTATGGACCTCAGCAAGTTGCGTTGGTCAGCCTGCGATGAATGAATGCCCTCCAAGTATGCCTCCATGTTGTTGAGGACCTGGCTGTGGCCATGGAGGACATTAAGGATCGCAGTCTGACCAATCTGCTACTGCCGCTGGATGTCCACAGACTCAGCATTGGCGGCAGCAGTGGAGACAGGGGCAGGGGGTGCGGTGCCTGGCAGGAAGGAGACATGTGGTGACCGGGCACGTTGGGAAGGGACACGAGCACGTGGGAGGCGGCTGATGCCAATGGAGGGGCGGTGCGAGATGTAGGGCTGCTGTCAGATGGTGGTGCAGCCACCGCCCACTCGGAGAGATCATCCTCTGACCCGTCAGCTTCATACTCTGTTGTGCCAGTCGACAGGTCCCCGGGTTCACTCTCCTCCGCCTCAGTCCCACTCGAAGTGCCAGCCCCGATGTCACCGCTGGCACTGGTGCTCGGTCCCTCCGCGCCGTCTGTGTCCATGTCTCCCTCCGTGTCCCCCGACGATGCTGTGGGCAGGGTGAAGAGACAGAAATTAATCATACACCTGTATACATATGTCACATGAGTCAAAACTACTTAGGTTACAGTGCATAGCCTGAAACAAAGGAAGAGTTACAATTCCAAAACAAGGTACATATGTAGGCCCTGCAAGACACAGTTGTGTGACCCACCATGCCATGGAAAAACTATGGAGAGCATGACACAATAGCAAATGAGATGACATGGAATTTTGACTGAGGAGCAAGGCCCTGGGGACAATACAGCACTGCATCTGCACCACACAGCGTGGCAGGAAATAGGGATGAGCAGGGACCATATCCAGGAACTAGAGGCACATGCAGCATAGGTAATACTGAAAACATGCCCACCCTGACTGGCACACTGCACCTTGAGTGTATGTCCAGACAAACATCACACACTGGCCAGGCCCAGCAAGGAGATTACAGGTCTTGACATGTAGGCCATGCCCGCACCACCCACCCCCTACATGAGACAAATCTGTGGAGACACAGGAAGCACTTACATCTCTTAGTCTGGGTGAAATACACTTGGGATGCAATAATTCAAGATTGCACACCAAATACCCAAGGTGCGCCTGTCCAAATAATCAAGTACAAATGGGCATCATCAGATGATTGCAACAAGACACACAGGCAATGGCCACCGTGAGTATGTACTTGGAAAATCAGGTCAGGCTGGACAGTGGACACTTGTAATACATCTCACGTCAATAAACATGGTGCCAGGGGACAATGGCACAGAGCACAACCCATGCTGTAGACACAGAGATTGTCGACATTCTCGGATTACACACATGATACCTAGGTAAATATGCCCCTGGGGACAGTTGTGGCCACACAACTCCATGTTCCTGAATGGGAATGACTGCAGCACACGCTAACATTCCTGCACTATGCGTAACGCACACTCATGCACATCATGTCACAGGCCACCACATGGGACATGCCTGCTGGAAGGCCTGGCACTCGAGAGATTAACTCCCATGTCTGGACTCAGCAATTGTGCCAACTGACATGGAACCCACAAGTCCAGAACTGGACAGGGCACAGGCAAGGTCACAAAACCTGTTACACACCACCCCCACACATGATGCTGCAGGCATTGTACACTTGTAGAAGGTGTCAGGCTACATAACCTTGTGATGGAGTGACTACACACAGACCAGGGAACACATTGCAAGGAGGGGAAGGGAGGCAGGAGAGCACTGCAATACTGTGGGGAACGGGATCTGCACAGCACCATAAACCCTGGAAGTGTATCCATGGAACAGTGCACTTACAAATGCTGGTGAAACACAACAAACACACACATGTACCTACCCCCTTCCGGCTGCTGCATGTCCTGTAGACGCCTGTCCAAGTCTGGAAAGACCACCGCCAGCACACTTTTCTGGATGTGGGAGAGACGGCGGCGCCCGCGGTTCTTATGGCTCTCAGGTGAGTCCCCCAGCAGGACCCGTGCGATCCTCCGCGTCCAGCACCGGATATCCTGCCAGCGTTTCCTCACCTGGGACAGGTGCCGCCTCCGACCATCCGCACTCCTCACGGCGCTGACGGCGTCCAGCCATATCTGCTCCTTGGCAGAGGCGTCTACCTGTGAGGATGAACAAGTGACACTACATCAATACACCTGGCACATGTCACAGGGACACAGATTAGAACACATTTTCTGTCTACAACAAGGCATAGTGTGCATCCAACGCATTGCACCTTTGTCATAGGGACATGATCCTCTGGGGGAAGGCCACAAGCAGTACGTGCCATTGAAAGGACACAGGTGAAATGAGGGCAACTACACAATCAATGAGCCAGGCTCACACTGTGCATCACACCCACCCCTCCTGTCTCTGGGCACTGCTGGGAGGACTCTGCACCCACCCCTCCTGTCTCTGGGCACTGCTGGGAGTGATAGGCACCCACCCCTCCTGTCTCAGGGCACTGCTGGGAGGACTCTGCACCCACCCCTCCTGTCTCTGGGCACTGCTGGGAGGACTCTGCACCCACCCCTCCTGTCTCTGGGCACTGCTGGGAGGACTCTGCACCCACCCCTCCTGTCTCTGGGCACTGCTGGGAGTAATAGGCACCCACCCCTCCTGTCTCTGGGCACTGCTGGGAGTGATAGGCACCCACCCCTCCTGTCTCAGGGCACTGCTGGGAGTGATAGGCACCCACCCCTCCTGTCTCTGGGCACTGCTGGGAGGACTCTGCACCCACCCCTCCTATGTCTGGGCACTGCTGGGGGGACTCTGCACACACCCCTCCTGTGTCTGGGCACTGCTGGGAGGACTCTGCACACACCCCTCCTGTCTCTGGGCACTGCTGGGAGGACTCTGCACCCACCCCTCCTGTCTCTGGGCACTGCTGGGAGGACTCTGCACACACCTCTCCTATTTCACAACATGTACGCTCATTACATACACCGATGTGGGTACGCTCCATGCATTCGAGGTGGGGGTACGTGTCGTACTTACACTGTTGGGGTGGGGGTACGCTCCATTCGTCCGCGGGTGGGGGTACGGGTCGTACTTACACTGTTGGGGTGGGGGTACGCTCCATTCGTCCGCGGGTGGGGGTACGGGTCGTACTTACACTGTTGGGGTGGGGGTACGCTCCATACGTCCGCGGGTGGGGGTACGGGTCGTACTTACACTGTTGGGGTGGGGGTACGCTCCATTCGTCCGTGGGTGAAGGTACGTGTCGTACTTACACTGTTGGGGTGGGGGTATGCTCCATACGTCCGCGGGTGAGGGTACGTGTCGTACTTACACTGTTGGGGTGGGGGTAGGCTCCATGCATTCGAGGTGAGGGTACATGTCATACTTACACTGTTGGGGTGGGGGTACGCTCCATGCGTCCGCGGGTGAGGGTACGTGTCGTACTTACACTGTTGGGGTGGGGGTACGCTCCATACGTCTGCGGGTGAGGGTATGTGTCGTACTTACACTGTTGGGGTGGGGGTAGGCTCCATGCATTCGAGGTGAGGGTACGTGTCGTACTTACACTGTTGGGGTGGGGGTACGCTCCATGCATCCGCGGGTGAGGGTACGGGTCGTACTTACACTGTTGGGGTGGGGGTACGCTCCATACGTCCGCGGGTGGGGGTACGGGTCGTACTTACACTGTTGGGGTGGGGGGTAGGCTCCATGCATTCGAGGTGAGGGTACGTGTCGTACTGACACTGTTGGGGTGGGGGTACGCTCCATACGTCCGCGGGTGAGGGTACGTGTCGTACTTACACTGTTGGGGTGGGGGTACGCTCCATACGTCCGCGGGTGAGGGTACGTGTCGTACTTACACTGTTGGGGTGGGGGTACACTCCATACATCCGCGGGTGAGGGTACATGTCGTACTTGCACTGTTGGGGTGGGGGGTACGCTCCATATGTCAGCGGGTGGGGGTACGGTCTGTACATATCCGTCCCCACGCTATGTGATGCTTGTGCGGGCCGTCCCCAGGCCTTTGCCACGTGGGTACGAGCCGTCCTGCCATTGTTGGGGTGACGTCGGTGTGGGCGTGGTATGACTCGTACCCACGCTCTCAAGGCGTGGGTACGGGACGTACCTGTCTGGTTGTGTTGCAGGTTCGCGTCGTCAAGGACTTCCGTTGTGGCGGTCGCTGGCTTGGCTGGACAAGGCCCCACCCCCTCGTAGTGACCAGGGCCTGGGAGTCAGGTATGTCCAGGGCATGTGTGCTGTGTGACTATGGTGGGGGTTTTGTGGCCTGCCCCTGGTCCTGCCCCCCCCCTTTCCCCCCTTTCCCCCCTCCCTTAGTTGTTCTGACCTTCTGCGGCGTCTGCGTCGTAACCTGTAGAGGAGGTCGACTGCTATGAGGGCCGGGATGACACGTAGGTTCGGGTCCATGTCTGTCCGTCGCGTACGGGTACTCCTTGTTCGCGTCGTCCTGTCTGTCCGTCGCGTACTGGTACTCCTTGTTCGCGTCGTCCTGTCTGTCCGTCGCGTACTGGTACTCCTTGTTCACGTCGTCCTGTCTGTCCGTCGCGTACTGGTACTCCTTGTTCACGTCGTCCTGATTTCCCGGCAGTTTTTAGCAGCCGGAAAATATTCACCGTGCGGGATGACGTCGGTGCGAATCGTAATTCCTGGTTCGTGAATGGCAGGCTGCGTGCGTCCCGACGTCAGGTCGGCGCTTTCCCGGATCGCATTTGTACGTTTATTTTCGTCGGTCGGTGTTTTGTACGATTTGTACGGAAAAGGTGTTTCCGTCCGAATCGTAATTCCATGTTTGTATATTTACACGACCTGGTACGCGTCGGACGGGGAATATGCTGCGTCCGACGGTTCGTACCCGGTTTTTACCGGATCGTAATTGGCACCAGTGTGTATTCATGATTTCCTGGGTTATGTGAGTGGGTGCATAAGTCTCTGAGCAGGTCTGTAACTGGGTCAATGAGTCTCTTGAGTAGGTCTTTGGGTGGCTGCATAAGTGTTTAAGTGACTCTGGCACTGGGTACATAACTCTGTTAGTAGGTCTGTGACTTGATGTGTGGATATCTGAGTGGGTCTGTAAGTGAGTGTATGAGTCTCTCACTGAGGCCCTTATTTATGAAGGGCTTGTGCAGCCATTGCATACTTTTTTGTGACACTGCGGCAGTGTAAACTGTGTGCCACACCTTATTTGCAAAGTGATGTATCTAGGCAGATGTGTCACTTTGTTCTTAGATATAATGTATGCAGGGAGTAGGCGTTCGATAAAAAAGCCTTGTAGAAGTGGCGCAGTGAAACTTATGAGATTCCACTGCGCCACTTCTGCGACTTCACTGCTTCACAATCCTTATGCCTGCTTCAAGTAGGAGTAAGGAGTGATGGAGGGTTTTTCACATGGGACTCGCCATTATGTAATGACACATTACTGGAGTTGCGTCAGTTATCCGTCACACTCTAGCAATGCATCATTTTTGCACCACCAGGTACATCAAGATTCCTGACGTATCTGTAAATCCTTGCTCCTTGAAGCACCTTATTGTAAATACGGCACATCCATGGTGTACTAAGGATGGTGCTATGAAAAGTGACGCATCGCTGTTTTTTCCCAGGTATGCGCCTCTTTTTACATAGGAGGCCCTGAGTTTGTGATTGGGTACAAAAGTTTCTGAGTGGGTATGTGACTGGGTGCATGACTGTCTGAGTGGGTATGCAAATGGGTGCATGAGCCTCTGTATGGATCTGTGAATAGGTGAATGAGTTTCTGAGGGGGTATGTGAGTGGGTAAATAAGTTTCAGAATGAGTCTGTGAGTGGGTTCATAACTCTCAGTGGATCCCTGACTGGGTGTATGAGTGTCTGAGTGGCTATATGAGTTTTCTGAGTGGGTCTGTGACTGGGTAAATAAGCCTCTGAGTGGGTCTGTGACTGGGTGCATGAGTCTCTGAGTGGGTATGTGACTAGGCACATGGGTCTCTGAGTGAGTCTGTGTGAGGCTACGTGGGTGTCTGGGTGGGTATGGGAGTGGGTGTATGAGTGTCTGAGTGGGTTTGTGAGTCGGTACATGAGTCTGTGACTATCGAGTGTATTTGTATATATATATATATATATATATATATATATATATATATTCACTGAAAAAACCATAGGTTTCACACATGTTATAGTTAGCTGGAAATTTTACTGATAAAAAACCTATGAAATTCCCCCGTTATAGTTAGTGCAGGCAACTATAACTCACGCGACCGCAATCCTCTGCTGATGCTAATACCATATTTAGACACTTATTTGCCCATGTCTTCTTCCATTAAATGTTAGCTATACATATATTACAAATATTTTTTTTTCATAAAGACACATATGTCATCAGCAGAGGATTGCGGTCGCGTGAGTTATAGTTGCCTGCACTAACTATAACGGGGGAATTTCATAGGTTTTTTATCAGTAAAATTTCCAGCTAACTATAACATGTGTGAAACCTATGGTTTTTTCAGTGAATTTGCAAGGTTTTTTAAATGCTAATTCCTAACTATAACGTGTGTGAAACCTATGGTTGTTTCAGTGAATTTGTACGGTTTTTTAAATGCTAAGTTACTTTACGCCATTCGTGGCGTGCGCCCACTTAACGCAGTTCGTTCTGTTAAAAAACAACGTGTTTTATCTCATTTAGCAAGACTGAAATGTAATGTTGCACTGTTACAAGAAACTCACCTTAACTCAAAAGATTTGTCTTCACTACGTAAACAATGGGTTGGGGAGGCCTTTTGCTCTCCGGCAGTGAACAACAAAAATGGTGTTATCATTCTGTTTCATAAATCGCTGTCTGTTCAGTTACACAATGAGCTCCATGATAACTGTGGTAGATGGTTATTTTTAGATGTTACTGTTAATAATACACAATTTTCCTTCTGCAATGTTTATGGCCCTAATGGTGTAGATTTAACCTTCTGGAATGACTTTTCCATGCTTCTTTCTTCTCATGCGACTGATGATTTAATTGTGGGCGGTGATTGTAACCAACTTATGGATCCCTTTCTAGATCGTAAGTCACTCACCAGATACGTTCCTAATAAGATGCAAAAGTCCTTTTTTAAGGCCATCTCTTCTAGAGGTCTTATAGATTCATGGAGACTTTCTCACCCTGACACTTTAGAGATTTCATATAATGCCTGGTGGAACTTATTGTGCCACCATCATAGGCTTGATCGTGCTTTTGCTACCACTGTACCTCTTTTGATCAAAAAAGATTTGTTATGGTTGCCTTTAACCAATTTTCTCTCTCAAATTGTCCCTTGAATATCTTGTTTTTGTACCCTTTTTCAATTATGACCATTACTTAGTTTTTTTTATATACATTTATTAGTTTATGTTATTTATACGATATTTACTCTGTATATTGATTGCCTTTCTCCCCTCCTTCCCTTCCCCTCTTTCCTTTTCCTCCTCTTGCTCCTCCCTGCCCATTAAACATAATACCTTTAAAAAGCTTTTTCCCTAAGTATATTCTCTAATTCCTTTATGGCATTCTTTAAATCTTGTAAGAATTCAATTTTTCTTGTATTGACTCACTGCCTAATGATTTTCTTTTTGTATTGATGTTTTACTTGGATTATCATATTCAATAAAGCTTTCTAAACTAAAAAAATATAGAAGTCATTAATATAGTTTGCAAAAATATAGTTATTTCAAATAATGAATTTTTAATTAGTGTTATTTACTTTAGTATATATTTTAAATGTATGTGATGTATATTTTTGTATAAGAGTTGTTTATGTTTTTTAATATATGTGTTACATTTTTAGTAGTTATCAATTTTATTTCAATTACATTTTTCGTTTTTTAGTTCTGTAGCAGGATGTGGGTTTATAGGGGAATAGGGTGGAAAGTAATTTTATTATAATAAATTGATGATTACTTTTTATTTATTAATATTTTTTTAATTGAGATTTTATAGTGCATATTGCGGAAAGTAATTTATTATTAAATAATTATTAATTGGTTTTTAATTAATGTTAATTAATTAATTGTTAATTAATTATGGTAATTGGGTAATTTTTTTAGGTGCGGGTTGTGGGGTTTATAGGGGTAAAGGGTGGGAAGTAATTTTGTTTTCATTAATTAATAATAGGTTGTTATTATCAAATAATTAATTGAAAATTAAATATGGAGAGTCTGTAATTAATTTTAGGTGTGGGTTGTGGGGTTTATAGTGGTAAAGGGTGGGAAGTAATTTATGTTTAATTAATTAATAATTAGTTCTTAAATAATATTAATTATTAATTGATATTTAATTAAGTTAATTGTTTTTTGTGTGTGGGTTTTAATTTTATAGGGGTAAAGGATAGGGAGTACATTGATTTTACTCAGTTTATAATTAGTTGTTAACTACTATTAGTTTTTTAATTGAAAATAAGTTTTAATTGTGAAATTAATTTTTTTGCAGTTTAATTTTAGGTGTGGGTTGTGGGGATTATGGGGTAAAGTGTGGGAAGTGAATTAATTTTATGAGTTTAATTTGTTTTTTAATTGATAATATTTCTTCAATTGGTAATTACTTATGTAAATGTATGTAATAATTTGTTATTGTTTCTAAATATTTCCTGATTAAAAATATTTCTTTGTTTGAAAACTATTTTTTATTTTATTTAATATAATATATAATATAATATTTGTAGGTATTTATAAAAAGTATTTAACATTATAATATGTTTTATTTTTTATTTTAATATTAAATATATTTGTATTTCAATTTTTTAATTTTTTATTTATTTATTTAGTTTTTTCAATATTCTTTTTTTGTCGTTAATATTTTATTGTTTTTATTTTTGAACTGACTGGAGTGGGAATATTAATTGTTACCCCTCTGCAATTCAACACTTTCCCTACTGTAGCACTCACTGGAGTGGGAATATTAATTTTATCCCCTTCGCTCTCCAACACTTTACCTACTGTTACTCTGACTGGAGTGGGAATAGTAATTTTTACCCCTCTGCTATCCAGCACATTCCCTACTGTTGCACTCATTGGGGTGGGAATAGTAATTTTAACCCCTCCGCTATCCAACACTTTCACTACTGTTGCACTCATTGGAGTGGGAATTGTAATTTTTACCCCTCCTCTATCCATCACTTTCCCTACTGTTGTGCTCATTGGAGTGTGAAAATTAAGTTTAAAGATGTTTAAATAGCCTAATGATTTAATTTATAACAGAATGTTTTTTTTCTTAGATTTTATTTTATATATATATATATATATATATATATATATATATATATATATATATATATATATATCTCACAGCAACTCGTGATACAATCCCGCTTTCGCACGGAAATCACCAGTACAGACCAACTTGTGCAGCATTATTTTTTATTTCTTACTCCTCCTGTGTCAGGACGCGTTTCGGCCGTCCAAGCGGCCTTGATCACCTGATCGCACGTCACTGATAGACCCGTTTTTAAAGTGCAAGTGCATGAATCAGCAATAGACATAGATGAAATACTGTATTCTCATCACTGCGAAACAATGTAAATTAGCCATCATTGATCACAATATATGTTATAAAAAGCACAATCTTGATCACATAATGTCCACTTATGTCAATGATATGACTCAGAAAAAATAAAAGCATGAATGCCTCTTATATTTTGCATGTGAATATGCATTTCTCAATGAGTTATCTTTAGGCCAATATATAACGAGAGTATCATCAATTTCTTAAGATTACACATAAGCTGATTCATTGCATAATAAACATGAAAATGTAAAGTGCTCACCGAAGTAAAGTGCTATAGTTATATCATTTCAAAGTATACACCATACTTAAAAAATAGATATACTATAATACAGGTAAAACCATGAAATCTATAATATTGCAACAAACACTCAGGAACATGAAATTAGAAGAGAACACCTACTAGAGGGGTATCATATATACAATGGATTTCATCTTTAGAGGAGCTAGTGGAATACCAATCAGTCCTGCTGATTAAAATTATTAATTTAATAAAAGCAGCCCGGTGACGCAGTTAAAACAATCAATATAAAAAAACAAGCATAGATAAAACTACCCATGAAATTCCTTTAAAATTGACTGTAAAAAACCAGCGTCCACCATAGACATAGCCAAATGAAATACAGATAACCGCCTAATATAGGGCACCCTCTCTTCTTTTTAATGTAATGATTGTTAAAGTAGGGTATGTAAATCTTCCGTTGTATTCAAACCCCCTGGCCACTTACTATTGAACTCCAATATATAGTTGGTCTCAAGCCTACGGAGGGTGGCTTCCCTATCACCTCCTCTCTTTGTTGTAGGGATGGACTCAATGGCAAAATAGTGAAGAAATTGTGGGTCACTATTGTGCGTGGTTTCAAAATGTCTAGCGACCGGGTAATTCTGATCTTTATTAGTTATTGCCCTTAGATGTTGGAGGATTCGCTTATGAACTGCCAACTTTGTACTGCCAATGTATTTAAGATGGCAATCACATTCAAGGACATACACACAGAATTCCGTTTTGCAAGTTAGATGTTGCTTTATTTCTCTATCTTTATTAGAGAAAAATGTCCTGTAATTTTTGGTGTTAACACCAAATTGGCATGCTCTGCAGCTTGTACACTTATAAAATCCTTTCCTTGCTGTAAGCCAGCTCTCCTTTTTGCAGAGCTCCTGGCTATTTCTAGACAGGACATTCCCCATACTGGTGGACTTTCTGAAGGCTATGGCTGGATTATGCGGCATCAATTCACCTATCACAGGGTCATCTCTGACAAAGTGCCAGTTCCGTCTAACAATGTCTCTCAATTGCTTCTCCTGTTTTGAATAGGTAAAAATTAGGCGAACTGGCTCCACTTTGTCAGTAGTTCTTTTAACCTTATATTGGAGAAGTTTTTCCCTGGGCTGGAGATGTGCTTTGGTTATGGCTGCTTTGATAACTCTAGGGCTGTATCCTCTCTCTAAAAACCGAACCTGACTTTCCATTTGTTTTAACTTCATGTCTGCTGGGTCACTGCATATGCGCTTGATCCTAAGCATCTCCCCATATGGGATACTGTTTATGAGATGTTTGGGGTGTGCACTTGTGGCATGTAGCAGTGTGTTGCCAGCGGTCGGTTTTCTAAAAAGGGTAGTTGTTAATACATTATTGTGCACTAAAATTTCAACATCTAAAAATGTCACCGAGCTGTTACTAATATTAGATGTAAAATTTAAGTTAAATTCATTGTGATTGATATTATCTACAAAATGTAAAACACTCTCCTCAGAACCTCGCCATACAATAAATAAATCATCTATAAAACGCCACCAGGAGACTATGTTATTTTTACAGACTTGTTCATGGTCACGCTGGAGGACCAGCTCTTCCCACCAGCCCATAAATAAACAGGCATAGCTGGGGGAAAAGCTGGCCCCCATAGCCACGCCTTGTACTTGTTGATAAAATTGATCATTGAACAAAAAATAATTATTTTCTAAACAGAAAGATAACATACTAAGTAACATTCGTGTATGTTCAGTGTGTTCCATTGGTCTTCTGTTTAAAAAGTACTCCACTGCTCTTAGGCCATCCATATGCTTAATACAAGTATATAAGGAAGTCACATCCAGTGTCACTAACAATAGTTCCGAACTCCAAACTAGATCCTTAATTTTGGTTAAAAAATCACTAGTATCTTGTACGTAAGAATCTAAGTTTTTCATGTGGGTTTGGAGGAAGTAATCTATATATTGTGAGAGATTTTCAAGAGGTCCATTGCACGCTGAAATAATGGGCCTCCCAGGAGGGGCTGTTAAACTCTTATGAACTTTGGGTATAAAATAGATGTATGGTACAAGTGGATGTTCCTTTTTAATAAATCTGTACTCATCCCAACTTAACAGTCCCAATCCTTTCCAGGCCAGCAGACTCTGAAATAGTTTGTCTTGCATCGCTTTGAATTTCACAAGGTTACTTTTCCTATAACACTGGATATCATCCAACTGTCTGTGAGCTTCCTTTAAATATTTTGTTACTGGCCAGAGAACAATGTTGCCACCTTTGTCTGAGTTCCTTATTATCAAGTCCCCTTTGCGTAACTTCTCCATCAATTGTTGGTATTTTCTTTCGGTGTTAGAATATTGTTTCTTTTGTCTGGTGACTACATAGGTCAATCTTTTAATCTGCCCGACCACATGTTCATTGAATGCGTCCAAGCCATCATTGGAAGATAGGGGGATAAACTTAGATTTGGGTTTGAAATGAGTCTCCACTTTTTTCTGGCCAATGAAAGTTGATGCTTCCTGTGTATTGCTGCTTTCACCTGAGGCCAGTTGACACATGTCCTGTAACAAACCCAAGTCTGAGATTTTCAATCCAGGGGGGTCTTTTTCATTCGTTATTTGCAATACTTGATCCGAATTGGCTCTTTGTAGATGATGTTTCTTGAGCTTTAATTTCCGAATGAATTGATATATATCCGCTCTTGTTTTGGTATATTGAAAGTTTGATTCAGGACAAAAACCTAGCCCTAGACATAGCAGTTGCTCCTCTGCTGCCGTCAATTCTATTGCACTCAGATTAATAATGGATTTAATTTTTTCCTGTTCTTCTGGTGCCTGGCCAGTACATGACATTTGTCCATCTTTCAATTCTAATACCTCCGACCTCTGCCTCTGCCCCGCTTCCTTTGCTCTACATTGTTTGCGGGCCTTGCGTCTCCCCCTACTCCTCTGGCTGCTGGTTTGGCCTGTACTTCTTGTGGACGGGGCCTCAGGGTGTCCCTCCTGCTCTGTTTCAGGACATCCAATTCTTCCCCCAACGTCAGTTTCACTCCAGTTGTTCTGTTGGCGCATTCATTGTCCGATTCGCTCTCTGGTGCCGAGCTAGAGACTGAAGACATCTCATTTTGTTGTTGTTGTCGACTAGGCACCTATTTGGAAGCTTGAGCTCGTTTTTTTGCTGTTGCTGCTCTGAGTGAGTCGTATCGGCGCGCAAAGGTAAATATTTGACCATGTAGATAATCATCCCGGTCCCTTCTAAATTTATACGTTTTACGTATTTTGATTTTGTCCTCCTCTTTGGTTAATCTTACGGTCATATCCTTCCTCAATATATATATATACATATTGCAAAAAACAACTTCTGAGAACAATATTCATCAATTATACAAAATCCATAAATAATTGGTCATTTTCCATTTGTTTCATGATGTTTATTTTCTTATTTCTTATAAGAAGCCAGCAGTTTCACAAAAAGGATTAGCCAACACGTGTTTCGCGCCAACTGCGCTTCTTCAGGGCTGTCATATAAACAGAAATTGAATACATTTTAAATTTGATTCATCAATCATAAACATAAGACCAAAGTTCCTATACACTTCTAAACATTGGAAATTTTTATACAGACATATAACAGCCATCTATATAGATTATACATAGTACACTCCACATTTTCTATACATAAATCAAACTACATCACACAAAAATAGAAAGACCTCTTAACAGAAGAATAGAAGCAGAGAGGGTCTGTCACGTTTTCAAACTAACTTCAATGCCTATTATACCAAAGACTGTGAAATTTCTGGTGCAGAAGCTGAGATTACCTCTTCTTCCTTTATTGCTGTTTTTTTGTATTGTATGAAACAATATTATTCTTCATCCATGATATATCCTTCCTATATTTTAAATTCCTCGTTTCCTGGAGATAAGATAATACCACAGTTAACTATTCTGCTATATATGCTCGTGATTATCAATACTCAAATGTTCAAAGCAATCTCACCTTATTTAGGCCTTTAAATTTCAAATAGTCATGAGATAGAATTGTATAAAATGGTATTCCAGCTATTGATCCATGATACGATCTAAAAAAAGATTTTAAATAATTCTATTAAAAATTTTAAATATTTAAACATTCTTGAGTAGTTCTTCATGTATTTATTATCTAGCAAATTGCCCTGTGTATCTTACACATTATTAAGCTTAGTCCGTTTAATATTAGCACAGGGGATTGATAAAGTGTCATAGCTGAAGATATATTGTCTAGACTGACTAAAGTTTAAATAGGAAAACATTTTTACCTGAATTTTAAATTTAACAACCCAGTTTATGTTAGTACTACAGTTCTTGTCTTAAGTAGCAATTTGAAATCGAAATCCAAGTTTGTACCTCCTATGAAGGGAGAGAATGTAATTGATATATTCACAAATCTTGTCATGAAAGATTATGATAAAGGATTGTTAAGCAAAAGTAAATATAATCTCAATAAAGGTGAATTTCAAGCATTACAAAATCTCTGCATTGATAAAAGTATTATTATACGCCAAACTGATAAAGGGGGCAATGTTGTGATTTTAAATCACGAGGACTACCATAGAGAAGCTCTTAGACAATTGAAAGATATTGCAAGTTATGGTAGAGCTAAACCAGCACAAATCATCAGTGCTAAGGCAACAATTCTGAATACCCTGAAGTCCTATCTGGATAAAAAAATTACTAGATAGGGATGAATTCAACTATTTATGGGTCGATAAAGGAAAAATTCCAATTATTTACTTTCTCCCTAAGATACACAAAGGAGGTCAAAATCCACCTGGACGTTCTATCATTTCTGGAATCAATAGCATGACAGAACACATATCTGAGTATATTGATATGTTTTTACTGCCCTTTGTAAAAACACTCGCATCATATATCAAAGACACAAAAGATTTCCTATGTCAAATAGGGAACATTAATTGTGAAACTGGTATGATTTTGGTAACCATGGACGTTAACAGCCTAAATACCAGTATTAAACATGAGAAAGGTATTGAGGCTGTAAAGTACTTTTTATCTACTAAATCAGCGAGCTATCTGCAGCATTCTAACATGATACTAGATTTTCTGAATCTAGTCCTTTCCAACAACTTCTTCTATTATAGAAATGATTTGTTTCACCAAAAAACGGGTACTGCGATGGGGGGTTCGACACGTACTCGGGTGTACATACACGGGGGGTACGGCGCGTACATGCGGGGGCTGGGGGGGTACAGCGCGTACATGCGGGGGTGGGGGGGTGTACGGCGCGTACCGGGCACCTGTTTGGAAGTCTCCATGGTTGCTATAGGAGTTCGGTGCGGACGGTCTTTTAACCATACGGTTGTACATTCGGACGCCCGGGATGGATCGTGATTCCCCGGTCGGACTTCGCTTTTCACGTTTGTACGGTAAATCGTCCGAGGACGTGTCGGACACTTTTTCCGACCCGAGGACGTGTGGGGAATTATTCCCAATGCGACTCGTATGGGATTTTTACCATGCGAATCGTGATTGCCAGTTTGTACGGCACTTGTACGATTCGTACGGTAAAAAGACCGGATACGAGTCGTACGGGAATTTTTTTTACCGGATCGTAATTGGCACCTATGAGAGGGAACACGCGTGGAAGTCGGCAATAATTTTGAGGACAATATTGTATATTGGGCCAGGTTCATTGATGATATTTTTTTAATTTGGAATGGGAGTGAAGAAAATCTGAAACTGTTCCATAAATACCTGAATAACAACAACTATAATATCACAGTCACTCTTGAACATAGTATGGTAAAAATTGTCTTTTTAGATGTGGAGGTATATGTAAGTCAGGGACGCCTCGAGTCTAAACTGTACCGTAAACCGACTTCAACTAATTCTATCTTGCATGCTAGATCAGGACATCTCAAAAAACAGAGACAATATTCCCTATGGAGAATTTTTAAGAGCTAAGAGAAACTGTAGTGAGGAACAAGAATATTTTAATATCAGTGAAGATATTACTAAAAGATTTCTTAAAAGGGGATATGATCTTAAGGTCATTGATAAAGCCAGGAAAAGAGCACAAAAAGTCAAGAGAGATGTACTACTTCAAGAAAGACCAAGATTGGGTGATGATCAAAAAGAAGTAATTAGATACATCACTACATATAGTGAAGGCAACAATAAGGTGTTCACATCCCTATGTAGACATTGGGAAGTGTTAACTCTAGACAAAGAAATCTCGGAATTTCTTGGAGATAAACCTAAGATGGTTTATAAAAAAGCTCCCACTTTGAGAAACATTTTAAGTCCAAGTGACACAGTGACTTTTCCTATACAAGAAGAGTATCAACAGATACAGACTAATTATCCATTGACACCAGGCTCATATAGATGTAGTAAATGTATCTGCTGCATACACGTTGTTGACAAAACTAAAACATTTGGGGGCTATGTCAATACCAATTATTTTAAAATTAAATCATTTATCAATTGTGACACTACCTTCTGTATTTACTTAATTAAATGTGTATGTAAAAAGATTTATGTTGGCTCATCAACGAGAAAGCTCAAAATAAGATGGATGGAACATCTACGTGCTATAAAAAATTGTGATTCTAAATACCCAATGGCAGTTCATTTTAAAGATTCACATCACCGAAATGAACTGGGAGATATTGAGTTCATGGGTATTGAGCAAGTTTCCCTCGATAGAAGAGGAGGTGACAGAGAAGCTAAACTTAGATGTAGAGAAACATTTTGGATCAATAAATTACAGACGGTACAGTTTGGATTGAATGTGGACCGAGAAATGTATACATTGCTGAGTTAAATCAATTCTTCTTTCTTTCTGAAAGCTTCTATATATTTTTTGGTCTTATGATTCAATAATTGAATATCTATTCTGATTTAGATCTCTCTCCCGTGCAGTCATAACATTTCTATATTTTTGGGGATGAAGTATAAGAATAAACTATAGTTAAAAAACTGCTGTTAAACATCTTACATTAAATCCTATAGTATTTTACTACTTGTGTTGTTTTTCAATCTACACATTTAGGGTTACTATACCGGTTCTTTAATCTATAACTGGATGAACCCAGTAATATTTATTGTTGCATTTCAATCAAAGTTCACCAGTTTTCTTCATATCGTTACCATTCTATTCAAGGCTCTTTGGATATCAGTACAGCCCTTTAGAAATTGGCAAATTTACCTTATGTGATTTGGAACCAGAGTTCGAAACTCAACCTGACTGAATAATTTAATTTTACTAATTTTGGTACCATGTATAAATCTAGTATTTACAATATATATAATCATATACACAAAACGTTTTTTTTGTATACTAGGATATCTTCCTTTATTTAATTGGTCGTTTGAGCATATATCTATCTTCAAGATGTTTTATTCAAATATCTGTTTAGCTCACTTAAAATGGCGAGGTTACTGCATGTAGCTCTGTACCTGAGTTCGAGTCTCACCCCGGTGATCAAAACAATTTTTTGATCCAAAAAAATTATTTTTTTTTCATTCAGTATTATATATAACTATATATTATGTATATTAAATTTAAATTTATGAGATCCTCCATCTGGAACCAGCTTCGCTTCACAACAATCATAAAATGCACTCTCAATTAGAAAAGGCTTTTTCTTTTTGCTTTAGAACATTGTGAATCGAACGAACTAAATAGTGACTGTTAAATGTAGCTCACGAAAGTCAGCGGTGTGATCTCATGAAGAGTGCAACTCGGGTTCGATTCTTATCAAGATAATGATAAGATATAATTTTTATTCATTTCTATTTGTCTTTATTTTCAAATGTCTAATATGAATACAATTTAAACAACATTTATAATTAACTTTAGAATAATACCCTTTAAATAATTGAGTTCTGTTTTTAGTGAAGAAGAGGGACCCTCCTATGAGGCAATGTTGAATGTTTCCCGCTAAAAATTTCCCGCTGTTATTTGAATTTCCAATTAAGACGGGCAATATATATAACGGCTAGAACTTCTGTTTGGTCTCACGGGTGCATCAAGACGGGAGGTTGCTAAGCGCGTCTATCGTTGAACCAGCGGTAAAGGAAACCTGTTAGATTTAAGAGAGTCGGGAAGACTGATACTTAGAAAAGCCTTGTAGTAACAGTTTATTATGCTTCGCATAGATGGATTAAGATGGGAGGCTCGATTTCATGCTTATCGTTGAACTGGTGGTAAGGGAAATCTCTATGACTCAAGAGGATGGAGAGGACCGGACTTAAGACAAGAACTGTAGTACTAACATAAACTGGGTTGTTAAATGTAAAATTCAGGTAAAACTTTTTTCCTATTTAAACTTTAGTCAGTCTAGACAATATATCTTCAGCTATGACACTTTATCAATCCCCTGTGCTAATATTAAACGGATTACGCTAATCATGTACAGCAACAATTGAAGTAAAACCGGCCAATAAGCTTAATAATGTGTAAGATACACAGGGCAATTTGCTAGATAATAAATACATGAAGAACTACTCAAGAATGTTTAAATATTTAAAATTTTTAATAGAATTATTTAAAATCTTTTTTAGATCGTATCATGGATCAATAGCTGGAATACCATTTTATACAATTCTATCTCATGACTATTTGAAATTTAAAGGCCTAAATAAGGTGAGATTGCTTTGAACATTTGAGTATTGATAATCACGAGCATATATAGCAGAATAGTTAACTGTGGTATTATCTTATCTCCAGGAAACGAGGAATTTAAAATATAGGAAGGATATATCATGGATGAAGAATAATATTGTTTCATACCATACAAAAAAACAGCAATAAAGGAAGAAGAGGTAATCTCAGCTTCTGCACCAGAAATTTCACAGTCTTTGGTATAATAGGCATTGAAGTTAGTTTGAAAACGTGACAGACCCTCTCTGCTTCTATTCTTCTGTTAAGAGGTCTTTCTATTTTTGTGTGATGTAGTTTGATTTATGTATAGAAAATGTGGAGTGTACTATGTATAATCTATATAGATGGCTGTTATATGTCTGTATAAAAATTTCCAATGTTTAGAAGTGTATAGGAACTTTGGTCTTATGTTTATGATTGATGAATCAAATTTAAAATTTATTCAATTTCTGTTTATATGACAGCCCTGAAGAAGCGCAGTTGGCGCGAAACACGTGTTGGCTAATCCTTTTTGTGAAACTGCTGGCTTCTTATAAGAAATAAGAAAATAAACATCATGAAACAAATGGAAGATGACCAATTATTTATGGATTTTGTATAATTGATGAATATTGTTCTCAGAAGTTGTTTTTTTGCAATATTTAAATAACACTGGTGGGGACTGGTGTCTGAGACTCTAAGCGCCGGGCAATTTTCCTGCAACCTACTTGTCTTGTTGTATATGTATATATATATATATATATATATATATATAAAACCTACTGGAGACCGCCAGTAGGTAGTTATAGTTAGGACCTATTTTCCATAGGAAATCCGCAACATTCTATTCCCAATAAGTCTGGCGCCGGTTGATGAATCCTCGCAAAATTTTCCAAACTTTTGGCTAGCTCTGCTCCGCTCCTACCCTGAAAGTTTTGTGGTGATTCATCAAGCGGGGGCTGAGAAAAAAGGGGGGTCCCAAAACACGTTTTCCCCATGCAATTTCCCATAGGATCTGTTGTCGCAGCTACAGCCCGAACCGCTGAACGGAATGACACCAAATTTGGCAAATTGGTAGTCCTCAGTTCGAACTCGTGCCTTTTGCATATATGGTGTGAATCCGTTCAGTAGTTCCTGAGAAAATTAGAGTTAAAAGTACATAAATATCTATGGCCGCAGAGGATCCGCGCACCCTACACGCACCGTAAGCGCACCCTCCCCGGTAGAAGCGAGGCTGAAGAAGCAAGGGGAATAAGTGTGTAAAACATATAAAGGGGGCAGAGTGGAAATACTCTGACCCTCTAGAGGTGCTTAGGGGGTCCCAGAAGGACCCCCAGGGGCCCCCTTTTTAAAAAAAAAAAAAGGCGAAATGCTCACCGTGCGCGCATCCAATCGCGTTGGGTGCACGGATTCTCACGCGTTGGGTGCACGGATCCATGGCAATGTTTTTTGAAAAAAGACAAGAAATCATTGGTTGTATAACTAATTTCTACACTGAAAGGTAGGGTGCATATTTCTGTTTTTTAAAGGTATGATTCTTATTGGTTAACAAAAACAGATTGTAAGGAACATTATATATGATAAGCTCATATGTTGAAAAGTCAAGCACACTTCCTGCCTTGTTTAGTAACATTGTGTGCTGAACTTGTGATCTGTGAGCTCAGTGCAGTGTTCCATGAGCTGTTTCTATGGTAACAGGCAGAAGGCAGATTGGGGGAAGGGTTGAAATGTATTTCAGTTGGAAAGGGTTGAAATGTTTAACCAATAGAAATGTGTGTTTGCTTTTGAGTTTATGTGTGAAGGATTGTGATTTGATGTTTACATGTATATGTGTGGAAAATGAAAGGGAAACATTTCCATTCTTTGTTTTTGCTGAGAGGTGCACAGTGCAGAGATTCTGTAAAAGAAAATATGGTGAGTGACTGATATACTTCTTAATCTACAAAAGAACTTGAAAGATGAGTTATTTAATTGTGAGGGGATGTATGTAGACTATTTTGATTTTAATCAGACTAATGTATTTCTCCTGCTAAAGTGTAGGGAATACTTTTTTTCTCTACAATCTTATTGACAGTGTGTGTGCATGTAGAAACCATTTTGTGATGAGCATTTGTGTTTTTCATGTGTTTGCAGACAGATAACTGTGCTGTTTTTATATTTTGGTAGAATTAGAAACCAGTCATTGTTTATGAATTTGTGAAATGAGTTATGTTATGTTTCTATACTAAAATGTAGTACTACTTCTAGATGAAGAAATGTGTTTTGGTATAGTGCAAGGGATAGTGTTGTTTGTCTAGAATCACACAGTGAGTCTGTGTGCATTTGGGAACCACTGTGAGAGAAGCATTTGGTAACATCGTGTATTTGCTGACAGATAACTATTTTAAAACCTGTCATGTTATCAAGTTTTAGTAGCATTAGAAGCCAGTCATTGCTTATGCGTTGATTAAATGAGTCAGGCTTTGACACAAAAGTGCAGTCCTGAAATATGAAGATTGTGTGCAGTTCCCGTACCACTTCCACAGTAGGGAATGATTTTTGGTAAACTCCTAGGGATAGTGGTGCTTGTCTAGAATCACACTGTGAGTCTGTGTGCATTTGGGAACCACTGTGAGAGAAGTGTTTGGTAACATCGTGTATTTGCTGACAGATAACTGTTTTAAAACATGTCATGTTGTCAAGTTTTAGTAGCATTAGAAGACAGTTATGGCTTATGCTTTCATTAAATGAGTCAGGCATTGACAGTAAATTGCAGTCGTGAAATATGTAGATTGTGTGCAGTTCCCTTACCACTTGCACTGTAGTGAATGAGTTTTGGTAAACTCCTAGGGATAGTGGTGCTTGTCTAGAATCACACTGTGAGTTAGTGTGTATTTGGGATCACTGTGAGAGAAGCATTTGGTAACATCATTTATTTACTGACAGATAACTGTTTTAAAACCTGTCATGTTGTGAAGTTTTAGTAGCATTAGAATCCAGTCTTTGCTTATGCGTTGATTAAATGAGTCATGCTTTGACACTGATGTGCTGTACTTAAATATGTAGATTGTGTGCAGTACCATTAACTCTTCCAGACTAGTGAATGAGTTTTGGTAAACTCCTAGGATAGTGTTACTTGTCTAAAATAACACTGTGAGTCTGTGTGCATTTGGGTAAGGATTGTGAGAGAAGCATTTGGTAATATCGTGTATTTGCTGACAGATAACTGTTTTAAAACCGGTCATGTTGTCAAGTTTTAGTAGCATTAGAAGCCAGTCTTTGCTTATGCTTTGATTAAATTAGTGAGGCTTTGACATAAAAGTGCAGTCCTGAAATATGAAGATTGTGTGCAGTTCCCTTACCTCTTCCACTGTAGTGAATGAGTTTTGGTAAACTCCTAGGGATAGTGGTGCTTGTCTAGAATCACACTGTGAGTTTGTGTGCATTTGGGAACCACTATGAGAGAAGCATTTGGTAACATCGTTTATTTGCTGACAGATAACTGTTTTAAAACCTGTCATGTTGTCAAGTTTTAGTAGCATTAGAAGCCAGTCATTGCTTATGCGTTGATTAAATGAGTCAGGCATTGACAGTAAAGTGCAGTCGTGAAATATGTAGATTGTGTGCAGTTCCCTTACCACTTCCACTTTAGTGAATGAGTTTTGGTAAGCTGCTAGGGATAGTGTTGTTTGTCTAGAATCACACTGTGAGTCTGTGTGCATTTGGGAAGCACTGTGAGAGAAGCATTTGGTAACATCATGTATTTTTTAGCAGATAACTCTTTTAAAACCTGTCATGTTGTCAAGTTTTAGTAGCATTAGAAGGTAGTCTTTGCTTATGCATTGATAAAATGAGTCAGGGTTTGACACTAAGGTGCAGTACCATGTACTATTCTGTTCACTGTGGCAGAACTGAAAATTTTAAAGTTTTACCTAAGCACTGTCCTAGAAGTAGTGTGATTATTTAGTCAGTTTCTAAGTACCAAATAGATTGTTTCAAATGTCTATACAGTATGCATGTAGTGTTCTAACATACTATCTACTTGTCTTTTACACCTTCAATTCCCTAGTCATTATCCATACACTTCCAGGAAACACCCTGTCACTTCCTTTGCAGTCCTCTAGAGACCCATTCAACAGCATGTACTAATCCATTCACTGTGCCAAAACCCAAACACTTATAAATTCACAAAGACACTCTCTTTCCAGTACTCTAATGATTCAGTCACTGCCTAAGTATTCATGCACTGAGCCAGGTCTTAGCACATGGACTTCTTCAAACCCCTATCCACTATGCATGCAATCCTCTAAGCACCTACACACTTGTCTTTCACACCTTCAGTTCCCCAGTCAGTATCCGTTCACTTCCAGTAAACACCCTGTCACTCCATTTGCACTCCTCTAGTGACCCATTCAGCATCATGTACTAATCCATTCACTGCGCCAAACCCTAATAAATTCACCCAGGCACTCTCCTTGCAGTACTCTAATCATTCAGTCAGTATCCAAGTACTCATCCAGTGACCCAGGCCTTAGTATATGGACTGCTTCAAACCCTTGTCCACTGTGCATGCAGTCCTATAACCACCTACACAATTGTCTTTCTCACCTTCAATTCCCTAGTCAGTATCCATACACTTCCAGGAAATACCCTGTCACTCCCTTTGCAGTCCTCTAGTGACCCATTTAGCACCATGTACTAATCCATTCACTGTGCTAAAACCCAAACACTTATAAGTTCACCAAGATACTATCTTTGCAGTACTCTAATCATTCAGTCAGTGCCTAAGTATTCATACACTGAGCCAGGTCTTAGCACATGGACTGCTTCAAACCCCTATGCACTATGCATGCAGTCTTCTAACCACCTAGACACTTGTACATACTTTCAATTTCCTAGTCAGTATCCATACAGTCCAGCACTTGTGACTACCTTTGCACTCCTCTAGTGACCCATTCAGTACCAAGTACTAATCCATTCCCTGTGCGAAAAGCCTAGCACTTATAAACTCACCTAGGCACTCTCCTTGCTGTACTCTAATCATTCAGTCAGCACACAAGTAGTCATGCAGTGAGCCAGGCCTTAGCACATGGACTGCTGTAAATGCCTATGCAGTATGGATGCAGTCCTCTAATCACCTACACAGTTGTGTTTCACACCTTCAATTCCCTAGTTAGTATTCATTCTCTTCTAGCAAACACCCTGTCACTCACCCAGTGTGTCTCCTTATAGTACTGTAATCATTTAGTCAGTTAGCATGTAGTCTTTTAGTGAGGTAGGCTTTAGGGCATGAACTGCTTCAAAGTAGTATGCACTATGCATGTAGTGTTTTAACGATCGTCACACTTGTGTTTGTACATTAATGGAATAGTATAAATTTGAAAGTTATTAATATACATGTATTTGTGATTCTTTTTTACAGATACAGAACAGGAGTGTTTCTCATCTGTTTGCACTCTTCTCGTGCAAGATTGTTTGGATGAAGGGTCCTTAGGTGTTTCATCATACTTGCTGTGCCGCACGAGTATTTTTTGTTAGGATCCCCTCGTAACAGAACTCTTTGGCAAATCTTGTGAATGAAGAAGGTGGCATTGGTCTTTGGTTGCCCCTTGGAAAAAGTTAAAAATGTCTTCACCACTGAAGAAAAACGTTGTGGGCGTGGTGCCTTCTGCAAAAAAAATTCCTCAGATTCGGTAAATATTTTAAAGCGGCAACATTTACAGTTTTTGTAAATTAAACCTATAAAATGTTGTTAGCTGTATGCATTTTATATATCTGTGATTTGTTTCTTGTGGTATTTTGTTGAGAATACCATGTTTTTTTTTAACAATCTTTCTGATTTTCCAGGTCTGTCGTCGACATCCGTGGTTCCCACAGGAGTGTTCCGCCTTGTTGTTTTGTATTATTGTTGTTACATTTTGTTTATTAGTTTATTGTTTATATTTATGTTAATAAAAGTTTGAAAATAGTTTATCGTTTATATAAAAAATAACGTTTGGAAAAAAAATTAATAATGTTTTGGGTTGTTCTCTTACCTGCTGTGTGACTCTTTCTTGTTCTTATTACTGTTATTTGATGTAGTCCACCATGGTGTTACATTTTGGGGCACTTATCGCTGGAATACTGGTGATATCTGCAGTTTGCACCAACTTCTGAATAGTGTGTTAGATTTATCTCAACTTTACTTCCGATAAAGTGCTGATAATGAAATGGAGAGTAGCCGTTCCTGTGCAAAAAGACACGAGGTGCACCTTTGCGATTTATTCTAATTACTAAAATCCTGTATTGTATTGCACTGAGGTATTGGCTGCACTTACAGTGTACACACAAAATCTATTAAGAAATCTCATTGTATTTATATTGATTGGGAATAGTGCATCAGGTGCTGGATCTTGACGAGATACACTGCTCAGTTCGTATATTGTTGTGCACACAAAAAAAATCACATCACAACTTTCACACCAATTGCAATGCAAAACAAATTCCGGCAATAAGACAGGTTAGCACCGGGGATTTTACACCTGCTTTCTGCTGGTGTTAAGCAGGAAAACTACCTGCACCATGAAAGGGAACGCAGCCAAGAGCCACACCAGAACACCCACAGGTGCCATAGAGTCAATGAGCATGATACAGGGATACCCATGAGGGCCAGAAGACTCATCTAAACAACTCCAGGACCTCCAATGCCCCCCAAACCCACATCTTAGTAAGTGTGTCCCTGTGGTCATTGTCTTAGCATGATAGGCATGAGCTCTGCAACATCACAGTGTGCTGTCACCTCAGCGTTGGCAGTGAGCCTGGATGTGTAGCTACGTACGCATCCTCCTGCATGCACAACTGGCGTGTGCTGGTCTGTCGTTCACAGGTCAGTGCAGGGGTGTGCCTATCCGGCAAGGGGAACGGGGTGTCTCGGACATGACCGTGTACAGGAAGTGCGGTAAGTGTGTCTCTGTGTTCTGGTGTGGCCTGTTACAAGAGCCGCAGCAGTCGATGTTGTAAAGTGGCATGCACCACCTCCAAACGGCACTGTGATGTTGTAGTTGGAATGTAGCAGGACATGCGCAAATAGGCATTACAATGGCGTGCCGTACGAGTGCACGAAATACAACATTTCACCGTACAAAAGTGTGGGGGCTCGTGGGAGGGCGGAGCAGCCGTTTGGCAACATAACACACAGTGAACTCGATCATGTGCCACATGCTGGGCATCTCATCCATGATGACCACGGTCGCAGACATCCCACAACACCAACGACTGGCCTTTGTACACATCCTGTATGAATGCAGCGTGGTTTTCACTTCTATGCTCGTTCAGTGGTGTGATGTTGGCAGGTTGTGTGACTTGTGCTCCTTGTTGGTGTGTTTCATTTTGGTCATTGTTAGTCTATATGTGTGTTGTACTTAATTGTGCATGTGTGCCATTCTGCCCATCTCCCCCCTCCCCCCCTCCCCCACTCCCTGCTTCTTCCTCTTCCTAGTGCTGTTGTGTCTATAATTTTGTTGCTGCACACATAAATACATGTAAAGAATAAATTAGAATAGTCCCTTGATTCTTTTAGGTTTCAAAACTTCTCTATTGGTTTCTTTTTAATTTTTCAAATGAACCGTTTTTTTAATATTCAACAACACATAGAAGTCAGAAGTGCAACATATTCTATCAACACACTTTCTAGAACATTCTACAATATGTAAAGGTTAAAAGTTCATAATTTTTTTTAAACTTTATGATATTTTTTTGTAACATTTTCTTGAACATTTAACGACACGTGCAGGTTAAAAGTTGACGATTGTTTTAAGTTCGAACAGTGCCTTCCAAATGCAAGTAGCAGGTGTGGTTGAGCTGAGCAAATTTTATCCTATGATATGTACTCCACGTTGAAACTGCTTTTTCTTAACCAATCACAAAGATGCTTTTCCACAAAACTAATGTGCACCCTACTTTTAAAAAAGAATGCTTTTCATGATATCTTCAGAGATAAGTTATAGATAGGAATTAGCATTTAAAAAACCTTTGAAATTCACTGAAAAAACCATAGGTTTCATGCACGTTATAGTTAGGAATTGGCATTTAAAAGACCTTTGAAATTCACTGAAAAAAACAAAGGTTTCAGAAGCGTTATAGTTAGGAATTGGCATTTAAAAAACCTTAGAAATTCACTGAAAAAAACATACGTTTCAGGGGTGTTATAGTTAGCTGGACATTTCCCTCGTACAAAACCCTAGAAATTCCCCTGTTATAGATAGTTCAGCTAACTATAACTCACGCCCCCGCAATGCACTGCTGATGACATCACATATTACATCACTCATGACATGGTCAGTGACATCACTGATGACATCACTGATGACATCTCAAATGACATCACTGATGACATCATCCTTGTGATAGAATAGCAGACCTCCTCTCACCCTAATATAAACTTTGATACACACACTCAAAAATAGAAACTAATATTTTCAATACAATGGACCTACCAATACCACTTACAAACCACCTATTCAGTAATTCTAAGATCTACACACACATCCACTCATTCACCAACAATCCTATACAGTCACTCATACATGTAGTCACTCATCATATGTACTCATACACATATACATCCTGTTACACACCGACACTCATCCATAGAGTTACTTACACAGATAGTCACACATGCAAACAAAGTATCAAACATCCATTTATTTGCATATACAGTTATACACACACCACCACACTTACTTCCACAGAAACTTCCACATACTTACTCTCAAAAGCCATCAAGTATAGAAACACATTCTAATTTATACAGGAACTCTTCCAATCTCTTATTCTCACATATACTCGCTTATATAGACCAATACTCACATATACTAGTTTAAAACATATGTAGTTACTCATAGAGATACTATTGAGACAGTCATTCGCTTACTAACACACCCATACACACACTCATCCACCCATACAGTCCTGCACACCTGCTGTCTTCAACACATGCAATCAGTGAGTCACTCATTCATGCATCTATGCACTAAGTAATACCCCCACCTAAGCATACAGACACTCAAACACTCATACTGATACTCAAAAAACCAACTAATAACCTATATAGACACTCATGTAGCTACTCACCAACCCATGCGGCCACTTATACACAAAGTGAGAGACTGGTACAGATATGTACATATTTAAACATTATTCACTAACCCATGTATTCATTAAGATACACTTAATCAGTCAGTTATACAATCAATTATTCAAAAAAAAAAACCCATCCATTTATACACTTATATACCCATTTATTCTTCCATCGACCTTGAGATATACATATATAAAACATATTTAATTTTCAGAAAAACACACATTCACTGGATGATGTCATCAGTGATGTAATCAGTGATGTCAAAGTTTATATTAGGGTGAGAGGAGGTCGGCTATTCTATCACAAGGATGATGTCATCAGTGATGTCATTTGAGATGTCATCAGTGATGTCATGAGTGATGTCACTGACCATGTCATGAGTGATGTAATATGTGACGTCATCAGCAGAGCATTGCGGGCGCGCAAGTTATAGTTAGCTGAACTAACTATAACGGGGGAATTTCACTGGTTTTGTATGAGTGAAATGTCCAACTAAATATAACGCCCCTGAAACCTATGTTTTTTTCAATGAATTTCTATGGTTTTGTAAATGCTAATTTCTAACTATAACGTGCCTGAAACCTGTGTTTTTTTCAGTGAATATATATATATATATATAAATATATGTATATATATATATATATATATATATATCCAAACAGAAAGCTCCGAGCTTTTAAAGCAGCACTCCACGGAAATGGGTTTGACAAAACCTTTTTATTAAGGAAGGCGGCATCATACAACCCAAAATGTACCTTTCCCTGACGCGTTTCAGTGCTCCAAGCACCTTAGTCATAGGGCGGCAGTATGGCAAACATGAAATGGACTGTCACCTTATTTTCCATCAAGGCATTCGCTCGCCAGTAAGCGGCATGCTGGGTGTGGCAGTCCCAATTCTTCCGTTTCGGTACGGTCGTGTTATTTGCCTACGTTGTTTTCTGCCAATGTTAATAAAGTTCAATAGCCCTCCAGTGGGCCTCAGGTCGTATCTCCCCTTCCAAATATCCACAAATCCGTGCTGCACAGGAGCCGCAGATTAATATCCAGCCCGCAGACCTTAAGTCCGGTGAAAAAGGCGGTGCATGCTTCCACGGCCGGAGGTGCCGTGTGATTAAATCCAAACAGAAATCTCCGAGCTTTTAAAGCAGCACTCCACGGAAATGGGTTTGACAAAACCTTTTTATTAAGGAAGGCGGCATCATACAACCCAAAATGTACCTTTCCCTGACGCGTTTCAGTGCTCCAAGCACCTTAGTCATAGGGCGGCAGTATGGCAAACATGAAATGGACTGTCACCTTATTTTCCATCAAGGCATTCGCTCACCAGTAAGCGGCATGCTGGGTGTGGCAGTCCCAATTCTTCCATTTCGGTACGGTCATGTTATATGCCTACGTTGTTTTCTGCCAATGTTAATAAAGTTCAATAGCCCTCCAGTGGGCCTCAGGTCGTATCTCCCCTTCCAAATATCCACAAATCCGTGCTGCACAGGAGCCGCAGATTAATATCCAGCTCCGCAGACCTTAAGTCCGGAGAAAAAGGCGGTGCATGCTTCGACGGCCGGAGTCGCCGTGTGATTAAATCCAAACAGAAATCTCCGAGCTTTTAAAGCAGCACTCCACGGAAATGGGGTTGACAAAACCTTTTTATTAAGGAAGGCGGCATCATACAACCCAAAATGTACCTTTCCCTGACGCGTTTCAGTGCTCCAAGCACCTTAGTCATAGGGCGGCAGTATGGCAAACATGAAATGGACTGTCACCTTATTTTCCATCAAGGCATTCGCTCACCAGTAAGCGGCATGCTGGGTGTGGCAGTCCCAATTCTTCCGTTTCGGTACGGTCATGTTATTTGCCTACGTTGTTTTCTGCCAATGTTAATAAAGTTCAATAGCCCTCCACTGGGCCTCAGGTTGTATCTCCCCTTCCAAATATCCACAAATCCGTGCTGCACAGGAGCCGCAGATTAATATCCAGCGCCGCAGACCTTAAGTCCGGTGAAAAAGGCGGTGCATGCTTCCACGGCCGGAGGCACCGTGTGATTAAATCCAAACAGAAAGCTCCAAGCTTTTAAAGCAGCACTCCACGGAAATGGGTTTGACAAAACCTTTTTATTAAGGAAGGCGGCATCATACAACCCAAAATGTACCTTTCCCTGACGCGTTTCAGTGCTCCAAGCACCTTAGTCATAGGGCGGCAGTATGGCAAACATGAAATGGACTGTCACCTTATTTTCCATCAAGGCCCTTTTTTGTACTTGCGGCCTGGGATAAAGTTTCCCAGCGTTCATTTAAGAGGATTCCCTTCCTTTTCTGGATTGCTATGTTATATTCCCTCCTTGCTGATTGTACGTCTGTGGCACACCTCGGGTTAAGTGACAGTGCCCTACGAAGATTCCTATTGGCCAATGTGCACTCACAGTCGAACCATCTAGAATTGTTTCCTGCCAAAGAGGCAGGTTTCGACAGGAGTGTTTTAATAGCTAGGCATAGTTTTGAGAAATCCTGAACTACCTCAATGTGTGCAGTCTGTAGTGACAAGCAGGAATTAATGAGGTGCGTATTGCCTCTAACTAACGTTTTAAAAAGTTTGCCACTGTCAACGCCCCTCCAAACTAATCTCAAATTATCAGTTGAGGGCATGAGATTTTTTGCCCCGCATTCGAAGGAAAACGCAGGCCTGGATGCAGAGCTCAACACTATTTTAATGGGGTTATGATCCCCATAATCTTGATCATGTACCATGCCCTTGTGACGGGGTAAGTGGGCAATCAATTTTACATTTTTTATTTTTTGTAAGTATTACACAAAATATACTAAGTGTTTTTTAAATCCATTTTTCAAAAAGAGAAGACCTATTAGTTTGGATAATGCTTACACATGCTTAGTTTCCCTGGCTGATGAAGAGTTGATCCTTCGCATAAGCACCTTTTTGAGAATTGCCACCACAGCAAGTAAGACTATGGCTGATCCCTGAGTTTTTACCCGATTGACTATCTCTGTGTAATCGCTAGCTGAGATAATGTTTTATTAACAGCAAATTATTTATTTATTACCAATGAAGTTTGTTTTTAATTTGTCATCAAACTTATCAAATGTGATAGTTATATTATTACAAATGTTTGATTATCGTGTACTGTCAATCCTCCATTTTCCTATTTATTTTTTGTTATGATGTTGTGCTTTTATGGGTATTAAGGTACCCGAATAAAGTTTACGAACGATCGAACGAGTGAGTGGGTCTATGAGTGGCAATATGCGTGAGCGAGTAGGTGTGTGTATAGATCAATGAATCAGTAGTGTGTGAGTGCTGGTATGACTTTGTGAATGGGTCTGTGAATGGTGGTGTGGGAGAGGCAATGGGTGCATAACATATTCTACAGTGGTGTGAGTGGGTGTATCTTCGAAAATATGGTGAGACTTACAACAGTGGCATGGGAAGGTTTGCTCTTTAATATTTGGCTAGGCCCAATATTCTGAGCTGTCGGTGAATAGTGAAGCTGCAAAAAAAAAGTGAGGTTTAAGACATGTTGGCATAGGGATTAGGCTACTTCATATGAGTCTCTGTAAAGGTACACTTGAATTAGGCCCTATAAATGTAGGTGTCTGCTTGCAATGGGAAGTGCACTTTTTCAAGTTTAAAGATCTGCGTGGTCTCATGACTCAGGTATGTGTCTACTTGTACATGTATTCTGACACGTGCTGTGCGTCTGAAGATCCTGGCTTAAAAGACTGGTAGCTTCTCATACAGGTGAACAAATCTTCTCAGTTCTGCTCCATCATTCGGTCACAGAGGGAGACATGTCTTACCTATGTAGGTAAACACAACGAGAGGATGGATGGAGCGCTGAAACTTTTCAGACACTTACCCCCAGTCACAGATCTGGGTTGAATCCATCATCGTTCTTTAGCTCACTTCGCCATCCCAGTTTAGACACAGCCATATGCAAATCAGTCTTGCCCTGTGCCTCATGGCAACAGTCCAACCCAAACTGCCAAGCCATGTCTTCCCTGGACCGGAAACAAGCATCCTGGGATCGGGTTCGGGCTAACAGCCCTCATCAGCCAGGCTAGCTTGAATCCAGTGGCAAGTGAGCAAGGAACCCACATCCGGGCATACCCTGCCAACTTAGGGCAAACAAAGCAAACACAATGAGATGAGGGACGGAGCGCTGACACTTTTCCGACACTCACCCCCAGTCATAGATCTTGGTTGCATCCATCATCGTTCTTTAGCTCACTTCGCTACCCTAGTTCAGACACAGCTATATGCAAATCAGTCTTGACCCTGTGCCTCATGGGAACAGTCCAGCCCGAACTGCCAATCCATGTCTTCCCTGGACCGGAAACAAGCATCCTTGGACCGGTTTTGGCTAACATCTTCATCAGCCAGGCTAGCTTTAATCCAGTGGCAAAGTGAGCAAGGGACCCACGTCTGGACATACCCTGCCAACCTAGGGCGAACAAAGCAAACACAAGGAGATGATGGATGGAGCGCTGAAACTTTTCAGAAACTCACCCCCAGTCACAGATCTGGTTTGAATCCATCATCGTTCTTTAGCTCACTTCGCCACCCCAGTTCAGACACAGCTATATGCAAATCAGTCTTGACCCTGTGCCTCATGGGAACAGTCCAGCCTGAACTGCCAAGCCAGGTATTCCCAGGACCGGAAACAAGCATCCTGGGACCGGTTTCGGGCTAACAGCCCTCATCAGCCAGGCTAGCTTGAATTCAGTGGCAAAGTGAGCAAAGTGCTGTTCCTCTTTACTCCTGTTGTATCTTGAAATCTCTTACTCTTTCTGACTTTCAAATTCGTGCAGGTGGACAGAAGTCCCCTACTATTGGACACCAAGACTCCCTGATCCACCTATGTTTTTAGCACACTGACGAAGGTGCAACCTTATCTTAAAGTCATTACTGAAATGTGCGTCAGCGCATGCTGTGGAGACTACCAAAAAACAGAATCACTACACATTATGTTTGAAGTAGTGGCAAACTTACCTTTTATACAGAATTGTATCTATGTGTGATATTTATAAAATTGTATTATGATCATATAACATTGTGTAAAAAATATGCATGTTATATACTCTATTCAAAGATTCTGAGACTGAGGTATCATTGTATTAGCAGATACTACACTTGAGGTATTTTTTTAATAGGTTTGAGGGGTGGTCCTCTCAGATTTCTTTGTTATTTGTTTTCAGTATGTGCAAACTGGTTGTGGTATGAATGTGGTATGTATGGAAGTGTGGGATCAAATGTATTAATATATTCTTTTGTGTCTTGGCGTTGTTTTCATTAACTGCTTCATTTATCATGTTGTGATTATATAGCATTTAGTTCTGACTGTTTAGACTCTCGTAATAAAAATAAGAATGTATTCGCTCTATGCCTAACTATTGTGATCTATTAATGTATTGCATGTGACTGAATATCTTTATCCATAATATTTGCATGCATAGTGAGCATGGTTTCAGTCCGTCTCATGTGTGACTCTCTTTGAGCACAATCTTAAGGCGAATTTGTTCCCTGCTTATTAAAGTAGTCATTAGGCAGGATAGTAATCATTCCAGTGTTACAGGAATTATGGTTAGGCTGGCATTTCACACAAACAAAACCAGAGAAAATCAGCCATTATGGTTAGCTGAGGTAACTATAACTCATGCCCCCGCAATGCTGATGCCGTCACATATTACATCACTCATGACATGGTAAGTGACATCACTGATGACATCACTGATGACATCATCCACATAATCTCTGATTCACCTACTCAAACCCCAATATAACCTTTCATACACCACTCCAAATTTCAGAGTATTATTCTTGAAACCATTGCCATACCAATACCAGTACATACATAACCACTCATTGATTCATATGTCTACATACACATCCACTCACTCACCTATACAGGCACTCATACAGCCAGTGACTCACCAATACAGCTGCTGATATAGACACTCATGCACCCATACAACCACTCATACACTGTCAGTTACCTATAGAACTACTCACACACCTACTTACTAACCCAAACACTCAATCACACTGCTACTTACTCACCCATACAAAAGCACACACACTCACTAGTCATAAAGATACTTATCAATTCTTATTCTCCTATACAGTCACTGACACAAGCACACACTCAACCATACAGCCACTCTCACAATCACTCACTCACACATACAGTTACTTATATACTTCAACACTCACATATACTGCCTTTCACATATGCTGTTACTCACCCATATACCACTGAGACATCCATTCACTCACCGACACAGCCATATGCACACTCACTTACCCATACAGTCCCTCACAGATGCACTCATGAACCCATACACCCAGGGATTCACCGACTCATACATCCATGCAGGGAATCACACACCCCCTCACCCACCCATACAGACGCTCAGGCACCCATACAAGTACTCAGATATCTAATCAATACCCATATAGACACTCATGTACCTACTCAACAATCTATGCAGCCACTTCGACACCAGCTGACAGACTGATACACACATTCACACAGATTAGTCACTCACCCATACATTCACTAAGACACGTTTAATCGCTCACTTATGCAGACAGTCACACACCCACTAAATCATCCACACAGATACTCATACACCCACTCGTTCTTTGAATACACTTTGGCTTTTTAGAAACACTCATTCACTGGATGATGTCATCACCGATGTAATTGGAGATGTCATCAGTGATGTTATCAGTGATGTCACTGACCATGTCCTGAGTGATGTAATATGTGATGTCATCAGCAGTGCATTGCAGGGACACAAGTTATAGTTAACTAAGCTAATTAAAATGGCTGAATTTCTCTGATTTTGTACGAGTGAAATTTCAGCCTAACTATAATGTTCCTGTAACCTCTGTTTTTTTCAGTGAATAACTAAGGTTTTTTAAATGCTAATTTCTAACTATTACATCCCTGAAACCTGTGTTTTTTTCAGTGAAAATATATATATATTTACATATATATACATTTGGATAGAAAGGTTCAGAATCATATCCCTCCAGTTCAAGCAGTAGAGCAGTGTGTTCCACTCTTAGGGCAAACAAAGCAAACACAATGAGATGATGGACGGAGCGCTGACACTTTTCCGACACTCACCCCCAGTCACAGATCTGGGTTGAATCCTTCATCATTCTTTAGCTCACGTCGCTACCCCAGTTCAGACACAGCTATATGCAAATCAGTCTTGACCCTGTGCCTCATGGGAACAGTCCAGCCCGAACTGCCAAGCCATGTCTTCCCTGGACTGGAAACAAGCATCCTGGGACCAGTTTGGGGCTAAAAGCCCTCATCAGCCAGGCTAGCTTGAATCCAGTGGCAAAGTGAGCAAGGGACCCACGTCTGGGCATACCTTGCCAACTTTGGGCGAACAAAGCAAACACAAGTAGATGATGGGCGAGGCACTGAAACAATTCAGACACTAACCCCCAGTCACAGATCTGGGTTGAATCCATCATCGTTCTTTAGCTCACTTCTCCACCCCAGTTCAGACACAGCTATATGGAAATCAGTCTTGACCCTGTGACTCATGGGAACAGTCCAGCCTGAACTGCCAATCCATATCTTCCCTGGACCGGAAACAAGCATCCTGGGACCAGTTTCGGCTAACAGCCCTCATCAGCCAGGATAGCTTGAATTCAGTGGCAAGGTGAGCAAGGGACCCACGTCTGGACATACCCTACCAACCTAGGGCGAACAAAGCAAACACAAGGAGATGATGGATGGAGCGCTGAAACCTTTCAGACACTCACCCCCAGTCACAGATTTGGTTTGAATCCATCATCGTTCTTTAGCTCACGTCGCTACCCCAGTTCAGACACAGCTATATGCAAATCAGTCTTGACCCTGTGCCTCATGGGAACAGTCCAGCCTGAACTGCAAGCCAGGTATTCCCTGGACCGGAAACAAGCATCCTGGGACCGGTTTCGGGCTAACAGCCCTCATCAGCCAGGCTAGCTTGAATTCAGTGGCAAAGTGAGCAAAGTGCTGTTTCTCTTTACTCCTGTTGTACCTTGAAAGCTCTTACTCTTTCTGACTTTCAGGTTCATCCATGGCGACAGAAGTCCCCTACTATTGGACACCTAGACTCCCTGATCCACCTCTGTTTTTAGCGCCCTGACGAAGGTGCAACCTTATGTACAAGTCATTACCGAAATGCGAGTCAGCGCATGCTGTGGAGACTACCAAAAAACAGAATCACTACACATTATGTTTGAAGTAGTGGCAAACTTACCTTTTATACAGAATTGTATCTATGTAGGATATTTATAAAATTGTATTATGATGATTTAACATTGTGTAAAAAATCTGCATGTTATATACTCTAATCAAGGATTCTGAGACTGACGTATCATTGTATTAGCAGATACGACACTTGAGGTATTTTTTTAATAGGTTTGAGGGGTGGTCCTCTCAGATTTCTTTGTTATTTGTTTTCAGTATGTGCAAACTGGTTGTGGTATGAATGTGGTATGTATGGAAATGTGGGATCAAATGTATTAATATATTCTTTTGTGTCTTGGCATTGTTTTCATTAACTGCTTAATTTATCATGTTGTGATTATATAGCATTTAGTTCTGACTGTTTAGACTCTCATAATAAAAATAAGAATGTATTTGCTCTATGCCTAACTATTGTGATATATTAATTTGTATTGCATGTGACTGAATATCTTTATCCATAATATTTGCATGCATAGTGAGCATAGTTTCTGTTCGGCTCATGTATGACTCTCTTTGAGCACAATCTTAAGGCAAATTTGTTCCCTGCTTACTAAAGTAGTCTTTAGGCAGGATACTAATCATTCCAGTGTTACAGGAATTATAGTTAGGCTGGCATTTCATATGAACAAAACCAGAGAAATTCAGCCATTATGGTTAGCTGAGGTAACTATAACTCACGCCCCACAATGCTGATGCTGTCACATATTACATCACTCATGACACAGTAAGTGACATCACTGATGACATCACCGATGACATCATCTACATAATCTCTGATTCACCTACTCACACCCCAATATAATCTTTCATACACCACTCCAAATTTCAGAGTACCATTCTTGAAACCATTGCCATACCAGTACCAGTACATACGTAACCACTCATTGATTCATATGTCTACATACACATCCACTCACACACCTATAGAGGCACTCATATAGCCAGTCACTCACCAATACAGCTGCTGATATAGACATTCATTCACCCATACAGCCACTCATACACTCTCAGTCACCCATAGAACTACTCACACACCTACTTACTAACCCAAACACTCAATCACACGGCTACTTACTCACCCATACAGAAGCACACACACACACTACTCATACAGATACTCATCAATTCTTATTCTCCTATACAGTCATTGACACAAGCACACACTCAACCATACAGCCACTCTCACAATCACTCACTCACGCATACAGTCACTTATATACTCCAACACTCACATATACTGCCTTTCACATATGCTGTTACTCACCCATATACCACTGAGACATCCATTCACTCACCGACACAGCCATATGCACACTCACTCCACTCACCCATACAGTCCCTCACAGATGCACTCATGAACCCATACACTCAGGGATTCACCCACTCATACATCCATGCAGGGAATCACACACCCCCTCACCCACCCATACAGATGCGCAGGCACCCATACAGGTACTCAGACATCTAATCAATACCCATATAGACACTCATGTACCTACTCATCAATCTATGCAGCCACTTCGACACCAGCTGACAGACTGATACACACATTCACACAGATTAGTCACTCACCCATACATTCAGTAAGACACGTTTAATCACTCACTTATGCAGTCAGTCACACACCCACTAAATCATCCACACAGATACTCATACACCCACACATTCTTCAAATACACCTTGGCTTTTTAGAAACACTCATTCACTGGAGGATATCATCACTGATGTCATTGGAGATGTCATCAGTGATGTTATCAGTGATGTCACTGACCATGTTATGAGTGATGTAATATGTGATGTCATCAGCAGTGCATTGCAGGGGCGCGAGTTATAGTTAACTAAGCTAACTATAATGGCTGAATTTCTCTGATTTTGTACGAGTGAAATGTCAGCCTAACTATAATGTTCCTGTAACCTGTGTTTTTTTCAGTGAATATCTAAGGTTTTTTAAATGCTAATTTCTAACTATTACATCCCTGAAACCTGTGTTTTTTTTCAGTGAATATATATATATATATTTACATATATACATTTGGATAGAAGTGTTCGGAATCATATCCCTCCAGTTCAAGCAGTAGAGCAGTGTGTTCCACTCTTAGGGCAAACAAAGCAAACACAATGAGATGATGGACGGAGAGCTGACACTTTTCCGACACTCACCCCCAGTCACAGATCTGGGTTGAATCCATCATCGTTCTTTAGCTCACTTCACTACCACATTTCAGGCACAGCTATATGCAAATCAGTCTTGACCCTGTGCCTAATGGGAACAGTCCAGCCCGAACTGTCAAGCCATGTCTTCCCTGGACAGGAAACAAGCATCCTGGGACCGGTTTCGGGCTAAAAGCCCTCATCGACCAGGCTAGCTTGAATCCAGTGGCAAAGTGAGCAAGGGACCAATGTCTGGGCATACCCTGCCAACTAAGGGAGAACAAAGCAAACACAATCAGATGATGGACCGAGCGCTGAAACTTTTCAGACACTCACCCCCAGTCACAGATCTGGGTTGAATCCTTCATTCATTATTTAGCTCACCTCTCCACCCCAGTTCAGACACAGCTATATGCAAATCAGTCTTGACCCTGTGCCTCATGGGAACAGTCCAGCCCGAACTGCCAAGCCATGTCTTCCCTGGACCGGAAACAAGCATCCTGGGACCAGTTTTGGGTTAAAAGCCCTCATCAGCCAGGCTAGCTTGAATCCAGTGGCAAAGTGAGCAAGGAACCCACGTCTGGGCATACCTTGCCATCTTAGGCCAAACAAAGCAAAAACAAGGAGGTGATGGACGAAGCGCTGAAACTTTTCAGACACTAACCCCCAGTCACAGATCTGGGTTGAATCAATCATCGTTGTTTAGCTAATTTCTCCACCCCAGTTCAGACACAGATATAAGCAAATCAGTCTTGACCCTGTGCCTCATGGGAACAGTCCAACCCCAACTGCCAATCCATGTATTCCCTGGACCAGAAACAAGCATCCTGGGACCTGTTTCGGCTAACAGCCCTCGTCAGCCAGGCTAGCTTGAATCCAGTGGCAAAGTGAGAAAGGGACCCACGTCTGGACATACCCTGCCAACCTAGGGGCGAACAAAGGAAACACAAGGAGATGATTGATGGAGCACTGAAACTTTTCAAACACTCACCCACAGTCACAGATCTGGTTTGAATCCATCATCGTTCTTTAGCTCACTTCACCACCCCTGTTCAGGCACAGCTATATGCAAATCAGTCTTGGCCCTGTGCCTCATGGGAACAGTCCAGCCTGCACTGCAAGCCAGGTATTCCCTGGACCGGAAACAAGCATCCTGGGACCGGTTTCGGGCTAACAGCCCTCATCAGCCAGGCTAGCTTGAATTCAGTGGCAAAGTGAGCAAAGTGCTGTTCCTCTTTACTCCTGTTGTACCTTGAAATCTCTTACTCTTTCTGACTTTCAGGTTCGTCGAGGTGGACAGAAGTCCCCTACTATTGGACACCAAGACTCCCTGATCCACCTATGTTTTTAGCGCCCTGACGAAGGTGCAACCTTATCTACAAGTCATTACCGAAATGCGTGCCAGCGCATGCTGTGGAGACTACCAAAAAACAGATTCACTACACATTGTGTTTGAAGTAGTGGCAAACTTACCTTTTATACCGAATTGTATCTATGTAGGATATTTATAAAATTGTATTATGATCATATAACATTGTGTAAAAAATCTGCATGTTATATACTCTACTCAAACATTCTGAGACTGACATATCATTGTATTAGCAGATACTACACTTGAGGTATTTTTTTAATAGGTTTGAGGGGTGGTCCTCTCAAATTTCTTTGTAATTAGTTTTCAGTATGTGCAAACTGGTTGTGTTATGAATGTGGTATGTATGGAAATGTGAGATCAAATGTATTAATATATTCTTTTGTGTCTTGGCGTTGTTTTCATTAACTGCTTCATTTATCATGTTGTGATTATATAGCATTTAGTTCTGATTGTTTAGAATCTCATAATAAAAATATGAATGTATTTGCTCTATGCCTAACTATTGTTATCTATTAATGTATTGCATGTGACTGGATATCTTTATCCATAATATTTGCATGCATAGTGAGCATAGTTTCGGTCCGACTCATGTGTGACTCTCTTTGAGCACAATCTTAAGGCAAATTTGTTACCTGCTTATTAAAGTAGTCTATAGGCAGGATACTAATCATTCCAGTGTTACAGGAATTATAGTTAGGCTGGCATTTCACACAAACAAAACCAGAGAAATTCAGCCATTATGGTTAGCTGAGGTAACTATAACTCACTCCCCCGCAATGCGGATGCCGTCACATATTACATCACTCACTACATGGTAAGTGACATCACTGATGACATACCTGATGAAATCATCCACATAATGTCTGATTCACCTACTCACACCCCAATATAACCTTTCATACACCACTCCGAATTTCAGAGTACCATTCTTGAAACCATTGCCATACCAATACCAGTACATACATAACCACTTATTGATTCATATGTCTACATACACATCCACTCACTCAACCATACAGGCACTCATACAGCCAGTCACTCACCCATACAGCTGCTGATATAGACACCCATAGACCCATACAGCCACTCATACACTGTCAGTCACCCATAGAACTAGTCACACACCTAATTACTAACCCAAACACTCAATCACACTGCTACTTACTCACCCATACAGAAGCACACACACTCACTACTCATACAGATGCTCATCAATTCTTATTCTCCTATACAGTCACTGACACAAGCACACACTCAACCATACAGCCACTCTCACAATCACTCACTCACACATACAGTCACTTATATACTCCAACACTCACATATACTGCCTTTCACATATGCTGTTACTCACCCATATACATATATAACCACTAGAAACCTCAGGTAAAGGCCTGTGGAAGGAACCAGAGGCAGTAGGGCAGTAGAAGATGGCTAGCCTCCAAACTAACATGTATAACACAGTGAAGACCGCTTCTAGAGTATGACTGAGTATATGTGAAGTGAAAAGTGCTAAGGTGGGCACATTACAAAAAGTGACGAACTGGCATCACACACCACCTGGCGTCATGCTTCATCATCTGCCAGTCCTCGCCCTCCAAAAACCGCGTTTGGTGGAGGGCGGGCATACACCTAAAGATAGGGATGCACTTCTAAACTAAGTGGGGGCCCGGAGGGTAATGTGAGTTTAAAAAGCCATAATAGTGCACCTGACAACTTTTTATTCTAATGTGGTGACTAGATGGAAATAAAAACGTAAGTGCGGTGAATAGGGACCTTAACCCCTTCGACGCGCATGACGGAACGGTTCCGTCATGCACGTCGGTTGCGCTGTGCGCATGACGGAACCGTTCCGTCATGGCCCCGCCCGCGCACGGAATCTTCAGCGTGGCGTGGAAATCCGCGCCGCGCTGAAGAGGTTAATTATCCCATCGCCGCTGTGTTAGAGGTCGACATGTTTCTGCCAGTTGTCCAAAAAGGTACGGGGCATTCATCAGGACCAAATAGAAAAAAGGAGGGCTCCTAGTCTAATCAAAGACTATCCACTGGGTGTGGTGGCCAATGGTCACTCAACACTAAGAGGGTATATTAACCTGTGAAGAGAAAAAACACACAAACAAATAATAATGAAAATGTGTAGATTTTACAAAAAACATAAACTCTGTCGTTTCAATCATGAGCCATATGCATAGGTAAAACTGTAGTGTGTGGCTAATAGGTGAGCTATACAGTGTCAGACATCTGTGTTCATTCTGACAAAAATAGCATAATAAGACATTATCTATGGTCTTACCCTGCTCTTTAAACCTACTTGCCCCATGGGAGTTGGAATGAGGAGAGCCCCTGTAGTCAAACTCTAGAGGATACAAAAGAGTGACTAATCAGAGGCATGCTAGCAGAAAACACTGTGGGACATCTCAGGAAGATGTCCTGGAAAGGCCTTCTTTCTTCAGACACTCACACACTTACTTCGTCAAGGTGCGCTCTCCACGGAATCACCTGTAGATTATACGTCCATCCTCCCCGGCGATGGTTTAGCACTGGGAAAGAGGAGTTTAAATAGTGTCTAGGTAGTGGGCGTGACCCAACAATCAACCTACTCATGCTCAGGTGAGGTGGCGCTGCGTGATGACATGCAGCTTCCTGTGTCCCAAGCAGCAGTGCCAAGATGTGCCTGGACTTGCCTGGAGTGGGACGTGTCTAGGGTAATGGTGACAGCCTATCTCTCCACACACAGAGTGGAGAGGCGCAATAAGACTATCTGAATAAAGGGAGGGCAGGGAATTGCGTGAGGAAACATGAGCCTTAAGGGGGCATGACTGCAATGCCAACAAAGCTTACGCATGGAAGCGTGAGCGAAATTTTTGCGAAATGAATTGCACAAAATCACGTGAATGAGAGAGCGTGCCGGTATTATGCTGATTCCCAAGGCAACCAGTAGAACATAAAGGCTTAGTGTGCAAAAAAAGGCAAGAGGTAAAAGGTAAAAAGGGGGGGGGGGTTTGCCGGTGAAGAGCATGCACTCTATTCAATTTTTTTTCAAGTCAAAAGCAATGCACGGATATTGTAGTGATTCAAGCCTTCAGGGACAGAAAGGCTATTTATTCATCTGGAGCCACGGGATGTCATCATTAAGGCCATGTTTCCATGATTGTAAATGAAACACCCAGCGTTGTTCCCTAACATGAAGGGCATGGGAAAGATCCCCTTTCCTCTTTTTCATCACTTCAAGTACAGTCAATTTAAGATCACGGTCTGTATGGTTTTTCTCGAGGAAGTGTCTTGTCAGTTTTGTATTTTCTTTTTTGCAGCGGAAAGTGCTGCGATGTTCATGTCAGAATGAACACAGATGTCTGACACTGTATAGCTCACCTTTTAGCCACACATTACAGTTTTATGTATGCATATGGCTCATGATTGATTCGACCGGGATTATGTTTTTTGTAAAATCTACACATTTTCATTATTGTTTGTTTGTGTGTTTTTTCTCTTCACAGGTTAATGTACCCTCTTAGTGTTGAGTGACCATTGGCCACCACACCCAGTGGATAGTCTTTGATTAGACTAGGAGCCCTCCCTTTTTCTATTTGGTCCTGATGAATGCCACGTACCTTTTTGGACAACTGGCAGAAACATGTCGACCTCTAACACAGTGGCGATGGGATAATTAAGGTCCCTATTCACCGCACTTACGTTTTTATTTCCATCTAGTCACCACGTTGGAATAAAAATTTGTCAGGTGCACTATTATGGTTTTTTAAACTCACATTACCCTCCGGGCCCCCACTTAGTTTAGAAGTGCATCCCTATCTTTAGGTGTATGCCCGCCCTCCACCAAACGCGGTTTTTGGAGGGCGAGGACTGGCAGATGATGAAGCATGACACCAGGTGGTGTGTGATGCCAGTCCGTCACTTTTTGTAATGTGCCCACCTTAGCACTTTTCACTTCACATATACTCGGTCATACTCTAGAAGCGGTCTTCACTGTGTTATACGTACTCACCCATATACCACTGAGACATCCATTCACTCACCGACACAGCCATATGCACACTCACTCACCCATACAGTCCCTCACAGACGCACTCATGAACCTATACACCCAGGGATTCACCCACTCATACATCCATGCAGGGAATCACATACCCCCCTCACCCACCCATACAGATGCTCAGGCACCCATACAGGTACTCAGACATCTAATCAATACCCAGATAGACACTCATGTACCTACTCATCAATCTATGCAGCCACTTCGACACCAGCTGACAGACTGATACACACATTCACACAGATTAGTCACTCACCCATACATTCACTAAGACACGTTTAATCACTCACTTATGCAGTCAGTCACACACCCACTAAATCATCCACACAGATACTCATATACCCACTCAATCTTCAAATACACCTTGGCTTTTTAGAAACACTCATTCACTGATTGATGTCATCACTGATGTCATTGGAGATGTCATCAGTGATGTTATCAGTGATGTCACTGACCATGTCATGAGTTATGTAATATGTGATGTCATAAGCAGTGCATTGCAGGGGCGTGTGTTATAGTTAACTAAGCTAACTATAACGGCTGAATTTATCTGATTTTGTACGAGTGAAATGTCAGCCTAACTATAATGTTGCTGTAACCTGTGTTTTTTTCAGTGAATATCTATGTTTTTTTAAATGCTAATTTCTTACTATTAAATCTCTGAAACCTGTGGTTTCTTTCAGTGAAAATATATATATATTTACATATATATACATTTGGATAGAAGGGTTCGAATCATATCCCTCCAGTTCAAGCAGTACAGCAGTGTGTCTCTATAGGTCATTACAAACAGTTGTATTGCATTTGACACATTTTATTAAATGAGGTTAGTTGGGCTTCGTAGGAAACTACGAACAGCAAATGAGAGGAGAAAGGATCAGTAAAATGTTTTACCTGCATCCAGACTTTTTGCAACGTGATCCATGCTTTACAAAAACAGCAAAAAATAACTTTCATCTTAAAATTTCTCTTCATTCCCCTGCCACATTCTTCAAGCCATGCACCAGTGTTCTTACATGAGAAGAGATGATATGATGTTTTATAAACATGTGCAGATTTGGGTCCGAATTAAAGTTTGCAGGACAGGTTACTCCATCACAATGTGACAGATATCCTATCCCTATCCACCTTATTAGAAGTGTATGTATCTTTAGTGTTTGCGGTTATTTAAAAACATTACAATTGAAAAAACACTGAACTCGTTCAGAGGCAGAAATAATCCATATTTTCGCATCTTGCCTGCAGTTACAATTACTACATAGAGCTATTGAATCTTTTCTGGATAGAACTCTAGGAATCAAGATCTCTCTTACACCAACTTGGATAATACTTGGGTAAAGTGGTGATGATGACCAATGCCCTTCACATTACTTTTTGTTTATGGCCATGTTGGTTTTAGGAATGTGTATTGCAATATCATGGTTAGATAAAGTATCTCCAACCTTTCAACAGTGGCTTGCTAGGTTGCTTTCTGTGTATAATCTCGAGAAGGGGATTTATGAGAGGAAGGGAAAAAGGAGGAGACTTCTTGGGAAACGTATCTGGCAACCCATTTTGAGATGGAAGGAGAATTTGTAAGGTTTCAAGGTAAACAAAGGACGAATTCATGGAAATTAAGACAATATAAGGGGGTACCACACTAATGAGCTAAGAAAAGATTAGTGGTGAAAAAAGTGCAAGTGCAAAACTTCCACAGCAAAATTGTTCCTTTTAGTCCGACCCACAGAGTGGCATCACACTAAGAGCTTCATTGCAATAGCAGCATACCAGGAATCTTAGCGAACAAACATATAATACGATAAAATCATTTTAAGATGTGCAAAAAATATCTAGCAACAGCTAGTGCAACAAATTTAGCAACAAATGTAGTGGCAAGTTGATCATTATTGATAGCAGCAAGATTACTTGGTGAAAGTGCTAGTACGACTATATAGCAGAAATTGTTATTCTGCAATGGTGGCAGCATGGTGTTCTTTAAGGTGTATCATACATTAAAATCACTTAAGAGAAAGATCACACCAGGGTGATCTTCAGGTGCACGGAAAATGCCTCACAGGTACTAGAACATCAGGAGCAGCAGCACAATTTTCCTCATTAATAGCAGCACAATGGTTCGATAAAGTTCTAATGCAACATTTAAGACAACAATTTTACTCAATACGCATGGTGTTCCTCAAGGCAGTCACCATCAGGTTTGCATCACACGTGGGTCAATTTTAATATTCTTGTCAGTGGGGGAAAGTTTAAAAAATGTGCGGCACTGTTGGATGTGATCGTGACTAATTTTGTCAACAGGATTTTCAAAGCTATGTTGTCAGAGTTTAGGGAGGCAATGATGGCCTACCAAAATGTGCAAACTCCTGGTTTGGTCCACTCTGTTACCTGCTGATGACTGTCCAAGCATGTCTGCGTTTGGCAAGCAGTGCCCTCTCAGAATAAAATGACCAAAGGTGAACACTCTCTCTGATACTTGTTTTCAAGGTTAGTTGGCTGGGATTGCTGACCCAGAGATCATTTAAGTTTAATAGTTGCTGGCAATCTTCAAAGAACCAACTGTGTGCTTGACTTGGCCTTCTGCAGCTAATTTCAGAACAATGGCTCTATGCTACCAGGACAGGCCCCCTGTAGGTTGTGTCACAGGTTTAGGTAGGCATCAGCGCCAGCTGCCCGTTTGTCTAAGAGGCCAAATTCGAGCCTGAACTGGGCGGTAGGTGAGGACTTCAGAAGCCAAAAAACTTGTTTATATATCTTTGTGACGAGTTTGTTCAGGAAACCGTTGTCCTTGCCTGGTAGAATTTCCCTGCAAGGTTAGCGAAGGAGATATTTGCACCCTCATGACTTCCAGTAGTGGGGAGAGGCTTCGCCCGAATAGCAGTTTTGATAACTTTGATATTGTCATCTGAAGGGTCTGGGCTTTTGCTCCAACTTCTTTCCGTTGCTTCACAAGGCAACTTCTAGCATCAATGTGCCCCATAAATACTTATACGATTTATCTGACACAATTGTGTTGCCATCCACCACCCTGCTATGTTTTCATGCCAAACGTTACAACCTTTGTTTTCTTCAGATTCACCTCTTAGTGGTTAGTGGCTGTATGGATGTGCAGCTGGTTAAGCATTATTTGGAGACCTACACCTGTACGACTAAACAGGGCAAGGTCGTCCACATACAACAGGTTGCTAATTTGCACGCCACCAATTTTTTGGGGGGTGTCTGTTGATAGCATCAAGAAGCTACGGTAGATCTGTAATGTTGAGATTTTCCTGCATAAATGAGCACCAGCTCCCAATTTGATGCGAATCGATGTATCGGAATGTAACTGGATTATGGCCTCCAAGTGCTTAGGGAGTATTCCCCATCTCTGTAATTTAGCCCACATGGCTCCCCTAGGCACTTGATCGAACGCCGCCTTAAAGTCAATGAAGCAGCAGTGTATCAGAGATTTAATAACTGTTGATTTAGCCATCAGGACAGTTATCGCAATCAGGTTGGTTAGCGTGCTGGATTTTGCCATGAACCCTGTTTGGTTGAATGGAATTAGCCGATTTTGATCAACCCATAGTCATAGGCATTCCAGGAGCAAGCTGGCATAGTATTTAGCGTAATTACCAAGGAGGCCTATTAACCTGCAATTATTTGGATCAGCTCTAGTGCCTCCTTTATGGATCAGATGGATTACTGTGCCACACCATGATTCAGGAATTGATGAGGACCTCAGGCAGTAGTCAAAACGCCTGGTGAACTGTCCAGCCCAGAATAGGATGTCCTGTTTATAGAGTGCCTGAGGCAACCCAGGAGTCCCATCCATTCTACCTTTTGTTATTGCACATGCTATGCGACTTGTGGGGGGGCCAAGCCCCTGACCGTATCTGTAGGGTGTCAGGATCTTTTAAGAAATGCTCCAGTAAAAATTGCTGTCGTCATTTTCACACCCCTGGACCCCTGTCCATAAGGCAGGCTTCCTCCTCCTTGGCCAAAAAGTGCGCTATAAGAAAGGATGCCCTGTCTGTTTCTGATATATTAGCTCAGCCCAGACCACTTTTTCTATTCATTTGCTTATTCACCAGGGCCCAGAAGTTCCTGGAGTTGGGATTCTTGCTGGCACAAAAGAGTGTTGTCCAGAAGTACTCCGATTAGACCATTTGCACTTCTCTGCACAGACTGCCTGCCTATAGATTTTCTGTGCCTGCTTGAATACATTGAGTAGCTCCTTTTCTCGAGGATTCTTCCAGACTCTTCTCAAAACTTTATTGTGGATTTTCCTAAACTCCTTTATTAAGGGTGAGGTGATGGATTCACTAGGGGAGTCAAGCTGACGGGCTGGTCTGTGAAATCAGTTGGGTGCTGAGACTCGTCCATTCCATCATCTGGGTCTCATTGTTCGCCCCGGCTGCATTTAGGTGCTGCTTACATTCGGCAATGATAACATCGCTGATGGAGCCGCTCCATTTGAGACGTTTGAGGTTCTCCGTGCACGTTCCACTGTATGTAACACTTGCCGAGGCGTAATGCAGTAAATTTGGCGACAGCGTGATGATCTGAGGGCAATGATCACTCTCTACCCGTGGGATAATATGATCATTTTCTAAAAGGGGGAAAATTTCAGCATTGTACATGGTACAGTCAAGGAAAGAGCAGGTTTTCCCATCGGTTCTTGCCCAATTTGGTGGCGTGTCTTGTGGGAGGCGACCATTCAATATTTTGTAGCTCACACTACAGGACCATATATTCGCCCAACATGCTACGTGGGCAGCCTCTTGGTTTTACCTGTTTTTAGTGTTCTGGGCGCTCTATGAGTTAAGTTCTTCATGAGCATCCAGGAGATCTTGAAAAACATTTGTGTTGAAATCCCCAATGATCAAGTATGCTGCCTTGGTATAATAACCGGCTAGGTCGCACAAGGTTTTATTAGGCAATTTAATTTGAACTGTTTCTCCCTTGCATTTGGGCAGATGTAAACATTTATCAGCAATAGCAATTGCTGCAATATCAAGTTACTGATCTTTATTTCTGACAGCCAATTCTTCTTGAATATTACAAATCAAGGTTGGCAGATACTCGATGCCTAATTCAATCAAGGCTGTTTCTGCTGGATAGTGCTGTGGGCAGCCAGTCCCAATATTTCCCGGTGTGTTCTATGGTTGGCATCCTTTCTTTGCTGTATTTTGTGATGCCACAACCCTGGTCGTTTTCTAAAATTGATAACTGTTTCTTCCTACTAGACAATGTAGGAACTGTTAATTTTGCTAGTACAGTAAGATAATCAGTCTCTTTGAATGGGCTGATCTTGATGACCCATATACTGAATACATTTGATCTGGACAATATTACCTGCACAAGGGTTGACAAAGCAAATGTTGCTAATGTGGGTTCTGAGGGTTGAGAGCCTTTGGGAGAAAGAAATGTAATCACAGTAATATCACTTGACTCCAATCTGCACAATTCAGGGATGGTCTTTAGCAACCTTAAGATATTTTCCCTATTTAAAATATCACAAGGGCCTTACAAGTGATACTCAGGGCTGAACAGCAGCCTGGTATTTGAGTTTTGCAAAGATGTTTCTTGGTTAGGTCCTTGGTTGATCTCCCAATTCCTCAGTAGGATTTGCTCCATCTTATGTGACTCCGGTGTAGTTCCCTGCAGGCACTCTTTCCGTGGGTCATAATGTTTGCACTCAACTTAATGCATTGCCTCCGGTTGGGAGGTCAAGGAACCCTGGTCCTTTGTTTTTTTTTTTTTTGAAACCGTTTATTACAAGACTCAAAAAATATACAAATATGGGCCTACAACCTTCCGGCCAGCCGCTAGCAATAAAAGGAGCATACGATATACATTTATAAAACACATGGTGCTGCGGCCGAGCATGCACAGGAGGTAACATCGTTGCGAGCCACACTATCCAGACCCACTATACGGTTCCATTTTAAACTTAAAGAACAACAAATACAAACAAACCCACAAGGCAATCCTCATTCGGAAATAGCAACACGTGCTCCCCTAGAGGGGGGATCCTAGCCATCCAAAGGAATCTTAAGAGGGGGGGGAGAGATCAGAACTAGGGCTGGGTACACCTAATGCCCAGGTACCGGGGGGATGAGTTGGCTAAGGGGACGGGGCCGGCGATGGATCAGGCAATAACGGCGGAGCACAGATTCCCCCGCGGTAGGCGTTCCAGGGGCCCCACACTTTCACCCATGTCCCAGGCTTACCTCTCGCCACATACACCACCTTTTCCCGAAACATGCACCAATCCATATGTTCCTTCCAGGCTGAGACAGTCGGAGGCCTCTGGGATCCCCACAATTGGACAATATTACGCTTGGCAACCATATACCCCAGAGTCACCCACCACGTCTGCGGCACCGAATAGTCGGTAGGCTCCCACACATTCAACAGGCATCTCCTCGCTTCGGGCAACAGCGCCACATGCGTAACCACTCGCAGCACCTCATGCACACCACGCCAGAACCCCTCCACCTCCGGGCACTCCCACAGGATATGCAGAAAAGTCCCCAACGCACCACACCCACGCTTACACAAACCGTCCTCAGCATAGCCCATACGCAGGAGCTTTGGCCCCGTCATGTAGACCCTGTGGAGTATCTTGAGCTGGACGAAACGAAGGCGAGCCGGTATGGCCACCTCTTTCGGGGAGGCCACCGCGGAGGTCCAGTCCTCGTCGTCCAGCTCCAGCCCGTCGGCTACCCAAGCCCCACGAAGGGCAGTCAACAAGTCTGAGCGGTCGTTGATCAGTTTTTTGTAGATCAGTGAGATCGTGCTGTCCGGGATGTGTCCATCCAGCACTCTATCCTCCAGGGGGGAACACTCCGGGATGGAGGCAACGTCCGGAAAGACGGAGCCCAGCGCATGACGGACCTGCAAATACCGAAAGTACTCGCTGCCCTGCAACTGAAATTCAGTCTGCAGCATCTCGAACGTTTTAAATCCTCCCCTCGTCCAGAGATCCCCCACTTTGCTAATGCCTATTAAATCCCACTTCTCAAAGCCCTTCGAGGTCCACAAGGAGCCCAACCGCTCAGATGCGTATAGTGGTGACGCCCGGGTCAAACGGTCCTTCCACCCCATTGCAGCATTGGCCGCGTGCCACACTCGCACCATGACACGCGTGGGGCCCGTTAGGCGAGCGTCGGGCGTGCTAGAGTAGAGCGCTCGATTATGGTCACCACCTGGAAGTAGCATCCTATCCATTTCAAACGCCGGGTTTAAGGCGGGCCCATATAGGCCCTGATTAATCGCAGCTAGCTGGGAGGCCCAATAATACCGTTTAATATCCGGGAGGGCAATCCCCCCGTCATACCAGGGGAGCGTCAGCTTAGCCAGGGCAATACGTGGACTCCCGTCCCAGAACAGGCGGCGCTGAAAACTCTCCACTTCGCGGAAGTAGCGCGCTGGGACGAGGTCCATAGTGTTCTGCAACGCGTATAGGAAACGCGGCAGCGACATCATTTTAAACAATGCCGCCCGGCCGAGCGGCGAAAGCGGCAAACGCCGCCAGCGCGCGACATCCTCTTTCAGACGCTGGAGGGGGGGAAGCAAGTTCCGATCATACCGAGCCTCCGGGTCCAGAGTAATGAAGACACCCAGGTACCTAAATCCCTGCGGGGCGACCTGGATCGGACAGCCCCGCGGGAGGATAGGAGCCTCCCCAGAAAGAACATACACACACGATTTAGCCCAGTTGATGACCAGACCGGAGTTACGACCGAATGAATGCAAAACATCAACCAGTACTATGAGTGATTTACGTGGGGAAGCTAGGTACAAGAGGATGTCATCAGCGTATAGGGATACGCGGTCTTCATACTCAGGGGTCCAGCGGAGACCACGGATGGAAGGCTCCCACCGCAGCCACTCCGCCAGGGGCTCCAAGGCAAGTGCAAAGAGGAGCGGCGATAAGGGGCAGCCCTGCCGTGTGCCCCGGCCCAGCTCGAACGGAGCCGACACTCTTCCGTTCACCACCACCTGCGCCAATGGGCCCGAATACAGCAATTTAACCCAACTGATGAACCCTGGGCCAAATCCAAACTTCGCAAGCATCGCCCAGATATATGGCCACTCAAGCGTGTCAAACGCCATGGTGGCGTCTAAGGACGCCAAAATGGCCGGCTCCCGTATGAACGGGGCACGTGCGAGCACACCGTGCAAACGCCGCAGATTAAGGGCTGTGTTGCGATGGGGAATAAAGCCAGATTGGTCCTGATGAACCAAATCGCCCACCACGCCGACCAGCCGATTGGCCAGTACCTTGGCGAGAATTTTGGGCTCCGCATTCAGTAGCGAAATGAGCCGATAGGATGTAACCCGGTCCCGAGGTCTCCCTTCCTTGTGGATGACCACGATTGTAGCCAGACGCTGGTCCGGCGGGAGGGAGCCCACCGAGTGTGCCGCCAGGAACATAGCCCGGAGGTGGGGTGCCAGCGTATCCGGTCGCAACTTGTACAACTCGATAGGGAGACCATTCGGACCCATGGCCTTGCCGGAAGCGACCGAGCGTATGGCGAGGGCGATCTCGTCGGAGGTGGGAGCGGCGTCCAACGACACCCTGTCCTCCCCGGAAAGGGACGGCAGCGCGATATCACTGAGCAGGGCACGGGAATCCTCTTCCGAGCAGGGAGACACCGGGGAATACACCCCATGGAAATAATCCGCGAAGCAGGAGACAATTTCGTCTGGCTCAGTTACACACACACCATCCGTTTTCTCAATCAGCGGGACCACACGATTCACTCTCTCTTTTTTGTCCAACCACGCTATAAGTTTACCAGCCTTATCACCCACATCATACAGTCGCCCCTGTTGCTCTCTACTGAGGCCCCTGGCCGCCTCCGTGACGAGGGCCCTGTAGGCCGCTTGCTTGAGTTGGAGGACATGTAATGCAGCATCCGTCACCCCACCTTCTAAATTCCCCTCCAACTCGGCTATTTCAGCCTCCATCCGGGTCACCTCCTCCCGCTCGCGCCTCCGGGCGTGGGAAATAAGGGATAGGGCCTCCCCTCGGAGTACTGTCTTGAAGGCCTCCCATAGCGGTACGGCCGAAGGCACAGACCCCACATTCTCATCAAAATATCGCTGAAGGGATTTAATCAATTCAGCGCGAATGGTGGGGTCGCGCAGGTACCAAGGATTGATTGGGACCACCCTACCCTCACCCCTCGGAAAGACATCAAAGTGCAGTAGGAGCAGGGAGTGGTCCGAAATACCCCGTGGCAAATGGCGCACCTCTCCCACCCTCCCAACATAGGCCGCCGGGACAAGGACATAGTCTAGTCGTGAGAGACTACCATGGGCTCCCGAGTGGAAAGTGTACTGCAGCTGCGTGGGGTGTTTTAAACGCCAGCAGTCCACTAATCCAAATGTATCCAAGAGGCCGGGTAGCCACGCCTGTGCCCGGGGGAGGTCCCTAGGGGGGTGACGATCCAAAGACCCAGATAACACCGCATTAAAATCCCCCCCCCCACAACTAAAAGCCCCCCCGGAAGGCCAAGGAGAAGGCGCCCAAGGTCCGCAAAGGTGGTCGACTGCAGCCCCGGTGGGATGTATACTGACACAAAGACAACCACTTTGCCCTCCAGTCTTCCCACCAAGACCGTATAACGTCCCCTGTCATCGTGGAGCACCTCATCAATCTCCAACGGGAGCGAGTTCTTTACCATGATGCCCACACCCCGTGAGCCGGACGTGAAGCCCGAGTGAGCCACTAGGCGATAGCCACGCCGATTCATGGCGCAGAAGGAGTTGCCAATGAGGTGTGTCTCCTGCAGAAAGACTACATCGGGCGAGATTCGCTTCAAAAACTGCAGGACCACACCCCGTTTGATCCTGTCCCCCAGTCCATTCACATTCCAAGACAACAAAGTTAGTTCCCTACCCCCCATCATATACAGAAGCCATCATTCGTCCCCCGGAGAGCACTTTAGAACTAACACAATAATACGTTTGCCTTGTGATAAAAACGAACAACGCCCCATCCCTACCCACCCACCCCAACAGAACTCCCCCCTCCCTGCACCCCTGCATGAGCCCAAACAGCCCCCCCAACGTGCAGTGTGCCTGTCACCCCATATATAGTTAGACTAACTAAACCCCCTAGAGGAGGAGGGAGAACCCCCAAAAGACCCAACACAACCTCCATAGGAGGGGAACTTACAAAAACTGACGCAGAATCAAAAGTGGCATCATTTTCGTCCAGAGTGAGGCCCAATATTAGACCCTCAGTCCTGATCCAGCGTGCCGTCTCCCCCCGCCGCCCCCCCCGCCCCCCCGATCACGATCCCCGGGCAGAGTATCCAGCCAGTCCCCGGCCGCTTCGGGACGATCAAAGAAGTGCGTGCGACCATCCACCTCCACACGCAGCTTGGCCGGGAAAAGCATGGCGTATTTGAGGTTTAGGTCCCGAAGACGGCGTTTGACGCCTAGGAAGCTCAGTCTCTGCTTCTGGACCGCTGGGGTGAAATCAGGATAAAAATTAACCTCCATATTGTCAAGCTTGACCGGTCCATGCAGTCTGGAGGTTTGCAGGATAGCGTCTCTATCCCGAAAATTAAAAATCCGGGCGATGAGAGGTCTCGGAGGGGCTACGACCTTCGGCCTTCCCCCGGGAACCCTGTGGGCCCTCTCCACAGCGAAGAATTTGCTCAGCCCCCGTGGCTGGAGATGGGTAGCAATCAGGTCCTCCACAAAGAGATCCGCCGCCGCCTCCTCGCGTCCCTCGGGCACCCCGATAATGCGGATGTTGTTCCTCCGTGCCCGACTCTCGGAGTCCTCCAGGCGTCGATCCATAAGCGCAGTCGCCTGACTAAGCCGGCGCACCTCTGTTTGCAAGGCCGCCACATCTGTCGTTAGGCCCGATGCGGTGTGGGCCAAAGACTCTACTCGGTCGTTGGTTTTGGAAAGATCGGCCCTCACCAGGCCAACATCCACGAGGACCGAGTCAATCTTCTGCGCCAGTGTATCAAACCGCTGGCCCACCGAGGCCTTCATCTCGGCAATGGCGCCCATGACATCTCGCAGAGTCAGATCTGCGGGCAGGTCTGGGGCATCAGGAGGGCTCTCAGGGGACTTGCGCGGTCCATCGGGAGATCCCTTCTGGAGGGTATAGCGGTCCATACTGTTGGCCTGATGGACGGCGCCACGCCGGGTCGATTTGGTCTTTGCCCGGTCTCCATCTTGTTTCGTGGCCATGGCCACCAGTCTCCCAGTCGCACCAGCCACGTCGTGTAGGGCAGGAAAGCAGGGCCACGAGCTCCGGGGGGGCCCCCTCAGAGCAGCGGGGTGGATCACAGCCTGCAGGCAGGCAGGGTCTCCCAGCAAGGCCACACCACACCAACACCAAGGGCTCCGCGACCCAACCTCGCAGAGACGACAAGGTGGTGCGAAAGCGAAAGCGAAAGTGCGGGGTACGCGAGTCGCCAGGCCCTGCCTGCCGCTGTTGTTCACTTTGTCACTGGATCACCCCACAGCGCAAATCCGGGGTCCAGCGAGGGGAAGGCCGCACACCTCAATCGGTGCTCACTCCGGTGTCCGAGGTCCGATTCGGAAGCGGGAAACGGGTGCCACCTCAGCTCAGGTTCACCAACATAGTCCCCTCATCCAGGGCAGGATAATTTCAGGATAATCGTAGGAGGTTGCGGAGGTCCTCGGGAGCCTCGCACCTACGCAGCCATCTTGGTTGCGCGCTAGGCTCCTCCCCCCCTGGTCCTTTGTTATTGTTACTCTAAGGGAGTCCATCTGGGATCGTGCCAGGTTGCCCTTGACTGCTTTGGGGGGATTGTGTTGTTCAATGGCAGTGTGTTCGTGGATCGGCTGATTTTGTTCACCCAGGCTTGCGTTGACAGTCTTAACTGTTGCTCCTTCTTCACCTAGTACTTGGGTTTGTAGGTGATTGGATCTGCCCCTCTCTACTCAGTCTCACAGTGGCGGACTTTCATATTGTACCTTCTTTGTGGATGCCTGATTGTCCTGGCAGTTGGCTTGACTCACCATCAGGGATACTTTCCAATGACTTGGAGTCTGCAGATTCTACAGTGACATCTAAGGTCAACGTTTGAGGAGGCAATAACTGTGAGAAGCTGCTTTCTTTACCATTAAGATGAGTAGTTTCTGTTCTTTTGCTTGAAAACAGTGGAAACTGGTTGTGAGTTGCAGAGGTTGTACTGCTGATTGTCTTGTTTCACTGTTTGTGAAACCTTTTCTTTTCCCACTTGCTAAGGGGGTGTGATGGTGAGGGACTTTTGGTAGTCATTTCCCTGAAAGCTGACCTAATCCCTGATGGAGGTGCCTCCACTGGAGGTGCCGATGTTGTTGATGCTTGGGGTCACAACAGGCTGTGGTTCATTCAGGGGCATTGCTCCCGAGGTACAGACGGAGGAGTAGCAGGTTCTTGGTGTCGTTGCATCCGCAGTTGCCAGGGAGCCAGGACTAAATCGGGGGGCTTCATTTCCTGTATTAAAAATAGGATTTACGTCCAGAGTCTCTTCATTTCGTGCCTTGGGAGCTTGTTGACAGGCTGCATCTATAGGTTGTTGATTTTGGCTGGGGCCACTGGGGAGTCTCTTCATTTCGGTCAGGACTGTACTAAGGGACATCGGGGGTGAAGACAGACTTTCGATAATAGGGGAGCATCAGCATACCAATTGTACAGGGTTGATATTCGATTGTGCTCTGATAATCAGCTTATTTAAGTTGTCCAGTTTGTTATGTATTCCAGTCGTAAAAACAGCCAGAGAGTTCAGAAGATCGACTTGCACGTCCAGTTTATCAGAATGATAATTTAAAGCGGCGACAGTGGGTAGCAAAGTTTGTAGGAGTTAAGGCCAGACTGTGCTAGAAAATTATGTTGTTGTATCAAGGGCAATTCTGTCTTGCAGGCCTGGGCTCCTGATGGGTTCTGTATTAAAGAAATACAGTTCCAGAAGGGATTGATCATTTGGTTCCATACCACCAGGTTCATTTGTGTTTTTTTTTAACCATCCACATGAAACGATTTCATAGGTGAAAGTGATATATTTCCTGCCAGAGGCCGGTCCATTGAGCCACAGGTGATCTAATAATAATATCTATAGTTGGGTTCAGGATGCCACTGTGATGGAAACCTTGTACTTCCTGTTGGAAGGGTTCCTTGGATAAGGAAGGGGCATCGGAAACGATAAGTGAGTTGTCACTTAATATAACTATTGATGAAAGATTGGGATCAGGAAAGCTCGTCTGAGGAGGGAACTGCTGACTGACTGTCGATTAAAAGCTGGTGTTGCCAATAATGCAGCTTCTTTCATAGGATTTGCAAGTTGAGTCATCACACCCTCGTCCTTTGAGCTGCTAATGAAGCCATTGCTGTCCAAAGAGGACAATGGTGATGATGGTGGATGTATCATAGCATGAAATTTAAACTTCTGCGGCCTGCCCTTTGGATGCTCTGGGCTGAGATGTGTGTGTGGGGGGTGGTCTCTTTTTCTGTGGCTATGGCTGTGGTACCGACTGCCCTGTTGACAGCAGAGGGTTTTTAAAAAAAACAGTCCCAGAGGGTTGCCACACAAGGGCCTGAAGTGCTTGGTGGTCCAATGTTTTCTTGGGAGGCAGTCAACAAACAATCAGAAATTATTATAACCTGTTCCATGTATTTGGGTTTTGTGGTGACAGGGTGGGTTACAGCCATTTCAACGCGGCTGATACTATGCATTCTGTTAAGTTGCATGCGTTACAACACATGTGATGTAACAACGCGTCCGCATTACAACACAGGCCATTACATCGCATGCGCTTTTAAAACGCATGTGATGTAATGTCGCCGGAGTACAGACGGCGACACTGGAGCCGGGAGCAGAGACGGCGACACTGGGAACGGGACGGGTACACAGGAAACCGGAGCAGAGATGTAAGGGGGATTAGGGTTTAGGGCTTAGGGTTTAGGGTAGTCTCAGGTGGTCGTAGTGTAGTGTAGTGTTTTAGGCTTTAGGGCTTAGGGCTTAGGGTAGTGTCAGGGGGTTGTAGTGTATGCTAGTGTTTTAGGCTTTAGGGCTTAGGGTAGTGTCAGGGGGTTGTAGTGTATAAATAGTGTTTTAGGTTTTAGGGTTTAGGGTCGAGTCAGGGAGTCGTAGTGTAGGTTAGTTTTTTAGGGTTTAGGCTTTAGGGTTTAGGGTTGTGTCAGTAAAGGGGACAGACTGTGCGTAGGGGTAGGGTCGTGTTTGGAGTACTGTTTTAGGGTAGTGTACTGTTTTGTACTGTAGGGTAGTGCTGTGCAGTGTGTGTTATGTAGGGCAGTGTGTTAGTGTTTGGGGGCTATTTTGCATTGTAAATACATGCAGGGAAATGGGGTCCGTTGTAAAGGCATTTAGTATGGATTTCAAAGGAAATGCAAACTAATGCCATCCGTTGTAAAAACATGCAGTGTGACGGTACATGCGAACTAAAAACCGCATTGTAAAAGCACTTTATTTTAGTTTGCAATGTATCATCATACATCCGACAGGGTCTGATACAGGTGTCAGTAATGAGGTAATTGATGAAGAAATTTGTTGATTGGACCTCAAGATTGATGGAGAGGGATTCCCAGGCCTTCAAGGGGATTTGTGCCACCCTTCTTGCTCTTGCTACACTTCTGGGTTGTCAGTGACTCTTTCCTTGTTCTGCCCAACCTCATAGCTCAGGGGTTGCAGACTTTTGCTACAGTGCCGCCTTGCCTCCCCCTGGTAAGAACTTTTCCCTGAACACTGAGGGAGGGACATTAGCACACTATCCATTGTAGAGTAGGTGGCTTGTCAGGCTCAAAGGTTGTAGCCTGCCGCTGTAACGCTGTCTCACCTCCCTTGGCAAACATTTTCCACTGGACACTGGGGAAGGGGTATGAGCACTCTTTCCTTTGCAGGTTGGATAACTAGTCAGGTCACCATCAGTGGTTTGTGAAATTGTGTGTTTAAAACTGTGCCTCTGCAGGTCTTTGGATTAAGGCTGGCCCAACACATGCATGCAAGTTGCATCAGCCTAATGCTGGCCCCTGCACACTGCAGTGGTTAAGCCTATGTACTAATGTATCTGTCCTGAACCACAAAGGTCACTGCCCATCTACACTATAAAAGAGTTAAGGTGGTGGAGGTCTGTGAAGCGGGACGCGTCAACTCTCACCCCTGCTAGTTTGATCCAGGGATCTGATTATTCAACCAGGAGGAGCCTGGTTGTAAACGTAGTGCTGCCAGGTGGTCTCACATGCCTCAACGTTTACTGTGTGAAGGTCACTCCTTTCCAATACAGACAGCTCACAGTATTATTTAGGACAAGCAGCTTTCTCAGCTGTTAATGCCCCATACTTATACATGGCATCACAGAGAGGAAAAGAGGCAATCTTTCAGTTCTATAGTAATAATAAAAATTCTTTCTTTATTCATAAGCAAAAACGACCATAAAAGATACAAACATACATTAAAAAGAAGAAAACACACATCAAAAGCAAAGATAATGAATTAAACTATTGCACAACCTGGTTTAAATTTTTTTAGAGTGAGTCAAAAACCAAGTAAATTCATTTACAGGACACACCAACAATCTAGAAAGGTACCACATGGGCACAGACCGAACACAGTTCAATCAGGTCTGCAAAGTCTGGATCTGTAAGTGGCATGCAGAAAACTTGTCACTGCACATAGGGTAAAAGCATTTGGCAACAGCTGTAAATACAACAGTGCCACTCTGGCATGCCTAAACTTCACACTCTTTAAAAGGGGGCAGAGAAATTTCCTTCTTGGCAAACAAAAGAATTTGCACAGTAGAACAAAGTGTAGCGTGTCCTGTGGAGATCTAGAATTGCAGCCACAGGGTCCTCTTTCATGTGGCGGGAAAAAACCTGCCGGGGATGCTAAAAGAAAGTGGATATAAATAAATCTGAAATGAGTGATTAAAAATCGATCATGAGCACTAGTAGGGGAGGAAAGATAATGTTCCATACCCAGGATGGACTTTAATATAACATAAGCCCTCACAGAAGGCTTTCTGACCTCACTATTTTCACGATGAGCAGAAGAATATTTACGATGTAATGCAAGTCTTTTATAATATTAACATTTCCAGGGCTTATGGAATCATAGGCAAGAAAAATGTCTAGCCTCCTTAGGGCATAAAAAGACTCCTTTACATAACGTAGCAAAGGAATTTTGTTACCATATTCCAGAAAAAGGCAGTCTGAAAAAATTTGACAGTTTAAGCTTTAATTTTCACTTGTCCATATCTTTATCCAGCACAATAAAGGTTTAATTGCCACTCGATCCTCCCGAAATTCAACCCCTAACTCTTAGTGCACTGACCAAGCTGGTGTGCCCTCGGGAACTCGCAGATTCCGATGCAAAAACTTGTATTCAGCCACCTGTAGCCTGTGTGCTGGAACATATCCCCATATTTCACTACCATAAAGGACCTTTGCGATACCTTTAGACTGGTACAATTTCAAGATGACCTCGGGCACCCGTGATACCAATCTACTGGCAAAGCTGGTAATGGCATCCATAGATTTATTCAGCTCACTCAGCTTCCCCTCAAGAAGGATCAGCTGTGTAATTGGGCATCGAACAACACTCCCAGGTAGGAAAAAGCCGGGACCTTTGCTAGCATCTGCTGGCCAGCTTTAAAGGTTTTTGACCGAAGACCCCGGGGGCCCGCAACTAGGACATAAGACTTAGTAAAATTAATTGACAAGTCCAGCCTGTCCATAAATGCAACAAACCCATCTATTAAAACTTGCAAGCCCCGGGCTGTACGGGCCATGAGCACTGCATCATTGTCATGAAGTAAAACTAGAAAAGATCTCCTACCCACTCTAGTGGAGTCTGACTGAAGATCCAATAGGGCTGCTTCAAGGCCATTAATATAAATCGAGAATAAAAAAGGAGCTAAGATACAGCCTTGACGCAACCCCCAAGAGCAGTTAAAATAATTAGTAAGGGTCCCCTCTTGAGAGAATCTAACTGCCGCCGTCGTGTGAGCATGAAGAGACATGAATAGTGACACCGTGGAGGGGTCAACTCCCAAGGAACGCAATATGTCCCACAGCTTGCTTTTATTAACTCGATCAAAATCAGACGTAAGGTCCATGAAAGCTAAAAACAAAGCACCCGGTTGTGTCACTGTACATTTGTTTAGAGGTTTGATAGAGGTTAAGGCATTGGTCAGTAGTTGACATGTCTCAGCGGAAGTCAAATTGGACATCCGATAAGATCTGATTGTCATTAGCCCACAAAGACAGTCTAGATAAAAGGACCCGACCAAACACCTTAACTACGGGGTCAAGAAGGGAAATCAAATGATAAGATTGCGGATTATCTTTGTCCCCCTTTTTAAAAATAGGAAAATAGTAGCAGTGGACCAGGAGGGCAACGTCCCTTTCGGGCCGCCCCATTTAATACTTGAGTCAAAATCGGGGCCCACACCTCAATATTTTCACAAAAAAGATCTGGTGGTATCCCATCGGGCCTGGTGCCTTATTCTGTGATTACAACTCAATGCTCATGTACACCTCCTCCAGGGAAATGCTAACTGGTGCAACTGTGTGTCTGGGAATAATGGCTACACAGGGCTCATCCGGGAGGTCTTCATTGCATACACTTTCAAACAAGGGCTATTAATAATCTTCCAAAATAAAGTTGAATCCCTCAAATCACCCGTCTTGATTAGATCCTCTCATGCCTGTTTCTGTAATTGAAGCCTACGATCTTTCAAGGCCTCTTTGTAAAGCCGGCAGCAAAGAGACACCTACCCACATGGGACACTTGTTTAAAAGAGGAACTAGGCTAGGTTGGAAGGGGAGGGGTTGTTTTTGGGGGCTGTTGGGGATCAAGGAGTATGGGGAATTGGAGGTATCGAGTTTAAGTAGTAGAAATCAGAAGGGAAAATAGGGTATACACTATTACAGAATGCACAAATATTCTCACACATTAGCTTTACTGTTTTGCAATACTGGACCTAAGATTAATCACTTTCTTCAGAAAAGATAAGATTGTCTAGTCATGGCAAATCTTCCAGCCAGTCACCCTGAGCTGTGTTGTGTTGCCCTTGGAAGATAACTATAGTGTCCTTCTTTTGTTAGGTAGGTCATTAGCCTGATGGGAAGAAAGAACGAGGCACAGGTTACACAATTGGTTGCATCTTGAGAGTAGCCATACGGACCACTCCAGTGCTGTTTATCATGTATGTATGTATATATATATATATATATATATATATATATATATATATATATATATATATATATATATATATATATCTATATATATATATATATTATCCACTGGCGGTCGCCCGTAGATAGTTATAGTTAGGACCGTGTTTCCATAGGAAATCTCAAAATTCTATTTTGAATAACTTTGGCGCCGGTTGACGAATCTTCGCGAAATTTTCAAAACTAATGGGGCGCTCCGCTCAGCTCCTACCCTGAAAGTCTCGGGGGGATTCGTCAAGCGGGGGCCGAGAAAAAAGGGGGGTCCCAAAACGCGTTATCCCCATGCATTTTCCCATTTTCCTCGTTCTCTCAGGTCCTCAGGGCGGAAAAAGCAGCCTGTAAGAGGCTGGAGAGACTGTGGAGGGTAAATTATGGGCCCTCAGAAAAAAACAGATATAAGGAAGCATCCAAAAAACTACAGAAGGCTATTAGAAAGGCAAAAAAACAGTTTTATGCAGATTCTATCCAGCAGGCAGAGCAGTCGAGCAAACAGATCTTTAAGGTGGTACAGTCCTTTTTTAAACCTAAATGTATTGAGAGGGAGGTCCCCCCGTCAACCACTCTGTGCGAAAACATCTCGGAGTTCTTTGATCAAAAAATCAAACAAGTCTATGAGTCCTTTGGGCCAGAGAAAAAAACGGTGAAAACGGACCTAGCTATCAAAGATGTGATGGGTGAAACCTTAGCTCAATTCCAGGCGATACCCCTGAGTGCGGTTAGACAAAAACTAAACCGCTGCAAATCTGGTTCACCGAACGACCCATGTCCATCTTAACTCTGGTGCACCTTAGCTGATTTTGTGGCCCCCACATTACAACAGATCTGGAATACGTCCATCGTCTCGGGGGTATTCCCGAACATCTGGAAACATGCTACCCTCCTCCCGCTTAAAAAAAAACCTAATGGGGATCCAAAAGACCTCAGCAATCTACGCCCAATCTCTCTGCTAGCAGCACCGGGTGTTCGAGAAAATAATACAGCGCCAGTTGAGCAAATTCATTGAAGACAACAAGGTACTGCATGAGACGCAATCAGGCTTTCGTCCTGGCTTTAGCACGGAGACAGCTCTAATTGAGGTGGCAGAGTCAGTAAGGTGGTCGATGGATTCGGGAAGCTCAGCGATGCTGGTACTCCTGGATCTGTCGGCCGCCTTCGACACGGTTGATCATGCTAGACTCTTGATGCGACTGGCTGAGATAGGCATCCGTGACCAGGCTCCGGGGTGGATACACTCGTATCTGTCCCAGAGAACACAGAAGGTGGCACTGGGGACTGTATCCTCAACACCCAAAGTCCTCAGTTGTGGCGTCCCGCAAGGGTCGGCACTCAGCCCCCTCTTGTTCAACATCTACCTCGCTCCACTCTTTACGCTGATTGCCAATTGGGGTGTCAAGGCAATCTCATATGCCGATGACACCCAATTGGTATTTCCGTATTCAGAGGTGTCGCAGGAGTCCTTCTCGAGCTTCAAGGGCTGTCTCCAAGATGTGGCCTGTTGGATGAATACGAATAAATTAAAACTAAATGATAATAAAACGGAAGTGATCTTTTTTGGTAAAGGCCCCCCTCCACCCTCAGAGCTATGGTGGCCAGCGGAGATGGGACAAGCCCCCTCACCCAGCCTAACGGCAAAAAATCTGGGAGTGCGGTGGGATGACAGTCTGTCCTTTACCTCGCATATTCAACAAGTAGTCGGCTGCTGCTTGAGTAAGCTGAGGAATCTCCGCAAGATTTTGAGACTCCTCCCTGAGAGTTGTCGGAAAACAGTAATCCATGCCACAGTGACATCTAGGCTGGATTACGCCAACGGCCTCTATCTGGGCTTACCTAAATACCTTATTAAAAAACTTGAGCTGGTCCAAAATGCGGCTGCGAGACTGCTAATGCGGATTCCTTTTAAGCACTCAGTCTCTCCGTATCTTCGATCACTGCATTGGCTACCAGTTGCCAGCAGAATCAAATTTAAGGCACTCACGTTGGCCTTTAGATCTCTGTTTGGCACCTGCCCTAAGTATTTGAAAACCCGGCTCCCGAGATACTCCCAGGCCCGTGCGCTTCGCTCCAATTGCCGCGTTCAACTTGCCGTCCCACGAGCAAAAAGGGCTCGGCTAGGGGGTCGAACTTTTTCGGCTAATGTTGCGACACTATGGAACACCTTGCCCCCAGCAATTCAGCAAGCCCCCTCTGAATATTGCTTCAAGCGGTTGCTAAAGACTTAGCTCTTTACCCAACCACGCTAAGCTCCCCCACTTCAGTCCTCTGGGTTAACTGTGTTTTTTCTAGCGCCGGGACACCTCCTCGTGAGGTAGCTGTTCGTGCTTTGCAAAATGCCGTATTATTATTATTATTATTATTATAGGACCTTTAGTCGAAGGTACAGCCCGAACGGCTGAACAGAATTACTTGAAATTTGGCAGAGAGGTAGTCCTCAGTTCAGGGATGTGCCTTTTGCATATATGGTGTCAATCTGTTCAGTAGTTCCTGAGAAAATTTCAGTTAAAAGCACATACATATCTATAGCCGCGCACCGTGCGCGCACCCTAACGTGCGCGAGCGTAATTCTGATTGGTGGTTACATGTCAGTCAACGATCGAATAGGTCGAAATCAGGAAGTGTCGGCCGCCATTTTGTTTGTTTTCAGTGCGAGAGTGGAAAAGGAAGGTGGCGAACGTGAAAGGACCCCGAAGGCAGAAAAAAACATTTAATTTTTTTTTTTATAAATCGCAGGGGTGCGCATACCGTGCGCGCACAGTGAAAAGCCATAAAAGAAAATAATTTTTTTTGTTAATACGTAGTTTATTGTAAAAAATATATATAAAAAAAATAATAATACATGCATAACTTAGCATTTAAAAAACTGTACAAATTCGCTGAAAAAACCATAGGTTTCACACAAGTTATAGTTAGGAATTAGCATTTAAAAAACCTTGCAAATTCACTTAAAAAACCATAGGTTTCACACATGTTATAGTTAGGTGGATATTTCACTCGTAAAAAACCAATGAAATTCCCCCGTTATAGTTAGTTCAGATAACTATAACTCACGCGACCGCCACTCTATCACAAGGATGATGTCATCAGTGATGTCAAGAGTGATGCCACTGACCATGTCATGAGTGATGTAATATGTGACGTCATGAGCAGAGGATTGCGCGCGCGAGAGTTATAGTTATCTGAACTAACTATAGCGGGGGAATTTCATTGGTTTTTTTATGAGTGAAATATCCACCTAACTATAACATGTGTGAAGCCTATGGTTTTTTAGGTGAATATATATATATATATATACATATATATATATATATCCACAAAACAGGTTGCCCTTGAAGAAACGCCACTCGCGGGGAAGTTTCACAGCCTTTAATGATGGACAGCAGTGCAACAGCCTCTGAAATCCCTTCAAATAAAATTCTGATGCCCAACGCGTTTCGAGCACCCCTGTGCTCTTGTTCACGGGCTAAGAGGTGAGTGATCAAACCGGCAATGTTCAACGGCTCATTTAACTGGAAAAGAGTCCCGCCCTCAATGGGCGTGAGCCCAGGGGCATACTGGTCTCGATAGTTCCTTGAGTATTTATCCCAGGTGGGTGCCGATCTGTCACAAGTACCATGTGCTGTTCTTTCTCCCAAGTGGGTTTGAGGGGGTACAGGCACTGCCGCATCTGTCAATTATACAGTCCTATCATGCGGCCTTCTCCGCTCCTTCGTGCTTGGTGGTTACCAAACATCGGATCCGCTTACTAGCAGCGGGGCGTTTCCGCGACTGAGCGAGCCGCAATAAATCCACAAAACAGGTTGCCCTTGAAGAAACGCCACTCGCGGGGAAGTTTCACAGCCTTTAATGATGGACAGCAGTGCAACAGCCTCTGAAATCCCTTCAAATAAAATTGTGATGCCCAACGCGTGTATGTATGTATGTATATATATATATATATTCACTGAACAAACCATAGGTTTTACAGACGTTATAGTTAGGAATGTGCATTTAAAAAACCTTTGAAATTCACAAAAAAAAATCATAGGTTTCAGGGACGTTATAGTTAGTTGGACACTTGACTCAGAGAAATTCGCCCGTTATAGTTAGTTGAGCTAACTATAACTCGAGCGCCCGCAATGCACTGGTGATGACGTCACATATTACATCACTCATGACATGGTCAGTGACATCCCAATGACATCACTGATGACATCTCAAATGACATCACTGATGACATAACTGATGACATAACTGATGACATCATCCAGTGAATGTGTGTTTCTGTAAAGTTTAAATATTTTTCATATATATCTATGCCAAGGTGTATTGAATAATGAGTGGATTTACAAGTTCCTGAATGGATTATTTAGTAGGTGCATGACTGACTGTATAAGTGAGTGATTGAACGTGTCTTACTGAATAGTGTCTCAGTTGGTGTGTAAGCGGTGTGTAAGCGGCTTGCTTGGGCTGGTGAGTAGCTACATGAGTGTCTATATGGGTTATTGATTTGTTGTCTGAGTATCTGTATGGGTTCCTGAGTGTCTGTGTGGGTGGGTGGGGGTGTGTGACTCTGTGCATAGATGTCTGAGTGGGTGATTCATTGGTTGTATGGATTCAAAAGTGCATCTGGGAAGGGCTGTATGGGTGAGTTAATGTGTGTATGGGTGTGTTGGTGAGTGAATGAATGTCTCAGTGGTATATGTGTGAGTAACTACATATGTGAGAGTAAGTTATTTGAAGAGTGGGTGTATAAATGAATGTCTGCTTGTATCAGTGATTGTATAACAAAGTAAGTATGTGTTAGTATCTGCATAATACGTGATGTGGTGTGTGTATAAATAACGGAGTTGGTGTGTATAACTATTTACATGAGTAAATGGGTATGTGATTGATTCTTTGCATGACTGATTACGTGTGTGTGTAACTATGGATGAGTGGCGGAGTTTGATTGTATGTATGTATAGGTGTATGAGAGCATATTATAGTACTGTATTGATGAGTTACTGCATGTATAAGTGACTAGATGTGTGTGTAGACCTGGGAAACAGTGGGTGGTATGTAGTATCTGGCATTGTTGTGTGTATGGTTTCAAAAATAGTAGTCTGTATTTTAGAGTGCGTGTATCAAACTTTATATTAGGGCATCAGTATGTGCATCAGATTATCATGTGGATGATGTCATCAGTGATGTCATTTGAGATGTCATCAGTGATGTCACTGACCATGTCATGAGTTTAGTGAATTTCAAAGGTTTTTTAGATACTAAATCCTAACTATAACGTCTGTAAAACCTATGGTTTTTTCAGTGAATTTCATATTTTAAAATTTATAAAACTATATTTTTTCTATTTTTTTTGTAATATTTTGGAACTCTATTATCCATTTTTAATTTTAAAAATTATGTGATATTTTATATCTTTAAAAAAAAGTATGTATAGCTTTTTTTATTTATTTTTAGAACACTGGAGTCCCATACCGGTAGTGTACCAAGCTTCATCAGCAAGCGAATCCTATCCGCCATATTGCTAAACTCGTAAAGGATGTGCATTTCGTATCAGACGGGTTTGTGGCACCGTGTCCTGCCTAACACCAGCTGCGCGTTCCGTATGCGATGAGTGCACGCTGCCAGGCCCTGTGTTAAGTCATAGAGGTGTGGTGTCGCGCCAGGTACACCATTCCCTCATTTTTAGTTTTCGCCTAGGCAGCGCATGCGCTGTCTCAGCAAGAGATGCTGTATACAGTATTGTGGGGAAAGCTCCGCCCACTTTCTGCCCATGCTTTTGATTGCCTCAAATCTGCAATTCTGCATTCTCATTGGTTGCAGGCATATTAGTCCCGCCTCCTTACTGCCATGACGTTATTTTTATCCTTCCATGGCTATCAGCCCCTTTACTTCAGCAACTCTTTTGTTCCCCTGCCTTCCCCTATTCCCTCCAAAAGTCAGTGACTTCTCTGACCCCCCCACCCACTCCCGTTCCTGCCTTCTTCGGCGCCCGAATTTTTATTTACAGTGCAATAGGACTCGCGTAAATACGAGTCCTATTGCATTTGTAAATGCTTTTTTTTCATGATTGGCTGCCTGCATTCGCACTTTCTTTTTGCCTGACCTGTCCAGACTCTCGCATGCATGCGATGCTTTACATCGTGTACATGCGCGCCAAACGTGTTACTCTGTAGTGCAGCGGCTGCCTCCGGCTCAGCACGCAGTGACTCGAACCACGCTCGGCTGGCTGGCTGCAGGATGCAGGCGTGTTTGCCTCACTTCTCTTCAAAGCAGGTGCCGAGGCCCTGTGATCGAGCCCCTGTATAACCAGCCGTCCTTTGACACCAGACACTCGGCCCGACTGTGCAAACAGAGGTTTAATGTCTCTCGCATGGGCGGAGGCCGCTGGTGACGGATAAGAGATCTGAAAAGGTGGCTGGAGGGGTTAGTTTGGGGACAGCGGGGCCCGGCTCTTGTGATAAGAGAGGTAAATAGGTCCAGTGAAAGGGGTCGCCTCCTCAAACAAGTGTTAGCTGCCATCTCTTATTGGGTCTTCAGTTAAAGGACAGACCCCCACCTCTGAACAGAATCACAAAGTTAACAGCCCCCTTATATTTATTTATGTAATATCTTATGTAGCATCGACTCCACCCAGCGAGGCTTTATAGCGCAGTACGACGCACTCTTAAACACTGGCGGTCAACCATTTTTTGATTGCTGTAAACACGCTCCTAATGCAGTTGAAATCAGTTTTGCCTTTCTTTTGAGAAATACGTCCTAAACGTTAACAGTGTGCTAGTTTCTTTATGTCTCAAAACTATATCTAAATAACTTTAAAGTGTATATGGGAGCAAGCGATAAGCTAAAATATTTTAAACATTTATATATTTCTACCTGTAATAAACTTATATTATGGTAAATATATTTTCTTATAATCGCATTGGGTGCGGTCTCCTTTCGTGCTGGGTGCGCGATTGCCATGTGACCTTAAAAAAAAGCATTTGATTAGTTCAAAACATTTCCCACTGTAGCAGTTGGAGAACGCCAGGCATTTTAGTCATTCTCTCTACAGCATTTGATGAGACACACCTCTTCTGCTTAGAGAGCTTTTTTGAAAACTTTTTGCTATGTACACATATCTTACACTACACACAACATGCAACCATCATCTTCATCAATATTCATGGTCTGTAATGTAGCCTTCCACCTGTGATAGCCATGCACCTAAAAGTTACATAACCGAAGTTTTCCCCACTGCCAGAGGTAACATGGTTGCATACGCTGTCCACAACACAATGTAATGTGCTACGGCCCAGGGGCAGTATCATGCATAGATAATGAACACATGGACACAGATAGATAGTGGAAGTGCGCTCGACTCCTTTTTATTACCAGGGTCACATATCCAGTGACGTCTGTGCTGATTGTGTGTGAGGTGAGTGTAAACCAGGGAAAGGTTGCTGCTAGCATCAACTACAAAAGTAATAATTGGATCACACACAGAAATTCAATAATAAAAGGGTCAATAGTTTGTGCTGCAGTAAGGTAGGGACATAATACACAAAAGATTCTATCGTAATGAACCATAACTTGTGGTATACTGAGATACAGGCAGTAGATCTGAAATAATACACAAAAAGATTGTATCATAAAGGGTCCATCAGTTCTAGTGCACTCAGATAGCCACATCAAAAGCATTCAGCATGTGCACAGCCAGCGATGATCCGTGCTGCGGGCGGGCCGTACTAGGAGCAATATCTGTTGCCTACAGGACTGCATCATCTGCAATAGCAACTCGATCGGAATTGTGAACACTACTGTCTACAGTGTAGGCCAGAGAGAGCGGTCAGCAAGGGCACACAGCCACGTGGCATTTACTTGAGCTGTCCTGTTTGCAGTACTCGAAGCAACAAAAAGCGTATGCGGAGCCTGCGATGATGCGTATGCGTAGTGCGGATAGAGCGCACTGGAGCAATGTCTTTTGCCTACAGGACTGCGTCATCTACAATAGCGACTTGATCTAAATTGTGAACACTGCTGTCTGCAGTGTAAATTGAAGGCAGTAGTCAGCACAGACATCCATGAATACTTTTTCTCACTTCCTCTTCAAACAACATAACTTTCAAAAATCTCTGCAATAAATAAATCAAAACAATTTGAATTGCGATCTCTGCTGTCCACAGTGAAGACTGTTATTCAGTGTTCTTTTCCACTACCAAGAAGAATTTGGTCATTGTACTAAACCTGTAACTCATCTATAAAAGTTCTTCAAGCAAGTATACTAAAAGGATATTGTGTATATTTCAATAGACGTTGTAGTTAGTTGCCTACTGGATTCTGGAATTTAACAATCACCACTCGATCTGAATTGTGAGCCCTGCTGACCACAGTGTAGGTCCAGAGGCAGTGGTCATTAACGCCTCACAGCCACGTGCCGTTGGATTCTGAAGCACGGAGTTGGTTGCACCTGATCGGAGGGGGTACACAGAAATCATCACAGACTTTAACTTCTGACATCCTCAATCATAGAATCAAGACCCCGTTTCACTGTTCGAGTCTGCTGTACCGCGGTGTAGTCCACCGACTACAGTCAACCAAGCCCAATAATCATGTGCAGCAGTTAGCTACGGAAGCACAGAGTGTGATGCACCTCAACGGAGGGAGTTCTGTGAAAACCAAGCAGCAGGTAATATTGGACATCGTCCATTGTGGGATCAAGACACCGTTCCACTGTTGGGACCTAGAGTTGGCTGCACCTGGTCGAAGGGAGTACCTTCATCTCCACTCTCAGATCCAGTTCTAACATTGTCCAGTGTGGGATCAAGAAACCGTTCCACTGTTGGGACCTAGAGTTGGTTACACCTGGTCGAAGGGAGTACCTTCATCTCCACTCTCAGATGCAGTTCTAACATCGTCCATTGTGGGATCAAGACACCGTTCCACTGTTGGTACCTGTTGGACTACTGTTTTAGTAGTATACAGAGCACTCCACGGTGCTGGGCCTCAGGCTGGGCGCTGTGTGCCTGTGTCGCGGTAGCCAGCGTTCATCTCAGAAGCCTTCCCAGCTCGCAGACCTCAGCCCAGGAGCTTCTGCCAGCACGTGGTGGGCCCTCTTTCACATACAACGGTGTCAAAAGGTGAACTGTGGGGCATATGTGCGTCGCAGCGGCCATAACAGTTTCTGGGTACCAGCAGGCTGAGAGCATCATTCACGCACTCACCTCCGCTCATGGTGTCAGCCTCGTGGCGGTGTAAGCTGCGCAGACCTGGCAGACACGTTCACCATTTCGGAAGAGAACCACACCCAGAGAAACGTGCCTTTTATTCATACCCCCACGCTAGCCTGGCGTACGCTGAGCCTGCCCATTACGCTAAATATTTGGGGGTGAGGAGGTACGTGCTATGTTTTCGTAATCTTCCCTACTGACTGTACTATCATGGTTGCGTCCACTGTCCACTTCACTCAATAGACCATCAGTGTATGTTGACATGTACTTGTCTGTGCTCTGCATACTCAAGTCTCTCCAGCACATCCCCTCAACACTTTGCATTGTATACTTTTATAATCGAGAATCACTTGCCACCTTCGCAGATACTTAGCTCCCATCTCTCCCCGCATTCTGCATTGTGTGGCAGAGGTGCCATGCCATGTTTGGTTTGTGTACATGGCTAGCCACGGTTCCCACAGTACGTAGTGTTGTTGTGTCTGCTAGGTGTACATGTTGTTTGTCATGTTGTATGTGATTATATAAGATAGCGCGTTTATTCACGAGCAGTGGTTTCTCTCATTTACATATCGCTGTCTTAAAGAGGATACAGAAGTTTTTCTCACAGGTGAAAAGTGCGACTACAATGGCAGTCATTCATTACTATGCGAGAATGTCCAACTGCATGACGCTTCTAAGCTTACAGCCCCCAATCTTGCGTGCTTTCTTAAAAGCACACCAACTCCCACAATCAGAACAACATTCACGCAGCTTTCTAACAGCAGTTATCTGGTTCTTAATAACATGGACTGCTTGGAATATGAGCTGGCATACCGTATGTCCTTACTGTTTCAAACCAAGTAACTTCCTGTGGCAATGTCCATTCCCACCCACACAAAGTAACTCCCACAGGTCAAATTGGCCTTTAATACCTACTTTGAAAACAGATTTCATTAAACTGAGCAAACTGAAAGCGCTTTTGTTTCAAACAAAAGTGTCCCTCACTTCTGCAAAATAAATTTCTCGACTGCAGATAGCACGAACTTCAAGTAAAATACAGTCCCTTTTAAATACGAACCTCCCATTACACTTTGTGAATTGTTATACAATTTTCAACACATCTGACACTCAAGGTCTGGCACATTTTTTTAACACTGTCTCCTCCGGCCTTGTCACAGGCTTTCAAACTGTTTTTGGTATAATACCAGACTTCATTCATTCGATGATCTCTGGAATAACAGGAACAGTGCCCCTAATTCTCGCTCTGTTTGCGGCCATCCTAATACTATTTTTGCTTGTAAAAACTGTCTGCGCTCCCTGTGGTAACAATCATGTCCGACAGAATACGCCTCTACGCGAAGCTACATCAATACCGTGGAAAAAATGGAACAACTTTTCAGTTCCCTGCCTCTATCTATTATCGGAGCCAGCTACAACATGGCATTTATTTACATATATGCAATCTGCGTGCAACCATCTTTTTATTGCAAAACTTGCCCATTCGACTGGTGAATGGATCTATACCTTGCCAACATCCCAACAATCGCTCCCGATATCGTGCAGGTAATGGGGTATCTTGAAAACCATGAACTTGATTGTTCGGGCAGTGGAGCAATGGCGGGTGCAACGCAAAAAGGTATCCTGGCGGAATGGGATTTCTGCACAGCCGCGAAAGATCTCCTGCAATGTGCGACCTTTGACAACATTGCAGATTGCCTGCCAATTAAAATTGCTGCTCCAACATTCGAGGAACATTACTGTCCCTTCGAGGATATGAATTGGATCGCTTCGCTTTTCTCACACGATAGCAACAATCGCCTCTTGGAACATTACGCATCTCAAGCCGCTGAAGAACTTCCGGACTGCAATCTACAAGACTTGTAAGAAATTCATGTTATCCTTGGATTGATTTTTTCCAACTTTTTGCTATAAAATTTTTTAATACACTTAAATTGAACTATTTTCATATAATACGTTTCTAAGTATACTCAGGCATTTGAACTCTGTTTTCATTATTCCCCCTTACGTCTCCAGCCTAACTATGGATGGGTGATGTATAGCCTATGCAAATATGCTATTTACTTGCTAAATTACCCTAAACCCGACATCCCTTTTGAAACCATGTCTATTCTTTGTGCACACATCTCTCTGCCTGCCTGTTATCCACGAAGCCCTTTCACACAAATTAGCTCATCCTCAGCCTCTGCTCACAAGCTGGCAATCAAGATAAAAAAACACAACATTGTTTAGGAACTAGTTGGCACAGTCTGGTAATTGTATCCTACCTTTATTTTCATTATAGAATTTACTCATTCATGTCTAATTGCTATTGTTTATGTCACATGGAACTGTAACATGAATGTGCAATTCACTGATGCAGCAGCTTAGGTTTGAATACAGCAGAAGTGGCTGAAGACAATAATGTATGGTTTGACCAGAAGGGTACCAAATGTGCTTCTGAGAAGCGCAATGTTTGTGTTCCGCCTCAAGGTTCCGATGTGAGTAGAACTATTACCAATTCTGACACGCACCAGATTGAATCTACTGTAGAAGAGATTGCTGACTGTTCTGCTGTTGATAATTTTGTGTTACAAAAAAGGAGTACCAGGGTACCTAAGAAGTTTGATGATTACAGTTTGGATTTTTTTTTTGTTCTTTTTTTTTCTTAAAGGATACTTGTGGTAATCGTATCCTACCTTTATTTTCATTATAGAATTTAGAGTCATTCATGTCTAATAGGTATTGTTTATGTCACATGGAACTGTAACATGTAATGTGGAATTCACTGATGCAGGAGCTTAGGTTTGAATATAGCAGAAGTGGTTGGAGTTTGCCTCAGCTGGATGCCTTAGCTCTTGCACCAGTGGGTCCATTTATGGCACTTAAATAAAGACACTTTTTATATAACTTGCAGACTCCATCGCTTTATTACACACAGCCACTTTCTTAGACACACCTGATGTCACCATTTGTCTTCTGTGGCATTGCAACATTCTGCATTATATTCTTCACGATTATTTCTTTATTCCTGCTTGCTAAAACACTGCATTCGAGTCTTCACACCGGTAGGGGTGAGTAGTTCGCTTCCCACTTCCTATATAGTATAAATGCATACTAACACTACTTACACAGGTATGGTACAGCGGCCAGTATCCTACAGCGCCCACAGCACATCACTTTACAGCAATCAGCTCACGGCTTAGGCTCATGGTTTGATCCCCGAGTCTTCAGACCGGTAGGAGTGAGTAGTTTGCTTCCCACTCCCTCTATAGTCTAAACGCATACTAACACCACTTGCACAGCTATGCTACAGCGCCCAGAGCACATCAGTTTACAGCAATCAGCTCACGGTTTAGGCGCACGGTTTCATCCCCGAGTGTACCGGCACCTCACCTCAGCACCATCTCGCTCTGGGCAAAACAGCACTTTCACACCGGTAGGGGTGAATACTTCGCTTCACACTCCCTATATAGCTCACCTTAACCACCCCACAGAGCTCACAGCGCTCCTACCCTCCTCTTTCCTACTTTTTTAACCCTTTTTTCCCCTTACTCGCTTCAACGGAATCACAAAATGGCTGCCAACACTTCCTTGTTGCAACCGTTCGCAGCAAATAACCAGCAAGCTCATGCTCGTAATGCCTCAGCCTATCAGATGACAGAATTCCCAAATATCGATATCTGGAATTTTGATATTTCTCCAAAACTACTGAACGGATTTACACCAAATAAACAAAAGTGTGCTTTCTAGACCAAGACCCTTCTCCCTGCCAAATTTGGGGTAATTCTGTTCACCCGTTCGACCTGTAGCCTTGTATAAAGTTTCCTATGGAAATTGTATGGAGAAAACATGTTTTGGGACCCCATTTTTTCTCGGCCTCCCCTTGACGAATCTCCCCCAAACTTTCAATATAGGAGCTGATATGAACAAAGAATTAGTTTGGAAAGTTTCATGAAGATTCATCAAACAACGTCAAAGTTATAAGCAAAACAAAAAATGGTCTTCCTATGGAAACTTGGTCCTAACTATAACTAGGTAATATATATCTATATATATCTATAATTCACTGAAAAAACCATAGATTTCAGGGGTGTTATAGTTAGCTGGACTTTTCACCTGTACAAAACCATTGAAATTCCCCCGTTATAGTTAGTTCAGCTAACTATAACTCGCGCGCCCGCAATGCACTGCTGATGACGTCACATATTACATCACTCATGACATGATCAGTGACATCACTCATGACATCACTGATGACATCTCAAATGACATCACTGATGACATCACTGATGACATCATCCAGTGAATGTGTGTTTTTCTGAAAATTAAATATGTTTTATATATGTATATCTCAAGGTCGATGGAAGAATAAATGGGTATATAAGTGTCTAAATGGATGATTTGTTTTTGAAAAATTGATTGTGTAACTGACTGATTAAGTGTATCATAGTGAATACATGGCTTAGTGAGTAATGTTTAAATATGTAACTATCTGTATCAGTCTCTCACTTTGTGTATAAGTGGCTGCATGGGTTGGTGAGTAGCTACATGGGTGTCTATATAGGTTATTAGTTGGTTTTTTGAGTATCAGTCTGAGTGTCTGCATGGTTCGGTGGGGGGTATTACGTAGTGCATAGGTGCATGAATGAGTGACTCACTGTTTGTATGTGTTGAACACAGCATGTGTGCAGGACTGTATGGGTGGATGAGTGTGTGTATGGGTGTGTTAGTGAGTGAAAGACTGTCTCAATAGTGTCTTTATGAGTAACTACATATGTTTTAAACTAGTATATGTGACTATTGGTGTATATATGTGAGTATATGTGAGAGTGAGAGATTGAAAGAGTTCCTGTATGAATAAGTATGTGTTTCTATAAGTGATTGTTTAAAAGACTAAGTATGTGTAAGTTTCCGTAGAAGTAAGTGTGGTGGTGTGTGTATAACTGTATATGCAAGTAAATGTATGTTTGATTCTTTATTAGCATGAGTGACTATGTGTGTGATTAACTCTATGGATGAGTGGCATTGTGTAACAGGATGTATAGGTGTATGAGTACATATGATGAGTGAGTACATGTATGAGTGACTCTATAGGACTGTTGGTGAATGAGTGGATGTGTATGTGGATCTTAGAATTACTGAAGAGGTTGTTGTAACTGGTAATGGTATGTCCATTTTTTTGAAAATTTTAGTCTCTATTTTTGAATGTGTGTATCAAAGGTTATATTAGGGTGAGAGGAGGTCTGCCACTCTATCACAAGGATGATGTCATCAGTGATGTCATCAGTGATGTCATTTGAGATGTCATCAGTGATGTCATGAGTGATGTCACGGACCATGTCATGAGTGATGTAATATGTGACGTCATCAGCAGTGCATTGCGGGCGCGCGAGTTATAGTTAGCTGAACTAACTATAACGGGGGAATTTCAATGGTTTTGTACAAGTGAAAAGTCCAGCTAACTATAACACCCCTGAAACCTATGTTTTTTTCAGTGAATTTCTGAGGTTTTTTAAATGCTAATTCCTAACTATAACGTGCCTGAAACCTATGGTTTTTTCTGTGAATTTCAAAGGTTTTTTAAATGCTAATTTCTAACTATGCCTACAGAGATAGGACATGTGAAGAAAGAAGAAAAAATGCACAGAAAGAAACAAAAGAAGTGCAGAAAGAAGCAACACAAGTCCTCAAATACGAAGATAAGTGCAGGAAGAAGGATAACGTGCAGAAAGAACAAAAAGAAGAGCAGAAAGAAGCCTTGTTGCAAAATCATCCTGTACCCTCAACTTTTTCAGATGGATACTGGTGGTAACTGAGTCTGACTAACCAGTCCTAGAGCCAGTGCTATGTTAAAAGACACTTAGAATACAGTGAAAACACCTACATACACTAGGGAACATTATGCGTTGGGGTCCCCCTGTGATTAGCATGACCTCCTCTGTAAGCCCCTAGTATATAATAGGGCATGGGGATTCAAACTACCTCTTAAAACAGGCCACAAGGCGTTTTTCCACACGTTAACTCAGGCCCCGTCCCCTCCCTTCACCACTGTGTAAACACGCCCTGTGTCTGTTTTTAGTTGGGAGATTAAGTTCATTTGAATCCTGAGGGTCCCTAGGGTCCAACTAGCCCACTAGGTACCTCCAGTAAGTGCCACAGAGCTGCGTTGCAGAGAGGTGTAAAAAGTGGCACGGCCTGGACCACCTCTCTGCAATGCAGCTCAGTGGCGCTTACTGGAAGCACTTGGTGGGCTAGTTAGCCCCCAGGGGCCCTCAGTATTGAAGGGAAATTATATCCCCAATTTAAAACGTGCCATAGTGCGTGTTTGCACACGTCACCTCAGGCCCCGTCCCCTCCCTTCACCACTGTGTAAACGCGCCCTGTGGCTGTTCTAAGTTGAGAGATTAAGTCCCCTTGAATCCTAAGGGTCCCTAGGGTGAAACTAGACCACTAGGTACCTCCAGTAAGCACCACAGAGCTGCGTTGCAGAGATGTGTAAAAAGGGGCTTGACCTCAGAACACCTGTCTGCAGCGCAGCTCCCTGGTGCATACTGGAGATGCCTGTTGGGGGCGCGTTTGCAGAGTGCTGCACGGAGGGGGCATGGCCTCCGGCACGATGCCAGTCTTTTATTTATTTTAATTTTTTAAGAAGGGGGGCTGTGTGGTTCCCCTTCTTATTCTAATTTATTGGCCCTGATGACCCCATCCCCCAGGGCCTGTCTCCTTATTATATTTTTTTGACCCCAATCCCCAGGGCCAGCCACTGTTTTTTATTATTTTTAAAAAATATATATTTATAGACACACCTAGGACATGCTGGACAAACGTACGTACCTATCACCATGACGATTTGCGTGATATTCATTAAAAGGCGACTATGCATGCAATGAATCCACGTGGAATGTATTTACACCGCTAGTGAAGCTCTGACATGTCTGATGCCCTACCGTGCCTAATCCCGGTAGACACCCTTGTCGTTTATTTATACAAACATGGGTAGCTATTGACGGTCACATTTAATACACATGCACACCAAGCCATTCAAAGGGGATTCGACAAATTCGACCAAAACTATGCAAGAAACCCCCCTCACGGTTAATAAAACACACATCCACTGCCGGATGTGTAATACTTTTTACTTTACTCTCTGGAAAGGGGACGAACATCACTTGAGAGTGACAGCGCGCTCCTGACAGAGCCCAATGCTGTGTTACACCCACCATTGCCTGCCGAGTGCCACACACCTCTGTGTTGTATTCCACTAGCTAGTGCATATGCTATGACACTCTCTAGCCCATGTGCACTGTAACACCACCCCGTGAATATGTCATGCCACACTTGTCTTCGCACGGGTTATATTGCTCCATCTAACGTGCCTTCCTCGATGCCTATGTTATAATGCACAGTGCTATGCCATACATATTACAATCTGGGATCCATATCTTTGTCACAGTGCATATGCAACGTTACACTCCCCAGCACATATTTTATATTACAACTTTAGAGACTAGTTAGGTTACACAACACTGCCCTGTGCATATTAAACTCCAAGGCGCATATCGCATAGCACGCGCTAGTGCCTGTGCTATCTCGCGCTCTCCAATGAATCTGTCATTGCGCACAATGTATTGCATATTATATTTCACGCCCGGTTCATCTAATATCACACTTTTTGGTGCATAGTTTATACCATACACTATATCTAGTTTTCATTTTCAATCGTGCTCTCAGGACTATGTTCTATATAACATTGTGTTCACCTACCCTTTTCACGGGCATTACATTTTGCGATAGGGGGTGGAGGGTCAGGGGGTGTTTCTGCCAAGTGAGCCCGGAGTCACAGTTACAAACGTCTTCTTCTTCCTGAATAAAAGTGAGATTATGCTGCATACTTGTTCATATTTTAAGTAGTTCGCACAGACACAATGTTTTAAAAACAATAAAGTTCCTAATACCCGCCCTCTCTGAACAGTTAGCTTGCTGCCCCATCCCCCTCCTCCCTATCCTCTGTTGTGTGAATCCATGGACTAGCCTCCTCCCTCCTGCCATGCATGGTCTGATGTGCTGCCACTGCCCTCAATTTAGTATGATGTACCAGTCCACTCCTCCTGCCCTCCATTGCCCAATTCTATGCCCCATCATTGACCTCCTGCTTAAACTCTGTGCTTAGCTTGCTGCCCCTATTCTCCTTCCCCTTGCCCTCCGATGTCTTTGTGCATGCCCCTGCTCCATCCTTTTTGCCCACCATGTCCCATGGACCTGCCACTCCTATCTACTCTGAGTGTTCTTTTGAGCTGCCACTCCCCTCCCACCTACCTAGCATTGTCAGATGACTGTAACCTGTCCCTGCCACCTTCACCCTGCCTGTCAACATGCCATGCCCTATCCTCTTCCTCCTGTCCTACATGATCCATTGTACTGCCACACCCTTCTGCCCTCCCTGGTCTGTTGTGCTGCAACTGCTCCTCCTGCCTGCCCCGTGTGGTCTGTTGTGAGGCCCCTTCCCCTGAACTTTCTTGTCTGTGCACAGGTCCTGACCCTCCCTTCTATCCTCCATCGTCCTTTGTGCATGCCCCTGCACCCTCCTTTTTGCCCATCATAGCCATTGTGCTGCCACTAACCCTCCCACTTGCCATGCATGGTCTTCTGTGCTGCCATGGCCCCTCCCACCTTCCCTGTGTGGTCAGTTAGCTGCCCCTGACCCCCTCCCACCTTCCCTCCATGGTCTGTGTGTATGCCATCACAGTCTCACTGTTGCTCGTCATGGTGTGTCTTGCTTCTAGTGCCCATCCTGCCTGACCTCCATGGCTATCTTGCTGCTCCTGCCCTGCCCCCTTGCCCCCAGCCCTCTGTTTACATGTGCAGACCCCTACTCCCTCCCTCCTGGCTTGTCTGTTCCATTGTAATGCCCCTGATCCGCCCCTGATCCGTCCCTCCTGCCCTTTATGGTCTGTTATGCTGCAGCTTTCTCTCCTCTGTCCATTATGGTCAGCTAGCTACCATTGCCTCTTGCCCCTCTGTTCTCTGTTGTCCATGTGCATGGTCCTGTCCCATCCCTCTTGCTTTCTATTGATTGTTGTGCTGCACTCCCGTCCTGCATGCCCTGTGTGGTGTGTTGTGCTGCTGCAAACCCTGATGCCTGCCCTGCAGGGTCAGTTTGGTGCACCTCTCCATGCCCCTCCTGTCCTCTGTTATCCAACTCCATGTCCCTATCCCATTTCCTTCCATGATCCAATGTACTATACTTGCAAACATTTTGAACTTGGTAAGAGGGAGATTTTGAAAAAAAACTGGGGTATTGATTTTCCCCTTTGAGTTACATTGAAAAAGAAGAGATTGTAGACAGGAGACAGATCAAATAAAGCCCATTTGAGCTTAAAAACATTGGACGTTTCCTGGCTGAATTGGGTCTGTTGGCATGTATGGTTGTACTACCATTGCCTCTTCCTTCTGCCCACAATGGTCTATTACATTGCCACAGCCTCTCTTGCAAGTCCTGTATTGTTGGTTTGTTGCCCCTGCCCCCCTTTCCGCTGCCCTCCATAGTCTGTTGTGCTTCCACGGCCCTTCCGGCCTGCTCAGTGTGGTTAAATTGTTGCCTTTGCACCCTCCTACCTGCCTTCAATTTTCAGAGTCCGTGCCCCTGGCCTCTGCCTCTCAACAGTATCCTAATGAACAACTAGATTGCTAACATTCTATATTTATTACAAAAGTGTGGAACGCCTGACATCATCTTGATGTAATCAAAACTGTAATACCTAGAGCATTTCCTTTAGAAATTACATATATGAGAGGGTCTTATTGGCATCAAAATTATGGTTAGTGCTCTAAAAGACTAAAATAAGGACTTATTTTCTGAGTTTTCAAATAGCGACAAAGCACTTTTAAATTATTTGTTATCTTTATGTTTTTTTATCCAGCTGACCACTTGATTAAATGTTGCACTTAGGGGAGAGGATGTGGTGTTACTTCCAGAACTGCAGACTTTGCAACTGGGGAACCAGGTTGAAGTTTCTGCTTCAGCTCGACATTCTGTGATTCTGGTCAAATCACTTAGTCTCCCCATGTCTACAACCAAAATGAATTTGTTCTTGTGTGATGTAACCAATGCTCATGTAAAGCACTCCAATACCTGACAAGTCTGCACTATATAACACTGCAAAAACACAAAATAATGAGTGTTTTGCACACTTCTGAAATTGGGCTATATTTGGGCTACATCTGGGTGATTTTGGGCTACATTTGGGCTCTTTTGTCTCCGGTGGCCATCTTGGGAGATTTATTTGTTATGAAGTTTCCGAATTTCCTCATGTACTGCAGTCTCCTCAGTAGGAAATGCTTTCAGTTTTTTACTTTGATTCCATCATGAAGGTATTCAGATATGTCACATATTTGCCATAAATTCTGAATGTTAGCACTCTAGTTGCTCATTAGATCACTGTAGTAAAACTACTGTTCACAATGGAAGTCTGCTCCTGGTATTAAAAGTGCAGGTTTCAGTCTGCATGTCAGAATTTTTTAATGAAATAGAAGAGGATTTGAGAAGTCACTCAAAATGTGCCCTCATTTTCTTTCTTCAGCATTAATCATAATTTCTATGGCAAAATGAACCCCCTCATTGTGTTCCTTTTTAAATTAAATGTTTTATGTGTTACCAGTTTATTCCAATCAAGATGGCTTCAGGTGCGCCATACTTTTGTCATAATGAAGACAATAAGCGCTCTAGTTGTTTTTAAGAACATTCTGGGACATTCTGTCATTGGGCTATACTTGGGCTACATCTGGGTGATATTTGGGCTACATTTGGGCTCTTTTGTTTCTGGTGGCCATCTTGGGAGACTTATTTGTTATGAAGTTTCCTAATTTCCTCATTTACTGCAGTCTCCTCAGTAGGAAATACTTTCAGTTTTTTACTTTGGTTCCATCAAGAAGGCATTCAGATGTGTCACACATTTGCCATAAATTCAGAATGTTAGCACTCTTTTTGCTCATTAGATCACTGTAGTAAAGCTACTGCTCACCAGGGAAAACTGCTGCTGGTATTGAAAGTGCATGTTTCAGTCTGCATGTCAGAATTTTTTAATGAAATAGAAGAGGATTTGAGAAGTCTCTCAAAATGTGCCCTAATTTTTCTTTCTGCAGCACTAATCATACTTTTTATGGAAAAATGAACCCCCTCATTTTGTTCCTTTTTAAATTAAATGTTTTAAGAGTTACCACTTTAATCCAAGCAAGATGGCTTCAGGTGTGCCATACGTTTATCATAAGTAGGACTGTTAGCGCTCTAGTAGTTCTTTGGAACACTCTGGGAAGCTGCAGTAGAACACAAAGGAATCAACTGACAGTCTCTGCCCTTGTTGGATGTACATGTTTTACTGAGAATGTCAGACTTCATTCTCACATGACTGAGAAAGATAATGTGAATTTACAGAAAATAAGCTCTCAGTTTAGCTTATAGATCACCTTCCAAACCTCTGTGGTAAAAGCATGAGAAAATATTTTTCTCTCAATCATGATATCCCAGCAGAAGGCTTTTTCACATGGTGAAATCACCTTAGAACATACCACAATTCCTAAAATGAGTATGGTACCATCAACAAATGATTTATAATGTAACTAAAGTCTTAAAACCTTCTATTAACTGCAATGCTTTTTAATGAGGTGCTATCATGTATATTGGTCCCAAGATGGCTGCCAACACTTCTTGGATGATGTGCTGACAGCCAATCAGATCTCAGGATGAGATGTGTGGTTAGGCTCCGCCCAGAGATATATATGCTTTTAAATGCTATTTTCTCAGGAAATACTGAACAGATTTACACCAGACCTGCAAAAGGCACTTCCTTGACCTTATGGCTACCTCTCTGCCAAATTTCAAGTAATTCTGTTCAGCCGTTCGGGCTGTAGCTGTGTCTAAAGGTCCTATGGAAAAATGCAAGGTGAAAACGCGTTTTGGGACCCCACTTTTTTCTCGCCCCTGCTTGACGAATCACCCCGAGACTTTCAGGGTAGGAGCTGACCAGAGCGCCCCATTAGTTTTGAAAATTTCGCGAGGATTCGTCAACCGGCGCCAAAGTTATTCAAAATAGAATTTTGAGATTTCCTATGGAAACTAGGTTGTAACTATAACTATCTACTGGCGACCGCCAGTAGATAATATATCTATATATATATATATATATCTATATCTATATATATCTATATATATATATATATATATATATATATATATATATATCTATATATATCTATCTCTCTCTCTCTCTCTCTCTATATATATATATATATATATATATATATATATATATTCACTGAAAAAACCATGGGTTTCACACACGTTATAGTTAGGAATTAGCATTTAAAAAACCTTAGAAATTCAGTGAAAAAACCATAGGTTTCACACACATTATAGTTAGGAATTAGCATTTAAAAAACCTTAGAAATTCAGTGAAAAAACCATAGGTTTCACACATGTTATAGTTAGCTGGACATTTTACTCGTAAAAAACCAATGAAATTCCCCCGTTATAGTTAGTTCAGCTAACTATAACTCGCGCGCCCGCAATGCACTGCTGATGACGTCACATATTACATCACTCATGACATGGTCAGTGACAACACTCATGACATCACTGATGACATCTCAAATGACATCACTGATGACCTCACTGATGACATCATCCAGTGAATGTGTGTTTTTCTGAAAATTAAATATGTTTTATATATGTATATCTCAAGGTCGATGGAAGAATAAATGGGTATATTACTGTCTAAATGGATGATTTCTTTTTGAAAAATTGATTGTGTAACTGACTGATTAAGTGTATCATAGTGAATACATGGCTTAGTGAGTAATGTTTAAATATATAAATATCTGTATCATTTTTTCACTTTGTGTATAAGTGGCTGCATGGGTTGGTGAGTAGCTACATGGGTGTCTATATAGGTTATTAGTTGGTTTTTTGAGTATCAGTATGAGTGTCTGCATGGTTTGGTGGGGGGTATTACGTAGTGCATAGGTGCATGAATGAGTGACTCACTGTTTGTATGTGTTGAACAGAGCATGTGTGCAGGACTGCATGGGTGGATTTGTGTGTGTATGGGTGTGTTAGTGAGTGAATGACTGTCTCAATAGTGTCTTTATGAGTAACTACATATGTTTAAAACTAGTATATGTGACTATTGGTTTATATATGTGAGTATATGTGAGAGTGAGAGATTGAAAGAGTTCCTGTATGAATAAGTATGTATTTCTATAAGTGATTGTTTAAAAGACTAAGTATGTGTAAGTTTCCGTAGAAGTAAGTGTGGTGGTGTGTGTATAACTGTATATGCAAGTAAATGTATGTTTGATTCTTTATTAGCATGAGTGACTATGTGTGTGAGTAGCTCTATGGATGAGTGGCATTGTGTAACAGGATGTATAGGTGTATGAGTACATATGATAAGTGAGTACATGTATGAGTGACTGTATTGGACTGTTGGTGAATGAGTGGATGTGTATGTGGATCTTAGAATTACTGAAGAGGTTGTTGTAACTGTTATTGGTATGTCCATTCTTATGTAAATTTTAGTCTCTATTTTTGAATGAGTGTATCAAAGGTTTTATTAGGGGAAGAGGAGGTCTGCCACTCTATCACAAGGATGATGTCATCAGTGAGGTCATCAGTGCTGTCATTTGAGATGTCATCAGTGATGTCATGAGTGATGTCACTGACCATGTCATGAGTGATGTAATATGTGACGTCATCAGCAGTGCATTGCGGGCGCGCGAGTTATAGTTAGCTGAACTAACTATAACGGGGGAATTTCATTGGTTTTTTACGAGTAAAATGTCCAGCTAACTATAACATGTGTGAAACCTATGGTTTTTTCACTGAATTTCTAAGGTTTTTTAAATGCTAATTCCTAACTATAATGTGTGTGAAACCTATGGTTTTTTCACTGAATTTCTAAGGTTTTTTAAATGCTAATTCCTAACTATAACGTGTGTGAAACCCATGGTTTTTTCAGTGAATTTGCAAGGTTTTTTAAATGCTAATTGTTTTTTTTTCTTCTATTTTTTTTAACATATTTTTATTTTAATTTTCTTACCTTTTATAAAGACTATGGTTAAATTTTTAAAATTCTTTAATATGTTTTTTTTTAATATATTTTTTAAAATAAACATGTAAAATTTATTTGCAGTACATTTTTTTTTTTTTTTAATTATTTTTTTAGTACGCGTACCGTAAGCTTACGGTAAGCGTACGGTTTACGCAACGCCCGTAATTTTTCTACGCTGCTTGCGTATAGTTACGCAATTTGCGTAGCCGCGCGTACTCCGCGTGGGATGCGTGCGCGCGTACGCTACACGCGCACGTTACGCGGAAGTGTCGGGTAGTGACTGTTATGCGCATGCGCGCAAGCGCGTGTCTTTTTTACGCGCATGCGCACTTTTGCCGTAAGCGTACCGTAAGCGTACCGTAAGCGTACGGTAGGTCATGTGATCATGAAACACAACTTTTGATTGGTTGAAACTACTTTCAGTTCTAGAACTCTCCTACACCACACCCATTCCCCTCATTTCTGCTTGTGATCCCTTAGGAGAAGGAGCTGGGTTGTCTTTGTGATACGATGGCAGAACAGCAGAGCTCTTCTGAGAGTGAGGCTAGCACTAGCAGCACTACCTTAAGGCAGAGAGCGAGGAAACAAAAGCCCTCTTATGTATGGGATTATTTTACTTTTCCTGAAGGCCAGCAAAAGGTAAATGCACCTTTAGTAACTTGTAAGCTGTGTAAGCGTGTACTTTCAAGAGGTAATCCTGACAAGAAGTATTCCTTTGGGAATCATACCATGAAGAGACACCTCAAGGATGTACACAGAAGGACACATGCTCGACTTTTTGGAGGTAACTCTTCAGAAAGTCAACCAAGCACATCCACAGCAGCTCAGCCTGGACCATCATCTGCAGGGCTGACTCCTTCTTCTGCAGGTCAGGTGAGCCCTTCATCTGTGGGGGGAGCATCTCCTTTTGCTGGCCCTCTGGAAATTAACCCTCGGTTTGCGAGGGTTGATATTCGATGCGCCTCTTGTCATGATCTAATTTGTCATAGGGAGACCAGTGTTTCCCTAGTGAACAACAAAATAGATCAGCACACTTGTCGCTTTGACTAATTTTCCCAGTCTTTCTTTCCTCTGTCCCTGCATGAACACAACGGCTCTTTTAAGAGCCAACCTTATCTTTCATCTTTTTTTTACATATGTTTTTTAAAAACTTTTTTTATTTTTTTTTATCCGTACGCGTACGGTACGCGTAATTTTTAAAAAAAAACACTAAAAATCAATTATCACATTACAAGGTCCTTGAGAGACTACAATTATTATTATTGACTTACCATACCCACTCAAAAAAATATCTATGTCTTCTGGAGTGAAAAGTTTGCAGAGAAAACAGGTATGGTGAGAGACCTTGCTTTGCCAAATGTAGACATTAAATGGATTGGTCAGTGAGGGTTAAAGTGGCACCAATTGATGCCATTGGTGAAATCCTTCATGCAAATCCAACACCCTGACCTCATAATAGTGCACTGTGGTGGCAATGACCTAGGCACTTTGACTGGGGTAGGTCTGGAAATGCTTATGAAGGACACCTTTGCACAACTGTTTTCACTTTTCCCTAAAACTGCCTTTGTGTTTTCTAACATATGCCAAAGGCAAAAATGGAACTGGTCCAATCATTTCTGTCCGCAGATTGACAAAGCAAGAAAGCACGTCAACAAATCTGTTTCTGCTTTCCTCCGTGACTATGGTATGGGTGCCATTTACCACAACAACTTGCGTTATGACATGCAAGACATTTATAGAGGAGATGGTGTGCACTTCAATGATGAAGGGAACAGAGTCTTCCTCTTGAACCTTAGACTCTGCATCGGTACTAACTTGTAGGTACCACTAACAAAATGACTTCATAAACACAACAGCTCTTTTTAGAGCTCCCTAATATCTAAACTCTTAAATCTGCATTTCATTTCTTTTTTAATTTATTTTTTCTTCCGTACGCTTACCGTAAGCTTACCGTACGCGTACCCCGTGATTTTTTTAAAAATCAATAAATGTTTTCTTTGTACTTTACAGTCCTTCTTTGACCCCCTCACAAATGTAAGGGGGTCTGTAACTCTCCTCATTGCCCCCTTTTCTTGTTTTCACTCTTTTTTTTCTGAGTGAAACACACAAAATGGCGGCCGCCGCTTCCTGGTTTTGGCCGATTCGAATGTTTACTAAGATCTAACAGCCAATAAGAATCTCGCTCGCGCACGCCACCGTACGCGTACGGTAAGCGTACCGTAAGCGTACCGTAAGCGGGCTCAGATATATATATTGATTTAAAGGCTATTTTCTCAGAATCTACTGAACAGATTTACACCAAACCTACAAAAGGCACTTCCTTGACCTACGGACTACCTCTCTGCCAAATTTCTAGTAATTCTGTTCAGCCGTTCGGGCTGTAGCTCGTTCTAAAGGTCCTATGGAAAAATGCATGGGAAAAACGCGTTTTGGGACCCCCCTTTTATCTCAGCCCCCGCTTGACGAATCCCCCCAAGACTTTCAGGGTAGGAGCGGAGCGTAGCGCCCCACCTATTTTGAGAAATTCGCGAGGATTCATCGACCGGCGCCAAAGTTATTCAAAATAGAATGTTGCGGATTTCCTATGGAAAAGGGGTCCTAACTATAACTACCTACTGGCGACCGCCAGTAGGTAATATATATATATATATATATATATATATATATATATATATATATATATACAATCGATAAGCACCCAAAAGTGAAGGCGCCACACACGGTCATGTATGTATGTATGTAATACGTTCTTGTTGAGCGCAACTGCCACCCCCAGGGTATCCTGGCGCTATGACCTTCACAGTTCATCAGATCTAACACACTACATTGCTCTTGGAAAGAGGTGGGTCTTTAAATCTCTTTTAAAAGAGGTTAGATCTTGCTTACTCCTCAGCGACAGGGGGAGGGTGTTCCACAATTTAGCGGCTGCAAAGCTGAAAGCACGGTCGCCCATCCTCACTCTGTTGATCTTAGGAACTTTTACCAAAAACGCCGAGGAGGATCTCAAAGGTCTGGCAGCCTGATACCAGGAGAAAAGATTTTGGAGCGGCAAAGGTCCTAGCCCGTGCACAGCCCTGAAAACATGTCACGAGGCCTTAAAGAGGATCCGCTGCTGAACAGGCAGCCAATGGAGATCGAATAGTGCCGCCGAAGACGACGCAGAGCGTGAACGAGCTAGGGCCAATTTGGCTGCCATGTTTTGAATCCTCTGCAACTTAGATACCAGAGTGTTAGGAGCCCCCAGAAGTAGTGCGTTACAGTAGTCTAACCTACTGAGGTTGGTACTACGCACCACTTCTGCTCGTGCTCCCAAGGGAAGTATCGGCAAGATTTTACGTAAGGCTCGAAGCAAGCCCATACACGTTGCCGTGGTCCTGTTTACAGAGGCATCGAGCTGCAGACTAGGCTCAAACATGACCCCCAAATTGCGAGCCGACTCGGCGGCAGTCACTGTGCCCAAGATAGAAGCCGGCCAAAAATCCTCTGGCAGCGGGCGGGGGGGGGGCCGATCCAAGGAGCAGTGGAGAACCTCGGTTTTTGACCCATTAAATTTGAGCGAATTAAGCCGGAGCCATTCTGCTGTTGCCGACATGCACTGGTGAAAGGTGTCCCTCAGAACCGCCTACTTGCCCTCAAAGGAGAAAATCAGTTGAGTGTCATCGGCATAGTTGATGACTGAAATGCCGAATGACTTTATCAAACTGATTAGGGGTCGGAGGTAGAGATTGAAAAGGATCGGGCTAATCGCAGACCCCTGAGGCACACCCTGCTTCACCTGGCGTACGGCTGAGCGAAAAGGTGGCAATGCCACTGCTTGTTGTCTATTGCAGAGGTAGGATGTTAACCAGCTTAGGGCCGAACCAATTACGCCCGCTCTCTGAAGGCGGTCCAATAGGACAGCATGATCCACCGTATCGAACGAGGCCGACATGTCAAGCAGCACTAAAAATGCTGCCTTACCCGTGTCGACACGCGTTCGTAGATCATCCAATACGGTGATCAAAGCGGTTTCAGTCCCATGGGCCGGCCTAAATCCAAATTGGGCTGCATCCAGACATGAGCTGGTTTCTAGGAAGTTGGATAAGGTTCTTGTGACTAACTTCTCTATGACTTTTATAGGGAATGGTAACAACGAGATGGGCCTATAATTGGCCGGGCATAGAGGGTCTAAAGAAGCCTTTTTTAGCAGTGGTGTCACTACTGCCAACTTCCAGCTGTCTGGAACCACGGCTGTCACCAGTGACTGGCAGAAGATGGTACATAACGGGGGCAGCAGCTCTGCCTGAAGCGCTTTCCAGATCTTATGTGGCAAAGAGTCAAGTGGAGGGCCCGAGGATACACCATAAGCCAATGCATAAAATTCCTCCAAGGAAGGGGTGGGAAAACAGGACAATTGAAGTTGCCCCACTTTAACCTCGATCCCCTCAGCACCCGAAAGATAAAGGGGTTCTGGTCATGCTGTTAGCCTTTTAATTGCAGGACCTGCAGAGTTAACAGCAATTACATTTCCAGCTCAATCATGCCAAAGTTCCAAATGCTTTTCGGGCATCATCTCGCCTTTTGTCACTGGTTTCGGCTTGTATGGAGAACGAGCAGCGGTGATTCCCATCTTTCCTTCACTTTTGGGTGCTTATCGATTGGATATATTAGCGGCCTGCCCAGGTCGCGAGGGCGCCCCGCTGCAAAACATGCGGCTCCAGCGCATTGACTACATCGGCGCATCTGGAACGGCGTGTTCACTTTGTCAGGATTTTGATAATGCAGAGCCACGGCATCGAGTGTGTACAGCTACCCACTGAGGAATTTGACGTTTAAATTAAAGGAGAAAATTGCGGCATCCACTAAGGAACATTTGAAATTAAGAACTTCAACAACCACAATGCCTAGTGTGCTCACGGCCACAAGGGCGGTACTACAAAATCCACCGCAAGTGCGATGGGAATCACCGCTGCTCGTTCTCCATACAAGCCGAAACCAGTGACAAAGGGCGAGATGACGCCCGAAACGCGTTTGGAACTTTGGCATGATTGAGCTGGAAATTTAATTGCTGTTAACCCTGCTGGTCCTGCAATTAAAAGGCTAACAACATGACCGTGTGCAGCGCCTTCACTTTTGGGTGCTTATCGATTGGATATATTAGCGGCCTGCCCAGGTCGCAAAGGCGCCCCGCTGCAAACCATGTGGCTCCAGCGCTTTGACTACATCGGCGCATCTGGAAAGGCGTGTTCACTTTGTCAGGATTTTGATAATGCAGAGCCACGGCATCGAGTGTGTACAGCTACCCACTGAGGAATTTGACGTTTAAATTAAAGGAGAAAATGCGGTATCCACTAAGGAACATTTGAAATTAAGAACTTCAACAACCACAATGCCTAGTATGCTCACGCCCACAAGGGCGGTACTACAAAATCCACCGCAAGTGCGATGGGAATCACCGCTGCTCGTTCTCCATACAAGCCGAAACCAGAGACAAAAGGCGAGATGACGCCCGAAACGCGTTTGGAACTTTGGCATGATTAAGCTGGAAATTTAATTGCTGTTAACTCTGCTGGTCCTGCAATTAAAAGGCCAACAACATGACCGTGTTTGGCGCCTTCACTTTTGGGTGCTTATCGATTGGATATATATATATATATATATATATATATATATATATATATATAGTGATCATAGTCAACAAGTAATCACTACAAATTTCATGAGTAAGAAGCATCAAATGTACCTGTCCATGCAAGGTCAGACGGGAACGATCAACTACAGGAAGCTCATCTGGACGGTATATAACAAAGAGGAGACCAATGAACTGGTGCAATGACTCATTAGAGATTGTTTTGAGGGTAAGATCTTGACTTCACAATTGAACAATGGGTAAACTTTACTCGTAAACTTGTCAAACCCCTGGACTCTGTAGCTGATGTTAAGGAGAAACAAATCACACAAGCAGAGAAAAGGAAATCAGATATTAATTTACCTTATAGAATAAAAAAAACTGGGAAGGACTCGAACAACTTAAGAAGACAGATTACCAATTTCCCGCATAATGATGAATTATCAATTATATTAAAAACCCTAAATCAGAATTTGAGAAACTGATTTGGAATGAAAGAAATCAGGCTAAGCAAAACTTGTGGTCAAAACTTTTCTACGCAAGTAACCAAACAAATTCAAGGGAATTTTGCAAAACGAAAAATGGCTAAGTGAGACCTAATAAGTTAGTGGTCTCATCCACACTAACGGAAAAAGAATGGGTTAGCTTTCTTGTAAATCATCTAAATTCTGATCAGAAAATAAAAATAAGGGAAGGTACTCAGAGCAGGATGAATACACCAAATTACGACAAGGGTGGTCAAATTGACATATCTAAATTTCAAGTCTCTAAACTAATTACTAAACAGAAGGATGGGGCACCAGGACCTAACGGTATTCCGTTTGCCCTCTACAAAGAAAAAACGGATTTATGGTAAGAACACCTCGCGGAAAGTCTTTAAAGAAATAGTTCGGACGGGAAATATACCCGAGTCCTGGAGAGGGTCGTTAATATCGCCTATTTATAAAAAAGGAAACTGGGCCCACCCTGAAAATAATCGACTAATAAGTTTACAAGACACAGATGCTAAGTTATTTGCCGGGATCTTACTTATAAATCTCGCCGAATGGGCAACGGATAATAGGATATTACCTCTGAATCAGACTGGGTTTATTAAGGGACTTGGTACTACAACAAATATATTAGCCTTATCACTTTTAATGGATAAAACAATTTTAATGAAAGAACCTTTGTACTTGGGCTTTGTAGATTTTAGATCGGCTTTTGATTGTATGCACAGATGCCTTTTATGGAAAAAATTGTAGCAAAAAAATATTCGGGAGCAATTGCTAAAACTAATTCAACTTCTGTACACCAATACATGGGTTAGAGTGCGGATGGGGGATGGTCAGACACTAACAAAGGAAATAATAACAACAGCAGGTCTTAAGCAGGGGTGTGTATTGGCCCCTCTACTTTTTAACTTGTTTTTAGCGGATCTAACAGAGACCCTGGATGAAATAAATGCACACCCGCCTAAAATATCTGGTAAACAAATTTCTAATCTGCTATATGCAGATGATGTCATTCTCCTAAGCCAAACAAAAGTGTGACTACAACGCCTAATAGATCGAATAGCTTCATACTCAAAAGAAAACGGAATGGTGATAAATGAAACCAAGACTAATGTTATGGTCATCACTAAAAAAGTAAGATTAAAACTTAAATTCAAATGGTTTCTGGAGAATATCCAACTAGAACAAGTTGAAACATATAGGTACTTGGGAGTATTATTCGATGACAATGGAAACTTTCGCCCACAAAAATTAGATCTACAAAGGAAGGAAAATCCTTTGACAGCAGCATTTAGGATTCTGCAGAAATCATTAGGAAATCTTACTTATCGCCCCCTTTTAAAGGTTATATCGGCAAAACTCCTGCCTACTTTAACATATGGTAGTGAGGCATTAAGTGGGAAAGATACTGTGATTATAAACAATGCAGTTTCAAAAACTTTTAAATCCCTTTTTCAGCTACCAAATAATGCATTGCCAACACAAATAAGGCTGGAGTTTGGTCTAAATAACCAGTTGTACGCAAGAAAGGGCCAATTTATTAAAGTATGGAACAGGATAAAAAATGACCATGAAAATCAAATGTCTCAGCTACTATGGCAAGAAATAAATAACAACAGAAAATCTCAAGCCTGGAAATATTTAAATATAGCGCTGGACGAATTTGATGTGATGTCAATCTGGAATACCACAATAAACAAGGAATCGTTCAGAAAGGCAATCAATAAATTAAAAAATAACCTATCAATTGTACGAGATAAAGACATATTGGCAAAAAGAAAACATGCATGGACAATAATTAGTGGGTTTAAAAAACATGCAGATTCAATCGTATTTAGAAATACTATGGTCATCAAAAAACAAACAAATCTTTATAAAGGCAAGATTTGGGGTATTACCTGGACTATGCCTTCTCCCTCCATGGATAAAGTCAGAAGGGGACACATTATGCAGATTATGTAAAAGCGGAGAGGAGAACATTATTCATTTATTATGTATCTGCCCCGAACTGCAAACTGAAAGAAAAACTATACTTAAGATATTTTTTAATGCGCGAGGAATAAGGTCATGTAGACAGACAGCTACTCCTGAGGCGGAAGCCGGGGGTGACGTTCCTCAGTTTTAATCCTTTTAATCTTTGCCTATTTGCACTTTGTTGATATAAAAAACGAATTGTTGCATATTTCCACATTGTAGATTTTAAAAACAAACTGTGTTATTCTAGCTACGTAGTTGATCCTAGCTGTCTCTGGGCTTTGGGACACTCTCCTGCGCAGCGGAGCCAGCGCTGTTGTAGGGAGGGCCATAACTCCGCCGCCATCACCACCCACGAGACACTAGGCCACGCCCCTAACACTAGGCCATGCCCCCTCGTCTTCCCCATAACAATGCTCACTCCCCGGAAGCGCAGCGCACCAGCGCAGCGGGCGCGCCCTCAGCACGCCGAAGACACGCCTAAGACTAGCCTGTCTGTGCCCGTTCGGGCCAGGACGGGGCACGGGGCAGAGGACTATGCTCTACCCACTCTTAAAAGACTGGTAAGATCCTCTAGTCAACTAAGAGCGCTACGCCCGATCATGAACACTAGGTGTACAACGCTCGAACTCCACAAAACCGGAGTCACCTCTTGCCCAAACTGCAACCTTGCCCTTACCATTCGCCAACCTTATTCTGATGCTACGAGGAGGCACAGGAAACGCAAACAGCCCTGTAACGCTGTGGCACAAGAATATTTACTCTATAGTACTAACTGCCGCTCACTACCGAAACACAAATTAGACATCTTTAACCTCCTATTGGAAGATAAACCTAGCGCCCTCTTCCTGACAGAAATGTGGCTACACGAGAGTGCTGGCCCAGATGTTGCTACTGCCCTCCCCGCCAACTATGCAATCATCAGGATAGATAGAAATAAACAACTAGGTGGTGGAATTGCAATCATTTTCAACAGAGACATGAAATGTACGTTAGAACCAGTTGACATTCCTGACTGCGAAGCCGGCTTTTTTAAAATATCGTTGAACCCGAACTTTACGATGTCTGGCCTATTGATATACCGGCCCCCTGGCAATTCATCCCAATGGGCGTCAAATCTAGCCAATTATATTACTCCGTACTATATAGCCTCCAAAAACTTTTCACTTATTGGTGACCTTAATTTACATCTTGATGACCCTTCTATCCCCTTTTGCTCAAATTTGTTAGATGATCTGACGGCCCTTAAACTGACCTTAGTCAATTTTGGATCTACCCATAAAGCGGGCCATTTACTGGACCCCATTATTTCTAATATCAACGAGCTAAAATGGCATGACACCATCCCCATTTGCTGGTCTGACCACCATCTAGTAAAACTTAGCATTAATCTCCCACCTACCACTAGTATACAATCTGTTTTTTCAGCTACATCCAGGAAAAACTGGAAATTACTGGACATGGCAAAACTTAACGCTGCACTCCATGAAAACCCTCCTACAAAAGGTCATAACATGGATAGCTTAGCAGCAGCTACTCAACAATGGCTTAGTGACGCCGCTGATCATTGCTTACCCACCCCTCATATCAAAGGAAACAGACACCGTCACCCTGCCCCATGGTTTAATGACCTTTTGAAGATTAAAAAATCGAAATGTAAGGCGCTTGAGCGTCAATGGCGTAAAGACTACGCCCCTGACGTAAAAAAGACCTACCATGAAGCCAGAAATGTATACCACACTGCTTGCGCGAAAGCGCGAGCTCTGTTTGTTTCAAATACCATCATGGAAGCTACCAATAAGCCGAAAACTCTGTTCAATAAGGTTAAAGAACTTGCAGGTGCACAAACCACAGCTACGGCTCCCCCTCTTAACACTCATCAATGTCAAGATCTAGCCTGCTTTTTCACCGAAAAAATTGAGAAAATCATCAGGGACATTAAAACAAATAATGATGAACCATCCCCTACTACTGACATCGAATATGCTCCCTCCTGTGAGAACACCCTGGAATCTTGGCCTCTCATCACAGTTAACATACTGAAGACCATTTTTAAGACCTTCAAATCCGGCTCCCCCAGGGACCCGATTCCTATCAAAGTAATTAAACAACTGGACGATCGCTCCCTGGAAATCATTGTGGATACACTCAATTCTTCGTTAGGACTTTCCACAGTTCCAGCCCTTTGGAAACACGCCATGATAACGCCATTGCTAAAGAAGCCCACAGCAAATCCGGAACTCCCGGCAAATTATAGACCTATATCTTTGCTCCCTGCCTTCTCCAAATGCTTGGAGAGACACGTCCACTTGGTCTTATCCACCTTTGCTGAAAATAATTCGCTCTTGCACCCTTCGCAATCGGGTTTTTGGGCTGGCTTCTCGACAGAAACCACCCTCCTAGGAGTTACTGAACACTTCCGGAACCTCCTTGATAATGGTCAAACGGTCGCGCTCGTGCTGTTAGACCTGAGCGCGGCCTTTGACACCATATCCCACGAAACACTCATCAAGGCGTTATACAGAAACGGTGTCCATGAGAAAGCGCTCGAATGGATCCGGTCCTTTTTGGCTCAACGGACATTCCAAATTACATCCTCCTTGGCCTGCTCCGACACTTTTAAAGCAACTCACGGAGTGCCTCAGGGATCTATTTTGAGCCCCCTGTTTTTTAATCTGTACCTCAGACCCCTGGCCGACCTAGCAGAAGGATCTGGACTTACCCTAATGACCTACGCCGACGATTCCCAAATTATCTTCTCCCTATCTGAATCTTGTCCATCATCTCCGTCTCTCCTTAAATTAGGGCTTCAAAGCATCCTTAACTGGATGACAAGAAATCAATTACAGCTTAATGGAGACAAAACAGAGATTCTTCTCTTAGGGAAACAACGAGATCTTTGGAATCCCTCTCACTGGCCCAGTCAGATGGGAACTTTTCCCACCCCAGTTACTCAAGTACGTAATTTGGGAGTCATCATGGATAGCTCCCTTTCCATGAATCAACAGGCCAGTAAAGTTGTCGGCCTATGCCTTACCATTATCAAATGGCTGAGGAAAATCCTTTGGATGCTGCCCTCCTCCACTCAAAAAACCGTAGTCAATGCCCTCATAACATCACGGCTTGACTACGGCAATATTCTGTACCTTGGTTCCAACAAAGCGGTAGTCAGTAGACTACAGCTTGTCCAAAATGCAGCTGTTCGGTTACTGTGCAGAATCCCCAAAAACTCCGGAGTCTCGAGCTTCCGCCGTGAACTCCATTGGCTCAGGGTAGAAAGTAGAATCCGTTTCAAAGCCCTGAACTACATGTTCAGAATTAAAGCTGGCATTGCACCCAATTACCTTCTAGCGTTGGCTCATCCCTTCACTCCCAAGCGAAACCTTCGCTCGCAATCAGCTGCCAACTTCTGCGTTCCAAGATTCAAACTGGCAAGAATGGGAGGCAGATCTTTTGCCCACCTTGGACCATCCCTTTGGAACGCACTCCCTCCTTTCATTCGCAAGGAGGAAAATCATGCCAGGTTTAGAAGGCACGTTAAGACTTGGCTATTCGAACAATAACTTGAACAGCCAGTATTCCCCTGCCATCATTATGCTGTGTCTCGGCGCCGGGAAACCCTTTTTGGGTAGCTGTTGCGCCTTATAAATTTAATAAATAAATAAATAAGGTTTGATAAGATGTCTGCATCCTAATGATATAAGTATGAATTCTGCTTTTGTAAAGTTTTTATTAAGAGTAAGAGCCAAATTGGAAGATCATAATTAAGAAAACATTAGCACAGTATGAAATTTTGTTTACATTATGAAATTGGTTTATTTCTAATGCAACTGGTTTAGAATTTGATGCTGCACTTTTTATCTTGCTTTAGTAGTTTTATATTGTAGTATATATTATATGTATAATGTCGCATTGTAAGATTTTAAGTAATCAAAAAATAAAGAATTATTATTATCCTGGTGGTGGACCCGCCACGATTGCGGAGATCCCACCATGACCGAACAGCTACTGCCACGCATGTGAAGTCTCTTTGTTTAATCTGGGCCATACACTGTGACCATTTCACCTGGAATGCGTTACAACAAACAAATGATGGACGGAATGCTGACAATGCATACATTCTCCCCCAGTCAAGAGATCTGGGTTAAATCCATCGTTCTTTTGCCCACTACACCACCCCAGTTTAGACATGGCCATATGCAAATCAGTCTTGACCCTGTGCCTCATGGGAACAGTCCAGCCCGAACTGCCAAGCCATGTCTTCCCTGGACCGGAATCAAGCATCCTAGGACCGGTTTCTGGCTATCAGCTGTCATCAGCCAGGATAGCTTGACTCCAGTGGCGTAGTGAGCACGGGTCCCACGTCTGGGAATACCCATCCCACTTAGGGCGAAAAGCGTTACAACAAACAAATGATGGACGGAATGCTGAGCTGGGTGGTGTAGTGGGCAAAAGAACGATGGATTTAACCCAGATCTCTTGACTGGGGGAGAATGTATGCATTGTCAGCATTCCGTCCATCATTTGTTTTTTGTAACGCTTTTCGCCCTAATTGGGATGGGTATTCCCAGACGTGGGACCCGTGCTCACTACGCCACTGGAGTCAAGCTATCCTGGCTGATGACGGCTGATAGCCAGAAACCGGTCCTAGGATGCTTGATTCCGGTCCAGGGAAGACATGGCTTGGCAGTTCGGGCTGGACTGTTCCCATGAGGCACAGGGTCAAGACTGACTTGCATATGGCCATGTCTAAACTGGGGTGGTGTAGTGGGCAAAAGAACGATGGATTTAACCCAGATCTCTTGACTGGGGGAGAATGTATGCATTGTCAGCATTCCGTCCATCATTTGTTTTTTGTAACGCATTTCACCTGGAACAACATACAGAGCAGCTGACTCATATTGGTGGTTAGACTAGCCAATGGGGCATATGGAGAGCACTGATAGCCTGGAGAGGCAGAGGGCTGCTTTCGGGGATCTCTGGACATAGGGCTCTCAGCCCAATCAGTTCTGGGAGCAGTCCAGAAAGGGCAGCATGCACTCTTCTTATAGATTTGAATATGAGTTATTGCTGTAGAGAAATAGGGTTACTGTGGATTGTGTTAGACTCGAAATATTGAAATATTTTATCAATGTCTCTTCATAACTGTTTCTAAAATCTAAGGCTTCTTTAGACTTTATATTTATACAATAAATGGTTTGGTTCCTTTTAAATGCAAGCTTTGAGAAAGCGAAAGGACAGGATTGTGCATAGCGCATGCAAAAAGATACACATAGCATTCACTCACATATGGTCACATAGAACATATACAGAGTAAGACACATCTATAGAGACGTGTTGCCAGCAGGCCCAACCGGCATACAGGTATCCATACAGGCACATAAGGAATCTTCAGTTACACATTGTCAGGGCCTCTCCAGAGCACTGGATGCTGTGCATCAATAGGGCAGTAGGTGTTTTTCATCAGGTGTGCTTGGCAGGTTGTGCTTTGGGGGAGCACTTGTTGACATACAGTTTAGAGGCTCAGGAATGTGTGCATTGTGGGCACATGGCGATGTACTTTGGGGGGATACATCTATGAGTAATATGTGAGAACAAATTGTCGCCAGTATTTTCCCATTAAAAATGACGATGTAGGGGGCGTGGCTTGCAGCCAAGCAAGATGGCCGCAGCCTAGTTGGGCTCCGGGGGAACGATCGACTCCCCCTCTCATCCGTAACTTATCCGGGCAGCGATCCGATCCCTAAGGTCCAGAATCGTGCAGCGGACACACAGCGTTGCACCCCGGTCCAACTCCGGGGTCCCTCGGACGCCCACGACGGAATCGGCGGGACCTGGACCTCTGCGGCCTGCCTCAGCGTGTGCGACCGGGGCCTCGAGTGACGGGGCGGCCCTGGGCGAGGCGTGCCCGAACAGATCTACACCGCGGCGGTGGCGGAGGCTGGACGCCTGCGGCAAATACTGGCGACGGCGACACCTGAGGTGGCCGAGGCGGGAGTGAGGCGAACGCTGAACGACCCCCATCGGCCCGTGACGAGGGGACTGCGAGAGGCGCCAGGATCCGCTGTCCATCCGGTGGGCCTGCCCGCGCTAAAGCGAGCTGCTGCCGGCCCCCGGGCCTGCGCTGCACCGGAGACTACGATCCGGACCTGTATCGGGCCCCGCCGAGACGTGAGGCCGGCCCCTGCTGATCCGTGCCGACCCCCCCCCTCTCGGGGACGACCGGAGACGGGGACCGCTCCCTAGGCTGCCTGAAGGGTTCAGGCCCGGCCTGGGGGGCCCCTGGTGCATCGCCCCCCCGTTGATCTGCGGGAGTGACATTTGGGAGGTATCACTAACGCCATGAGCGGGAAAGGAACCAAGGGGCACCACCAAGGCAAGCTTGCTAAGTTCGCCTACACCAGGGACTCCGAGGTGTCGGACCGCGGCGGCCCCACCGGGAAGATGGCGACGACCACCGACACGCCGAAGGTGACGCTGGAGGACATCATGATGGCCTTAACGCAGGTACAATCCACAGTGGGGTCAATCTCTACGGACGTATCCCTGCTCCGCGCAGACTTCCAGAAGATGTCCGCCAGGGTAGCAGAGGTGGAGCAGGCAACGGAGACTTTGGCGAAGGACTCCAAAGGCCTCTTACAGAGAGTGTCGCAGTTGGAGTCAGAGAACAAACGCATGGCGGCCCGGCTGGACGACCAAGAAGGGCGCTCTCGCCGCAACAACGTGCGCATTATTGGGATTCCCGAAAGTGAGGGGCACCCGGCCATGGACCTCTATGTGGAAGAATTGATTAAGTCCAAGTTGCAACCCCGGGGCCTCTCGACATTCTTTTCAGTGGAGCGCGCACATAGGGTACCGGGAGGGCGCCCGAAGGTTGGGGCGCCTCCGAGGCCTGTCCTGGCCCGCCTGTTTAATTTTAGGGACAGGGATGCCATTCTACAGGCGGCGCGGGTGGCACCGCCGATTCGGCTTCAAAACTCCACAGTGTCCTTCTTTCCAGACTATACGGCTGCGGTGGCGGCGCAGCGGCGGAGCTTTGTGGAGGTCAAGAAGAAACTACGGGCTCGAGAACTTCCATATGCAATGCTCTTCCCGGCGCGTCTCCGGGTGGCGGCGGAGGGCAAGACTTTCTTCTTCGACACACCGGAGGAGGCTCATGACTGGTTGGAGGGGTGGCGCCGAGCTGGTGGCGCAGGGCGTTCGAGCCGAGGGACAAGGCGTCCCAGGAGTGAGGTCGATCCTACTGGACATGAACAGCGCCTTGAGGAGGTTGAGGAGGGACCCACGGGTTGATGCGGCGGCTCGCATCCTGACCGAACTGTAGTTCAAGACTACCCGCTGGGAACTGATGTTGATGTAGTGTCCGCATACTGGCTGATTTGGGACATGAACGATGAGACCTGGGGACGGGGGATGTCCTGGTCCCCCTCGGACTCCACGTTCCCTAAAAAGCGCAAGTACTGTTCGGGGTTCAAGGGACTGAGCACTCTGCTAAGTTGGGGTGGCGGGCAGTTCTGAGTCCGTGTGGCAGGGAGGCAGGGAGGGGGGTGGGGGGACGGGGTATGTTCTTTGGTTTTGTTTCTTTGTTTTGGTTTGGTAGGACACGGCCCTCTGACTTACATCATACACATGTTCTGCACACAACCTGGGCCACACTATGCTCTATCCGCCTATTGCTTTATCTCCTCTCCCACCCGCCGTGAAGTCAGATTTGACTACTCCAATAGCCTCTGACACTGATTTGACCCCGGTGCAGCCCCTCTCTTTACTGACCTGGAATGTACGGGGTTTAGGAGACAAAATCAAACGAGGCCTGGTCCTGCATAGTATTAAACGGTGCGCCCCGGCGCTGGTCTTGCTTCAGGAGACCCATCTCACCGGCACGGCTACTAAAGCGCTGGACAGATGGGGATATAAGATGGTGGTCCACTCTGAGTTTACTTCTGGGTCCCGAGGGGTTGGCATCTGGCTGCGCAAACAGTCCCAATTAATAGTGCTTGATGTACAAACGGACGGAGCCGGGCGGTTTGCCGCGGCTCACATACAATGGGAAGGGCATCTTTATAATGTAGTGTCGGTCTACATCCCTCCTGGGTTGCATGCCACGGCGTTCCCGGCACTTAGTGAATTTCTCCTTACCCTACCGGAGGGAGAGGTGCTGCTTGGGGGTGACTTTAATGCGGTGATGAACGATCACATTGACCGGTCTCCGCCTCGGGCACAGGGTAGCGGCGCAACGCGACTTGCAGGCTTCATGGCGGCGCTAGGGTTCACAGATCTTTGGCGCTGGCACCACCCAGAGACACGCTCCTATACATTCCACTCCGGGGTGCACAACAGTCTAACCCGCATTGATCATTTTCTGGGCTCCCCCGGATGCCTCCATAACGTTGAAAGTATTGACATTAGACCCAGAGGCATCTCTGACCATTCCCCGATCCTTCTGCACTACCACAGTTCCCACCTGATGCGCCGCCGCGTTTACCCGATACGCCCCAGCTATCTGCGTCTCCCGAAGATTAGTAAATCCATCACACAGGGGTCGAAACTCTACTTCCACGAGAACGCCGCTTCGGTCGACTCTCCCACAATTCTTTGGGAAGCGTACAAAACGGTGCTGCGAGGCCAGGCGATGGCGGCCATCACAGGATATAAGCGCATGCAAACGTCTGAGTTGCAGACGCTGGAGCTTGAGCTCCGGGCTGCGGAGGCTCGTCAGGCCGAAACCCCCTCCCGTGAAACCTCCCATGACCTGCGAGTGGCACAGGTAAAACACAGGGAGCACCTGGCAGACCGTGTCAAACAGCGACTTGAGGCCTCACGGCATACGGTCTACGATGTCGGCGATAAAACCGGCAGGCTACTGGCGTGGTTGGACAGGCGAGACAGCGGAGCCCGATGGATCGCGCAGCTGGCCACGGCCGAGGGGTCGACAACGTCAGACCCACGAGAAATAGTGCGCACCCTGGCGGGGCATTTTCGTGGCGTGTATTCCTCCAACTCCTCCATGTCGGAGGAGGTGGCGCTGACATACATTAGTGACCTGCAGATGCCTAAGCTCTCCCCTGAAGCTAGGGAGTCCCTGGAGGCCGATCTTACGGTCGAGGAGCTACAGGTGGCTATTGCGGCATTACAACCTGGCAAGGCACTGGGTCCTAATGGCATCCCGATTGAGCTGTATCAACGGCTGCCCGAGATGCTGACCCCACACTTGCTGAATATGTACAAACACGGCCTGGAGATGGGGGAGCTTCCCGCGGACCAGCGAACGGCCACCATCGTGGTACTGCCAAAGCCGGGTAAGCCGGCGGACCAATGCGCCTCCTATCGCCCCATCTCACTGCTTAATGCAGAGGCCAAGATCCTTGCGAAACTGTTGGCCCTCCGACTCACGCCACACTTGACTGACATAGTGCACCCGGACCAGTCGGGCTTTATGCCCGGGAGGAGTACCTCCCACAATCTGAGGCGCTTACATAGCGTGCTGGCCCGAGTGGACCGAATTCAAGAACCCGCTGTTATTCTCTCCCTTGATGCCCGTATGGCATTCGATATGGTGGAGTGGCCCTTTCTCTTCGCAGTATTGTCTCATCTGGGGTTTGGGCCGAAATTCTGTGCCTGGATCCGACTCCTATACACCAAGCCGCTGGCCCATGTCGCGGCCAACGGGCACATGTCGGAGGATTTCCCCCTGGGGCGAGGTACGCGACAGGGCTGCCCGCTCTCGCCGCTGCTTTTCGCCCTAGTACTCAAGCCCCTCGCGACATGGATACGGTGGGAGCCTATGATGGGAGGCCTTCGATGGTTGGCGAACTGGGAAGACCGCGTCTCCCTATACGCGGATGACATACTGCTTTACTTGTCATCTCCGAGGCGATCCATCCTTACATTACTTAATATTTGCGAGGTGTTTGGCCGGGCATCCGGCTATACGATCAACTGGTCGAAGTCGGTCCTCATGGTGCTGAGGGGCCCCCCCCCTCGACTGTCGGAGGGCTGCCAGATACAGGTGGCGAAGGGGTCGTTCAAATACCTGGGGATACATGTTGCCTTGGATCAGATGGAATTTTTTAGGCACAACTTAAGCCCTCAACTGGACCGCCTCAAGCAGGATGTGCGGCACTGGGGAACGTTGCCCTTGACCCTGGTGGGGAGGGCGGCGCTCTTTAAAATGATGGCCCTGCCGAGGTTTCTCTATGTGTTGGAAAATACTCCTTATCCGGTGCCACCGGCTTATTTCCGAGCGGTTGCAGCGCAAGTCTCTAATTTACTCTGGGGCAACAAACCAGCACGCATTGCACAAGCGAAACTGGTCTGTGGGTGGTACGATGGGGGAATTGCTCTCCCAGATATCCAGTTGTATTATTGGGCGGCGCAGCTCAAGGTGATCAACCAGTGGCTCCATGCGCCGCAGTCAGATCCAGCGTATAAGGCAGATAGGGATATACTGGGCGAAAGGGGTATGCTAACCCCATTGCATGATGCCCGGCTGGCCCCGCAGCTGATTGGCCCTCTGCGTCAGACTGTGTCTATCTGGCATGTGGCACAGGCCAGGCTGGGGTGGCGCGGAGTCCTGACGCAGCTTACGCCTCTCTGGGACACGAAGCGACTGGGACGGCTCAGGGACAGCAAGGGCTTTGCCGCTTGGGACGCTATCGGGATCTCGGTGATAGGCGACGTGTGGCACAAAGGGGAGGTTGTTCAATTCGCTCGTTTGCAACAACAGTATGAGCTGGCTCCCTCAGAATGGTTCCGATACCTACAGATGAAACACGCCTTGACGGCACAGTTAACCCCAGGTGTGCAGGTTCCAGAGGCATCTCCGCTGGAAGAGAGGCTGCTGACCGAATACATGCCTAAGCGGGCCACATCTTTCACATACCGCAAACTGATCAACAATTTGCCGGACCCTATGGGGGTCTTGCGGGAGAAATGGGCCGACGAGGTCGGCGATTTTGATGACCCAGATTGGCGGGAGGCGCTGGCATCACCGCGCGAGGCGGGTATACCCTCACGGCTGCGTCTTGTGCAACTTCGTATTCTACATCGCTCATATTTCACCAGAAGCCTATTGCACAGACTGGGCAGAGCACCACATCCCTTCTGTCTGCGGGGTTGCGGGGAGGAGGGAACCTTCTATCACCTGCTCTGGGACTGTCCGGTTCTTCAACTCTTCTGGAGGCGAGTGTTGCGAACGATGTCGCAGGTGTGCGGGGTATCACTGCTGCCAGAACCCAGACACTGTCTGTTGAATGTGTGGGAGCCCACGGATCTTAATCGCCAGGCGCAGGGCTGGGTGACGGTAGGGAACATGATGGCTAAACGGATCATAGCCCAAAAATGGGGAGCGGTGGAGACACCGCTACTGTCGATGTGGAAAAAGGAAATGGATGGGGCTATGTTTGCTGAGCGTTTCGTATTTATCAGGCGGGGTTGTCCTCGAAAGTGGGTCAGAGTGTGGGGAGCATGGAACAAATATAGGGGCAACATATGTGATCCGCCACCTCTTTCTGATGAGGAGTCTTCTGACTCAGATGACTAGAGAAACGGAAGGGAAGAAGGGGAGGGTGGCTGATAATGATGGCCTCAGGAGGCCCGATCTAGGTCTACTTGGAGAAATGATGATTATGTATGGTGTTTTGTCTACTACAATGTGTATACGATCTGATTTCGTGTCCTTTTGTTATAGTTTTTGTGAAAACAATAAAACTTTCTTTAAAAAAAAAAAAAATGACGATGTACAATTATGAAAATGTAAAGAATGAACATCCGTACTGTGCGTGTTACTGATGCCTTGACATTTTTGGAAGAAAATGAAGAGAAATGTCAACCTTTTCCTCAGATGTGTCTGATAGATTTTTTTTTAACAGGGCTGTAGATATTTGTAACTGGATACCATACTTATAGTTGCCTGTTTTGTACAGGCACCCTTGTACATAGATAACATAAGGGGGCTCACGCAGACATAGGAAATTTACACACATGCCCACTTTAACACCGACATAGCTTCAGGCAATATTGGCTCCTCCGTAATGGCGGAGGAGCATCACCACTCAGCCCATGCCCACAGACGATAAATAAAATGATATTAACACAGTGTTATTATAATTTTATTTATGCTGTCTGTGCCCCGCAATACAATAAGTATAGGGCGGGGTCGGGCATGGTAAGGAGGAGTGCGCATGTGTGTTTGGCTGGCCTTCCTAGGCCGGCCAAACACATAGGCACACCTATGTTTCTCTAACCTGGTTATGTTACACACCTGGGTTGGAGAAAAGCCACAGGCTCCAAATACCCATCTGAATGGCAAACGAGGCCACTCAGACCAATCCTGGCACTGCTTTCATGTGAGAGCAGCGCCTGGATTGGGTTTGGAGTCTGTGCCCTGAGTGCCCATCCCCTTCCGGCCGACGAAAGGAGCTGCAAAGCAGGCATCAGCAGGAGCGGAGCATACCAGCAGGTAAGTCTTATTTTGTTTTAACTTATATTCTATTTGTCACCTTCCCTCCCCAACCCGCCACCGTCTCCACCCACGGCCGCCCTACCACTTTAGATAGGCAGCGGCCGTCACTGGCTTCGGGAGACCTATGCCATGTGTGACACCTTCAGTCAAGGATATTTGGCAGTACCATTGGATATCTGTCACTATATTAATGTTAACAATATCGACCTATGATATCGCATCCAGCATATCAACTCATTACTACATTGATGCTAAGTATGTATTTGCTATTCTTAACTCTACCTACACTTACTTTGGGAGGTAAGTATAAGTAGAAAGACACTAACTATACATCTTCCTTACCACATAGTGGTAGATTGATATAGTTGGTCTGATATGATTGATATGCAGTATATTGCATGCAACATAGTGACCTTGCCTCATTGTATCATTTGATATATTTGTATTTTCAATCCTGTTCTACTAATGGTTAACAAAAAACTACAAGTGCCAGAATGCAAAGTTCTTTGGCATAAAAAGGCCAAAACTGGGTGATAGTGCCAACCATGACACAAGCTACTTGGCAGCTAGGCTTATGGATGGGTGGATTCAGAATAAATAAGCATTTTATTTTATTGCTGTGTGACACTTGTAATTGTTTTTTGCTCAATGTTCTAAATTGATTTCTGGTCTCATCTTAGCAGCATTCTCGATAATGAGTCATCAATTGCAGTTTCTAATAGTTTCATTGATCCTGCTCCTCAGGTGTTTCCACTGCCGGAGTTCACATTATAATCCAGACTTGAAACATCTCATGTAATAAGATAACAATCTCTGAGCCTGAACCAGGCATGGCAGAACCTGACTCAAGTGAATTCTGTTTAAAGTCATGACTTGCTTTCTCCTGGCGTTGCACCAATAAAAGCATCTAAGGCAGGCGACTGAATCGATCTCAGTACCAGCAATTCAACTTCTCTCGGGGCTGCACATTATTTGTACAACATAGTTACTTTGAGGGGTTTCAACCAGGCTTCAACCATTAGTCTATGGTTGGTGGCATTCACATTTTTCTTCCATCTATCCAGCATGCATGAAGTCTGGCTGAAAACACCTGTAAGTAACTATATTAAACACATAATTATAGTTAAAATCAAAAGGTATTGGCTAACACAGACCTTAAAAAGCTCAATTAGTTTAGGTTTGGCTGCAAGTCTCTTGCCTTTAAGAAAGAGGGAAAGAAAGAAGAAAATAAAGAAATGAGGCGAGAAAGAAGAAAAGAAAGCAAGGAGGAAGGGAAGAAGGAGAGAAGGAAGGAAAAAGATAGAAAAAAGATGGCAGAAGGAAAAAAAGGAAAGAAGGAAGGAATAATGGAAAGAAGAAAGGAAGAAGGAAAAGATAAAAGAGAGAAGGAGAAAAAGATAAGAAAGAAGGAAAAAGAGAAAGAAAAATGAAAGAAAGAAGGAAAGACAGAAAAAAAGAAAGAAAAAAGGAAAAAAGGAGAGAATTTTTAAAAAACGTGGATAACTTAATACAGAACAGTTTCAAATGGACACAATCTGATATGCTGTGAAATTGCAGCAGTCAGAAAAGCAAAACACTTGAAAAGGAATTTATAACAGCATTTGCAGGAGATGCAATCTGGAATGTGCCCTGTGTTCACATTAGAAGTGTCCTGCTATCACATTAGGCTCTAAAAACGATGGCAACCACAAACTAATTATAAAGTAAAAACAAAAACAGTAGTACATAGTGAGTCCAAGGACAGTATTGATGCAACTTTGACTTCCATAACGTGCGCCTAATGTTTTCTTTTTCGTTCATATATTTTAGGACAAACCATACCAATCCTAGCTTTGGAGTATTGACAACAATGCTATAACGAAGGTGAGTGAAATATGGGCAAGAGATGCCTGTTTATATTAGTTTCCACTGAAGTAGGCACAGCATAGCTCTAGAAAAAATAATGAACATGTCAAATGTTTTGCACAATATGCTGCTCAGCGGCATATTTCATGTGATTTTTATTGTTTAATGTAAATCAGGAGAGGGTATCTCTCACAAAAGTCTTACTTTTGGAAGCTATAGGGATGCCCCGACTCCATATTTTTTTTTTTACACTTCTTTTTATTGCAGTGTGCTCAGCCCACAGTACATCAAGAAACACTTTCCACGTATCGTATCTCATACATTAAATTTTACATTCATCATTACACTGTTATTGAATAGGTAATCAATGTAGTGTGGTAAGTCTCCCCTTATTCCCACTTTTCCTCCCTGTCCTCTATAACCCTTATAATTCCCCCAAATATTTTACCATTTCTTCTGACACCCACTACTCAAGTATGTTGTGTGCTCTGCTTGCCAACACCATCCAAAGATCCATTTTTCAATCCTCTACTTTCGGTAGGATGGGAGCCCCCCCGCCCCCCCGCCCCCCCGGTTCTTTACAATGTTGTGCTTTGCTACCACTGCGGCTAGTGCCAGCCACAGCTTTGTATTTTTAGGCCAAGCCTTGTCCCCTGGGATCAGCAATAGGAACCACTTTGGTTCTTCTGGGACCTCCTACCCTGCATCCTCAGCCATAACCCTCCCAATTTATTTCCTGTAGTGCTATGCTGCCTCCATTTTTTAAAGATCATATTAAAGTATTAATTGCCAATAATTACATGGACCGTCTTCATGGACTGTGAACCATGACATCTAATCAAGCTCTATCATATTCTCAAGACATCTGCATATTGACTTTTATGCAAATTAAAAGACAATGCAGAAAAGACTATGCGCTTAATTCATATATGTATTGCACACTAAAGTGACCCTTATAAGCACAAATGCCATAATTTATGAGTGCGAATACATACTAGGTATTCCCAAAATGTGCATTTATACACCCACACTCACATCCAGTACGCATTTATACACCCACACTCACATCCAGTACGAGAAGTTTTCCAATGGGTTGAACCTGCGCCCTGGGGTGGGTTGGTTGTTAGGGTGGGGACACCTGCACCTCACAATCTTACAGGTTTGTGGGTATTCACACAGTTTGTCTAGGTACTTTGCACCTGTGCAAAAGATCATAGATTTATTGGTGTCAAGGGCATGGGCGAATATGTTTTCATGGGAGTAGTAGAGGGATTGTTACTAACATTGCTGGGTGTGTAGGCAAAGGAGCTCCTTTACATAGAAATATATATTCTCCCTCTGGATAAACAATAATGAAAAATGTTAAGCAATACAAATGCTTATATGTGTTACATTTCTGTGCAAAGCAATGTAGATTAGCTTGTTTTTCATGTGTATAAATACATAGGGCCTTATTATGAGTTTGGCGGTGCGGAAGCAGGACTGCCCCTCTCCCACACTGCCAAACCCATGTAGGAACCGCCCGCCAGATCAGGAGTTTTCTCCTGTCTGGTGGGGTGGTTCTTTGCTGCTTCCAGGGCAGTGCCTATGACTGCTGCAGTCCATGCCGTGCAGGAACTGGTGTGCATGCACACAGGGGGGCACATTTTGTACCCCTGTGTGCATTCACATGGTGTGAGGCGCCAGGGGACCGGGGGGACCTATAGGTCCCCCTTTGTTTCCTCACTGCCACACTTTTCATGGTGGTCGCGCCGCCTAGAAAATTGTGGCGGTGAGGAAATGCGTAATATGCTTGGCGGGCCGCGGCGGCCCCGCCAAGCATATTGCGGCCTCAAGACCGCCGTGCCACCGCTGTTGAGGTACTCCAAGGGTGGCCTGACTGCCCTGGTCCTAATTTGGCGGACAGAAGACCGCCGCAGGTACGGCGGGCCGTGGACCGCCAGACTTGTAATAAACCCCTTAGGCTTGTGAGTACTTGTGGAAATCTGCCACAGTCACGAATTTCCAGGTTTACTCTAAGAAATATTTGTACTTTACACAAAAAGGAGCAATTTGCACAAGCTGTTGGGGTAGGCCTACGCAAATAATTTCTGACTCCTTTATCAATCGGGATCTAAATTGAATTATACAGTAACCAGACAATTGTAATGGAAATAACCCTAAAGCCTTGTAAAATATTGAAACCGATTGATAAGAACAGCAGAGCATTGCCTCCAACTACTCGTCTACCATCATTCAGGGTCACATAACCCCTTTCACGAACAAATTGAACTCCCACGGCGTAACAACAGACGCCATGGTAACCATCACAAAATCCAGCCACCATTACACTAAGATGCCTAAATATATTCATACATCACTGTTCAGAAATCACTTGGCAACAATCGCTGAGCAGTAGTTGGGGCCGAACTGGCAAAGAAACACCAGAGGATGCACGTACTGAGGCTCTTTCATGCAGGAACACTACATACAGCTGAAATAAATATCATAAACACACCTATTTGAGAACCACACACACACTAACACCCACACTCACACATATACAACCTCACCTTCACCAGTCTCCACATGTACTGTACAATATTGTGCCTCTTCCACTGCAGGCTGCTGACACGTCAGCTGACACGCACTGTGTCTCTACCATCTTTGACAGCACAAAAATCACTTAACAGAACCCCTATGACTTCCTTTCGTGGCAATACACCCACATCCGCTGACTTCTGTATGCTGGCTATTCTATTGACAGCATATAGCACATATAACGTATATGGAGTGGCAGAACATTCACTGCAGCGAATGCATAGACAATCGTGTGGCAGCATATGTAGAAGCTGGCAGCTAAACAGTAGCCCCCATTCCCGGAGCAACATAAACATACACACACGAAAGTATGCACACACACATACAGAAATACACAGCAGCCTTATCCTTCTCTGGTAGCTCATACATCATCTCTGGACCTCACAGCATGTTGTGCCTTTTGTTCCTGGGGCAGTAGAAATGCTGGTAAACACATACACTGTGGCTGTTCCACCTATACCAGCACATGATGCACATATGGTAGCGGGTAACACACATGCCAGGAGATACCTATTCCATGGCCCTTCCACAGGGGCAGTATGTTTAGCATCTGTCAGCTACACCAATCGTAAACTAATACAAATAGGAACTGGTGCATATAGTAGTTAAGGAAACATACACCATGGGTAAATACACTGGACACTAGACACTTCCCAGACATCCCAACTTTTCCATTTCCAAGTGAAGCTGCTGGGAATGAATACATGAGTGAATGCCTCTGTTAAGTGTCACATGCTGACAGATTCTTTGCCAGCACCCCACAGGTAACAAAGCCAGTGCCGCCCAAACTCTGCTTCCAACTCTTGGAAACGTGTATTTTTAATTCACACATTTTAAGAGGTGATCAGGACAATTTATTTCTCAAAAAATTCGAAATCAGTCCTGAAGCAAAGTTGTGCTATGCATCGTGAACAGTTTAGTAGCATTTTCTTAATTTTGGGGTCTTAAATATGAAACACTCACGAGCGATATGTCCAAGAATATGTGAAAACATCGCCTGCATGTCATTTGTTATTTTTTTAATACTTTTGCAGCTTTTTTTGGCAATGGCGAGGGTCATTCCTAGTCCAGGGTAACACAGTCCGAACGTAGGGCCCCATTAGGATGTCCTCCCGCCACCCTAGCGGTGTTGGGACCGGCTGCCAGTGGTGCGGCGGACCCGCACCGCAAATTAAGATGCGAACGCCACAGTGGCGGTCGCAGTCCGTATCTTTGACAGTGAGGCGGGTAAGCAGCACCCGCTGCAATGCCAAAGAGGCACGTCGTGCATTGCCATGCACAACCTGGCAGGCACCGCACCGTGCCTGCCACTTTGAGCATGGCAATGTAGGGGGGTACCATAGGTACCCCCAAAGGGCAGCCCCCCACCTCCCCTGGGGCCCCCAAAGCAATTCCTGCCAGCCTTTCCGCCATGGAAAGGCCCTGAAAACCCAGCATCATGATATGGATGGTGGTGCCTTACAGGCACCGCCACCATATCATTCCCCAGTTGCGCCCGGCCGGCAATCGTAATGAGCGGCAGGCAGACTTTCCAACCGCCGTGGTACCCCCGCCATGGTAATGTGGTGGGGGTAAATGATGTTGTGATGGCGGGCGGATCACCACCGCGGCCGGGAGGTGGCGATCCGCCCGTGATCACAATGACCCCCATAGTCTGGTCCGGAATGTCGTACTTGTGTATGCTTGTTACCCTGTTAAGGTGAATTAGTGTTCCTTTTTTGTGCATGCCACTCTGAAAGTTTCAGTGAGTAGGTTCGATAGTGGCTCCGGCATATAAAGGACATTTGAGGTTTGTATTCCAGAGTTTGTTGAGCAATAAGGAGCACAAGTGCCTGGGGTGTATCTATTGTTGCCTTTCCTCCGATGCTATTGTAATCGTTTTTAACTATTTTAATCAAATATGTTGTATTTTATCTTACCTTGACCAATTCGAAGTTTTTTTAGTTTGCACACAATGGCTACTGTATGCTATAGTTGTTTTTTTGTATGTGACATATAGCATATCATGACTGCATCACATGTCAACTGCTGTTTCTTTTGTTTTGTGTATTTATGCTTTTATGGCAGTTAGTTTACATGTCGAATAAAGTGATTGATTTGATTTGAGATGGGAGAGGACGCCCATACGTTTCTCGAGTGGCTACCTTTCCTAAGTTATAGACTCCACGTTCCACGTGCAAATAACTTTTCACTAAATTATTCATTGACAACATTAAAACGCTAGTATCTAGACACTGTACATAAACTATTAGGCCTACTCAAACTAGCTCATATTCTCATGATATCTCGGTAATGTCTTATAGCAGACTGCCTAAAGGTCATATTGTTTGTATATATTCTTACCAGAAAATAGTACTGGAAAAAACGAGAATACTTGTGAAAAACATACAGAAATTAACCAACTGGCAGACCTTTTGGGATAACAATTGGTGTTTTCAAGATAGACAGATGCCATGTTCTTGTAGCTATAATGTCATATTGCTCCGATTATTCTTTTGGAGCAAAATGAATCTAATAAAAAAAGGTAAGACTGAGGATGTGGCAGGCCAGAGTCAGGAGCGCTATCGCTTCTTCTATTCTCTGGTGTCCAGATCTCCAATACCTTGTGAAAACCTGATCTGGGTGATATTTTGTTTTAACATAAGACTCTGCAATTTCATTTGGATTTAATAGTTTTAGCCTTTTAAATATCATAATCTACTTAACGAGGGGGTTTTCTTTATATTTCGTGCAAGCAAGACCTATTTTAGATATATTGAATACTGTTGACACCGATGGATTCTTGGCTCACAGCCTTCCACTACACTCTAGGCAAAGCTTGACTTAGCATAAGACTTCAGGCCTAGAGGCTTTTTAGGGACTTGTCATGTGTCTTAGTTAGACCCATGAAGGAACGCTGCCATTTTCCACCATGTAAACATTTCCTACATTGTCTTTTTCTATGACACAATAACCTTTCCCACACATTTGTGTGTGTGGCAATGCTGAATTAGTTTCTCTGAAACTGCTTCGCTTACAGATTCCACTTCACAAGACCATTATCACGATTCCTTGAACACCATGTTCAAGTCCTTGACACACATTGTGCAAATGTCGTTCTATTTTTCATGCACGAGGCGACATGGCTACCTATGGACCATAACAATGCTGGCTTGACCAGGACTCGCAAGGATTCTTTGCATTATAAATAAACAAGCATTTCCGGGTTTAGTCAGAGGAGTGCTTTTGCTGTCGTTGGCAAGGTCGCTACATGCTGAATCTTCGGTCCAGCAGCTTGCTGATATCTCTGCGAAGGATGTCCAGTTTGTGACCAAGACAGGGACTTACATTCTTTCCCTTCAGGTAACCGGGGTTGGATCATCCAAAACGGGGATTCTTGGCAGAACAAACACACATGCCCTAGACTTAGGTGGGGGACTGTATAGTAGGAGTATGACAGATTTCTAAATTGTTTTATATGCTTGTATACATAGTCTCAGCACGCTGGTGGAACTTTTTATTCTGTTCATTGTCATGGTACTTCTAATAAATGTAATCTGCTTCTGTATATTGATCATTGCAGCACATATATTCATATTCTATACGAGAATCAAGTTGGGCCAATAAACATTGAAAACGTCCCACTGCGTCTTCCTTGTATATTTCTCTGAGAGTACAAGAGCACGTGTGTATAAGAAAAAGGGTTCTCGATATGTTTCTATGATCCCTGGGGGATCAGGGTTGTCATGTTCAGTGGTGGCCAGAACAATTTGCTACCCATCTAGGTTTAGGGGTACTCATGGTGGCTCTGTAATCTAGCTGGCCTATAGGACAACATATCCTGAGGGGGTGCATAGAATCAGTCTGGCACCATCCCAACAGTTATGCCGTCCACCAATGCGCAGTTCCTACTGTATGGTGGAAACTACACGACAGCCTGAGTGACCATCCTTTTTTGGGCCCCAATCTCACTTTCATGTTGTGAATAAAAAAATATTCTCCTAAAGATAAAGGACTTTATTTATTGTCACGTAGTGACGAGGTCACATCACCTGCATTATCATGATTGAGCAGGCCAGATCTTCATTTTTATAAGGTAAATTAATTTTGTATAAGACGTTATTGCCCAGGACAAAGAGCACCAGCTTCATGTCCTAAAGATGGCCCTGCAGGAGCCTTTAACACACTCTCACAATCACAGTGGACCTTTGATCCATGCTCTCTATCAACATCTACAAAGCTGAAAACACCATTGACTGAAACAGGGTTGAAACAGACGAACTAATGGTTGACTGTAAACACTAAGTGAAAACACCCCCCCTTCAATTACCTGGTCATCACCCTTCAATTCCATCACAAAAAGGGAGGGGGGACCTAGGAGCTGGTTAATGGTCCAGTGTCCATGCTCCACATGATTACGCCAAGATAAATAGAGGACACTGTTCCAAGGGCAGGGTGCAGAAGGGCACCCATGCGCTTTCAAAAGCAGAAAGACTAAGAAAAAGGGGGAAATCCTAGGTGGGACGGACACATCAGAAGGGGGAAGAACAAGTCTTGCCTCCTGTTACCCACACAGACCCGAAGCGTGTCATGCTTCATCATCGGCCATTAAATGCCACATTAAACAACCTGTTTAGGTCACCCTTTGCCATTTTTAAACCACCATGCACGTATCTGGTTATCCTTTTTAGGACCCACCCCCCACACACCCGCATGCACCATCCAGCATACCTCAAAAGAACTCTGATAGAGTGACCCTTCAGGGGACCCGTTGGGAATTGCAGAGCCGGCCCAACGAGGAGCAAAACGCCCGATGATGAAGCATGACACCCTTCGGGTCTGTGTGGGTAACAGAAGGCAAGACTTGTACTTCCCCCTTCTGATGTGTCCGTCCCACCTAGGATTTCCCCCTTTTTCTTAGTCTTTCTGCTTTTGAAAGCGCATGGGTGCCCTTCTGCACCCTGCCCTTGGAACAGTGTCCTATATTTGTCTTGGCATCACCCTTCAATAACACCAAATCTCCACAGCGAACAAAGAAAAACCCAATGATCAACATTAGACTCCACTGTAAACATGCAATGGCAGCTAAACAGCAGCATGAATTCCAGTCAATGGTACATTCACCTCTTGAAAATCTTTCAGCTGTCTCTGTCCGGACATCACTTGGCAAAAATTACTTTCAGATTAGTCAGAGCAAAGCTACCACTAACATGGTAATTGAGAATGCCAAATGAACTGGTTAATAATCTGCAAATCATGTAGCGAAGGGCATTACCAAAGTGAAGAGGAGATCCTTTATCAACGTTCTTCACCCCCCAAACTCCTCCTTGTTTTAAGTACCTGCACTGCATCCTCCCCAGTACAAGCACCAATGACCTTTGGACACCCCACCAAACACAAAAGGCATCAACGAAAAACCCCAGAGGACCTCAAACACAGGCATTCCAGAGGCAGCTCAAAGCCCATCATTCATTTAACCAAGGTGTCCCATTTCAGTGTAGGGCACAATTCTGCGGTGTCAGTGAATTGGTGCCAGTCAGCTGGGCCGGTTCCCAGATAGCTCTGCCAACTTTCAGCCTGAGGGAATAATTGAAGACTCACCTTATCGTCCAGCACCTGGACATTCAAACAGATGCTGATCTATAGGTGGCTCTTGCATTACCTTAGGCCCAGCATGTATAGCACCTATATGGTGGCACTAGGTGACCCGGCCAACAAATGGTAACCATCAGCATACGGTGGATGTTTGTATTGTAACAGAAGACACAGCCATGAGCTTGACGAAAGTAAACAGGCTAGTAGTGTTCACTGCAGTAGGTCCTCTTCACAGAGGGCTCTGGGGGGATTTATATTCCAGATGCAAGGTCACCCTCCAGGGCACAAACAAACAGAGACACCTACGAACACCTTTATGTAGCTACTTCCAGGTTGCAAACGCTGACAAATGTGTACCCAGGCAGTGGCGTAGCGTGGGTGGGGGGAGGGGAGGGGGACACGGGGCATTGCCCCAGGCACAAAACTTTTAAGGGTGCAAAATTTTAAAAGAAAAGTTGAGGGGACTCAAGAAGTGCTAACGGTGCACCGGTTATGGTGTGAAATACTTGCCTTGCCTGGGCGTTGGCAACCCACGCTACGCAGCTGTGACCAGGCGCCTATGTTCACTCTCTTACTGATCCCCGCCTACGTAACACCCCTTTTTAAAGTGTTAGTGAAGTGCCTGTTAATACTGCTGACTGCGGTCTGTCTTCTAGGCTCTACCGGCAGCAAGCCACTTGGTTGCATCACTAGGGTTATGGAGCTTTACGAATGGGCATTATATAACAGCACAAAACTAATATACAAAACTGCATGAACAATGCTTCGGGTACAAGCATAACTTCTAGAAAAGAGATAATTATTGTAGTCCAGGAAGACTTGGTCCTTAATAAGTGTTAGGGAAATTCACACAAAAAACATTCTCTTGTGCTTTCTATAAATATTTCCTTGAATCCCATCTCTTGCTCAATTGACCCGTGCTCCCATTTTAATTTACGGATCCTACAGAAATGTAGAACATTTGAGAAAGATGCTATAACAAGCGTGACCAGCGTTTCTCCCGGAGGTTCAAATCTATTTCACATTTTCATAGTAACCAATGACAATATAAAATATTCCCTTTTAAATGACCTGTCTGCAAAGAATGCCTGGTCACAGATTCGTCAGCGTTGGCAACCTGTGCCATTTCTCTCTCGGTGAAACAATCCCAGCTACACAACCCACGCTCACAGACACACTGTACCGACCAGGCAGCACTCCCACACCAGGCACTGAATGTAAAGAGCAGTTCAATCACTAAGGCAAGAAACATTCTAGATACACAATGCCAGCTGGAATTCAAGCTCGTCTGTATTTTATCTAATTAAGACAAATTAATTTCCGGAGCCTCGCGTACCCCTCCATTGTAGAGTATAATGCAGAGGGACATGTACACACTCAAGGCATTGTATACAAAACACAACCTCACAAACAACCCCAATGAGATTCCACAAGGCTTCTGGCTTAAACACGTCATCTGGGTCGTATTTATTGTGCGTGGCTTATGTTTGTTAATAAAATCATATGCATTGCACGACTTCAGACTTGTAGCTTCCATTTCCACTGTGGGCTCTTGCAGATACTCATGGTACAGTCTTAGTCCTGAAGGGCCGGCTTCCTAACACTTTAACGCCAGAGCCTAGTGGGCGGGATTGCACACTCTGCCTGGGCCCGCGCTCTGTGCATTTGCATCAGTACCACTTTGAGATAGGATGGATAACAGTGTCTACTATGGGCTTCATTGCCTTTGCTTAGGGTGTTGACCTCATGGCGGCTCTTCTCACTGATGCCTTAAGAGCCACTGAGAGGTTCTCTGGGCCTATTTAAAATATACAGATATATTTTAAAGTGACAATGTGCATTCTAAAGGGGTGTGATCCGCTCTCCTTACTGCATTGTGCTGCGGATCCTTTAAAATGGGTGCTTCTTCTCTCTGCGGGCTACAGTACTTGGTTGGCAACCTACCTTTCAGAAAACTAACTGCCAGACTCCTTGCTTGGGTGCAGGTTGGCAATTGTGTCACATTGTCCTGCAGGGATTTGTGTAGCGCTAGAACCCTCAACTGCATGGAACCCGCACCAAGGTGCAAGCATTTGCCACACAGGGCTTCAAACCATTTCTGATATCTAGCCCGTGGCACAGCAATGAGGCTGTTACCAGGAGCACCCCACCCTGAGAATGGCCTGCTCTGGGTTTGCCTAAGACATTGGGTCATTTTTCTGGAGAAAGACTGGTTGAGGTACTTTCTTTTCTGATGTCCTTCACCGTTAGGTGGTTTGAGGTCTTCCCAGTGATCACAGAGATACTGGTTTCTTCTTCTAAGAGTTTTGTTGCTGGCCCAGTGGAAAAGTGGGACTGGAAAATCCTCCCGTCAGTCAGAATGAGATAGCTGTCGACTGTGGCATTTTGTGGTTGCACTTGCTTGCAAAAGAACCCATACAGAAGTATCATAAACTCTTTTTTCAAACTTTTGTGCATATAACCATATATGTAAGGATGGATGCAACACTGCAAAAAGAACAAAATGAAAACTAAGGATGTCACCCATTGTGGGACATTGAGGTCAGCACTTGAAGAGGCCATACTCAGGGCACTGTATGGACCCATGCTTATAATATAGGAAGATAGGATGACAAAAATAATCTTTGCTGCTTTACAGTGGTAAAGGGGACGTGAGTGACTGTTTTTATCGGTTGCCGGACCTCTTGTCCTATCTGGCCTGGCTGACCCATTGGCTTGAATGGGATGGACTAAAGCATTTTGCCTCCTGGCGGCTCTAAACACCATCCCATAGCACCCTAACATGATGCTGACTGGTAGAATGAAAGAAAGCAGAGCACTTATCATGGTGTAGGAGTAGCTGGTGGCCCACAGAACAGTGCAAATGTGATTGTTCCGGTCAAAATCAATCTTGCCCCAGCCGTAAAGAGGAGGGGTGCTTTGAACAATGCTGAAGAACCACGTCCACAGGATGAGCATGCTCCCTCGCCTTGGGGTCATCTTGCTGGGATAAGATAAGGGGTGTATGATGGCCAGATATTTATCCACAGACACCACAGTAATGGTATTGACCCCGGCGAAGGCGAAGACGTGCATGAGCACCACCACAGCCTCGCATAGCCGATGGTGAAGAGGCCAGATCCCAGGCATGGAAGTCACAATGATGCAGGGCATCACCAGCATGGTCTGCAAGAGGTCCGCCACCAGCAGATTGAAGATGAAACGGTTGGCAACCTGCAGCAACTGCGGCTTCCGCTGGAAAACTACCAGAAGCACAATGTTCCCAAAGAGGGAGAGGCAGAGGAGTGCTGCCAGGAGGGCGATCCTCAGGATTGAGTCGGGGAGGGAGGCTGCTGGCTGGGCAGGGAGGTGACCATGGCTGCCATTGCCCGGGAACCTGCGGTCAAGAAGCCTGCTGAGCATGGTCAGTCGCAAGTCCTCCGCCCCCTCAGGTGTATCTTGCCGGACCTGCCGCGCCCCTGCAGTCCCACCACATGCATTGTCCCCACGCCGGCTCCGCCCGGGTTCTAGGCACCAGTAACTCTTACATGGACATCACCTCACATATCCACTCGTGGCAGCTGTGGGCTGAGTCCCCAACACCACGTTACGTCCAAGGCCACTGGAGCAGAACCATCCTCACACATCCATAGTCATGGTCGTTGTGGTTCGCAAGAAGCCTCCCACGCAGGGCTCTGGGCTTCTCTGATGCTCCTCAGACTGGCAGACCATGCCGGCTGGTGAGAAAGGCAACCTTCCCAGGGGAGGGACAGTAGAGCCATGCCGTCCCTGGTGCTCGGAGGAGAGGCTGGGGGAAACTGCTCATCCTTCCATCAGCTCCAAGGGCGGCTGGAGATCACCTGTGCCGGCTGCGATTCCTGCCAGAGGCCTGTCCAGAGGGGAAAAAACACACAATCAATAGACTACCCCGAACAAGAGCAGTGAACCCACATTGCATTACACATCATGCGAGAAGAGGCGGCACGACAAACACACGCATGACAGCAAGAGCAACATGCAGCCGGATTAAAAATACATTTCACCTTACGAAGGAAGCGTCACACGATCGACTACAGACGTCGTGCCCAGCTGCCGAAAACACATATTCCCGGCGATGTTTCTATTTACCTGTTGGTGTTCACTGTTTTACATCTGGTTTCCTCAGGACGAAGATAAAATGATGGATGCGCGCCCCAGCCCCTCCCGTATTCTCTATTTCTGTGATTTGAGCTCCAGGAGAGGAGTCAGACCCCTCGCCCCCCCCCCTCCTTTGCTCGCCGCCCCCCTCCTCTCCGTGCTGCTTTTCTCTGAATTTCAGGGTCCGCCTGCACAGAGCAGGCACAGGCAGTCGTGTCCGCGCGCGGCGCGCAGCCTGCCCACCAGAGCTGTTATTTCACGAGCAGCAGATTTCTTCCCCAAAAATGCCCTCAGCTTTTAAAGAATGAACATCGTTGCATACCTCGCTGGGGATTCAGCAACGTTGAAATCCCACTAGGACCGTCCATTTGCCGCGAAAGGTATAGTCGAAGTCGTCACATCCAACAGAATCCTTCAGGGGAGGCAGAGAGCCGCCTCAGACTCGGAGATGCCGCTCCACACTGAGGCACGGCTGCGCTTCTGCGCCAGGTGGTACTGGCGAGTGTGACATAGCCATAGGAACACCCACCGAGGACACGCTCTTTGTGCATAACGCTCCATGTAGACATTAGTGTCAAATCTGCCGTTAAAGGCAGCTGCACCATCTGAGCGTGTGCAGGAGAAACAAACCAGCAGGCTGGTGCAAAAATAGAAACCCTGGGTCACCTCGAAAACGGAACGGATGTTGAGCAAATATAACACACTAGGGGAAAAAAATTGCAATTACGAATATAACAAGAAAACTGAATTATGAGATAAAAAAAAATGAACAGTTATATAATGAGAATTATAATTAATGAATCGTGGGAAGTCTCTTTCGTGGAGTAGACATCATAAGAATTCCTTAGAAAGGTTCGGTGAATTCCTTAGATTTCATCGAACACATTACCTTTTTCTAATTTTACTGACTCTTAATCATGTTTTGATGCGTATTTTGAACACTTCCCACACCACATACCGGACGCTGTGTGTATTTATTTTTTGCTGAACACCAGCGCCAGGTGCTACCTGTGTTTTAGATGTCTAGGTTTTGGTCCTCAGGTTAGAGCTCCTATAGCCCAGTCGTGACTAGTCACTGCCACAGGGATGACATCTGACACAAAGGGTACAATACCCACATGATTGAATAATGACTACATCATCCAAGTATGGTATTTAAAGATCTGGACACATTTATATAGACAACATCTGTCAGGCACATAGGAACCCTCACCACACCCCAAAAGAGCCCGCTAAATAAGCCAAACTTCAACTGAACATCCTTTGCTCTATCACTGTGTCCCTATCACCTGGTGCATAAGGATGGATTAGCGAAACCCTTTTGATTTCAGAATAACTATGTGTTTAATATAAAAAACATTTTTAGAGTTTTATATAGCGCGAACTAGTACACAAGACATTTGGTATCAGAGCGCTTTACATGAGCACCAGTTTCCTTACAGATGGACACATTCATTTTTTAGGTCTCACCTAAGCCAGCGTATGCGCTGCTCTGCGAGACATTTAGTAGTGGGCTTTGAAAAGTCCTACCATATGCTTTTTGCTGGCATGGAGTGTGCGGTTATGCGCACATGCACGAGCGAAGGACCCATCGCGCGCGCACCACTCGTTTCCTTTTTTTTTCTTTTAGCGCGCGCACACAACTCCCGCTTCTCCCCCACCACATATCACGTCTCGTGGCCGCGCGCGCGGCCAATGCTTGTTGAGAATGGTAGCTAGATGGCAGACAGCTTGCCCTGATATTTTCAGCCATGTCACCATGCAACTCTTTGCGGCGTCACAGAACAGATATTTGCTCATGTTTTCCATCCCCCTACCCTCGTTGTATGGCTGTTCCGAAAAACCTGAGAGCTGATGGTTTGACGTGGCAGCTCTGGGTCAAACTCATTGGTCATTGGGCTTATTCAGGATGAAGCTGGACAGACCAATCACCTCCACAGCTCATCCCCTCCCTCCCTACCTCCTAACCAGACCAAATCAGAAATTCTGTGAATGCAGCCGTGCTTCAGTGAACAATCGAAGATTGATCTCTGGACATTCCTGAAGATTGCAGAGTCATTTTTCAGGCAGCCTGAGCAGAGTACCTCCAAATGGAAACTTATTCGCATCTGGGAACACGCTAAACCTTTTACTAATGTGTTGGTCAAGCCTCTAAATGCTTCCAACCGCCTGCAGGTCTTCAGTACTAATTGATACTTTCACGGGGTGATGGATGACTACTCGATAAGCAGCTCGTTTTTTCATTCCCCAAGGAATGTGAGGTTTTTTTTAGAATGTTTGTTTTCAAACAGCGCCCGAACCTGCATGGGAGCAGACAACATTTCTAGCAGAGCTGGTGAGGCCTGCATTTAAATCACCACTGAATGCATTTGACCAGATGAACATCAAAGCTGCTTGAAAAACCTGATTGTACTGACACAGAAAATCGAAACAAGCACGGGCAAAGCCAATTGGTCTCACGGGATAAGAGCTATTGGGTTTGTCAATGTTTAGCCACGTTGTACAGCAGGGCAGCTGCTATGCAGCAAGGCTTTAAACAAGCATTGGAATAGCCAATAGGTCTCGCCTTTGGGACCTTATAAGTGTTTAGCCACGCAATGGTTGATATTGTTGCACCAAGGATATTGTGCTGCATAGCTAAATACTTATAAGGTCCCAAAAGCGAGACCTATTGGCTATGTCAATGCTTGTTTTTTGTTATCCACGGGGAGATTAAGGGATTTGCCCAGAATCACAGGATTTAGAGTGTGGTTACCAAGACTCGAACCCGGTTCCCCACGTCCGAGGTCAACCGCTCTAGCCGTAAGGCTACATCCTCTCCATTCATTTTTATGTTGTTATAGCTTATTTATATTCTCTCAGTGTGGTTCTCATTCCTCAACTGGTTTCACCCACGTGAGCTAACGGGCTGACGAGCCCTGGTTCTGCACCTGCGCGCCATGAGAGGTATTTGACCTGTTTTAATTACATTTTGGCAGTCCACTCGGCACCCCTTCACATTGTCCTGCTCCCTGCTGACGAGAGGCAACTACCTCGAAACACGTGTCCAGGGATGGCTAAATGCAACACATACTGTTTTCTTTTTACACATCGTGGCATAGGCGTACACGCCGTCGCCACTACATTCACCACAGTCCTTTGGGGCAACTTGCTGGTGTGACGAGCAGTGTGCGACCAACTTGTGTTCAAATGGTTTCACCCACGTATCTCAGACTGCATGTACATAATAATAAATATACTGTAGTTTTAAATCTAAAGTTAATCATACTTTCGGTGTTCTATGGTGCTCTTTATATTCCAACCTGTGTGACTATGGATCCTCCACATACATTGCAGATACCACATTTGTAAACCTACTGAAAATACTATTATTCATGCTATTGCTGAGAATAATGTAAAGGAAACACTTCTGAAGAATATCACAAATTTGCTGATATTTTCAATAAAATCATTGCTTTCTTGATCTATTTATGTTGTTGTGTCATTCATACTTTTCTTCCGCCCACTCCAGCATAGAGAATGGGGCAATGGGTTAGCTCACTATAGTCATGCTCTAACTTCACTGAGCAATGAAAACCACAACACAGAACACCACCTCCGGAGAACTCCACACAGACCCCTGGAGAGAACCTGTAGCACACATCCCCATTGCGAGAACCACCTACTAACGCGTGAGGTCTGTATCCTTCCGCATCTGAAACTTCTCCATTAGATTCCCAGAAGTAAACCAGGCTTCCAAACGGCTCGTGCAGTCTCGGACTGAGAGCGGTATTCCACGCGCTGACCTCACACGGGCGGCGTGACATACCGGGAGGTGCGGCGCTGACAGGAGAGCATAGCGAGGCCTGCGAGCGCGCTCCGCGGAAGGATCTGTGCGCGGTGACAAAGCTGTGCGTGATGCAGTAGTCGTTGCTGCAGCCGGAAGGAACTGAATCAGAGTCCCGGTTTTGTGAAAATCTCTGAGGAGAGAGTTCCCCCTGGTCCCCGCTGGTCTGTGTCAAACTCAACTGTTCCAATATTACCGGCCGGCAGCAAGCACACCATGGCCCTAAAGAGAATTCACAAGGGTACACAAATGTGACGATTTGGGCGCAAGACTGAAGGACGCCTTCGCATTATTTTGTTCGGCGGGGAATCCACCTTGCTGTCACCGCGCTGAGGGAGCCTATCATCTTGGGAGACATCGCGCTGGAAGCGCAGCACCATCTACGGCTGTTAGTCCCCCTCGCCGCCGCTTGCTGACACCGAGTGGCCGCTGAGTGGGGGGACTACAGCCCCCACAATTCCTGCGCTGACCCGCACACCAACCAGCACTTCTGCGCCCGGAGGCACAAAATACAGCTGCACCCCCCGCGTCGCGGGACGCGCGCAGGACGAGCCTGGAGAAGCCCGGGCAAAGGGCGGGCCGTCTGTGGCCATCCGGGGCTGGCCAAGGCTGGGCTGGGGTACCCCCCCTGACACTGTCTTCAAGATATGCGAAGTAAGACTTTAGTTTAAATTTCGATCTAACCTTATTATTTGTTCTTGTCTACGCCAGGATTACTCTGTGTCATAACACAGTGTTTAATTCATCTAACAAATTGATTTATCAATTGTTTAAACTGGTTTGTTGTCATCCCCTTTTCCAATCTGCATTTATATTAACCCTTGTAGGAATATGAGTGGTCGAAGTAGTAAACCTAGGAAATCTCTGGTGGGAGGCTCGCTCCAAGGGACTCTTGATCTTTTCATTACAAGGGCTGCCTCCGTGCTCGAACGCGAGATCGAAATCACGGAAAGGCGTCTATCCTCCGAACTCTTGTATAGTAAACGTTCATCCCTGGGCAAAATACAGTCAGCAACCACTCCAACGGTTCAGATCCTTGATAATTCCCAAGAGGCTGACATTAGTATCCCATTTCAATTTCAAGACCGAACTTCCTTAACGCCACCACATACGAATGATACTTCCATTGACACAACTTCAGATACTACCTCAGAGGAGTTAATAACTACTATTTCCTCTAGGGATTCCTCGCTTAAGGAAACGCATAACAACATAATCGCCCCTAGGCAAACAACAGGTAAAAGGAAGCATGGGGGGACACACCAGGCCCGTAAACACACAAAAATGCCTAAATTAGTCAGGAACAACCCAAAGAACACCGAGAAAACTGTGGGAAAGGGAATACAGGATAATTACATTCAACCCACCAATCTCACCAATGACTTAATGGGTAGTATGGAGAAATTAGTTAAATCGCTAATACTGCCGTTAATAGAGCGAATCAAAAGAATGACTGAACAACTGGGGAGCATAGAAAAAGCAACCACAACCAATACAGATTTACTCAACGAATTAGTTAAGGCTAGGCCCCACCAACAAGACCGTACGATACTAAATGGCCCAAAAACAGCGGCGAAAACATCTCGTAATATCACGTCAACAACACAAGTTAAGAAAACTGCAGCCCCCCTGACAACAGACAAAAGTCATTCCAGACCTCAGGAAGTGAGCTCGGAGAGTCAGGCAACACCAAAAGATAAGTCTAAGACCAATGCCTTCACATAGCCTCTTCCTATTGAGCCACGAATGATGAACAGGGATGATAAAGCGGACGGGCCAATCAATAAGACAGACAATTCCCAGACTAGTGTAGCTAGGAAGTCCCTTTCCGCTAAATTTCAAACGTCATACCAGCAAAATATTGACTTACCACCAGAAGCGGTACCGTATGTCGTGGTTTTAACTGGGGTTCCGGAACTACCAGTGGGAAAAACTGAGGTCCAACAGGGACTTAAAAACAAAGTCATATTTTGGCTGAGGAATAACAGGCCACTACCCCCCAATATAAACGGGGACATTTTTCATGTTAGAAGATTAGAGTGGGTAGGATGTAGACCAAAAGATATCAGAGGTGATGTAGTTATAATACATTTTAAGGACCGTAGAGCAACCAAACACATTGTTGACTGGTACTCCGAGAAAAGAGGGGAATACATTTCTACTCACGACCTCAACTACTTCTACCCACAATCCCTATTGGCCCATCCCCCAAGATCCAGTGCCCTTTATGGGCGCAGTAGGGAAAACTTTGGTCTAAATGGCCTTGGTTTTAATGTTCCCACATTTAATCATTTCTCTTTGCTCTCAGGGCTGGAAGGAGTTGACTGACTGCTTAAACGAGACATCGGGGTGAATCATGTTTCTAGACAATCAGAAATTTTTCCAACTCTAAAAGTCAACTTAAAGCCAGATAAACAGCCCGAAAACCCGAATCCTATTGTATATAGGCCGATAAGCTACCATGAGGTAGAAAATCAATGTACCATGGCAGGAGAACCATCACCGGGCATTAATACGCACGAAAAAGTAGATGCTGTGGAATTTACCGAAGAGTCTTCAATGGAACAATCTTTAGGGCTAGTGGAATCTCCCCCAGTTAAGACAGACTCCTCGATTGCATTCCTATTCTGGAATATTGCCGGATTACGCCGGAAAATAGAAAATGGTATGGGGATAAGTTTCCTGGAGAAATGTAATATTATATCTCTCCAGGAGACCTGGTTAACAACTGAAATCCATCTGATAGGTTGCAAAACCTTTTTTCCCCCTGCAATACATTCAACCTCAGGTAGAGCAAAAGGCGGCCTGACAGTATTCATTTCAAACACCATAGGGGGCCTGGCCATTACTCCACTAGCCTTGGAAACAAATGATCAAACTTTGCTCCTCCGTCTTAGTAAAGACGAGTCCGTTCTATTAGTGAACTTTTATAACAATCTGCCAGACAGGGAACTTCAAACTGTTGTGCAACAGTTGTGCTCCCAATTATCCACCATGACTAGGGATTCTGCAAAAGGGGCCATAAATTTATGGGGGGGCTATTTTAATCAACATCCCTGTGAACACTGCAACTATAACTTGTGTGGGTTAATGGACGAGAACGAAGAACCATTGGTTCATTTTTCCCACTCAAGTATTGGCAACTGCCTAAACGAATCCTTACTCGACCTGGACTTAAAAATGTTTTAACTCAGAGGTTAGATGCAACTTACATTGGAAGAGGCAGTCAAACCACCATAGATTTCATTTTGATTTCTAATTCCTCAGGGAACCGCGCCACCAACTTTCAAACCCTCGTTAGTACACAAAGTGACCACTGTGCCCTTACTATAACATTCCACCCATTGCGAGAGGACAGCACGCAAAGTATAGTTAGTGCACTGAGGCAAAATACCCTACACTTGGACAGACTTAATGGTTTCTCATTGAAATGGGAAAAAATTGATCCCCAAAAAATCACAAGGAAAGTCATTCAAATGGCTTACAGTTCGATCTTTAAATGCCTAGATTTGTCTGTACATAGTGAAGAAGTAATAAGTAATTTTGAGGAGGTCACAAAAGCAATAAAAGCAGCACTGTTTGTAAAATTAAAAAATACGCAAAAGAAGAAAGCGGGATGGTTTAACCACGATGTACAGTGGCGCACTCTAAACTGAAAGTTGCCTTGCAAAACCCAAACAGGGTGCCCCAAGAAATAGCAGACTTAAGGCGGGAATATAACAAAGCTTTAAAGGATAGGAAAATAGAACTCAAACAGGCCCTATGGGATCAATTGAACAAAAGCTGTATTCTTAAAGATAGCTCCACGTTTTGGGCTGTGGTAAAATCCCCATTTCTGCTAGAGCAAAAGAATCAACCATCCATTGATGTGGCAATCGATGAATTGACCTGGGTAGATTATTTCTCAAAGATATTTGGAGGGGGCCCAGCAGACATAAGCGTAGATTCAACCGCTGTTCCACCCAATACCAACTACCCACTAGAAATAGATATTGACATCGGTGAAGTTCAACGAGCCATCAAAACCAGTAAAAACGGTAAAGCCCCAGGACCCGACGGTGTCCCGATAGACCTGTTTAAGTCAAATGAAGAGCTTTGGGCACCAATACTTACAAGGGTACTTAGGGCAGCCTGTGAGGTGGGACTACTGGACTCATGGTCAAAATCAATTTTGGTCCCAATTTTTAAGAGGGGGACCGTCAGGAGGTATCGTGTTACCGTCCAATCTCCCTGCTGGATTCTTTGGGTAAAGTTGCAGGCAGGATCATTTTGGAGCGTCTCCAGCAGTTTGGATTCCGTGAGGGCCGGGGGACAGTTGAACAGGCCCTGAATCTAACTCTGCTCCTAGAGAAATACGTATGTGCAAAAGCGGGCAGTATCCACATGGTTTACGTGGATCTGTCCGCTGCCTTTGACTGCGTTTGCCATGCTAAATTGTGGTCAGTATTGTTGGATATGGGGGTGGAACTACCTTTAGTACATTTTCTGCGTGAATTGTATACAAATGCATCAGCTAGGGTGAGGTACGGTGCAAATGGGGAGTGAGACAGGGGTGTGTCCTGGCTCCCTTTCTCTTCACGCTTTATACCAACAGCCTGGAGCAAGCCATGCTGAACGGGAGCAAGGACCTTCCCCAAGTTAACAACCGTCCGATTCCGGCGTTGCTCTATGCGGACGACGCCGTGTTATTGGCACGTACCCCCCTAGAACTTCAGAAGGCCCTAAATAGGTATTCCCAATTTATGGGAGAGTTGAACCTACGCATCAACATCAAAAAGACTTTTGTTATGAGTGTTGGATCAGTGAAACAAAGGCCAAAGAGTATATTCTTACACAATGAAAAATTGGATGTAACAGCTCAATATCCATACTTGGGCATTACTATTGACCACAAATTAAACTGGTCCCCCGCAATTGAGTCCAGAAAATTCCATCTAGTAAGAACTACTATGGCTCTTGTAAACTTTTCAAAAAAATTGGGCAGAAGACCACCAGTAGAGCTCATAAAAATATACAGAGCCAAGTGTCAGTCAGTAGCTCTATATGGAGCAGGAGTGTGGGGGTATGCAAATATTAAAAACTTACAAGTGGCAGAAAATGCATTCCTCCGTGTCCTCCTAGCGGTACCTAAAAGTACATCCACCTTCGCGTGCCATACAGAACTGGGAATTTCATATCTAATGGACCTAGTAAAAATTCAGCCACTTCTTCTTTGGCATCGTATATGGTCCGGGGATAAAAACACACTCACTCAGCAAATTATTTTGGATTGTATTGCTTTGGACCACTCATTTAAAATTGGCTGTTTGGCTTATATAAAAGGGTTCTTACTTGATTTGGGACTGGAAAAATACTATCTGGCTCCCGCTACAATCCGGTCACTATCAAGAAAGGCATTACAGGTGCTCTCATTGGCCCATCTAGAATAAATTCGGTTAATGAAAGAAGCCTTTAAACCATCTGTGCAACATTGCGTTGCAGTCCAAACAACCTTATCAATCCAGCCATATTTAACCCACGATCTTACCACTTTTGAGAGATTTCTCTTAATAAGATTCAGGTTAAATATTTTTCACCGTCTGGTTGCTTTCCCGGAAAGAAACAACTGGGATACAGTACCATCATTGTGCCCGTGTGATGAGACCTCAATTCAGGCCACTATCCATACCCTTTTCTTTTGTAAATTTTATAGAAAGCACAGAAAGATCTGGCTGATCCCGCTATTAAAACATGTAGGAATAAGAAGATGCCGTCCGGCCCTGTTATTCTTACAATCATTGGGGGAGGAGTGGATGTCGAAGTGCATTGTTCAATTTCTGAAATGCATTTTTCGACATCGACTAAATCTGTAAACGTGCCCAGTTTAAAGTAAACCAACTGAGCAAAGTGAGAGCGACATCTCGCTAGAATGTTGTATATATTAGTAATGAATTCGTGTTAACACTATAAATAAAACATAGCGAAGTAACTAAGTAATTTTTATTGTTTTTTAAAAGAAAAGAAAAAAGTATTTTTATCTTGTATTAACTGTCAGTAGTTCGTTTTTAAAATTGTTATGAAATGTAAATGTCATTTTTATGTGATCGCTTTTATGGTTTTTTTTATGTGCTAAAAACCAAATAAAGAAATACTTGATACTTGATACACTGAGCAATGGCATTCTGCTCTTGCACAATGTGCCCTTTCATAGAAAAAATAGCCCCCATTAGTGCCCGGTACTACTGGCCCAATGTGTGCTTTTTGAGGAAACAACAAGTCTGTTTGATTGAAGCCAAAATGATTTTTTTCAAAGCGTAAAAAAAAAAAACGAAAATGAAAAACATTGGCAAAACCAATAGATTGGCTGCCAACGCTGCACACTTTGAGTTTGCTAATGCTTGCTCAGGGTTTGATTTTCATGATTTAGTGTGGGCGAACAGTTTAGGTTTACTCCTTGAAAGTGGTATTGAATACACTTTATTGAAGCTAGAAAATGCATCTCTCACAATAAATACACTGTTCAAGGGGTGTGAGTCTTTTTATGAAAGATAATGAAACTGCACAACTAATAAATGGAGCGGTTAAGGGGTGACTCACAGGTCACTTCACAAGCTCCTAGTTCAGGAATGAATCTGTGGGAAAGACGTGTATTGGAAGTGTCTGTGGCTCTTCGGTGAGGTTCGCGACCCAATTAGACAGCTCACACTGGATGGGATGCTAGTCACCAATGAGGGTGCCATAGGGAACTCAATCAGTGCTAGGCACAGGACTTCAGGGGCCCTGCTGCACACACAATGCTTTGCCATGCCAAGAGGAGGGAGTGAGGTCAGAAGGGGATGGCTCTCACTGCACAAGTCACATTGACAGACGACTGGTTCTTCATTGCAAAGAGAAGCTCAGCTCTACAGATGCACGTAGAGCCCCATCTAAGTGGAAGGTGAACACTGGATAAAGCAAATGAGGCAGCTTATACCCAGAACAGCAACAGTTGTCCTTCAGCTAACTGCGCACTCAAATGTAGTATTTTGGCAAACATTTGGCAGAAACCAACCGCGTTAAGGTGTATTTTCCATTCAGGTGGGCCACAGCTTAGTGGCATCCAGCTTCAGGGCAACTCACACTCTCAGGTGTGGATTGGGGACCAGAGACTGATGTTGCTGGGGCTCTTCTTTTTGTGTCAGAACAGGACTCACGATGAGGGTGATGGGGAGGCTGCCCATCAGTGGTGGCTCCTCCATAGGGGCGTGGTGGCGTCACCCCACTGCTTTCTCATAGTGCGAGAAGCAAAATTACCATCTTATGTTTCTGCTTCTCGCACTGTGAGAAAGCAGAAGTGCCTGGAGTGCCTGGTTGTGGGCAAGCGGTGGACGGCCCTGCTCAAGGGCAGGGGGAAGAGTGGCTTGCCCACTTTTGTGGGTACTGACTGTTTGGTCGGCCCCAGGGCCGACCAACCCAGTCATGCGCACTCTTCCTTTTTCTCTATGTAGGCTGCTGCATGCAGCCTTCATAGAGAAAATGGCCCGGCTCGGGCGCTCTCCTCTGCGCCTCACCAATCACAACGCTGCCATTGCAGCATTGTGATTGGCTTAGGGCAGGGAAGGAGGCTGTCTGCTGGCTGCTTCCTGTTCTTGACCTGCAGGAAAGCAGCGGGAACACGCGGGACTCCCGGGCCCGGCTGCACCATCGCCACACCGGCCAGGTGCAGAGGCGGCGCCGGTAGTAAGGTAGGTTTTATTCTTTTTCATTGATGTTATTCCCCCACCCCACTGGTGCGCCACCCCCTCCCTCTGGCAAGCATGCTGGCTGCAGCTGGTAATGATTCTGAGTTAGTGGCGGCTGGTGACATTTGAAAGTGGTAAGGAGTAAAATTATTGCAAATTTGAGGAAGCAGGAAGGTTGATAAAGCAATACCATTTAATTATTTATCATTTAAGGGGAGATGGGCGATGAATGGTCCGGGGAACCAACCTCTCAGATAGGAATAGAGTGATCAGTATGCCCAGACCTTGCACAACATGGTGGAATTCTGCTGAGTGTGATTGAGCATTTCTGGGTTTATCGCATGGCTGCTCGTTGTGCAAAGAAGTTGCTCGCTATGCCAGGAGGCTGCTCGCATGACTGCACATGATCTGCATGATAGGGCTAAGTCCAGTGTGCTTGGAAGCTGCCGTGTTTTAGAGCGCTGCCTGTGCACAATATCCAGAGGCTATGAGATATGGCTAGAGTGTGAGCTCACAAATTTTCCAACCCCATCTTTCACAGGCTAAAAGGTGAACCCTCACAAATATTCCAATGCCACCTCTCACAAGCTAAAGGATGAACTCTTACAATGTTCCACGTCCACCTCTTACGCTAAAGGGTGAGACGTCATACCATTTCACGTTAATCTTTAAATAATTCTTTCTCTGGCAGCATCAACGGTGGTGTGGCACACACCCACACCAGCAGTGACGCTGCAGCAGTCTCAGGCACAGAAAGAAATACAGACTGCTGTTCGCCAGTACATGCAGTAATACCATCCACAGACATAGATCATGCGGCAACCGTGTCAGTGGCGTAGAAGTGTCATACACAGCCACACCAAAAACCATGCCTTGCACAAGCAGACATTCTGGTGCCACACCCGCAGGTACGTCCACACATTCAGTTCTGCACACTGACGTGTGTACTGTGGTTTTGTTGGACTAGCTCACAAATTTCAAAACATACTCATAACACATCCAGTTGTTAATATCATTGTGTGTCCGACGTACTTATTGGCGCCAGTTGTAGAGTTGCGGTCTAGTTGTCGCGCCTACGCTATGACGTAGGCGCGCAGCGGCCATTTTGGGGCTCAGTAGCGCCGAGTCTGTGCACCAGCAAGACGGCCCCCGGCGCTCTCCCTCTGAGAGTGATTATCGTTGTTACAGTGAATAAAGAGATCACTAATTCCACTTACCTGAGTGGCCCTGCAATCATTGCCCCCTGCAAGTTCACTTCTACAAATGGCGACGAGGGCTGGGACCGACGAACGACGCGTGGAAAGCCCATAGGGCCTGCACAGGAGCACATGTGGCTGGCAACAGGGGACAAACAGGTACGCCGGAGGGAGAGCGCGGCAGTGGGGAAGCCTGGGGGGCTCGAGCGCCACCCAGGGAAGCACACAAGTCGTGACTGCACAGAGGAACCCCAGAGCCATGGGCAAGAACCCAAGTCACGGGGGGAGGCACAGAAGAGGAAGGTGGCGCGAGTGCCGAAATCGCGCGGAGAGCAACCCACGTGGCGAGCAGGGGAAGGGAGAACTGTGATCCTCTCAGGCTGCCGTGGGAGGTGCAGGCCCTTACAAGGTCACATGCGGGAGGCGCCCGATACGCAATGACCCTAAGCACATACCGGGGCCAACACAAGAAGTACAGGGGAGGCCCAGGCGGATCAGGCAGAGCGCGGTAGTGGCGCAGGAGCGGCCGCACACCAAAGCCCCCCACGCCAGCAGAGACGGAGCGCACCAGGCAGCCCAAGGGGAGGAAGACGAGTCGCCGGAGAGAAGTGCGTCAATGTGTGCCCAACCGTCCTCACTCACGACGCCAATTCCCTTCCTACCCAAACCGGGAGAACCGTCGATGAAATGGGAGGATTGGAGGGAATACTTTATGAATTACATGGAAGCCCTAGAAGACGAAGCGGGGGAAGCATTCCCCAGCAAAAGGAAAAGAAGGATCCTGCTGCACAACCTGGGCCCCGGAAGGAATCAGGGTGGTTCAGAACATTGCCCCCACGCCGAGGCAAGCAGCGGACGATGATGTCTTCCAACACGCGATAGACGACTTAAACAAGCACTACAGACCAGCGGTATGCACGTCTATTGATAGATATAACTTCCAGCAAAGTTAACAAGCGGAAGGAGAGCCCATAGATGAATACGTGGCGGCATTGAGGAAATTGGCCATCACCTGTAAGTTTGGCACATTGCACGACGAATTTATAAAAGACCAAATTGTCATGCACACCACCAACTCGGCAATACAATATAAGTTGTGGGTCAATGGTGATGCGACGTTAAAGGAAGTGATAGCCATAGTGAAGAAGGCGGAGCTATCGAAGAGATGCGTGGAAGCAGCAAAGAAGGAGGCTACCCCGAAACCCATGGTGAACAAAGTCCGGAGAGAGGCAAAGGAGCAACGGAGAGACACGAAGACACAAGCCAAGTGGTCACCCAGGGGAAGAAACCAGTCGCGGAAGGCAAGGGAATGTGCTACAGATGCGGCAGCAGGTCGCACCCAGCACACAACAAGCACTGTCCGGCATTTAAGGCTAAATGCTTGTTCTGTGGACTAATCGGACACTACGAGAAAGTGTGTCGCCACAAGCTGAAGACAAGAGCAGTCAAGTGGAGGAAGACGATGGGAATGAAGATGATGATGACAGCGTGCTATGCATAGACGAACACGTGATGGGGATAAACTGCAACCGATCGAAGAAACCGCAGTGTGACTTGGGGATTGGAGGGGGACAAATTCAGATGGTTCCCCCTACACCATCATACAATGCAGCGTCTGGTGAGGAACTTTGATTTTCGATCGTGATCGAATTGACCCGCCATTTTGTGCTCCACCGCCATTTTGTGTTGCCAGCACGGCGAACGAAGTCTATTCTGCTTTTTCTGCAGTCTCGTGTCGAAGTACGCCTTCTGCCTCTGTTTGCAAAGCTGATGTTAGGACTGGCCGAGTACACTAATCCCTGTCTGATTTTTCTAATCGCCGTCTCAATTATCTGTTGGTTCACACTATTCTTTCCTGACTTTATCTTATCGTCTGGCCTTCACTGTCCTCTGCTAGCATTCTCTCGTTTCACAACTGTCCTCCAACACACACAAACGTATCTCGCCACCTGCAAGTTAGTTACGAATCCGTTAATGAATTAGTTTGAGGGAGGGGTGACAAGCATAGTTGGAGGAGAAGTTTCTTCGAGTCATCTGACACTTTGTTTTCAAATCTCTCCTATTGGTTCTGTCCTGTTTTTCAATGTTTCTTATTGGCTCTTTCTTGTATATTCTGGGTGTGTATTTGGTTAATGTATATGTTACCTATAGGGTATAAAAGTTTATGCGCCACGGAGTGAAGTGGCAGTCTCCTGAGAACCTACCTTGTGTACTTCTGGGATAACTGTACTAGCTGCAGCTAATAAATCCGATCTTCTAACGCCCAACAGAGTGTCCCGTGTCTCTGTGTAGCTGAGCAGGAGAACCCAGGAGATTAAGGCGTACCCTGCGCCGCCAGGCCCAAAAGGTTCTGGTTCTTCAACTGGCGCCCAACGTGGGACGGCTTCAGTGGTACCGGTTCTGCCTGAAGGTCGTGAGGAACCCCGCAAGAAAATTCCGGAGGATTCACGAGCCACGTTAAGTGACCCCTGTATGTCGAAAGTGGTCCAAAGGTCTTTTGCAGCGCGGCTACTCCTTCCTGACGGCTACTGACGACCGCTGCCCTGACTGCCGCCCTGCCTTGGCCCTTCCTTTGGTGATGTATGGTAAGGCGAGACGATAGACGGGCCTCTGTTGGTGTAAGAAGACATCCTTAGTTAAGTATTTTCGTGGGTCGCGCTCACAATTTTTGTCCTTTGTTCCTTAGTACCTCTGGTCCTTAGATTCGACTATTGCAATAGCCGAAGCCGAGGGTAAGTGCATTTGTGCTGCGTAAACTGAGTTTTACCCCCTTGAAGTTTGTGAACAGTCCGGTGAAATCACGAGATGCCTGGTCTGACTAGGTTTGGAAGAATTTTTTGCTTTGGTTGTAATAGGGATTCCCGGCTTGAGGACTCTTGTCCTATTCCTTCGGTTGGAACTCCCACATATGAGCTCTATTCAAAACATGGTATTGGCCCCATTGCCTTTAACGAGGTGTGGACCCGATACACAAAGAAAGATGGTGTTCTAAAATGGCCAGAAAATGGTAGCTTTGATCCTGATGTTCTAAATAATTTAGAAGCAGTTCTATTCAAAAGAAAAGCCCGGCCGGCAATGTTTGACTCTTTCCGCCATTGGCGTAAGGAAGCCAAACAGAAAGAAATTAAGCAAGCAAAACGAGAGAGAAAAGCATAGGGTATGACAATTATACAGGCTGCCCAACAGTTTAAAGACGAAGAAATTGATAATGCGACAGAAATCTCAGAGAGACAGCATCGTATGGCAATAGATAAATGCTATCCAGTGTTGCCTGTTTCCCCTTCCGAAAACAAGAGAGGTTTAGAAGAAGATCCTCTAATGTCTCACTTATTGAGATTGCCTCCGCTCTATGCACAAGGTGCCAATGCACCCCAGTTGTTACAGCCTGTTCAGCCGCCAGTGGTACCTCCGCCTGTTCCAGCTCTTCCGCATTTGCCTCCTCCAGTATTTCCGCCTCTGCCAGTTTTACCATTAACTTCGACTTCTTTATCCTCATCTCCTGATCTTCGATCTCCTTTGCCTTCTGCACCTCCTGCAATTATCGGTTCTCCTTCTGTTAGTTCGCCTAATACTTTGTCTCCTATTCTTATGTCTAATTCTCCGTCTATGCATAAGCGACTTACGGACACTGTCACTGGTATTCTATCTCCTTTCTTTGAAGCTTTAAATGTATCTCCGGCTTTTGCTCGAAGACAATCTCGTAGTCAGTTCCCAGATTCGGAAGAACGAGAGAGGTTGGAATCTCTTGCACATAGATGGATCAAAAAGGGTCCCCAATACAGTGTACTTGATATTATGCCTACCTTCTCACAATGGAATGCACCTACGCAAAGATATGTTTTCGATGTGATGTGCGATACTCTCATTAAAGAATGGGAGGATGTGAATTTAAATTCGGTTCCACAGGGTCTGTTAGATGTTCAGACTGACTTTGATAAAGGACTTATTGTGGGTTCCAAAGTTGAAAATGCTGTACAGACACTTATTTCCTTTAGAAACTTATTATCCTCTCAGACTTTCCTTGATTCTGATCCGTCGGTTAAACTGACACTGAAAAATTATCCCATGAGAGAGGTTCCTCCAGTATGGAAGGAAGAGGTTGCAGCAGTAGGTGCTAATCCAGTTATTCCCGCTCATTTTCAGCGTATATGGGTACAGGTTCCATGGAAGAGATCTGAAGTTTTAACCCTTAAACAGACTCTACCGGATCCTCGTAAAAACCCTGCGGGTTATGATAAAGACAGTTGATGCTTGCATCATGAACCTAGCTGATATCGATATGTTAATGGGAAATGTAGTCCCACAGACAATATTGGCTAAGATTCGTAAGGAGAACCACGCACAGGAATTAGGTGCTAATTGGGATGTTATAACTGCCACAGATAGAGACCAAGTGGGTGGTGCAAAACCTGACGCTTTGATTTCAGAACTCCCTGGTAGGATTATTACATTAATGAAAACGATGATGCCTGCATTGAGAGTTAATTGGGATAAATAAGCGGCATGCAAACAAAAGAAAGATAAAAGTGTCTCTGATTTCTTCACTCGTTTTGAGGAGACATTTATTGATCACAGTGGTGAAGATATGACTACAGAGGGTGGGCAGCGATTATTTGTGGACAAATTTGTATTTAATTTGCTTCCCGAGCTGTCACACAAATTGAAAGATTCTGAAAGTTCATGGGCCGTTTCTTCTTCTGCCCAGATATTGGCTACTGCACAATATTATGAAAACAGAGATAAAGAAGAAAAAGAAAAGCAAGAGAAAAAGACGAAAGAATTAAAAACGAAGGTTCTCTTCCAACAAGCTTATCCTCCTCGCTATGCTCAGCGCCAGTTTCAACAGCCTCCGCAGTTTCAGAGGGTGTATCAAAAGTCTGAGCCATATATTCCGCGACCTTTGTTAGGACCTAATCAATGTGCCTATTGTAGAGAAGAAGGTCATTTTAAAAATAGTTGCCCGGTTTTATTACAGCGTAATGGCACACCATCTGCTTCACGAGGACGTGCTGGCCTTCAGTCAGCAAACAGAGATAGAGGTCGAGGTGTGTTGACTCAAGAACAGCGTACCTTTCCTCCTAATTCCGTGAATTACTTTGATCAGCAAAATATTAGGACTACACAGTACTATAATGAAGACCACTACATTGAAGACGGGAATGAAAGTCTTCATGCTAACTAGGACAGCCATGGACAAAGTAAGGGAGTTGTGTCGATTCCAGGAGATCAGAATGGACCTTATGTTAACGTCACTACAATGGGTATTCTAGAGCCATTTCTTTTAGATACTGGTGCGATGAGAAGTTCTATCATCCATTCTAAACTCCCCGGGGCACCTTTGTCTGGCTTAACAAACGTATCTGTAGGATTTTCTGGCGCCCCTGTTCGTAATCCGGTTTCCTGTCCTTTGCCTATTTCAATTGGTCCTTATGATTTGGAAGCCCCACTTCTTTTGACGAATGGTTGCGGTGAGAATTTGTTGGGTTTAGACCTATTGAAAAGAATGCATGCTACGATATATTGTTCTCCTTCTGGTGTACATCTTACTCTAGGACAGAAACTGATTTCTCCTATGTATTTGTCCAAAGATCAGTTTCCATCTGAGTTGCTTTCTCTTCTGACAACGCTTTGGGCCACGGATCCGAACGATGTGTGCTGTTTCGAGATTCCACCTTATGTTGTCACTCTCAAGCCCAATGTTGAAATGCCTTGTATTCCCCTGTACAGAATTTCCACTGAAGGTGAAAAAGCGCTTTTAGAAATCATTCATGATTTGATTCAGAAGGATGTGGTTGAAGAAACAAGAGGAAACATATGCAATAGTCCTATCCTTCCTGTTCTTAAACGCACCGATCCTTCTCAGCCACCTGTATATCGTTTTGTAATTGATCTTTGTGAGGTAAACAAAATTGTAGTACCACAATTTCCTGTTGTCCCAGATATCACTGCTCTGTTGACAATGATACCTTCCACAGCGACTTGGTTCTCTGTAATCGATCTAAAGAATGCCTTCTTTAGTATTCCCATTGCAGGCTAGAGTAGGGACATTTTTGGCTTCTCTCTTGGAGGCCGAAGTTTCCGGTTTAAGCGCGCACCTCAGGGCTATTGTGAAAGTCATTCCATTTACAGCCAAGCATTAAAATGTCATCTTGATACTTTTTATTTGCCATCCGGTGCTGCCCTTATACAGTACATGGATGACTTGTTGATCGCTGCTCATTCAGAAGATATTTGCAAAAATGTCACTGTTGCATTGTTATGCCATTTGTTTAATCTGAATCATAAGGTTTCACCTTCCAAATTACAATATGTCCGTCGAAAAGTTACCTATTTGGGTCATCTCCTATCAAAGGAGGGACGACGATTAACCCCAGAACGAATTCAGACGATTACGCAAATGTCTGTGCCATCTACACAAAGGGAAGTTTGTGCCTTTCTGGGTATTACCTCTTACTGTAGGCAGTGGATCCCTAACTTCTCTCTGTTGGCCAAGCCTTTGCTGGCACTTACTTCGAAAGATACACCTCAGCCCCTTCCTTGGACTGACGAGTGTCAAAGGAGTTTCACTGACTCACGTACTGCTCTATGTTCTGCTCCTGTACTAGGCACCTCTGATTACAGTAAGCCTTTTACACTCTATGTTCATGAGAGAGAGGGTTGTGCATTATCAGTTTTAACACAGCAATTTGGAGACAAACAGCGGCCATGTGCCTATTTTTCAGCTACGTTAGATCCCGTAGCAAAAGCATTGCCTAGTTGTCTCAAAGCGACAGCAGCAGCAGCAATTTCTATTCGACAGTCTGCTGGAGTGGTGCTAGATAATACTCTCATTGTCATGGTGCCACATGCAGTGGATACTTTACTAAACAGAACGAAAACGCACCATCTTACGAGTGCTCGTCTAACTGGATACGAGCTGACACTTTTGGCTAGTCACGTACACATCAAACTATGTAATACCCTAAATCCAGCTACTCTGTTGCCCCTTCCAGATGAGAAAAGTGTTGAGGAGCAACATGATTGTTTCTTCCGTACTGAGGAAGAGACAAAAGGTAGAATTGACTTGAAAGATACACCGCTAGAGAATCCGGATGGAACTCTTTGGGTAGATGGTTCTTGTTTTAAAATGCCTAATGGAGATACAGTTTCAGCCTATGCTGTAACTACTTTACATACAGTTGTGGAAACAGCACGCATCAGACACAATTCAGCTCAAGCAGCAGAACTGATAGCTTTAACGAGAGCATGTATATTGTCAAAAGGGAGAAAAGTGAACCTGTACATCGACAGCCAATATGCCTTTGGTGTAGTGTTCAATTTTGGGCGTCTTTGGAGGCAGAGGGGATTCCTCACTTCACATGGCACCAAAATATAACATGGTCAGTTATTGACTGATCTTCTTGAATCATTTACCTTGCCCACCCAAATAGCAATCGTGAAGTGTAGTGCACACAAAAAGATTACAGATGATGTTGGCCGAGGAAATGCGTTCGCAGACGAAGTAGCGAAAAAGACAGCGAGAGATGTTGCAAGTAGAATGTATGTGGCGGGTCCTGCAAATTGAATTAGGGAGAGAGGAATGTATGAGAATACAGTAGAAAGTGTAAAGTCAATACAGAAAGAGGCCACAAAGAAGGAATTAAGTAGGTGGGAAGAAAGTACGGGAATGTTAGATGAGTTGGGTTGTTGGGTGGAATTATCTGAACACCAACGTTGGTTGTTACCAGATGCCTATGTACTACCAGTGGTTACTATGGCACATGGACCAGCCCACTTAAGTGCGAAAGGTATATGCAAGCTTTTGGCTCCAGTGTGGCAAAACGAAGGAATTCCAAAATGCGCAGACAATGTAGTAAAACATTGTATTGTTTGTTTAATGTACAATCCGGGAAAGGGAACCCCAACTCCAGCGGGTCACTTTGCTCCTCCGACATATCCATTTGAGGTGTTGCAGATCGATTACATACACATGGAACGATGCAACAATCTCAAATATGTTCTGGTGGTAGTATGCGCCTTTTCTAGGTGGATAGAAGCATACCCTCTAAAAGACACCACAGCCTTATCCACAGCCAAAATCTTACTGAAAGAATTTTTCCCCAGGTTTGGTTTGCCGCGTGTTGTCTGCAGTGACAATGGGAGCGAATTTGTTGGCCAAGTCATGCAAAAAGTTTGTGCAGGTCTTGGTATCAAGCAAAAGTTCCATGCGGCAAATCATCCACAGTCAGCAGGTCTAGTGGAATGTTATAACGGAACTTTGAAGTTAAAACTGGCCAAAGTCCAAGCTAGTACAGGACTTAATTGGCCCGATGCTTTGCCCCTGGCTCTCCTGTCCACCCGAACTGCTGTGCACTCTCGTTTGGGACTCAGCCCTTATGAAGTGATCTTTGAGCGTCCAGCTAACGTATGTGGAGTCCCTCGCCCTAAGAAATACTCAGACTTGCCATATCCAATGTTGATTGATTACTTGCATGAACTTACAACTAAATTGCGTGTTCTCCATCAACAGGTTCAGAGTGCTTTACCAGAGGCTTCCACCGACCCAGGTCATTCCATCTGACCAGGTGACTGGGTCTGCACCAAGAATTTTCAAAGGACGAGAAATTTGGAGCCCAGGTGGAAGGAGCCTCCTTTGGTGCTTTTGACCACGAGAACAGCAGTCAAAGTCGAAGGAAAGAAAAACTGGATTCACGGCGTGCATTGTAAGAAAGTGCCTTTGCCTTTACCTTACGATCAATGGGTGCGTAGGGGCATTGGTGACTCTGAAAGTGAAAAGGTTCCACGATTCGTACCTTTTAGTGATGCACGCCTGAATGGGACACTGTCTGAGAAAGAGGACGACGACATTCTGCAGGAAGCAATCACACCACATCGTCGCTTGGATACGACAAATCCACGAACATTGTTCCAAAACCAAACCGTTCCTGATAAAGATTGCCGTGAGCATCCATTAGAAAGATGGAAACTACACTAGGCAAAAGAGAGAAAAAAAATGAAATAAAGAAAGAATCCTGTAAATTAATGTACAGTCGTTTTAATATAACCTTATGTATTATTATATTATTGTGTATTATTTTGGCGTTTATAGGTTGGATTATTTATGCCCTGAAACGGAAAGTTGTCTCTTCTTCTTCCTCTTCATCTTCTTCTACTGTCTCTCCACATCTCTTTCATACCCTTCCTCAACATGAACTCATTAGAAGAACTGAATATTATAACAATTCCTTTATCCAGTTATTACATCAACACCAGTTAGTGATCAATACAACTGACTGCTGGGTGTGCGGACTTTTGCCACATACCACAGAGAAAGGAATGCCATATTTAGTTCTCCCGTTTTCTTATGAGGGTTCTGCTTGGGCTTATTTTGTCATCTTCTCCAATGCCTACCAAAGTAAATTCAAACGATCCGTTAATTCATATATTGGTGGTCCAGAATTTAGTCATAGCTCATTGATTAAGGGAATGGTAGCTATGGCTAAAATCATGGAAAATAGTAAGATTTCCGTTGACGAAAGGAAAGCATAAATACAAACTGGAGCGTCACTCATTATGTCACTAGCCTTAATGACAAGATGCAACGAAGAAAATCTCCGCCAATTTGGACTATTCCTCATCAGGGAAATTTCTGTCTGCAAATAAATTATCACTCTTCTGACACCATACAAAGAAATAACTCGCCTCCTCTAGTGCCATCTCAAGGCACATATTTTATCTGCCACAATAGGGCTTACACGTGGTTGCCAACTGGTTTTTCTGGTACCTGCTATATAGCTTTCCTTCTTCCCCCTACATACACCGCTTCTGCAAACTATCATCGAAACAGATATGGCAGAGGGATTATTGATTCAAAAGACACAGCAGGACAGGAGGGAGGAGATTTCCTCAAAGGATTTCTTCCTTTTTGGGGTCCAATGGCTAACAGCAGAAATATAAGGCAACTGGTCCATGTCGTAGAAACCACAATAGACATCACTGTAGGAGCCTTAAGTAACATCACGGCAGAACTACAGGCGGATCGTCTTATGACCTTACAAAATCGAATTGCCTTAGATTTTGTTCTTGCGGATCGTGGTGGATAATGCAAATTAATCGGGTCAAGTTTCTGTATTTTCATACCTAATGACGCTCCGACAGTATACCAAGCTATCTCCAAGTTGCATATAATCTCTGAGTCGATTCACCAGGACGAAGGAGATTGGTCTTTTACGGAGTGGTTTTGGGGACTACTGTCCAAATGGGGTTGGAAAGTGTTGACATTCCTTGGAATAATTTTGACCATTATTTTCTCTTGTTGCCTTTGTATGCACTGTGGTCCTGCCATCTGCAACTTGTGTGCTACTATGTGCATCCCTAAACCCAAACCACAAGTAACAGAGAACATAAGAATGATGTTACAGCAACAGCTTGATGACCTCATGGCCATAGACATTGACTCAGACTAACATGAGTCTATCTTGCCTGAGTTTTGGCAAAAGGAGGGTCTGAGGAACTTCGATTTTCGATCGTGATCGAATCGACCCGCCATTTTGTGCTCCGCCGCCATTTTGTGTTGCCCATATACTGCCATCACTCAGGCAGCACGGCGAACAAAGTCTATTCTGCTTTTTCTGTAGTCCCGTGTCGAAGTACGCCTTCTGCCTCTGTTTGCAAAGCTGATGTTAGGACTGGTCGAGTACACTAATCCCTGTCTGATTTTTCTAATCCCGTCTCAATTATCTGTTGGTTCACACTATTCTTTCCTGACTTTATTTTATTGTCTGGCCTTCACTGTCCTCTGCTAGCATTCTCTCATTTCACAACTGTCCTCCAACACACACAAACGTATCTAGCCACCTGCAAGTTAGTTACGAATCCATTAATGAATTTGTTTGAGGGAGGGGTGACAAACATAGTTGGAGGAGAGGTTTCTTCGAGTCATCTGACACTTTGTTTTCAAATCTCTCCTATTGGTTCTGTCCTGTTTTTCAATGTTCCTTATTGGCTCTTTCTTGTATATTCTGGGTGTGTATTTGGTTAATGTATATGTTACCCATAGGGTATAAAAGTTTATGCGCCACGGAGTGAAGTGGCAGTCTCCTGAGAACCTACCTTGTGTACTTCTGGGATAACTGTACTAGCTGCAGCTAATAAATCCGATCTTCTAACACCTAACAGAGTGTCCCGTGTCTCTGTGTAGCTGAGCAGGAGAACCCAGGAGATTAAGGCGTACCCTGCACCGCCAGGCCCAAAAGGTTCTGGTTCTTCACTGGGAAGAACAGTTTAAGGACCACATTGGAGACCACTTGGAGCCCCCAGACATCCGCCCCGTCACCTTTACAGGAGAACCCATCCCAATGGTGGGATACCGGTGCCTGGAGTTTAAATTTAAGGAGTGGCACGCCAGTTGCAAGCTGTACGTTGCGGAGAACGGTCCATCGGTCCTAGGTTGGGTAGACCAAGACGATCTTGGAATACAGTTGAACCCAAGCGGCACCACCCAAGTCTTAATGACCAGCGATGAACAACGACCAGACGTGGGGAGGCTGAAAGCAGAATTCCCCAACGTATTTGGTGGCAAAGTAGGAAGACTAACAAAATTCACGCATAGGATCGAGCTCAGAGGGGATGCCCGACCGGTATGTCACAAAGTGAGGAACATCCCCCTAGCAGTCCGAGACCAAGTGCAACAGGAGCTCCACAGACTGGAAGAAAATGGCATCATAGAACCGATCACGAGTGCAGAGTGGTTGGCCCCGTTGGTGGTCGCCATGAAGCCTAACAGAAAAATAAGGTTGTGTGTGGACTTGAGGGAGTTAAACAAAAACATCATAGTTGAAAGGTTTCCCTTGCCACGGATAGATGAGATGCTGGCCAACACCAAAGAAATAAAGTGGTTTTCAACAATCGATCTCACGTCAGCCTACCACCAGATTGCGCTACACCACTCCAGTAAGAAGCTGACGTCCTTTATAACCCCTTTTGGGTGCTACCAATTCCGCCGAATGCCGTTCGGACTAGCATCGACAGCAGCCGTATTCCAGAAGCTAATGCACAATCTATTCCGCACGATCAAGGGGGTGCAATACTTCCAAGATGACATCTTAATAATGGGAAAGGACAAAGCGGACCACGACACCAAGTTATCCACCGTCCTCCAAGTGTTGAAACGCAATGGACTCACGGCGGAGTGGGAGAAGTGCCAGTTTGGGATGACGTCAGTTACGTACCTGGAGCATGTGATCAGCGGCCAGGGGATCTCCCCCAAACAGTCCAATGCCAAGGCGATATGCGATGCGCCGCCACCCAAGTCGAAAAAAGATGTAAGATCATTCCTAGGCATGGCGGAGTTCTATAGCAAATTTGTTCCCCACTTTGCCATGAAGACGCACCACTTGAGACAACTAATACGGAATAAAACCAAATTTGAGTGGACTGAGGAAACACAAGAGGAGTTCCGCAGGATAAAAGCGGACATCAGCACGGCTGTCCCGCTGAGCGGATATGATCCCCGGGCTGGGACAATCCTGACGACGGACGCCAGTGACCGGGGTCTGGGAGCGGTCCTAATGCAGGAATTGGAAGGCGGAGATTTGGCCACCCTCAGCTTCGCATCCCGATCGCTGTCTCCCACGGAACAAAAGTACAGCGTCATAGAAAAGGAGATGCTAGCAGTAGTATGGGCCATGGGCAAGTTCCGCCAGTTCTTATGGGGCACGAGATTCCGATTGAGGAAAGACCACAAGCCCTTGATCAAAGTACTAACATCGTCAGGACATGCCACTGCGACGCCCCGCATCACGAAGATGACGCTGAAGCTGTTGGACTACAGATATGATGTGGAGCACATCCCAGGCCAAAAGAACAATGTAGCCAACTACCTTAGTCGAGCAGCGGCCATGGAGGAAGCCCCCAAGACATCGGAAGACGAGGACTGTAAAGTAGCATTCATGGACGATCACGAACAAGTGATAAGCATGCACGAATGGAGGGAAGCGTACGAGACAGACGCAGACTTGGAAGTAGTCAAGCAATGTGTCCTAAGGGGGTGGCCTGAAAAAAAGCACTTGGGAGCAATGCTTAGGAAGTTCTTTGAAGTGAGAGAGGAGTTGTCTGTCTGCGACCAAGGAGAGGGGAAAAAGTAGTCCCCCCGAACAAGTTGATACCACACCTGCTGACTCTCATCTATGAGGGTCACCTGGGTATCGTCAAGACAAAATTGAGAGCGAAACAAGTGTATTGGTGGCCGGCGATGGACAACCAGATAGAGAGGCATGTGCGGGAGTACAGCCAGTGCCAAGGGGCCGACAAATCCCTGAGCCAACTGCGACCACCCCTTGGGAAGTTTGACAACCCGGTGAATCCTTGGGAAGACCTAGCCATAGATATACTTGGGCCGATACTGGACAAGCAGGGCATTCAGAAATATGTGTTGGTTCTTGTGGACAAGTACTCCAAGTGGTCGGAGGTGGATGTACAAGAGGATATGGATACGGACAAGATACTGAAATTCCTGACGGCAGTATTTCTCAGGGAAGGCATCCCTCGCTCCATCCTAAGCGACAATGGGCCCCAATTCGTGTCCGACAAATGGAACACGTACATGGCGAGGAAAAGCATCAGGATAAAACACACGTCGATATACCACCCCACAGGGAATTGTCAAGCCGAAAGATTCAACTGTGTCATCATGGGGTCGGTGCAAGCGGCGATTGCGAGCGGAAAAGACTGGGAAAAGGAACTGAAGAGTATGGTGTGGGTGTATAGGATCACACCTACCAGCACGGGGTACAGCCCCTTCCAGATCTTGAGGGGTAGGGACCCCTTTACGAAAGACAATGTGGCTTGGAAGGAGCGAACCATCACGAGCAAGTGGTCGCCAGCTGTCGTACGTCACAACCTAGAGAGAGCTCAAAAGATATATGCAGAACACTACAACAAAAGGAGAAGCGGTCAAAGAGACGGAACTTGAGAAGGGAGAGTGGGTGAGAGTTAAGCTGGCCCAGTTGCGAAGGAAGGGGGACAGCAAATTTAGCGCACCGATGCAGGTGGAAGAAGTTTACAACCGTTCTGCCCTACTCAGCGACGGGAAGGTGTGGTCGCAGGACCGCATGTCCAAGTGCAACAAGATCATGCAGTGGGACGGACGGGAAAATGGACAAGTGATACCGTCCTGGGCCCAAGGGATTGGATCAAGGCTAGTGGACAACACACCAAGCCAACCAAGAGAAAGCGGAGGTGAAGCGGACGTGAATGATGATGAGGGTCGGGGTAACACGGAACTTTGGGGAAGCGGTAGCAGATCTCCGGGGGAAGGAGTGATCCCAAACACCGGAAGGGAAGACCAGAGAACTTCCCGGGAGAGCGCCGTCCCTGCCTCAGGCACTCCGGTGAGGTGTACCCAGAGTGGAAGGACAGTGGTGAAACCTACGAGGTTTCGAGACTTTGAGATGGAGGATTGATGGGGAATACACGCAAGTAATATTTTCTGGTTATTAATGTGTAAGGAGAGAAGGGAGAGAATGCACGCAAGTAATAATTTTTTCTTGTTGTTATGTATAAGGAAAAAAGGGAGATATGTAGAGTTGCGGTCTAGTCGTCGCGCCTACGCTATGACGTAGGCACGCAGCGGCTATTTTGGGGCTCAGTAGCGCCGAGTCTGTGCACCGGCAAGACAGCCCCCGGCGCTCTCCCTCTGAGAGTGATTATCGTTGTTACAGTGAATAAAGAGATCACTAATTCCACTTACCTGAGTGTCCCTGCAATCATTGCCCCCTGCAAGTTCACTTCTACACCAGTGTGCACAGTATTGGAGTACTTGTGCAGGTCGGTGGTACGTGAATGCGAAAAAGGCACTATGCAGATTTACAGTTTGCAGCAAACTCAACATCATGGGCCTCCGCAAGGGGGGGCGGCAAGGGGGGGTGCTTGCCCCCCTATGGATTGCCAGTGCGGGCCCAGTGACAATGTGGTATTGTCACTCAGGCAGCGCACGTTGCTATAGCGGACGCCCATGTGTTCTGAGCAGGGAGGCAGCCACCCACCTCTCTCCACCGTGGATGAACACCACCCCGAGCTCCATCACCCTCGTTTCCCAAGGGTCATCATATCCTCTGAGTCACCAGCGGTCCACCTCACTTTCCATTCAACTTTATCATTATTTTAAATCAAAGACTTATGTTAACCTACATAAAAACACTACTAAACATAATGTTAGTGAAACATTTATAATACACACACATAAAACATACAACATACAGAGTACTTACTATCAACGTGGAAAGCTCCCTGCTGCTAGAATACCAATATGCATTTTAATTTATCCTTTAGCAGCATTGATCCATGTACATGTCACAACTTTATAGTAAGTAGGCCGGGCCACCAGTTTCTCGGCTTTCCCCTGCTTAGATTGTTAAGGGCGTGGTGCGAGTGCAAAGATTTGAAGGCAGAGAGTTTAACTGTTTCCACAGCGCCTGAAAAACACGGATCATGCTTGCATGGTCCGAGCATGGAAACTTCCAGAATCAATTAGCAACGAGTGGCTTCATTAACCCTTGGATGAGTGTGAGGCTGTGTGCTGAGCTTTGGAATTTAATTTAATTTAATTTAATTTTGATATTCGAATGAAGCCGGCTAAGACCAGTAAGGGCTGAGATATGGTGGTCAAACTTTCTGCTGCCTGTCAGAAGTTAAAAGTGCTTGAGCAGTACCTCTCTTTTTTAACTAGTTGTTTTTTTATCAAACACCATACCTCACATGCAGACAAATATAAAAGTTATTTTTAAAAAATCCCGTTAGTTCATGTGGGGCCTGCTTCAGCTTTCATACTCTCCGTCTAATAGTTTCTGAACTGGCCCCATTGTTATGTCCGGCTATAATCTGTTGCAATATTGCGTGTTTTGCCGCCATTTCACTGCAAGTGATTGCGCGTCTCAGCCCTTCTTGAACTTTTGGGGCAGAACCCTACATCTATATTTTACCTGGCCTACACTTCACTCATAATATTAGCTGCACAGCACATCCACCACATACCCTAACGTTACGCTCTTTTCTGTGTGTGCTTTGGTTTTTTTTTCTGAGGAGCGCCTCTTCGGGGAGTTGCAGCTATAGCCACTTGTGTTGGCTACGTCTCTGGGAGTACTGTGCTGGTATTAAGTACTCCATTGTTATTTTACCTTTTTGGCGGGGGTAGATATTAATGTTGTTTGGAAGAAATAAGTATTGGTGTGAGGCTCACCCTTTATGTGGGTCTTTGTTTGCGTGAACTGCAGAGCTTTGGTGACGTTGTGGTGGTTGGGCACTCTCTGCAAATAGGGGTATTGTCAGTGTGAAGTGCAGCTCTTTAGGCAGGAATGGGTGTGGAGTCTACGTATGTGTGTGTATGCAATGGTGTCAACATGAGGTGTGCATATTTGAAGCCACTTTTCTTGCGCTAGCACCTGGAGAAGTATCTCTTTGGGATCAAACTAATTGGCTTGTCATTGAAGGACGAAAAGGAGCAATGAAATCAGCCCAGACAAACTTTAAAGTTGAATAAAGTTGTTTTTATTATTGAGACAAGAAAAAACTAAAAATAATTCCCCACCCCTTTAGTTTTTAAATTAATAGAACGGTCAACAAAAAACGAATACATCATACCATTACCATCTACTATGCAATAACCTAGCCTGTATGTGACTCTCAGCTATCTCTCTCACCACACCACTTTACTTAGTTCTTTGGGTTCTAGACCCTGTCCACTTTGCATAGGCATATTGGTCTCCTCTTAGGCCTACCAGACACCTTCTTCACACTGATCTTTTAGTCCTTTCTCAAAATTACCGGTATCAGGCCAGCACTGCCATATCCCAGTGATTACAGGTATTATGTCTGACCCGGACCCTCCAGACGAACTAAGAGGTAGAATGTTCACTTGACTGGCTACCCCACCCCCTTTATGTTAAAACTAAAAGCAACTGTATTCGTCCATCTCCACCTTTTGGTCATCCCTCATCAATCCCCAGCAAGTCTTACATGATATCATTTATTGCTTGCGGCCCTGCCTCTTTAGCAGATAACTAAATGTATCTGTTAGCCCTGGGCATCTGTGTCCTTGCTTTAGCAACACCAGAAACAGCTGGGGCTACCTCATAGCCCCCCGCTTCATCTACAGAACTTTTTTACTCTCACCACATCACCTTTTTATTAAGTGACCTCAAAACACAGTTTCTTCCCCAGAATGGGCAAGGCCCCTGAATAATGTAAAATACGGCATCAAGCTCGTCCTCCATTTTCTTGCCCCCCTACTCCTAGCTGACTGTAACTCTCAAGTCTCTCAGAACTCCATCTCACCAAACCCATGAACTCCATTCTGTCCAGCCTTATTGTTTGCCTTTTGGTCTCTACCTCTGTTCTGAAGAGGTGTGCATTGGAGGACATGTAGCCCTGACACTTCCATGTTCAATGACTTGCAGAGTACACCTAAAACCTACCCATTTATCAGTCCCCTGCTTTCCTTGTTTCAGTTTTCCTGCACCTATCCTTTACTTCTGCACTGAGATCTCCCTCTCTTGCTTTTCCACTGACTCTAAAGAGGAGGTAGGCATTCTTCTGTCCATGTTGAAACCTGGCTTTCCCAATGACTTGTGCTGTGTGAGAATATTACAAGGAACATCTACTGCCAGTGTCTAGGAAATTGCAAATAGTATCAATGCATTGTTCACAGCTGGACTTGTCCCCAAAGTTTGGAAATCCAGTGTTGTTAGCCCTCTGCCTTGAAAAGATGGTTTTGATGTTCCAAATGTTTATAACTCTGATCTCATGGTGCTGTTACCCACTTTGGAAAAAAAGACAAAGCAAATAATGTCTGAACAACTTACGGACCATCTTGAAGAATCCAATGCTCTGGACATTCCTCTGTGAGTTTCTGTCCAAGTAGATAGATGGAATCAGTCATGGCTTTGGTACTTAATAAGTTGCTTCATTAATATTGTTTGATACGATGTGGCTTAGCAAGGCTGATCCTACTAGCTCTTGAATTTGACACAATCGTCCACTGTATCATCATTGAAAGGTTTGCTGATATGGATCTCTCTAGAACCACATCAACCTGATTTAGAATTTTTTCTGGCCATTTTAATTTTTCCCTCTGTTTCATTGTAGTTGCCAGGTCGTCTGCTGTGGCGCCTCACAAGATTTTTCTCTTCCCCCTATGGGTGTCTTTGTTTATATAAGCTCTTTGTCTTATTACATTTTTTTTAAATGTATTTAATACTTGTGCTCAATCATGTCGGAGGATGGTGATGAAGTTAAAATTTTGCCCCACCCTGGAAACATTTCTGTGGACGTCCATGACTAACATTGTGGTATTTGCAGCCACATCAAACCAACACGAAGTGTCGCAAACTCAGCCACATCTACGATGGGCTGGCTGTAAACACAGTAAAAACTGAGTGGCACACTGCCACAACAGCAGCTGCAAAGCTGCACAGGCAACCACACCGAAAACAACTACTAAGAAGGGGGACCCCTGTCAAAAAATTAAGGCATGTAAAGCAGGGGAACAAGAGAACAACCAATCAAAGGGATTTACCTGCCACAATAATTTATAGAGGCCCTTGAGAAGGATCCTGAAATAGACTAATCACACATCGGTGCAGACAAGAATGGAATTGTTTAATTAAACAAAATCATTTTTATTTTTAAAATAATCAAAGATCATTCAATCAGATGGATACAAAGTACATATATAGTAAAAGCAAAATTCATCATCAAATAAATTCCAACACAAAGTCCCACAACCTCATTCAAAACACACAACCATACTGTCACATAAACCAACTCAATGAGCATCATCATTTATACCGCACACAGAAAATTTGTACACTTCAACAATGTGAATCGCGATGGTACAATTGCCAAATGAAAGTTAGAAAGCAAGTTCATAGTTGTCATCCACAGGATATCTATGGGTGGAGATGGTCCAACTACCCAGAAGCAATGAAAACGCCAACACGCGTTTCGGTGCCTAGCCCCAGCCAGGGCTACACCTTCATCAGGGCAAAGATGGACAAGAGGTGTGGGACAAACACACCTATTTGTATCAAATATGGGACAATTCGAATATTCTACAGAGACTTCCTAAGTTTCGGAATGGAACAATAATTTCCAACGGATGTCATTCAAGGTCCAATAAGGTCCAATCAGATGAAAACGTGTGGTCAGAGTCCACAAAAGAGGGGGGTAGTAAGGATAGTCGCTTCAAACGATAAGATCAAGGTACTGCAGATAGCGATTAGGGCTTGGTGCCAAAGTCCGGACTAAAGTTCTGTGAGTCCAAATGACCAATTTCAGATAAGGAAAGGTTCAGACTGCCCCGTCGCCTTCGTTCTTGAGAATCGAGCGTAACCGCACCGAAAACGACATACTTGGCTTCACCATGAAGAACATGCTTGTAAAATCCAGAAAATACAGACATATCAATAACTACAATGCTGCCCGTGAAATCAGACTATGAACTAGATAATACAGACATATCAATAACTACAATGCTGCCCATGAAATCAGACTATGAACTAGATGCCACACATCAACAAATACAATCCTGCACACAGAGGTGCAACCATAGCCGCAGCAACAACAGTGAAACATTGTCACACCAAAAAGTACACTAAAGCACACTCAGCCACATCTACAATTAGTTACAGTGCAGCACGTCAACCCATAGGCTGCATCCAGTCACGTATACAATGCAAAACACAGCAACATCAACAAGAGCTTTACAAATACCCACACCTACAACCAAATTACTAAGTAAGTATCTCTGCAATGCAGGCCACATCAACAGTTACTCTTGCCGACACGCAGACTCACCTTGGCACTCTGATGCTGTGTTCACTCAGAGAAGACGGAGGGCTCCCCTGCTGTGCTGCTGTTACGAGCCCAAAAATATATCTAAAAAGAATGGCTTGATGGCCTCAAGATTTCCATGACCAGCTAACAGGCATCTGACTCCGTACTTTGTTTATTCCAAAGCTCACCTGAATAACGTAGAACCGAGGTCCATTTTTATTTACTTTTAAAATACAATTGCTGTTCCGAAAGCTGTGTCGGGTGCTACGTGCATGCTCCGATGAAAAGAAATACATCGTCAGTATTTGATTTTTTTCTTCTAAATGGAACACAAAGTTTTGAGGTACCCGTTTTTGAAGGCCAAGATTGCTTCCTCTTGATTCTTTCTCTCACCGTCCTACACTCCCTATCTGAAGACCTCACCCGTGATGGTTCTTTTTCTTTTCTCTCTGCTTTTTCCAGCTAACTCTTTTGGAGTGCAGGCCAGTCACAGTACCAACTTCGACCTGCTGGGTAGTGTACCTTATTTCTTTGGTGAGCAGTCTCCACAATTCTGCACGGCTTTGCGTCAGTTCTGAGGAGCTACTATGCAAGGTCCTCTGCTGAGATGCGTCCTGCTGCATCCGATGCAATGAAGATATGTGGTGGGGTTCTGCAAGGCTTGGCATCAACTTCGATTCTGTTGAGGCTTTGAGGGCTGCAATGGGAGGCCCTGCATCGAGTTGTGTCATATTGTATTGGTTCCAAAGAAGGTGTGCGTGAAGGTTTTGCGAGGCATCGCATCGACTTGTGTCATGTCTGGTGAAACTGGCAGGTGGGCGAGAGGCATTGCTAGACTTTGAATAGACTTGCATCGGTCCGCTGAAGCTGCCAGCTGTTTGTTGGTTCCTTTGGTTGTTTTGGGGATATAAGTGCCCTCTTGCATTGGCCAAGGGTTCAAAGGCTGTGGGTTTCCACTTGAGGACTAGGACAAATTCAGCTACAACAGGTCAGCTGGAGTGTCCTCTCTTTGGCTTTGCTTTGGTAAACTTCTATCCCAGAATGCAACATTCTCCCAAAAATCAAAATGGAGAAAATGTCTCCTTTGAGTTTGTGTCTGTATAACCCAAAGGCATGGCTAACAAGTGCTCATACTCTCCTTCCCACCCTTTTCCTAATGTAATTGGGGGCTCCCATCTGGCTAGAGATCAAGGAAGTGGGGTTGGTCTGGGTCCTGTTACATCAGTTTTCTGTAGAGGCTCCTGTCTTGAAGTACAGCAGATCTACCCAGCCACCTTCCTCTCCCTGGCTTCTCCAGGAAGGAGATCGCCTCTCACCAAATGACTGTATTGTTGAGCGCCAGGCCTCTTCAGACCAACTCAGGAAGTAACTTAACTCAGGTTGCCAAAGGCAGACCAATCAGAAGAGGCTGTTACAGGGCTACTTTAGGTAACTTCATGATAGTAAGCTCTAATATTACTTTCTTGTAATAGTTATATTAAATCCGACCTCAGCAATTGCTGGATTTAATGTTACTATTCATTTGATATTTGAATAATATGGCTAGCTAACTCCAATCCAAAGTTGGACTTTATCAAATTTAATAAAGTCCTCCCCATATTAACCCATGGAGCTAGCAGCACTACAATAGGGCAAGACGACTTCGCTGTTTTTTCCTACGAGGGCATATTAAACAGTTTTTATAAGGTCCTTGCTTAATATAACTATGCACTCTACACTTGGAGCACATAGGACACTCATTAGGGGTGATTTATACGTTAACAAGCATTGGCATAGCCAATAGGTTTTGCCTTTTTGACCTTATAAGGGCCATATTCACAAGGAGACAACTCCGATTTATCTCCACCTTAACGCACAAAAGCGGAGACAGATTTAACACCCCATTCACAAGCAGGTGCAAACTGCAGACAACGTCTGTATTCCCGCGATAACTGCCCCAAAATCTAACACCACGGCGGACACCACCAACTAACTCGAATGAGATGCAGAGTAGGCGTTCCCGTGTAAAAACACACGAAAAAACAACAACACCACTTTCACAATGAACTGACAGAACTGCGAAGCGAACCAAAAACAAGCGATAGGACGCGGTGGCCGCAGGTATTTAACACCTGCCTCAAGCAGGTGCAAAGACGGATGACTCCCTGCAGTAGGCAACGGAGCCCCGCAACCAGCCACACCCGAAGAACAAACGATGCCATGGAGCTACTTATCATGCAGCTCGGAGTCCCAACAAGGCCACAACACCCACTGCCACCACCCCCAGGACCTGGACCCTCCCCCCTCGGACAACCACAGAGGCAGCGTAGAGTAAGAAAGCGGACCTACGGAAAATGCACCACTCTCACAGACCTAACGCCCGCAGAAGTCATTGCCCACTACAGGCTTAAAAAGGACAACCATCCTCCGCATCATGACCCACATCGCCCACAGGCTGACGGTCCCAACACAGCGGAGAACCAACATCCCACCTCAGACAAAGCTGCTGGCTGTATTGCACCTGTTGGCCTCTGGGACATTCCAACCAACAACTGCCAGAGTCGGAGGAGTCTCACAGCCAGCTCTACCAAAGTTCATCACACCTGTCCTGGATGCCATCCTCAGCTTCATACCTCAGTTCCTTCACTTCCCCAACACTGCGCAGGAACAGCTGGAGAGAATGAAAGGCTTCTACGCCATAGCCGGATTCCCGGCCGTGTTGGGGGCAATTGACTGCACACATGTTCTACTTGTGCCCCCTGCGGATACTGCACACCACTACCGCAACAGAAAGCACACGCATTCCATCAATTTGCAGGCAATAGTGGACCACCGGGGAATGTTCACCAATGTCATAGACAACTACCCATGCAGTGTACATGATTCCTTCGGGGAACAACCTTTACAACGCAACTTTTACAACGCACTACACTTACAACGCATTTTTTACAACGCAAAATCCATTACAACGCACTACACTTACAACGCATGACACTACAATGCATTTTTAAAAACTACCTTTACAACGCATTCCATTACAACGCATTCCATTACAACGCATAATATTACACTACACTATCCAACACTTACCCTACTGTTGCACCCCCTGGAGTTAGAATAGTAATTTTTACCCCTATACTATCCAACACTTATCCTACTGTTGCACCCCCTGGAGTTAGAATAGTAATTTTTACCCCTATACTATCCAACACTTACCCTACTGTTGCACCCCCTGGAGTTAGAATAGTAATTTTTACCCCTATACCATCCAACACTTACCCTACTGTTGCACCCCCTGGAGTTAGAATAGTAATTTTTACCCCTATACTATCCAACACTTACCCTACTGTTGCACCCCCTGGAGTTAGAATAGTAATTTTTACCCCTATACTATCCAACACTTACCCTACTGTTGCACCCCCTGGAGTTAGAATAGTAATTTTTACCCCTATACTATCCAACACTTACCCTACTGTTGCACCCCCTGGAGTTAGAATAGTAATTTTTACCCCTATACTATCCAACACTTTCCCTACTGTTGCACCCCCTGGAGTTAGAATAGCAATTTTTACCCCTATACTATCCAACACTTACTCTACTGTTGCACCCCCTGGAGTTAGAATAGCAATTTTTACCCCTATACTATCCAACACTTACCCTACTGTTGCACCCCCTGGAGTTAGAATAGTAATTTTTACCCCTATACTATCCAACACTTATCCTACTGTTGCACCCCCTGGAGTTAGAATAGTAATTTTTACCCCTATACTATCCAACACTTACCCTACTGTTGCACCCCCTGGAGTTAGAATAGTAATTTTTACCCCTATACTATCCAACACTTACCCTACTGTTGCACTCCCTGGAGTTAGAATAGTAATTTTTACCCCTATACTATCCAACACTTACCCTACTGTTGCACCCCCTGGAGTTAAAATAGTAATTTTTACCCTTATACTATCCAACACTTACCCTACTGTTGCACCCCCTGGAGTTAGAATAGTAAGTTTTTACCCCTATACTATCCAACACTTACCCTACTGTTGCACCCCCTGGAGTTAGAAAAGTAATTTTTACCCCTATACTATCCAATACTTACCTTAAATGCAATTTACTATTATGCGTTGTAATGGTATGCGTTGTAAAGGTAGTTTTTAAAAATGCGTTGTAGTGTCATGCGTTGTAAGTGTAGTGCGTTGTAATGGATTTTGCGTTGTAAAAAATGCGTTGTAAGTGCATGCGTTGTAAAAGTGTGCGTTGTAACGACGTACATCCCATCTTCCGAGAGTCCATCATCAACCAGCGCTTCCAGGATGGCACATATGGAACAGGACTGCTCGTTGGTAAGTACCAAATCAACACACCACACATACCACAGCCACCAACGCACAAAGCACATCTGTGGGGATGCACACGTGACCAAGCCACATTTGACAAGTCAGACTACACGACCACCTAACAGACACCACTACACCATCCCATGGTCATCCTGGGATACCCCTGCACCCAATACAGACATATCATGGCACCTCACCCACACAATGGCTGGACGTGTGGGGATGCGGAATGCAGCAATGACACATGTGAGGCATTGCTCTGCCCTCATGACCCTACCCCAGTCTCCTGCAGGTCAGCGTCCCGTGGCGGTGGGCCTGTGTCAGCTGCTGTGCATCTGTGGCCACTGGCCCTGTGCGACTCGAGTCATCCCCCCTTGTGGTTCTGACATTGCAAGTCTGAGTGCCAGTTGGTGTAGTTGCCAGCACCAGCTACTCCCTGAGGGCTGGCTTACACTCACCCCACACACAGCCAGCACAGGCATCACTGAATTGGTGGGCCTGCCATCACATCTTGCTGAACCAAGTATTGACTCTTTTCTCCCTGCACTGTCACAGGTGATCAAGGATATGCACTCTGTCCTTGGATGATGACACCCCTCTGGGACCCGAACACACCCGCCCAGAGGCAGTACAATGCGGGCCACATACGCACCAGGGGCATAGTTGAATGCTCATTTGGCATGTTGAAGTCACGTTTCAGGTGCCTGGACTGCACAGGTGGGAAGCTCCTGTACAGCCCGGACATAGTGTGCAAGATGATCGTTGCATGTTGTGTGTTGCACAACATCTGTGTTCGCACCAGGGCCACATGAATCCCAGTTCCAGAGGTACCGGACGATGATGATGGGGCTAGTGGACCACATCCCACTGCAGCTGCGGCAGGAATGGCCCGTAGGAACTACATCATTGACACCTACTTCTCATGAGCACGTCACATTGTGTCCGTCCGTGGCAATCATAGGACAGTAGTAGATGTCCAATTGCACTGCATGTGTGCATAAAACATATTTGCAGGTTACAGGTTGGAATTGTGCATTGTAATATTACATATCCCTGGGCTTACAGATGTGATTTGCCTGGTTGTGCACATTTGCCGATCCAGTTGTGTCCTGTCTTTAGTTGTGGAGGGGTTGCTGTTTGTACCGGGATGTTGCCAATGTCGAGGTGCACTTCTGCTTATGTGCGTATGCTGCACAGTGATTGTGTCGCTCCTGTGGCTCTGATTTGTCTCCCACTGGTCTCTTTCATGCGGTGTGCCTGTCAGTTCTGTCCTTCCACGGTGCTTGGATGTTGTGGTGTGCATGTTGTCCTCTGCAGTTGGCCAGGGTGCATCCGTGGTACTCCGCTTTTGCTGTATTTTGTTCAGTGGCATTTTCCGTATGCTGTTCTTGTGCTTGTTCACACATTGCACGTGAGTATTGCTGCCCTCGCGCTGCTTATCCCTGATTTCCTCATCGCGGAAGGGCTCATCGCAGGTTTTCTGGTGTTGTGGTTTATGTTTTTATCTCCGCCGGGGTGGTTGTATCACGGACATGGTGCGCGTTTTCGGCAGACTATTGCATAGTACCACCGTGTTGTGAATTCCACGTTGACACGGGGTTCTTTTCCCGCGATAGACTGCGATATTGAAAGTTGCGTCATGCTACTCTTGCGGTAGTTATCACGCGTTCTTGTGAATATACCCCTAAGTGTTTAGCCAAGCAGCACATTATCCTGTGTGTTGTGCTGCCAGGGATTGAAGAGCTATAACAATTACTACACACTGGGTGTGAAGGAGAGTGGGAATAGTTTTATGGCTAAATAGTGTCTGTATTGTTTTATTAAGTTTATTAAATGGCAGGACTACCTTATAGTCTGTTTAACGTAGGTAAGCTCCGTGGTACACCCAACGCTAGAAAGGGCAAATTAGGTGCGGAAAGATCTCGCATGTGCATTACACCTAGCTAATTGCTGTAACTAGGGTTTGAATATGTACAGACACTAACGAAGCAGAAATACAAGCTTTGAGGCATGAGTGAACAAAAATGTTACTGGAGACTCTAAGCTGAACATCAGCATTGTGACACATCAGATGATAAGCAATGAGGTACAATATTTTCTCGTACAATGTAACCCAGTTTTTGCTAGCTTCTTGGTACACGCTTGTTACTATGGACACTTACACTTCACATGGCCTTTTGTGCAGCTATACAGAAAGGGAGAGCTATGAACTTTAGCTCTAATTTATTTTACGATTGATGCCCTTGTCGCGCTCAGATTTAAAATGTATTTGTATATTTTGCTGTAACCTTGTATGGCGCGAATTTGTCCCGTAAGGTGTTGAGCACTTTACAGGAGCGCCAAGTACATTACTCAAGGTCACATGTTTTAGGCACCAGGAAGATTAGGTGATCTGATCAGAATGACAGACTACTGAGCCGCCACCGAGACTCAAACCTGGTTCCCTAGTTCTAAAGTCTACAGCTCTGGCCATAGTGCCACATCCTTCCCAGAGTCCTCTGGGGGAAATACACTTCTCGTTATATGAGGAAAATATATAGATGGGTGCACTCCCAGGCACAGGACATGCTTTCAGTCCAGTGTAGCCTTGCAAAGGAATGGCCCTGTGATATTCATCATCTAAATCAAAAATGACTTTGTGCTCTGGCATTTGGGCAGCCATGCCAACAAGACTGCAATTACTTTTCGTAATAAGTGCCAGGTGAACAATTCATTAAAAACACGCCTTTTTCAAAGCCCCCCATGGGGGAATAACTAGGGGTGGGCGGAATTTGCAAAATCCACTTTCGCCAATTATCGCGAAAATGTTAAAAATTATCGCAAACACACGGAAATATCGCGAAGATGCGGAAGTTTTTTTCCCGCATGTTCGCGAGATTTTCTGCATGGTTGCGGCTCGCCAACTCACCCATGTGGTTGCTCGCGGGCATCTTGTTTTCAGTTGTCTCGCGGTGCATGATTGCGAGAAGAAAGACGTGATCGTGCGACGCATGACATCACTGCGGGCGCGAACTGTCGCGAGACAGCGCAAATGGCCAAAAACAATACAACATCTCATGGAGAACGCGACCGGATCAAGAAAACTTGTTGGCGAACGCAGGGATTCAGGCAAGGCGATCGCGCGTGCGCGAGAATGTATTATTTTACAGCACGAGCAAGAAACAAATTATCACCAAGCTGCAGAATGCAGAAATTTTGACATTTTCGCGCTCTCCGCGGAACGCGAAAATGTCAAATTATCGCAATTACCGCGAACGGAATGAAATTTTCGCCCAGGCCTAGGAATAACCTGCAGTTTCCAGGGGAGTAGCTATCAATAGTGCAGCAGGTACAAAGGCACCGGCGCCCAGAAGCCTTAGGGGCCCCCGCCCCTGCTCCTCAAATAAACCTATTTTTAGTTACTAGTGAAACTGAGGTAAAGAGGTCATTTTCTTTGTTTGGGGTCTGTGACAGTAATGTTCAAACCAGCACTGCTCTCTTCTTCCCCACTATTTCTATCTATACTTTCTCTCTCGTCGTATTCCCTTTCTTTGCGCTCTTTCATTCACCTAGATCTCGCTTGTCCTCCTTTCTTTCTCATTGCTCATTCCCTACACCGTGCCTACAACAATAAAGAGACTAGGGCGCCAGCAGGGTCTTCAAATCCTGGTTCCAAAGGCTCCAGCCCACCCCGGGAACAAATACCCGATAACATAAAGGACTGGTCCGACTAGTGCGGCGCCGTTGTCCGTATCAATGTTGAGCACAACACAGCCGGTGGGTACGTCAGCAGCCTCCTCGAATTAATGTTTGAGCAGTAGTGAGTCACAGATCATGTCAGGCACCAAATTTGCCTGCTGTAAAGTCAAAAGATAATGTTTTTCAATGCGCTGATTGAGGAAGTAGAGGCATGCGTTTTAATGTATTGTCCCCATTTAGGGTACATACCTTCCTCTCACCATATCTGGCTTATGGGACAGGGGTAGACACAGGCTGAACTCATCTAAAGGACGGCGGTTAGATGTACTAGGAGTGGAAGCGGAGCCCTACACGCAACATTTGTAAAGCCCACTCTGCACACGCTGAGCAGGGCGAACTCTGGAAGAGGCAGTCACCCTTGCCAAGCTGAGTCACCCTGGCCAGAAAGTGCAAATCACGTCAAGACTCGGGCTGGAGGGATGCACCAGCACTTAGTGAGTGGTGCCCCCGCATCCTTACACCAGCTGTAGTAAAGCCGGACCCTTCATCACTTTCTCTCTCTGAGGCTGTATCTACTATGAGTGGCGGTCACCCACCTCAGACCCCTGTTGGGAAGTTTGACACCACCATAGTGGGAAGTGGATAGCTGTGTGGAGTATGGGGCAGCAGCCGGAGGGCTGGGCTGCTCTTACCTGGCAGTCACCAACCTCATCCAACGCTTTATGCGGGGTCATCGTGGTCTGCGCGGTAACTCACCTCACAGGACTGGAGGAGGGGGCACCCTCAGACACTCCTTATATGACTGGTTCTGTTTCACCCCGGCCCAAAGCCTAATATGGAGAGATAGGGAAGACATTCTTGCCGGTGGCCAGCGGGAGAGGGAGTGCACAGGCTGTATAAAGACCTCACAGAACTCCTGGGGGCACTGGCCAGCCGAGCTGGAGAGCTAGCAATGCGCCCCATGCACCGCCCTGCCGGAGCTAGAAAGTAGCTGCCTAATGTAAGCCAGGCGTCAGTGGGACCCACGGAGGAGAAAAGGAGTAGAGATCGGCAGGGGCTGATGGGGGAGTGCATGTTTGTTTTTTACTAAGAATCTGGAAGAGTTTCTGGGGTTCATGCCATTAGAAAACAAGCGGCCGCCATTGTCCCAGCTGCGCACGTCGTCCTGTCTGCAGTAGGAAAAAAGAAAATAGTGCTCACAGACTAATAAACACGTATCGTGTAACAACAGGGGTAAAGGGGCCAGTAACCATGGGAGGTTGCAAATGAAGAAAAGGTGGTACTAAGGAGGGACTAACAAACCGATTACTGAATCAGAAGCCAGCATTTACGTAGGACAAAGACAGAAGCCAATAACAAATATGGGCGGAGAATGGGCGGGGCTTCTCTTTCATACTCCACTACAGCAGATTGCCAGAGCAGCGCATGCGCGCTGGCTCAGGCTCGACTTAAAAAATTGTAGTTTTGGACTTTGGACGGACTTTAAATTCCAAAGTCGAATTTAGACATAGTTTAATTTTAAAACCATCATGCAAGGCAAGCCTGGCATTAAAATGATATCAGGCACCATATCAATGCAGGTTTAAGTGCATTATGGTGCTGGGTCTCTAAACTTACATGCCCTACCATATACACAGGTGCTTATTTACAAGCCCTTTTTGCCGCCGGTACGTCACATTGTGTGACGCACCGGCGGCGCAACCTGCTGCCCGATATTTACAAGGACACATAAAGCCACCCTGCGTGGCTTTAAGTGTGCTTGTAAATATTGCACCTTCTCACGCAACACTTTGCGTGTAAGGGGCAACACCCATGCATTCTGATGCATTCCCAGATTTACTAGAAATTGTAGCCCTGGAAATGCGTCAGAATGCTAAGCCACCCCAGGGGTGGCGTAGCTAGGCACAATGAGGAGAATTGTATACATTTCTCCTCATTTATTTCCTCTTTCAATTTGTGCTCCTCTTTCAATTTGTGCTGCATTCTACAGCACTCATGGAAAGAGGAAATCACCTCAATTGATTGTTTTTGTGCAGGAAGTTGTCCCTTCCTGCACAAAAACAATCTCCCCATGACGCAGGCATCCTTGCATCATGGCGCAAGGGTGCCTGCACCGGTGCATGGCAGCCGATTGTGCTCCAGCACAGGGGAAAACATAGGGATGCGACATATTATTGTAAATATGTCGCATCCCTCTGCTTTGAAAGTGACTCAGTGCAGCGCGACCAAATGGCTCGCAGGATGCACTGAGTCACTTTCATTGTAAGTATGGCCCTAAAGACTTACAGGCAGGCTGCCCTTACCAATTAGAGTTATAACAAACAGCATATACCTTTAGGGGATAGAGCACTGGCACTTGTTAACAGAGCCCAGAGCACATTCAGAGTCAGTAGTAACCAGCATCAGTCCATAAATGGGGGGTGATTAGGGCAAAAAGGATTATTTTCTAACAGGAGACAGATGCTCTTTCTTTAGATAGTGAATAGTTTAATTCGAAACAAGGTCATCAACATTTATTGTGTTACAGGACCACATTTAACAGACTGGTGGCTGAGACATGTTGGCTTGATTCTAAGAGGATGTGTTTATTTTATCTGGGTCTTTAAAGTTAGTTAGATGTTTTGGCACAGGTGGTTAATCTTCCTATGAGAGGCTCATAGAATTAGCGGTTCATATGGATCATCATTTATCTAAAGGCAGTTCACAAAAGACAAAAGGCTTGATTACAATCTTGGTGGACAGGGTTACTCTGTCACAACCATGATGGATATCCTGTCTGCCAAATTACAATTCCATTATATCCTATGGAACTTGTAATACGGTGCACAGGATATCCGTCACATTTGTGACGGCGTATCCCATCTGCTAAAATCGTAATCCGGCCTCAAGTTTTTAGTAATCTGGCCAAAGAGAGATGAAAACAGCAAATAAGGAAACTAGTGAAGTTAGGGGGGTTAGGAAGGCCCACCTCTAAAGAAGAAAGAGAAAGAAGGGAGGTAAACAGGTATGTTTGTGTACTGAAAAAGATTAACATTTGGAGGAAGATAGTAGAATTATATTCAAGACATTAAAGACTCAAGCAGCAGGGACACTGCCTATTGATAGTTTACAGTCAAAACTTAATAACCAGACAGTGAAAGGAACTGTCGTGTCAAGTGAAAAAAAACATGAGACCTACCGGTGATATGCACGCTATATAAGATTCCCTGACTTGACTTAGTGAGATTTTGTATAAATATGATTTTCCTTGTGTGATTTGAAAATCATCAATAAAACTGATTTGACTGAAGCCTTTATGTTGGAGATAATAAGGCTTTACATAATTCTAATATTGTATTGGATGCTAGGATGGTTGAACTAAATTCTGATTATTCTCCGAAATGTTATCCAGCTTATGTGGTCTGGGGGCCTTGCAAGAGTGGGTATATTGCCAAAAGTTCAGTGTGATAGTTCGCTTCCCTCTTGTTAGCGGGAATTCAGTGATGTTTTTGCTCAGAAGAAAGCCATAAAGTTATACCAACATAGGGGCATATCAACAACAACCGGCGATAATTATCGCTGAGCGTACTTAGCGCTCGGATAATTATCGCCGGCTAGCGCCGATTTTTATCGCTGAGATAGCGTGCTATTAGCAACGCTTATCTCATCAGCGATAAAAATCCTAGCGCTAACTGGCTAACGTGAGATTATCGCTGGAAACCCAGTGATAATCTCACGTTAGCTAGTTGATAGGGACTCACAAACTTAGCCATGATATCCACCTTCCATAGGATATCATGGCTAAGTCAGTCCTGAAGCAAGCGTAAGGAAAGTAGCGATAACAGAGGTTATCGCTACTTTTCCTGACGCCATACTTCATAGCGTTAGGCTTGCTGATAGGAGAAATGTCGTTTAGCGACATTTCTCCTGTCATGCCAGGTCAGGAACGCCCACTTTGCATCTCATTAGAGATGCAAAGCTGGGCGTTAGGAATCCTGACGCTAAAGCAAGGTTTCACGCGTTAGCGTGACCTTGCTGATTAGGCGATAAAATTATCGCCGCTTTTCGGCCGAAAACGGCCGCAAATGCGGCGATAATTTTTTATCGCCTGCTTGTTGATATGCCCCATAGAAGTTATAATTGCAAGACTAATTTGGAACCAAGTACATCGATTCCTTGTGGTTGGCTATATGCACTTATTGAATCAGAAACTGAATCTCTTAGGCAATATTTTGATGAAAATTTAGCTAATGGCTTTATTAGAACTTCATAGTCTCCAGCTTCTTCACCATAATATTTTTGTACCCAAAAATTGGAGCGAGTTGATAACATGCATGAATTCTTGAGACCTGAAGAATTCCTTTTTTTAAACACAACCAAAACCCCATGTCAGCACTTTGTATCACATAGGATACCACAACAGTATACCCTGATAACTTCCCTATATGAACTCCTCCATCTCACCAGGCTGTCCCTCACAGACAAAGGGTATATCACATTCCCAATGCACAATAACCAGTGTATCCTCATTACGCTACTGGTGGGCCAATGTGAAGATCCCTCTAGCTCCCCTACATATGCCAGAGTTTTTTTTCACTTCTGGGGACATCCCCTACACTTGTAGACCTAATGCTCTGCCGCCCTGCACCAATCCATATCCCTTTGCCACTGTTGCTTAGTCGGTGGTTCGGCTGCCCCCCCACAAGTGTACAACATTACCTTTTGCGACTGTGAGTCCCAGTGTGGACAGGAGTCTGGGGAGCTTGCTCAGGTTTCCATCCTCCCAAACATTCAAGAGGCCTTGAGGCCAAAACCCATCCCCTGCCTAAGACCGTCCCAAACCCCAGCCAGAAGTCTCTCAACCTCGGTGATTCCCAAAGGGTGTGCAAGCAACCCCCTAATATTCACACCCCCTGTTACACCTATTGCCTGAAGCCCGCTCTATGCTGTGCTTAAGCACCCTCATGCTGTAGGATATATACAATAAGCACAACTGCACTAGTAAAAAGTGTGGTCTGATGGCCCCATCCCTAGGTGACCGAATTGCCTCTTCCCACTCCTCATCCTTCATGGCTCCCACATTTCCTTTGCGTGCCTCATGCAGCCTCACCAAGCGATCCGGGGTGTTGTGTATCAGTTTACTTTAGGTAAGGGAGATCGCACTATTGCACAGCTGTTCAGTCAATAACCTATCCTCTAGAGGCAAGGCCTCCTCCAATCACATATTTTGTTCTATGTGTACCCCTAGGGTATGCTGCAGCTGATGGTAATGGAGGAATTCCTTTGGTGTCAAGTCTCTCAGGCAACTAGGTTCCTGTCCCTCCACACATCTCCCAGAAGAGAGATCCCAATTAAGCTCCACTTAGAGCTTCCCTACCTCTGCTAGCGTGTCACTGTCCCAGAGCGGAGTCATTGACGTGGCCTGCAAACCAAAGAACCTAGTAGCCGCCCACCATACTAGGGCAGTTGCTCGCGTCAGTGTCATTAGAGATCTTCAACCTCCCCTGGAATATAGTACTCCCTGGCAACCCGCGAGCAAAATATTTTACAGTCCACCCATATCGAGGGCTCCTCCTGAGGGGCAAAAAAACCCACTCCTTAATAAGGATAAATTGAGAAGCCCAGTAATATTGTTCCACATCACAGCAGGCAATGCCCCCATATTACTACCCCCTCATGAGTTTAAGGAGTGCTATCCTAGCCAAACCCCCCTCTTCCCACCCCATCGCAGAGAAGCTGTTGCACCATCTGGTTAATCTTTCCAAAGTATTTAGGCAGAACCCAATATTGCACATTTTGTAACACATAGAGGAGTTTCTGCAGGGTCACCATTTTATACATGGCCGCCCTTCCCAAATGAGACAACGGGATCTTCTGCCAATGTTGTGCATTGGCTTTAAAGTGGTCCAGGATGGATTACTGATTAACTGAGAGAGAGAGTTTAGGCCACCTGCTTACATAAAGGCCGAGATACTTAAAGCCCACGTCCTCCACCGCTAGACCCTCTAGGGGGTGCCAATCTGTGGGGCAGGCACATAGGGGGTAAACAAGGGATTTCCCCCGATTGATTTGGAAGCCTAATTAAGGGAGAGTAGATTCAGATATTTTCACGTACAGGTGGAGATCATCAGCGTAAAGGGAGATTCTATTCTCCCAGTCCTATCCCCAATCCAGACAGCTAACTAGTGGGTCCACCCACGCCCAGTATGCCAGGGGCTCTAGTACTAGGGTGAATAACAGTGGTGACAGTGGGAACTTCTGCCAAGTGCTCAGTGTAGTACACGCTAAAAGTTTACCTGTGCTCACCCTCTGGTGGCTTGGCACAGAGCTATCAGTAAGGAGGAAATGTGTAAAGTATTGTTCACGCACACACACATACACACACACACACACGCATGCATGCACGCACGCACACATGCACACACACACACACACTAATACAGTGAAAAGACCACAAAAGTACTCCTCATCAGTTTACAAAAATAGGCAATATTTATCTGAGTAAAATAAGACCAAATCAATAAAAATCCAATCTACACAAGTCAAGATATACATTTTGCAAGGTTAAACTAAAATGCAGTACTTACAAATCTGTAGCTCCAACTGGGGCTATCTGGTCGCACTTGACTGGCAAATCCAAAAGTTCAGTCCAACCGCGATGGAGCGCAGGACGGTTTCAGAAGTCATGCAGACTCGCTGACAGTACCTGAGATGCGTCCAAGATCATAGATGATGCGTTGTGCAAGGAAGAGGATGCGTCGCTGTCAAAGGTGATGCACCATTTCCAAAGCTGGGGAACACTGTGGATACGTAGATGTCAAGAAGTAATGTGCATTGGGATGATGCGTCTTTGTGTCACTGGCTGTAGGCGAAGCGTACGGCACAAGGTGATGCAGAGGCGCTACTCGGCAAAGTCAGTGCTGCATTGAAGATCGCGGGTGATGTGTCACGTAGTCGATGAGCGATGTCCGCTGCTTACGTGCAGGTAGAGGCAATGCGTCGATGTCGTAGGGGAATGCACCAGTTCTGATTGGCACAAAATCTTTGATGCTTTGGTTTCTTGGGTTGCAGCAACAAACACTCACTTAACACTCACTTCCAAAGGCCCAAGACTGGTTTTGGCACTACTTGGCAGAGTAGGACTCATCGCAGAGGAGCTCAGGTGCTGGTAGAAAGATGAAGGCAAAGCCTTTGATATCCCTGATTCTTCAGAAAACACGAGGCAAGCCAAAAAGCCCTTGGATAAACTTTTGAGTTGCAGGATGTAGAGAGTCATGTCCAATGCTCTCATTCACAGGCAAGAAACAGCAGGCCAACATAGCAAAGCAAGCAGCAAAGGGGCAGTCCTTCCTGGCAGTACAACAGCACTTCTTCCTGGTAGAATGTCCTCAGTTCCAGAAGTGTTCTAAAAACATGGGGAGATATTTACAATAAAATATCGAAGCTCGGTGTTATGCCAAAATTGTTAATGCCACACTTTGCCATTTTTTTAACACAGGGATGTGTCAAATTTACAGAAATTCTGCGCACCCTTGCATTTCTCCTAGCAATGGCGCTAGAAAAGCTGCCAAGCATAGGCACTCTTGCGCCATGTTGCAGGGGTGATTGTTTATGTGCAGGAAGGAACACCTTCATGCACATAAACAATCTTTAAAGGCGATTTTGTGTTTCTACGTGTACTGCAGAATGCAGCACACATTAAAAGAGCAAAATACGAGCAAACTACGAGGAGAAATTAATAATTTCTCCTTGTATCACCAGTCGAAGACCAGGTATACCCATTCTTGTAAACATGGGGCAGCATCAAAAATCAATAGGTGTGGAACGCCCACTGCAACACCCATTGCATTTACCTTTCAAGATAAGTGAAGCGTGAAAAGGGGCCTTATACACATGGTGGCGTTAAGCCACGTTAAGTGGCTTAATGCCACTTTGTGAATAAGGAGAAGGAGAAATTGCCACCAGAATGTCAATAAAAGTGACTTTCTGGTGGCGACACTGCATTGTGAATGTGCCCCATGGTGTCAGGGGTCCAGTACTTATACCAATTTTAGCCTTTGACTAAGGGAGTCTTCAAAGAAAGGTCTTTGTACGGCACAAGACCCTGCCCTGGCTCCAGGCTCACTAAAGGGGCATATGCAGCCCTTTGTGTGGGGACAGGCACTGTCCTATTCAGGTGCAGGTTTCAGCTCCTTCCTCTCACTCTAGCTCAGGAAGACCCATTAGCCTGGTGATGGGCTATCAGGTTGTGCGTGGCATACCTTAGCTCCCTTCATGTGTGACTGTCTAGAGGGAATGCACAAAGCAAAGTTGTCACCCAGTCATGTATTCCAGAGACAGGCAGAAGACACTGAGGGTTTAAGTAAGAAAATGCCATCTTTCAAAAAGTGGTATTTTTAGACCTGCAATTTAAAAACCCAATTTCACTCAAAGATTAGAGACACCAAGCTTACTTTTCCTATCTTTTCCCAATTGAAAGTTACACTTATAAAATGTTACAAGGCAGCTCCAATGTTCCCCTATGGGAGAGATAGTCCTTGCAGTAGTGAAATGTGAATGTAAGAGTATTTAACTGTTGCTCTTATATTTATCTACCTTGAAAAAAACTTAAAGACAGGTGGCGTTTGGCAAAACTGGAACAGTTGGTTTAATTAAAAGCAGCGGTCGGGAGAGCAGGCAACAGAGTAGGGGTCTGAAGACTGTCTAAAAGCTCATTGGTTTCAGGCATCATTGTATACTTTACATGAAGCATCATTAAACGATTCATACATTCCTTTTGAGATTGAAATCTGGGCCTAGTCACAGGTTCAAAAATCTGGTCGTTTGATAAGAGGCACCAGGGGGCCTCAACCTTGCGTGGACACCATGCAAGGCCAGTGGGTACGTGTCCAGATGTCTGGCATGGGCAGCTTGTGATCACTGCGTGTAGTGTGCGTGCTGTGTTCTGATTGGCTATGTGTACCTTAGTGTGGCATATGACTTTATGGTATTTTTGGGAACATGCCCCTCTCCGGCCATACATGTATCATTGGGGCCAATCTCCTGAGACCATTGTGGTGTTGAAGCCTATTAATGCGAATGTTCTAGGTTTTCCTGTTCGCACGCTTGTCAAAGGGTTATGTGTCCACCCACCTGTGATCCGTCAATCAGTTGCTTCAGGCCTAGGTTGGAGGGCCTGCCTGACCACATATTTCTGACTCGTGGTTGAGGTGGAGGTCATAGCCTGTGAATTCAACAACTGAGTTGCGAGTTCGTTATTATACGTATATATCATGGTGTTCATCAACATCGTATTTATCAATATTAAAATTCCCCCCTCTATTTGATTTTTCAACTACACCAATTACCCCATACTTTATGACAGTCACATTGTTTGAGATTTGGTGTGTTTCTGTTGTGTCTGTAACTACCTCCCTAGTTACTTGCATTCTATCAAATTTGAGAACTGTGTTTTTACAGCAGGAAACCCCCACTTGTAGAGCCCACACAAAAACAGTACAAAATGAGAATAGTGAACAATGAAATGCTCAGTCTGTTCACCCACCTGGGGAGCCAGGAAAACTTATATAAAAAAAACAGTCCTGCTTAGGGGCACCTTCCTCCTTCTTCATGTCAGCCTGTAGTTGATGCAGTGCTTGGATGGCAGTAGTCAGTGTCCCATTGTCCATATCAATCAATCAATAAAACTTTATTTCGGTTTTGATTCCAACCATAAAAGTATACATATAAACATCACAGTTAGGAAGAAAAGCAGATCTGTAATTCCGTGCAATAAATTCATAGTTGATAAAGTGCAAATGGCGCAAGGCATAGTATAGTCCATATAGGTTCCTGAGATAAATGAGGCAGAGAAACAGCCTCATTGGTCCAAACAGTTTCTCAATTTAACAGACAATTTTAAAAATTCAATTACATGGAGAACACTGTCATTGTGCAAAGGTTGTAAATACATAAGTGCTGGTCTGATCTGGTTAAAATTAAGTTTCTTTAAAAGAGCTACCAGATGGAGTTTGCGCGGGTATTCATAAAATTTACATAAAAATATAAAATGCAGCATATCCTGTGGAGACTTTCCGTCGCAGCCACAGGGAGCTGCAGCCTTGTTAAAAATATCTTTTTTTAGGTCTAGTTAACAAATGATGAAAGATATTTAACCTAAACCTTGTCAGCAAGAACTTCTCCTGGGAACTAAATGAGCCCATCAAATATGGCTCCATTGTCTCGCAGGTTTTTAACATGACGTATTTCCTGATATTGGGTTTCAGGAGCTCCTCTCCCTCTCGTTGAACCCTTCTGCCCATATAAAAGGCACTCTTAATTGCCTTCACATCCCCTTTTACAATCCCGCTTGGATTTTCAAACAACTCCAGACACCCAAGTCGAGAAAAACAGGATTTCAAATATTTTAACCAGGGGGTGCACATTGCCTTATCATGGGACAAAAGGTCTAGCACAATCAAGTGGGTTAGTGGAATGTCCTGATTCAACCACAGTTTTGCTCAACAAGTCAAAGGGCGTAGAGAAAAGATGTCACATAAATATTGTGCCCCCAATTCTTCATGTACTGCCAAGTTAGATGTGCCAATTGGAACACATAGAAGACGCTTCATAAAAGCATTTTCAGCCACCTGTAGCTGTTCACCAGCCACATAGCCCCATAATTCACTGCCGTAGACAGCAGTTGCCACTGATTTTGCATTATAAAGTTTCATCATGGCATTGTTGGGCTTGTTCCCCAATTTTGTTGCAAAGTTAAAAATAGTAGCATTAACCCTTGCCAGTTCCCCTTTCTTTTTGGCCAAGTGGGGGCCCCAACTTAATTTAGTATCAAAAAAGACCCCCAGATACGAGAACGATTTTTGGCTGTAGGCCCACTTGCATAATAAATGATTCAGAATTGTTGACCATTAGGTCTCTGTCTGTCATAAACAATTTAAAAGCATTTAATAAGGCTTGGAGACCCTTCTCGGTTCTAGAGATTAAAACCGCATCATCTGCATATAAAAGAACAGGAATACCCCGCCTACCAACTCTGGGACAGTCAGCCTGTACCTTTTGTAAAACGGTATCTAACTCGTTAACATAAAAATTAAAAAGAAAGGGGGCAAGAATACAGCCTTGTCGCACACCCTTCTTAATGTCCAAATTGCCAGTGGTACACAGATCCGACGAGTACCTAACATTAGCGCTAGTGTTACTGTGTAGGTCTACCAAAAAATTAACGATCCCACTATCCACACCCTTCTCCCTCATGGACTGCCACAGCCTTCCCCTGTTAACACAGTCGAAGGCTGATGACAGATCCATGAAGGCAAGATGGACAGTGCCCTTCTGAACAACAGTGTATTTACTTAATATTAAGAAAAGATTAAGGCACTGGGTTATAGTGGAACGACCACTGCAGAAGCCAGACTGGGAAATAGGCATGATGTTATGTTCAAGCGCCCAGTTTGACAATCTCTGCAACAAGATTCTCCCCACAATTTTAACCATAGAGTCAATTAATGAAATTGGCCAGTAACAAAAGGGACTTCCCCTATCCCCCTTCTTAAAGACAGGGACAATCGTTGAAACTCCCCATGAAGGGGGACAGCCAATTTCAGCAGCAGCGTTAAAAACAGACTCTAAAATGGGAGCCCAAAAACTAGGTTCAGACTTATGTAAATCTGGTGGGATCCCATCAGGGCCAGGAGCTTTCCTGGCTGTTAGTCCCACTATGCCCTCCATAACTTCGCCTCTATCAAATGTAATAATTCCACCATTATTACCAGGGAGCAGATTTACATTTTCAATCACCACACAACTATTCAAATGTTTGAAGTGTGATTCCCATTCTTCCTTTTTTATGCAGCATTCTAGACCATCACCCGGATCCTGGACCAAAAATGTTTTTTTTACTAGCGTCCAGAATCTAGAGCTACATTTTAAAGTAGAGGGATCGAGAATCTCATCCCAGGCCTCCGCTCTTAACAACTCCTTGCGTGAAGCAATGGCAGACTTATATTCTTTACGACACAACTTAACATTCGTATTTATTCTTGGATTAGCTGCCAAGGCTATCCTTAGATTACGTGCTGCCTTAGAGCAAGCATGATTAAACCATCTCGGGCCCTTATTCTCTATGGTCTTTACTGGGACCGTCATCAACTCAGACACCTTCTCCGTCAAGCTTTGAAAAGCACTAAGAACCTGATTTGGGTCTGCCCCTTCTTCAATACAGTTCTTAATGTCCTGCGTGCAGTTCTCCCTAATATATATATTTTTTTTTTTGTCACTTCAAATAATCTTTATTTTCGATCATTTAGATCATCAAAGATATAAATACTTTAACAATTATTAAAATTTAGGAGTTTCCGATATATATATTTTTATATAATAGGTCAGGAGTAATCATTGACCATCTTAGGCGCCGTCTCCCATCGATTGTGCTCAACCTGCCATTGAAGCATTTCCGATCTTATTTAATCATCCAGGGACCCTTCAAGTGAACAGTTAGTAGATTATGATCACTGAATTCACTTTGTTCGATAGTAAAAGAGTCCACAAATGACTGCATAGGCAAAGAGAGTAACACATAATCAATACAAGTACCCCTCCCATGGCCTTTAAAAGTTGGGGTATCAAAACACTTTGTGGGATCCCTCAAGGCCATAGCCAAAGAAAGATCTAAACAGCTCAATAAGTCATTAAAGAATTCCCCTTCTATCGTATGTTCCAAATGCAAACCGCCAAGGCGGTCACACTGCAAATCCATTAAACATTTCGACAGGGGATCACCGCAAGGATGAACATTAAAATCTCCCATGATTATAAGGTTATGGAGGCATTCCCTCAATGAAGAGTTAATAAATTCATTTAGAACAAATATTTGGTTAGAACCCGTGTTGGCATTGACAGCATTATAAAAATTGACCAAACCAGCCAGACAATTTTCTCCATTCAATACTAAGCATATAAATCCAGTATTTGCTGTTAAAATTCTACTAATTTTGCAGGATAGTGTAACGGAAATAAAAATCACCAGTCCCCCCTTAGGCCTACCTCTACTTGATGCTATTGCAGGAACATAAAAGGCCTTATACCCTTGAAGGAACAAATCACATTCCACTGACCATGTCTCCTGCAGACAGATGATCATAAATTGCTTAATATACAGAATCCAATTATCAACCGTCATCTTCGATGCCAAGCCTACGATGTTCCAGGAAATAACATTATTACAACTAGCTTTAACCTGTATGGTCTTAATGGGTGATATCTCAGCTGATGTTACATTACCCAGACCCACAGACACCTCACGTCAGTCGCATGCCTCCAAGCCAGATGGCATCATATCTATTCTGTATGTACACGTTAAACCCATTATTGCAATGGCCAGCAAAATTAAGTCTATTTTGTGTTTCTACAGAGAGCCCATACCCACCTTGATTAATATTGTACACATATGGTGCATCCAGGGCAGGGCTCTGAATTGAATTTGCTGGCCTAATTCTCATTTGAAGGCGTGGATATTTATTCAGATGTGCATAGAAATAGCCCAGTGGACGAACACATATACTATTCATATTGCACAATAATAAGGATGCTCTTAATAAAATTGTTGCCACGTGGTGGGGATGCTTAAAATTGAAAACAATACAATCCCCACTGCTTAATTTTCTGGACGGACCAACCCAATTCACCCTCCTTACTGCTATTATCTGGTCCGAATATGCAACAGGAAAACTACAGTTTTTGCCGAGCCATGCAACGGTTTTGTTCTTTAATGAGGTGTGGGATTCCCCATATGGTAAAGCTAGATGGTCATCACAAGGTGGAACATTAGACAGCACCACCACGTATGGTGCGCACTCAGGAGGGAGATTAAGATAGCGGCTATTCCTCATATGCCTGGAATCATGTCTACCCTCCAGAGCTATTGTGGGACATGTAGACTGGGGAGGTATGGCTAGTGTCACAGGAGGAACTGTTACTGCTGCAGCGATATGCTGAGAAAGCCGCTGTGCATTCCCTATCGTGATTTCCTGCCCCTTATCCACAACCTTAGCTCCAGCCATAATAGCTGGTGCCAAGTGTGTAGTTAACATACCACCAAGTCTATCTACTTCCAATGCCAAAATGTCAAGCTTAGTTGTCAAAGGTCTAAACATCTCCTCTAGTTTAGCCTCTAACTTTACTTCCAAGGTGTTAATCAGTAAAGTAAATTGCTCTAGATTAATATTGGCATCGCCCTCACTATTTCTACTAAGAGTAGAGGATTTTGAGCCATTACAAACTGGCTGAATTGAATCAGATCGTTTTTAGGTCTCGGCTAGCGAAGGCTGCGCTTGCGCAGTCTCGCTCGCGAGATTTAATGACTTGGAGAAGAGGGGCTTGAACCCGCCCCTCTTCTCCCCTGTTCTCCATTGGCTGGCCTCTTGAATGCTGGCCAGCCATTGGAGAAGAGGTCCGCCATTCTGATCAGGCCCCGTCCTTTTCGGATCGGGGGGCGTGTTTTTTGCAGAAAGTCTAATTATCTCCTCCAGCCAATGGCAAGAGGAGAGAAAAGACAAACACGCCCCCGAATCCGAAAATGCCGCTGCCTTTCTCCGAGGCATTTCTGCTTCGCCTCGGAGAAAGGCAGTCGTGTGCCTGTCCTCTCCCCCTGCTGTCGGCTCCCGTGGAGACCTCTTTGGGGCATTCTATTGGACCGCTGTTGCCATGGTAAAGTCTTGCGCTGACCCCTGCACCGGGTGTGTAATTACTATTCACCAGCTGTTCCCGGCTGTCGTCTCCCTCTGGAGCTTCGCTCATCTTAGGGGCCTAAAATCCCTCGCTCTATATCATTCTTTGGATGAGTGTGCCTCGCCTCGCTAATGACGGCTGAATCCCCGCCGCTAATGGAGCGGGCTGCCTGGACGCCCCGCACCGGGGGCGCCAGGTCAGGCCAGGAGCGCCGCCGTGACTGCTACCGGATCCGAGCACCACGCACCGGTAATGACGGCCTTTCAGACTCAAAAGCAGCAATCTGCTCTGTAAATTGTACCACCTCGGCCTGCAAATGGATGGAGCCTAATGGACTGACCTTTCATTAGGCACATGTTTGGGTTGGTGCGGCGCTCCTTCTGCGAACACATAAACGCATTAGGGCTTTTCACCCCCTTCATTTTTCAAATTAAATTTTACATGCCTCCATTAATCACGCGCAAAGTATCGTGTCACATTGTTTACGTTCTTTTTGCAACGAATCGGGGAAGGGTCTTACCGTGATTGTTGTTTTTTTTATGTTTGATTGACAGGTTTTGAACCAATCGGTGCAGTGCTCTCTTTCTGACCCCTTCTGTGGAGAGGGGCGGGTGTTTGCCTGCAGTTCTGTTGTGGGAGGCGGTCTCTGTTTCTTCTGCTGCTGCTTGTGAAGGGCATCGAACCGGTCGCTGTTAAACGAAGGTGGGGTCTTTGACTGAGGGTGCAGAGGGTCCTCAGCGTCTGTTCAAACATTCGAGGATGCTTTTCCACTAAAAAAAAACTGTCCGCCGTTCCATTAGGCAGGTCTTGGCTGCTAAGGAATGGGAGGTTGTTTAGACCGCGCACGCATCCTTGGTGCCATTTCTTCAGATTTCGTGTGTGCACTATACAAATGCCCTCCCGCTTTCCTGTCACCAGCACACCAGCACACCAACCGGAGTACACCTCAGTGAGGTTGTGTGCTGTACGCAGTTATGCAGTTGGAGAATTAAAATATTTTAAACAAGGCATGTGCAGGGTCCTCCGCCCAACCCTGCCCCCACCCCCAAGTTCAGGCTGGGCCTCACGCTTCGCTTGTGTGGGGGAGGGGTCTTTCCTGCGCTGCCTTTGCTGGGTGCTAAGCTGCTGGCAGCTGCATTGAGCGTGGAATTTGTCAGGACACCTAACGTGGCGAGGTCCATGACATTTTTCGGTAGGCAAGGTTTTTTTGTAGCGTGCTCTTAATAGGGATGGCCGCGCTTATGGAATGTCTGCGTGCAGTGACTGTGCTGATCTCAGAACCCTAACCTACCTCGAGCGGTCTGTGTTCAGCCCCTCCTCCACAGAAATTTCCCTGCAGGAGCCGGGCCGTGTCTCCTCTTCGTTCAAAGATCAAAATTCTCTGCAGATTCCTTCATGTGCAGAACAACATTTGCATTTAAAACGCCCCCTGGGGAGTATTTGCATTCCTTTTCTTACTTAAGTGTTCAGAGATTTAATGATTGGGTCTCTACTGCATCCCTCCTCGGCGCCTCTTATGGTCCAGAATCTCAGAAGATAGTTGTATTTTAGGAGGCAGTATCGAGAAGGCGGGAAACGGCAGGAATACATACATAATACAAGCGATGCAATAGCACTGCCCATTCCTGTGAGGAAGATGGGAGGAGGGCAGGGGGTTGATGGGGTGCTAACAATAATGCTGAGGTACATTAAGGGATGATTACTAATTATTTAATGGGACTCAATTGAAACCAGGTGGGGTGGACAAGTTGGTGTTTGCATAGCATTACGTCAGGCAGTTCCCTGCTGAGGCCCTCAGAATATTTGCCGGCCTGGGCTCAGCTCACTCATGCTGAAGGTGGGTCCTGGGCGTAAGGCAGCGCTGTAGTTAAGGCGGCAGCCCTTCAGGGGTCCCATTCATCTTAAGACCAATGAATATCAAAGCGACGTGGGAGACTAAGTGTCTTCTCCCTCTTCGCATTCTGGAGGGAGGGGGGCATAATTTTATGTTACAACACTGCTATTTTCCCTGGTGTATGCTTGGAGACACTGCCACATCTATTTACTAGGGCACTAGTGACCAATGTGTCAACAACGGCTCTAGTTTTCCACCATGAAGCAGCATACAATGGTAATACCACCCAGGACATTTATTACCTTGGCTGTGTATTTCTGCTAGGTTTAGAGCTCACGTTTAAACGAGATTTAGACTCATGATTCTGATCCAGCGGGATACCAACCTCAGGTTCTGTGTGGGTGGCTCTGTGTGGGTGGGTGGCTCTGTGTGGGTGGGTGGCTCTGTGTGGGTGGGTGGCTCTGTGTGGGTGGGTGGCTCTGTGTGTGGGTGAAAATGCAATAGGTCTCGCATTTGAGTGATTAAGCTATTGACATTGTAAATAACAATGCCGTTTCTTTAAATGTTTTAAAAACAAAAATATAAATAAAAATAATGTCATGAGCAATGCCAATAGCTCTAACTTTAACAATGCCGAGACCATTGCATTGTAAATGCTTGTTTATTATGCTTCCCAGCCCGTTTCATTTGTGCTTTCCTACAGGATCTCACCGGCCTTGGGACTGATGGTATCTCCTCTATTTCCTCAATCGAGGTGTCCATCGGTTCTACATGTGGATCTGCATGCACCTGGGCAACAACCGGTATCTCAGCCCTCTCTCTAGTGTCCAGGTTAATCCCCCCATCCATGACGTCGACCGGCAAGGGCATAACTTCCTCTACCACTAAAGTGCTCCCCAATCCCAAAGAGGTCCTACGATCGTTATTTATGCGATTTACTTTTTGCACCAAGTAATTATCCAAGGTCCCCAGCACGGGAGCGGTTTTAACTGGTTTCAATTTTGACATTATATCGAATATATCACATTTAACTTAATACACAAAACAGATGACACTATACATTGAACAACAGGTAAAACAGGTAGAGTCTCTCTTTACGAGTGAAGTCCGGCACTGCAAACCCAGAGTCTCCGGCCCAGTCCAGTCTCTTCAGGCCATTGTCCATATAATTTCCAGAGATACAAGTACAGCAGGACGCACTGATCTTGGTACACACTCCTCCCTCTATCGCAGTCATCAAGTCCAAAATGTATCGATGTTGCATCACCTTGAGAAGGATGGCTCTTAGTTCCTCCTTGATAGCATTTAGGCTGAGCTCAGTATTGTTGATCATCTTCAGTAACTCCCACCTGGTTATTTGTAAAGAGTGGGCGTTCGCCTTTGTTTGCAGGGTGAAGAAGGGCATGGACACTCCAGAGTTTACTTGAGTGTCAGAAAACAGTCAAACTTCTTCCGGAATGTCCTTAAACTGAACCCAGCCAAGTAATCATCAGTTATTTTTCTTGAGCCTGATACAAGAAAGTTGTTTTTTTCTGCAGCGGATGTTGGAACAACTTGGATAGATATTCTCCAGGAATGACCAGGGTCAGGGTGTATGGTTATGAGGGTGCAGAGGTCCCACCACCCGGGGACCAGTTGAGTGTAGACAAACTTGCCACACTGAAAAAAAATTCTAATGACAGCTCAATACACAAAACATTAAACATCAGATTTTCTTTAGTGGTTTTATTTTCTGCCTTTTGGCCACTGTCTGTTGGATAACACATGTTTCATTGCAGTGGGAGTCCCTATGACTGCATCAGGGATAAAAAAAACCTGAAAATATTTCGATTATAAGAACAACAACAATACATATATGTTGTTCCACAACAATATTATGGGGACACAAGTGCACTTGCATCACATTGAGACTTATAATTTGGCATACAAGTGGAAACCCATGCAGATTGGTTTCTAAATAATTAGAACAATTCATATCAAATTATAAAATGCTGAATATAAAATTGTAGTTATTTGCGTAGCAGTATAACCATCCCATATCAAGCCGTACTGTATAGAATGCATATAAGACTGCAGTACAATTAAAATGTTGCTTGTGGGTATAGTCAGTGTGTAAGGCGCAATTCAGCTACCTATCACAACAAGGGGGCTTGTGAAATTAAAGCCAAATTGCCAAACCATCAATCCATCGCAAAGCGTGGCAACCTTAGGACCCCTCAAGTGCACTCACTAAGTAAAAATGCATCTAACATCTAAAGTGTTGTTCCCAATGTAAGCGCCCCAAAATACACAAGGATCTACCCTTTCCACCAGGGAGGCCCATTGTGCCCAGGATTGGTGGTCGTACGGAACGATTATCTAAATTCGTAGATATGTTTCTGCAGCTCTTTGTGTCGAGTCTTTCCTCATTTATCAAGGACACCCAGCACATATTTAGTGTGCTGAGCGTTGCTATCTGGGAACCTGGGATGTTTATGGTGACACTGGATGTTGTGTCTTTGTACAGGAGTATAAAACATGATATGGGTATGAGAGCACTGCAACATATATTAGATCTGCCATATTGTGGAAACACACAGAAATTTTACCAGCTATTTCTGAACTGATTTTAAACAATAATGTGGCAATGGGCTCTAGATTCTCTCCTTCCTATGCAAACCTCTAATGGGGCAGTTGGAGGAGGAGTTGATCTGGGACCCGGGTGGCATCAAATGGAATGAATCCATTTTGAATCCGTTTTGTTCTGGGGCGCTATATTGAAGATTGTTTTATGATACGGACAGGCACTAAACAACAACTAAATTAGTTTTGTGATTATCTTAATATGATTAATTCAAATATTAGATTCACAGGTCAACACAGATTTAAAATCCGACTTTTCCATTGCAGAGAATTTTAAATTGCAATTCATTTGAGTCCAAACAGAATATCTCTATCCGCTCCCACCCCAAAGTTAGCATTTATTACATTTAATGACATACCTCAATCTTAGCTAATGGGAGAGAAAGGCCTACCGCAGTGAAAAACGGCTCTAGGAGTTTTTAACCACTAGGACATGTAAAATTTAAACTCACAAGCCATACCTTTTAAATACATTGCACCCTGCCCTCTGAGCCTTTATAACCTACCTTATAGGTGACTTATATGTAATAAACAGGAAGCTTTAGACCTGGCAAAAAGTTTATTTTGCCAGGTTGAAATTACATTTTAAAACTGCCCTACAGGCTGCAGTGTCCGGTCTGAGACATGTTTTAAAATGCTACTTTAGTGGGTGGAACAATGAGTTCTGCAGGCATTTAATTTACTGGCTCTGGGTACCTGTACTACCATATACTAGGGACTTACAAGTAAATTAAATATGTCAATAAGGTGGAAGCCAGTTCTACCATGTTTTAGGGAGAAGGCACAAGTACTTTAGCACTGGTTAGCAGTGGTAAAGTGCACAGGGTACTAAAGCCAACAAAACAAGTCCAGCATAACAGGAGGGGTGAAGGCAAAATGTTTGGGGTAATACCACAACAAGGATTTCAGGTCTAACATTAGACATTGCCTGAAGATATGAATGCTCTTTACTTCACATTAATTGCACTTTGGGCAAGCCAATGTGCATCTGACTTTTAATTTCGCAATCTTGCCGGGTGTCCAGAATAGCCTGTGAATAGTAAAGAAATGGTTCAGCCTGAGATACACAGCTTTCACCGTATTATAAAGATCTGTAGATACTTGCCAGATGCTCTCTCTTTCTAGTTTGGCAAGCATCTTTACCAGATCTTCAGTGAGTGCATGTGAGAAGTTGGGTTGTTGGCTGACTGGGATCTAAGCCCTGGTCAAGCAACAGCCACACGTCCTTATAGGGTAAACCACAAAAAACACCTAAATTAACCTGTTCTTAACCCTGGGTAGCTTGGCACAAAAGAAGTCAGGCTTAACTTAGAGAGGCTTAACTTAGAAAGTATTTATGCAGCAGACATACAGTAATAAAGTGATAACACAGCACAAGGAAAATCACAAACCAATTTAGAAAACTAGAATACATTTTGATAAATTCTTTTACACCAAAATGACAAAAATCCAAACAGTAGAATGAGGAGTTATGATTTTTTTAAAGGTTCAAGTGAAACCTAGCGCCTAAAAGGTCAAAGTGCCAACCGCGGACATCTTGTCACGCGAGACCGGGTCAAAGTCGAAAGTTAAGGCTGACCATGACGGAGCGCGGTTCAGATACAAGTAGTGGATTGGGGCTGGCCAGCGCTTAGCTTAGGACTTAGAAAAATCATCTTGAGGTAAAATGTCTAAGAAGGTGAAGTTCAGTGAAGCAAGGCTGTAGGAGTTGTCCAAGGAGGGAGCATAGTAGTCAGATTGCAGTGGGTCGAAGCTGTGGTATAGATTTCTACATTAAGACTAAGGGCCTTATTACAAGTTTGGCAGTCTGACTAAAGTAGGACCGGGTCCGCCCCTGCAAGCAGCCCGCAGCCCTGGAGTCCCAAAAACTGCCATATTATGAATTGACCATGGGGCTGGCGTGGTGGAGGTGGGGATCTTGAGGCTGTGGTGAGTATTTTTCACAAACATATGGATGCCTGTGTGTGCATTTTGACTACAGGTGTGTCGAATGCACACATATGCATGATATGTGTGGAAAAATACCTTACACCCATTACCAAGGTTCAGCCCATATGTGGGCAGTCCTGGCAATGGGTATATGGTTCAAAAGGGACGTATCTGAAGATCCCTGCAAATTGGTTCATAATCCTTGGAGTGAAGATCCTGCTGTGAAGAGGGGATCTGGAGAATGGGATCCACATCAAAATCTGCCTGGAAGAAGACGAAAGGGGTGAATACGCACCCCAAACCCTTCGTCACTGCTACTGTGAAGCAGACAGTTGGACTGCCATGATCCGCTCAAGGAACAAGCAACTTGTAATACTGACAACGGTGCTGCTCCTCTGTGCCTCCCTGTGGCGGCTGCCTTTCCCCGACCACCAACCTGGTGGTCTGTGGTCTACTGGCAGTCTTGGTAGACCTGTGCAGGTCTTTATAAGGCTGATTCGCCCAATTCGTAATACAGCAGTCAGACCGCTGAGCTCACCTCGCTCGGACCACCACAGCCAATACAGCGGTCCATGGGACCGCCAAGCTCATAAGAAGGACTTAAGTCTCCAAAATGGAAGTCAAAAATCTCCAGCAGGACGAGGTGGAGGGCTGTAGATGAAGACAGTTCCATTATGTCGTATACCCTTTGGCAAAGGACCACTGAAACAGATTTGCTGCTGTGGATAAGAAAGTAGCTCTCAACAAGAGGTCCTCAAGCTAGCCCTTGGAGTCACTTCTGTTAGTCCTGGGTGCAGGTGAAGATTCAGCGTTCCAGGCAGCCTCCAGGCAGCAAAGCAGGCCTTCCAGGTACATCAGCAATCTGGCATAGCAGGTCACAGCAGCAAGCAATCCTCTGAGAGTCCTCCCGCATGTACAAAAGTCAACTGAAGAGTGGGTCTGAAGGTCCTATTTTTATACCCTTTATACCCTGGTGCCCTGGTTCTGGAAGGTGGGAGGTTTGAAGTGCATGGACTTTCCTGCCTCCCCTGCCCCAGCCTGGCTGTAGTGACAATACAGGGTTGTTTGGCCCTTTGTGCCAAGGCATCCTGCCAGCAGATGCCTCATCGAGGCACACCTAATCCTTCTATTGTGTGACTGTCTGGGAGGAATTCACAAAGTCTAACTGTCAGCTACACCCAGTCATGTGACCTAAGACAGTCTGCAGGGCAGAAAAATGCCAACTTGACTTTATCATTAAAGAAGGTTTGTCATTACAAATTCACAGGTACCAAACATGTTATATCTACAACCTCCCAATTAGGAATTACAGCTAATTAAATGTAATAAGGAATCCCCAATGTTATCCTATGGGAGGATTAGGCCTAACAGTAGTAAAACAAATTTTGGAGTTTTTCACTACAAATACATGTAACACTTAAAAGTACACGGTCAACCTTTTAATTACACAACACCCTCCCCTATGGGCTACCTAGGGTTTACTTTAGGGGTGTCTTATATGTAATACAAGGAGAGTTTAAGGTTTGACAATGGGGTTTAAATGCCATGTTAACATGGCAGTGCAACACTGCATTCAGGCTGCAATGGCAAACCTAGGGAATGTTTTGGAGAGCTACTTAAGTGGGTGGCATAATAAGTGCCACAGGCCCACTGGTACCATTTAATTTACAGGCCCTGGGTATACGGCATACCTCTCTGCAGGGGGCTTAGAAGTAAATTAAATATGCCAATTAGATATATGCCAATCAGACCTTGTTAAGGGGAGTGAACACAAGCACTTTAGCACTGGTTAGAAATGGCAAAGTGCACAGAACCTTATGGTCAAGAAAAATGAAATCTAGCAAAAATTGGAGGCAAGTAGGCAAAACATATGGGGGAAGACCACCCTAAGGCTGACAGGTCTAACAGTGCATCATTTGTGACACTGCCTTTTCACGAAATAGGTTTTACCAAATGGTGGTTTCCTTTGAGTAATTATTTGGAGTAGTAATTAAATCATTCTTTACTTGTGTGTATTGTCTACCCCACCCTATTGCTGCGCCTCTTGCGTTGTTCTTCGCTGAGGCGTTTTGCAGCAGCCCTATGATGAAGCATGCTACAACACGTTGTGGGTGAGGGCAGTTTTTACAAAGTGAAGGTGCTTTTGCTACACTATTGAATATATTGCAACTTGACAAAAATTGTGACTTGAAGTTACCTTACTTTCTTTTTTGTGTATGCATTTGTTCATTGAATACCCAGAAATCTGTCCACAGTACTTGGCTAATTCATTAACAGTGTTTGACTGTAGCCATAGCTAACTTGCTTTTATAATTCTGGAATTAAAATGGGATCCTTGTTTTGCCTTAGCCCCTGATTTAAATGTTTTACATAGAGATCAAATAGGCCTGGAGTTGAACCCCATCTCTATCTTGTGCACCTGCCTATTACAAACCTGTCAGTCAAGCAGCCATTGATACTGATGTTCACTGAGGGGCATCTATGAAAAGTCTGGATTGCTTTATTATGTTATCTACAAAACCAAAAGTTTTGAAAGGTGCCCAGAAAAATGTCCTATTAACTAAAAAACATTATTTAGCAACATTTAGGGCATATCTTACTAACAACTTAGGGCCTGATTCACAGAACTAACGTAAGACAAAATCCTAAACTTACTACCATTTTGGTATTCACAGAAGGCACTTACTCATTTTGGTATTCACAGAAGGCACTTACTCATTTCGGTATTCACAGAAGTTAGGAGTCCTAACTTTAGGACTCCTAAATGCCTTCTGTGAATACCGAAAATCTTAAAATTAGGATTTTTCGCAGTTTAGTAGTAGTATAGTTAGGACTCCTAACTTTAGGACTCCTAAATGCCTTCTGTGAATACCGAAAGTCTTAAAATTAGGATTTTTCTCAATTTAGTAGTCCTAAGTTTAGGACTCCTAAGTTTAGGACTCCTAAATGCCTTCTGTGAATACCGAAAGTCTTAAAATTAGGATTTTTCTCAGTTTAGTAGTAGTATAGTTAGGACTCCTAACTTTAGGTCTCCTAAATGCCTTCTGTGAATACCGAAAGTCTTAAAATTAGGATTTTTCTCAATTTAGTAGTCCTAAATTTAGACGTAGGACTACTAAATTGAGAAAAATCCTAATTTTAAGATTTTCGGTGTTCACAGAAGGCATTTAGGAGTCCTAAAGTTAGGAGTCCTAACTATACTACTACTAAACTGAGAAAAATCCTAATTTTAAGACTTTCGGTATTCACAGAAGGCATTTAGGAGTCCTAAAGTTAGGACTCCTAACTTCTGTGAATACCAAAATGAGTAAGTGCCTTCTGTGAATACCAAAATGGTAGTAAGTTTAGGATTTTGTCTTAAGTTAGTTCTGTGAATCGGGCCCCTAGAATTGATTATTGCGAAGATAATTGTTTCAATTAATCTGTTAGTAAGGACACCTAGTTGTCTAGCTGGTATAGACCCCTTTCAATCTTTATTTGCTAGAAAATGAAAAACCTTACTGTTAGACTTGGCATCTTTTGGCGTGTTTCCCCTGAGTTTTTGGTTTCTGACCTCCAGGTTTTGACTCTCTTTTTGCTGGTGTAATGATTCTGCGCACTTTTCTCACTGCTGATCAGTGGTAAAGTGCAAATGCTCCTGTAATAAAAAGTGTTATGGATTGGTGTTTCCATGATTGGCCTATTTGATCTATGCGTCAGTCCCTAGTAAAGTGCACTGTGAGTGCCAGGGCCCATAAATCAAATGCCGTTGGTGGGCTGCAGCACGGGACTGTGCCACCCATGCAACCAGACTGTGAAGTGTAACTCTGGCCTGCCATTGCAGAGCCTGTGTGCAGTCTGGGACTGCCATGTCAACTTGGCAAGTGCACCCACTTGCCAGTCCCTAAACCTTCTCTTTTCTACATGTTAGTCACCCCTAAGGTAGGCCCAAGGTACCCCTGTGGGCAAGGTGCATTGTATGTAAAAAGGTAGGACATGCCCTTGTGTGTGTGGCATGTCCTGATAGTGAATTACAGCCTACTTCGTTATTCACTATTGCAAGGCTACCTGTTCCCCATAGGCCAGAATGGGCAGTTTTATTATAACATCCTATAATCCTAACTGACCCAGGGAGCATGGTAGAAATTCAAGTTTGGTATGCCTGAACTCAGAATGATAAAATACACCTTTTAGTGAAGTTGGTTTTAACATTCTGTGTTTGAAAATAGCACTTTTAGAAAGTAGGTATTTTCTTGCCTAACCATTCAGCCTGCCTCTGCTAGGTTGTACATTGTCTGTCTGGTTTGTGAGTGACAGGGGCTGGGGGAGACTCCAGGAGACAGGGTGAGTCAGCACAGGGCTGAATAGACCTATCTGCATGTAGATGGGTGGGAGGAGTAGCACCTGTGTCTGAATAGGGCTGTGCCTGCCTTCCACAATGCTGGCTCCACCTCCTGTGGTGCGTCTGAGGACCCTAGCCCACACTGACAAAGGAAGAAGGTGCACACGGGCAGAATGCACCCAGAACTGGTATGAACTAGATATAGGACCCTCTGCCTGCAGAGGACAAAGGATTTGCTAGTATAAATATTGGGGCCCAGACCCCAAGATTTCAGAACTCTTTTGGATCAAGAAGATTGCCAAGAAGAAGAGCTGGAGAAGCTGTGAGCAGGAACTACCACTTTGCTGTGTGCTTTGCTGTGTTGGCCTTTAGTGGCTGCTTCTGTCTTGGGCAGTGAAAGGACTGGACTGAACTTTCTGCAATCTACTTTTGTGAGTTTCTCCAAGGGCTTGAGGTAGAGCTTGCCCCCTGTTCAAGAAGTCTCAGGAACAGCAAAGACTTCAAGCTCGACGCCGTCCATGACGCCACTGCCGACTCCGTGTCCTGAAGGCACAGCAGAAGGCACCGCCGCAACACCGCACCATGACCCTGGTCTCACCGACGCCGCCTGCTGATGCTGCCACCAAGCCGCTGCTCGCACCGCGACCTGTGGGCACCGCACTCCACACTGCCTCACTTCACGACAATGCCTTGGTATCTCTGACGATGACGCTCCATGCCGGAATTGACGCCGCTGCTTGCACTGTGGTTCGGGGACACCGCTCATAAAGTTACACGACGCACCACTCTCATCCCGCACCGCAGCCTTGGCCTACCGACACCGGTGCCATCGACTCCAGTTCGTCCAGTTTGGCCACGACGACGCCGCTGCTTGCACCGTGACCTGCCAGCACTGTGACGAGCACCGTCTTCATCTCACACCGTGACCCTGGTCTCACGACGACGCCATCTGACGCGCCACCGAGCCGCTGCTCGCACCACGATCTGAGGGCACCGCACGCCGCACCGCTGCACTTCGCACTATAGCACCCAATGCCTGCCGACGCCAGTGCTCCTGACTTCAGCAAAGAGGAGTTCGATCTGCAACGCGTGTGACTTCGAGGACCCCGCCGAGTCCTACACCGACCTCTGGAACTGACGCCTGCGGACGCCATGTGCAAGATGCTGTTTTCAATGATTTCACAGTGTGGACAAGCATCCGGCACTGTACAATCATCGCAAACAGCGCACTACGCAGTTCGCGTAGTACTACGCATATCTCGCGTAGTGCGAAGTGCACTTCACGTAGCTACACGTAGCGCTACTACACGAACTACGGCCAGGGTTAGTCTTAAAGCGTTCCTTCTTATAGTAGGAATCATTTAAAAACCTCCAGATCTATCCCCGTGCATCTTTGCCCATTATGAGTTTTATAGGTGCGGGTATGTCTCCCAGAAGATTATCTATTGGATTATCTGATAAAAGGGTGAAATTGTGCAAAAGAGTGGTTACCCAATAATAAAGTCTTATATTTGGAAGAGCCAGCCCACTCTTTTCCTTTGGTAGAGAAAGATATTTATAAGCTCTTCTAGGTTTTTCATAAGCCCATATAAATCGTGAGAACAAGTCTTCAACCCTTTTTAGACACATGGTGCTAAATTTTAAGGGATAGATCTTATAAAATACAAAAATTTGGGGAAAAAATCATTTGGATTAAATTGCATCTCCCTATTATCGAAAGATGCAGATTATGTAGTCGGGTTAATTCGGGTTTAATTTTATCAATCAAGGGATCAATATTGCACTCAACTATCTTTTCAACGCTGGCCATAACTTCCACCCCTAGATACATGGCCTTTTTCACCTGCCTAGTGTCAGCCCCATATAAACATTCTTACAGATTATCTGGGTTTTAGATCTGTTAAAGGTATATCCGGATAAGCTTCCAAACCTAGCCTCTGGCTCAACCTCAGCCATAGATACTTCAGGATTAGCAGTCACCAAGGCTATATCGTCGGCATAGGCAAGTACTTTCATTTCCCAACCATGTGAAATAATGGGACTAGTTTTCGGGTTGATTTCCAGCATGCGTAAAAAAGAATCTATGTACAGTGCAAACAGGAGCGGTGAGCTCGGGCATCCCTGGCGGGTACCTCTAGTAATTTTAAAACTATCGGTAAGTGTGCCGTTTAAAAATAATCTTGCGGTGGGTCGATAATACATCTTAAATGCTTGTATAAATCCCTGACCTATCCCAACCCTTGACAGGGTCTCCCATAAAAAAAAAGCCAGGAAACCCTGTCAAAGGCCTTCTCAGCATCGAGAAGAATAAGTGCCATGGGATCTCCAGAAATGTGGGCAGCATCAAACAAAGAGATAGTCCTTCTAATATGATCTATGGTCCCACGTCCAGGTATAAATCTGTGCTGCCTAGGAGATATTAATTTATGTATTACCCCAGCTAATCAAACCGCCAACATTTTAGAGTAAATTTTGCTATCCGCATTTATCAGAGTTATAGGGTGGTATGAGGCGGGGTCTAGTGCCGATTTATGTTTTTTCAAGAGAATAATTATTTTTGCCTGCGACCATGGCTCAGGTGGTTTTCCCCCTTAAACACATGCGCGAATAGCTGGAGCATGACCTCTTTTAATTGTGTGGAAAAGCTTTTATAAAATTCACCTGGAATATTATCCAGCCCAGTGGCTTTACCATTAGGAAGACTATTAATGCAGAGCAAGGTGTTGATCCATTGGAGGGGCTCATCAAGTTGAGCCTGGTCTTCTTGCGATAGTTGCACCACTGGAATTTGATTTAAATAGGTAGCAATCTCATCTAAATGAACAGTGGATGTCTGCTGATATAGGTCTTGATAATAAGCAAGAAACTCGTTCTGAATGACCTCTGGATCTGAGATTACTTCTTGCAAAAAGTTTTTGACAGCGGTAATAATATTCCGTGTTGTTTTTTGTCTTGCTCTAATCGCGAGGTGGTGTCCGACCTGCTCACTGCATTCATATGCCTCCCTCTTCCAGATTACTAATCTGTCTGCCGCTTTTTTAGCAATTACCTCCATGAGGGCCGATTTTGCTGATATTATTCTTGCTGACGCACCCGCTGGGTCCTCACCATCCCCAAGAGTAGTGTTAGATTTTCTTCAGCCTCGGCCAACTGAAGTTGCAATTTATCTAGTAATTGACGCTTTCCTCTATTTTAGGTGAGTGAAAAGCTCAGTGTCTCTCCTCTAGTTGCTGCTTTTAGTGCATCCCAAACCACATCAATCTCTGGTGCTGCCTAGATTATCCTTAATGAATTGTGGGATCCAGTATCTCATGTGCTTGGAATACTCATCGTTTAAAAGAAGGGATCGCTCAAAGGTCCAGTTAGCAAACTCTCTATTAGCCACAGTTACCCCCCCTAATTTCTACCACTAAAGAATTGTGATCTGCCACGATGCGTGGGGTTTTCTCTATTGAGCACTCATAAAGAATAGGCTGTGATACAAAGACATAATCTAGTCTCACCAGCGTATGATGCGGGAAAGAATAGAAAGTATGGCCAACATCGGTGGAGTGTTGTGAGTACCAAATGTCGATGAGTGCTTGTTCCTTACATAAAGTCCTCGGCTTTAAAAACTTTTGGTTTTCGACCAATATAAGTCCAGTTTTTATCTAGGGTTATGCTTTTGTCTGCTGGAAGAATGAAATTAAAATCGCCGCAGATAACTAAAGGAAGTGGCCATTCGGCCAATTCATTATTCAGAAAATCAAAGATTGTGGGGTCATCTGCTACCATATACGGTACATACAGTGAATTTTCCCTTTGACATACTGTAATGGCCCACCTCCCATTTGGATCAGTTGATGTATGCGTAAATTGAAGTGAGCGCTTTGCACATAGTATTGCCACGCCCCATATCCTGGCGTTTTGAGTTGTAGCCCCTACTACTGTAAAACCAAGCGAGTCTAAAAGGAGAATCTGAGTTTTTTGTTTCCTGCAAGCAAATGATGTTTGCTTTAAGTAGCCGCAGTGCTACAGCCGTATTGCGTCGTTTCTTGATATCGTTAAGGCCACACACGTTGATGTGCGTTGTTTACTCATTAAGTATAACTGAATTTCCCCATACTACTGCACTAAAATTCAGATAGAGAGAAAGAAGTGAGAAGATGGGGAAAAAAATAAAAAAACAAGACAAAAAAGAAAAAGATCTGAGAAAACCCTCTTGGTGCCTCTCCCTCCCCCTGACCCTACCCCATCCCCATGGATCCCCCCACCACCCACCACCACCCACTGAGGCTACCTGGTTCAACAAGAACCAGGATGAGGACATCTGGGCAATCAGGGTCGCGTGCCCCCTCCCCCGGTTTGAACCCTTCACTAAACAATCCATATTATCTATGAACAATCAATTTATAGCCATTGACCTCTCCTAAATATCCACTATTCAAAGCATTTAAAGTACAAAAACATTTAAGTAGCTTAGACCTTAGCTAAGTCCTTATCTCTGTCTCTAGCTATACAAGATCAATTTAAATCCACTGTCCTTGCTTAGATGCCTCTGGTTAAAGCCTTGAAGCACAAAACTGGATGGTTCGGTCCTTGATTATGTCTCTTCCTGGCTCTTTAATCTCCCGCAAGTAGGCTTGGGCCTGGATTTCGGAGGTAAAGCTGCGCATAACCCCATTAAAGATCATTTTTAGGTGTGCTGGATTCTGTAAGTATACCATTGCCCCAGTTTGTTGAAAAGGGGCAAAGAGTTGCCTCATCCTCCATCTTCGCTCAACAGTACCGTGGGCGAAATCAGGCCTGCTGAAAAAGGTCACGCCATTAAACTCCCTATTACTGGTGGGTCTCGCTAGATCAAAAAGTGCCTGGCGTAGAAGAAAATTGCCAAAATATACTAGCATTGCATGAGGATATTGCACCGAGGACATAGGACACTCAGAAGGAGTTAATGTAGAGCGGTGAGCACACTGTATCTCCTTATCCCAGTCCCAGGATTGAAGCTCAGGAAATGCACCTTTGAAGAGTGTAATCATTTACGCCCTGGAATCGCTCCCTTCTGCTCCTTCTGGAACCCCCAGAATGCGATGAGTGTTACGGCAGGATCTGTTCTCCTGTTCCTCGATCTTCAGCATTAAATCCTTTACTATGCCGTCATGCTCATCCCCCTGTGCTTTAAGGGAGGAGACATCTTTTTCCAGATTTTCAGTGCGCACTTCAACCGATGCCATTCTATCGGCTATTTCAGCGCAGGTTAGGCCCACCTTCCTTATTGCACCTTGTAATTTCTGAGTAGTGTGTCGGTTTTTCCGATTGTCCAGCTTAACCTCTTCTTGAAAGCTCATGCAAGACATCGGCGAGGGATGGTTCCTCCTTGTTTCTAGGGATTCCAGAATTTCCACTTCTCCAATCACCCATAGTTAAGGGGTTGCCGCCTCAGCATACTGTTTGGTCTGAAGGGGTCGTGAACTGTGAGGATGAATAATCCCACCCGAGCTCTGTATTACTTCCTGGGTCCGTGGTGTCTCCTCTCTTGTGTTCACTTTGTCCTTTTTGTTTTCTCCTTTTCTTTTCCAGTTTCTTCTTTTGTGCAATGTCTTGCCAAGAGTCCACTGAATCCTTTGAGTCTGTACTACTGCCCCAGTCTTGCTTCTCACCCACACTGGAGGTAGAAATACCAGTCTCGTACCTCTCTGACTCATCCGTAACTGAGTAGGGTTTTTCCATGCTGTCGGGGATTTCTAGCTGTTGGGTCACAGTACTCTTCACGTTAGTTGGTTTCGCCTGTGAAATAGTTTCGGTATTTGCGTAGTTTGAAAGCTCCTTGACACCGATCTCTGCCCCAGATGCTCTTATTTTCCGATTTTGAAGAGGGACCAAAGGGGCATTTTGACTCTGTCTCTGCTCGCTTCCTGCACTTTTATCTGGGTCTACGGTTGCAGCTGTCCCTGCATTTTTCCCAGGTATCGAAATTATTGGGACCAGTACTGGTGTTGGTAAAATCGCCGGCATGGGGACCATGGGGTCTTGAGGGGCTCTCCAACAGCTACTAGGGTGTTTACATTAGGCTGACCTTCCGGTATTACCTCCATGGCTAGTTCATTATGCATACTTCCTCCCAGAATCGGGCCAAACATATTAGATATTAGAGGCTGGGAGTCAAGCATCTGAGCACTGTCCGTGAGCTTGATGATCTTTTTAACTTGCAGTCTTTTTGCTTGTTTTGCTTGTTTGGCTATCCGCTCATGCTTTTCTGTAGAGTTCCCCCTGTCAACGTGTTCCCTACTTTTTAATCACCTTCGTTTCTGGGCGCCTTGGAGGGGTTTCTGGCAAAGCCTGCACAACTTCCGTTGTTATAGGCACTGGTAAATGGATATCTTTAGCCTTAACGTTTTTTCCTCCCCCTCGCCCCGACATCCTTACTTGCTCTCCTTCTGTTACTGAGAAGCCTTGAAAGACTTGGAAGCAGTGTATCATTCACTTTCGGATTCTAGGCTGGAGCCCGCTGCAGTGACTAACTCCTCTCGCCGAGTCTGGGAGAGCCGTCAGGAATTCGTTGAACGCCGATAGCGCTGCATCGGGATGTCGTGTCGCTGAAGGCGGCCGCAGGGCGATGTGGAGCGAGGATGTAGGAGATGTTGGAGCAGCACTGTTCATTATTCGTGATGCTGGAGTCAGACGTCTCTTTACTGCTCGCCGCTCCCTCTGATCTCTGACCCATATGAAAATGCAGACAGCTGTTGTGCTGCAATACCGGTCCATACGGTAAGAGTTACCCGGTAACCTTCAGTGTTTTATCCGTGATTTCTATGCCATGGAGATCCCTCTTTTTGATCTGTTCGCGATCTCTTTAGGGATCGGACTGGCAGAGCGGCATCGGGTAGCTGCTACTCAGACGCCATCTTGCAGGATCACGTGACTGTTAATGACTCTCCCATGGCGTGATGTGTATTCCTTCCAGACATAAGTAAAAAGGGCCTTGGGTGTAGGGAAGGGTGTTCCTCTCCTGAGCAGGATGGCATGGGTGGGGGAGGGGTGTACCTAGCCTTTCCTGAGCTTCAAAAGGTAGCCTGAGGTCTGTATCCAGTCACTTGCAAAGGCAACTCACACCTGGGCCTGCCTGGCCTTGGTGTATGGACAAAATATTGGATAAAAAAATATTGTGTTGCGGAAATATCGTGATAAGAATATCGAGATTTCATATATATCGTGGACAGGAATATCGAAATTAAAAATATTGTTCTGTTGTTTTTGATGTGAAAAATTTTCATTCAGTAAGTATCATTGGATATAACATCCTTTTTAGTGAAAAATACTATGTAATGTATTGTTTGTTGTAATTCTATGTTTAATATCTTTTAATTTTAGAATAGGTTTTTATTTAGTAAACTGTTATAATTGGTAAATTTTCATTGTTTTAATAATTTTTTTAACAATCACATTTTTCTTTTAGTAGCAGGATGTTGGGATAATAGGGGGTATGGTTGGGGGCATTTAAAAATAATGATAATATTTTTAATTTTAAATTAATAATTGTTTAATTAATTTTAAAATGTACTTTCTTGTATTATATTTATATATTATTTTTTAATTTAATGTGAATATAGATATATTTAAACGTTTTTTTAAATTAAAATATTAAATATTTGAAAATATTTTAAATATGTTTGAAACTGTTAAAATAATTTCATATGTGTATGTATTTATATGTTTAAATTATAGTTAAGATTTTTTTGCATGGAATTGTTTTAATTGCATTAAAAATTAAAAATAGTATTTAGAAAGATTTTTTTAACATTGTTATAATTTCAAGAATAATTTTGTGAATTTCTTTAAATATTTTTTTAGTAGTTGTACTTTTAGAATAAAAATGTATGGTAATAAATATGAATTACAATTTTTGCAGCTGTGTTACTAAATAAAATATATCTTTTTGTTTCTTAAGTGTGATAATGTGCAGTATTACATTTGTATTTTGTATTTGTAAAATATTATTTTGTAAGTAAATCATTTTATTTTGAATTGAATTGAATTAATTTGCAATTATACATTTTTTACACCTTCACTAAGTTTGTTCAGATTTAAATGGGAAGAGTGAATTTCACCCCTTCTGTGTCCAAAAACTTCCCTACGTTGGTTTAGATTAGAGTGGGAATAGTAAATGCCACCTCTTTACTGTCCAGCACCTTCCTCAAATTGGTTTATGTGGAGTGGGAATAGTAAATGTCACCCCTTTAGTGTCCAACACTTTATCTGAGTTTTTTGTATTGGAGAGGGAATAATAAATGTCAATGTCACCCCCATTAGTGTTCAACACCTTCCCTAAGTTGGTTTAGGTGGGAGTGGGTATATTAAATTCCACCCCTTTAGAGTCCAACAACTTTCCTAAGTTGGTTTAGATTGAAGTGTTCAACGCCTTCCCAAAATTGGTTTGGATTTGAGTGAGTATAGTTAATGTAACCCCTTCAGTGTCCAACAACTTCACCAAATTGGTTTAGATTGGAGTAGGAATAGTAAACCCCTTTAGTGTCCAACACCTTCCCTAAGTTTGCTTACATTAGAGTGGGAATCGTAAATTTCACTCCTTTCATGTCCAACACCTTTCTAAAACTAGTTCGGATTCAAGTAGAAATAGTAAATATCACTCCTTTAGTGTCCAACACATTCTCCAAATTGGTTTAGATTGGAGTGGGAATTGTAAATACCACCCCTGTAGTATCCAACACTTTCCCCAAATTGGTTTTGATTGGAGTAGGAATAGTTAATGTTGCCCCTTTAGTGTCCAACGCCTTCCCCAAGTTGGTTTAGATTGAAGTGGGAATATTAAATGTTACCCCTTTAATGTCCAACACCTTCCCCAAGTTGGTTTAGATTGGAGTGGTAATAGTAAATGCCACCGCTTTAGTGTCCAACACATTTCCCAAATTGGTTTAGATTGGAGTGGGAATAGCAAATACCACCCCTTTAGTGTCCAACACCTTCCCCAAATTGGTTTTGATTGGAATAGGAATAGGTAATGTTGCCCCTTTCGTGACCAATGCCTTCCCTAAGTTGGTTTAGATTGAAGTGGGAATAGTAAATGTCACCCCTTTAGTGTCCAACACATTCCCCTCATTGGTTTAGATTGGAGTGGAAATAGTAAACGTCACCCCTTTAATATCCAACACATTCCCCAAATTGGTTTTGATTGGAGTGGGAATAGTAAATGGCACCAGTTTAATGTCCTATACCTTCCCTGAATTGATTTAGGCCTGATTTAGATCTTGACGGATGGGTTACTCCATCATAACAGTAATAGGTATCCCATCGGATGAAATCTAAATCCCATAGGATATAATGAGATTTATATTTCGGCAGATGGGATATCCGTCACCTTTGTGACGGGGTAATATGTCCGTCCAAGATTTAGATGAGGCCCTTAGATTGCAGTGGGAATAGTAAATGGCACCCCATTAGTGTTCCACCCCTTCCCAAAATTGGTTTAGATTGGAGTGAGAATAGTTAATGTAAGCCCTTTAGTGTCTAACACCTTCCCCAAATTGTTTTAGAATGGAGTAGGAATAGAAAACCTCCTTAGTGTCAAACACCTTCCCTGAGTTTATTTACATTGGAATGAGAATAGTAAATGTAACACCTTTCATGTCCAACACCTTCCCAAAATTAGTTTAGATTCAAGTAGGAATAGTAAATGTTACCCCTTTAGTGTCAAACACCTTCCCCAAGTTGGTTTAGATTGGAGTGGGAATAATAATTCTCATCCCCTTAGTGTCCAACATCTTCCACAAATTGGTTTTGATTGGAGTAGAAATAGTTAATGTTGCCCCTTTAGTGTCCAACGCTTTCCCCAAGTTGGTTTAGATTGAAGTGGGAATAGTAAATATCACCCCTTTAGTGTCCAACACATTCCCCACATAGGTTTAGATTGGAGTGTGAATAGTAAATGTCAACCGTTTAGTGCCCCACACCTTTCCCAAGTTGGTTTAGATTGGAGTGAGAATAGTAAATATTACCCCTTTAGTGTCCAACACCTTTCTTTGAATTGGTTTATATTAAAGTGGAAATAGCAAATGTCACCAGCTTAATGTCCAGTCCCTTCCCCAAATTAATTTAGGGCCTGATTTAGATCTCAAGGGATGGGTTTCTCTGTCACAACAGTGACGGGTATCCCATCTGACGAAATCCAAATCCTATAGGGTATAATGAGATTTATATTTCGGCTGACGGAATATCCGTCACCTTTGTGACGGAGTAAGCTGTCCGCCGATGTTCAAATCAGGCCTCTAGATTGGAGTGGGACCAGGAAATGGCATACCTTAAGTGTTTAAGATTATCCCCAAATTCTGTATAATAAAAAGATGTCACACATAATTTTTGCGCATTTTTAAAACTTTTTTACGTACATTATTTATTTAATTTTTAACAGATTTATCATTAGTCAATATTAAATAATTGCATATGTTTAATAGCATTATTTAATTTATACTTCACAATTTTTGTAATATTTTGTACAACATTGTTTGACATCTTCAACATTTTAGATAATTTTTTACATTTGTTTTAACATCTATTAAACATTTTGACTATATTTCCAATTGATTTCAATGGGGAGATAGGGCCTGATTTAGATCTCACACACAAGTTGATGGACGGAATGTTGCACATTGGCAAAACATTCACCCCCAGTCACAGATCTGGGTTTAATCCATCGTTATTTTGCTCACCACGCCACCCCAGTTCAGACGTGGCCATATGCAAATCAGTCTTGACCCTGTGCCTCATGGGAACAGTCCAGCCCGAACTGCCAAGCCATGTCTTCCCTGGACTGGAATCAAGCATCCTAGGACCAGTTTCGGGGTTTCACCCCTCTTCAGCCAGGATAGCTTGACTCCAGTGGCGTAGTTAGCACGGGACCCACGTCTGGGTATACCCTTCCCACATAGGGCGAACAGCAAAACACACAAGATGATGGACGGAATGTTGCACATTGGCAAAACATTCACCCCCAATCACAGATCTGGATTTAATCCATCGTTATTTTGCTCACTATCCCCACACCAGTTCAGACATGGCCATATGCAAATCAGTCATGACCCTGTGCCTCATGGGAACAGTCCAGCCCAAACAGCCAAGCCATGTCTTCCCTGGACCGTAATCAAGCATCCTAGGACCGTTTTGGGGTTTCACCCCTCTTCAGCCAGGATACCTTGACTCCAGTGGCATAGTGAGCACGGGAACCACGTCTGGGTATACCCTTTCCCACATAGGGCGAACAGCAAAACACACAAGATGATGGACGGAAAGTTGCACATTGGCAAAACATTCACCCCCAGTCACAGATCTGGGTTTAATCCATCGTTATTTTGCTCACCACGCCACACCAGTTCAGACTTGGCCATATGCAAATCAGTCTTGGATGGATGGATTTTATGCCCAGATCTCTGTACTGGGATGAATGTATGACATTTGTCTGCATTCTGTCCATCAACTGTTGTTTTTGCATTTGTCACCCCGAGTGGGACGGGTATGCTCAGACGTGAGTCCCGTGCTCTCCATGCCATTGGAATGAAGCTATCCTGGCTGAAGAGGGGTGAAACCCCGAAACCGGTCCTAGGATTCTTGGTTCCGGTCCAGGGAGGACCTGGCTTGGCAGTTCGGGCTGGACTGTTCCCATGAGGCACAGAGTCAAGACTGATGTGCATATGGCTGGGTTCAAACTGGAATGGCATGGTGAGCAAAAAAACAATGGATTTAGGCCCAGATCTCTGTACTGGGGTGAATGTATGACATTGTTCTGCATTCTGTCCATCAACTGTTGTTTTTGCATTTGTCACCCCGAGTGGGACGGGTATGCTCAGACGTGAGTCACATGCTCTCCATGCCACTGGAATGAAGTTATCCTGGCTGAAGAGGGGTGGAACCCCGAAACCGGTCCTAGGATGCTTGGTTCCAGTCCAGGGAGGACCTGGCTTGGCAGTTCGGGCTAGACTGTTCCCATGAGGCACAGGGTCAAGACTGATTTGCATATGGCTGGGTTCAAACTGGAATGGCATGGTGAGCAATAAAACGATGGATTAAGGCCCAGATCTCTGTACGGGGGTGAATGTATGATATTGTTCTGCACTCTGTCCATCAACTGTTGTTTTTGCATTTGTCACCTCGAGTGGGACGGGTATGGTCAGACGTGAGTCCCGTGCTCTCCATGCTACTGGAATGAAGCTATCCTGGCTGAAGAGGGGTGAAACCCCGAAACCGGTCCTAGGATGCTTGCTTCCAGTCCAGGGAGGACCTGGCGTGGCAGGTCGGGCTGGACTGTTCCCATGAGGCACAGGGTCAAGACTGATTTGCATATGGCTGGGTTCAAACTGGAATGGCATGGTGAGCAATAAAACGATGGATGTAGGCCCAGATCTCTGTACTGGGGTGAATGTATGACATTGTTCTGCATTCTGTCCATCAACTGTTGTTTTAGCATTTGTCACCCCGAGTGGGACGGGTATGGTCAGACGTGAGTCCCGTGCTCTCCATGCCACTGGAATGAAGCTATCCTGGCTGAAGAGGGGTGAAACCCCGAAACCGGTGCTAGGATGCTTGGTTCCAGTCCAGGGAGGACCTGGCTTGGCAGTTCAGGCTGGACTGTTCCCATGAGGCACAGGGTCAAGACTGATTTGCATATGGACGGGTTCAAACTGGAATGGCATGGTGAGCAAAAAAACGATGGATTTAGGCCCAGATCTCTGTACTGGGGTGAATGTATGACATTGTTCGGCATTCTGTCCATCAACTGTTGTTTTTGCATTTGTCACCCCGAGTGGGACGGGTATGCTCAGACGTGAGTCCCGTGCTCTTCATATTACTGGAATTAAGCTATCCTGGCTGAAGAGGGGTGAAACCCCGAAACCGGTCCTAGGATGCTTGGTTCCAGTCCAGGGAGGACCTGGCTTGGCAGTTCGGGCTGGACTGTTCCCATGAGGCACAGGGTCAAGACTGATTTGCATATGGCTGGGTTCAAACTGGAATGGCATGGTGAGCAAACAAATGATGGATTTAGGCCCAGATCTCTGTACTGGGGTGAATGTATGACATTGTTCTGCATTCTGTCCATCAAGTGTTGTTTTTGCATTTGTCACCCCGAGTGGGACGGGTATGCTCAGACGTGGGTCCCGTGCTCTCCTTGTTACTGGAATGAAGCTATCCTGGCTGAAGAGGGGTGAGACCCCGAAACCGGTCCTAGGATGCTTGGTACCAGTCCAGGGAGGACCTGGCTTGGCAGTTCGGGCTGGACTGTTCCCATGAGGCACAGGGTCAAGACTGATTTGCACATGGCTGGGTTCAAACTGGAATGGCATGGTGAGCAATAAAATGATGGATTTAGGCCCAGATCTCTGTACTGGGGTGAATGTATGACATTGTTCTGCGTTCTGTCCATCAACTGTTATTTTTGCATTTGTCACCCCGAGTGGGACGGGTATGGTCAGACGTGAGTCTTGTGCTCTCCATGCCACTGGAATGAAGCTATCCTGTCTAAAGAGGGGTGAAACCCCGTAACCGGTCCTAGGATGCTTGGTTCCAGTCAAGGGAGGACCTGGCTTGGCAGTTCAGGCTGGACTGTTCCCATGAGGCACAGGGTCAAGACTGATTGGCATATGGCTGGATTCAAACTGGAATGGCATGGTGAGCAAAAAAATGATGGATTTAGGCCCAGATCTCTGTACTGGGGTAAATGTATGACATTGTTCTGCATTCTGTCCATCAACTGTTGCTTTTGCATTTGTCACCCCGAGTGGGATGGGTATGCTCAGACGTGAGTCCCGTGCTCTCCATGCCGCTGGAATTAAGCTATCCTGGCTGAAGAGGGGTGAAACCCCGAAACTGGTCCTAGGATGCTTGGTTCCAGTCCAGGGAGGACCTGGCTTGGCAGTTCTGGCTGGACTGTTCCCATGAGGCACAGGGTCAAGACTGATTTGCATATGGCTGGGTTCAAACTGGAATGGCATGGTCAGCAAACAAATGATGGATTTAGGCCCAGATCTCTGTACTGGGGTGAATGTATGACATTGTTCTGCATTCTGTCCATCAAGTGTTGTTTTTGCATTTGTCACCCCGAGTGGGACGGGTATGCTCAGACGTGGGTCCCATGCTCTCCTTGTTACTGGAATGAAGCTATCCTGGCTGAAGAGGGGTGAGACCCAGAAACCGGTCCTAGGATGCTTGGTTCCAGTCCAGGGAGGACCTGGCTTGGCAGTTCGGGCTGGACTGTTCCCATGAGGCACAGGGTCAAGACTGATTTGCACATGGCTGGGTTCAAACTGGAATGGCATGGTGAGCAATAAAATGATGGATTTAGGCCCAGATCTCTGTACTGGGGTGCACGTATGTCATTGTTCTGCATTCTGTCCATCAACTGCTGTTTTTGCATTTGTCACCCCGAGTGGGACGGTTATGGTCAGACGTGAGTCCCGTGCTCTCCATGCTACTGGAATGAAGCTATCCTGGCTGAAGAGGGGTGAAACCCCGAAACCGGTCCTAGGATGCTTGGTTCCAATCCAGGGAGGACCTGGCTTGGCAGTTCAGGCTGGACTGTTCCCATGAGGCACAGGGTCAAGACTGATTTGCATATGGCTGGGTTCAAACTGGAATGGCATGGTGAGCAATAAAACTATGGATTTAGGCCCAGATCTCTGTACTGGGGTGCATGTATGTCATTGTTCTGCATTCTGTCCATCAACTGCTGTTTTTGCATTTGTCACCCCGAGTGGGACGGGTATGGTCAGACGTGAGTCGTGTGCTCTCCATGCTACTGGAATGAAGCTATCCTGGCTGAAGAGGGGTGAAACCCCGAAACCATTCCTAGGATGCTTGGTTCCAGTCCAGGGAGGACATGGCTTGGCAGTTCGGGCTGGGCTGTTCCCATGAGGCACAGGGTCAAGACTAATTTGCATATGGCTGTGTTCAAACTGGAATAGCATGGTGAGCAAAAAAACAATGGATTTAGGCCCAGATGTCTTTACTGGCGTGAATGTATGACATTGTTCTGCATTCTGTCCATCAAATTGTTTTTGCATTTGTCACCCCGAGTAGGACGGGTATGCTGAGACGTGAGTCCCATGCTCTCCATGCCACTGGAATGAAGCTATCCTGGCTGAAGAGGGGTGAAACCCTGATACCGGGACTAGGATGCTTGGTTCCAGTCCATGGAGGACCTGGCTTGGCAGTTCGGGCTGGACTGTTCCCATGAGGTACAGGGTCAAGAATGATTTGCATATGGCTGGATTCAAACTGGAATGGCATGGTGAGCAAAAAAACGATGGATTTAGGCCCAGATCTCTGTACTGGAGTGAATGTATGACATTGTTCTGCATTCTGTCCATCAAATTGTTTTTGCATTTGTCACCCCGAGTGGGACGGGTATGCTGAGACGTGAGTTCCGTGCTCTCCATGCCACTGGAATGAAGCTATCCTGGCTGAAGAGGGGTGAAACCCCGAAACCGGTCCTAGGATGCTTGGTTCCAGTCCAGGGAGGACCTGGCTTGGCAGTTCGGGCTGGACTGTTCCCATGAGGCACAGGGTCAAGACTGATTTGCATATGGCTGGTTTCAAACTGGAATGGCATGGTGAGCAAAAAAACGATGGATTTAGGCCCAGATCTCTGTACTGGGGTGAATGTATGACATTGTTCTGCATTCTTTCCATCAACTGTTGTTTTTGCATTTGTCACCCCGAGTGGTACGGGTATGCTCAGGTGTGAGTCCCGTGCTCTCCATGCCACTGGAATGAAGCTATCCTGGCTGAAGAGGGGTGAAACCCGGTAACCGGTCCTAGGGTGCTTGGTTCCAGTCCAGGGAGGACCTGGCTTGGCAGTCCGGGATGGACTGTTCCCATGAGGCACAGGGTCAAGACTGATATGCATATGGCTGTGGTTCAACCTGGAATGGCATGGTGAGCAAGAAAACAATGGATTTAGGCCCAGATCTCTGTACTGGGGTGAATGTATGACATTGTTCTGCATTCTGTCCATCAACTGTTGTTTTTGCATCTGATTTAGATCTTGGCGGACGGGTTACTCTGTCACAAGGATGACGGATATCCCATCCGTAGAAATATAAATCCCATAGGATTAAATGGGATTGATATTTCGGCAGACAGGATATCCGTCACAGATGTAACAGGGTAACTCGTCCTCTGAGATCAAAATCAGGCCCATAGTCTTCTTTTTTGTTTTATTTGGCAGCCAGTTTTATACTGCTGTCCCCTATTTTGCAGTCGATTGGTGTTATTTTGAGTAGTTTTTACAGGAGTCATGGTTAAGTGCTGCTGTTCGTCAGAACAGGAAAGTCCCTTTAAAGGGCTTTTTTAAGGGTTTTGAGGGTAGGGGGGATGTAGGATGGATTTGAAAGGTTGGGTATAAAGTTGTTTAAGATTTTGTGGGATCTTTAGATGGGTTTTTGTTATTATTTTGCACTAGGTTTTTGCGTCACAACTTTTAAAATAGATTATTAATGTATGATTATTTTATTGCTAAAACATGCAATGCTATCTATGTTTTCATCATTAAGGGACTGATTATGAGTTTGGCGGTCCTGGAGTGGGCTGCCATGCCAGGGCCCTACTCCAGAACCGCAAAACTAGATCGCTGCCTGCCCGGAAGATTACAAGTAATTTAATTGCCTGTCGGGTGGGCGGCGTGGCTGTCCCTGGCTGTGCAGTTTAAAAGGCTCATACTGAGCCTTATATCTGCACCACAGCAGGACTGCCAATGGAAGTTCCTGCACAGCATAGAATGATCAGGCCATGCCATGCAGGAACAGGGATTCATTCACATAGGGGGCACAACATGCATATTGCTTCCCCAGACTGCCATGCCACCACCAGGGATCGTGGATCCCTGGCATTTGTGGCGGTCTCAGAATGCTCCAACTGCTGTACTCGTAATAGGGTGGTCGACCGCTGGTGTGGCAGTCTCCAACCATCATCGCACCTTCACCATGGGTTTGGCAGTCCGATGGACTGCCAAACTCGTAATCAGGCCCTAAGTGTTATGGATGTATTTATTTGGGCCGGTAATGTATTGTACCAGTGGGTGTGTAACGTTTCTTTTACAAACTTGTGTTTACGAACAATTTCAATGGGAAGTTGGAGTTTATGTTTTTTGGTGAGGAAAATCTGTTTTGGTGTCTTATAAACCAATTGTTTTTACTTAGATTTCCTTATTTTTGGGGTTTCCTGGAGCGGATCTTTTTTAAAAAAAAATTTTTTATGGATCATACAGATTTTGGATTGTCTCGAGGGACTTCGATTGGATTGTTATTATTTTTGCACTATCTGGGGCCTTTTTGTATTTGTTTTCTTCAGTTTTTCGATCGATTACTATTTTTTGCTATACGGATTTAGCAAGGGATCTGCAGCTACAGAACTGTACATTATGGGGCCGATTCCGATCCGGGTCGCAAAGCTCTCCGACCGAGCTGGATCCGGAGTGTTTTCTGACCGAGCCAGAGTCCTGCAGTCCGACTGAGCGAGTACGATGCGGCCGTATGCTGCCGGGCTCGGTTCGGTCGGACTCCCATAGAAGTCAATGGGAGCTGGTCGTACGACGCGTACATGGGCTCCCATTGACTGAATGGGTACGTCTCGCACAAGGGCGCCCCCTACAGTGGGTATGCGTCGGTGCCATCCGCAATGTACATGCCTGTGTGGCGGGGACCCTTGGGTCTCCCCCTGTGTCTGAATCGTAGGGCTGCAGGTGGCAGGGGGTCTGACGCGGACCCCCAAAGGCAACTTCCCGGACGTTTTGCAAGCCGGACACTCTGGCTCACACCGGCTGTCCGACACGTGCATCGTACTGGCTCGGTCGTAAATCGCATCCATTGCACACCACGGTTAGCTTACGACTGAGACGTTCAGAGCGGTTCGGACCCGGAAACGACTCGTCGGTGAATTTCACGTAGCTCGCATTATACTTGCTCGCTCATACAGCTGTATGAGTCGGGCAGAAAATACGCGTACGGCTCGTAGTTTTTCCGAACGGATCGCGTTCGGTGCCCTTCCGACCCGGATCGGAATCGGCTCCTTTATATTGATTTTTTTTTTGAGGGTGGGAAATGTTATATTGCATTGTTTATGTTTTTATATAAGGCATTGTTTGCATTATGTGTTGTATTTATTTGATGTTATGGTTTGAATTTGTTTTTAAGTTGGTATTATATATATTTTTATTATCACTATAAAAAAAAGTGTATTACAGCATCGATTAATATTTTTTCTATTTTATATAACTTTTTCCAGATGTAATAAGGTATTTATCTTATTGTTAAAAAAACATATTTGGTTTGTTGTGTTAGAGTATGTTGTTATTTTTTAGGTTTTTGGTAGGTTAATATTTATTTTAAAGTATGGATTTGGCTATTACTTCTTTGGCCTTAATTTGGATGTCAGTCAGATTGGCCTTCGACCGACATCCATGTGGTTTCAAAACCGACCGCCCTCAGATCGGCGGTCCGAAACCGCAATTACCATGTGACCGCACATGGTGCGGTCACAAACTCCCATTTCCCTATGGGAGCTTGTGCGGTGGTTGGAAACTGGCTGGAGCACAAGGTCCCTTACAGAAATGGGAGTCACTGTAAATCCCTGCACCGTGCATCAGGCACCTCACGGTGCCTGCCATACGGTGCAGGGATTTACAGTGAGTGCAGATATAAGGCTCAGTATGAGCCTTTAGGGGCCGCTTATAAATTAGGCAGTCTGACCACCTGACCGCCACAGTCTCTAGAAGACCGCTGCGCGGGTGGTCTTCCACCCGCCATATTATGAGTTGTGCAGCCTGAAACGCTGACCGTGTCGATGGTGAGGTTGCTGCCTGGACCGTAGCAGTCTGCAATCTTGGCGATGCATAGTCCGATGCTATCAGGGCTGTGGTTTCCCACCGAGCCTTTTATGACAACACAGTTCTATTGGTGAGCTCCTAGTAGCACGGTATGCTTGCAGCAAAGCACCATAAAATTGACCATTGAATTAATTAAAAAACTACATAGTTGATGTCCTTTTGCCAAGTGGACATACCTGCAACTCACACTATAAAACACACCCTCATCCCTGATTAGGATCCTATGCTTCTCAACTGCAGCACACAAGACAGGACACACCGTTTATACCATTGACAGCAAAGGCAGCCCTTTTTTCCATCTTCCATCATTCCATTTACCACTCTCCACAGCCTTAAAATTTTATTTTTCACGAATTCACCAATATCCCTTTTTTACTACCTTCTGTCTCTTATTTTTTTTATAGTCATACATCACCCTAAAAATCCACGTTTCACAGAGGCTGAGTTGACAGTCATGGTGGATGAAATCATTAGAGCAGAGCCACACATTTTTACATTTCAAGTCCAACATACTCCACTCAGTCGAAAAATGGAAATGTGGGACAGGATAGTCGACAAAGTGAATGCTGTTGGTACCATCCTGTGCACACAGCAGGAAATTTGGAGGAGGTGAGATGTCCTGCGGTTGAAGGTGCATACCCTGGCCTCCAAATACCACCTGAAGGCCCAGAGGACTGGTGGCGGCCCTCCCAGCACCCCTTTACAATTCTTTAACTGGGAGGAGAAGGTCTTGGCCATCCTGCATAATGAGGGCATACCAGGAATAACTGGGGGAGTGGAGTCTGGTAAGTTACACTTCAATAACTGTCACAATACCTTAACATCCTGTTGCCTCTCAGATCTGCTGTTGCTATTGTCTCATCTATCTACTTACCAGACATGCAATCCACACAGTATCAGAGATGTTGGTCTCTCTGTGTTAATGTGGAGTGTTGAATATAAGATCACATGTAACAATCTCTATTACATGCCACATGTAAACATGTAAATGTATGGTCAATCTCAAATGCATGTTGGCAACAGGTATGTAACACTAGCGAGTGTTTGCAATGCCACATAAAGCCTCCTGTTCCTGAACGAGCGCTGCCTCTCATTACACATTGCACTTTTGGCGGTAGTGGCGCATGTACCATATGACTAAGAAGCCGGGACCGGTGTGGTGAACTTCATATACCCAGAGTGGGTATACGTTGAATTTACTGAACAGAAAAATTCCTGGTTCAGTATTGTATCATTCACTGATCACGTGTTTTTTCATTTGTTTTTTCACGTATTTATTGCAGTAGCTACATTACCGACCCTGAAGAAAGCCATGACACTATTCTAGGTCTGATAGGCTGAAACATGTTGGTCATGTAATAACACAGTGGCCTTGAATTCTGGCACCTGCCTTACAAGCTATATTCTGTTTTTAATCCTGACACCGGGCAGCTGAATAAAATTCCTTTATAGCTGATCCTATAGCCAGGCTTAACCACTTATATCAGCACTTTTTCCATTACACCAAGCTCTCATCGGGTCTTAGTACACCCGTCCTACCTTTAAAAAAAACATCCCTGAGCTCCTCCCTCGCAGCGAGGGGGTTGTAGCCCGTGTGAGGACTGGGTCTCTCACGCGAGGAGGTACCCCTATGATGAAGCATGACACTTCTGGTGTGTGAGGGGAACTGTCCTTAAAAGGGTAATCCCCTATTTTTCACCAAGACACTTTTTGAGTCACATGATAGACCTCCCCAGCACTATGGACCTGGGGCTTAGTTTGTGACGTGAATACATGAGCGGAGAGTTGGCTCCCGCTGGTCCTTAAACCTCCTCTAGCCCCCTTTGTGACTTCCAATTCCACATAGAGATCACTACAACTACCATGAGGCCCTGTGACTGTAACCACTATGCTATACTCCTTTTGCCCCATCTCACTTGTCTGCCATGTTGCAACTGATGTTCACTTATCGTGCAGGTTACCATTTGTCAAGTGTTGGTAAGTCTATAGAGAAATCACTACAACTACCATGAGGCCCTGTGACTATAACTCTAACCCTGATTCCATAGTCCCTTTGCCCCTTCTCACTTGTATGCCATTTTATAACTGATGTTCACTTACTATGCAGGTTACCATTTGTCAAGTGATGGTAAGTTGAGATAGAAAAGCTACCACTACTACCATTAGGCCCTGTGACTGTAATTCTAACCAAGTTGGTATACTGCTTTTGCCCCTTCTCACTTATCTGCCATGTCACTACTGATCTTCACTAATCATGGACTGTATAATGTACATACAATGCTCTGCTCAGATACATATCTAACTACTTTGCTTGATGGGGTCCTGTTCTCCTCAACTGAAACTATTGATGGCATGAGTGACACCATACCAACTGTGTACCTCTAATAAATGTAAGCCATGAAGGAAACTCAACTGATTAGCAGTGGCAGGTGACCCATTGACTCTGCACTGCTCACATGATGAATAAGGCTAAATATACAAACAAGGTGTTTGTTTGCCTGTATTATACAAAACTGGAATGGTCAAATACACACATTACGACTACACTGTGTTAGTTGAAATATTTGGAAGATGTCATATTATCCCTAAAGCCAAAATGCCACATATCAGCACATCTAATGAGATGATCAATTTTACTACATGTATTGAATGTCTATAAATGTCTAGTAACCAACTTCAACATCATGCAAATAGATGACAATGCTAATCTCCACCTATTTTGTTTTTCCTAGGTCTCTACTTCCTGTGACACAAATTATGTGGATGTGGATACCACACTTCCACCAATAACAATGTTCTCTATTTTACAAAAGGTCGATCTGGCCAGAGCTTGCCCACCAAACAGACTCCCACTCCACCCTCGGATAAAGCCCTCAGTGATAACAACAGTCCTGGACATGTGGATGACAGTTCTGGCACATCTGGTCAGCCTGGGCAGACGGCAACAGTGAGTCTCACTGTGCTCACACAAACACCCAGCCAAGCAGCAACACCTCAGTCAACCCCTGTAACCCCAACCTCTGTACCTAGCACAGTCACTACCATCTTGAACCCCCCAGTCCTGAATATTGAGGTGACGATCACCAACCCGGTCACAGAGGAACCAGGAACTAGTGGGAGAGTGTACCCTGGGCCAGGGGCACTTGCCCATGAGGGTAGGGTTCATGGGAGGGGTACATTGGTCCTACTCACACCCAGGCCATCATCGACCAAGACTTGGGAGCCTAGCAGGACTCCAAGGATGTGATAGGCCAGGTATTGACAGAAATCTGGAAGATGAAGCAGCTGCAGAGGTACATACACCGTGAGCTGGCCACTCACAACACCAACATGGTCCAGCTCATTGGGGTGCTGCAGGGCATCAATACAATCATCTACAGGGCTTTTCCATTACCCTCTACCTCTTCCTGTGGTCCAACTACATCCGGGCCATCTACATATGTGGCAGCCACAGGAAGGGAGGTCCTCTCAGAGGAAGAAAAGCATGCAGACACCCCAGTATCTGTAGCAGCGAATCCCCTCTGCAGTCGCAAGTGAGGACGTCCATGTAAACATCCAGGAGGTGTGGATAGCAAGGCATTCACCCCGCCAGCAAGAAATCTTGACTGTAATTTCCTCCACTTTGTGCAAGACGTTCACTCTGTTGACTATTTCTGGACCCTTTTCTCTTTTTAATGGGAATAGTATTTTGGACTTCAGACAATTTGACATCTACAACTATGGTTTCATTCACCATGACTGACTACTTCACTTTTTTGTTTTTGCACAATGAATCTCTTCACCTTTGCCACTTTAATAAATACACAAGTCACAAACACATTGTCTACTGTAGTAAATATCACATATCACTCCCTTGTGAACTTTGCAGTGCCAAAACAAGCTACTTGTGTAAGCATGGATATGTTGCATGTACAGAATGTTTAGCTCAGGATCACAACCATGTCACACCAACACATACAGTGTCTTGTTTTATAGCATCCTTATTCCATTGATTAAATCATAGGCTGGCATGATGTCAGAAACGTAGGAAATCAACATGACTCAAATATTCTGTGGCAGTGATCACCTTTGTCAGGTGCAAACTTTAACAACATGGAAGGAGGGGATATATCAGATAATTTCCTATAGAATAGGCAAAATAACATTGATCTATATCTTCAGCTGCAGCCATTTCGCCTACCTCACAAAAGGAACCCCACATCATTTAAACCAATAATTAGACACATGGCAGTACAACACAGTCATTCTAATCCATTGTTGCTGCATCTGGTGGAATGTCACAAACAAAAGTCTGTGATCTGCCACAACCACTTTGACCTACAATGAGGAGACACATCAACATCTACATACAGTTTATACACAATGAGTATTTAGCAAATGTGAAAGGGGACTAGCATAATTTGGTTCCACTGCAACATTTTGTTGGAGCGCATGCTGGCATACATATTGCATTAGGGCCACCACACCACAAGGAACAAGTCCAATGGAACCCTCATTACTTCCATCCAATCACTGTGCAAGCTGTTTAAATTCCCAGGAACAATCCATGTGCCCTTAGTGCATCCAAACAGCATCATATACCTGCTAATGTCACAACTCTGAAATGTCCAAATGAAGATGTCATGGTAAAGGTATCGAAAGCAGACAAAAATGAAGGCATTAGCTATGAATCCATACATATGACACACTTCATAGTCAACTCATGGAAAACACAGTTCATGACAAAAATCTTAGCTAAACAAAGCAACACTAACAAAATGAGCATTTGTCAAAACCTTCCTCCACAAACACCTTTCACCAGATTTCGCCTGAGCTTTAGCTTCCTAATATTTTTCCTAAACATATTCCTCACATCATCACAACAAGAGTTGCTTTAATAGTCAAAGTCATGACATCTCACAACATACACTCATAAGAAGAAGTTGTTGATGAGAGTCAGCTTCTTCCTCTTCACCACTTTCATCACCATTTGGAATTTTAGGATCCGCAACCGGTGGCACTTCATGGTCTCCATCCTCTGTGATATAAGGGATGTTAAGGGCGATGTTGTTGAGCATGAAGCAGGCCACGGTGATTTGACACATTTTCCCGGGTGAGTAGAAGAAGGCTTGTCCAGTCTTGAACAGACATCTGAATCTGGCCTCCAGGAGCCCAAAAGCCCACTCCACTGTCTGCCATGTACTTCCAGGGGCCTCATTGAAGCAAACTTCCCTTGGCGTAGTAGGATTTCTCAGCTGTGCCAACAACAATGGATGGGCGGGCGGGATACTCTGAGTCTCCTAGATGGAAGACAGACATAGGTGCAACAATAAGTTACATGCTTTCTCATCATACTACCTGACATCACCCACACAAAGTTAGGACAGATCAAACTTACCAACAAGCCAGGCCATCTCCGGTAGTAGTTGTGACATCAGCTAGGGTATGGTGCTGTTCCACAGTGTGAAGGAATCAGGTGCTGATTCTGGGTACCGGGCATAGATGTTTGAGATGTACAAATCCGGTAAGCAGACAACTTACACCTTGATGTATTGGAAGTGTTTCCTATTACGGTAAACTTCTTCCCTGCTTACGGTGGTACTAAGGTAATATGGGTGCCATCAATGGCTCCAACAACATGAAGGATGCACCCAAAACCATAGAAGTCAACCTTCACATTGGCTAAATCCTCAAGTCCGGGGAATGAAATGTAGCTGTCAATGTGTCTCATCATTGCTGAAAGCTTGTCTTGTAGTACACCACTGAACATTGGTTTTGACATAACACCAGATATAGCCACAGTTTGTTGAAAGGAACCTGTAGCCAGAAAGTTCAGTACTGCCATATATTTCACAATAGGTGGGATACATTTTGGATTAGTGTTTTGAGGAAGGAGATCAGTCTCCAACTTATGACATAAATCCAGTATCGTTTGCCTACTCAAACAAAACTTCTTGATGACATTCCTTATTTTATGGTCTGAAGTTCTGGAAATGGGGGGTACACTGAAGGCTGTTGTCTCCTCCCTTTCCCAGGGTACCCATGTGTGAAGTGAAAACTATTTTGGACATTGGCCACAGTGTCCACAGTAACATATATGAAGTGTAAGCCAAAAGTCATTTGACAAAACATAACTGCTTCAGAAAGCATTACATATAATTCACATAATATTTGTCTACTGTCCAGCATCCACCTGCAATCCCCATTGTGGTCCTCACATGTGTCTGTAACAGAAATGTGCACATTATATATCCAAAAATGTATCATGAGCACCCTAATATTGTAAAGTTTGAATTGTTTCTGCAAAATTCTGCCACCGTCGCTATACTGTGCACTATAACGTGGGGATGCCTTTGGTAACCATGCGCTCTATATTACAATAGCGTTTATGCACAGTAATGCACTACACAGATGTTTGAGTAAAAGAAAGTACAGAGTAATGGAGCAATACATATGAAAACATGTTACAACACATTTGTAGTGGTGGTGACATACTTAACAGTCACCAATACTCTAGTTCTAACCGCTAAAATGCCTGACCTCGCACATAGGACATACAGAACATACTGCCGCCGGTGGAAGTCGACTGTGCGTTGGGCAGTTTCATCCACGGCAGACAAACCTATAGGCCAGTGTTTCCCAAACTGGGGTCCGAGGACTCCCAGGGGTCCGTGGCACATTCTCAGGGGGTCCGCAGGCAGCAGTTTTAAAAGCACTACAAAGTTCCTTGTAAAATTAGCAGTTTTCGAGCAACTATAAAAGTGTCCAGAAAATGCCAGTGATTAATTTACCTGCTGGAAAGATATAAGAGTTTTGTCTAGTGGCAGCTTTGACTTATCTAATGTGATACAGAGGGTTAATATGCCTACTACAAAGAACGTGTACAAAGCATTTTAAAAAACAGTATTTTATGTGCATAGGTCAGTGGGCTACTGATTTTGTCACAGAGATTCTTTTGTCACTGTGCAATTCATAAGGGACAATCGTAATCTAGCACAGTGTCCTATAAACTGTCAAAGAGCTGCTTGCAAACTGCATGGTAAAAGTTAGCAACATATGTTTATTCCCAGTCTATCATTATCCTGATGCTGCTATGTTCCCACTTCCTGAACATGAACAATTTTGTAATGCCGTTTTGTCACTTCTATGTGTGCTGCCTAATGCAGCACACATGGAAGTTACAAAACGTAATTTTTATTAAAGATTGTTTTTGTGCAGGAAGGGTCACCATCCTGAACATAAACAATCAAAGGTGTTTTGCTTTTTCCGTTGGAAAAAGCAAAAACGAGGAGAAATAAGGCATTTCTCCTCATTTCGCCAAGTTAAGACCAGGTTTTTCATGGTCTTAATTCTGGTGCTGTCTTCTATTTAAGCTGACCTTGTAAATAGAGGGCAGCGTCAAAATCAATGGGTGTTGGAGTGAAACCTCCACTGCAACTCCCACTGCCCACCTTTTTCACGCTAAGTATTGCGTGAAAGGGGTCCTTATTTACAAGGCAGCGTTAAGCCACAATAAGTGGCTTAACGCTGCCTTGTAAATAAGGCAAAGCCCCTATTGCCACAGGAACATCGCAAAAAGTGATGTTCCCATGGCGATAGGGACTTGTAAACATGCCCCTAAAATCCTTAGTAATTTGAGTATTTGGTTTGTGTGCACGTTTGTTTATTTTTTTCGAATTACTGTTTTAATGTTTGAAATTTAAATCCTACAAATTGATTGGGGGTCCCCGGCTTCCAGTGGTGACTCAATGGGGGTCCTCAGGAGTCAAAAGTTTGGGAACCACTGCTATAGGCTAACAATCGTCATTGTGACAGTCACAGCTCAATGGCTGTGCCTGTCTGCGCTGATGACTGCGTAAATGGCATACATGCATCCCGTGGTTTGAAAAATAACTCACTTGCCTCCTGCTGCTGCGATCAATACGTCCTCCACTTTAGCTGCTGTTTGCCACCTCTGCGAGCAATCATGCCAGGCCAAGAAGGTGTGAAGACCCCTGTCTTCTCTCCAGAGGAGCTGGAGAAACTTGTTGAAGAGGTCCTTCCCCTGTATGGCCAGTTCTGTGGCTCACCAGAGAAACCGGTAACTATCTCACATATAATAGTTTTCTCTCTTCAACTCCATCGTTCCCAGTTCCACAGGCTACAATGTGCCTCCGAGTCCCAGAGTAAATTTAGATTACAGTTGTGACATTTTGTGGTCCCTACATGGGACAAACATATAATGGATTAAGGATCACTGTACTTTGTGTACTTAACAGCACCATTGTGATGTGTGATAAGCCCTAGATCCTACTTGTGTTGCATGCACATATCTATGCATGTATTCATGTAATGGTACCTATGATATATTTGCTAATCAGGTCATAGTGAATGTGCAAAGAAATGTATAGGCTTTTCCAGCACGAGCCTTATAAGTATACTGTAAGAATCAGTTGAAGAGTATGTTAGCTATGGGTACAGTCCCACATATCACTCAGCCTAGATCAGGGCTTGCCAAGCTGTAGTCCGGGAGCTAGTTATACCTCACAGACCCCTTCAGAGTACCACACAACATTGAGTTCACATATTGGATGGCCACAGGATGTACCTTTATGTACTGAATTGGTGGAAATGTGATGCTCATGTGGGATCAGTATTCTCAGCCTGCAGAGAGCAAGGCCTGACAATAATGTGTGCTCAGTCTGTGCCATGGCCCACGCTGAGGCAGAATTATTGTGGCAATACAACTGATGCACAGAGTAATCTCCATGTAGACCTGCTGAGCCTTGTATGTTCCCAAAATGAGTTTTCTGAACCAATATTAGTCCTGATTGCTTTTACATGGAATACATTTGGAAATGGTGACTGAGGTAACCCCCGGACTTGATACTTCTTTCCTTTGACCCACATTGTCAATGTGTGACATTTACTTATGGCAGGCCCCTTACTCCCACAGGTCTGTTGTCACTTTTCCATAAGTCATGCTTGTATTGTACAGGCCTATTGCACATGTGACACATTAACAGTGAAGATAGTTGGATAATTCTGAAGCGTTTTTGATACTTGAATCACCAGCTTTGTTATAATCAACAAATCAAATAAAACATACAGTGGTATGTTGATATCATTCCTGTAACAGTGCCACAGGTGGCAAAAGGTGTGTCCTGTGATGGCAGTACATACCACACAAACTCAATCAGATATAATAAGATATCCCATTAAGTAGTCTAGATGTCCACACATCCCCAGAGAGGACATGACAGCCCTTTCATTGTGCCCTAAGTCTTAGGATGTAGTCTATACTATGGTGCCAGCCTATACAGACTGTGCGCCTCAAGTCAATGGGCCTGGCTGTAAATGTGTCTGTACAGTCATGCACAAGTAGTTTACCATTCAGAAGGTCACAATGGTGTGTTGTGTTTCATGGCATCTCACATTACAGTACATGCAGGATGCCCCTGGGCTACATGATGTTATTGGCCTGGCTTAGTCAGTGTAGGTCATGACCAGGGTTGAGGATAGTCAGCAAATGACTACAAAAGTGTGTATTCATGTCTTTGTAGTGCTTATCACGTGATAATTACACATGTAGCGTGTTAACTATTGATTAATGCTTGTGCTAGGTGTATACAAAATGTGTGTCAACCAAACAGATATCCTAAAACTTGCAGTTATAATCTGTTCTTTAACTATTGCATCCATACAGGTCAATGAGCATCAGGAGCAATACATCTGGAAAGCCAACACCGGGAAGATGCGGTCTCTGGGGCTCTATCGCTCACGCACCATCCATTGCAGGAAAAGATATGAGGACCTGAGGCACTGGACCACTCCTTGGTAAGTGGGAAATATACATTAACATGAGATAGACAACATCACTGGTGCCATTAGTATTAGTGCCTACATGTTGGCATGTGTACCTTTCCCATTTGTAGTATCATCTGCACTACTGTTTCATACACGAGCTACGTGTCTTCATAGGTTGATGTCTGATTCCATCACAAATGAGTGTGTAAGCCAATTTGTATTAGTAAATAGTTATTTGTGATGGGTATACAGTTATTGTGTTACCACAGACAGGAGTGTGTAGACATTGGTGGGTGTGCCACATATACCCTAAGCCATTACTCAATGCCATCAGACAAGTAGACTAACAGTAATTCCTCACAATGTGAATTTCCATGTCATTGATGTGGATGTGTTCAGTTATGTGAATTGCACTTGTGGATTTGTCAAGGTTCATTCACTGACTCGTGACATTCATCAGGGAGTAACATACAGAAACATAGGGATCATATGTGAGTGTCTACGCTCAGTAATACGATGGAATTTGTGTTTGTAAGACAAAAAAGTACTGTGATGTGCCTTCTCATTAGGACACAGGTTAAACCACCTCTTCATGTAATGGAGATTCCCTGCGCTTCAACAACCTTCAATGGTCTATTGGCTTTTAGGTATGCAATGTAAGAACGGTGTTTTCACCAGTACCAATCTGGACAGGGGATGCCCCTAGGCCTAGCTGATTCATTATGCTGTGGATATTTGTAGAAAAAGCTTCCAGATATTTTTCTGTGCTGCATGTGATACAAAGCGCAGCTACTTAAGTACAGCTTTCATGAGACTATTCTGACAGTGGACATATGAGGAAGTTTCTATTAGGAAGTGTCAGTGTAAAATTAGCATTTCCATATCACCTTCTTCCTGCTACTGTACATATTGCTGCAACATAGCTGTATTAGTTGACCATCATTTCATCCTATTGTGGTATTAGGTATATAACCACTTGCTGATTGCAGGGCTTTGTGTGGAATCAAGGATTGAATTTACCATTGCCTATTTGAATATATCAGGTTACTAATGTATGCTATAAGAGCTAACCTATTCAGGGTGATGAAGTATCATACTAGCTGCATGATGTTGGAGATCAGACAACTTCACTCATGCAATTGGAGCTATCTGTGGTTATTGCAAGATATGGAGACCCCCTCTGAAGGAAAATAATTTGAGGTCAGGGAGAAGAGAGGAAGAACCAAAACATCCAATAAAGGGCTCCCTCAAGACCTATATTTCTATGATCACAACAAGACTGAATTCAGCATGGGCTCGACAAACAGTTAAATCATATCAGCAAGGCTAACAAAATAGATTTTATCATCGTTGTTTATTTAACTTCTTTGTATATTTAAATGTAGTTCATTTCTTTCTTTTTTCTCTTCTCTCTGAAGAGCTCTAATTAGAGCGAAACACTGTGTCAGGGGTTGCTTTTACTCATTTCAGGTTGGCTTGATTGGTATTTTACCAACTCAAAGCTGTAATACTGTGCCTGGAGTGGTAATTGGCTTTTGTCATTTTACAGCTCGGCAAGGACAGCACTGTGCTAGTCCTATGCTTAAAGACTTTGCTGTACAAATGGCAAAAGACTTTGTCCTTTTCTATCTCGGCGTGGATGGCACTGTGCTAATCCTATGCTTAAAGATTTTGATAGAAAAACAGACATTTGAGGTGAGCAGATCTAGAGTGTCGCTGGTGTTGAGAGTGCTCCATACAGGAGCTGCTTTCCACCTAAACTTGAGAACTACCCAGAGTTCTCTGCTTCTTTTTTTGCATAATTTATTCGTCACTCTATGCCTGAAAGGGTATTTCTTTGATATATATATATATATATATATATGTAAATAAAAGTCAACAGTATTTCCACATAGAATTCAGGAGTACATACAATATACTGTTGATCTGGGAAAAGGGGACACTAAAGAATGCAAGATCTCCACGACCAAGTATGATGCATATGTTCAACAGGATCTGAACATTAGGTAAAAGCGCGTTTTGGTGATATAAAAGAAGTAGTACGGCCACCTTCTTCAGGACCTATCTAGATACCCACAAGAATCACAAAACACCCGGGGACAGACTATAGGAATGGCTGCTGACTGACAAAAAAATGTGTACCAGCGTCTCATAAAGATGATGCATAATCTAGAACACTTTCATGTAGTGTCCAATAGGTGAAAAAGTCATGTTTCAACAGAGACAGTGTCCCGGCGGAACTCAAATTTCTAGTTCGGTCAAGCAAGACATTTATACAAATACTTTTATTTCCAAAGTCGTATGGCTGTTAGTTGCACCGAGTCCAACAGCTATCAACTGTGTACGGTTTTAAACTACATCCTTCTACCAGCAAGCTGGCGAGATAAATCGGATAAATCTGCTGTGCATGGATATGTGGGCCAGCTTTCCCCCGGCCGGGTAGAGCAACAGTTTACAGGTCATGTAGCATGCATGAATGTGCTAATGCTAATGCTGAAGTCTATGTAGTGAACCATGCAGCTGGTGTGATCTGTGCACTTTTGAAATCTTTTGTGTTGATATCTGATGGTCAGGTGTGGTAATGCAGTTGTAGTAAGCCAATTTCATATGTCATTTCAGATTTATCCAGGACAAGCGAAGGAAAAGGGGCCAACATCATTGGGGACACAGATGGTCACAATGGTTCCGGTCATGAGAGTACAGACACGGAGGGACCCAGTGACCCAGAGGGTGTGGGGAGTGCCACAGAGGATGGAAGCTCAACTTCATCATCAGAGTCATCCTCCAGTGGACACACTCCCGAGTGATGGTTGACCCCACAGGATTTGTTCCACCTTCATCCTAATCCACCCTCAAGTTCCATCTGCACCCTCCCTGTTGCTCCCCACCCAGTTGGCCAGGCTCACTCTCCTAAGAGAGGAGCTGTCTCCTTTGCTCCAGGCATGTCAGCCCCAGCCTTTTTACCCTTGCTGCCCTGATGGAGGAGGCTATTGACCTACAGAGAAACATCTCTGTGGAGCACACTGCACTACCTCATGCCATCCAGGTGCCACAAAGCCATCTGCAACAGATGGTGGCCTACCTGGAAGGCATTCACATTGCTATGTCGGTCGTACAGAGATCTTTTCAGGATCTGGCATCCTCCATTATGGCAGCCTTACACACATCCCAAACGTCCACCCCACCTAGTACCTTTTCCCCATCAAAATTCCCTATCCTTATGCCTGTCCCAAGCACACTCACAAATATGCATGCACATACTTCAACAGCCCCAAGCAGCACATGCACACATAAACACCAGAAAACACGCAGGCAGGCAACCACTCACATGATACCCCCTACACCACCACCACCCCAGCACTCTCCCAGACACTACACCCATACCCACAGACCCATTCCCAACACCCAGCATTCCCTCAGATAATACACATGCACCCAGATACCCATCCCCAACACCCAGCATTCCCCAAGACACCATACCAGCATCCACAGACCCATTCTCAAGACCCAGCATAGCCAGTCGTCCACATAATACACCACCAAAAAACGCAAACACCCACACAACACTCACAAAACACGAACAAGCTACATGAGACACACAGAAACCTGCACCAACAACACACTCTCCCCCAACTGACACTTTAATTCCCTCTACCTTCCAACCCCTACTTCTTCCTGAACATCCTGCCCATTTTAACCATGAAAGTGAGTTATTTGCCCTTGCCCCTGTCAAATACGACCCCCCAAAGCCAAAAGCACCTCTTCTACACCCAAACCCATCCCCTCCACATCCCATTCCACCCCTGAGAAACCTGAGCCCCCACCACTAAATCCAGACGTACCCCTAAGAAGACTAAAATCCCTCCCAAAATCAGAGATACCCCTCCCAAAGTCAGGACCACCCCTTCCAAATCCAGACTCACCTCTCCCAATACCGACCCCACCCCTCCCAAGTAACATCTTCGAGGTGCCTGCCATGCCCAGTGGATGCTCCTTTGTGAGGAGGTTCCTTGGAAGTGTCATGAAGGGCAAGTTTAGTGGTACAGCAGTGTGCTAGAGCACACATTGTGTACAAGGCGTGGCCATTGGCCTTTGGATTACTCCTAGTTATTCTGGAGGAATACAAGTATTTGGTTGGTTTATAACACTTTAGTCCTGCCATTACTTTTCTAACTATTTGATGATACTGGGTACTATAAGATATGTGACTCCAGTTGTGTTTGTTTCACCCTGATTGATGATCCATTTGAAGTGGTTAGCATGATCTGACCTTGGAACCAGTGCTGGAGTCACACAGGATAAGAGAAAATGTTTAATTTATGGGTATGTGGGATCAATTCTAATTGGGGCTTCCATTGCATTGGGTGGTATTTCATATGGTAAATTTTTCAGTTTGGCTTGGCCAATGTCAACATCATTTAGCTTGAACTTCTCCCTATTAGAGGAATACCTATCTGCAGAGTCTTTACATTGTGCCCTCTGAATGCTTCTCACACTGAATATTTGGAATTCCATTTACCTGACATTATTTTTCAATGGAGGTGATGTGTGAGAGTCCATTATAGAGATGTAGCAGAGAAGGTGAGTTTCAGTTTCATGACATATCCATACAGATGTATCTTTGATATCACAACTGAACCTAGCATTTGAGCCATGTGAGAGTGTCACAGAGATTAATAGGTGTGATATTGAGGAGGAGGTGCTGTTGTCTGACAAACTTTAATGCACATATCACTATCCATGATTATGAGATGTGAACACATCTCAACTTTAGTAGAGTGTGCCTCTGCAGTGTCAGTGACCTGGTCAAAGAGGGCATATAGAGCTGGAATTGGATCATTAATTTAGAACAATTCCAAACATGGTTCCTCAAAATATGTTTGGCCCAAGGACTCTAGCCCCCTTGCCAGGTCCATGATGGGGCATCTATTTGCTGAGGAGTCAATAAAAATGGATATGAGTATAGATTACTGTCGATTGCGTCCATGACGGTGTCCGTTTTTGGACATCATCAAGCAGGAACAGCAGCAGCAGGATGTATATGATTGGCTCTATGGAGGCACAGGACGTGTTAAGCGTAGTGCAGGTGAGCTTCAGGCTTATATCCCCTCCCTTTCCGCCAGCTCAGATGTGGTCATTGGACTGCCACAGTCATGTCGGCGGGAAGGCACATTATAATTGGGCTGGCAGTAACACTGGTGGTCCGCCCTCAGATAGACGTATTAGCCTATCCCACCGCCGCTGCGGTCGAGATTAGCTGGCAGTGGTGGCGGGACCGTGGCGGTCTTTCGTCTATGTAACTGCATGTATCGTAATAGGGTGTAATAGGATGGTGATTGCAATGCTGTTTCGATGGCGCTACCATGACCACCAAAGTCGCAATCAGACTAAATATTGAGTACATTTCCATTTTATAGTTTCTGTCGATGCACTTTCTTGACTGTAGGTGTAGCTCATATGGCTCAATAATTTCCTTTTTGTGAAGTGATAAATTTGGCGCCTTGTCATCATATTTCTAAGTAGTTTAATCATATAAATAGATTTTATAGTTACATTTTCATGTTAGTTATTAATATATTTAAAAATACAGTTACTTTTATTTTATTTACTTACTTATATGTTTTGTTCAGATGTTTTGCACGGTTTTACAGCTTTTCCTTTCAGCTCGTTTAAACAAGGAACAGATGTTTGCTTTCTGTTGGAAGAGAAAAAAATTAGAGTAAGTTAAATTGCTATTTTTTGTTGGGGTGTAGGGAGTTAGGGCTGTTTTTGGGTGCTGTGTGTGTGAGTTTCTAATTTAATATTTATGTATACCTAATTTATTTTATAATATTGGTGCATTGTTAAAGTTGAAATTTTGCAGCAGCTTGTTGGTTTGGAAGTTGTTTTATTTTCTTTTAGCTAGTTTATGTAAAACAATCAAAGTTACAGAGTGTTTTACTATTTAGTTGTTAAGTAACATTTTTTTTAGTTTAGTAATATTTAACTTTTAGTTTAAATATATGTATTACTTACTTGGATATGTAGTTGTAGCAATGTATATTTTGTTGTATAATTGTTTGTAGCGAGAATCCGGCAGAGTTTCCTCCTCTTGCTGTGTTTGCCATTTTTTGAGTAATTATTTGCTTTAGTTAGTCTGCCTTTTATATCGTTTGTTTGATTGACTGAGTTGTTTGATTGATTAAAGTTGTTTTTAGTGTTATTTTATTGGTTAGTTTAGTATAATTTGAGTTTTTTATCAGATAAATGAATTTATTTGTTTTTATATATTTTATATTGTTATTTGTATTTAAATGATTATAGATAATAATAATGTTTCTGTTGTATTTATTGAATATTTGATAGGTGTACTAGTTTTGCTGGGTTAATGTTTAATGTTTAGGTGATGTTATATATTTTAACTTCATTATAGAAGTTTTTTATGAATTTAGTTTTTTTTTCAGTCATTTGTTTATGAAAAATTCGTTTTTTTAGTGAATTTGTTGTTATTTTGATGACAATTTTGTATTCGACACTGTGGTAATCGATATTTTTGACATAGTAGATGTTTATTTAGAAGTAATAATAGTTGTTTTTCCAATATGTTTGCTATACATATGTAAAAATCTATATTTAATTTCTGATAATTGTTGGATTGATATTATGTCACTAATCCCCGCCCTTTGTCACCATAGACAGATTGGAGCCAGACCCAGAAACCAGAGAAGAACTCACCAGAACCAGTTTAGGGTTAGACAATCTGGTAATTGGAATGAAAGTGGCACACTCAGGACCTCTCATCATAATCTTTCTGGACCTGTAGATACTCAGAAGAAGGACTGCCCTGTTTTCTGAATACTGAAGGAAAACTGGACCTGATTGCCTTGAACCCAGAACCCCCGAAGGGATACAAGGGTCTGTTGGCTGACTTCCTGTTTCTGCAACTGGTCAGCTGATCAGTACCTACTGGACCTGCCTAAACCCAGCTGCAGGCCTCTGCTGGAGTGAGTCCCAACCCACAAGAGGTTCTCCCCAAGACGTTTGACTGGTATTAGAGTGTACTCCTCCAACCCTAAAACTGCAAGAACTGGACCCCAGGTGAAAACAAGCAGTTTTGGGTCTTTGCATCAAAAATAACCATCATCGGTCTCCTCGTGAACATGAGCAGACTTCACTGAGACCAGTGCAGGACCTGCATCCAACTGCCAACAAGCCCTTCCTGGATACAAACCCCCGGTCTTTGCTGCTTTGAGCCCTTTGTGTTGACAACAACTGCCCCTTAACTTCAGATTGTTGACCAGATCTTCATGCCGACAGCGATTGCATTGCTAATGCAAACTTCCGACTAAGGCCTGAGTCGTCTGCAACCGACTGTTGGTGAGCCCATCTCTGGATCCAGCCTGCAGCCGACTGCCAACAACCTTGTCAGTAAGTGATTCTTGCATGCGTCTAAACTAAGGACCTCATTACGATGGCGCCCGGACGAGCGTCCAATCACCATAGTTTCGGGCAGGTGTCTGACCGACTATGTCGGCGGTTCCTACTGCCCGATTACAATGCGACCACCATGCAGGCGGTCGTAAAACTGCTCTTTTCTATTGCAGCTTGTGCTGCGGCCCTAGAAAAGGTCTGCAGCACAAGCCACAGTGGAAAAAGGCAGTTCTCAAACATCCATGCAACCGTGTTCCAGGCACCATGTGGTGCCTGGCACACGGTGCATGGATGTTTGGGTGGGCACCACATGTGCCCTTCTGGGCCCATAGTGGAGGCCCATAGGAGACAGGAGTCATGCTAGGGGCCCCTTATTCCTATTCCCTCTGCTTTCACATGACCGTCGCACCACCATTTAAAGACAGAAGGAAAAGGGTCATCGTAATCCCTATGGAGCTGCCTCCGCAGGCACCCACCCCCCCCATTTTAGGAATCACACTCCGACCGACAACCCGACGGGGTCCTTGAGCCTGTTGGAGAAGTTGGTCGGTCCCTCAGCCAGCTGCGCTCTGACTGACACATCAATATGCGGTGGTCAGACTGCATATTGAGATGTCGGACAGACCACCACTGATGGGCTGTGAGTGCCAATCCGCCGGACATCATAATCAGGCCCTGTGTTAGAAGATACACTTTCCTCTGGGCGAACCTGGTCCCTGTATTTGACCCATGCTCTATGGTGATAGGCCTTAATGTTTGGCTTTGACCCGGTCTAGAGTGACCAGATAACCTTGATTGGCATTTTGTGCTTTCTGACACTATTTCTACTGTCAACTTTAAAAATGCATATCTCCGGTTCATCTTGTTGGATGTTTCATATGTTGGTGTCATTGAAATATTCTTTATTTGCCTGAATTGGTTTGAGATTTTTCTTGCATCATGTTTTCACCTTATTACTGTTTGAGTACTGTATAAATACCATACACATTCCCTTTGTGCCAAGCTACCAGAGGATTAAGCACAGGATTAGCTTGTGATTTTGATGGTACATGCTTACAACCCTCTTAACTAATAACCCAAGTTCTTACAATCACAGTTCAAAAGAGTTATCAGTCTATATCCTGCACTTCTTACTGGATCCATCTCAGGTATTAGTATAAGAGTTATTGTTGTTTAAGGCCAAGATAACAGTGTTGCCCCTCCTATAAAACTATAGTTGAAAAGTTTAGTTATTGTTAGAGTGATGTGATCTAGAAATTATTTTAACAGTTCGGAGGGTATACCGTCTGGTCATGCAGTCTTTCCAGTTTTTAAATTCTTTACAGTAGCAACAAATTATTTTAGTAAGATTGGGGACTCTAATAGATCTTGTTGCTCTGGACTTAACATGGGCACATTTAAACAATTAATTACTTTAGTTTTGTCAGGGAATATATTTCATTTGTTCATTTCCTAGAAGTATTGAAGCAAAACCTGTTTAATATGCTTAAAATTGTTGACTAGTTTGTTTTTAATGGGGTCAAAAACTGCTCTTATAAAATTCCTTCCATCATCAGCTTTGGTTTTCTGAGCCAGCAATGAACTGCAATCTTCCCTCTATTGCAGTGTTTTAACCCACTTGCTTTCCACATCTTGCTGTTTATCTAATCTGATTGGCATTTTAGCTCTATCTGCAGGTTTTTTTTAAAGTTTTCCATTTCAGGAGTATATTGATCAGAGCCTAACCCTAAGGAGGATTATCCCTGTTGTGCCTCTGACAGTTGTCTTTCAATGTATTTTTTGTGCCATCTTAAACTTATTTGCTGCCTGTATACAACACTGAATCATTACACTTCTAATACATGCTTTGAAAGCATCCAAGATGACTTCTAACAATGCTGATTCTTAGGGGCTGATTAGGATGGCGGGTGGACTTATGTCTGCCTGCCACCCTATCGTGAATCGGAACCGCCTGACAGGCTGACGGCGTTCCCGACATAGGCATTACAGTGCGACCGCCACCACGGTGGTTGCAATGCCTATATTTTGTACTGCAGCGGGTGCTGCTGGCTGCAGCACCAACCGCAAAGCAAAATAGGGACACTGCACATATCCCTACTCTACATGGCAGGCACCATGTGGTGCCTGACACATAGTGTAGGGATATGTGGGGGGGTACCATAGGTGCCCCAGTGCCCACATCGGAATTCCAGGAGTAAGAGGGCACGTTAGAGGCCCCCAAAGTCCCTTTCCGCAGCCTTTTCATGGTGGGTTAACCGCTATGAAAAGGCAGGTGGAAAGGGACATTGGAATCCCTATGGCTTGCTTGGCAGGTACCGCCACCATGGTAGGGACTACAACCCCCTCGACCGCACACGTGGGCTCAAGGAGCCAGGCAGATGCGTGGCAGTCACAAACCGCCCACCATCCTAATGTGGCGGGGGGGGAAACTTGCTTAGGATGGTGGTGAGACCGCCACCAACGGGCTGTCGTGGCAGTCTCACTGCCATCCTAATCAGCCCCTTAGTTCTGAACAAAATGTTGTGCTAAGTTCTTCACGTTTCATTAGGGTCTCTTAAAATAAAAGCTTTCTACTCAAAGACCATCTTCTCTGCCAATTTGATGTTGTAATATTTAATGTTAAAGAAACCTTATCAAGATCTGAGAGATGTATAGTCTATGTTATCTCCATTACTCTTCCTACCAATGTGCAATTAATTAGGAAAGAATCTAATCTTGAGAAATAGCCATTTTTGGAATTAAATATACATTTCTATGTTTTGAAGCTCCTTATCCTCCAAATGCCTACCCGTCTCAAATCTTTGATTATATAATGGAAGTGTGTTCTGGAGTTGCTAATCTTAATTTAGGACACTAAGGAGGATTGGACTTGTATTTCATTTAGCAATATATTAAAATCATCATCCAGCATATACTGATCTGGAAATTCCAATATGTTCTGCAACCACATCTAAAATGTTTGTTGGAGCATCTACAATTGGAATTTAAATAGATAGAACTCTGAACTTAAAGGGATCTTCTTTAATGTGGGCTAAAGTCCATCTTCCCATACGTCCTGCTTTGGCACAGATTATTTTCACCCTGAAATGAACTGGTGTCAGGAATGTTACATCTTTTCTGTTTGTAGTTGTGATAAGAACATATACTGTTCTTTAGCCATCCGCCAACCACACATCTTTTCATTTCATCCTCTAAAGTATGTGTTTCTTGTAAAAGCATTATATCAATTTTTGTTTCTTTAAATATCCCAGTATCCTAACTATCCACTGAAGTTCTCTTAAGCTGCTAACATTCTATATGACCAATCAATCAATCAATCAATCAATAATTTGTAAAGCGCACTACATACCCGCAAGGGTTTCAAGGCGCTGAGGGAGGGGAGGGGGGGTGCTAATGTTACTGGTCGAACAGCCAGGTCTTGAGTTGTCTCCTGAAGGCTAGAAGTTCTTCGGTTTGTCGTAGGATGAGGGGGAGGGTGTTCCAGGTTTTGGCGGCATGGTGGGAGAAGGATTTACCTCCGGCTGTGGTTCTACGGATGCGTGGGATGGTAGCCAGGGAGAGGTCTGCGGAGCGGAGTTTCCTGTTGGGCACGTAGAAGGAGAGACGACTGTTGAGATAAGCTGGGCCGGTTTTGTGGAGTGCCTTGTGTGCGTGGATCAGGAGCTTGAAGGAGATTCTTTTGTCGACAGGGAACCAGTGCAGGTTCCTCTGGTGGGGGGTTATGTGGTCACGGCGCGGGACGTCGAGGATCAGGCGTGCGGAGGCATTCTGGATTCTTTGCAGTCTGTTGATGAGCTTGGTCAGAGCTCCGGCGTAGAGGATGTTTCCGTAGTCGAGTCTGCTGCTGACTAGGGCCGGGGTGACTGTTTTCCTTGTGTTTGCCAGGATGCATCTGTAGATCTTGCGGAGCATACGGAGGGTGTTGAAGCAGGTGGAGGAGACAGCGTTGACTTGTTTGGTCATGGTGAGTTTCGAGTCGAGGATGACTCCCAGGTTGCATGCGTGGTTGGTGGGTGCAGGGGGTGTCCCCTGCGATGCCGGCCACCAGGAGTTGTCCCATGCTGAGGGGTTGGGCCCGAGGATGAGGATCTCCGTCTTGTCTGTGTTCAGCTTAAGGCGGCTATCCTCCATCCAGTCGGCAATGGTCTTCATTCCCTGGTGGAGGTTGGATTTGGTGGTGAGGGGGTCCTTGGTGAGGGAGATGATCAGTTGCGTGTCGTCGGCGTAGGAGATTATGTTGAGGTCGTGGTGTCGGGCGATGCGTGCGAGAGGTGCCATGTAGATGTTGAACAGCGTCGGGCTGAGGGAGGATCCCTGCGGGACGCCGCAGATGATCTCAGAGGCTTCGGATCGGAACGGGGGAGGCGGACTCTCTAGGTTCTGCCGGAGAGGAAGGAGGAGGTCCAGTCCAGGGCCTTGTCTTGGATCCCTGCGTCGTGGAGTCGTGTGCGTAGTGTGCAGTGGCAGATGGTGTCGAAGGCGGCGGAGAGGTCCAGAAGGATAAGGGCCGCCGTCTCGCCGTTGTCCAGTAGGATCCTGATGTCGTCTGTGGCGGCGATGAGGGCGGTCTTGGTGCTGTGGTTGCTGTGGAATCCTGACTGGGAGGGGTCCAGGATGCTGTTGTCTTCGAGGTAGCGGGTGAGCTGGATGTTGACAATCTTCTTGATGACCTTAGCTGGGAACGGAAGCAGGGAAATGGGCCGGAAGTTTTTTGAGTTCGCTCGGGTCCACCTTGTGTTTCTTCAGTAGGGCGTTGATCTCAGCGTGTTTCCAGCTTCCAGGGAAGGTCACGGTCTCGAAGGAGAGGTTGATGATGTTGCGCAGGTGGGGTGCGATGGAGCTGCCAGCTTTGTTGAAGATGTGCTGTGGAAAAGGGTCAGACGGTGAGCCGGAGTGGATTGTGCCCATAGTCTTGATTGTGTCTTCGGTGCTCACGTTGGCCCAGGTTGTCAAGTGGTCGGTGGGTGGTGGTGGTTCCGGCGCGTTGGGGCTTGTTAGGGTCATCCGGAGGGTGAAGCTATCGTGGATGTTGGCGATCTTGCAGTGGAAGAAGGTGGCGAGGGAGTCGCACAGGGCTTGCGACGGCGGGATGTCATTGGCATTGGAGCTGGGGTTGGAGAGTTCCTTCACAATGTTGAAGAGCTCCTTGCTGTTGTGTGCGTTGTTGTTGAGGCGGTCTTTGAAGGAGGTCCTCTTGGCGGTCCTGATGAGGTGGTGGTGGTTGCGGATGGCGTCTTTGTGGGCTGCGCGGCTGCCCGGCGACTTCTCGCTGTGCCATATGTTCTCCAACTTCCGGCAGGTGCACTTTGAGGCTAGGAGTACCGGGGTGAACCAGTTGGCTCTCTTGCTGGTGTCTTTTGGGTTTGTTTTTTCAGCGGGGCTAAGGTGTTGGCGCAGTCGTCCATTCATCAGGGGAAACAAAAGAAAAATGGGCAGCGGGGCACCGGGGAACAAAAGCACACAAGAGCCGGGGAAACAAAAGAGAAATGGGCAGCGGAGCACGGAGGAGCCAAGGGCACAGGACACTCGGAGCGCAGGTGGCGCTGCAGTGGGGGGGGGGAGAGCGACCTACCTGGCAAGGTCAAGGGTCGCTCTCCTCACCGCGCAGCGGCTGCCATTTTAAGGTGAGGTGGGAGGGAGGAGCAGCTGGGTGGCGGGAGGTGGGTTTCAGGGGGCAGCGAATGGGCGTGGGGGGGCAGGGCCGCAGGGGAAGCAGCGGCGGGAATGCACAGAAGGCAAAATGGGCAGAGGGGCATCGGGGAACAAGGCACACTAGAGCGGGGGAAACAAAAGAAAAATGGGCAGCAGGGTACCGGGGAACAAAGGCACACAAGAGCGGGGGAAACAAAAGAGAAATGGGCAGCGGGGCACAGAGGAGCCAAGGGCACAGGACACTCGGAGCGCAGGTGGCGCTGCAGCGGGGGGGAGCGACCTACCTGGCAAGGTCAAGGGTCGCTCCTATATGACTATTCTAATACCTTCTTTATTCATTTCTGTTTTTCTTTCTACTTCTATTTTGGCAAAGACTGTAAAACTCAGCTCAAGTACTCCTATTTAGAACACATGAGGAACTTTGGGGCATATTATCAAGGATGTCGTTAAAATTATCGCCGGTTTAGCGGCAGAAAACTGCCACTAAAGCGGCGATAATGGGCTTGATAATATGCCCTGGAGAATTCCAATAGAAGCCCTTGTTCACACCAGAACATGGACTTCTATTGGAATTCACAAGGGCATATTATCAAGCCCATTATCGCTGCTTTAGCTGCAGTTATCTGCCGCTAAACCGGCGATAATTTTTTTTTTTTTTTTTTTTTCAAAAATTTTTATTAAAACAATAAAGCAGTTACAAGCATGGGCCTACAACCACCAGGGCCGGCCGCTAGACTCAGAAAGGATCGTACATTAGTTAAAGCAGTAGGCGACACCTGGGGCCCAGCCCCGTAAATGGCTCAGGATAGCTCGAGAGATGCAGGAGACATACGTTTAACATAAATAACAACAAAAAACAAAAGGCGAGGCATACGGGCAAAAAGCGTGTGTCAGGCTACATCCGGGGGACTTTTACTCCAAACCTTCAATTAGCTATCAACAGGAGGGAGTACTGAAAGATCGGGGGGGGGTAACGGGAAAGGAACATCTATATTCGATTATTACAATCAGTCGCAAGGAACCATCAAGGGTCAGGGGGACAAGGCAATATCGGTGTCCACTAGGGGGGGCGTACAGATACCCCCACGATACACGTTCCATTGCCCCCAAATTCTACCCCATGCCCCGGGTTTACCGCGGGCCACATATACCGTCTTCTCCCTGAACATACACCAGTCCATGTTTTCCTTCCATACTGACACGGTGGGTGGCTGCTGGGAGCCCCAAAGCTGCGCTATATCCCTCTTAGCAATCATGTAGCCCAGGGCCGCCCACCGAGTCTGCGCCGCATTATAATCATTGGGCTCCCACACATTCAAGACACAGCGACGCACCTCCGGCAGCAGCGCCACCCCGGTGACTTGTCCCATGACCCCATGAACCCGACGCCAGTATTCCGCCACCTCCCGGCACTCCCAAAGGATATGGAGAAAGGTGGCACTGAGCCCACACCCCCGCTTGCAGAGCCCATCTTCCGAGAATCCCATCGAGACCAGACGGGGGCCCGTCACATACACCCGGTGGAGAATCTTTAACTGGACCAGGCGGAGACGGGCTGGAATGGCGACTTCCTTGGGGGACGATAGTGCGGACTGCCAGTCCTCGTCGTCTAATTCCACCCCGTCCCCCGTCCACGTCTCCCGAAGGCGCACCAATAGGTCAGCCCGATTATTAATGAGTTTTTTATAGATTAAGGAGATAGTACTGTCGGGAACATGACCATCAAGTATGCGGTCCTCGAGGGGCGAAGAGGCCGGGATCTTGGTCCCCTCCCCAAAGACAGAGAGCAGGGCATGCCGAACCTGGGCGTATCGGAAGAACTCCTTTTCCGTGAGTTCGTATTTGCTCTGGAGCGCCGCGAAGGTCTTAACCGCGCCCTTCATCCATAAGTCTCCCACTCTACTGATGCCAATCGTGTCCCAACGGTCAAACCCCTTCGTTGTCCAGAGGCTTCCCAGTCGGTCGGAGGCAAATAAAGGAGTAGCGCATGTCAGTCGCTCACTCCAGCCCATGGCTACATTGGCCGCCTTCCAAATCCGTACCGCGATCTTAGTGGGGCCCGTCAGGGTCCGTCCAGCCGAGCGGGAGTAAAGCGCCCTGTTATAGTTACCGCCGGGAAGCAGGAATTTATCCATCTCATACGCCGGGTTCAAGCCAGGCGCATACGTGGCATGGTTAATGGCTGATAGCTGTGAGGCCCAATAATACCTGCGAATGTCGGGAAGCGCGATGCCCCCGTCGTACCAGGGGAGAGTGAGTTTGGCCAGGGCGATACGCGCCCGTCCGTCCCACACCAGTCTCCTCTGCAGGCTCTCTACTTCCCGAAAGTAGGCCACTGGAATGATGTCGAAGGAGTTCTGAAGTGCATAGAGGAACCTGGGAAGGGACATCATTTTAAACAATGCGGCCCGACCCAGTGGGGACAGGGGCAGCCTACACCACCGAGCCGTGTCTTCCCTCAAACGCCGAAGTGGAAGCAGGAGATTGTGCTCATAGCGAGCTACCGGGTCCAGCGAGATGTGTATCCCCAGGTATTTAAAGCCGGACAGAGATATTTGGATCGGAAGCCGGGGCGGCAGGAGAGGGGGGCCACCGGAGATAGGATAGACACAGGATTTAGACCAGTTAATCGTGAGACCCGAATTTCTCCCGTAGGAAGTCAGAACATCGAAGAGAACGTTAAGCGACTGCCGCGGCGAGGTAAGATACAGGAGGATATCGTCAGCATATAACGAGACCCGATCCTCAAAGCCCGGGGCCCACCGGATCCCCCTGATCGAGGGCTCCCAGCGGAGCCAAGCGGCGAGTGGCTCCAGGGCGAGAGCAAAGAGCAGAGGGGACAACGGGCACCCCTGCCTCGTACCCCTACCGAGAGCGAAGGGCCGAGAGACCCGCCCATTAACCACCACCTGAGCCATGGGTCCCGTGTAGAGAAGCTTCACCCAGCCAAGAAATCCCTCCCCAAAGCCGAATTTGGTCAAGACAGCCCAGAGGAATGGCCACTCGATGGTGTCAAAGGCCATCGTGGCATCTAAAGAAACCAGCACGGCCGGTTCGGAGAGGTACTCTGCCCTGGCGAGGGCGCCATGGAGTCGCCGCAAGTTGAGGGCGGTGTTGCGATGTGGGATGAAGCCGCATTGATCAGGATGAATCAGATCGCAGATGACGCTCAACAAACGATTGGCAAGGACTTTAGCCAGGATTTTAGGCTCTGCATTTAGCAGTGAGATAGGCCTGTAAGAGGCACAGCGGTCCCGTGGCTTACCTTCCTTGGGGATCACAACTATCGTGGCCAGTCGCTGGTCGACCGGAAGGGAACCGGCCTCAAGGGACTCCTGAAACATACGACTGAGGAAGGGAGCTAGTTTATCCGGGCGCAACTTATATAATTCGATAGGTAGACCGTTGGGACCCATGGCCTTGCCCGAGCGAAGGGCCTGAATCGCAGTCGCGATTTCATCCACCGACAAGGGAGCGTCCAGCTGCTCACGGTCCTCGGCAGAAAGGCCAGGCAAAGCAATGTCCCTCAGGAGAAGGCGAGAATCTTCCTCATCCCTATCAGTCACCGGGGAGTACACAGTCCGGAGGTGGTCGGCAAAACATTCCACAATCTCACCAGGCTCAGTCACACACACTCCATCCGAGACACGCAACTCCGGGACCACACGATTCACTCTCTCCTTCTTGTCCAGCCACGCAATCAGCTTTCCCGCCTTGTCCCCGGCATCATACAACCGACCCTGCTGCTCCCTATACATAGTTTTGGCAGCGTCGGTGACAAGAGATCTGTATTCAAACTGTTTCAGGCTGAGGGCATGGAGCCCGTCCGGAGTGACACCCGCCTCCAAGGCCGACTCCAGCCCCGACATGTCAGTCTCCAGCTTCACCACCGCCTCACTCCTGAGCTTCTTGGCCACTACTATCTGGGAGAGGGCGTGTCCGCGGATTACGGTTTTAAAGGCTTCCCACAGGGACATTGCGGACAACACAGACCCCTCGTTTTCAAGAAAGTATTGGTCCATAGCCTTAACCAGACTCTCGCGGGTCGTGGGGTCTCGCAGGTACCACGGGTTAATGGGAGCGATCCGCCCTGCAGACCGCGACTCGGTGTCAAAGAGAAGCCACAGCGGGGAATGATCGGAGATACCCCTCGCCAGGTGCCTGACCTCTCGAATTCGACCCGTCTGCGCCGCGGGCATAAGGAGATAGTCTAACCTAGAAAGACTCCCATGTGCCCCAGAGTGAAAGGTGTATTGACATTGGGTCGGATGCATTAATCGCCAACTATCCACCAGGCCGAAGGTCTCCAACAGACCGCCTAGCCAAGCCTGGGCAGCGGGGAGGGCCCTGGGTGGGTGACGATCCAGGTCCCCCGAAACCACCGAGTTAAAATCCCCGCCCATAAGCAAAAGGCCATCCGGAAGTTCAAGCAGCATTCGACCCAAGTCCGCGAAGGTGGAGTTCTGGAGGCCCGGTGGGACGTAAATTGAGACCAGGGCAAGGGGATGCCCCTCCCACCTCCCAGTCAGACAAACATAACGCCCTCTGTCATCTGAGACCACCCTCGTGATCTCCAACGGAAGTGAGGATCGCAGGAGAATGCCCACCCCCCTGGAGCCAGTTGTGAAACCAGAGTGAGCCACGAGGCGGTATCCCCCCCTGTTCATTGCATGGCAGACATTGCCAACCAAATGCGTCTCCTGGATAAACACCACATCAGGAGTCAGACGACGCAAATACTGCAGAACTACACCCCGTTTGATACGGTCCCCCAACCCATTGACGTTCCATGACATCAGCTTCAACCCGTCCCCCCCCATCCCCTCCAATAGATCAGAGGTCCCCCCGCAAGCAGCACAAGTCCCAAAGGTGGCAGAAAATCAATACCTCGCCCTGCAAACAAAAACCACACTACAAAACAACCCCTCCTTCCCCCCCACCACCCCCAACACCCAACTCCCCCCACCCTGCACCCCTGCGGGCCAAAAAACCCCCCCAAATTGCAGTGTGCCTGTCGCCCAACTAACCCCAGTCTACAAAAAGACCCCGGAGGAGGAGAGGGACCCGTCCCCGCCCGCCCCCCATACAGGTACTAGCAAAACACACTGAACCAAAGAAGTACAACCCAGCTGAGCAGTGCAAATTGGCAAAATCAAGGACCAAGAGTCACTCCAAAGGGGACCCGTCACCGTTGGCACCCGCAGAGGGCCCGGGACGGCCACCTCTGTCCGGCAGCGAGTCCAACCAGTCACTCACGGCCACAGGAGAGTCAAAGAAGGCAGTCCGATCCTCATGTTCCACTCGGAGTTTGGCAGGGTAGAGCATAGAGTACTTTAGGCCCAGCTCACGAAGACGACGTTTCACCCCCTGGAATCCCATCCGCTGTTTCTGGACAAGTTGAGTAAAGTCCAGATAAAAGTTAATGGATGAGTTCTCATATCGAACCGGGCCATGGACCCGCGAGGCCTGCAGAATCGCATCCCGGTCTCTGTAGTAAAACAGTTTGGCCACGATAGGCCTCGGGGGGGCCCCCGGCCGTGGCCGCCCGCCCGGAACTCGATGAGCCCGTTCAACGGCAAAAAATTTACTCAAGCCCGCAGGGGTCAGCTGTTGGAGGATGAGTTCCTCGACCAGGAGGTCAACCGGGCGGTCGTCGGAGGACTCCGGTACGCCGATGACACGGATGTTGTTGCGTCGGGCCCGTCCCTCGAAGTCCTCCAGCCGCCGGGCCATCTGCTCATTGACCACCTTGATGTCGCCGAGCGCGGCCTGCAGGTCCGCCACATCCGCACCCAGGGTGGAGGTCCGCGCATCGAGAGTTTGAACCCTCTCGTTTGTTTTGGAGAGGTCCGCCCGTATTAAGGTGACATCAATCGCCACCGTATCGATCTTGCGGGCCAGGGCCTCGTATTGCGTGGCGATGGTCTCCCTGATGCCATCAATGGCGCCCATGATGTCCTGTAGGGAAAGTTCCGAAGAGACGGATGTGCCACCACCGGCGACGTCTGAGGGGGGACCGGCCGTTCCAGGAGAGCCTCTGCCCTGAGTATAGCGGTCCATGTTGTTGGTCTGGACCGATCCTCCACGGAGGGAGGATTTAGTCTTGCGCCCCTCGGGGCCCCCCTTGCCCCCCATGAGGCCACGGACTCCGAGGGGGACCGCCGGACAAAAGTAGTTGGGATACCGGCCCTGGAAACCAGCGCCTCACCCGAGGCCACAGTATGACGGTGCGGGGGGACCCAAGGCGATAGGCACTCTAGTGGCAGGTGGTGACAAAGCTTTGTGCAGAGGTCAGGGAAACACCCCGCCACCTCAATCGCTCCACCGGCCAGCCCCCTGAGGTCTGAAAGTGAAACCGAAAGTGGCCGAGCGGCCCCTGGCACCGCGCCGCAGCCGTTGTTGTTCAACTGCGACACGGCCCCACGGCTCACCTTCGCCCCGGGCACCTCCGTCGGGTGGGTCCCAAAAGTTCAAACAACGATAACTCAGGATTCCCGGGTCCGATTAAATTTCTGAAAGGAGATACGTGCTCAGCCGGTCGTCATCTCCCAGATTCCATAAACCAAATCAGGATATTGTCAGGATAAATTCCGAGGAGCAGCGAGGGTCCGGGGAGCCCAGTGCTCACGCGACCATCTTGGATGCGCGCTAGGCTCCTCCTCCGGCGATAATTTTTAACGCCATCCTTGATAATATGTCCCTTTATTTGGTATTTACCCCGGATGCTCCCAGAGCCTGTGCTCAACCCAAACACCTTTACCCCGACCTCACCCTGAGGAAACCCTCCTACTAATATGTGGGTGTGCTGTGCCACCCCGTGGACCCACTTTGAGCGTCCTCCTTTCAATTTTCTAGTTCAAAATAATTCTCTTAGTTTCATGCACTACTATCGAGTGGTTTGCAAGCTTTCTGCACTAAGGCACCTACATCTGTGGTCTGTTTGTAGTTGAAAATCTTGTTTCTCAACCTTATTCCTTTCACCTCAGGGAACTTCATTTGAAAAGTTGCACCTAGGTATTTTAAGTCTTGCATCCACTTTCCAATATCCCACTGTCGATATTAGGTCATTCAACTCATGTCAGACTACATAGAGAAGTTACAGCTTTGGTACAGCAGTGTTTAGGCTTTTGAAGCTGCAGTCATTTATTTATTTCCGATTGTAGGTCAAAAAGTTCACCAAAATTATGCATGGCTTTTTATATGTATAAAAGCAATATAAAATACATATATATATATATATATATATATATATATATATATATATATATATATATATATATATATATATATATATATATATATATATATATCAGTGAAAAAAACATAGGTTTCACACATGTTATAGTTAGCTGGACATTTTACTGATAAAAAAACAATAAAATTCCCCCGTTATAGTTAGTGCAGGCAACTATAACTCACGTGACCGCAATCCTCTGCTGATGCTAATACTGTATTTAGACACTTATTTGCCCATGTCTTCTTCCATTAAATTTTAGCTATACATATATTACAAATATTTTTTTTTCATAAAGACACATATGTCATCAGCAGAGGATTGCGGTCGCGTGAGTTATAGTTGCCTGCACTAACTATAACGGGGGAATTTCATTGGTTTTTTATCAGTAAAATGTCCAGCTAACTATAACATGTGTGAAACCTATGTTTTTTTCACTGAATTTGCAAGGTTTTTTAAATGCTAATTCCTAACTATAACGTGTGTGAAACCTATGGTTTTTTCAGTGAATTTGTACGGTTTTTTAAATGCTAAGTTACTTTACGCCATTCGTGGCGTGCGTGCCCACTTAACGCAGTTCGTTCCGTGCGCGCACGGTGCGCTTCGCGCACCGTGCGCGCACAGTGAGCACGCGGTGCGCTTTGCGCACCGCGCATCCACTTTACGCAGTTAGTGCCGTGCACGCACGGTGGGCACGCGGTGCGCGGGATGGGCCATGTACGCACGATGCGCTTCGCGCACCGTGCGCACATGGAGGACGGATTATGCGCTTCGTTGTGAAAGTTAACTTTTTTTTTTTTAATATGCCATGCACAAATGATGCAGTAGATAATATATATATATATATATATATATATATACATATAAATATTATCTACTGGCGGTCGCCAGTAGATAGTTATAGTTACAACCTAGTTTCCACAGGAAATCTCAAAATTCTATTTTGAATAACTTTGGCGCCGGTTGACGAATCCTTGCGCAATTTTCAAAACTAATGGAGCGCTTCGTTCAGCTCCTACCCTGAAAGTCTCGGGGTGATTTGTCAAGCGGGGGCTGAGAAAAAAGGGGGGTGCCAAAACGCGTTTTCCCCATGCATTTTTCCATAGGACCTTTAGACACAGCTACAGCCAGAACGGCTGAACAGAATTACTTGAAATTTGGCAAAGAGGTAGTCCTCAGGTCTGGCATGTGCCTTTTGCATATATGGTGTAAATCCGTTCAGTAGTTCCTGAGAAAATCAAAAGTAAAATCATATACATATCTGGGCGGAGCCTAACCACACATCTCATTGTGAGATCTGATTGGCTGTCAGCACTTCATCCAAGAAGTGTTGGCAGCCATCTTGGGACCAATATACATGATAGCACCTCATTAAAACGCATTGCAGTTAATAGAAGGTTTTAAGACTTTAGTTACATTATAAATCATTTGTTGATGGTACCATACTCATTTTAGGAATTGTAGTATGTTCTAAGGTGATTTTACCATGTGAAAAAGCCTTCTGCTGGGATATCATGAATCATGTTTGAGAGAAAACTATTTTCACATGCTTTTCCCACAGAGGTTTGGAAGGTGATCTATAAGCTAAACTGAGAGCATATTTTCTGTAAATTCACATTATCTTTCTCAGTCATGTGAGAATGAAGTCTGACATTCTCAGTAAAACATGTACATCCAACAAGGGCAGAGACTGTCAGTTGATTCCTTTGTGTTCTACTGCAGCTTCCCAGAGTGTTTCAAAGAACAACTAGAGCGCTAACAGTCTTACTTATGACAAAGGTATGGCACACCTGAAGCCATCTTGATTGGAATAAAGTGGTAACATTTAAAACATTTAATTTAAAAAGGAACAAAATGAGAGGGTTCATTTTGCCATAGAATGTATGATTAGTGCTGCAGAAAGAAAAATTAGGGCACATTTTGAGTGACTTCTCAAATCCTCTTCTATTTCATTAAAGAATTCTGACATGCAGACTGAAACATGCACTTTCAATACCAGCAGCAGACTTCCCTGGTGAGCAGTAGCTTTACTACAGTGATCTAATGAGCAACTAGAGTGCTAACATTCTGAATTTATGGCAAATGTGTGACACATCTGAATGCCTTCTTCATTGAATCAAAGTAAAAAAACTGACAGTATGCCTACTGAGGAGACTGCAGTAAATGAGGAAATTAGGAAACTTCATAACAAGTCTCCCAAGATGGCCACCAGAGACAAAAGAGCCCAAATGTAGCACAAATATCACCGAGATGTAGCCCAAGTATAGCCCAATGACAGAAATCCCAGAGTGTTTTAAAGAACAACTAGAGCGCTAACAGTCTTACTTATGACAAAGGTATGGCACACCTGCAGCCATCTTGATTGGAATAAAGTGGTAACATTTAAAACATTTAATTTGCAAAGGAACAAAATCAGGGGGTTCATTTTGCCATAGAAATTATGACTAGTGCTGCAGAAAGAAAACTTAGGGCACATTTTGACTTCTCAAATCCTCTTCTATTTCATTAAAAAGTTCTGACATGCAGACTGAAACATGCACTTTGAATACCAGCAGCAGACTTCCCTGGTGAGCAGTAGCTTTACTACAGTGATCTAATGAGGAACTAGAGTGCTACCATTCCGAATTTATGGCAAATGTGTCACATCTGAATGCCTTCTTGATGGAACCAAAGTAAACAAGCATTGAAAATGCAATAGGTCTCGCCCTCGTTTTAGTTAAAGCAATTCTGTTTGTAATTAGGTGGCTTTTTAGCTTTGCTTTTATTAGTGTTTTTCAAAATTTCATGTAAATAACATGCATATCTGTATATGTATGCATGCATTTATATTTGTATTTATATAGATATGCAGATTATATATATGTTTATATATGTATGTATATACATATATATACACATACATATATATAAATGCATATATGTGCATATGTGTGCGTGTAGAGAGAGGTAGAGAGAGGTAGAGAGGTAGAGATGTAGAGGTAGAGACGGAGGGGTAGAGAGGTAGAGGTAGAGAGGTAGAGGTAGAGAGGTAGAGAGGTAGAGAGTAGTAGAGCGAGAGATAGAGAAAGGTAGAGAGGTAGAGAGTAGAGGATGAGTAATAGAGAGTAGAGAGTAGAGAGAGAGTAGTAGAGAGAGTAGTAGAGAGTAGTAGAGAGAGTAGCAGAGAGTGAGTAGGAGAGAGTAGTAGTGAGTAGTAGAGAGTGAGTAGTAGAGAGTAGTAGCGAGGGAGAAGTAGAGAGTAGTAGAGAGTAGTAGAGAGTGAGCAGTAGAGGGTGTAGTAGAGAGTAGTAGAGAGTGAGTAGTAGAGGGAGTATTAGAGAGTGAGTATTAGAGAGTGAGTAGTAGAGAGTAGTAGAGAGTGAGTAGTGGAGACTGAGTAGCAGAGAGAGAGTAGTAGAGAATGAGTAGTAGAGAATGAGTAGTAGAGTGAGTAGTAGAGAGTAGTAGAGAGTGAGTAGTAGAGAGTAGTAGAGAGTGAGTAGTAGAGAGTAGTAGAGAGTAGTAGAGAGAGAGTAGTAGAGAGTGAGTAGTAGAGAGTGAGTAGTAGAGAGTGAGTAGTAGAGAGAGAGTAGTAGAGAGAGTGAGTAGTAGAGAGTAGTAGAGAGAGTAGTAGAGAGTAGTACAGAGTGAGTAGTAGAGAGTGATTAGTAGAGAGTAGTGGAGAAGTAGAGAGTGAGTAGTAGAGAGTAGTAGAGAGTGAGTAGTAGAGTGAGTAGTAGGGAGTAGTAGGGAGTAGTAGAGAGTGAGTAGTAGAGTGAGTAGTAGAGAGCAAGTAGTAGAGAGTGTGTAGTAGAGAGAGAGTAGTAGAGAGTAGTAGAGGGTGAGTAGTAGAGAGAGTAGTAGAGAGTAGTAGAGTAGTAGAGAGTGAGTAGTAGAGAGTGAGTAGTAGAGAGTAGTAGAAAGTGAGTAGCAGAGAGAGTAGTAGAGAGTAGTAGAGAGTAGTAGAGTGAGTAGTAGAGAGTGTAGTAGAGAGAGAGAGTAGTAGAGAGTGAGTGGTAGAGAGTAGTAGAGTGAGTAGTAGAGTGAGTAGTAGAGAGAGTAGTAGAGTGAGTAGTTGAGAGTGAGTAGTAGAGAGTAGTAGAGAGTAGTAGAGAGTAGTAAAGAGTAGTAGAGAGTAGTAGAGAGTGAGTAGTAGAAAGTGAGTAGTAGAGGGAGTAGTAGAGAGGGAGTAGTAGAGAGAGAGAGTAGTAGAGAGAGAGTAGTAGAGAGTAGTAGAGAGTGAGTAGTAGAGTAGTAGAGAGTGAGTGGTAGAGAGTAGTAGAGAGTAGTAGAGAGTGAGTAGTAGAGAGTGAGTAGTAGAGAGTGAGTAGTAGAGAGTAGTAGAGTAGTAGAGAGTAGTAGAAAGTGAGTAGTAGAGAGTAGTAGAGTAGTAGAGAGTAGTAGAAAGTGAGTAGTAGAGAGTGAGTAGTAGAAAGTAGTAGCGAGTGAGTAGTAGAGAGTGAGTAGTTTAATTTAAAAGGAACACAATGAGGAGGTTCATTTTGCCATAGAAATTATGATTAGTGAGGAAAAAAGAAAAATTAGGGCACATTTTGAGTGACTTATCAATTCCTCTTCTATTTCATTAAAAAATTCTGACATGCAGACTGAAACATGCACTTTCAATACCAGCAGCAGACTTCCCTGGTGAGCAATAGCTTTACTACAGTGATCTAATGAGCAACTAGAGTGCTACCATTCAGAATTTATGGAAAATGTGGGACACATCTGAATGCCTTCTTGATGGAATCAAAGTAAACAAGCATTGAAAATGCAATAGGTCTCGCCCTCGTTTAAGTTAAAGCAATTCTGTTTGTAATTGGGTGGCTTTTTAGCTTTGCTTGTATTAGAGTTTTTCAAACTTTCATGTACATACCATGCATATGTATGCATATATGTATATGTTTGCATGAATTTATATTTATACAGATATGCAGATTATATTTATATGTTTATATATTCACTGAAAAAACCATAGGTTTCACACACGTTATAGTTACGAATTAGCATTTAAAAAACCTTGCAAATTTACTTAAAAAACCATAGGTTTCACACATGTTATAGTTAGCTGGACATTTCACTCGTAAAAAACCAATGAAATTCCCCCGTTATAGTTAGTGCAGGCAACTATAACTCACGCGACCGCAATTCTCTGCTGATGACGTCAGATATTACATCACTGTATTTAGACACTTATTTACCCATGTCTTCTTCCATTAATCTTTAGCTATACATATATTACAAATATTTACTTTTCATAAAGACACATATGTCATCAGTGATGTAATATCTGATGTCATCAGCAGAGGATTGCAGTCGCGTGAGTTATAGTTGCCTGCACTAACTATAACGGGGGAATTTCATTGGTTTTTTACGAGTGAAATGTCCAGCTAACTATAACATGTGTGAAACCTATGGTTTTTTAAGTGAATATATATATATATATTAACTTAAAAAACCATAGGGGGTCCTTCAGTGACCCCCTGACAAAGGCTAGGGGGTGAGGAACTGTCCACCCTGCCCCCTTTTCACGTTCTCCACCTTTGTTTTTCACTGCCTCAGACTGCGAGAGACAAAATGGCGGCCGCCACTTCCTAATTTCGACCGATTCGAATGTTTACTGACATCTAACAACCAATCAGAATTGCGCTTGCGCACGGCAGGGTGCGCGCACAGTGCGCGCACGGTGCGCGCGTATAGATATTGATCTGGTTTTAAATGCTATTTTCTCAGGAAATACTGAACAGATTTACACGAGACCTTCAAAAGGCACTTCCTTGACCTTATGGCTACCTCTCTGCCAAATTTCACGTAATTCTGTTCAGCCGTTCGGGCTGTACCTTCGACTAAAGGTTCTATGGAAAAATGCATGGGGATAACGTGTTTTTGGACCCCCCTTTTTTCTCGGCCCCTGCTTGACTAATCACCCCGAGACTTTCAGGGTAGGAGCGGAGCGGAGTGCCCCACCTATTTTGAAAAATTCACAAGGATTCGTCAACCGGCGCCAAAATTATTCAAAATAGAATTTTCAGATTTCCTATGGAAACACTGTCCTAACTATAACTATCTACTGGCGACCGCCAGTAGATAATATATAACCTGTGTGAAACCTATGGCATGAAACGCGTCAGGTTGGACTTCACGCCTGTGTTACAGCGCCCCCTCCTCGCTGTGTGTTCCTCCATAAAGATTGCTGGTTATTGACTCACCTGTTGTTGGGCTCCTTCTTAGCAGGCATCTTGGAAGTGGATGTAAGTGCGGCTGGCCTGAGCCGCGAAGTGAGCCCCAAGGCTGTTTCAGCCTTCCTGCAACGACGTTTAGTTACGCTGCTGCTTATGGGACAGGAACCTGTCATGGAGGAGTGATGTTGCCAGCGGGGACCCGAGTTCTGCAGCACAAGCCACATGGTTTTATTTTGCACAGAAGTTGAGCACGACACCTCACTGTAGGGAAATTGGTACTACATGATCCAGAAAGCCACGGGAGTGGCCACGCCCACTGGGGCGGGGTTGTGACATGAAAAGCCGTGCTGATGCCTCACAAGTCCGGCACCTCTGAAGAAATGCCTCCGGCATGAAACGCGCCAGGTTGGACTTCACCCCTGTGTTACAGCGCCCCCTCCTCGCTGTGTGTTCCTCCATAAAGATTGCTGGTTATTGACTCACCTGTTGTTGGGCTCCTTCTTAGCAGGCATCTTGGAAGTGGATATATATATATATATATATATATATATATATATATATATATATATATATATATATATATATATATATATATATATTCACTTAAAAAACCATAGGTTTCACACAGGTTATAGTTAGGTGGATATTTCACTCGTAGAAAACCAATGAAATTCCCCCTATATAGTTAGTTCAGATAACTATAACTCCCGCGACCGCAATCCACTGCTGATGACGTCACATATTACATCACTCATGACATGGTCAGTGGCATCACTCATGACATCACTGATGACATCATCCTTGTGATAGAGTGGCGGTCGCGCGAGTTATAGTTATCTGAACTAACTATAACGGGGGAATTTCATTGGATTTTTACGAGTGAAATATCCACCTAACTATAACCTGTGTGAAACCTATGGAAAAATGCATTAGGAAAACGCGTTTTGGGACCCCCCTTTTTTCTCGGCCCCCGCTTGACGAATCACCCCGAGACTTTCAGGGTAGGAGCTGAGTGAAGCGCCCCATTTGTCTTGAAAATTTCGCGAGGATTCGTCCACCGGCGCCAAAGTTATTCAAAATAGAATTTTGAGATTTCCTATGGAAACACGATCCTAACTATAACTATCTACTGGCGACCGCCAGTAGATTATATATATATATATATATATATATATATATATATATGTATGCAGCAACTTGATGACAAAACACTAAAGCCTTGATTAGGAGTATAAGTGTTATTTGTCACACCCAATAAATAATCATCCCGAAGGGTACTTTATTTATTGAGTGCAATACATTACACCAATTATGGGTTGGTGGGGAATAGCATGCGGATTTTGGTTGTTAACACACCAAAATACACATGATCCGTTAAATACCGTATGCTTTTCACCCCGTTAACGTTCCGCTGGTTAGACCTTCCGAAATTTAACACAGGTTGAGGTATTTAATACATCTGATAATTGACAGATGTGTTAAATATACCTACCAACTCCTAATTTCAACCCATGCGTAAACAAGGGTTTGGGCACCTGTTTAAATATCAAACTAAACAGGGGGTAACTGTTCCAAATGTGGGCACAACAGTCAGTTCAGTTCAAAATGCTTTATTCGGCAAGTATATACAGCCACATAGCAAACATAATAACATACAACAATCATACAATAAAACTATAAAATGGCAGAGTATAAACCAATTACATGATTAGGTACAGAGCAAGAAAAATTGTTATACTATCCCCGAAAATTAATTATATTACCATCCCCGTAAAAGAGCCAGTGCAGATAGGATTAGCAATGTAGAACAGGTAAAATAATTCTGATGGGCTTAAAATTTATATAGTCTAAAACTAACATGCGGTCAATGTACAAAATATACAAGGTAAAATTCAATTCGCAGATTCTGGACATGTGCAAAGAGTCACTTATGGTGCTTAAAGACTAACATGCCGGGTAATGTGCAAAATATGCAGGGTAAAGTGCAAATCACAGTTATGTGCATGTACAAGAAGTCACTTATAGATAGTGTTTGATAGAGTGATAATACAGCTTACTAGAAGCCGAATAAATTACAAGACAATGGATTTCCTGGCACTCATACATTTCAGAATATAAGTAGCTATATAAAAACAAATATCTGCACTTTCCAGATTAAACATTAGCTGCATTGCGCTCCTTGTAGACCGGACATTATATTTTAAAAAAATGGGTTTTAAAAAATGTCGTCTTAAAAACACATAAAATTTACAAAAAAGCATAAAATGACAACAACTCTGTTTGGATAAGTCATCACAGGGGCATAAAGTATTACTATGCTGCCTAGTGATGGGGAAGGACACAAGATGATGTACTATTCCAAGCCTTAGGCGGGTAAGAACAAAGCGGTGGGATCTTCTTGTAACTTCTGTCAAATATGGCTGGAAACCTTCACTTAAATTGTTTTCACGATAAAAAGCATAAGTACATTGTTTAAGGCAAACAGAATCTCTAGATTGTCTTCTATGACGTAAAAAGGACACCTTGAGATCTAATTTAGATATACTGGCAGCTTCCTCAGGTATTAAAAAAGGATCTAGATTAAAAAGGAGCTTGAACCAGTAATGAATGTGCCTTAGCCAAGAGATATGCAAACAATGGTCCAGCCTTAGACAATCTCTAATTACTCTTTGTGTAAATATGGTTTCAGTTTTGGACCAGATGGAACGCCATAAGGTCAGAGGGCAAAGGGCTGCAAGATCTTCAATATAATCAAGCCCCACCTCTCTATGAATTAGTTCTGTGGAAGCTGATGCGGGGACACATAATAGACGCTTTAAAAATGAGTTCTCGTCAAGTTGAATGTGATTACCACAAAGGGTATGGTGCCCCCACACACCAGCTCCATATAAAGCGGAAGGAATACATCTGGCTTTATAAATTGAAATCATATCATTGATTCTACTATTCCCAAGCTTGGAAGCAAATCTAAACACTCCGTTAATATTCTTTTCCATTTTAAGGCGGACATTTACACATTCATTATCCCATCTCCCGGAGAATGTGACGCCAAGATAACAAAAACTAGTCACAGATTGGATTCTGTTCTCATCCAGGAAGAAGGTCCTTTTAGCACCTTTCTTATTCCCGCAGGTCATTACATATGTTTTTTCTTTATTAATTAGCAGTTTCCTTTTATCAATAAACCTGCAGAAGCAGCTAATTAAACGTTGGAGGCCAATTTGAGTACGTGACAAGAGGACGGCGTCATCCACATATAGCAGTATTGGAATAGGGTCGCCATCTACTCGGGGGGCATCGGCAGGAACTTGCCTAAGGATTGAATCAATTTGATTAACAAATAAAGAAAAAAGCAAAGGGGCCAAAACACAGCCCTGCCTGATGCCTCGGGTCACTCTAAAAAAGGGGGTAGATTCCCCATCAGGCCCAAAACGTACTTTGCAGGAGAGCCTTTCGTATAGTCTGGCCAAAAAATGTACAATATCTATTGGGGCGCCCATTTCCAGTAGTATTGGCCATAGAATAGAGTGTTCGACCAGATCGAAGGCACTGCTAAGATCAGCAAAACATAAAAACAGATTACCTTTTTTGACCGTAACATATTTATTTATGATGAGGTCGAGGTTCAGGCACTGCTCCATCGTACCCAATCCCCTCCTGAACCCATATTGGACTGGTGATAAAATATTATTTTCTTCTACCCATATCTCCAGTCTGTTAAGGAGTATTCTACTCAAAATTTTGATTGATGAGTCCAGGAGGGAGATAGGGCGATAGTTCCGTGCCTCGGACCTGGACCCCTTCTTGAATAGGGGAACAATAATAGATTGTCCCCAGGACAAAGGAAGGTTACCTTCTATAGCAGCATTAAAAATACGGGTTAAAATAGGTGCCCATAGATCCATCTCCTGTTTATATAAATCCACGGGAACACCATCCGGGCCTGGGGCTTTACCCCCTTTACTTTTTATCAGCCCCAAATAAACCTCATCCAGGCTAATAGATAAGGGTAACGATAGCCATACAGAGTTGTGATTAACTAGCAAATCTAAAACCAACCTATCAGGATTAAAAATATTAGTAAAATGATCAATCCAATCATTGCAATTCACATGGGATGTTAGTTCGGGAAAGGTATCTTTCTTAAGGAAAGGGCAATTAATTGTCTCCCAGAATAGGCCATTGTTATTAGTGTCAGCAGCTAAATTTAGTTTATGCCATAGCTCCTCCTGTATTTCTTTTTTACGGACTTTCAAGGAGGTCTTCTAGTTATGGCGTTCAGCTTTAATAAGAGTATTATCCCTAGGTTTAGTATCCAGGGCAATTTTTAATCTCGACAAAGCCTGTGTACAATTTTGATCGAACCAACCAACTGACCTGTTTTTTGATGGCCTACTCCTACCTGTCAGTAAGCCTTCGATAACAGTATTAATTTGATAAAATTTGGAAAGCAGTATGGTGGGTACTATCTCATTACTTAGACAGTAGTCGATTTCTGTTGTACATTTAGTAATAACTTCACCCAGAAGTTTAGCAGGATTAACATTGACCCACTTAATTCTTGCCCCATTTGGTCTCTCTCAATATCTCCAACAGAACTGGTGGGGTCTGAATGTACATTTCCCCACATCAGTAAAGTTACAGAGATACTATTATGATCACTTACTGCTTGTTCTGTTATCCATAAATCAGTATAAGCAGTGTTGCAAGAGAGAAGTATGTGGTCAATGTTAGAGTGGGCACCCCTGCCAGTAAAAGTTGGGCATATAATATTGCCCTTTTTCAGGGTACAGTCGAGTAACTCTAAATCCAATTTGGCTATCAAATTATTAAGAGAATTTCCATAATCGTCATGGGGGAAATGGATATGTGTAGAACCAACATTATCACCTATTTCCCCCAAAAAGCCACAAATCCTTGGGTTTGCATATGGACAGGCCTGTATATTAAAATCTCCTGTCCAAAGTAAAATCGGTTGGTTCCTAGAACCAGCCAGCAATTTATCTATTTCTCTACCTATTTCATAAACAATGGGACCCCTACGTGCATCAAAGGTGTTATTATAATAATTAATAATAATTAAGTCCTTACCTACGGCATGCTCCAGACGTAATAACTGGGCATAAGGGGCCACCTCATGATAAATGTTAGGTTTAAACTGGGTTAATTTAGTTGATACTAAAATTAAGAGTCCGGCTTTAGCCCTTCCTGCTGTTGAGTTCACAGCCAATGCCCAATATGAGGTATAGCCTTCCACATAAATAGCTTCTTTATGCCAGGTCTCTTGAAGACATATAATGTCGAACCCTTGTGTGATGAAATCATTCCAGAAAGGGGTGTTTAATTTTGTACTTAAGCCAGCTATATTCCATGTCGTGATGTTAAGACCTGCTTCTGGTAGTATAGCATTTTTGGATATTATTTGGCTAGTTATAGATTTAACAGCACCCTCCTCGGAAATATTTCTTGCTTCGACTGGGGACCCCAAAAGTAATGTAGTTGGCTTCTCCTCATGAGGCATACCAGGTATAACACTTAATCTGACCCCTGATATCTCCTCCCTACTAGTGATATGACTATTTTGGGCATCTGTTACCTTCAGGTGAGTATATATATCATTGGATAAACAGCAACCCAATGTAGCACCATCGCCCCTCAGTCAATCGACTGACTCCAGGCTACTGAACCGATTTTGCAAGGGAATAGGGTCTGTGGTAAAGGGGCGTCTAGGCCATTGCCCTTGTTGCGGGCCCCTCCCATTTCTATGCACAATTTCCCATCCACATGAAAGAAAGAGAAGAGAGGAGGGAACAGGAAAAACCCTTGGTTTAAACCTCACTGACCAGAGGCAAGTGCAAGTCTTGTCTCTTAATGCCCTCACACATCATCGGCGTTGCTCCTCATCAGGCCAGCACCGCAATGCCCTACGGGTCCCCAGAAGGATTGCTTTAGCGGGAATCTTTTATTGGTAATGCCGTATGATGAGTGAGACTGTGAGAAAAAGGGTCCGGAAAGATAAGTGAGTGAGTGACTGAATGTTAAAACTAGCGAAGGGATACCAAAAAAGAGCTACATTTAATACGTGGGTTCCCCTGCCAGGTTAAAAAACACGCAGGTATAAAATCCACATCCATGCCATCAGAGAAAACTAACAACACGTTAAAAGTAAAATTAGGAGGCTTTTTCTAGAACTACCTACATAAAATAAAATACTCTGATATAATATTGTTAAAATATTTATGTTATGAATGATGTTCTTATTATCCATCATGTAGAATATCAAAGTAGAAAGCCACGTTTAGATCGAATGCGCCTAGTAAATAACATGACACGTTATCAGGAATATATAGGGAAATCATATGCAGAGAAAATAGCACATGGAAACGGAAAGGAGGCGGTTACATTCGTTCCCAGGGAAACGAGTATTGTTTCTTCCTTGGTGAGCTCTCACGCCATCTCCCTGGTTACTTAAGATCAAATGAAAAAAATCGAATGACAAGTGCTCTGGCATTAAGTATTGGGTTTAAAAATGAACTGTATAAGTAAGATTAACATGACTGCTGTTGAACACATGTTGAAGCACTCAGGGGGTGGCGGCCGTCGTTAAACTCCAGCTGAACAGTGACAACAGGCAGGTGAAAAACGCCCCCGCAAAAATCAAATAATTATTGTAGAGATCGGTTGTAACAAGGATGTTCTTTGCTGGTAATGGCTCTTAATTGAATAGATTCCGAAGACGGAAGAAAAATACAAACACACTGTTCAAGGCGAATTAAAAAGAACATAAAATACTTTGAAAGGTAGCTGAAAATGACATTTTGAAGAAATGTTGTTAGCACAGAACAAATTACGGAAAACAATGTTTTAAAATTGTTTAAAGGTTTAGTTTAAGGTTGAAAGACATGTTTGATTGACACTTTTGAGTTTCTGTTGATATTGCTAGTCTGTCATGTTTTGTTAAATGCCAGAAGAGCATTAAAAGGGTTCAGTGAAGGCGTCGAGAGCATTTTTGAGCTCAAACATGAAGATGTTCAGGCCCACAAGATAGCGGAACACTCAAGCGTTTGAAGGAATTCCCTGCCTTGTGTGCACATCTCTGCGGCCTTGGCACAGTGTATTTTATTTGGTTGACAATGTATGGATCTCTGCATGCAAGTATGTGGTATTTGTCTAGTGCGAACCTAGCCAAAAGGCAGTGGAGGGCTTGACAGTGTCAAAGGGAAAAGATACAGTCACTGAGCATAAGTGGACTGGCACTGCATTTTGATTAAGTCTTCTTTAAATAGATGCGCCTTCAATTATTTCCCAAAAATGGAGCAGGTTTGGACCGACCTGATGGATACTGGTTTATTCTTCCAGATCCTGGGTGCATACCTGAAGAAGAACTTTTGTCTTGTTAGAACTTTTGTCTTGTTTTAAGACCTTTTTTTCTTGTTTTTCTTTCTGCACTTCTTTTCCATCAGTCTAATGGTGTCTTGGATGTAGGTGTACCGAGTGCTACTGCAGACCGTGAGCACGTCAGCCAAATATATAGGGGTGCAGGTCATGATAGATTTATAAATGATGCAGCAGGCTGTGAAGATGGTGCATACTAGCACCGGAAGAGAGTGGTGCTCCATTAAGATGGGGATGATGTGGTCATGTTTTTCAGGCCCTTGATGAGATAAGCTGCTGCATGAATAAAAACCATCAATTGGTAGTTAGTGTGCAATCTTCGAGGCCTTTGGGTAGGGTGTTGCCACAATCTAGATGCAAAAAACATAGGCTTGAACAGCAGTTCAGATGTTGCGTTCTATGAGGAACTTTTTTGCTTTCTTTAGTATGAGTAGTTAGTATGGTATGAGCATGCCTTTTTTTCTTGGCTGTGCATGCATGGAGGGTGAGGTTGGTTTCCAGGATGAACCAAGTCAATTGGTGTTGAGTGAAAGTTGGGATTGAAACATTCCAGGTCCATGTCATTGACCTGGGTTTCAACAAGTCCTTGCTTGTTGTTCTTGGCAAATAATAGGAATTCTATCTTGGTGGGATTGAGCTTCATGTTTCTCATTCAGATCTGCATGAGTTTCAGAGGTGTGTGCCTAAATTTCAAAGCCTGAATATCGAGGTCGGCAAATATCGAGGACACACAATCGAACATCATTATAGATTTTCTATATCGAATATCAATATAGATTTTCTCTACCTTACATTTGATATATGTGCCTTGATAACAAATAGGGATACCAAGATATGGAGTTAGAAATAGTAAATCCATACTTCCTCTATGTGCACTTATCTTTCAATATTTTGGTCTTTGATATTTTGTCCACAATATTCTTGTATCACAATATTTGTAGCCTTGATATTCAATAGTACAATCTGTTCAAGCATTGTTGGAGGCATGGACTATCAGGAGTGCAGCAGACTTTCAACCACAGTTGTGTATCATTGGAATGCAAAGTGATGATGGTATTGGTGAGCAGAGCTATAAAAGGATAAATGTAGAGGTTGAAAATGACAGGAGATAAGATGGAACTTTAGGGACCTTCCATGTAATAGGGATCCTCTGGGTCCTGGAGGTGCCCATGTGAATGACCTTAAGTATTCAGGGTATAGATGAGGGTGGGGGTGTCCAGTAATATGAAAAGGCATGGGTTATCTTTATCAGTATAAATGTAAATTGATACTTGTATAGCACGCTACTCACCAGAAAGGGTCTCAAGGCGCTTGTACAAATACCACTGTGGAACCCATCCTGGCTTTCCCTGTGAGGCGTCCACTCCTGGGCACCCCCAAGGTGGAGGCCAGGCATCCTTTAGCGTTGTGGGGGCCATTGTGGAGATTAAGCAAGCTATTGCCCAGAGTTGCACTCCATGATTTGAATAGGCACCGAGGCGAGAATTATCAGGTCCATGGAATTTTTGAGCCCAAGACCCACCTGGGCGGGGAATTGAACCCTGGTCCTGGGCCAGACCTCTGCATCAGGGTCTGCTGCTCTAACCATTGAGCCAAACTTCTCCACAGTATGTACAGAAGATGTTGTCTACAAGTTGCAAGACTGCTGTCTCCGTGCTGCCAGGCAATTTGAAGCAAATTTGGTAGTCGTATAGGATATTGTTATCATTGATGTCACCTTGAAGTTGAGTGTAGATTGACTTTTCATTGATCTTGCTGATGAAGGGTAGTTGAGTCATAGGCTGATAACTGGCAAGTTCATGAAGGTCTAGTGTGTATTTCCTCAAGAGAGGAAGGATCTGCCCTGTACTGAGAACTTCTTTGAAAATGCCTAAAGTGATGGATTTGCCGACAATGGCGAATAGGGATGAGAGATGTTCCATGGACAGAGCTTTGATGAAGGACAAGCTGGAGAAATTTTCTTAATATGAGGCGGCTTTGAGGGAGCTGAGTATGTCAGTGAGATTTTCTAGAGACATGGCTGTGAAGGATGACTAATCTGGAGGGCTAAATGGTGTGAGTCTAAGAGTAGTAGCAGATTTGGTATTGTCGTTGTGCTGCTGGATCATCCATATTTTTTAACTAAAGGAATAGATGACCGCATTGTATTTGTCTGTGGAGTGAGGGTCTTGCATGAGGTTAATGCAGAGCTTTGTGTTGAATAATGCTTTACTTCTGTTGACATCTTCATTGATGGGGTTGGTATAGTATTTGGCTTTGGATGATGTGATGAGTTGTCTGCGTGTTGGTTGGAATTACTTTAGTAGGCACCAGGGCCTGACGGGGTCCCAGGGGACCTATTTAAAAACTGCAGTGATCTATGGGCACCGCTGCTGACATTACATCTAAATGCTGCGGCTGTCAGCCCTCTTCCATCTACTTGGTCTAATTGGATAATAGTCCCAATTTTTAAATAGGACAATAGATTTGATCCAACATGTTTTAGGCCCATTTCCCTCATCGATTCAGAGGTGAAAATTATTGGTCAGATTTGACTAAACCACCTCGCTGAATGGGCTGGGGAAAGAGGCTTTCTTACTAACCTGCAATATGGATTTCGCCCTAGACGGGGGACCATAGAGCAAACCTTTAACCTTTATGTATTAGTAAGCAAGTTCACTAAAGTTGAAAAGGGGGCAGTGCATCTGGCCTTCTTGGACCTTAGCTCTGCCTTTGATAGAGTTATTCACTCTAAGCTCTGGTCTTTGATGGAACAGGTGGGCGTAGATCCAGTTTTAATTAGATTCTTGCATGATTTGCACATTGACCTCTCAGCTAGTGTCAGGTTTGGTCCTAATGAAGAATGCACTAAGCACTTAAATTGCGCCGAGGGGTGCAACAAGGCTGTTTTTTAGCTCCTTTTTATTTATCTTTTATATTAATCATTTAGAGTAAACCTTATTAGTACCAGGGTTTGACGCCCTCATAGTAGGAGGTCAACTTATACCTGCTTTGCTCTATGCGGATGATAGTGCTTTAATTACCCATACTGCTAATAGCCTACAAAAACTCCTCATTCTTTTTGATTAATTTTATGAACAGCCTTGATCGGTCAACAAACTTCTGTAAGTCACACGTTATGAAACTTGGCCCCTCTAACACTAAAACAATGAAACACGTAGTTGAAGGCCAACATATCAGTCAAGTGGAGAACTTTAAGTATTTGGGGATTCTAGACTCAGAGTTAAAGTGGCACTCACCTATATCCTAGAATGTTTTGGCCTTTAATAGAGTGACATTTGTATCAAAGATTTCTCCCGTCGACTAGGACGAACTAACATCAAATCGGTCTTGGAAATTTACAGGGCCAAGTGCATCCCCTTAGTGAGCTACGGTAGCCGAACCTGGGGTTATGGCCGGGTTACCCCTCTTCAAATAGCTAAAAATAACATTTTGAGAAGTCTATTAGGGGTCCCCCAAAGTATACCCTCTGAAATTGTTCACGAGGAACTAGGTATAGGCTTCCTCACCGACCAGCTACACCTTGGCCCTTCAAAGCTCTCAAACCTGATTTGGTTAAAGGAGAAACTTAGTTTTAGCAGATTAATTCTGCAAGACTGTTTAAATTTGGAAACCCCCTTCCTGATCCCGTGGCTGGTGTATGTGGCCAGTAACCTGCGGGCCTTGGCGAGGTCTGATCTGTTTGAAAATCACTCTACGTTAACGTTCTGTGGGCAAAAAGGCAATGTTATTGCTTAGGGAAAAGTGGGCGTCAGAACGTAAGGATTTAGCATTAACAAAACACTGTATGCGGCATACAATTTCAGTACAAAATGTCAGTAACATAGAACCATATCTATCCTGGAGCATAACACGTCATCAACAACGTATTTCAGGTTGAACCTATTTACTTGCCTTATCCCTCCTAATCACAGTTGTTTCTCGTACCTGGACCTGTCTCATTGTAATTGTGATAATACAATGATGAATGATACTTTACATGTCACTATGTTCTGTCCACAATATAATAATCTGTGGCAAAAGTTTCTATTTCCAATTTTAAAGTCAATTAATTTTTCTAAAGTCAGGCCCGCTTTATTGTTTTTACAGCTTTTAAATTCCCCATTTGTCTGCTTTTGTCTTGTACGTTTTCTATCTGGAGTGTTAAAATATGGATGACTTTGACTGTGACAATTTGTGTATATGCTTTTATGATATTTTTTGTCTTTTATGATTTTATTTGTAAAATAAATAAAGTATATTGATGATGATGATGATGATGATGATGATGATGATGATGATGACTTCAGTACTGTAAGGTCATTGGTCGTTGCTAATTTCTTCAAATTTTTTCCCCATGTGTGGATGGAGTGTTTGTGGTCGGCGGAGTCTTTGGTGTCCCAGAGTGCTGAAGACTTAAGCTTGCACTTGCATGTTTTAGTTGGAGGGTGAGCATTCCCATGGTTTTCCAGAAAAGTCATTTCGAAGGGTGTTGATGTTGCACATAAATTTGACAAGATGAGGGATATGTTTGAGCTTTAGGTTGTAAATGAATACATCTTTAAACAATCTGAATATTTTTTATTCTGTTTTGGTTGACCTCAATGTGCTGGTTGGGTATTGAGCCGAGAGATAGGTATAGCCAGGTGGACAGTTCAGTGTAGGTACATGGAAGATTTGCATTGGATGGTTTGGTGATGTTAAGAAGACGATGTCTAGGATATGGGCTTTTGACTGTACTGGTTGGGTGATGTTATATCATGTTAGGTTTGTCATGAGGTGGAGAAGGGTATCTCGTTTTTGCATACCTGCGTTGTCTGGGAGGTTAAAGTCACCCAGGAGGGTGGTGTGGGTATGTTGGATGGATGAAGTGGTGAGGAAGTCTGTAAATGCATCAATGAAGTCCTTGTTCTGTCAGGGTGACCTCTACATGAGGTGAGAGGAGGAGGACTGATTTGCAGAGATTGAAAAGTGGCATGTAAAGAGCTCCATGGAATGATATATGCTTGCCTTGGTTGTAGGACCAGAAAGACTGATGGATGACAGTAAAGTATCATCCCTTCCCATGTGCACAGTTTGCATACTGGATGGTGTGGTCTGGGGGAACAAGAACATTTCGGGTGTGGGTTTGAACCATGTTTTTGTGATGAAGAGTGCATCAAGCTTCTGGCAGGCGTTGCATTTTGAGATGTCTGGAGCATGGGGTCCTGTGGAGAGTGAGTTAAAGAGCATGAATTAAAATGTATGTTTGGTAGTCTGAGGGTGTGTTGTGGTTAGTGGGATGTGTATAGGGTTGCATGTATGTGTTGTGAGGATATGATGTGAGTGTGGATGTGGTCTAGGGCTTGGTGTGATTGTTGGGATAGACAGTGTGTGGTGCAGTGCTAAGCATATGATGAGAACTTACCGTGATGAGTTCTAGCCTTAGGCTCTTTCTGTCCCTTACAGGCCCAAGCCTACAATGCCCATTGTCTGTGTCTACCCTTAACATGCCAAAAATTGTAACACTCTTGCCTTTATATGCCTTTTGCTGGGAATTATGGTTTTTGGCAGACAAACAGTGACATCACTTGCAGTGATGTCACTTCTTATAGAGGTCAAAGCATGGACATGAGATCCACACTTCTGGCTTTGTCTTTTTAAGAGGATGTGTAACCATTGGCAGTCACGTGCAAAAGAGGTGGATACTCGGATTGTTCCATAATCTTCTTGTGAGAGTTTGGAGCTGTAGGACAAACCAGGGTTTCTGGGATTCAATTGTGTCAATTTGAGCTTTTACCACTGTCATTCTAGAGCTTAACCTGACTATTGAGCCCCAAAGTGATCATCAAGTACACCCTTAAAGCCCTTGACCCTCATGGTAATAATGTCTAATATACTAAGACTTATTCAGGTAGGTGGTATAGAGTTAGAGACCAAGAACACAATAAACCAGCTAATACAAGGTATTAATTCTTTGTCCATTCTACACTTTATGCTAGAAAAAAAGACATACTTCATTTAAAACACTCACGTCATAGTCTGCACATAATGTCCCAAAAGGCAGTCAATTATAGATAGGGTTACTGAGAACTTCCATTGATCATAGAGATACGGTCTAAACTATTCCCATGTGGCAACCTCTTTGGTACAACTTGTGCAGCAGTTCTCAGAAGTTTTTCCTTGCATGGGCGTGATAAGTCTCTGGGGTATGCAGGCTAGGTTGAGCACCATCACTTGAGATAATTTCCCACCCTAAATATGACGACTTCCTCCCCTTTAGTTTCACTCAGGTTGCAAAGTACAGTTTGGTGTCCATTTGTCTGTAGCTGTTTGTGGCTCTTCATGTAGAACCTGTGGTCTTCTAGTTTTTATTATGGCAGCACAGCTCTACGTGGTATACACTAGGGTGAAATTCATGTAATTTCCTCTGTGGAAATTTTATAACATACCCAAACTAATATGTGAAATATGTATTATTAAGTAATTTTTTAGTGCAAAATGTGTTTTTGTGTTCATTTTTGTTGGAAGACGCATTTAATTTTATGAAAACTGTACAAAATTGCATCTGATGTGAACAGCATCTGCCCGAGTTCGGTTAATTTGTATTGCTCCTGTGCGCCGCCTATAGGATTCATACACAAATGATTTCTCAATTAAGTGGCATGGTGTAATGTCATGATCCCAGGCGTTTTGTGTAACAATCATAAAATGAAATATAAATTATGCAAGATTACAGCAACGTAAATAACATTTCACCCAAGCCTAGTGTTTATTGCATCGCCCACAAAGTTTAGAATGCAGTGACGTCTTTGTTCACCAATCCAGTTAGTGCATTGCAGTTTTTATGGCGCAGGTAAAAGGTAAACACATGCCATGGCAGCATCAGTCAAAGAGGGTGTGGTGGAGTCGCAATGTTCACAGTTTAGTGTTTCTTGTACCTTTAGTTCTTCCTCTGGCCCAGACAGAAAGCCAATCCCTAAGCAAACCAACCACTCCTGTCACTTACAACGGTCACTACTTAGATTATGGTGCATGCCTCTTTTCCAGCACTCATTTTCTTGTTAGGGACTGCAGACTGAGGTCTTGGTTTCTCTTGGACTTGGTCAGGCCTGAGTTCCTCAGCACCACCCATGCACATGGATAAACAATCCACTCATACCGTGGAGAAACTTTGGGACTCCTTTGCCTCACCCGTGCAGAGTGGTACAAGTCCTTCCTGAGTGCTGCATTGGGCATCTTTAGCTCATTCAGTCTTGGCACCTTCACAGCCCCTCTTCTTCTCATCATGGTCTACCTTGTGTATGAGCAAGGGCACCTTCAAAGTCTCTCCTGATCAGCCAGTTAGCTCTCTCCCTCAAAGCAGGGACCAAGCAGCCCATCTTGGCAGTCCCTGTCAATGTGCCCATGTGGTCCTGAACTTGGAAAGAGGATTTGGCATTAAAAATCCGAACCCTGGAGCACAGTATCTCAGTCACCACTGGTGTGGAGACCCTGGATGCTGATAGAAAAATCCTTGTACCTTGTCTGGAACTTTCTGTCCCATCTTTATACTACAGCTGCAGACAGATGTGTATTCTAATAGTCAGTTCTTCCCTTCTTGCCTAGTCCACTCATACTGGTACAGCCAAGGTATGACCTACAGGTATAGCAGGAAAGAGGGGTGGAGCTAGGATTATTTTGTCTGGAGAAATCCAAAACAAGGGTACAAAAGAATGAAAGTCTGTCCCACTTAACCATTTGTTCATTAAATGATCGGTAGCCCTTCCAGTGAACAATGGGACAGGAAAGGACTGGGAGAACACCCTAAGCTGCAAAGAGACCCTCTGTCTTCTCTCTGCCGGCCCCCAAAGTCTGATCTACTACAAAATATTCTTGGATTATCCTGTAGAAGCTCTATGAAGGAAAATGCCCACTTTGTATGGTCACCCCACACTTTTTTCTCCAATGATGATAGTTATGACTCTGAAACTGCACCAGAGCCTGCTAACCAGGGCCCAGTGCCAGTGCATTATCCCTAAAAATGATATGTGTTTATGTATTTTATTTATTTATTTTATTTTGATTTATAAAGATTTATATAGTGCATACTAGAGCTGATGAGGGTATCAGAGCGCTTTACAAAAGTTACATCAAAAGAAAAGTTGAGTGCTAGTCACATAGAAATGAGTAGCTAATATGAGATCGTGAGATCGTATATGTTGGAGGTGCTCGTTGAAGGTCAGGAGTGTGTTAGTCATTCTCGCTTAGAGTTCATCACGCATCCTGGTAGGTGAGCAGCTTCTGGTTGGTATCAACTAGCAACAGGGCTGGGATCAAGAGAGAGTTTTATTCATTAGAAGTAGTTTGACTTCTTTTTTGAAGGAGGTGGTGGATGGGGTTCATTCTGATTGGCGGGGGCAGGGCGCTCCAGATCCTAGGTGCTAGGCCAGAGAAGGTGCGTGTCGAGGTTTTTTGTTTTTCATAGTTTTTTGTGGTTTCAATGTTTATGTTTATGTTTATGAGTTTTCTAGAGCGCATAGCTGCCCAAGGGCTTCCCAGCGCTACGGAGTAGGAGAGAGCGGATACCAGTGATTTCAACCTGGGAACATCCATGTCATCATTTTTTTCCTGAATGCATTCTCATCTGTGAGGGATCTTAGTTGGAGTTCCAGAGTTTTGGCACCAAATGCGAAAAAGATCTTCCTCCCCATCTGGCTCTCCTAATCCTGCTCATTTTGGCTAGGCGATCTGAGTAGGATCTTAGGGCTCTTTCTGGTGTATAGGGTGTAATTAGGGTCCTGAGTAGAGTTGGTCCTTCGCCGTTCAGGGCCCTGTGTGCTATGAATAGTGCTTTGAACTTGACCCTGGCTTTTATCGGCAGCCAGTGGAGAGTTTTTAGAGCCTTTTTTCCTGACTCATACCTAGGTATGCTTCTGAGTAACCTGGCTGCAGCATTTTGTACAACCAGGAGTCTATTCAACAAGTATTTGGGTGCCTCCAGGAAGAAAGAGTACCCATAGTCTAGTCGCGAGACCACCAGAGACTGTATCACTGTTCATCGGGTCTCCTCTGGGATGAGGTCCAGAATTTTACAGAGCATCCGCAGGATTCCAAAACAGATGGCGGCCAATTTCCTAACTTGAGTTTCCATGGTGAGGTTGTGGTCTAAACACACTCCTAAGTTCTTTATGGAGTTTTTATGCACCGGTGGACGTCCCAGTTTTTTTATCCATTCCATGGTGACTTGTGGCGGAAGCTTATTGCCTAGGAACATGAGTTCCGTTTTGTCCCTATTTAATTTTAACTTGCAACTCATCATCCAGCTCGCTTTCCATGCAGAGAGACACTAGGTTGCATTTTGAGTTGGGGTCCCCTGTCACAGACACTATCAATTGGGTGTCATCTGCGTATGATACGATTGACAACCCAAAGTCCTGGACAATCTCGGCCAGAGGTTGCATGTACAGGTTGAACAATGTAGGTCTGAGGGAGGAGCCCTGTGGCACCCCACATGTAACCTCTAAGCTGTTCGAGAAGTGTCTGCATTCTGTGGTCTGAAAGAATCTGCCCGTCAGGCATGACGCTATCCATCTAAGTGCGCTGTCTTGAATCCCTGCGGTCTCTAGTCTGAGAATGAGTGTTTTATGATCCACCATATTGAAGGCTGCACTTAGGTCGAGCAGCAAAATGGCAGCGGCTCCTTCTTGATCGAGGATTCTCTTCAGTTCTTCTGTGAATAGTGGTAGGGCAGATTCAGTGCTGTGTACAGGTCTGAAACCCATTTGGGTCTGGTGAAGCACCTCATTCTCATCTAATAACTGAGACAGCGTGTGGTTGACATGTTTTTCCGCGGTCTTTCCCAAGATGGGTAGGAGTGAGATAGGATGGAAGTTACCCAGATCTTTTGGATCTAAATGTGGCTTTTTGAGCAAAGGTCGAACTATGGTGTGTTTCCAGGATTTAGGCACTTTCCCTTGTGTGAGGGATAATGTGAGTAACTTTGTGGCAGTTATCAGAATTGTGTCTCCCCCTTGCAGCAAAATGTGAGTGGGTATTGGATCAATGGGTGACCCTGATTTGATGCTTTGTAAGATCTTGGCCGTGGTGTCTTTTTTTATCGCTGGAAATTCTTTTAATATAGGTCTTGCTGTGTGCCTGGTGGAGGCCTTGGTGACTTGAGGGTCTGGGTTGTCTACACTCCCTATCATGGAATTATAGATGTCTTCAACCTTGTTTTTAAAAAAGGCTGCCAGTTTGTATCAATCAATAGTTCAATAGCAGGGTGTCCGTGCTTCTCAAAGTTCTGCTATTGCCTGATAATTCCAGTTTATTGGCTAGATACTTTGGTGTGCAGGGCTTTGTGTGTCATGCGTTCAATTTGTAGCTGTGCTCTTGCCTCATAAGGGAGCCAATTTAGTCTTTAAGAGCAGGGGTGATGTGGTTGTTCTTTTTGGAGCCAGTGACAAGTCTTGCAGCCGCGTTGAGTCAGGCTCTTAAAGGACTTGACTGCATCTCGGCAAGCCACATAGGGTTGTACTCCCATAGTCTATTTTGGTTATAACTAGAGCTTGAACGGCTGTTTTTAGGTTGTTGTCGTTGAAGAAGGGTTTTAGTGTTCTGAGAATGCTCATATGAAAGTTCATATGAAAGTTGGCTCCTCTGGTGGCTGTGCTGATGTGTTCCCTCATATTGAGATTCTTGTCGAGTATTATTCCCAGTGATCTTGTGGAATCGATAATGTGAGGTTTCCATTTGAAGGCTGTTAAGTGTTTCATCCAGTTTATTATGCCACCATGTCCTTGTGGTGGGGAGATTAGGAGAAAGTTATTTTTGAGCACATTGAGTTTGAGGTGAAGTATAGTTGGGTATCATCCGCATACATGTGGTAATGGATATTGGAGAGTTTCAGAATTTCGGTTAAGGGTTCCATGATAGGTTGAAGAGGGTAGGAGATAAGCCGGAATCTAGAGGAACTCCCAGGGTGACCGACGTGGTCGAGGACAGCGATGTGTAAATTGGTAACCCCAATTGGCAAGGACTTTAACCCCTTATAAGTATGTGGCCAGTGGTACCAGTGGTACCCAGGGCATAGTAGTTAAAGGAGTCACCAGGGCCTGAAGCACTAATTGTGCCACCCTGATTGACGGGAAACATCTATTAGAGCACAGTCATTACTACGACCTACCTTTACAATGCAAGTGTTACAACGCAACTGCCTTTACATCACATGCCATTACAATGCATCTCATTACAACGCATGTCACTACAACGCATGCCATTACAACGCATACCATTACAACGCATGCCATTACAATGCATTATAAGGTGAGTAATGGAGAATTTTTTAGTATTAGTGTGGGTATGGGTTTTTTGGTACATGGTAATAGTACATTTTACCCCTACACTATCCAACACTTTCCTTACTGTTGCATTCACTGGAGTGGGAATTGTAATTTTTACCCCTATACTGTCCAACACTTAGTAATTTTTACCCCTACACTATCCAAAACTTACCTTATTGTTGCACTCGCTGGAGTGAGAATAGTCATTTTTACCCCTACACTATCCAACACTTACCCTACTATTGCCCTAAAAGTATTATGCGTTGTAATGGTATGCGTTGTAATGGTATGCATTGTAATGGAATGTGTTGTAATGGTAGTTTTTTAAAATGCGTTGTAATGGCATGTGTTGTAAAATCATGCAATGTAATGGTAGTTGCGATGTAAAGACTGTGTTGTAAAAGCATGTGTTGTAATTGCATGCATTGTAACAACATATATTCTGATTGACCCAAGTAAACAGCTGACAGCAGTCCTGCCATTGCAGACTGCATGAGCATTGCAACCATAAAGGAACAAAAAAAATATTTCATAGAGACATGCATATAAAATACATTATTAGGCAGAAGATAAAATCACAATACAGTAGAAAAAGAATATAAATGGACACTTAATGCATTAATACACTACTCAATCAGGTAAAGAGCGCCTAGACACCAGAACAGCTTGTACAAAACTAAGCACAGTAGATAGAACATGTTTATTGGGAAGCATCTGTAAGTACATAAGAGCTGATTGTACTTGCATAAAATTCCGAGTCTTCAATAATGGTATCAAAAACTGCTTTCTGGGCTAACTAAAAATAGTTACAGAACATAACAAAGTGTAGCATGTCCTGCGGAGACCTATTGTCGCAGCTGCAGGGAGTCCTGTGACCAGAGGGCATCCATCAGGAGGGCGTGGCCAGTAGATTTTGTAATTGGTTAAATTGAAACCTATCTCACATGTTAGACACCTGGACTAAGTAATGCTCCAAGCCCTGAACAGTCTTTAGTAGCCGTTGTCCTCTCACTAAGGATTTTATCTATTCAGCTTCTTCTCTATTTAGTGATGTCCATTCAAGAAACACATTTTTTAGTTCTTGTAGTTATCGGGGAGGCAATAAGTGGAGAGTGGAGTACACCTGATCTCCCTAGTGCAGAAAAAGCTGCCTTAACATTGGCTAACCAAGGGATTCTGTGCGCGTCATCAAGGGACAAACAATCCGAGAGGATCAGTCTACTGAGCATAAGATCCTTCCTGGCCCAAATTTTTATCCAGCAAAGCAGAGGACTTAGAGGGGCTAAGTCAGATAAATTACGAATTCCGAGTTCCATATGAAATGAAAAAGTAGGAGTACATTGCATAACCTGAGAAAGATGCCTTAGAAATTAATTTTCTGCTGCTTGGATTGTACCAGTCTTCACATAGCCCCAGATCTCACTGCCATATGGAATCTGGGACAAACATTTAGCATGGGAAATCTTAATAGTACTCGTGGAGACCAAGAACCCAACCTGCGTGTTAAGCTAGCGACTGCCCTAGTGGTTTTAACAAGCTCAACTCTCTTTCCCTCAATCAAAGGCTGCCAGTTGTATTAACTCCAAATAGCACTCCTACGTAGGGAAAGCCTGGGACTTTAACCCAGGGTATGGTGATCCACATTGAAGGTCTTAGAACTGGTGGACCGTGGACCCACTATCATAAGATTTAGTAAAATTCACAGCCAGGTCCAAGATGCCCTTAAAGGCTACAAATTTGTCCAGGAGGAACTGCAGCCATTTGGGCCATAAGGACTGCATATACCAATACCGGGAGCGGCCTCAAACCTATCCTGGCCCATTGCCGTATAGAGTAAACAAAAATGATGCAAGGGTACACCCTTGCCAAACCCCCTGTTAGTTGGGAAAGAGGGGGTACGAGCAGCACTGTGCAAGAAACACACTTAGGCTGAAGTATCAGAGTTTATGTCAGCCAAAAAAGTCACTATGTTCGACTCCACCCCTAACCCGAGCAGCAAGGCCCACAGTTTTGCAAGATTGACCCGGTCACATGCGGATATGAGGTCCCTGAATACCAAATGGAGGGATTCAGGCCAAGCTACAGCATTCTTATTAGTGATTAATGAAGATTCAGACCTTGGTCAGATGTAGACCTCCCTGGCCTAAAGCCATGTTGGACGTCTGTCAAAATGTCATTATCATCCGACCAAGTCATCAGCCTGTTAAGTATAACCCTCCCAAGTACCTTCACTATCGCATTAATCAGTGAGATTGGATGACAGCATTGAGGGCTATCTTTATCACCTTTTTTTGTAAACAAGGGCACGATTACCTCCGTTGACCAGGGGGGCAGCACTCCTAGTCACGCTACTGCATTCAGAACCTGGGTCAAAAGAAGACCCCATAACTCATCATCCACCCGGAACAAGTCCAGGGGGATCACATCAGGACCTGGGGCCTTATTCCGTGTTAGCGCAACTAAGCCCTCGTTTACTTCATCCAGGGTGAAGACCACGGGAACCAGCCCCAGCTCTGAAGCTACCAACACCTCATCCTCCACCACCTCCCCAAAATTGTAGACCCCTGCAAAGTGGTCTACACACTGTTGCTCAGATATGTGGGTACACATAGCCGGGCCTGTCCCATTTGTAAAACATGGCCTGTTTACTACTCTCCAGAACAGGGAACTATCTCCACTCTCACTTGCCTGGCTGGTTCCTTGCAAGCTAATTCCTGCACGGCATGTTTACACTTACCTAATTGCAGCTTATAGGCCTGCCTACAGAGGACCAAAAGGCTCTTATGTCTTGGACCTATTTCAGGGCCGCCTTCAACTGTTGTAAGCCCTTAGAACAGGCCCTGTCAAACCATTCTGGGTCTTGTCCACCCACGTGGGTAATTGGTACAGTCAATAGTTCCGTGGCTTTACAGGCAATACTCTAAAATACTTGCAGAATTTCCTTCTCGAGGGCATCTGTGTCCAATCAAATAGATATCTCCTGGGCAGCGTTTGAAAAGAGGGAAGCTTTAATATGCGCTGGGTCTACCCGGGACAAGTTAAGTCTCTTACCTTGGTCATCGAAGGAAAGCCCACTAAGAGCCCCAATCCATGGTCAGACAAGATACATAAAACCTCAAGTTCTAAAAACAGGGAATTGGGATCGCTAAATGGGCTATGAATGAAGTTAAAATTGGAAATATGCAAAAATAGGGGTGCAGAAACAATGAGGAAATCAATAACTTAGGTGCAGCCACTCCCCTTAAATGTTGGAACAATGATGGTATTAGGTGAGTTAACCAACTTGTGTAAGGCAAACGCTAGATTATCAGAATCTAAAATTGCACCAAGCTCCAAGTGTTCCTTAGAGTGAACAAAATGAGGCCCTTCTAACATTGTGCACCTAGGTTTAGAAACATTGATCATTAAAGAGCAATCACATAATTGGCAATTAAAATCCCTCACTAACAGTATCATCTCCCAAGCCACCCCTGCTTCACGTTTGGTCCGGACGTTCAATGCCATATTTAGACTTTGGAGACTAGAAACCCCATTAGGCCCACCTCTGGCATAATAAAGTTAACCAATACAATAGGGATTGAGCCTGGTACTGATACCATTAGCTCCTGCAACATTGCTGTTTTCTAGTAAATCAACGACATGCTCATTCAGCTCCACTGTCACAAAGACAATCAATCCCCCACTGGCCCTACCTGTCACAGAGGGTGCTGAGGGTGAGAAATAGGTCTTATAGCCTTCCAAAAAAAGGTATTCTTCACCTTCCACGTTTCCTGTACACAAATAATCTGATAGGATTTGACAAACTCCACCCAATTTAGAGCAGTAAACTTGGAGATATTCTATGACCGGTGCTTCAGACCCTTTAGATTCTCAGCTGGGATGGCCACTAAAGAAACACTAAGCTCGAATGATGGGGGTGAACTCAGGGGCCTCAAGAGTGTCCACTAATAAATTAACCGACACGAGGTGAAGAGGGTGTGTAGAAGGGTCCTAGTCAGTCACACATCTCAATACTAATTAATGGGGGAAATCGATTCAAGAGGTGCAACGGTGGGGGCTGCCAAGTAACCTGTCAAAAACTACCATAAGGGCCCTGCTTCTGCCTCCATTGCCTAGGGTGGTGAAAGACCTTCTCCGGTTTGTAAAAGAACCCCAGAGGGAGAGCTAAGATGCCCTGCGGGACGGGGAACCTGGAAGAGGATAAGGCGGCCAAAACATGTGCTACAATCAAGGGTTTATTAAAATGTACCACCACGCAGTCCCCTACCCAGCTCTTACTATCCCTCCCCACCCAACTAACTCTGCAAACCTTAATAATCGAATCAGCAATCCCCACGCCCACGTGGGAGTGCAGGTGGAACCAGGAACCACCTTGTTTTTTTAGCTCCTGAAAGGATTCGGGGGCAGAATTTAATTGGAAGGGAACATTCCCCAGGACAACAACATATGGAGTCGCGCTCCAGAGGCAAATTAAATACATCCTCCATGCCAGCTGAGCAACGTGAAGCTGTGGTTCTATGGCGGCTCTCTGTGGTGGGGGCAACTTGGGTCAGGTTTACTGGGGGGTATCCTTAAGGACCCTTGAGTGCCTGGTGGAACATCCTAGGCATCAGGGGCACCGCAAAAAGGATTTCAGACATTCTGGACTGAATGTGGTTTAATATGGACATAATTGGATCCAGCTTGGCAATTAAAACTGCCGTAAAACTCAGAGAGTAAATCCTTGCTAGGGAAATCAACCCCAAACAAGGCAAAGTAAGTTAGGGTTGATCGGGAATACCACAAAGGAGGAGGGGCTCCTTGAGCCCACATTCACCATCCTTCTCCTCCTCTTAAAACTAGGACTTTGGGGGCATAGGGGGATTGTATCAGGAACGGTGGACCCCAAAACCCCCGTGGTGACAAACCTCTGGCTTCTGGTGACCCCCCTTCTGACCCTCCCTTGACCCGCTTAACTCACCCCAGTCACTTGCACCACTCTTCCCCTCCACCCTCCTAGGGTCCTCAGAGGGAGAGGGGTGGTGGTCAGAAACTGAGAAGGGCTGCCCCTTGACAGTGATAGCATTCTCTCAAGTAGCTCTATTTCTTTTGACTCTACTGAGACTGTTTGAGTTAGAAAACCCTCAACAGCGGTGACTCGCAGTGCGGTTGTCGGAGAGGATACCTTAGCAGGAGGAGCTTTTCTCTTCCCCATGTTTGCACCACTCTAGCAACACAGCACCCTCTTGCTCAAAGGCCACAAAGACTAATAGGCCCCCTAGTGGACACTTGTTACAGATAGACCATGACAGATCCTACCCCTCAACAACACATTCCTCCTCCCATGTTTACCCTGGTGTTCAAATCAGGGAGTCCGCCCTATGCAAACCCTGGAAATGAACGCAGCAAGTTCTCTTCTAAGAGTACTGTCCGTGCACTCCTGGGCTGAGCATTAAAATATTTGTAGCTCCCTGTGGCACTCCCAGCTCTGTCAGGGTCCGGTTGGGAAATCAGCTTGTCTCGGGACTCCAAAATGCTCTAAGACACTTTTAGCCAGTCCACATTCAACCAAATTCCAGGTTGGCCCAGAGAGTGACCCAGCTACGCTTCAGCAACAGGCCGGGGAAATAAGACTAAAGGGGGGGGCTTATTTCGCCTCTTCTTGGCACTGACAGCTGCAGGACTGGACCATCAATGGACTGGGCTTTGCCTGGGCGCAGCCCACACACGTCCCACACCGAGGAACACCAAACACGTTTAAGAGGGCCGAAGTGAGTCAGGTGATGGAGGGCATCTCCCAGCCCTGAGTATTCCTGGGACAGGTAGTCCTACCAGGAAGACGACACGCACAACAAGCGGCTCCTGCACTGTGGGACACCAAATGTGCTAAAGAGCGCCGCAGTGAGTCACGTGATGGAGGGTGCCTCCCAGCCCTGAGTATTCCTTGGAAAGGTAGTCCCACCAGGAAAATGATATGCACAACAAGCAGCCACATAACTATTTTGCATATATGTCAGTCACCCCTAAAGTAGGTCCTCCTAAGCACAGGCGGTAGGTTGGATTATATTAAAGATGAGGACATATAGGTGCAAGCTTATATACCCCTTTAGTAGCTTCTTTCCATTAAGGGCTACTATAAGTGTTCAGGGGGGCACTGGATAACATGAGCTAGCACCCAGGCATCCCCAGGTTACCAGCTCCATTATGATCTCTTTGAAAAGTGTCATGTTTGGTATTAAACAACTTGTATCATCAAACCATACATTTTTCTAAAGTCAGATTAAATGGGACATGCACCCAGGTGGCAACCTTAGGTGTTACCCACCTGGTTGCCCCAGCCGTTCCTGTGCCCTGGCTGACAGCTTTCAGCTGCAGCTGCAAAAAGAGAAATCTTACCCCCGTCAGCAGATGTAAACATTCCCAGGAGTCAGAAACAAAGGCCTGCCTGGGAAGGAGGTGACTTTTGACTAGTGAACATGATAACTAGTGAAGTGGCACATCAAGGCTGTGAGATTCAAAGCTTACACCGCCTCTGATATCCAACGAGGATGCCTCCCAGTGGAGAAGACAACCAAACCCATGCCACCAGGCACATTTGCTTCAGGGCAGAAGACTGGCCACACCTCTAGGGTGGACTGCTTCCTTGCTGTGCAGCCAAGGATGGTTTCTGCCAGTTTTGAAAGTGGCAGAAAAGAGGTTTCTGGGTAGAAAAGGTGACACCACCTCCGAATGTGGTCACCTGAGAGGTAGATTAGCTGCTGGGACTAGTAGCCAATTGGCTACAGGTGACACCACCTCCGAATGTGGTCACCTGAGAGGTAGATTAGCTGCTGGGACTAGTAGCCAATTGGCTACTTGCACCCACACACCTAAAACCCCTAAATCTAGGATTTAAGAGGCACCCCTGGCATGAGAACTTCAGATCAGTATCGACTTGCAACCGAGGTCAAAGAAGAGACCAGAGTCTGCGACTTTAGGACCTGCACAAAGCAAAGGCATAATATCCTGCACCTGTGGCAACCACCCTGCAACTGCACGACTGCGACTCGTTCCAGACTAGAGACCGTTTTCACAAGAAAGAGGACCTTCTCTGAGAGCCAAAGGCAACTCCAGAACTCCCTTGGACTAAAGGTACATGTCCCCTGCAGCCTGCAGGTACTGCATGCTCCCAGAAACAAAGAATCACTGGCTATTGGGCCTGCTGAGGAATTGCCCAAAAGTAAATGGTCTAGTGCACTGTGGGAAATATAGTCCTGACTTCCAGCAAGTTTCAGGTGGCTACCATTTTCCCCTGGACTCCAGCATGTGGAAGTAACTGACCGCTGTGTTTGCCACTTATTGGTGGCCAGTCAGGCTAGCACTGCCTTTGTTTGAACCTGTGCCTCAGGGGAACCTTGAAGCACCTTCAACCCACTGCCTCAGGGGCCTCATTGTTGAGTTTTTGCATTTGTTTCCTCCCCAGCAAAGCATCAGCCGTAAAAACCAGCACCCCTACGGCTCCCACTTCAGCACCAGAGACAGCCAGGGAACTCTGTATCTGGGCCCTTCGAGCAAGGTAAAATTCAACTGACTGGTGTGGCCTGGTCCTGGGACTTGCATCACCTTACTTCCAGGAGTTTCTTCAGGACTCAACCTGCAAGTGACCAATTGTCCCTAGTGCTTTTCTCAATTGACAGCAGCAATCTCATTTTGCAGTAGTGAACTGCACTAATTTACGTTTCTTTCTAAACTCCATATCTCTAGTTATGCTCACCTGATTGTCTTAATTACATTTATATAAAAGCCTCCTTTTTAAAAATAAATTTCTGTCAGATTTCTTTTGAGCCACGCCAATTACTTATTGTCCATGTTGGTACTTCGAAGTGCTTAACTCATGTTCTTCTAGTAAAGCCTGACTGCTCTGTGCCACCCTACCAGGACTAAGCTAGGGATTTATTAGTGTGAATCCAAAGGAACTATTTGGGGTATTGTAAGTGTATTGCATAGTGAAGCTTAGCCAGCCTCACTACATAATACTCCACTTTCCTACACAGCATCATTCATATCTGCTTTCTGGATTCCCCCAGTGTTCACTTTGGATGCTGCAATTGCCAAATGGATCCAAGTGTGGCTATGGCCATACGTCACTCTTGATCTACAGGCAACCGCTAACATGCACAGCAAGATACACAAATGCCCCACATGGGTGGGTGAATGACCTATTTGCATGGAATGCATACCAATTTAAAAACATGCGGAAGATGATGGTAGCCATCCCTCACAAGGAGGGTCATGGAAATAACCTGTCATACCATTCCAATTCTTTCACTGCCTCCACAGTAAGCCCTCCACAGCTTGGCAAGCTGTTATAGAGACGCTTGGTTTAAAGAGTTTGCATTAGGTGAGCACAGAGTCTATATCCAGGAAATCAAAATTATCTCCAGCTCACACGCATGATGGTTGTGTGTGGTTGAGGTGGGGTCGCAAAAACCGAAAGCTTGCTGCAGTGAACTTGAGGCAGAGGTGCCCCCTGTCTAGAGCTATGAAGGGCATTTATCTGTGACCCAACAATATGCAACACCCCTACGTAGCTGGAGTTGGTCTGGTCCATATGTTTTTGCTTCTTTTTCAGTAGAGTACAGGGCTCTGCTGGAGAGGAGGTGCATCTAAGTATATCTCATTGTGTAGTGCAGGGTAGCTACTGCCGCATATGAGGCAAAGGGGAGACTGACTGTTGGTGGTGGCGGATTGGATTGTACAAGGGCACATTGCATTTCAACTAAAACCCCTGGAAGAGGGTCCACTGACCATCTCCTGGAACTTCGATTCCGCCCGCTTAAGTTGAGCCCTTCACTTCCCCCTGAATGTGTGTGGAGTGGTTATGTTTGTGTGAACCAAGTGCTGTGTGGATGGTTCACCCTGTGTGGGCACAGTGATTTCAGCATAAGATAGAGATTCCCCTCCAAGTTACCTTCATCCTGGCGGATGTGGCAGCTTTCTCATAATAACCCTGAAAAATCCTTAAACCCCTCTGAGTGGGTCGGGTGAATTCACTTTCACATCTAGCCAGGCCAGTGGAACTGGAGCCTTATCATGAATGCGTGTGCTGGAGCAGGGCATAGCATCTGTTTTAGGGCAATGGCACTGTCTAAAGCTCCAGAAATGAAACTCAGACGTTCTTTGAGTTAATGCATGAGCGGGAGAAAGCAAAGTGGGAAAACACAGGTAAGTAACCAGTGCTTCCTTTTTGCGAACTGTGTTGTCTGCAGCTCGTGCACTCATTCATAGTTAAATGTTTGCACTTTAGACAGTGCATTTGCATAAGAGCAGGTGCACAGCTCTGACCCGCAGGAGCGCTCACGTTCATGATACGCACCCAGCTTTAAGTACACTGAGCAGAGTTCTGCCCAGCAGTAACTCATCCCTACTCGAGGTGTATTCTCTGTACAAAAGCCAGGAAAAGCCTTCGATTTTAATACCTCCTGCGGTTGCCTGAGTTATAAAATTTGAAGGTGGCATCTTCTAATTCTGCTCTGGCTTCCCACCCGCGCCCCAGGTTTGTATAGGAACTCGTCATTCATGGGCAGTACTTTTATTTGCCTTGACTTTCAAATAAAGCTCTGCAGTATTAGCTGAAAAACATCTTGTGTTAGGAGCAGGACCTCAGTTTGCTATGGCAATCAGGTGTGACGAATCCTAGTGCTACAGGAGCTGGCCCACAGCTGCGCCTTGACTGAAAGAAGACACCTTTACTAGCTTGGATGCAGAGGAGCAGCGCGTGACCCTGAGCACCAGACCAATGACTATTGAAACACATGAAGGACTCAGTCCACTAGAGAGTCTGTCGAGGAGCCACCAGGGTCAAAAGTGCAGCTCACTTGGATCAATATGAAGCATCCTTGAGAAATCAATATCACAAGAGAATCATTACTCCAGCTATCGCTTTGACACACTAACCCATGATCCTTCATTCTAAGAACCCACAAAAACCACACTGCAAGGCAGTATTAAACCATGACACTACTTTCGAGCTTCAGTAACTCAGTCCTCTGTAATGCATCTTAGGGATACTAACTCGAGACACGGCACTGCATATGTACCCTAAACTACAACATGGCGATGCAACTAGAGATACTAATCCTCTACACCAAACTGTTTTATAGGGTCAATGCTTATCAAACGAATTTCCTCCTTGTCATACTCTCCCACTAAACTCAACTGATTAATCAACTACAATGCATGCAACTCCAAAACAATAACCCACCATGCTGCATTGCATCCTGGGGACACCAATCCACAACACTGTATTGCAGCCTACTGATTGTAACCTGACACCGAAAACACAAAAGTGCATCCATAGAACATTAGCCCACCACACCACACTACATCTCAAGGATGTATTCTACTGACATTAATCCACCACATTGCACTGCATCCTACAGGCACTAACCCCTCAAGCTTCAGCTTGGAATGCTAACCCACCATGCTACAATACACCATAAAAATAGAAATGAACAAATCCATCTTAGTTACACAACCCCATAACTGCATTATGGGTATATTAACTCACTTCAACACACTATACCCTGTGGATCCTAACTTACCACGCTACATCCTAGGGTCACTAACTCAACACAATACACAACAGTCCAGGTTCACTAAAGTTTTGTGTCAGGGGTTGCGCTACTTTTATGGTGCTTCCTGACACAAAATCCATTATGGCATTTTCTAAGCCATGCAAAGCCACTTTGTGTGGCTTTGCATGATTTAGTAATTACAAAGTAATGCAAGCCAGCACCCCGTGCTGCCTAGTGTTAGGTGGAAACAGGGAGGCGTTCCATGGGGGGAGCATGGGCATTCTCATACCTCCACCTATGGATTTTGATGCAACCCCATATTTACAAAGGTGAGTAAACCTGGGATTGCACCACAAAGCTACACCTCCGTGAAACAGGATTAATGAGGGGAAATATCTTTATTTCTTCTAGTTACTTCATCTTACTATGCGTTCTGTTTTCTGCAGCACACATAGAAAGAGGCAATTGCTGTAAAGGAATGTTTTTGTGCAGGAAGGTATGCCTTCCTGCACAATAATAATCCTGCCTCTAATGCAGACATCTTTGCACCATGGTACAAGGGTGCCTGCATTGGCGCTAAGCAGCACACAGTGCGCCAGGTCTAGGAGACAACAGAAATGCACCATATCATAGTAGATATGTCACATTTCTGATGTCTCCCTTTCACTCTTGTGTGAAATGTTTGTAAATATGCCGCTGACTCTTTAGGGACATTAAACTGCAACATTGCACTAAATCGTTAGAATGCTAAAACACCACAGTCCACTGCATCCAAGGGAAACAAACTCTTCATTCTGGTTTGCACTCTAGAGACTTTAACCTATCACACAGAACCACATTATATGGAAACTATTCTGTTATATTTTATCATTGGGACACTAAGGGCCTGATTACGAGCAAGGCCGGATTGGGAACAGCAACCAGCCCAGGCAGGTTTCAGCCGCCGGCCCTGGGAGCGGGGGGGGGGGGGTTACTGATAGCAAAACGCACTGCTCCCGGGTTTCATACAGAGGGTTATATTGCAACACTGCTGCAAAACCGGTCCCCACTAAGAAAAGCAGCCCCGTGGGCACAAAACCGACCCCATCCCTCTGGCCCACTGGGGAAATGCCCGGTGCCCGCTATGGCCAGTCCGGCCCTTAGTACGAGTTTGGCGGTCTGACTGCCTAAACACCACGGTCGCTAGAAGACCGCAACACTGGCAGTCTTCCGAACGCCATATTACGCGTTGAACACGGGTCATGTGGAAGTCCTGCGGTGGTGGGCAATGGTTTTCCATATCTTTCTATGTATACATTTTGACTGCATATGTGTTGAATGTACACATATGCATGATATAGGTGGAAACATACCACTTACCCATTGCCAGAGTCTGGCCCATATGTGGCCAGTCCAGGCAATGGGTATATGGTACAAAATAGACTTATCTGTATTTCGCCGCAAACAGGGTAGTATTCTTCAAGGTGAAGATGCTGCTGTGAATGGGGGACCCAGAGAAAGGGATCCATGTCAAACTCTGATGGGTAGAACAGGAGAGGCATGAGTATGCACCCCAAATCCTTAATTTCTGCGGACTTGAAGCAGGTGGTCTCACTGCCGCGGTCGGCTTGTCTGAAACTCAACTTATAATATAGACAGTGGTGAAACTCCTCTGAACTGCTCTATGGCAGCTGCTTTTCCCCAACAGCGACCCAGGCGGTCTGTGGTGTGCTTGAGGTGTCAACGGTTCAGCCACGGTCTTTGCAATAGCAATCTGCCTATCTCATAATACAGGGGTTGGACTGCCGAGCACGTGGTGGTCGGACTGCGGGCACAGCAGTTCACGGACTACCAAACTCATATTAAGGCCCTAAGTGCTTGAAGTGGTATGAATCAAAGGAAGAGAACATTTATGGAATGGAACTGCAACCTAGGGATTCAACTTCACTGTGCAGCATCATACAAAAAATGAATCCACTACACAGCATCCTGTTGACACAAGCCCACATTATTGGACTATGGTGACAGACTCACTAGACCACAAAACGGCACTGCATGTTATGACTATGGGAAAATCAGGCTAGGATCAGACAGATAAGCTGGAGTCATGGAGACTGTAAAGACCAGCTTACGGGTAGCTGGGGCTGAGATACAGGATCCTGGTCTTCGAGGTCAAACATAGAAAGGCAACTCTGAAAAATTGGAGTAGGGTGTCAACCCTGCTAAAGCAACAGCCACAATCTCTGATAGGATGAACCACAAAAGTGAATAAATTGCAGGCGGTGTCTAAGGAGGAGGCTTCATCATCAGAGAGACACTAGACAAAGTCGCTGTAAAGAATTCCATCTTTGGGCTTTTTTGGAGTTCAAAATCTCCCGAGGGGCAAAGCTGGAGAATGAAGCCAACAAGGGCTCCACAAGGCCAGATGCCTCCTCTGCGAAGGACCGCTGAGCAAGATTTGCTGTTGCGAGAAGAACATAGCAGGAGCTACTGTAAAGTCAGGCCGAACGGTGATGCAGGTTGGTTCCTGTCTCTTTTCAGTTCTCAGAGCAGGGTGTGGCCCTAAAATATTTTAAGCCCTTATTTTAGATTTTGGCTATCTGGGCAACTGTAGCACCACTTCCATGTAACCAGTATTTGTGAGCCTCCACTTGGAGGGTTGGGACTTACTCAAGCAGAATCCAGGGATGGGTTCAAGGTGAAGGGACCATTTTGGGTCCCTGAGGCTCTGATCAGCAGGCCAGCCAACTAGCCCTTGTAGTCAATCTGTTAGTCCTAGGTTCATGACCCGGAACAGGGCTCAAGCAGTAGTGTTTTATGAGCAGCTGTCTCGGCTGTGGGTCTTTTCTGTATAACAAATATATTTGGATATAGGCATTCATATCAGTGGCAGGATTTGTGTTATTAATCACACTCTCTTTGACTATGGCAGAACGCCAAGGCTTGGCCTTTGACAACACTTTTGCTCAAGCCATTTTAGACACACCTAGTATTATTGACACTTTTCAAGGGGCAACCACCAGTCAGGGTGATGACTGGGTCAAACTCTTAACCCTTAAAAAATCACACTCTCGGGTGTACATACATGGGGCCATCATGACTGAGTTTCTCAGAGGCAATAGCGCTCCTACGGGACTTATTGTCACGAATGCCCCAAGATTGTTTTTAGATGACAAAACTTTCATCAATGATTGGTCTCTGATAGCCTGGAGGTGTACCCGTGATTGGCTCATTCTTATTATTAGTACTGCCAAACGGATTACCGACACCATACTTATCGAGATACAGGCTCTAGAAACACAAATCAAAGTCACACTCACAGGTGCCCTTTTTAAGAAACAGAATGAGGAATGCAATAAACATAATAAGGACTTCAAAGATTCTGTACTCATGACAAAAATCAACAAATTCAAAAAAGACTTGGCCAAGTTCTCCATGGAAAAAGTATATCCATATACTAGCACTGACTATGTGAATCCTCAGTATAATCGCCAGGGCCGTAGATATGGGTCCGATTATTCCACCTCAGGAAGTGAGGGATGGTCCAGCAACCCGGACAACTCCCACCAGGGTGATTCCACCAATAGAAGAAACAACAGAAAAGCTGGAGGGTTTTGGAGAGGACAAAGAGGAGGACCACCGTCTTTTCCTTCTCCTCAATGGTGGCCCCCTGGTCCCATGAATTATCCTCCCTTTCAACAGCTTGGACCACCCTATCCCTTTCCATCACAACCCCAAATGTACCCTAATCAGCCATCTTTTTTAGGGTTTGGCCAGGGACGGTCCAGAGGCAAGAGGCGACAAAATCAAAACCAGGTCCATTGGGCAGACAATCCAGCTCCACTTTCCACTCGAGGCCCGATGGGGAATGTAGCAGGACCCAGCTCCCACACGACCTCGTGATAAATTTGAGTCAAAGAATCCTTAGTTCTGATGAATTGTCACTACTCAACAAGGGTTTAGGCTTTGTGCCCTCGTTTGGAGGAGACACTTTTGTGATTCAACAAGAACTCGCCCTTTTCTTTCGCAAGATTCGGCTACAGTTCTTTTTCCGTAAAGATCTTGCAGTATCCCCAGATGATTTAGATACTAATACTGGGTTGCGTAATAAATCTACATTCAATCCACTATCAAGTCAGGTTCCAGCTCAAGTACTCACCTTTGAGAAGGCTGTTACCACTCAGGTAACCAACATTTGCAAAACTGAAAAGAGACAATACCAGAATCTAAATAGAAAAGAATCTCAAGCATTAGCAGCCCTCACTAGTGATGAAACCATCACGATTAAGCCTGCCGATAAGGGCAGAGGCATTGTGATTTTGGATACTGCCGCCTATCGGACAGAGTGTCTTAGACAATTAAATGATGTCAAGTCCTACCAACGGCTCAACTCAAATCCCACGCAGAGACTACTACTGGAAATTAAAGTTCTAGTGAATGAGGCAAGTTCAAATGGCTGGATTACAGCCAACGAAGCGTCATATCTGGTCAGGGATTTTTCAACTGTACCCTATTTCTACATACTTCCAAAGGTGCATAAAAACCAGCTACCTCCACCTGGCCGTCCTATTATTTCAGGATTGGGCTCCTTGTTGGAACCCTTGTCCTCTTTTTTGGACTATTTCTTGTGCCCTTTGGTAGAGAAAATGGCCACATATTTGAAGGACACGAAAGACATCCTGGTACTAGTGAGTGACTTGATGTTCAATACACAGACAGACTTTCTTGTCTCATTTGACGTTGAGTCACTCTACACGTGTATATCCCAGGATGAAACTTTAGCTGTGATAGAGACACTCCTGCTGAATAATCCCCCGGACTCTATTACTCCAGTGTCCTTCATAATTGCGTGTGCCAAATTGGCCACGAAAGAGAATTTCTTTCAATTTGAGGAGCAATTTTTCTTGCAGATATCCGGTACATCCATGGGGAGCATTTTTGCTCCCAGTTTGGCCAATCTGTATGTCCATGTTTTTGAGACAGAACACATTTTTAATATCAACAATCCCTATCTAGCACATATCCTTATATGGAAAAGATATATTGATTATATTTTTATAGTTTGGCGTGGTTCTATGTCATCATTGTCAGAGTTCATGATATTCCTTGACATTCTGATTTCACCATCTAATGGGGGTCTCACAACTGAACTATACAGAAAACCAATGGCAAGAAATTCCTTATTGCTATATGACAGGTACCATCCTCAAGCTCTAAGGGATAATTTACCATTTGGCCAGTTCTTGCGGGTGAAAAGGCATTGTTCATCTATAGAGAAATACCGGGAACATGCTCATAACTTGTCACAACAACTGCAAGTTAGACAGTATCCCAAAAAGTTGATAAAAAGATCGTTCAAACGGGCTCTCAACAACAACCGAGAAGCTCTACTGGAACCTAAAATGATGAAGGAAAACCAGAATAGATTGACTTGCGTCCATACCTTTTGTAAATTTTCCAATCAAATTAAGAATACCATCTTATCCCATTGGAGAATTTTGACTATCGGAGAGGAGAGCTTACCACGCCCTCTGTTTGCATTCAAACGAAGCACTAATTTGAGGGATCGCTTGGTTCACACCCGTCCCCGTGTCAAAAGCAGAGACACACAGAACACTCTTTGGGGCCTTCCCACAGTACAGGGACATTTTCCCTGTGGATCGTGTGCAGCCTGCTCCCACACGACCATCACCACTGAAATTGACATTGGATCACCTAGACCGTGGTCCCTGAAGGGCCATACCAACTGCAATAGTAACAATCTGATATAAATCATTACATGCCCTTGTTCATTACGTTATGTAGGGATGACCACCAGGAAGGTTAAGATCCGGATCCTAGAACATAAAAGCACCATATGATGTGGTAAGGCATCAACGAAATTGACCCACCACTTCTTGACTATGCAACGCAGTCCCAATGATTTGAAGTGGACAGTTTTAGAGAAACCTTTTATCCCACCACATCGTACTGACATCTCTGCCTTTTTGTTCAAAAGGGAACAATGGTGGGTGCACAAGCTTCACACAGATGTCTGTGGTATGAATGACGACATTCCCTGGTTACTGATATAAACTTGGTTCCGCATCTTTTTAGTCTGGGCTCATGATGCTCTTTTGTTATGCCTCATTATATTTAAGATCTGGCTTTCAAATATCTGGCTCTAAGAATTCTTCAGCAATACATGTTGATGGTTTCATAACATGTGTTTTGAGGCGTGTTGGGCATTTGGAATTTCAATCAGGCCACAACATTGTAAACTGATGGCGTCATTTGCAATGTACCCTTGAGCGAGTTTGTATATTTATACCGTTCTACACTGACCTGTCAACTTTATCTGATCGGTATGTTAGATCCACACTTGTGATATTCATGGCTGATTTTGTTTGTGCATGGTTGTGTTTTGAACCAGGTGAAATACTTACCCTTCATCACCCTGGTATTCCCCTGGTCTTATGTAGCCTGAGTTGCCCTTAAATTGCACATTCGTTGAGAGGAGCTCGATACTGTTTTTTTGAGACTGTTACTGGCATTGTGAGCATCACGATAAGTACGTTACTCTCATTAGTCTTTTGTAACCCTTCTCACCGGTTGCCATGTGTATCATTGGCTACACATGCGCTTTGAAGTATTTTGGCCGCTCTCACATACGCGCATGTCTCAGAGACAGTGGCTCTTTACGCGCATGCTCTTATCGGTCTTGTGTTCGCGCGTTTACACTACATTCAGCCCGAGTAGGTGATTGGGCATGAAGAACACGGGGCTTCCTTTTTAAACGCAAACACTTCCTGGTCCCGGTACCTCCAGCTTCAGGCTCACTGAAGCGCCGGCGTACCGACGGACAGGTAGGCTTGTCTTTTGTTCCTTTGATTGTCATTTCGTTAGAGCCTGGTGTACTCTACTTTTACGTTATTTTTACATTCTTACAGACTGGTGTGTCCGATTTCTCAAGTAACCTGGTTTGTTTCATGTATTATAACACAGTTTGTGTTCTATTGGTGTCTTGATCCTGTGCCCTGATTACACTGTTTTAGAACGCATGGCATCATGTCTTGATGTGGGGTTCCCCAGCACCATGACTGGTATTTTTGGTATTTTTGGCACTTTGTCCATTGATATTAATCCTGGTTGCACCCTTTGTCCAGTCCTGAGAGTCCCCCTCTTTTTAAAGGAGTCATTCATTCCCAGTTCTGTCATTGTATTTTAGATGTCTTATATTTCTGGCAGGCTCTTCTGAAGGGTTACAATTTACTGATATTTCCCTCCCCTTCAGGATTGAGACTATCCCTACTAATTATTGATCACCTCATCCTTTATAGAGCGGTGCTCCTTTCCTGAGCGGTTGCCAGGTAGAGGTGTGGCGACTTACCCAGTATTCACGGGTAAGTTGATTTCCACTTTTTTCTTTCTTGTATTTGAGAATGATTGTTTGAAACGACACTTATTCTGACATTTTTCTTTTTGGGCTTTTTGAGGTATTTCACAACGTTCATGAACGTATCGAAAGAACGTATACCGATAGTATCCTTTACTTGGGTTCATTTATACGCAGTAGCTGTCTATGTCCTGATGAAAGCTGTGCCTTCTTAGAGGCTTTATGGCTGAAACATGTTGACAAGTTATTTCACTACCACGGTCTCAAATATTTTCTGACTGTTGGTGTATTATCATTTTAACGCTAGCCAAGCACGTATTACGAATAAAGTTGTGTCCCACGCTCTTGAGCTAGTTTTAAAACTTCACTTGCACTCACTATTATATTTTTTTTGCGCTGTGCTCTCACTCACTCCATTAGCTCTTCATTTGTGGATTTAGTATATCCTGATATCTTATTAATTAAAACATCCCTGAGCTCCTCCCTCACAGTGAGGGAGTTGTAGCCCCCAGAGGAACTAGGTGTTTCCTCTGGGTTGGAGACTCCCATATGATGAAGCATGTCACCTTTGGTGAGTGAGGGATTTCGTCCTATTAAGGGATATGCCCATTTAGTTATGTAGGTGCTGTTTCACTCTCAAATTTCTCTTTACATTTTTTGATTGGATGTTGTTATAGTGGCTCTTCACACTTTTCAGACACGATACAGACCCCAGGGTTTCATACTGTTTCCTATTCTGTTCTTTGGGGGAACAAACCCTGTGTGGTCTCTAAAAAATTCTCCCTCAGACCCTCCGGTTGTTGAACCATTATTTGTTAGGCTACAAGAACCTCCTACCCTTCACCAAAAAGCCATCATTGGCACAGGACCCATCCTAGGCAACCATCGTTGTGGCAACTGTCAGGCGTGCCCCAATGCCCTGGTGGGAGACATTCTCCACACCCCTGAGCGGATGGTAAAACTTAAAAAGATGACAAATTGTCGCACTTCCAACACCATATCTGTCATTATCTGTCCGTGTTATTTCCCATATGTTGGAGAAACTGGACGTGAAGTGAGAGTCAGAATTGGGGAACCACAAATCTAACATTCGCACCAAGAAACTATCTGCCCCTTTAGTAGGGCATTGGATCGACAACAATCACTCTGAAAACGAACTTAAGTGGTCGATTTTGCAAAAAAATTGCTGCCATCCCAGGAAAAGACACCACCTTGATACGCAAAAAAAGAGAAGTGTTCTGGATTTATTTCCTCAACGCGGTCACCAAAGGCCTAAATGAACATTGCACCTGGGAAAATGCTATTTTATAATTCATTGCACGTCTCCCCCTGTACCACGGGTTGGCTTTTTTGGGACTCTGCAGTCTATAAAATCCCCCCTCCCCTTTCTTTGCCACCTTGTGGAGAAAGCATTGCCCTAATCTCCCTGCTGTGTAAATTTTGACTGAGATACCTTGTCTGTGACTGCTTTTCGTATCTGTCTATTGGACTTCATTTTATGGAGATATACTCTCTGACACCCTGTCTGGATGTATAGCGTTATTGTCACGACATTGATAGTAATTGTTCTCGCCATCATTTGCAAAAAAGTTGCCCGTTCGCAAACCTGAAGAGATGCAGTTTTTACGCGATTTTCTTTTTTCATTTTTTTTACCTTTATATGTATTATCCTAATTTTGTGATTCTTTCTATTAGGACCTTGAGGCAGGTTTAAACATGCTAGTTATCCTATTTACAACGTACCGTCCCTTAGGAGTCTAAGATGGCACCCCTTTTTGTCAGGATCAGCCCGAGTTCCTCCCAGTCCGCTTTCCATTTTCAGCTTCTCCTTATTGACAGTTTTTGATTGGCTCATTGACTTCCGGAAATATCGTATATTGCTTATGCACCTTCCGACGAACTGTTCGTCTTTTGAGGATGGCGCCTCCACCTTAAGTTGCTGAAAGTTACCGAAGTATACGTTGGGAGCTCACCCATCCAGTTAGGTAAGCTCCTCTCTGACGCGCTGATTTGTAACCCTTTTATCTACTTCTATCGTGTCCTGTACCATTGATCGCGCTCAGTATATTTTTTGGCATTTTCTCGCCACCGCATGATACGAGCCTTTCAGCTACTGCTGGTGCATCTATACGCCCATGCTACTGTCGGGCTTTCCGTCTATTAACTTATATGCTTATAGGCCAGTATACTATATACCTGATTTGACAGAACTACTCAGAATGCATATATGTGCAGTTTCTCGGCCGAGAAAGCCTTTTTACCACGCCTTAGTTTTTTATAAGCACTTGACAACTGTTGTCTACGACTACTATAGAGCTTGTTGCATTATTTCAACCTAGCCCTTCTTTCCTATTTTATTCTTTTAGCACTTCTTCAGTATTATTCCCACATTATAAAATTATTTTTTCTTTGTATATACACAGATACCCCTGTATCCTCTGAGCTATATATTGACATCTGTCCTCGCCCTGCGGACCTATTTGATCTTCGGCCCAAGGACATACACCTGATGAACAATGATAGGTAGGTTTTGATGACGCCCTCTTTCTATGCTTGCCGATATCCCCTAGGTGTCGAATATTGCCTCTATTCTGAGCTAATCTTATCTCCGTGAGAACCCAGTCCACATAATTTATTTGTTTAATTTTCAGTCTAAGGATACTATCCCTTCCGGAATTCTTTGTTACTGCCCTGAGGGGCTACTAATTTCCTTTGGCCATCCATAAAGAACCCCACCAACAGGTACCCTATTGCTCCTTGGTTGAGAATACCCTCTATCTGGTGATGGATTATTTGTGGTTCCACTAATTCTTTCATGACTTCTTCACCTGGATGGGTGTTATTTCTCTATTTGAGTCGATTGTTCCTACTTCATTTATTTATCTTTAGTATCTTCTTCTGGGGTAGAAACTTCATATTATTTTGCTGATATTTGAGATATGGAGGACCATGCCTAGTCCATCTATCCTCTATCATAATATTCCTTATGCGGATTTATTTCTATATTTCCTTTTTGTTATTATTTCCTTTATTATATATGTATATTGCACTCTATTCCAAGTGTTTACCTATATTGCCTATCAATTATGCTTGCTTGTCCCTACCGTGGCAAATTTGAATTGAAAAATATATTTAAGAGGATATCGAATTACTGATTGTGTACAATATAACGTTGTATATCCTGAAATTGTTTATATTTTGCTTATGATTATAGGTTTTTCTGTTCCACACTACTGGTGCATCCTCGCCCTGATGAAGGTGTAGCCCCGGCTGGGGTAGTACACCGAAACGCACGTCGGCGCTATCTAAGGATTCTGTTGGTAGCTGGAATCCCACTACCCTTACACTTTGGATGCTAACTGCCTTTTTGTTACCCTAACTAATATGTGGCAGATTCATCATATTGATGCCTTTTTTTACCTTTTGAATATTATTGTATGTCTTGATAGATTAGAGTATGTTGTTGTGGAATGTATGAAAGTATGATTGTTGTTTCCTGGATGAGAGTTGTGGGACAGAAACGTGATAGCCTTTTGAATTGTGGATTGATGCACTGTAAGATATATCTGTACATATAACAAAATGGTATTCAAAAACATATAAAAATAAATGTAATTGATTTGCTTTATCAAAATTTAACATGGTTGTAATTGTGTTCTTTTTCTCTTGACTTTTGTGTTCATCTGCCTCGAGGGCTTGTTATTATTATTAGGACCCTTATTAGGGCCTTTCTTGAATTAATTCTGGCAGGTATCATACTTTCTGGTTGTTCTTCTTTTCCCCTGATATACCTGCCTATATCACTCACCAGGGGTCCCCCTTCTCAGTAGTTGCTTACTATCTGCACCTCATCTAAAAACGAAATAGATATTAATTGCATAACATCGCTCCGTGTGTCCCTTTTACAATGTACATTTTGATTTTCACAATCGCCGAACTTACAAAATGAAAATTTGCTTAGGAGTAGTGTTAGTTTGGCGGGATGAGGGGTAGTAGGATTGTACCTCAGCCATCTTTATTATATTTAGAAAGAAAAAGCGGAATCACATGGCAATGTGCTGCTGTTATGACATGCTTAGAGGTGGCGTTACGCAGTTTCTAGGCGCTTTCATTTGTTATATTAAAGAAACCGGAGAATTGTGTGGTTTTCCCAGGATCAAACGATTAATTAAATTTGGGATTTAGGGTTACAAATGAAGTCTCATGGCAACACGGACGATGCAGGGTGGTTCCTAGACATTGCCATCTCTTGGCTACCAATACCTCCACAGGGGTGCCATGATGAGAGGGACACACAAACTGACACTCTGATTTCAAGAAATCGATGCCGATGGGTGGGCGAGGCTTGCTTATCCTCCAAGTTCACTGTCCCTGCAGCAGCAGAGGGTCACAGCTTTCCTGAAACCCCAGGTCACAGCGCTGTGTGCCAAGCAGTGACTTGTGAAGATGGGCAAACCTCCATGTCGTGCTGCAACGCCAGTGTCGTGTAGGTTGGGCAAACTAAGGGCCTCATTTCTGAGAGGAGGGGCTGGCTGGACGCAGCAGCTTTGGTGTTCACGTGAGAAAGCAGCAGCTAATTTATCCGGACTGGGGCTCTTCAAGAGGCGTCTCAGAATGTGCAGTCTGATAAAACAAATAAAATACCTCTGAGTGCGCAGCAAGTGAGGTGCCCCGGGTACCATACACCGGTTGTCAAATGTGTGAGCTGAGTGAGATCTGGCACTGAAGTGAGCAATAAGCAGTGCCTGCTCTGAAATGTTATTAATACTCCACCACTTTAAAAATTCACCAGCTGCAACTGGTAATACATACAAACCATTTGGCAGGACATAAACACGGGGGCTGGTAACAGTTGGCTAACTGTGTTTTGATAGGGTTGGAATCATGATATATGGGCTAGGGCTGTAAACCTTAGGAAAGGACATTTGTTATTTTTGTTTTTCAAGTCGACTGTAGAAAGCCTACTAAACATAGAACGTTAATTATTGTAGTTGCACATAAATGAACGGCAGTGATTGTGTCATGTATCTTACTGCAATATCTAAAACCCACGTTTTGTTTTTAGCATTAAGTAGCTGGGAATCTGTGAAGCCATAAATACTGTGATTAGCTTGAGCTTGGAGAGGGCTGCCTATGAGAGACGCTTATTTAGGTAAGACATGATATCCTTTTTTGGAAACTTAACTGACACATCTCCTCACCTCTATGACAAGTTGACGTATGACATGGTGCAGTAATGCAATAACATATGGGGCAGATTTTAACATGTTTAAATACTTCAAGGCTACACATTCACAATTCTTTTATAAACCTTCATGCTTTTTCAATTTTGCTTTAAAATACAACATTTGCCTCTTCTTTTTTTCAAATTATTCTGGGGGAGTCCTGCCTCCTTCACCGAACCTTCCCTTATGACGTCAGTCTTGCTTGCTTTGCTCGCCACATAGCACTCATCCCAAACTTTTATGCCACACCATCTTGAAATGTCACCAGATGCCACTGACCGGTAGGTATTACATTGTAAGAGTACTTGGTCTGAAGAAGCACAAGCTCAAAATGTTAAATGTAACGCAGTGGTGGAGTTGTCTTTAATACTAGGATTTATTTCTACCCAAACAAAGCCTCTTAGCAACCTTAGGCTAATGAAACACTGGGGGGAAAAACATAAGTTTCTAACCTATGTCTTGCAATCTGTATGCAACAGTTTGATGCTACTACACTGTGCTATATTAGGATTGTGACTTATGAACTGCAAGTAACAAAAGGATCTTTGTGACAAAAGCAGTAAACCCCTGACCTAACTACAAAGTGGTGGGACGGGATCACTCTTAAAAAAATGTACTGAGAACAAGAAAGTCCACCCAGGGCTTAGAATTTTGACACTCCTCACTTTTGACAAGTTAGAAGTGAGAAAAAGCCAGATGAATTGAAAGAATGGAAGGCAAATCTGCATAGCACTTCCTATTTTTTCACGAGAATACTAATCAACCATGCAGACCACAAAACCATGAAACGTAGGGAAGAGATTGAAAAATTACATCAGGAGATGTAAGAAATGAATTCAAAAGATGCCACTGACTATGCCAACTTAAAAGATGCATTTCAAGAACACCAAACAATCTTCAAAGAAAGAAGGAAAATAGAGAATAAATCAAAAGGGATAATAGACACTATAACGAGGGCAAAATTTCCAATTGAAGGAGTCGAGTCTCCACATTCTAGATCTGCTCTTGAACCTCGAGTCAATGGTACATTTTCCCAGCTTGAAAGCGTAGCGGGGGAGAAATCATTTCAATTGCGATTCTCTAGGATTCTTAAGAATCACAGACAACCAAATGGGGTTAGTTGGTTTATTACAAAGCCAAAAATAACTCAACATACAAACACCTCAAGCTGCGGGTGTAGAAATACATTTGGACTAATCCATATCCACATCTACAAATGAAATTATGGCAGGGCAACATGCACAAGATAATTAGTTCAAGAATGAGGATACAAAAGATTAAGGAACAAATGTCTAACTTCCCCTGCATCAAAGGTACGTGGGAATAAAGCATTAATCTGTCACTACACTAGCACTAACATGTCATAAACTATTTAAGCATTTTGCGGGGCAGGATCAGTTAAGGTGTCAACATGTGGAGTCTTCCTCAGAAGTCTCCCCACCTTAGTTGGGTCAATTATGAAGCTACTAAGACAGAGCTTGTGCTAAGATGCTCTCTCTCTCTCGAGGCAGAGAAGTGCCAGGGCTCTTTCCCTAGTTACCATACATTAATAGCATAGGTGACTTCCCAGGATTCTTTACGGGTCATGCCATCTGGTCAGGCCACATCCTGATAGGTACTTTTCCACTGGACAGCGATGCTCCTGAGCGGTGGGGAGATGACCTTGATTCCCAGGCTCTCTCCGGTGAGAAAGTACAACAGTTCTCCATGTCAGTATCAACGCTCAATGGATCCCCTTCTTGCCTTGCCTAACTCCCAAAACCAAGAAATTTTTCTAGCTAACAAGGATGCTTTTTCCACCTGCAACAGAAACGTGAGAAAGAACAGAAACCAACGTGCACATGAAACTCAATTATTAATTCGAATGTGAGAGTTTCCAGGGAAAATGCATTTCAAGCCTACAAACTTCAGCCAACATAAGAGAAATGAAACATAAACTTTATGAGGTTATATAGAAATGTAATCATGTACAGGTAATAATTTCACCTACATGTAAAATGACACGATTAATAAGCACATTCAATAATGAAATAATTTTCTATGGCGAAACATGTGCGTTTCAGTTGACATTCTTTGCTAGTTACATTCATTTTCCACATTATTTCTTCACGCATTCTACATTTTGGCCTAAACACATCACGTTCATGTTATCACATTACAAGATTCTAACACTTAGGTTAACACAACAAAAGATTATATGTGGATGCAGTCTACACGTGTGATTATAATGCACCCCTACAGTAAAAAAATAGATTTTGCACCACATCACAACTTTGCAACAAAATTATTTAATATCATTGTGGTACATAAGACGATACTCTCTGAACAAAGTAATAGGACACTAATGACCGCAGCAGATCCGAGCTGTCCTCATCTGATGAGGTGGGATCAAGCTCTGTCACCACTCCTCGTACAACACCTCGCAGCTCTTCTGTTTTAGCATAAGTGAGACGTCTCTGACTTGATTCAAAACAAACTTAAACACGTGGAAAACAAACAGGGTAGGGAGAAATAACAGATGCAGATGGAAGAATAACAGAAATAAAACCCCGAAGACAAGCAAAGAAATAGACAAAGAAATAATTAATTTGCCAAACATTGGATTAAGCGTACACTTAAAACAACACTGATGAATCCAATCTAGACACAACTACCAGTATGACAAAAGTTGTTTACGGTCCTTAGACATTTGAAACTCAGAGAGATTTTGTACTGTTCCTCTAAGGGCACAAATGTTACAGAGCTCTTACTGTCTCTGGAGTACAAAGTTCGGAAATGTAGTATAACGGCAGAAACATATATCGCAAACCAAGAATTGTACAATCTAAAGCTTGAAAATAAGATAGTTATCAGAGAAGCAGACAAAGGGGGCAACAATATCCTGATGAATAGGACAGACTACTGTAACAAGATAATGAGGCAACTGAATGATAAAAAATGTTTTAGATAGTAATTACCAATCCCTACAACAAAATACAATGGTTATTAATATTAGACTAATATACTGGAAGGAGTTTGACCTTAGTGATTTAGAAAATAGATATCTCAAAATGGAAAACCAAAGATACCCATCCATTTGCAGCCTGTCCAAAATAAACAGGCAGGCAAACTTTCCACTAGGGAGACCCATTGTCTCTGTTATTGAGTCATCTATATATACAATTTTTCAATATAGCATTTATCAGAGTTTGTTGATCCATTAAAAAAAAAAACTATAGTTCAAAATATACAACCTTTTATCAAGAATACGAAGGACATCCTGAATACATTTGATGCTGTCGTATGGGATCATGATAATGTTTCGACATTGGCTATCGTAAGTCTTTGTACATATGTCATAAAGGAGTTTGGGACAGTGGCTCTGGAGCACCTTTTACCAACCTGAAAAGCCAACTACAATGATGATTCTAAAGTGTTACTTTAGCTCGATTACATTATACTGTCTTACAATTTCTTCCTACATGTGTGTCAATGAAATCATCAGCTGCAGGGCCCAGCCATCGGTTCAAGGTTTGCCCCCTCTTATGCCAAACTGTTTATGGTCTAGAATGAGAGACAGGATGCAGTGGCCCATGGTGCTAATACATCAATGGAACACCTCTTTGTTTGGGTAAGATACATTGATGATATCATCTTTATATGGACAAAAACACAGGATAAGTTGGTTAAATTATCATCAAGTTCTAAAACAGTCAATGTGAGGTTAACTATGCCTATGGATAGACGCAAGATGGATAGACGCAAGATGTCCATTTTAAGTCTTGACCTCTATTCAATAGACACCAGGATTCACTGTAGACTGTATCGGAAAGAAGCACCTTGCAACAGTATACTAAATGTAATGCCCATTCTATTTTGGTGATACATGGATTTCCTTATGATGAGATGTTGTGCATTCACAGGAACCTCAGTGAAAATTACAAATTTAAACTAACTTGAGCTCTTTAAAACTGTTGGATATAAGAATAGTACTGAATTCTAAATTAAAAATACTGAAAGATCTGATATGTTACTTAAATCAAGGAGACCCAAGATGCAAACAAAATTGACATAGTTCAAGAAAATGATTTAAACATTGGACATAATTACGATCGAGTTCTTTAGATGTTGTGCACTTTCCTGGAACAACAATCACTTTCTGATGTCTCTAGATACGTAACAATGGTCAAGATGGCGCTTTTATAGGATGCCGATCCACCACGTGCAGTGTACATAGGGCACAAGGTAAGCACATTTGGAGATTTGATTTAGTTGTTGGTTACTATTGTCATAGTAGTTTCAATGCCCTGGAATAATAGATTGCTTGCCTGTTTGATTCACATATGTGTATCTATTATAACGGTTTTGATGTATGTAGCTATCTGGGAGAAATTTTAGTTTTATTAACAGGGACATGTTCCTGAATTTGCACACTGCTTTGATTGAAAAAATAGTTATTTTCCTCTACATTGCCCCGCTTGGTCTTTGAAGCTAACTACATAATACATCAATAGAAAACCCGTTGTCTCTATTCATCTATTTATATTTTTATTTCCCATATAGCGCAATATACATTCTTTGGCAAAACAGGACCACCCTATTGAAAATACCTTCCTTGAGAAGCTGTGCATATTTATCATCTTTAATTCCAGCATAAGACCTAACAGGTGATTAATTTATACGCTGACCTTCTGCTGCCTATGCGCTATTGAGTACCTAGATCGCCATGATCACTTTTTGATATTTTTATGTTCTTTTAATTTATAGAAGAACCACTCTAGTTTTGGGAGTTCATCCTTTAGCAACTTTGGCTCGAGTGCAGCATATACATCATGTTGTATCCAACACAATACTACAAAGGTGACTTAATAATACTCTGACATCTTGCATTCATTGCGGGATTATATCTTGATATCATAGTAATTATCTCTTTATTTACTGCTATGCCCCTTCTTTTAATCTATAGAAGCATCTGCCTATTGCAGCTTTGGGAGCTCATGTCCGGCATCTTGGGCTCAAGTGCCGAGTGAGTCTTGTGGAGGAAATTCTATATCAGTTAGCTCCTCACCCTCCAATTATGAAGCAGAGTCTATGTGACTTCCCTCTCATTCACAAGACTTATAAGACCCTTGTTGTTTCTTTTAGAATTCATATAGATTACCCACTGAAATATTGTCATCTCCATCAATTGGGTCCTTGCTGCCCTCCTATGATATGCACAAGATTCATATTTATTATACTTTTTCTTTTTTACTATTATATCTACCTGGGAATACACTTGGCACATTTTTCTTTCTATGTTTATGTTTGTGCACAAGTAATTTCTTTCAGCTAGGTCCCACACAGATATTGTCGATCAAGGTGGAGTAGCACAGCTTTTCTCTTTTCTCTTCCTTCTTTTCTACTTTCTACTGGAATCACTGTACAGTCTTTTTCTCATCTTAGACATGGAGTAATATAGGCCTGTATGTTTTATATATTAAGATGTTTTATCAATGACTCAGTGTGCACTGTTGTATTTTCTGTTGCTTAGGAATCATTGTTGCTTTCCTGAAGAAGGCGGTCTGCACGCCGAAACACCTGTAGAAAATAGGAAAATTTACCATTTAGCCACTTTTGTAAACCTTGATGTATTTAAATGTTATTGTTTAGTGTCTAGTTATAAATTCATTTATAACTACTGTCTACTTTTGCACTTTATATATGTTTGTCTACTGTATACACTTGTGTTGATTTATTGTAGAAAGCATGTTGCATTGTTGTTGTCCAGCTTTTCTTGTTTGTGAAATAACTTTTTTATGACATTACTATATGAAATTGCATCAATAAAATAAAGTTTTTAATATGAATTTTATGTACACTGAGTCTGCAATATCATTAGTATGTTGGAATAGGTCTTGTTAGTTACTTGACCAATTGTTGCCTAGGAATTTTATTTTTCAGAATTTTATTTTCCCTGCCCTAGGAACTACTATTAGTAGCAGGGGGTCCTTCATTTTGACATTAAAATTCGAGGTAGAATCTACATAGTATAGTTTGTTAAAGACAATGCACTTTGGGAGGGTAATTACTTGCCGTGCTGCGACCAAGTGGGACACAGGCTATCTGTATGACTTTCCAACAGTACAGGTGTGCTTGAATCATTGGAACATTGCTGTGATAGATAGGATTGTTGCTTGCCTTCATATGGCCCCCTTTGATTTAGACATGGGATGTACATAATGCATTTTTCTAGAGACAATGTGCTGTGGGAGAGCATGTATTTGAGGTGCTGCCCCAAGATGGACAAGGCTTTGAGCACTATTTTATAAAGTGTGTGTTCTATGGGAATTGCCCAGCTGGGCATGGCTGATTGTAGATAGAAATCACAGAGTGATGGGGAGTAATGTTCATAACTATTTTCTAGTACTATATTGTAGGAGGGTAGGGGAAGCAGGATGTTGGGTTTTGCACATTTTATCAGACATGTTCTGACTACAATCTGCCTCACTCCTAGAATGTGGCTCCATCCTTTCCAAGGATGACATACTAGACAAAGGGAATGAGAGAGAGAGAGAGAGAGAGAGAGAGAGAGAGAGAGAGAGAGAGAGAGAGAGAGAGAGAAAAGAGAGAGAGAATACTCAGGTCTTCTTTAGCACAGCTTCCTCAGGTGTTACGTCTTTTGTTGAGGCATCTATATACACTGAGACTCTCCAGTAACAGATAGATTCACTAATCAGAGAGTATATGCAGGGTTCTATTACTGAAGAAAGACACAAACCATTCATGATAAATAACAAACTAGGTATACTCACCAGCTTTGGAATGGTGGGACACAGTGAACTTAAGCCAAGCAAGAGCAAAGACGGTAAATCCGAGGATCAGGTAACGGATCTGCACAATTCTGAGAAAGGAAGGGAATAGATAACTGAGGAAGTGAAGAGAAGAAAATTAACAAAAATGGGGGATGGGAAATGGTGAACAAACTATAAAGTAAACAGAAAAACACCTCAACACAGAACCTTCCCAGGCATACTTAATGGAATAAGCCTCACAGGTCTGGTCATAGTACCTTTCAAACACAGATAGCTTGCTGAATCCTGATACATAATAATAATGCAAAAACATACTTGGGACGTAATTTGGGACTCTACGTTGGTGAGTCAACAGAGACATACAAGTCCTGTCAAACATTGTAAATCCAAATATATATACGTATTAGTTAAATGATATCACAAATAATTAAATTATATGAAGATTTACACTTTCACATCTTGCTCAAATCATAATATTTAACTTGTTCACAGGTTGATTTTCTCAGAAGTATCCTCTGAATATGTAGGATGCGAGCACATATCTTTGTCTCAGCAAAACAATTGTATTAAAGAGAGAAGATTATATTATGATACTATATTGCTAGATGAATAACTTGAGGTATGAGACTCATTTCATTGGATAATGTGCGATCTATACCATGATATAATAACTTCTTATAGTTTACAGGATGAGGGAAACTGTACATCTATTTATTTATTAATTTATAGCATTTGTAGAGCGCTCTGCAACCCTACAGGCATCCTGGCGCAAGGTACATACAGCTGAGAACCCTGTAGAACAGAAGAGGACAGTGGACAAGGTGCTGATCAGTTAGATTTTTTTGGTAGATTTTTTTGGGAAGAGCCATGTTTTCACCTTTTTACGAAAGGCCATCAATTCGTTTGTTTTTCTGATGTCAATAGGGAGGTTGTTCCATAAATGAGCTGCGGCTATACTGAGGCTCTTCCCCCACAGGTAGCTTTCTTGATCTAGGAATGCTGATAAAGTTTGAAAATGAGGATCGAAGAGACCGGGTAGGCTCATACCAGTTACATTTATTTTGGAGTGGTCGGGGGCCTAGCCCATGAACTGCCCTGAAGACAATACATAAGGATTTGAAACAGATCCTCTGGTGTATAGGCAGCCAGTGGAGGTCGGCCAGGGCAAAAGTGGTGGAAGATCTTCGTTCCCGAGAGAGTGCCAGTTTGGCTGCAGCCGCCTGGATACTTTGAAGTCTGGAAATGAGATAGGCAGGGGATTCCAGCAAAAGGGCATTACAGTAATCCAGGCGGCTGAGGATGGTGCTCCTGACTATGTTAGCTCTAGTCTGTGGGGGCAGGAGAGGTAGCAGCTTTCGCAGTCCTCGCAGTAAGGCAAGGCAGCTGCTGACCTGCTTCTTGACGTTAGTCTCAAGGCTCAGGCTGTTGTTAATAGTGACTCCGAGATTCCTTACTGATTTCACTGGGGTAGGCGAGTCTCCTAGCGGCTGAGGCCAGAAGTCTGTAGGTAGACTTATGGGGATTCTTCCCACTACGCAGTGCAGAATTTCAGTTTTGTCACTGTTGAATTGTAGTGAGTTCTGGTTTAGCCAGAGTGACATTTCCAGCATGCAAGTGTGGAAGGTCTCCAGTGAGTTTGCATGGGCTCCATCAAGAGAGATCATTAGCTGGGTGTCATCAGCGTAATTTGTCACGCTGATGCCATGGCTTTTGATGATCCTCATCAGGGGTTGCATATAAATATTAAAAAGTATGGGGCTAATAGCAGACCCCTGTGGGACCCCATGCGGAACTTTAATGAACTCTGATTGATAAGGAGAGATAGCTACTGCCTGCCATCTATCCGTCAGGTAGGAGCGGAACCAGTCAAGCGTGACTCCTCCGACTCCGATGTTCTTTAGTCTTTTTATCAGGATGTCGTGGTTCACCGTATCGAATGCGGCGGACAGGTCCAGCAAAATCAGAATTGCTGATTCTCCCCTGTCCGCCCTCATTCGTAGGTCATCCATGACTGTCAGCAAGGCTGACTCAGTTCCATGAGCTGGTCTGAAACCAAATTGCTCCTCTTCCAAGATGTTGTTGGTTTCTAGGAAGAGGGCTAGGGATCTGCTGACCCATCGCTCTATGATCTTTGTCGGGTATGGTAAGAGGGATATAGGTCGGTAGTTTTTTTGGCAGTTTGGGTCCAGATTTGGTTTCTTTAATAACGGAGTAACAACCGCCAGTTTCCAATTCCTTGGTACGGAGCCTGTGTAGAGAGATTGGTTACAAAGCTGATGCAGAGCTGGGAAGATATCATCCTCGAATTTCTTAGCTATTCTATGGGGAAGAGGGTCTAGAGGGGATCCTGAAGACGTATTAAGGGCTGTTCTAAGAAATTCCTGTTCTGAAGGGACCACAAAATTTTCCAAAGTGGCGTTCGGAGAAGGGTTTCTAGCATATTCCACCATCTCATCTCTGTTCGCTTGATTGCTGTTGTCCTGCATTGTGGGGATAGACATACTATTCATTCCCTCGACAATTTTATTGATTTTTTCCTGAAAGAATACTGCTAGGCCGTCACAAAGTTCTTGTGAGGGCTTGATTTGGCTGTCAGCGCAAGCAGGATGAGAAAGCTCTCTGATAATCTTGAAAGTGTCGCGGGACTTATTAGAGCTTTTGAGAATAAGGTCTGCGAAGTGGCTTGTTTTGGCTGTAATAATTTCCTCCTTATATTGTACAATAGTGAGCCTCCATCGCACTTTCTCCTGTTCTGAGTAATTTTTTCTCCAGAGCTTCCCCGCCTTTTTACAGGTGTTTTTCAGTTCTTTCAGTTTGTCCGTGTACCAGGGCGCAGAGGGTTTTCCCCTTTTCTTGATTGTTTTCAGCGGTATGATATCATCAAGTTTCTTAGTTATCTCATTACATAATGAGAGATAGTTTGTAGTGACATCGTTCTCTAAATTGAACGAGGTCCCAACCTGACGAAAGTCAGACTTACCTTCCTCTTTCCTTTTCAGCAGGTTCCTCCAATCACGACCAATAAAGGTTCTGGTCTGTGCCCTTGCGGGTCCTGTGTAGGTCAGGATATGGCTATTAAATATGAGGAGGTGATGATCTGACCAACCTACTGGAAGAGTTGTATCCATGGTCATTAGATCTTCTGCCGCGAATATTAAGTCCAGTGTGTTTCCCTGTATATGTGTGGGGGTAGTTATCCACTGTTTCAGCCCCAGATTATGACAGGATTGAGTGATGTTATACAGGGCTGTGCGTAATTGGTCATTGTCCCATATATTAAAATCACCCAGTATCAGCAGCCTGCTGTGAGATATTGAAATATTATTTATAACAGTGATCAGTTCCTGCTGTTGTGAGGCATTGCAGTGCCCCGGTGTCCTATAGCAAATGAGGCCCGTAAGGCAATGTTCAGAATCATGTTTTATGGAAATCCCGAGGATTTCAACACAGGAGACAGTGTCAACGTCCAGAGTTGTAATGTTTAGCTCCTCCTTAAAAATGATCCCCAAGCTTCCTCCTCGTCCTGTATTTCTGGGTTTATGAATTATCTTATATCCTGCTGGAATTGCTGGACCTAACTCTGATTCTGTTCCCGCAGCCATCCATGTCTCGGTTAGGAAAAGAATGTCTAAGTTATTGGACTCAATCAGAAGCTGTATTTCAGTAGCATGTTTCGGAAGGGATCTGACGTTTAGTAGTCCGCTAATTAGTTTTCCCTTAGTGCTAAGCTTAGGTCCCGCATAAAACAAGAGGCACCTTGTCACTTTGCTCATAGTTTTTTCTGGTACATGTTCTTTAAAGCCAAATAAATTACATAACAATGCTGAGGGCAAAACCTAATAATTTTGATAAATATTTTGGAAAAGTGATTAAATGGAGTTATGTTGGAATGCTAATTGCAACTGAATGGGGACATATAAATGTAAACTGTGCTTTTGAAATATTGTACTGAGATTAATTACGGAACTGCAGAACATTGCATTATTCCAAATTAAGAGAAGAAAAATAAATTAAAGTGTTCCTCTGCCATAATGGCGCTAAGAAGTAGTTTAATACAGTATTTAAAACAATGGTTCGCAGATTTTATTAATTACAGAGCAAGAGTGCCAAATTTTGAAATTATTCTGATTTTAATGTGCTTTTTGAGAAATGCACTTTTCACGAGATTTAAAACCAAATTATAATTGAAATATTATATAACTTACAACTCTAAAGAAATCCAAAGAGTAGGAACAAAACACATGGCTGCACTTTTTGTATAACAGAGGAATTGTAAGAGCAATATAGAATCTTTTTACACACATTTCAAGAGATGGGATTTGGGCGTTTTTTTCTCCTAGGCAAGCTGAACCAATGACTAAGGTTATAGCAGTTGACAAAGTGACATAATTACTATAGGACTACTGAGGAGGAATGTGTCTCCAATAAGAAGCCTAAATGTTGTGTATTGGACAGTTGTACCGTACCTAAGTACCTAAGTGAGACCATTGGTGCCTGGTATCCAGTAAGAGTGCAGCAAATGTAATACACGAGTAGGGAACCCAGGAAGGCACCGTGATATCTACTGCGATCGGTAATGTAATAAGGCAAAATGACAATGCAAGAGAGTCAAAGGCCGACATGGGTTCACCTGTTGCCCCAGGCTGTATGCTGTGGTTGGCGGAAGCAAATTGTCAATTACAGCTGAACCAGTGGCTGAAGAGAGCTGACTTAATGCAGCTCTATGTATGTATATATGTATCTATTTATTATTTATAATTTTTTTATGACATCAAAATCTCTTGGGGTATATACCCCGATTTGAGGGTGCAGACAGGAACTGAGACCAACATTCTATATTACTCAGATAAAAGCAAATAAGGAAAAGACAAGTGAGGTGTGGCACAAAAGTTATTATATAAATATATACATATATATATATATACAGGGGACGACCCAGAGGAAGAGGCAGGGGAGGCGCAACCAGAGCACGAAAAGAAGACAACGCAGGAGAAAAGAGCAAACTAGTCAGTATGGGAACACGCGGACAACTGGCAAAGAAGCAAACATGAACAATATGACATCATTAACGGTAATGAACCTCTCTAAAAGGGTTTCAACTAAGATTGATGAGAATGTTCTAAGTTTGGGTTTATCCTTCTGTCCAGATTGTCCTCTTGATTATGCAGAACTACGCATTGACTTGTATAGATTTGTCAGAAAGCCTAAGCTGTGTAAAATCCATACTACACGACCCCTACGACACCAAATACGAATATTATTGAACATGCAACCCTTGACACCAATGACTTAGAATTTCTGAACACTATACATGATCTAGTATATGAAGACCTAAACATATCACATTCCACTCTTACCACCAGTAGTTCGTCAACCTCAGGTGACACACGAACTGAGAGGGACATAGACACAGATTTAGTGCATGACTCCAACCACTCTGCAAAAACGAGTTTTAGGGCCAGTTCCAAGTACATCCCACAAACACCAAGAGATAATATTGATGTATTTCAAGATACTGGGCCATATGTAGGTACAACGTGTTTTGCGATTCTCTAATTGCAATTTTTAGGGAATCGCAATTAGAGAATTGCAAAACGGAATGTAGGTAGGATTAGCAAAATATTTTGCGATTCCCACCTATTCCTTATTTGCTAATGCCAAATTGAGATTTGCAAATAAGGAATACCTTGCCATTCATTCCTATGGGCTAGAAGGCCCATAGGAATGAATAGGAAGACATTCTCAATTTGCGATTCTCAATTAGAGAATCGCAAATTGAGAATGCAATTTTAAGGTTGCAAGGGTGTCAATAGGACACCCTTTTGCACCCCTGAAATAAACATGTGTGCACATGTGGCGCACATACATGCGCTAAGGGCATCGATGTGCGCCACATTGCACTTTGAAAAATGCAAAAAAGTGAATTTTTCAAGGATATCGCAAATTACCACCAACCTGAGGTTGGTGGTAATATGCGATTCCTTAAGCCAAAATTGCACAACTTGGGTGCTTCCTACATTGCATTTAAGGAATCGCAATTTGGGATTCCTTAAATGCATTAGCAAAATAAGGAATCGCAAATTTTGGAATTCCTTATTTTGCATGTGGGTTTTTGTGTGCTACATAGCACACTGCCCAAATTGCGATCGCAAACGCCGAAATTCTGCGAATTTCAGCATTTGCGATCGCAATTTGTCATCCTACATATGGCCCACTGTGATTTGTGATCTGAACAAACTAACACAGACATACACACGCAGGAGAAACATCACCAAAGAACAATGGGATGCAATAATTTCCTTACAGAAGGATGACAACATTGTAATCAAGCCGTCAGACAAGGAGGGAAATGTGATAATTATGGACAGGGAATTTTATGTCAAAGAAGCCAACAGACAACTTTCGAATAGTACCTGCTATGAGAGGATAGACAAGAGTTACCTTGATAAACTGCAGGATAGATATCATGGTATGATCGACAAATGGGCTCAGGAGGAGCTCATTAGCTGGGATGAGAAAAAGTTCCTTACGAACACCACACCAACTACACCCACTTTCTATCTCCTGCCCAAGGTACACAAGGACCCCCTTAATCCTCCAGGGCGTCCCATTGTCTCCTCAAAAATATAGTCTATTTGAAAATACCTCCATCTATATTGATCATTTCCTGTTCCCCTTTGTCAAAGATCTAAGCTCCTACGTTAAGGACACCAAGGACTTCCTACAAAAAATTGAGAACTTGCACTGGGGTCCTAACTGTTGGATGGTGTGCCTTGATGTAGAGAGTTTGTACACCAGTATCCGTCACCCCGACGGCATAAGAGCTTGTCAGGATTTCCTTAAAACCAGAAGTGTACACCTGCTTGGCCATACACAGATGTGCCTAACTGAGAATGTTTTTATGTTCAATGGTAGTTGGTACAAACAAACGCAGGGTACTTTGATGGGCACTTGCTTCGCTCCCAGCTACGCGAATCTCACTGTGGGCTGGTGGGAGAAGCAAGGGCTCTGGAGCGAGGACCTGGACAGATGGACTAAAAACATTAATCTCTGGCTTAGGTACATTGACGATATTTTCTTTATTTGGGAAGGAATGGAAAGTGATCTGTTTTTGTTTTACAATTCTCTGAATGACAACTGTATGAACTTGAGATTTACTATGGCACATAGCCAACAGACTGTAAATTTTCTAGACATCAAATTGAATATCACCAACAACACCCTAGCCACAACCCTCTTCAGGAAAGAAACATCTGGGAATAGCATTTTGCATGCTGCTAGCTGCCACATGCCTAGTTTTAGGTGGAGTCTCCCTTACGGAGAACTACTTAGAGCCAAACGCAACTGCAGCACAGAGGAGGCATATCAAAACACGAAAGAGGATATGCTGACCAGATTTAGAGAGAGAGGATATGCCAATAAAATGCTAGAGAAGGGGGTATGGAAAGTAGACAATATCAACAGAACTGAGGCCCTTTTCAAAACAACGAGAGCACAAAAATCTATTCCCAGGCAGATCAACTGAAAAATATTCTGAGGAAAAGGTGGGATATCCTTACGCAAGACACCCTATTGTCAGTCAGGATTGGACCTAATCCATCCTTCTCGTACAGGAAGAATCCATCCCTGAAAGATCTACTGCTAAATAGTCATTTCAAACCTAAGAAAGGGACCTGGCTAGAACAAGGTAAGGGTTTTAAGCGATGCAGAAAATGCAAAGCATGCAGTCACTCGGATGATGTCAAAGAGGTCACCCTACAGAAGACAGGGAAATTGTGGAGGATCCCAAAATTGATCCACTGCAATACTGACTATACTGTTTATGCCATCACCTGTCCCTGCCCCAAGTGGTACATAGGGTCCACTACGTTTCCAGTCAAGAAACGCATCCTGGAGCACTGGCGAGCAATTACTAACCAAGACCTAAGTTACAGCACTGCCAGACATTTCAGGGAACACCATTCCAGTGACTGGACCAAAGCGAAGTTTTTTGCGCTTGACAGTGTGCCCAAACATCCTAGAGGTGGCAACAGAATACAGTCCCTCAGGAGACTAGAATCTCGCTTCATACTACAGACAGGCAGCCTTTTTCCGATAGGGCTTAATAATGATGAAGAAATGTATTCACATTTGTAGAATTCTTGTATGTTTTTAGCCAGGCTCGGTCCCCTTTTTTGAAACCAGTTGTTTCCTTTATAATTGATTTTAACTTCACCTTGCACATTGTGGTCAATCGTGTTATGTTTTCTTTTTTCCTTGTTTGGTGTGTCGCATTTTATGGACTATATGTAAACCTGAGATACATATGCTATATTTTGATTACAGATGTAATATGAGTTAGTTAATACTTTATTCGAATTCAGTATTCATGAATTCATAAAAGCAACAGGTTCATACATAGACAAAAGTAAACCACAGTAAAAAATTTTGTTAAATAGGACATACAAAGATTACCTAAAAATTGATTAAACTTTTCCTTTTCCGTAAAATACTTTTTAAAAAGCCCAGCATTATTGACACACAATATTCATCCTGTAAAGAAATTAAAAACAATAAAGCGGGGCGACAATGTCTCCATGAACCATGTTTTTTTAAAAATGGCTTGATCCATCTTGATCTTTCCATCGAGTAAAATTTACAGAAACAAATTACGTGCAAGGTTGATTGGGTAGACAGATTATCACACGGGCAGTTACAAAGTTTTCTCGCCCAGTCATTAACTGCGGGAAAGGAAACTAATCGGAAGAAAACGTCGAACCTTAGCCTAGTTAGTAAAAAACGGTCAAAGCCCACCTGACACCAGGTTAAATAAGGCTGAATGTTATAGGAGACCAGTATATATTGATGTTGCAAAACAAGATTCTTGTTAAATTCAACGCCTAGTCTAAGTGATTCAACGTGAGACCAACATAGCTCCTTCAGATCCTTTCTTGTTATCCCGCACAGAGACTCTGGTTGATGATAAAACTCAGGTCTACCAAGATCCCTTGTGAATTGACAAATATACTTTAACCAGGGTATCCTGAGGGCCCTATCCAATCCCATGCAATCCTTTAGGATATCTCTATTTAGCGTTAGGTCCGGCGAGGTCCATACCCTATGCCATAGCAGAACTGGTTGTATGCTAATCAGGTCACTCACATAATGCATACCTAACTCTGCATGGCAGTTAAAAACAGGGGAGCTAACAGGGGTTGCCAGAATGAATCTCAAGAATGCATTCTCTACCTTTTGTATAGAGGAAAAATTGTTATTAATCCCCCAAATACCTGCCCCATATATGGCTGTACTGATGCACTTGGCTTGATAAATTTTCAACAGAATCGCAGGTGGTCTCTTCCCCAACTTTTTCGAGAAAGTCATAAGTGCAGCTGTGGCTTTCTTGAATGACAATGTCCTATTTCTGATGGCTGGCCCCCAGGACCCCTTTTCCTCGAGGACTATGCCCAGGTAAGAGAATATTTTGGTTGGGGCAAGTTCCTCCTTCCCAGCAAACAAGCGGCACACTCTTTTCTTACGACTACCACAGGACATTACAAATGATTTGGAAGCATTGAGTTTTAACCCCCTATTGTCCATAAAGTTTAAGTAAGTGTCCAGAGCAGTTTGAAGACCTCTTTGAGTCCGGGACATTATCACTGCATCATCAGCGTATAGGAGGGACGCTATTTGGTGCTGATTGGCCTGAGGGGAATCGCGTACTGCGGCAACCAAAACATTTTCTAGATCGTTAATATACAGGTTAAACAGGAGTGGGACGAGTACGCACCCTTGTCTCACGCCCCTTTTTACATGAAAAGGCTTAGTGCATTCACCATTTATACTGTATCTAACCTTCGCCCTGGCACCGGCATACAACTGTCTTAGGAAGGAAATAAGTACTTCGTCTACCTTCATATCGCTCAAGGTCTGCCACAGTCGATTGTGAATGACACAATCGAAAGCAGCACTTAGGTCAACGAACACTACAAAGAGTTTACCTTCTTTGGCCTGGGTATATTTACCAAATAGTGATGTAAAATTAAGAACCTGTTCCACGGTACCGCAGCCTTTGCGAAAGCCATATTGAACCGGCGATAAAATATTGGACTCAGCGGCCCATAGTTGTAGGCGATTCAAAATAACTCGCCCGGTGACTTTCAAAAAAGAATCCAGAAGGGATATGGGACGATAACAAGAGGGTTTATCCCGGTCCCCTTTTTTAAATATTGGTATGATTATAGAGTCTGCCCAGGTATCAATAAAGCCCCGCGCACAGCTAGCTTCCAGTACACGCGTAAGTAGAGGCGACCAGAGCCCAGGCTGGATTTTGAAGAGATCTATTGGAACGCCATCTGCACCTGGCGCTTTATTACCTTTACTCTGGGTAATTGCGTCAAAGATTTCATTGACGGTAGCATCTAGCTTAATCGGAGCGAAATCGCCCGCCTTTTGACCCTGGGTAATAATCTTCATATCTACCAGTTTATCTTTCCCTCCTGGATTATAAACCTCTGCGAAAAAGTCTACCCAGGAATCTTCTGTGATGGCCACTTCCATTCTATCAGTTTCCCCTGTAGTAAAGAAAGGTGCCTTGAACGCCAGCCAAAAGGCAGAGCAATCCTTTTCCAAAGACGCATTGTATAAACATTCCCAAGCATCGTTCTTAATTGCGCATTTACGAGCCTTCCTAGCCTGGTTGTACACACGTCTAAGATGAATAATTTCAGTTTGATTCCTCGGAGTTTTCCCTAAAGCATTCTTTAAAACAGTATGGGCCTTAGTGCAGGCTGAATAGAACCACCCTTTTCTAGCTACTTTCCCCTCTTTAATAGGACGTTGTAGGTCATCTTTAATTATCTTTGTAATTATAGCAAAAGAGTCCAGAAAGTCTGTATGAGATACTTCTTCCTGAAGGCAAACATTGATGGAAGTTAATGCTTGTTTAATTATGTTCCTGTTCATCACCTCTTGATTACACTTTGACCATCTAAGGGCATACCCATTCATTCTATTTAGGGTGCAGTTAGTTGTCCAGGCCAATTTCTCCGCCGGGGTACGGACTGATTTACAGGGGAGCTGTATGCTAAAGCTTAGTGGGAGATGGTCACTCACCCCAAGTGTATGTGTGGCAAAATCGGTTAACCAGCTGGAGTGGGAGTTGGTAACGGTAACGAAGTCGATCAACGTACTACACCCTCTCCCCACATACGTCGAGCTAAACTCCATCGGGGGCCTACAGAGCAAGTTAACAAAACCAAGATCGAATGATGCCATCATTTCATTGAATGAATCGCCCCCGCTATTATGATCAAAATGTGGTTGATATTCTGATTTATATTTTTCGTGATCACCACAGCCACTCAAAAAATATTTACAGAGGTGGTGGTTGAAATCACCTCCCCAAATGATAATGGAATCCCTTGGGGATGAGTCTAGCAAAGCCCCTAAATCCTTAATAAGAGTATTTATCATACCGTTAACTAGACCTTTCTCAATACTATTATGCATGTTAACGATAAGCATCTCCACCTTGGGAGTCACCCGGATTAGAATTATCTGATAGTAGTTACATTGGCCCACCATTTTTACTGACAGAGTCTCCATCAGGTTGGATAAATAGATAATCAGGCCACCTTTGTTTCTCCCTGAAATGGAGGGACTAGCAGGTTGATGAAAAGTTCTGTAGCCGGTGATGTGGATGGCATCCATAGACCAGGTCTCTGGCAGACATAGTATGTCTATGTCCTTAATATAGTCAATCCATATGGGATTATCAATCTTGGAACGGAGACCAGCTACGTTCCAGAAGGCAATCCTAGTTCCTTTATTTTTAACAACCCCTGGTTGATCAGACAGAACGGTTACCTTCTGTTCGTCACCTACACAGGCTATCACAATTGGTTCATTCAAATCAGTTGTGGCAGGATTAACAGCAGCCTCCGTATTTGGGCGTCAGTCAACTCCTTCAAGTCCGCTCAAAACTGAGAAGCGATTGACCCCTTCAAAACTATGGTAGTGGCCGTCGTACCCACTCCACATCTGATTAGGAAGCGTTTTTCTGGGGTGTTCCCAACCTGAATTAAGTGGGATGCGGTAGCTCTTCCTACCCCCAATCTCAGAGATTTTGCTAGAATTTGGTCTATTCAACTCCCTATAAAAGTAATCAAGTGGGAGGATCTGGATACCCTTCAGGTGTGGCTTAGCATTAAGTAAGGACTCATCGATAATTCGTCTGACCAAGAAGGGATTATTAAAATTAAGTATAATACAGTCTCCAGCTTTGTTCTTCCTGGTTCTACCAATCCAGGACACTCTACGAACCATTATTAAATCATTCCAAATGTTGTTACCCGCCATGGTGTTCTTTGTAAACCAGTGGAGCACCTTATTTTTTAACTTCCCAAAGTCCTCTCTAACGCCCTTGTTCAATGCTGGGACATTTGCGAGTACTACTACTAAGGGTGAGCACACTGGTGGAAGATTTATAACTGATAAAGGGACGCATCCTGGAGCACTGGCGAGTAATTACTAACCAAGACCTAAGTTACAGCACTGCCAGACATTTCAGGGAACACCATTCCAGTGACTGGACCAAAGCGAAGTTTTTTGCGCTTGACAGTGTGCCCAAACATCCTAGAGGTGGCAACAGAATACAGTCCCTCAGGAGACTAGAATCTCGCTTCATACTACAGACAGGCAGCCTTTTTCCGATAGGGCTTAATAATGATGAAGAAATGTATTCACATTTGTAGAATTCTTGTATGTTTTTAGCCAGGCTCGGTCCCCTTTTTTGAAACCAGTTGTTTCCTTTATAATTGATTTTAACTTCACTTTGCACATTGTGGTCAATCGTGTTATGTTTTCTTTTTTCCTTGTTTGGTGTGTCGCATTTTATGGACTATATGTAAACCTGAGATACATATGCTATATTTTGATTACAGATGTAATATGACCGCTTTAATGTCCAAATACCTGTCAAAGCACTAATGTAATACTATCTTTCTTTGTTGTTTCTGCAGCTTGGGGGCTCACGGATAGACCAGCCCACTACAATAGTCACGGATATGACATATCGATATAGTTCCTGGTATGCGCACATCCTTCACTTGATTAAGATGCACTAATGCAAATACAAGGGTACTATACCTCCACTTTGCACCTTTAGTTCACATATATGGATACATAGCGCTAATCTAGGACGAATTATCATGGTACTATACCCTCTATGCGCTAGCACCTTAATAACGACGTAACATACTTACTATGTTATGCGTAGGTCTACCCCATAGGAATACTCCTCACTTGCAGAACTTTAATCATTGTGCACTGACAACAACTATTAATTTATCAGGAGATCTACTACAAATAAAAATTAACAAGCAATGACTCAGTTACCTACTGTTTTCGTTTGAATATTGTATAGTTGTCCTAGCAATGAATTGTTTGATACTTTGGGTTAAAATATCTCTCTCGTCGACTACTACAGCTTATATAATGTGCGACATTTGAATTTTGTTAAAAACTACGATTGACCAAGTCTGTCTTCACTATCACTTAGTGCACGCTGTGACGTGCTCAAGATGTATTATATACTTCCTGGTTTACAGAAGAGGTCATGTGACGAAGGCTGCTTGACAGCCGAAACGCGTCTTTTGCCCTTTGTGTGAATAAATCTATACTTTCCAACTAGACCGGTGTGGCTCGTCTTCTTTCCCTAGGGAACTGTGGGGAGAACTTCTGTGCAATATATATATATATATAGTGAAAAGCCACAGGTTTCATCGACGTTATAGTTAGTTGGACATTTCACTCGTACAAAACCAGAGAAATTTGGTCGTTATAGTTAGTTGAGCTAACTATAACTCGCGCCCTTGCAATGCACTGCTGATGACGTCACATATTACATCACTCATGACATGGTCAGTGACATCACTGATGACATCTCAAATGACATCACTGATGATATCATCCACCTAATAACTGATGCACCTCCTCACATCCTAATATAACCTTTCATACACCATCTCTAAAATACAGACTACCATCCTCGAAACCATAGACACACCAATACTAGTTAGTACATACCCACTCACTGATTCAAAGGTATACACACACACATATACTCACTCACTCATACAGTCACTCATACACGCAGTCACTCATGAATACAGCCTCAGATATACACTCATTACCCTTACAGACACTCACAGAACACCACTCACCCATAGAATTTCTCACACACCTAGTCAGCCACCCAAAGACTCAATCACACTGCCATTTACTCACCTATACAGTTATAGACACACCACCGCACTTATTCATACAGATACTAACACATTCTTACTCTCTTATACTATCACTGACACAAGCACACACTCATCCATACAGCTGCTCTCACAATCATTCACTCTCACATATAGTTACTTATATACTCCAACACTCACATATACTACCTTTTACATATGTAGTTACTCACACATATACCACTGAGACATCCATTCACTCACCAACACAGCCATACACACACTCACTCACCCACCCATACAGCCCCTCGCAGATGCACTCATTAGCCCATACTCAAAGTTAATCACCCACTCACACATCCATGCAGGGAGTCACACCCCCACCTACCAACACAGACACTCAGGCACCCATACAGGTACTCAGACAACCAATCATTAACCCATATAGACACTCATGTAGCTACACACCAACCCATCCAACCACTCACACACCAACTAACAGACTTATACAGACATTCACACAGATTAGTCATTCACCCATGCATTTACAAAGACATGTTTAATCACTCACTTACACAGTCAGTCACACACCTAGTAAATCATCCATTCAGACACTCATTCTTTAATACACCTTGGCGTATATATATATATATATATATATCTATATATCCATATCTATATATATATAGATATATATATATATATATGTTTAGGGAAGGCATGTTTAGTTGTATGTTTAGTTGTAACGATGCTAACTTGCAACAGTAATGTTAGATTCACACCATATTATGTGAAGGGGAGCGGACTGACCGATATGCTCTTACAGACATTGAATGGAAGTGTTTGTATGCCAGTGACAGACAGTTGAAGACACTTGTCAATGAGTATGTTTTATAAACAAATCACTGTGCATAATGAAATCACCGTGTAACACCACTGGGTATTGTAGGCAGTAAGTTCGATAATATGAGAACAATAATAGTCACAATGGGAGAGTATTATATATTGACACCCTAACAATATGGTTAAAATACGATGATGGTATAAAAAGGATATATATGATTTTTGTTCGAATTATAAATTTATTTAACAAACATTTGGTTTACAGTATAAATGAGACTGTTCAAAGATGGCCGCCACGTTTATCTCACGGACTGAAGTAGAAGTCTGTTGTTTATGTTCATGTATTTGACGTCACACGCAACAAGAAGTCTTAAAAACTGTAATTTGTGGTTTTGTAGACGTACATTACCCGTGACCAAGGCGAGTTCGCCGAAACGCGTTGGGTATTAACTGGCTGATGCTCCTTATGATGGAATAAAAACGATCTTTCTGTGACGTTTTGGACTCATAGCGGTTATTGGTTCTGGACAAGAGTGCAATAGTACTGGGGTACTAAGTGACAAGTAATGAATTAATCGGGTGGCTTCGGACCCGTAATTGCACCGACGTACAAAGTGTCCCGGATGTTACCGAAGAAGTGAACAGTGATTTATTGTGGATTCCGGTTGACCGCGTTTTTTGTTTAGAGGTTTGGACTGGGCTGAGTGGCTTAATTGAGTGAAGGTAACAAGAAAACGTTACCGGGGCTTTCCGAGATGATTTGGGGAGGCGGAAAGGAAAGAAGGTGAGGATCCGCCTGGCTTCCCCATTCTTTTGTGGCTACGTGATGGACACAAATGCAAGCAAGCAAAAACTGGGAGTGCCTTTCCGGAACTGATTGCGAAAGCACTTGAGGAATATTGTTGTGGATAGCGGCGCGGGACGGTGGTTGAAGCCTTCATCTCTTCGCCCGTCTACTGTAAGTCTATTCTACACATTCTTATTTGTATCTCTCCTTGCATCTGCCTCCGCTATAGTCATCAGTTCACCACGTCGTTTGTTTGACATTTGCCCTTTTGTGAGCATGTACTTATCGCTCAGCCCTTCCTCCTCCAACATATTTATAACGCAACGTTCCCCATTCACCACTGCCTTACATTGCTTTGGCTACACGGTGACGGGTTGTCCAGAATACCGCGAAAAAACCCCCCCTTCGCCTTTTGGGCAGGGGGAGTATTAAGTATTTGGAGTCCAGTCTGTGGAAGTATTGTTGAACATTATATAATTGAGCCTACTACAAGCCAGTAGGATGGATGAAGATACTGAGTCACGCAGGAGATTGAGAGCCAAATCTATGTTTGTTAAATCAGGGGATCTGACATTGGATAAAGAGGAACACAGCATTCCTACCTCGAACTATCAAAGATATCAGAAGCTTGAAAAACAAGCATTTGCAATGCAATAGGTCTCGCATTACTAAAAGTTTGAGCTATTGGCGTTGCTAACAATAATGGAACTATTATTAGCAACACCAATAGCTCAAACTTTCAGTAATACGAGACACATTACATTGCAAATGCTTCTGTGATTCCTGTGATTCTGGGCAAATCACTTAATCTCCACGTGCCTACCAAAAATGAATGTGTCCTTGTGTAATGTAACTATCCCTCAAGTAAAGCACCCCAGTATCTTGGGGTTGATTTCGCGCTATAAAAAACTGCACAAAAAAATTAATTATATACAAACTCCCCGGAGCTACATTTGGCCATGAAGTTGCAGAGATGCCAATGTTTCTTAGAAGTCCTCGTGAACATAAACACTGCAGAAGGTAAAATATAGCATTTCTCAGAACACATACAAAGCAGCTCAGACATACCATTTTGTACATAATCACGGAGTTCACAAAAGTACCAACCAAGATGAAAAACATTTAAATTCATGCTGAAAAGAAATGCTCCTATTTAATTACTAAGTCACTTACTTATAGCATGTAGCTGCCGCCCTTTACACATACAGCTCGACATGGCTGCTGCCATCTTACGATACTCCGGCTGGAATTGATTTTGGGGTACAGGACGGGGAGATTAAATGAAGTTGAAGCCCCCCGCCCTCCTTGAAAGGAGCTCCGCTGATCGCATGGCAAAGGAAAAAAAATGCAGAGTCCGAGATGATAGTAAAAAAGGAGCCACCAGAGCAGTTATTTAATTAGATGTAGCTGCCGCCTTGCCTGGAAACATTTGCGGCTATTTAAACGTAGAGTCCAGGGTGAAAAGTGTTGTGGGGGCTGGCAGCTCAGGGGGTGGTATGGCGCACTATAAAGTGATATGCTGCGTTTCAGTATTTGCACGCGTTTTTTTCCTTCGTGCGTCATTCTCTCACTTGTAATTAAATTAATTGCAGTTTAAAGGGTAGCGTGTTACCAGCCACGTCTGCTTGCACAATTGATAGTGACTGTCAGTGAAGAACCCGGATCCTCTTAGTCCACTCGTTTTCTCTTAATCACAATTCTCTCCAGTTGCTTTTATGGGAGCTCAGTGGGCAAGATGGAGCATTAGTTGACAAACTCCTATAAAAGGGACATGTCCGCAAGGTCACTTGGGTAGCTAATCACGGAGCAAGTAAAGCTACATCCAATATGGCCGTCACACCTGTTTGGCTATTTAGTAGTATGTGGTCTAGTTTGTCAATTTACTTCTCCGCCTTCTCTTTAGAGCTTTTGGTGTGAGTGAGGCAGTGGCTTACGCATGCGTGAACGCTGTCAAAGCGGTAGCTGAGGCGATGAGTGGCAACAAACACTGAACATACGAGCGCGGTGGCGAAAGCGGTAGTAGCCGAGGTGGCGTCTGGCAGCTCAGGGGGTGGTATGGTGCACTATAAAGTGAGTATGCTGCGTTTCAGTATTTGCACGCGTTTTTTTCCCCTTCGTGCGTCATTCTCTCACTTGTAATTAAATCAATTGCAGTTTAAAGGATAGTGTGTTACCAGCCACGGCTTTGTTTTGCTTGCAATTGACATGGAAGCTTTCAGATAAATTGCATGTTGTACATTTAAAGCGCAACGCGCCGCGCTTGGAGCGCGCGAGCGCATTTAGGAGGTTGGTGAGGACGAAAGTAAAACTGCATGCTGGCTTGCGAGGGAAGGGGGACAGGAGATGTGCATGCCGCGTGGCTGTAAGCGCGTACACCAACTCAAATCCGCCGAGACCATGCGCGTGCCCATCTCCTGTCCCACTTCCGAGGCAAGTCAGCAACAATAGATCTCGCTGGCGACAGCGCTTCGCGCTGCATTCGCCAGGCGAGACCTAAATATTGAGGAAAGAAATCTCTAAGTGGTGGGAAGCAATCACCTTGGAAAAATATCAATAGGAAAAGAGGGTCCCACGGGGCCTTAGAATATTGATTGCACCCTCATATGAGGATCCTGACCCGGAACTAGCCGAGGAGTGGGCAGAAAATCTAATGGGTTGTTCCAACCGCATGTTATCGATCCTAATTAAGTTTGCGTGGAAGGAAAGAGCTTTATTATTGACACAAATTGCAGACTTAAAAAATGAGATTCAGAAAGAAGTATCGGAGGAGTCCTTCAAGAATAAATTGGAGGAAATTATGACGAAAATTAACAAACATGAGGAGGAAATCATTGCGAAAAAAGAAAGAAAATTCTTACGTGATAAGATTGACTATTTGTCTGGGAGAGTTTTCACTTTCAGCCGGAAATATGATAACATGAAACGGAAAGGGGTCCAAGGAGATCTGGACTTGGTACAGGTTACTGGAGGAGCTGAGAGTGAAGATATTGAGAGTGAAATCTCAGAAGATGGAATCCAACAAATGAATGAACCTGTAATTTCCCAAAAAACGATAAATTTTTGGGAGGAATTCAGGCTGATGAATCTCTCATCAAGTCAACCGAATTGGCAAATAGACAGGGGACGAGGCAGAGGAAGGGGCTCTCGAGGACGAGGCAGAGGAAGAGGAAAATCCACAGGAACAACGCCGCCCACAAACAATCAAGAAGGGGTGGATGGTGGAAGAAAAACAGTAACCCCAGTGGGAGTGGAAACAAGGGGACAGAAATGACGCGGAAAATGAAGAACTGCCGTAATGTGGTAAATCTCTCCTCACGATCCTTAACTGTGGTTGAACATGATGTTTTACAGTTTGGTTTATCTTTTTGCCCAACCTCTTTACTTTCTTATCCCCAAGAAAGAATTGACCTATTTCATTTTACTAGAAAGTTGAGACTGCATAAATGGAATGAATTAAAAGTAAAGAACGTGGTACAGCACAAAACAGGTAGTAATCAGAATCCTGTTGTGGAAACTATCAACGAAGTACAGACTTTGATTGCATTGAAAGAATTGGAAGCAGAAAGTGGCAATGATGGTAAAATATCACAAATAGATGCGATGTCATTGGGTTTTAAGACAGATCTGAATTGCCCAAATAATTTTAAACCAAAATCAATATTTAATCCGTCTTTACCAGCATGCGGGATAGACATTTTTGAAACATTAGTCATCAAAGATTTAAAAGACATTGCCAGAAAGAAGTTATGGCAGGGCGATAATTTGTCTAAAGAACAGCGGCTGGCTTTAACATCTTTGCAGTCTGATTCGAACATTGTAATCCGCCAGTCGGACAAGGGCGGTAATGTGGTCATTCAGAAGACCAATGACTACATTAGGGAGGGAATTCGCCAATTACAATGTAAGGACTGCTATGAACAAGTGTCACTTACTATCATTGAAGAATCAAATGTAAGATACCATGGGCTTTTGAAATCATGGCAATCGAGTGGCATTTTAGAATGGGACGAATTTGCCTTTTTGATGAATCGGAATCCCAAAATTGCCATATTATATCTGTTGCCCAAACTGCATAAAAATGCGACAAGTCCCCCAGGGAGGCCCATTGTATCATCAATGGGCTCCCTTTTGGAGAAAACATCTAAGTACATTGACTACTTCCTGCATCCTTATGTGGAAGAACTACCATCATTCCTAAAGGATAGCAGACACTTTTTGAGTCTGATTAAGGATTTTGAGTGGAGAGAGGGCTATTTTCTGATTACATTAGACGTCTGTAGCCTTTACACGTCAATCAGACATACACAGGGTATTCAAGCCTGCCAAAATTTCCTCAATTCTCGCTCTATCTCCTTTCTGAAGCATAATGAGATGCTTTTACAGATGATGTCCTTCTGCCTGGAAAATAACTTTTTCATCTTTGACGGAGTTTATTTTAGGCAGAAGCAAGGAACTGCGATGGGCACCTGCTTTGCTCCCAGCTTCGCTAATTTATTTATGGGGAGCTGGGAGCAGCAGGTGTCGAGAACACAGGATGCATACCGTAGCCATGTAAAACTCTGGCTGCGGTATATTGATGATTTGTTTATCATCTGGGATGGGTCTGAATCACAGGCTAATGAATTCATCTCAATTTTAAATCGAAATGAGATGAATCTAAAACTTGAAGGTACTATAAGCAATTGTAGTGTGGAATTTCTGGACTTACAAGTACAGGCAGTAGGAAATAGATTGGTTTCCAAACTCTTTCGGAAATCCACGGCAGGGAACACGTTGCTGTACGCAGAAAGTGGGCATCCTAAGTCACTGATCCGCAGTATTCCTTATGGGGAATTCCTCCGGGCTCGGAGAAACTGTAGTCTGGATAGTGATTTCATTTTGGAAAGTGACTGTATGACCCAGAGATTTTTGGAGCGAGGGTACACTTCTAACGTTATTGAGGTGGCATTATCTAAGGCGAAAAGATTCACACAAAGTGAATTGCTGGTACCTAAAGAAAGAGAGGATGAAGGTTCGAGCAATGGGGTTATTAGATTTATAACCACGTATCATTCCAATTCTTGGGAAATTCGTAAGAGTCTAAACCAACATTGGAAGATTTTATTAACTGAACCCACATTGAAAGAGAAGATAGGCTCCCTCCCTAACATTACTTATAGGAAGGCAGATTCCCTCAAAGACAAGCTTTGTAAGAATGAGGTATCTAGTCACCATAACACCAATAATGATATCCAAGGATTTTTCACCTGCATGTCTTGTAAGGCATGCAAGTTTAGTACCAATGTCAAGAAAGTGCATTATCCTGTCAGTAACACAGAGAGAAACATAAGTAAACATCTGACGTGCATGTCAGACTTCTGTGTATATGTTCTGATTTGCCCATGTGGAAAGAAATATGTGGGCAGCACGATGTTTACTGCTAAGAAAAGGGTTTTGGAGCATCAAAGGGCAATCCAAAACAAGGACAAACTGTTTCCAGTTGCCAGACACTTTGAGGGGTTTCATAAAAGCAATCGAAATTTATTGAAATTCTTTGTAATTGATAGGGTGGTGGCAACAGTGAGAGGAGGCGACAGGATACGCAAACTCAGGCAGTTGGAGTCTAGGTACATCATAGACCTAAACACGAAAATTCCTGAAGGTTTAAATTCTGAAGAGGAGTTGTCCTGGCACCTAGGTGAACCTGGATAGAGGGTGTGTGAGGGATCCTTAGTGTCTAAACTTTTACCTTACTATGCTGACATTCCATTTAGGTTTTGGATGATACTTATGTTTGGAACGTATTTCCTCACAACAGTCTCTGCAGAACTTTTTAGTATTGATGAATTTGTCAACAAGTAATTTTATGTATCTGTGTGATTAGATGTATCTGTTAATCCATTGGTTTATTTATGTTGCATGACGTCCGTGGAGTATCCTGTGGTAGGGGGAGTTTTGTAATATGAAGTACAGTCTCTTTGCTTCTGTTCTATTGGTACGATTCATAGTGTGATTTCTTCATTTGGATCTTTTCTTCCTTTTTCAATTTCTGTAGATCCTTATGAACTGTGAAGGAGCCCTGGAATTGCAAATTACGTGCTATTGGAACACACTGTTGTCCACTTGGAATGAATGGGTTTGCCTTCAACGTTGCAGCATGACTGTTATGTAATGAGAGAATCTGTCACTTGACTTTGATTCCAGAATAGCAGTTAGCTGCCTGTTCCCGATAGTGTAGTATTTTGACAAATGGCCAGGGAATCTGTCTATTTGGATTTGGATTTTGTTAGCTATTGGTATGTATTCTGTAATTTATGAATTTTCATCACGCAATGCATATGAATTTAATCCCACTTGGGAAGGCATGTTTAGTTGTATGTTTAGTTGTAACGATGCTAACTTGCAACAGTAATGTTAGATTCACAACATATTATGTGAAGGGGAGCGGACTGACCGATATGCTCTTACAGACATTGAATGGAAGTGTTTGTATGCCAGTGACAGACAGTTGAAGACACTTGTCAATGAGTATGTTTTATAAACAAATCACTGTGCATAATGAAATCACCGTGTAACACCACTGGGTATTGTAGGCAGTAAGTTCGATAATATGAGAACAATAATAGTCACAATGGGAGAGTATTATATATTGACACCCTAACAATATGGTTAAAATACGATGATGGTATAAAAAGGATATATATGATTTTTGTTCGAATTATAACTTTATTTAACAAACATTTGGTTTACAGTATAAATGAGACTGTTCAAAGATGGCCGCCACGTTTATCTCACGGACTGAAGTAGAAGTCTGTTGTTTATGTTCATGTATTTGACGTCACACGCAACAAGAAGTCTTAAAAACTGTAATTTGTGGTTTTGTAGACGTACATTACCCGTGACCAAGGCGAGTTCGCCGAAACGCGTTGGGTATTAACTGGCTGATGCTCCTTATGATGGAATAAAAACGATCTTTCTGTGACGTTTTGGACTCATAGCGGTTATTGGTTCTGGACAAGAGTGCAATAGTACTGGGGTACTAAGTGACAAGTAATGAATTAATCGGGTGGCTTCGGACCCGTAATTGCACCGACGTACAAAGTGTCCCGGATGTTACCGAAGAAGTGAACAGTGATATATATATATGTATATATTATCTACTGGCGGTCGCCAGTAGATAGTTATAGTTAGGACCGTGTTTCCATAGGAAATCCGCAACATTCTATTTGGAATAATCTTTGCGCTGATTGATGAATCCTTGCGAAATTTTCAAAATAGGTGGGGCGCTCCGCTCCGCTCCTACCCTGAAAGTCTCGGGGGGATTCGTCAAGCGGGGGCTGAGAAAAAAGGGGGGTCCCAAAACGCATTTTTCCCATGCAATTTTCCGTAGGGACCTTTAGTCCAAGGTACAGCCCAAACGGCTGAACAGAATTACTTTAAATTTTGCAAAGAGGTAGTCCTCAGGTCAGGGATGTGCCTTTTGCATACCTGGAGTCAATCTGTTCATTAGTTCCTGAGAAAATTGCAGTTAAAAGTACATACATATCTATAGGCGCGCACCGTGTGCGCACGGTGTGCGCACGGTGACGTGCGCGAGCGCAATTCTGATTGGTTGTTAGATGTCAGTAAACATTCGAATCGGTCGAAATCAGGAAGTGTCGGCCGCCATTTTGTCTCTCGCAGTCTGAGGCAGTGAAAAACAAAGGTGGAGAATGTGAAAAGGGGGCAGGGTGGACAGTTCCTGACCTCCTAGCCTTTGTCAGGGGGTCACTGAAGGACCCCCAAGGGTGAAAAAAACATTTTTTTTTTTCAAAAATGCACGGGGTGCGTGCACCGTGCGCGCACCGTGCGTGCACGGCACGCTCAACGCATCGTGGGTGCTCGGTGCGCGAAGTGCACCAAGCGCCCACAGCGCGCGCACGGTACGCGAAGCGTACGGTGAGCGCACGGTGCGCGCACGGTGAAAAACCTGAAATAAAATATATTAATAAATACATAACTTAGCATTTAAAAAAACGGACAAATTGACTTAAAAAACCATAGGTTTCACACACGTTATAGTTAGGAATTAGCATTTAAAAAACCTTGAAAATTCACTTAAAAAACCATAGGTATCACACATGTTATAGTTAACTGGACATTTCCCTCGTAAAAAACCAATGAAATTCCCCCGTTATAGTTGCAGGCAACTATAACTCACGCGACCGCAATCCTCTGCTGATGACGTCAGATATTACATCACTGATTACATATGTGTCTTTCTGAAAAATAAATATTTGTAATATATGTATAGCTAAAGATTAATGGAAGAAGACATGGGTAAATAGGTGTCTAAATACAGTGATGTAATATCTGACGTCATCAGCAGAGGATTGCGGTCCCGTGAGTTATAGTTGCCTGCACTAACTATAACGGGGGAATTTCATTGGTTTTTTTACGAGGGAAATGTCCAGCTAACTATAACATGTGTGATACCTATGGTTTTTTAAGTGAATATATATATACATATATATATATTTTTTAAACTTTTAAAAAACACACAGTCACTGGATGATGTCATCAGTGATGTCATTTGAGATGTCATCAGTGATGTAACTGACCATGTCATGAGTGATGTAATATGTGACGTCATCAGCAGTGCTTTGCAGGAGTGCGAGTTATAGTTAGCTCAAGTAACTATAATGGCCAAATATCTCTGGTTTTGTATGAGTGAAATGTCCAACTAACTATAACGTCCCTGAAACCTATGTTTTTTTCAGTGAATTTCCAAGGTTTTTTAAATGCTAATTTCTAACTATAACATCCCTGAAACCTATGGTTTCTTCAATGAATTTCTAAGATTTTTTAAATGCCAATTTCTAACTATAACGTAGTAGTCGTGTTTGCAGAGTGGTGCAGCAAGGGACCTGGGCCTCCGACCAGTGCTCAGTAATTCCACTGCATAGGACTTACAGGAGGTACCAGGAGGGCTACTTGGCCTCCAAAGTTCCTCAGGAGTAAAGTGGACTTCATCCCCCAACCAGTACTGTGCCAGGAGGTGTGTTTGCAGAGTGGTGGAGAAAGGTGAGCATGGCCTCCTAAGACCTCTTAGCAATCCCACTGTGTGGGACTTACTGGAGGTAACAGGAGGGGTAGTTGGCCCCCAAGCTCAACCTCGGGGCCAATTACTCCTCCTATTACCTCCAGTAAGTCCCACACAGCAAGATTGCTAAGTTCTCACAGCAGGCCACGCCCCCTTTCCCCATCATTCTGCAAACGCACTTCCTGGTGCGCTCTTGGATGGGGCTTGAAGTCCCCTTCACTGCTGGGGTCCTTAGGGGCCAACTAGCCTACCTGATACTTCTAGTATTTCCCAGATAGTGGGATTGCTGACAGGTGGAAACAGGCCATGCCCCTTTCTCCACCACTCTGCAAACGCGCCCCCTGGTGCATTCTGGGTTGGGGGATTAAGTTCCCTTGAATCCTGAGGGTCCCTGGGGGGCCAACTAGCCCACCAGCTACCTCCATTGCACCCCACACAGCTGGATTGCTGCGAGTGGTCTGAGGCCACGCCCCTTTTTTACACCACTCTGCAAACCCGCCTCCTGGCACACTGCTGCCCAGGGGATGAAGTCCACTTTAGTCCTTCGGTCCTCTGAACACAAGAGGACCTCTTCGCACCACCAGCAATGCTTTAAGAGGTACATTTGCAGAGTGGTTTAAAAAGGGGCATGGCCTCTAGGTAGAACACTTAACATAAAAGGCGTAAGGTGGCGGGCCCGCTCTTAGAAAAGATGATTACAAAAAGTTTCTATAAAGTTCATGCGGTGGTCTATAAAGAAAATATTTTTCTACTTTAATCTGAAGATCTTGAAAGGCAAACTCCTGGCATACAGGGTTGTACAGGTGTGTGAGTGAGTGTGTGAGTGCTTGTATGGGTAAGTGAGTGGCTGTGTTGAGTGGCTGTATTGGTGAGTGAGTGGGTCTGTCAGTGACTCTATGGGTGAATGAGTGGCGGTGTGAGTGGCTCTATGAGTGGGTAAGTGGGTGCGTTAGTGACTGTATGGGTGAGTGAGTGGGTGTCTGAATGTGTGCATGAGGAGTGACTGGGTATATAAGTGGCTGTATGGGTGAGTAAGTGGCTGGCTGTTTGATTGGGTGTTTGGTTAAGTGAGTTGATGTGTGAGTGACAGTATTAGAGAGTGAGTGTTTGTGTAAATGACTGTGTGGGTGTGTGTAAAGTGCACTGAGTGTGCTAGGACCTGTAAATCAAATGCTACTCGTGGGCCTGCAGCACTGATTGTGCCACCCACATGAGTAACTCTGCAAATGTATCTCAGACTTGCCACTTCAATGTCTGCGCGCAGTTTTGAACTGCCATGTCGACCTTCCAAGTGCACCCCATTGCCAGGCCCTAACCTTCCCTTTTCTTACATGTAAGACACCCCTCAGGTAGGCCCAAGATACCCCCATGGGCAGGGTGCAGTGTATGTGAAATGTAGGACATGTACTTGTGTGTGTAACATGTCTGCATAGTGAAATACTGCCAATTTAGTTTTTTACTATTGAAAGGCTGTCCGCTCCACGGGATACCATGGGAGATACTTTGTAACATCTTACAAGTATAACTTCCCATTGGGACCTGATTGAGAAATAACGTTTAGGCTTTCTGAACTCAGAATTTAATAATGCATCTTTTAGTACAGATGTTTTTTAAATTGTGTGTTTGAAAACAGCACTTTTAGAAAGTAGGCATTTTCTTGTTTAACCATTCTGTGTGCCTCTGCCTATCTGTGGATCGACTGTCTGGCTTGGGAGTGACAGGGGATGGGGCTGTGCATTCACTGTAGACAGCCATTGGGGGTTAAGGTGTACCTGGCCCTTCCTGGATGACTCAGAGCAGAGCTCAATAGACCTTGGCTGCATTTAGAGTAGTGGGAGGAGTTTTCCTTGCACCTGAATAGGGCCTGTCTCCCTTGAACAATGCTGTCTTCATCCCTGTGGTCATACTGCACCAGTGAGGACAGAACTGGTTTGGACTGGGCTCAGAGACCTTTGCACAGCGAAGAACAAAATGGGGTATAAGTAGTGGACCTTAAACTCCAAAACTTTAGATCACCTCTGGACTCAAGAGGAACCTTTGCCAAGGAGAAGAGCTGGAGAGCTGTGAGGAGGAGTACTGCCCCTTTGCTGTGTGCTGTGTGTAGTTGGCCTGCAATTTCTGCTTCTGCCAAGGAAAGAACAAAGACTGGAATTGTGCTGAGAAACCTGCTGGGAAAAAGAATCTCCAAGGGCTTGTGTGTGCTGGCCTCCTGTCCTGAAGTGTCAGGGACACAAGGATTTCACCACCAGCTCCCCTGAACCCCACTGCTGAGAGTTCCGACCTGCCAGGAGGTGCCTATTCTAGTTTTGGGCCTCTAGAGGTTGTTCCTACTGTTGGGAGCTGGAAGAAACCTAAGAGACGCAAGAAAAACAATCTATGACACATTCAGTGACACCGCCATGATGCCGCGACCTGCACCAAGGCCAGGGCCACTACTTGTGAAGTGCACAACACACCACCCGGCCTGCACTGCAGCTTCGATGCCCTTCGGCGCCTGCCGAGCATTATCGGCCTTCCCTATGCCAGCGCTCGCACCGACTCTGTCACCTCCGGCATCCAGTTATTGCAGCGCCGATAACCGCCGAGGATGACTCCAGTAACTTGCTGACTGCATCGGCTTACTGAAACCAACACCTCAGCGATGATGCAACCGACTTCCCCTGTCCTGGATTTGACATGTCGCCTCCTCGCATACACAACGCATTGCCTCCCCCGTGGCAGCCAATGAGCTGGTCTTGACCTCGGCACCGATGCCTCACCTCTATGACGCCATGCATCGGCATAGACTTCTTTTCCTAAGGTACTGTTTGTTTGGGGGTCCGTGTGACTTCAAGTCTGACGCCCCGCACCACGCGGTCGGCGTCGTACTTTGGATTTATTGTTGTCACAACGTCGTAAAAGCCCCAGGTGGAGCTTTTTGTTTTCTACAAGCTTTATTTTTGAAATAACTGTTTTTAAAGCGCTATTTTACTACATGTATGTTGGATTTTTGTCGTTTTGGTCTTGTTGAGTTTAGATACAGATACTTTATTTTTCTGAACTGGTGTGGTGTCCATTTGTGGTGTTATCACTGTATTACTGTGTGTTTTGAGTACAACTACTTTACTCATTGCCTTTGGGATAAGCCTGTCTGCTAGTGCCAAGCTACCAAGGGGATGAGTAGGGGTTTATCTAGAGTGTGTAGCCCCATTACCCTGACTATAAACAAGGGTATATGTTATGCCTTGTGGTTAGGTTTAGAGTGTTAGCCTGCGTGGCAGGGTTTCATTAGGAATGTTCATGGGGTTGCTGGGTGATGGTGTCAGAGGATTCCAGGCTTTTCAAATGTATGCGGAGACGTTTATTGCTGAAGGTGGATGTCTTTTGTTGCCTCTGCTGTGTTGACCAGTAATAAACCAACTTAAAGGACCTGACTCCTGAGGATATTACTACAATTTGACTGGCGATGATTTCCGGTCTTCACAGCTGTTCCTTTGAGCCTACGCGAGCATTTCAGCCTCGTCAAGACAAGCTAAAGAAAGACAACCCATTACAAATTGAGGTGGGTGCTAGCGGCTCCTACGCCTCGAGACAACCAGGATTCTCCGTTTCTCGAAAATACACCCTTACGCAGCTGCAAGGTAAGGGTGTCTAATTTCGTTTTAAAAGCAGACTGGCAACCGTTTTTCGTGTAAACACGAACTTACCCGACCAGAGGAAGATCGATCTACTTTCCGCTGTTGTTGTACCGCAGTGTATCTTCGTTTGGCTTAATATCTGTTTCGGACGTTGTTGAGAATATTTCTCGTTTTTCCAGATTTGCCGCGCATGCGCGAAGGTAGTTCTGATTTTATTCTCACTACGCAAGCGCGAACCCGTAACATGTCCAAGCCATCTGCTCACGTCAGTCCTGCTGTTCTGGTTGCCAAGCAACAATCACCACACGAGTGATTAAGCTTCTACACGCTGCAGTCGAGTGTACAGTGGTACAACTAATGAATACCTTTTCTTCAGTGGATTGCTTCTGTGATCCACACACACATACATATATTCATTGATTCATTGATTTTGTTTACGAAGACAGCAGATTCTTCCTGTGATCTGCACACAGTCATTTTTTTTTTTAGTTTTAAAGAAAAAGAAGCAGATTCTTCCTGTGATCTGCACACAGACATTCTTTTTAGAAATTGTTTTTTTTCTCCCAGATTCTCTCTTTCTTTTTCGTCATACACATTGTGCTTTTCCTCGAAGCAGATTCTTCCTGTTATCTTCATACAAACCCAGATTTGACGTTATTGTGAATAATTTCTTATGTTGGTTGTTACTTTTCTGTTTCTGCTCTTTTCATTTTTTTTTATCAAAAGCGTTTGATCACCATTCTGTGCATATCGTTTGTTATTCACTACCAATATGCAATCGGTCAGTCCGCCTCCTGCCTTTCTGGAATCAGCGGGGGATCCATCAGTTAGGTGGGAACTGTGGTTTGATGCTTTCCAAACCTATTTGGGTGCTATTGGAGCATCCAGATTCGGCGATGAACGTAAAAGATTTTTACTTCTTCATTCTCTTGGTTTTGAAGAGAGGTCCATTTTCAAACATCTTCCTGAGATCGTTCATGCTCCAGGAGAAGACATAGATGTATTTCAAGATGCAGTGACGAAACTTAGGACAAGGTTTCACAAACAACCTAGCCTGATGGTTCTGCGACATAAATTTTTCAAGAGGCAACAAAAAGATGGAGAAGATGTTGACATGTATGTTTCTGCGCTAAGGAAACTTGCTTCTGAATGTCAGTTTGAGAAATTTTTAGAGCAACTGATCAGAGATCAATTTGTCTGTCACTGCAGTGACAAACAAATTAGACAAAAACTTCTTTCTCTCTCGAATCCTGATTTAGATGAAACTATAAAGATAGCTAAAAGTATTGAAACTTCTCAAATATCTTTAAAAGAATTGGAAGACAAGCTTCCAGACCCGGTGAATGTGATCTCGTCAAGTTCAAAATTCAAGCGTATTGACTCCAAACCAGAGGTCAAAGATAATGAGTCTAAGAGATCCACTTCAAAGAAAAATATGTATCTCTCACATGACCCCAAAAATATGTGCAACAGATGTGGTAACAAACAACATCAGAAGGGGACTAGATGCCCAGGGATGAATGTTATATGCAGTTATTGCAAAAAAACAGGGCATTTTGCCAAAGTTTGTTTTAAGAAGAAATTCAATGAGCAAAAAAGGTCTGTTGCATGTGTGCTAGAGTCAGACTGTGAGTCAGATTCAGAAACAATTGGTGTTGTTCTAGATAGTCCTGATCATGTTTTAAAGATTTCTGATAAGACAGACTGTATCGATCCAATCGTTGAGATTCTGGTGGGGGACAAAGTTCTAAATTTACTTGTAGACTCTGGAGCTAGGATAACAATGATAACCAAGGAACTGTTTGAGGAAACTTGGGGAAATAGGAGTTTGCTACCCCCCGATCGCTTGCCAGTATCTTATGAGGGTCGTATGATAGAACTGTTGGGGTATTTCGAGGATGAACTTCGATTTGATGGTAGGGTGATCAAGGGCAAGATTTATGTTGCTGTCAAAGGACTAAATATTTTAGGATGGTTTCACCAGGGGTTATTTGGAATGATCCTAAAACCAGGTTGTAGGGTGCAAGTTTTAACAGTTTCTGATGGTGGTTTTGATGGCAATGTCAAATGGGAACAACTTTTTCCTACTGTTTTTTCAAAGGAGTTAGGAACTATCCGGGGGTTCAAGCACCGAATTATTGTCAAAGAAGGGTCTCTACCGGTTAAACACAAATTAAGGGGTGTCCCGTTCAGTGTTAGGGAGGACCTTGAAGTAGAGATAAAGCGCTTGTGCCAGGAGGACATCATAGAAGCAACAGAGTCTTCTCTATGGCTTTCTCCTCTTGTCGTAGCACGTAAGAGGTGTGGTAAGTTGCGTGTCTGTGTGGACCTTAGGTCCCTGAATAAGGAGATCTGGGTGGATTCTCATCCTCTGCCAAAAATTGACGATCTGTTTGCATGCGTCAGGGGTTCGAGATATTTTTCTAAATTAGACTTGGCAAATGCTTACCACCAGATCGAATTGGAGGAGGAGTCTCGTCATTTTACATCATTTATTTCACCTCTGGGAACTTTCCGCTATAAACGCATGCCATTTGGTTTGGCTTCTGCCGCGTCGGTTTTCCAACGTGTGATGCAGAGTATGTTGGGTGAAATCAAAGGGGTGCTGGTATTCCAAGATGATGTGCTGGTTCATTCCCGAGATATTAGTTCGCACAATGTCTTGTTGAGGAAGGTTTTCGAAACGTTCAGAGAATATGGCGTAGTAGTAAAGCCTGAAAAATGTAAATTTTTATGTGATGAAGTCGAGTATTTGGGACATCACATTTCTGGCGAAGGTATTCGACCGAGGCAAGGTTTGTTGGATGCCATTATCAATGCGCCTATTCCCAAGGATAAAACAGGGGTTAAGTCTCTGTTGGGTTTATTGGAATATTATTCTAAATTTATTCCAAACTATGCCTCTGTGGTTAGGCCAATCAGCTATTTATTGAGGAAGGGTGTTATGTTCGGTTGGTCAAGCGAGTGCACTGCAGCTTTGGAGACTGTGAAATTTCTACTTAAGAATAGTGAGGCACTTAAGCCTTATGATCCTTCCCTTTCTACTTGCATCACGGTGGATGCAAGTCAAGTGGGTTTGGGATGTGTGGTTACGCAAGATACTCGAGGTGGTGAAAATACTATTGCGTTTGCATCCAGAGTTTTAAGGGATGCAGAAACGCAATATTCAGTAATTGAGAAAGAGTTGTTGTCTTGTCTCTGGGCTGTGAGTAAGTTTCGTACATATGTCTGGGGAAGACGGTTCACTTTGAGGACCGATCATAAACCTTTGGTGAATATTCTTAGTGCTGGTACTAGCAAATATTGTTCACCGAGGATTGTGAGAATGGTTTCAAGACTTATGCAGTATCAATTCGATGTGGTCCATGTTTCTGGTGGTAAGAATACAAGAGCGGATTTCTTGTCTAGATTTCCTGTAGGTTTAAACCAAGGGGTCTGTTCAGATGAATACCGAGAGGACGAAGACGATTCGGATGATTGTTTCATAGCTGCAGTTGATATTGCTGTTGGAGACGAAGGAAGTTGGTTAGAAGCTATTGCTCAAGACGAGGTTCTTCAGCAAGTGAACCATTATGGGATGAATGGTTGGCCTAGAGAGAGTACTTTGGTGCATTATTTACAACCTTACTGGAAAGTACAGTCTGAGATTTCCATTGAAGGGGGGGTGTTGGTTCGAGGAGAACGACTTATCCCTCCTCTTGGTGTAAGAAAAGACATTATTCTCAGAGCTCATGAGGGTCATCTAGGTTCGACTCTCACCAAACGTAGAGTTCGAGATGGTTTCTGGTGGCCATCAATGGATGCGGATGTTACAGAAGTTGTTGATAGGTGTGTCATATGCAGCAAAGCGGACAAAGGGTTGAAAGTAAAGACTCCACCACTCTTGCCTGTTGACTGTCCACCAGTTCCCTGGAGTAAGTTGGGGTTGGACATCATGGGGCCGATAGAAGGCTTGCAGAATGGTGGACGTTTTGTTCTGGTTTTAATCGATTATGTTTCTAAATGGCCAGAGGTTAAGGTTGCTAAGGATATTTCTTCCTCTACGGTGATTATGTTTTTGAGAGAGGTGTTTATTCGAGAGGGGTTTCCTGAGATATTGGTGACAGAAAATGGCACTCAATTTGTTAGTGTAGAATTTGAGTCATTTCTAAAGTCTTCCAACATTAAACATACAAAAAGTTCTCTGTATCACCCACAGTCTAATGGTCAAGTGGAGCGCATGAACAGAGTGGTGGGTGACTGTATCAGATGGGCTAAGAGTGAGAGAGTTAATATACAGGGTTCCTTAGATAGCATGCTTTGGTTCTATAGGACTACTCCTCATTCTACCACTAGAATTTCTCCTTTTGAGCTATTGAGAGGACGTAAAGCCAATACATGTTTCCGACCAGGTTGGATGAATAAGTGGATCAAATCGTTACATGATGTGAACAGTCTAATGGAGATTGTGAAAAGGAATGTTGGAAGTGCTCAAGCTAAGCAAAAGCGGTGGTTTGATAAGAAAAATTCCGCAAAGCTTGTTGAAGTGCATGTGGGGGATCTTGTTAGGATTAAATCCTCCATACACGTCAAGAAAGGGGAGAGTAAGTTTGGACTACCCATCCGTGTCATAGAAATAGGTAGGAATGCTGTAAAGGTTGAAGGGGGAAGTTGGTGGAATGTAGATAAGATTGTTAAAGCTAGGGAAACGAGTGGGACAGGACAGGAGGTTAGCTATGGAGAGCCTTACTCTTCTGATGCTTTAGATGCTGGTCGTAGAACTTGTGATGTTCGTTCTACGGTGAGGAGGAGTAGTAGGACATGCAGAATTCCCATGCGTTTTCGTGAGTGAATCTATGTCATAGTGTTGATGTGAAAATTGGGGTTGTTTTATATTTGTGTGTAATGTTTTTTTTTGTTTTCTTTTTTTTTTAAAAAATGAGAAAGGGGGATATGTTATGCCTTGTGGTTCGGTTTAGAGTGTTAGCCTGCGTGGCAGGGCTTGATTAGGAATGTTCATGGGGTTGCTGGGTGATGGTGTCAGAGGATTCCAGGCTTTTCAAATGTATGCGGAGACGTTTATTGCTGAAGGTGGATGTCTTTTGTTGCCTCTGCTGTGTTGACCAGTAATAAACCAACTTAAAGGACCTGACTCCTGAGGTTATTACTACAATTCCTACATGGTCAAACGTGCATACCTCAGCCAATTAGAGACCCCCAGTTCTAACAATCATATTTAGGTTTTCTTAAGATTTCTTGCTATTATTATGGGAAGGTAATGTTGCCAGTTATACTAGCTTCCCATCATGCAGTGATGGAGCAGGGTTTTCATTATAAACCCAAATATCTGTATGTCATTATTAAAAATACTACTGATTAATTAGTAACTACTAAAGGTTTGTCGTATTTGTCTAACCAACCTTATTAACAGAAGAATTACACGTGGGAATGCAATTGCATGGCTAAAATAATAAGTGAACTAAGTTGGTGAGCGAATTGACAGAATAGATGTTGCTTATGTGATGTTATTATGTTTTGCGCTTATAATTAATATGCATTAATGGCTTTTGATGTCGCAAATGGCTAGATAAATACATACACATAAGGGTATTAGCAGGGGAATAACACTGTATAATCATTTCTATGAAGTAAATATGTTTTGTGTCTCTTTCTACTTAAGTTGACCATTGTGGCCTGCTGAAAGATGGCCACCATCTGCAGCCTGCATTCGAGTAGATGTAATAATGAAAAGAGGCTTTGCGCTGACTGTGACCCTGGCCTCAACATGAACCGAAAAGCCATGAATATGACGACAAATCCAGGAGCGATGCCAAGGGCCCCTGAAAGTGAAGAATGTTGCAAATTCTGTAAACTGACCTGAATGAACCTATAATGATTTCATAAATAAGATACATTTTATCCGGAGAAGACATCCGTGAAAGTAACTAATTAGCTATGGACTTATATTTTCTATTCAGAATTTGAAGTTATCAATACATGAGAAAATTTCCTAATGTATCAAGACGACATCTTTTACTGCCAAATGGATGTTTGAGAACTATGTTTGTTACATTTAGAATGTAAAATTTGGTATAAATACTAGTAGACTAGAGAGGTCTAGTGCCACTTCTTCCCGAACCAATGATCAGAGGTCCCGACGCTGACGGAGAGGACGGTGACTCTACATGACGGCTAGAAACTTTAACTTTTTGCTGAGGACCAGTTCTGATTTAGAAAACGACTTTTAGCCAGAATAGGTAAATATGAAGAAAATTATCTTGCATTTATTTGGCTTTGCGTACAAATTAATTAGATAAACTATATTCTGTTTGAATTACTGTGTCGGGTGGTTATTTCTTGTTATGTTTATTGAATTTACAGAATGTTTTTCATCAGATCTATAGCCACTAGTTGATGCCATTGACCTCAAGGTATATGCAGATTGGTTAGGTATAAAGAAAGTGTTTCCCCTATGCAAGGCACGGATAAAGTGGTTTAGGTTTGAATGTTGGTGTAATGGGCCCCACCAGCGTGTGATGTGTGTGTGTGCGTGTGACTGTGAAATCACTCCGTTCGTGGAAGAAGAGGGGATTCGGAAGCTCCGATCTGCACCAGTTTCTTGGTAGCAGAATGATGGTTAACTATTGTCTTGGTCTGGTGAATTTTGCGTGTATATAAGCTTATTGATTATTGATTCAGATTGATATATGTACTAACACTATATGTTGAAGTCGTATTGAGTTTTATGTAGTGTGTACGGCTTCTGAGATGTAGGAAGTCGGTGACAGTTCCGTAGTAGGGCAGAGGGAAGCGCTGCTCTCGGAAGAGGCGGGATTGGTGGCCCTGTATGCAAACAGGGGAAAACGTGTGACAATAGAAGTTGCGCGTCGCATTGTCTGGGTTCGATTCGGTGGCATCGCCGTGTGCTACCATTAGAGACGTATTTTCTGTGTGTAAGAAGTGTGTATGATAGCGAAGGTTACCTGTGAAGTTCTGGTCTTAGGTATCAGGGATCCTTATGGTATTCCAATAACGCTTATCACTAGAAAGGTAATAGGTATTCTCTGAGCTTGTTAGAAGGATAGAGCAGAGGTAAGCGCTGCTTTGTTAACGTGTGATATAATTCTGTAGTAGGACAGACTGTTCGCTGTTCTCGGGAAAGACAGGATTCTGTGTGAATGTACTACATTTTCTGGTGTGAAAGTGCGTGAATGAGAAGGCATTCTGGTTAATTGTGAAACTCTTAGGAGAATTCCGGAGAAAACAGTTAACTGATGCTTGTAAGAAGGGTAGAGTAGAGGGATGTGCTACTTTATCAACGGAAGTAACGATTCCGTAGTGGGGCAGAGGTAAGCGCTGCTCCCGGGAAAGGCGGGATTCTCGTGGGAAAGGTCTTTTGCTATTCTGTGGTTAGCGAAGCAGACAATGGAGATGTTTGTATGTTGTAACTAACAGACTCGTAGAAATTGAAACAAAATATATGCACTATCCTGATAACAAACAATGACACCACAAACATGGTTATTAGTACATTTGATTTACTCAACTTTTATTGGCATATACAAACACTACATTTAAATTGAAAATACTTTGGACATTACAGTTTTCTTAAAGACAGGCACATGACGATAGTGAGCTTTTTTTTTTACATGTTCTGGTGAAGATTTAATGAAAGAAAATACTTATCTTGACCACCACAGTAAGGCAGACTGCTGTTAATACATACATTATTATATGTATATAACTCCTATGATGGCACCGACATGGTGGGAAGACATCTTGATCGACGAGCAGATATGCTGCACCTCCCAACAGCAGGTTCATTGTGCCTTGAACATGCAAAAGGGTTGCCTACCCCTTTTATTGGAGGGACATCGCCAGTTCAGGTGTGGAGATTTGTCTGCAATGGCAATGGTGACAGAAAGCAATATCGTGATTGTGAGCTTGGAGTTGTGACTGTTATCCTGCCGTCTACCGCTTTTTTGCTCTGACTCCATCCATGCAAGAGTCTGCACGTGACAGAGACTGTGGGTCCCTGACGCTCTTTGGTCCATCAAACCACTAAAATATAGATCACGCGATAGTACGGTTCTGACGGCGGACAGGCGGTCTGTCAGCATTTGCCAAGAAATAAAAATTGGCCCAATGTCTTTTAACAAGCACTCTCCATGTAAAGCATGCATGCATCCATTCAAGGATGCATACATGAAATCCAGGTAGCCCTTTTCCTCCGCATAAAGTGGCCCAACTAAGGAATAATTGTGTATAACTTAATATAACAACTATTGGCCAAGCCAGCAGATCAGGCTTTTTGTTAGGGGAAATATTAAGGAATATTTGGGCCACTAAGGTGTGTATTGCTCTCGCTCTACAACAAAGAAAATCCCTTAATGAAGCAATATCTGGGACTGCAACAATATGGAAGCTCGGGGTAGGGCCCATTTCCTCAACAGACTGTGTTAGCAGAGTTAAGCTGTCCCCTGAATCAGAAGTGTTATGAAAAGGAGTCAGAAGAAGACGTTTGCGCTGTAAGTGGGCCGACATAAAACGCATAGACATCAAAATATTGCATAATACATACTTTTGACAAAGGGCCTGTATTTTCTTTTCATGTTAAAAAACTTTAATGGGACACATGCCTTTAGTTTGTGAAAAAGCTGTTTATCCAACAATATATTATCATGTTATCATGGCAGGGAAGTAAAGCAAATGAAGGCGCAATGGTGATTAGTGAGTAGCACTGTGTGTTAATACAGGTTATGACATCCAAACAGCAAGCACTTAAAAAAGAAAGGAGCAGTAAACCTAACCTTAAAATGCCATTGAGTCAAGGTAAATATGCCAAAGAGCAAACGCTGGCTCCAGTCAAAGAAAATGAATACTTAAGCCCCATCCACTAAATGTAATGTGAACAAAAAGGACACAACATAACCATCTACAAAATGCCCTGGTCTTGATCAACAACCTACCCAACCGATGGTAAACCATGAAAAACACATGGAAACAAATCAGTGAAAGGCTGTGACCAAAAGCCTACTTTTTATGTTACCTCTTGATGAACTGAGGATACCCAGGCAACTAATGCTGTCTGTTGCCAAACCTAAACAAATTGTGCTTAATGGCAGTCTACAGTGTACAGTCATGTTTCAACAATAGATGCACACAAATATGAAATGGGTTAAGTGCTTCTAGAGGGAAATAATTGTTCTATATGGCACTGCATAAAGACATGCTATTGTGGTTATAAATAAAAACTATTTAGGTTTTTCTCGATTTATGATGATGTGTTGACCTGGACCCCTTCAGCACTTTTTTCAGTGCTTATTTCTGTAAAAGAAGTATTCGACAACAAGAAAGGTAGCACAGAGCCCGTGGACTTGAATGGCCCAACAACCCACACCTATGCATTTCTTCAAAGAAAAAGCACAAAGGAACAGCATTGTGGAAGATTAAAGGAAGTCCTGGGTCAAGTGCGAGCAGGGGACCTGAAACTGAGAAAGATAAGCGCCGCCCTCATATTCCTGAGATTAAATAAAAGGAAGATTCTTAAAGAACAAAGAGTTCAATCGGGCGGTACCAATGATTGAGTTATAGATCTTATGCCATAGCCTCAGGGTGGCGCAAAGCTGCAGAGTCCTTGGAACACTGCAATGTGCGGGGAGGTCCATTCAAAGGGGGGTTGACCTCAAGGGACAATTGAATCAGATGAACTAGAAACTGTAGAATGACATTTTCGCGTCACTGAAGGGTACTGCCATTGACACTTCAAAAACAAAACAAGCAGCTCCTCGATGGGTACCTTGTAAGGGAGGTTAAGGGGAAGGAGAGGTGAATGCTTGACCCTAAAACTCAGGATGAAAAGGCACTTGCATCTTTTAAGGGCACGCATGAATTTACCAGCTGCTACTGTAATGTCGCTCAGTAATCACTCGAGGCACGTTGTAGATTTACCGCTATATTTATTTAGCATACAATTGTAATTGTACCGAGGAGCGCCGGCCGGCACTCTGCTCTCTGGGATGCTCGGCGCGCTAATGCCTGCGCGCGCACCCCGGCGCCAACATGGCCGCCTGCGTCACGTCAACGTGACGTGACAACAACTAGACCGCTACATATCTCCCCCTTTTACCAAACCAAAGATCAGTCACTTACAGTTCGCAGTTTAGTTCAAAGTCTTGGAACCTGGAAGGCCTTACAACTTGTCTTCCGCTCCTGGTCACCTTACCAATGTTCCCTCGAGCCCCTTGGCTCTGCGTTTCCTCGATTTCTGTTCCTCCACTCATTGCTCCTTCGCTGTTCATATTGCCTCTCGGCCTGTCCATCTCTACCACTGGAGTCTCACCCCCTAACTCGCCTTCTTGCTCCTCTCCTGCACCTGCTTCTTCCATTTTTCCACTTCCGCCCATCTTGTTCTCTTCGTCCTCGTCTTCCATGCCTTCACCTTCCGGACACCACTGCTCCCATCTCAATATCTTGTTGCACCGGGCCATGCGGTCCTGCGACCACACGTTCCCATCACTGAGCAGGGCCGCTCGATCATAAACTTCCTTAACCTGCATCGGCTTGCTGTACTTGCTGTCTCCCTTTCTTTGTAGAGTAGCCAGCTTTACTCTCACCCATTCTCCTATCTCTAAATGAGTGTCCTTCACATTCCTCCTCTTATTGTAGTTGTTGGTGTAGATGGCTTGTGCTCTCTCCAGGTTTGCTCTTACTACCGCCGGAGACCATTCACTGGTCACCACCTTCTCCTTCCAGATTCTGTTGTCATGCGTGAAGGGTTCACGTCCTCTCAATATTTGAAACGGGCTGTACCCCGTGCTTGTGGGCGTTATTCTGTAGGCCCATACCATGTTCTCCAACGCTTTCTTCCAGTCTTTATTACAGGTGATGGCCGCTTGTATGGCCCCCATCACCACTCTGTTAAATCGCTCCACCAGACCGTTGCCTGCCGGATGGTATATGGCCGTGTGCTTTACAGAGATGCCATTTCTCCCCATGAATTGTTTCCATCTTTCCGACGTGAACTGTGGTCCATTGTCACTTAAGATGGACTTGGGAATTCCTTCTCGGGTGAATGTTTCCGATAGAAACTCCAGGATGTTCTCCGTGTCCATGGATTCGCTCACTTTTATTTCTGGCCATTTGGAATAACGGTCAATGAGGACACACACGTATTTCTGTATGCTCTGGTCATCCAGCACCGGTCCTAGAATGTCTATTGACAACTCTTCCCACGGGTTTGAGGGATTGTCGAATTTTCCAAGGGCTGGACGTAGTGGTCTCAATGTTTTGTCGGCCCCTTGACATTGGGGACAATCTCTGACATGCCTCTCTGCTCTTACGTCCATACCTGGCCACCAGTAGTTCTGTTTCGATCTGGCCTTGAGTTTCCCTATGCCAAGGTGGCCTTCGTGTAATAAGCCCAGCAGCTTGTTGATGAGATTCGTGGGGGGAATTACTCTGTCTCCCCGGTAGATGAATATGCCCTTGTCTCCTACTGTCAGTTCTTCTTTCACGTCATAAAATGGTTTGAGGTTAGTTCTCACCTTTTTCTTATCAGGCCACCCTTGTGTGATGTGCGCTCTTTCTTCCTTAAGGTCAGCATCTTCTTCATAGGCTTCAGTCCACTCTTGTATGCTGATTATCTTCTCTTGGTCCTCTATGAGAGCTACCATCTCTCCTCTGTCCGCTGGGTCTTCTTCTCCCGGCTCCATGGCCGCCGCTCGACTCAAGTAGTCCGCCACTCGATTCTTGTCTCCAGGGATGTACTCCACATCGTATCTGAATTCCAACAGTTTTAAGGACATCTTCGATATCCGGGGTGTGGCGCTGGCGTGCCCGCTCGATGTTAATACCTTCACTAACGGCTTGTGGTCCGTCTTGAGCAGAAATCGGGTACCCCATAGGAACTGCCGGAACCTCGTCATGGCCCACACTACCGCTAACATCTCCTTCTCGATGACGCTGTACTTGCCTTCTGTCTCCGTCAGTGCTCTGGAGGCGAAGCTGATTGTCTCCATGTCCCCTCTTCCTCGGTCTTGCATGAGTACAGCGCCTAACCCCTTGTCGCTGGCATCGGTGATGAGTATGGTGGCGCCTTGTGGGTCGTACCCCTTGAGTGGTATGGCTTCCAGGATTCCCTTTTTGATGACTTCAAATTCCGCTTGGGCTTCCGGTGTCCACTGAAACACCGTGCTCTCTCTGGTCAGCATCCTCATGTTGTAGGTCTTGGATGCGAAATGTACCACGAACTTGCTATAGTACTCCGCCATCCCCAGGAACGACCTGACTTCCTCCTTGTTCTTGGGGGGCGGTGCTTCAGCGATGGCTTTCACGTTCTCCGTCTTGGGTGTGATCCCCTGTCGCCCTATTTCATGGCCTAAGTAGGTTACCGATTGCAGTCCCAACCGACATTTCGACCATTCTGCCGTGAGACCTTTGGCTTCCAGTGTTTGTAGTACTTTTTCTAGTTTCCGGTCATGATCTCTCCTATCTCTCCCCATCACTAGGATATCGTCCTGGAAGTACTGTACGTCTTTGCAGTCTCTGAACAATTGGTGCATCATCTTCTGAAAGACGGCTGCCGCCGAGGCTAGTCCGAACGGCATGCGACAAAATCTGTAGCACCCAAACGGGGTGATGAACGATGTCAGGCTTTTGCTGTCCGGGTGTAGAGCTACCTGGTGGTAAGCTGATGTAAGGTCAATGGTGGAGTACCACTGAACTCCTCTGGTTTTTGCCAACATCTCCTCTATCTTGGGAAGGGGAAATTTCTCCACCACTATGTTTTTATTGAGTTCTCTCAAGTCCACACAGAGCCTGACCTTCCCGTTGGGTTTCATCACGACCACCAAGGGCGCCAGCCATTCGGCGCAGGTAATGGGTTCTATGATGCCCTTCTTCTCCAGATCTTGGAGTTCTGTCTGGACGGCATCCCTTACTGCAATGGGCACATTCCTCACTTTATGTGCTACTGGTGTGGCTCCTTCCTTAAGCACTATTTTATGTTGAAATTTCTCCATTTTCCCTACAGTGCCCCCAAACACTTTTGGGTAGTTCTTCTTCCATCTGTTCATGTCCGGCCATTCCTCCTGTTCTGTGAGCAGAATTTGTTCCTTCCCTCCTGGGTCGAGTTTTATGCCTAGGTCGCCCTGGTCTAACCATCCTAGGACGGAGGGTCCTTTCTCGGCCACATATAGTTTGCACCACGCTGATCGGCCTCTGAACTCGAACAGTAGACGTCGGAAGCCTAGCATGGGAATGCGATCCCCATTATAGGTAACTGGTCGTATGTCTAGTTTCTCCAGATCAGGGCCCAACTTGGTTTGGAACTTTTCTTCCCACACTGCTCTCTGTATAATGGTGAATGGGGATCCGGTGTCTGCCACTACTGAAATGGTGATGCCGCCCATGGACATCTCTAGGACTGGTTTGGTTGATCTCTTGTCGTCTACGCTCAATACCTGATCGTATATAAATAAGACGGTGACCACTTCTTCCTCTGTGGCTTCCTCCAGGTCTTCTTCGCTTTGGTCAACATATTTCACCACTCCTTTCTGTTGTTTCTTCCGACACACCTTCTCGTAGTGACCTATGATACCGCAGTGCAGGCATTTGGCTCGGAATGCCGGGCAACGTCTGTCGTGGGCTTCGTGGGACCAACTTCCACACCTGTAGCACGGTTTCTTGTTCTCACTGTTCGCTTGTTTCCCTTGCCATCTGCTAGTCCCTTTGGCTATGGGTTGTTTGTTTTTCTGGTCCTTGCGGTGATCTTCCTCCTGTATCCTGTTCACCATGGTTGGGGTGACCGCCTCTTTTTTGGTAGCATTAGCGCACCTCTTCACGAGTTCTGCCCTCTTCACTATGACCAGTACTTCTTTGAGTGTGGTGTCCCCACTCGCCCACAGCTTGTCTTGTACGTTTGCACTAGTGGTGTGCATGACCACCTGGTCTTTTATGAATTCGTCTTCCCACAGTGCGTACTTACACTGGGCTGCTAGCTTTCTCAACGCTGCTACATACTCTTCGATGGTTTCCCCCACCTTTTGTTTCCTTTGCTGGAAGTTATATCTATCCACTGAAACACAAATGGTGGGGCGGTATCGCTCATCTAGGTCCTCCACTGCATGCGCATACACATCGTCGTCTGTGTCTTCTCTCTTCTTTGGTACTAGACTCTTGTATATTCTCAGTCCTTCTGGGCCCAGATTTAGTAGCAGTATGCGTTTTTTTCTCTGAGGAGTGAATTTCTCTTCATTTTCGTCCTCCAGGACCCCTATGAAATTGTCTATATATTCCTTCCAGTCCTCCCATTTCATCAGTGGGTCTCCGGGTTTCGGTAGGAATTGCACGGGTGCAATCGCATACCCTGCCGGGGTACTCATCTTCACTTCCTTGGCGTTCGTTCCGTCGGTGGCTTTGCTCGGGGGGCTGCCTGGGGTGTTGTTGTTGTTCCCTGTGTGCTTGATTCTCTGGGGGCTCTTGTTACTAGACCCCACTTCCTCCTCTTTGGTAGCCAGCGCAGCGCTCCCTGTACGTGGTTATGTGTGAAGGTGGCACGTGTGCTCTTGGCCGTTTGTGGATAGCGTCGTCCCTGTGGCCTATATGCAGCTCGTGTGCTGTACTGTGGCACTGCCACGCTCCTCGGTTGCTCCGTACCTCGGATCGTCCAACGTGGTTGACTAGGACGTTTTCCGTGACTCCACCGCTCCAGGCAGGCCTGTCTGGTGTTCCGTTTTGGGCCTGGTGACCTGCTTGCGTGTCTTCCTTCGCCTCGTGGGGGCCACGTGGGGTGTTGCCCTCTCCTGTGCTCCCGCGTCGGTCTGGTCTCTGTCCCGACCTCGTCGCCACTGTAATGTCGCTCAGTAATCACTCGAGGCATGTTGTAGATTTACCGCTATATTTATTTAGCATACAATTGTAATTGTACCGAGGAGCGCCGGCCGGCACTCTGCTCTCTGGGATGCTCGGCGCGCTAATGCCTGCGCGCGCACCCCGGCGCCAACATGGCCGCCTGCGTCACGTCAACGTGACGTGACAACAACTAGACCGCTACAGCTACGAGTCAGTCGAGGAGCAGATTTTCTAGCCAGTGGAATAGGTTTCTGTGGCAGAAAAATAGCAAATTACATCGTGCAAAATCTCCATTTTGCCCCATTTATGAACCTTTTATTGTTCTTACAATGTATAAAAATCATCTTAATAAAAATACAAATTAGTACAATTAAATAATTGAGATATCCTTTGAAAAGAGCATTGTTCATGTACCTTTATATCATAAAATCAGACTTTGTATGAGAAACGCCTTCATCTGTTGCACTCTCCTTCATAGCATTCAGCCCCCATCTCCCTCTAGGAAACTGAACAAAATGCCACCGCGCCATCTAAATGCAACCCCAACCTTCTGGGGGATGCATCACTGCCCTGCTGAGTATTGCAACAATACATAAACACAGCACTAATCCAAACGACAAGTAAAACAGCACAGTGATCCTGGGAAGTGAGGACGGTTCATCAGCTAGCGTCAGAGATCTATGGTACACTTGAGGGGTTGGCTTTCAAGCACTAACAGGATCAGAGAATTCAACTCAATTACTACTAGCAAACTTCTCATCATATGCACTGACCCAAAGGAGAGGCTTAGGGGGTGGTGTAGCACTTATCCGTTCCACAAACCTTCATACCTTCTCTTTGTGTGAATCACTAACCTTTGAACGTGGCAACCAACAACATTCTACAATAACGCACAGACCAACCCATTTCTAATGGGCTTCAAGAACTTTTCATTAAGAGACTAGCCATAATGTTGACTTTCCACTATTAATGTCTTGCACTAAATTACCTAAACTTACAAGCTGATAAACATTTGAGTCCACATGTTCCAAGCTTTATTGAAAACTTAAACGCCATTTTGTTCCATTGGATGGTCAATAGTCAAAGTCAGAACAACTTCAGTTTGGACTTGAAACAACAATACATCTATTACCACCATACAAATGAACCAGATTGAACCAAGCATACAACAGCCTTTTAAAATTGGACCTCCACCATAATGCATATAACAATACACTACATCTAACAAACAGCAATAGGAGGAGGTCCTGGCTTAGAAAATGCCACCTTTGTTGAAACTGGTCTTCCACCCCCATTTCGGAAATAAAGATGCTACTATTCAAACAAAAACAATAACACCACAAATTCGATCAAACTATTATTTGTAAATCTCAATGCATATCTCTTTTATCGGATCATCTATCTCATCGTGTAACCTACAAATAATGTGAAGATACATAGTCCCTCATCTAGTCAAAACTAATCGCCATCATATGAAGCACAATAAAAGAACAGATGCCTTACAATGATCAAAATAGGAAAACAGAACAGTCACAGGATCCCAGGAAAAGTGTGAGCATTTTCAGCCTTATGGGCGGAGTAGAATTTTGTCAGCAGTGACGCTGCCATACTAAGTGGCGACCAAAGCCTTGACCTATTTTTTTGGAATTGCCGATCCCACAATATGCATATAATCAGAGACTTCAATGCAACCACCAGCACCAGACTAACACAATGTGCACACATTCCATTCAATCGGGGAAGAAACCTCACACTCTTTTGTCAAACACTTAGCCCCTCACAGATCATCATGAATTACTCTCATATCTGACCAAATGATCACCAAACTAATCAAAATCTCTTTTCAAGAAGCTAAAATTCCAGCTCCTCTAAAAAAGCCTGGGTAATTGTCCTCCTTAAACTATCTTCATTCAGCCATTAATTTTCACTCCTTCATCTCATGTCAAACCTTCCATTCGTCGTCACAGTCTTAAATGTAGGAGTCCGGTCTCCGCCTGGATACTGGAATCATGATTGCCCTTCAAAGTATAATGAACAGTCTGATTACCTATGAAGAGGAGTCATCCTCAACTAGTGAGTCTGGTACCCAGTCTTTATCAATTGACTTTCAGTATGCATTGTATTTTAAAATTCTCTCTCTCCCTTTAGGTCAGTCCCTGCTGCTGGTTTCCAGAGTAGACTTACTGGTGCCTATGATCATTCTAGAATAGTCTCAGCCTTGCCTGATACCAGTTAGGGGCCTCAGCAGCATTAGGAGCAAGGCACCTCGGCGATTCTGTGTCTCATGTTCATTGCTGCTCACGTTTCCTGCTGCTGTGGATTCATAGAAAAGGATCCAATTTCATTGTAGTAGTGATTGTTAAATATTTGTGCTGCACAACACGTACCAGTAACCAGGCGTCAAGCTTATAGATGCAGCACACCATAAACAAGCACTGATAAATATCAGTAAACATTCAGGAAACAGGCAAGAAGATAAACAAGCAATTGCAATGCAATAGGTCTCGCATTTACGTGCGTTTGAGCTATTGGCATTGTAAATGACAATGCCTTTTATTTAGGTTTTGGTTTTTAAAACATAAATAAAAGGCATTGTCATTTACAATGGCAATAGCTCAAACTCGTGTAAATGCGAGACCTATTGCATTGCAAATGCTTGTTTTGCTTATTGTCCTACTGTAAAAGTGTGAATAACTTTATGAAAATCAGCCTTTGCCTGGTGTGAACAGGAAGAGTTCATTTGGAAGTGCTGGGCTTCCTACACTCTCTACAGGAACGAAAGCAAGCCCAGGTGCCATTGCCTTTGCTGGACCTCATGACTTAAGAGCTTCCTGAGTTCTATGGTGTAGAGCCTTGCCACCGGAGGATGACACTAGTTCGAATAAAATACGACAAAGAAAAAGACACAATGGCACGCTGCACATCGTAAGTTGGGCTGGTCCAACACTTTGACCCTGGCCACCCCCCTGTGGGCGTCGGAGAGACTGGGCAGCCTGGGACACACAAAGGGGTTCCGTAGCTGGGACCTTATCGGGATCTCCCAGGTGAGAGACCTGTGGGGGCCCGAGGGGATCCGATCTTTTGCCTACTTGCAGGAAACGTACGACCTAGCGCCCACAGAGTATTTCAGATACCTGCAGATTAGACACTCCCTCCAAGCCAACATTTCACCGGGGACTAGGCCCCCGCAGGCCTCCCCACTCGAAGATCGGCTGCTTGAGGGACACATGCCGGAGCATGCCATCTCGCTCACGTACAAAAAACTGATAAATAACCCCCCTGATCCTCTCGGATCCCTAAAGGAGAAGTGGGTGGCTGATGGACTTGAGATTGACGATGAGGAGTGGGTGACCGCTCTGCCGTCCCCACGGGAGGTGGCGATATCGGCTAGACTCAGACTCGTACAGCTTAAGATATTGCACAGAGTATACATTTCCTGCACAAGACTTCAGGCGATGGGGGGAGGGGGGGGGACTCTGCCGGCGGGGTTGTGGGGAGACTGGCTCCTTTTTCCATATTTTGTGGGAATGCCCAGGGGTGCAAAGGTACTGGAGGCGAGTTGTGTCCTGCATGAGGGAGGTGTGGGAGGTTGACCTTCGCACAGAGGCTAAGCGATGTATACTGAACATCTGGGAACCCACGGACCTATCTGCACGGGGGAGACTCTGGGTTACGCTTGGGCAAATGGTGGCGAAACGAAATATAGCCCGTCTATGGGGTGCACCGACGCTGCCGAAATTGGGGGACTGGCAAAAAGACATGGATTGGTGCATGTTGCAGGAGAAGACTATATCCACGGCACGAGGGTGCCCCAGAAAGTGGGGGGAGGTGTGGTCGCGTTGGAATGAATACAGAGGTGATATATGCGAGCCTCCGCTGGCCCGCCTATCCGGCCTGGAGATTATGGACTGAATCTAGCCTGCACTCAGAACTAGTGTGAATGCATCTTGACCTGCACTGTCGCCGTATGCCGCCGAGATGGCAGCAACTCTACTGATTTGATGATACTGTCTTTTGTGACCTTGTTTTTCTTGCAAAATAAAAAAGAGTTTAAAAAAAAAAAAAAAAAGATACCCAAAGTCACCATAAACATGAGCGAAAGAGCATCAGCCACCAAAACAAAAATGCCCAGAAAAGAAAGATTGCAGAAAAAGCATATGGAGAAAAATGTTTCGGCTGTTGAAAACTTCACATTGCCCGAGTGTAGGACTAAAAGGCTATGTAACATAAGCATTTGCAGTGCAATCGGTCTCGCAATTATGCAAATTTGAGTTATTGGCATTGTAAATGACAATGCCTTTTATTTATGTTTTGGTTTTTAAAACAGAAATAAAAGGCATTGTCATTTACAATGCCAATAACTTAAACACGCGTAAATGCGAGACCTATTGCATTGTAAATGCTTGTTTCTGTTCTTTCCATTTCCCTTTCTAAGACGCGCCCGTAATGCCTCGCGACGATATGTGTTTGAGATGAGTTGATGCCACCGCTATTATTTGTTTACCTTGCTTAGGTACGTGTCACAGTTGAACATGATTTCAGTGAATGATGCACAATTACATGACCTGTACGGTACTTTCGCAAGACAGCAGGCCCGGTATGTGCATTGTTGAAAATAAGGATACATTTTCATGAACTTATTTCATGAGACCTTCACTGATGACGTCACTGTGGAAACATTGTCTTGATTACCGTTGAGCCAATCAGAGCGTCGACACATGCGCACCTTTAAACAAGGGTTGCAGTCAAGAAGTTGTCTGTGGGCATGATTTTGCCATTTCAAAAGTTTGGCGCGCACGGAACTCGGTTTACTTTGTGTAACTTCTGGACACTGTGGTTGTAGAACTTGTACTAATGAACACAGGTGAGTCGATGTAAAGGTTTGCATGCCAGCGAATACGGGATTGATGAAAGCCGGGCTGGTAGCTTCTGGTTTTATTTTTGATAAAACCTTTTTAATTTTGTTGTTGAGACATGGGCTGGGAGATGGATGCCCTGTACTGTTATTGTGTTCTATGCTCCGCCCCTTGTACAGTGTATCAACTGGGAAAATCTTATTTATTGCCTGATGAATCGTACGCGTATCCATAATGTGCCCCTGTCAGAAAATAGTGGTGTTTGGAATTAACCTTGATGGGTTCTCCCATGTTTGCGGGCGAGTGGTGAGAGGATAGACAAGCTGTCGGCATTGCAAGAAAGAACAAGCTGTCACCATCACACAAACAGCAGCGTGTTTATTTTTGCATCGCGCTTTCACTTTAAATGAAAGTGCGATGCACAAATGAACACGCTGCTGCCTCGGCGGAAAAGCACCCAGAGTCTGCCGGGATCCCCCTGTCTTCCTCGTGACCCCCTGCGCATCTGAGCTCCATGCTTGCCCGGAGTAAACGAAGTAAACACAAGCATTAAGTAATAAAAGGAAACATGATCCATCACTCCACGCCTCCATAGATAAGAAATATCATCACAACAGCCATCAAGCAAGCGATCCAGTTGGGAGGGGCTGTCCGAAAAGGAGACAGGGCGGTAAGAAAGAAGCCTCCTTTTGAATCGGAGGCCACTGTTTACTATAAACGATTACGCTGGCCAATGAAAGAATGGGGGGTCGATCACGATAGCCTTCGCAGAGCGAGCAGCGCATGCGTGCTGCAATGCTAGGTGAGAACTAAAAATAAAGGGAGAAGCAGAGAGGGGGTCATCATGACGTTCAAAATCAACAAAAAGACTATTGAGGCAAGTGGGTAGAAAGAAAACAAAGGGAAGAGCGTCATCACATAGGTGCAGGAGGGAGGAAAGATGAAGGAGTCTGTAAGGTAGTAGGCACGATTCTTTAGTGGCCAATCGTGTTTGCTGGTCCGACAGGAATCGTTTTATGCTACACCTAAAACTGCTAAGAATGCTGATAAACCTTTGCTCCTTGTTCCATAATTTCATTCTTGCAATTTCCAGTGGTCTACAAGTTATGTACCTGCTCGATTTCAGAATGATCATTAAAAGTTAGTGCTGAAGTGCTGTTAACTGGAAGGTTGATGAAATCAGAGGAGGTCAGCGAAGTATTTGGAAGTTTGTGCATTGGTTGCTTTAGCCAGGAAAGTTAGGACCTGTAGATTGACATATATCATTATTCCTTCTCTCCAAAGATAATGGTGATGGCCATGTGTTGAACCGGCTGGAGTTCAGGATAGTTTTGCAGGAACCATACCCTTTGTATCCTTTATGGAGCTTATGAATGAAATGCTGCAGATTTGATAGTGGACTGATATTGCACTGCATCAGTGCATTCAAAGATAGTTGAGATTCAAAGAAGGCCCCTGCTGCAGGGGCTAAGCAAACCTAAATGGGAGGGCCAGCAAGTGCTCAGAGGAATCAGTGTGGATCGCAGTTAAAATATTGACCTGTGAAAATATTGTAGCCGCCATTTTGCCCACTACAATACTGTCAAGGTAAGTAGACATGAATTAAGAATATATTACTCCATATATATTCTTACCTTGATGACATAGGGGTCATTGATATAGTGGAAACCATATTTTTGCATGTATTTTGAATGTAATATTATTTGTAATACCCAACACCCAAATGAGGATGCTTTCCACAAAGGACAGGTGTGCATTATTAGGAAGAAGGCAATGTTTGAAACTGATCATCCCGAATTCTGTGTCTTTTTGTAGCAGACTCTTGTGCAAGGGTTGTATGATGACATTTGATTGTCTGGGTTATGTTTACTGTCATCAGTGGAGGTGACCATTGGTCTTTAGGGCTTGTATGTCCTATCATCAGTGAAGATTGCCTTCACCTTTTGGAGTTTCCATGTTTCCATCTCTAGTTTAAGCCTCCTCTGAGCCTCTTCTGTCAGTTGTGTCTTCTCTATTGTATGATTTATTACAGCCTTCTATTTCCCCAGCAGTTTGGAAGGTGGTCATAGATTAGTTTAATTGGCTTGAAAAGGACTCTTCTGAGCACATTCCTGTTGCTCGTATCTTGTAGTAAATTCAGATGACTCTGGTTTTGAACTCATAGTAATAAATCCACGGATATCACTGCCAGTGAGTCCAGACACTTTTCTTTTCCTCTGCGTTTGTTCAATATGGTCCTTCACTAGAGGAGGTTGTGTAAGATGGGCTGAGGTATAAGTGACAGAGTAAGTGAAGATTTGCTTTCCAGGCTAGTCTTGGTGGCATTGTCAACATATTGGAAAGCACGTGTATGGAAGTTCTGAATTGCTGTATTTATCTCTATGGTCAATCAAGTATGGCTGATGTTTATGTTGGTCTGGTTTTGTAGTGAGTGAAATTAAATAGTATCTACAACAATGGTCTCATCAATGGTGTCTCCTGTCTTGTCCATCTTTGTAGTGCAACGTTTAGAGATGATGTGTTCGAGGACTGTCCAAGCAAATGTACACGGTTATAGATATCAGTGATTACTGGTAAATAAATGCATATTAGGACCATACTGGTGACTCTCGGATTGTAAAATAAAATTAACTAAAAGAATGACTAGGTTTTGTTTGCCTATGAAAACCTCCAAGACCTCAGAGAGATGTTACGAAGGCCTTGCAATCTCTAGTACGCATGAAAAGCCCGAAGAGCAGTGCTAAGTAAGTGTTTTGTCCTATTTGCTTCATCTAAGAACAAAGGAAGAATCAGCAAGCCAGAGGCTAGCGGAAGAGCTTCCCGAAGTCCTGAACCTTTCCTTCAGGGTTCTGTGACTGAAACACAGAAGGAGGTGAAAGTAGCTCTAAACCGTGTTCATATTTCGAGAAGTAACATGCAGGACGTTGATTTTTGGTGGTAGAGTCTTACGGGGGAATATGATAGGCAATTGTTAAATAATGATAGATGCATCTACAGTAACTTCTGAAGCGGGGCAGAAAATAACTAAACTTTATTCGGCGCTACTTTAGCCCAAGGCAAAAATTAATTGACGTGAAGAAAACCACATCAATCTGAAGAACTTTCACCATGCTTAAGAATCTGCCAGTACATGAGCTTGCTCTGATAGCTTTATTTATGTTTGGTGTTCTTCACAGTGAGTTGCCTGTGACTGACTCCTGCTTGAAAGAACTTTGGGGCATATTTACAAGCCCCTATTGCCACAGGACCGTCACTTTTTATGATATTCCTGTGGCAATAAACCCTTCGCCTTATTTACAAGGCGGCGTTAAGCCACAAATGTTGCCTTGTAAATAAGGCCCCCTTCCACACTACACTTAGCATGAAAGGTCTGTGCCAGGGATGTTGGGGTGGGTGTTCCACCGCAGCACCCATTGATTTTCACGCTGTCCCCTATTTACAAGGGAGATGTAAATAGGAGGCAGCGCCAAAATTAAGACCAGGGAAAACCTGGTCTTAGGATGGTGAAAAGAGGAGAAATGCTTAAGTTCTCCTCGTTTTTGCTGTTTCTATGTGTGCTTCATTGTGCTGCACACATAGAAACGGCAAATCGCCATGAATGATTGTTCATGTGCAGGAAGGTGTCCCTCCTGCACATGAACAATCATTTAAAAAATGACAATTTACAACTTCTATGTTTGCTGCACAATGCAGCACACATAGGTGTTACAAATCGCCATTCTGGATTGTTTATGTGCAGAAAGGGACACCTTCCTGCACATAAACAATCCTTCCACCATATGCAGACACCCATTGCACTATGGTGCAAAGGTGCCTAAGTTAGTGCTAGGCAGCTAAATTTAGCGCCAGAGCAGGGGGAACCACAGGGGTGTGCCACATTGCTCTGAATAGGGCACATCCCTGCATTTTCAGAATGGCAGAGCGTGATGTTAACAATTTTTGCTTAATACCAAGTATGCCATTCTATTGTAAATATGCACCATTGTTTCTAAAATCTTTCTGGGAGAAACTGTCAGGGAGAATCTTACCACATTCGTCAAAGGCTTCAGCAGAATCTTTTACTGCGGTCTCCTAAAGGTCTATTTTCATGGGAGCTCCAGTGAGGCTGATATTACTATGGTGAATACAATTTGCCTATACAATTACAAAAGCCAATCTGATTGTTCCCCAAGAAGAATTACAAATCAAGCACTAAATATGCCTTTCATCTAAAGTTGAGACAACTTCGTCGTTCGGTTTATTTTCAATCAAACTCAGATTGTGGCCATTCAAATGTATGTACCCCCCCCCCCCCCACACACACACACACACAACCTGTACTGGGACATTTGATCTGGTAAGCAATGAATCGAGGCAAAACATTACTTTATTGGATAATTTGAACTTTTTTGGTTGCAAAGTTTGGTCAGCCCTTTCTGTTTTAGACAAAATTAAGACGTTTTGAATTTCAATCTGTTGTCTAAATTACGGTTTACTTTGCCGATTATCTGTTGGACCCCATTTTTGCAGCTAGAGCCAATATTACAATTCAAACCCCCCTTCCTGTGAAATGGACCGGTCACTGTGCAGTCCCTTTTAAAATTACTTTCTGTGACAGAAGGTACAGAGCTGCTTCTAGGAAAACAGACACAAGTTTAGCTTCTTATAGTCAGACCATCCAGGAAATGCTGGGACACAACGTCTTGGCTGTAGAAGAATGGACATCTGACCCGAGCCCAATTTATTTAATAGATACATTTTCGAAGGCAAAAAAATCTTCTTCACTAATCTATTAACCTAACAAAGAAGGCATTTAAAATTGTAAAAGTAATGCTGGATTATATCCAAGAAGCTGAAACCACTGAACCCTATGAAACACTTTCTAATTTATTTTTAGATGAATTGGGATCATTATGAACTCTTTGGAGGTAGAAGCCATTCCTACAAAGGTCCTCATGGGTTTAACATTTCTGGCCCTGCCTTTCATAGTATTTTGGAGGAATTGCGCTTTTTTCTCGGAATTACAATTGTTTGAAGCTATTTCAGGAAGCCAATCCCTGGCTCACCCTTAAATGTCTGTCCAGCTAGTTAAATGCAAAGAATGGTCTTCACTTTTACTCCAGCTTTCCAAGCAATTTTTAACAACTCATTAAAAACGCGTATGTGCCACAATTGTGGAAACAAACAGTGGTAAAATCACTGCTTAAAAAGCAGTTCTGGATCCTACTAAACTGAAAGGTTTTCAGCCTACTTCGTTATTTCCATTCATTGCCAGAGTGATGGAGAAGCTTGGTTTTTGGCAGGCCTAAAATTTGTTGAGCCAAATAATACTGTTAACCCCTGCTAGATAGGGTTCCTCCCTAGCAGGAGTGCTGATCCGGTGGTGGTGTCAGGCCTGGTCTATCTGTGCAGGCATATGGACGCTGAGGGTCCTGGAGCCTTAGTGCTCGTCGATTTCTCAGTGGCCTTTGAAACTGTGGACCACAATACTCTAGCCAGTAGACTAGAAGAAGCTAGAGTAAAGTCTCAGATTATTAACCTTTTGATCAATCATCAGCAGACAGTGACAGTTTCTCCATTTTTATTTCACTTTAAAATCATCTCCTGAGTGTAAGTGCCCAGGGAGTCATCTTGTCCTCATTGCTTTTTAATAGCTATATGAGACACCTTGCTTAACTACTCCAGCAGATGGGGACTAAGACGCTGATTTAATTTTTGGTGGAGAAAGAACTTAGTCGTGTCGGAGACACCTCCCTGCCAACACAGTGGGACGCCTATTTACATGTGGGTGGACTGTAGGTTTGGCTACTGCGGTGACTTCTTCGTCACTGCCGTAGCAAAATTTCTCTGATGGCCCGATGGAGTAAGTGCCATCAGACAATTGGCAGAGAATTGGCTATATGTCCGTCTGGCCAATTATGATGGGCGGACATATAGCTGTTTTTTACTGTTCGTCACCGCCAGGCAATCCCTGACGGTAAGGGACAATGAAAAACTAAAAATGTCCCCATATGCCATTCGGGAAGATTTCCATAGTGAAGGGTGCATTATCTTTTTTCTTTAAAAAAAAATCATGCTTGGCAGTCATTTCTAAATTCAGCAGGCGGCATCTCCATTGATGCGATAGAGTAATTTACTCTGCTGCCTAAAGAAGTAACGGGCCTTCCGCCTAAATTTGAATCAGTCCCTAAATACTACATGTATAACGATAATACTCAGGACTTCTTCAGTCTTTCTCCATCTTTGGGGTCAGCCTCTCACCAAAGTCCATGCTGTCTGATAGTCTGTAGACTGTTTGTTGGTGGATTTAGAACAATTACCTCAAACTGATCCTGATATAACTGAAAAGTGTCTAAGTACCCAAGAATTAAATTTATCAGCTCTCTTTGGCCAGTAACTCCTAGTCTTTCTCCTTCACCAGCTGCCGATGTCTGAAACTTGGCCATATACTTATTAGATATTATTTATTTATATTAGTTTTATAGTGGTCTTTGTCTACAGGTTCAGTTTTTGAATTCTGCTTTTTGGTTTCTTCATCATCCAGCACATGTTGCGGGATTATGATCTATGACTGCTCAGCTATCCAAAGCAGGCCCAACTGATAACCTCCTTTCCCCCACCCACCTCCCTTCCATTTTTCCCCACTACCCCGCTCGGTTGTCACACACTTGTCCATGATCCCACACACCCCATCCCCCACTGACAACACCAATGCTCCCCCAGCTCTTCACCAATCCAGCAACACCACCTCCCACTCATGTAAGCCCCCCACTCCTGCAGCCCCATCAACTGGACCAACTCATCCTCCACCCCTCCTCTACCAACCACTACCAAGCATCCGACAACGATCATCACTAATGCCAGCTTCCCCAACCACTCTGCTATTCTTCTTTATTCCTATACCTCCCCAACCAAGAACTTCCTATAAACCTCTTCACTGACTCTAAGCTCGACAGTATACAGTTTGAACTACAGTTGATTTGAGCTGACATTCTCTCACTAGTTCGTACCACCTCCAAACTTGAGCATAAATGGTCCTCACACCTAACACTCTACCAGACCAACAATCTCTAATCTACAACTACCACTCTGACAATATCCCTGCTTACAGAGAGATCTCACTCCCTCCCTGAAGATCTACACACAACTTTAACCACTCCTCCTAATCAGACAGCTTTCAACTGTTTATATACTCTCCCTTCTTGACTCTTACAACCCTGCTCCTACCATCCACAATCTTCCAGCCACACAAATTGAAACTATTAATACCCACCCTATCAGGACATCCTACCCCAGCACCAGGTTTATTAATAAAACAAACTTCACACAAGTTTCCATCTCACATACATCCCCGATCACCTCCAAAACCACCCTTAAATGCGCGCTACTAACCTGCCGGCCAGCTGTGAAACACGGGGCCGACAAAGCTGATCTTATACTCAGTTTGGACCTAGACATCCTCATGCTCAGTGAAACATGGTTGAATGAATCCTCTACTCCTATCCTAGACACCCAAGTCCCCTCCAGTCATGACATCATTAGACTAGACCACTTAGGATGCTCGGAAGGTGGCCTAGCCTGTATATTCAGATCCTCACTCTCTATGAAAAAGGTAAACACTACATCTCTGCCCTCTTGTAAATACCACAGGATAGACATCACCACTACTAACAATTCAGAGTACTCTCTCCACACATTTTATCACCTGCCACACATTCATTGAACAGATCATGGAGATTATCACTGCTACTAACAAAGAGCACAACAACCACATTCTCCTTGGCGATTTTAACATCCACTGGAACAATTCCAATGTCCCTCTTGTGAACAGTTTTAAATCTTTCCTCCAGGACCTCAACCTTATCCAAGCCTGCAATAGCCTGACCCATAACAAAGGAGCCTCCCTAGACTTAATCACTGCTAAAGACAACACCATACAAATTTAACCCGTTCTCCCATGCGATTGGACTGACAACCACTGTCACATTCTTCCTCAAAAAAAGGCTATCATTTCAGTGGGCCAACCAACGAAAGCCAAACACCGGGTCTGAGACAACTGCAACATTAAATTGAACATTAAATTAAATTCCACGCTTGTAAAGCACAAACTTATCACCCCTAGGGGTACCCAGGTGCTGGGGGGCCGTCGGGGAAACGAAGGGGGAGATTTACAAAAAATGCATGCAGCGCAACCCCCCACAATCGCACATTGCGTTGCGCGACATAGAGGGAGCAGGACAGCGCCTTATCTTCAAAGATATGGCTCTCTCCTCCCCTTTCCCTTGCACCGGCACCGTAGTGCTAGGGTGTGTGCATGAGTGTAGCATAGGTTTTGTACAGGAGAAGGGTACCCTTTCTGTACAAAATTCTATGCCTAAACATGAGTGAAAGCTTTTTGCACTTTGTATGCGTGCTGCACAGCGCAGCACGCATGCAAAGTCGGAAAAGGAAGGAGAAATTAAAGCATTTCTCCTTCCTTGCGCCTAGTTGAAAAGGGTGCAGTTTTCTCACGCTAAATCCAATCTACTGTGTTTAGTAAATTGGGTTTAGCGAGAGCCCCCATGGCACAAAGTAATGCAAAGCAGCGCAATGAACTGCTCCGCATTACTTTTACGTTATTTCCAAGTAAATTAGAAAAAATGATTTTGCACCGTTTTGCATCACTTTTATGATGCAAACACAGCGCAAAAGCTTAGTAAATCTCCCCCTAAGTGAGCTATTGCACAGTGTCGCATGATGCTGAGCTGAGCTGCCGCCAGCACCGGGTATCGAACCGTGAGCCCTGTGCTCCGGAGTCAGCCACTCTGGTCGGTGTGCCACACCTCTCCCTTGACTCACCCACTATTAACGACTATCAGTAATGACATCCTGCTCCCACCCTCCTCTATGAATAACATCCAGGAACTCATTGATCATTATTTCAACTCCATTACCAGAATCATGGATACCCTGGCCCCCAAACAACTTAAAAGAACCCCATCTAAAAGATCTAACCCCTGGTCTAACTCTAACCTAAACGAAGAATGCCAGCCCCTCAAACTTGCAGAAAGAGTATGGAGACATTCCCCCTCCCTGGCCAACCTCAAACTCCAACATCAAAAATCAAATCAAGACTTCTTAATGTTCCTAACCTGATAACCTCAAAAGTGGGCAGCTTACCCCTATCTTAAAAGAACCCAACTCTGACGAATCTGACCCCAACAATTACCGCCCTATCTCAAACCTCCCTACTCTGGCCAAACTTCTGGAAAAAATGTGTACACTTACAGTTTCACAGTAACATCAAGCAATTCCAACTCCTCGACCTCTGCCATATTGGCTTCCGATCGGGTCATGGCACCGAAACTGCAATGGTTCACATTGTCAACGACGCCCTATGCTCGTTCGACCAGAATGAATCATGCCTCCTAATCCTATTGGATCTATCTGCAGCTTTTGATTCTATCAACCATGCCACCCTTCTGAACCTTCTTGAACACTAAATGGGCCTCTCCGGCTCCATGCTTAAATGGATCTTCTTCTTTCTACATAAAAGGTCTCAACACATCCTAATCAACCACACTCTTTATGACTAGACTAGTCTCTACTGTCACTAGGCGTACCCCAAGGCTCTATTCTCTCCCCAACATTGTTTAACTGAGATATGGAGCCCCTAACAGAAATCCTTAAACTCTCCCACTCTTATACCACATGTATGCTGATGATACCCAACCCCACATGAAAATCACCTCCCCCAATGACATTGATATCCTCGAAAACATCCTGACGAAAACACAACAGTGACTGACCCATAACCATCTTAAACTCAATGCCCTTAAAAGTGAATTCCTACTCTTCGCACCACCCACCACCACCAACTCCAACAGTAAAGACTGGCTCCCCGTTCTCATTGCCCTGAATACTGCCTCACAGATCATTGACTCTGCCAAATCCCTAGGTATAACCTTGGACAAAGACCTCCATGCAAAAACACATCAGCTGCATCACTAGAGGAGCTACTATCAGTTAAACATTCTTAGGAAGATGAAACATTTCCTTCCTGCTGCTGACCTCACAATGTCAGTTTAAGTTCTTGTACTATCCAAATGAGATTACGACAGTACTCCCCTAGCGTGCCTCCCATAAACCTCAGTTAATCCATTAGAGGCTGCACTTAATGCAGCAGCTTGGCTCATCACTGGTTGAAAAAAAAGTTATCACATCAACCGACCTTCAATCACTGGAATGGCTACCCTTCGAGGCTAGAATTGATTTCAAAATTGCTTCTATGACCTACTGTCCTGTATTTCCTATAAACCTATATAGGATCTGCACATTTAGACAACATTCACTGTAGGATAGGTGTCCAGACTGATTCTAGACACCCCCACCGAGTCTGTTAGCCTGTATATCAGCTAGCTCACAGTGCCACTAGAAATCGGTCTTACCAAGGAGAGAATAGTTCTTGGCAACTATCGAACATGCCAGCCCTGATGCCTCAGGATCGTGGAAATAGTGCAATACTTTTCGCTCAGTCACTTTGTGAGAAAGTGCCCTCTTTCTGCATAGGTGCCCCCACTTTTTTCTGAACTGCTCATGTGCTTTGAGTGAGTGTGCCCCGGGCTCCTGCCAATCAGGTACCCAGGGCCTATGTTCTATCCCTAAAACTACATTGAAAAAAAAACTAATTGGCATCTCTGGCCACAGGTCAGCCCGTGGTAAATGGTACCACAAGTACCCAGGGCACTGTGATCAAGGACGACCTCTAAGGGGTGCAGCACTTATTGTGCCATCCTAAGAGGCCCTTTACCTGTACACACACACATTGCCTTTGCAGGCTGCGTGTCTTGGTGCAGAACAAAGTGAAGAGTCGACATGGCACATATCCCTGTGTGCCATGCCTACAACCCACTGCCTTGGCATAGATCAGTCACCCCTAGAGCTGGGTGCACTATACCAGTGGTGAGGGTACAGGTGTATGAGCCCTGGACCCCTACAGTGTCTAAGTCCATTCTTAGACATTGTAAGTGCAGTGCTGCCATTAAGAGTATATGGTGCTGGGAGTTTGTCATTACGAACTCCACAGCACCATAATGGCTACACTGAAAACTGAGAAGTTTGGCATCAAACTTCTCAGCACAATAAACCCACACTGATGCCAGTGTGGGATTCAATGACAAATGCACACAGAGGGCATCTTAGAGATGCCCCCTGAAAAACGACCTACCACTAGTGTCCAGAATGCGTGGCTGCTTTCAGCTGCCAAATATAAACAAAATGGATATACAAGTAGATGTTAAAACCCACCCAAGGTTTGGATCATGTGGTATAAGTACTTGTGGTATCACAGGTCAAAAACTACTAATATTGTCCCTAGAGAGAAAAATGACAAAACCTTTTAGATGAAATTACAAGTTGCTGCGATGTGTAACAATAATTACTCAATGATAAATAATGTACTCAAGTTTCAATTATTTATTTAAAACCCTTATAAAAACACAAACAAAAACCAGATTGTCTCGAAATCCTACAAGAGCAGTTTTATAAAGTGCAAATTCGTATAGTCACCGCTATCTTTCAAAACTGATTTTCTTAACAAATTGGTATCATTTTTTTATACTCACTTCATTATTTCGAACACCAAATAAAAAATACAGATATAAAAAATATCACTTTAAATACATAGAAATTGTCGACGCGGCTTTTTGGCAAAAAGTTTCTTCGCCTTCTTCAGGACAGAAATTATTTCATTTTATCTACATGACAATAAGAAACATTTAATTGCAAAACCATGAGTTCATACAGACATTTTGTATTAGCAACATAATCCTTGAAACAGCAACATTAACTATATTTTAACTCCACATTTATTTTGACTATTCAAACAATCCACCTACAATTGCAGATATACAGAATCCCTCCTAACCCATATTCATAAAAGTTGATTTTTACAAAAAGTCTTTAGACAAAGTTCATCAGAAAAACTTTTTTGTGCATATATCACATGATCCTTTTAGTTATCAATCCATTTGTTTACCCATTGAAAACCTACAGATAGAGTAACTGAAATGATAATTAACTTACCGAATAAAATTATTATATTGAGACCCAAAAGAAGTCGTCTCTTGCTTAAAATGTCAAAAACCACTGATGGAAAAAAACTACGTTCTTCTCCTGTGGTCCACTAATCATGGGAATCTACCAAAAGATAGAGAGCTATTACATTGTTGCCAAGATACTGACATACTTTAGCAGGATCTGAAAGATCTTTTTAAATCACCCACCTATGTGATCATCTATAGAATTTACACGACACGCACTTTAACATCGTTGATTGATTTTTCACGATATATAGTTAATCCGAATCGTTGAGGTAGAGTGTAGAGAATATCTGCAAGAGTATATATACTGTATTTCCAAAGCATTGCATTTTCGGTAACAATACTGTAATCAAAACAAAGTGAATATACAATTGAAATCCAAACTGTGTTACAACTGCATTACTACCGTGAAGTATTTATTGCTTACCTGTGCCAGGCTTGCTTGATTCTAGAAAATAAAATAACTAAAAGAATATTTTTATACAAAAACAATTGGTCTGAAGTTCAGTCTTTGAGTGTGTGAAGTCATTTGCTGACTGAGTGTGTACAACAAATGCTTAAAACTGTCCTCTGATAAAACCTTACTGCTCGACCACACTACCACAAATAGAGAGTGAGGTGCTATCTACTTTACCTCTACCTACTTTTTGGGTTCCACTGGATTCTGTGAAGACTATACTTTTTTTTGGTATAGTATATACAGAGCCAGCTTCCTACATTGGTGGATCAGCGGTGGGATATACAACTTTGCATTTGTTGGACTATACTTGGTTACCACCTGATCACACAACAGAACTCTTGTCTTTAGAATTCAGAATTGGTTAAGTCCCTTTAGAAAAATAAAAAGTCACTTTAGCTATGGATAAGAGGGGTTAGAATTGTTTTAACTATGTCTCTTAACAAGAACCCAGCTGTTAGTGAAGATAACCATAATGACATAGAGGACAAGGTTGAGGAGCTTGACCTCACCCCTTACCTTCACTTGTCTTTCAAGGAGGTAAGGTGTCTATGTAAAATTAAAAATATAACCATGGGTTCCCATCCCACCAAACAAAAACACCAGTGTTGGCTGGGAATGCTAAGGACCACCCATCTGAAAACGGCGAAGACCACGCAGATGAGGAAGAACATGGAGGGGATAAGGATGCATTCTAAACCCCCTCCCCCACTTCATACGGAGGGAAGGGCCCCAGTGGCCCTGATTCCAAAAATCAACTCGTCACTACCTAGATTTCACACAGGTGGGTCAAGCACTGCTGAGGACATTGAGAACCGCCTCAATGAGGAGGACAGCCTTTTAGCAAAGTTGACCAAAAGACTGGATCTAGAGACCAGGTTGCTGGCTCTAGAGAGAGAGGGCAGAGATGGGCCTAGCATCCATCAATGGTGGCAGCAATTTGCTTATTAAGGATAAAGAGCAATCTTATGATCCTAAAAACCCCAAAGGGATTGTCCCTAGATATGAAGAGAGTTATGATATCACAAAATGGTTCACAGCCTTTGAGAGGGCTTGTGAAATGAGAAAAGTTAAGAAGTCACACTGGGGGGCACTCCTTTGGGAATTGTTCTCTGGTAACTGCAGAGATAGACTCCTGACCCTTTCTGGGGCAGATGCTGGGTCTTATGACCTCGTGAAGAGAGCTCTGATTGAGGGATTTGAACTCACAACTGAGGAATATAGAATTAGATTCAGGGGGGCTCACAAAACCCAAAACCAATCCTGGATTGACTTCATAGACTACTCAGTTAAAACACTAGATGGTTGGTTAACTGGACACAATGTGCATGATTTCAATGGACTTTAATGAAAGCACATATTTTAAGTAATTGCACAAATAAAACGTTACATCAGCATTTGGTAGACCTAGGTCTAATTTCTCCACATGAATTGGGAAAGAAGGCAGACCATTGGGTCAAGACAAGGGTGACAAAAACAACCACTGGGGTGACCAAAAGGAAGGGGTTACAAAACCTCCCCAGGAGAAAGGTGGTGAGAGTCCCCAAGATAAAAAGAGTGAATAATCAAAAGGGCCCCAAAAACCTGCACGGGGTGCATGGGTCTCACAACTCTTCCCAATCTACTAACAAGTACAGGGGAAAGAACTTTGATCCTTTAAAGGCCTAGTGTAAAAACGGTAGAAAGTTGGGACACTTAACTAGAGATGCTATGTGCCCTAAGAAGAAGCCCCCTAGTCCTAGCACAGCTACTCCTGGTGTAGCCAGTCTCCAGATGGGATCAACAGTGTGCCAAGAGCAAATCAGGTTGCACACTGAAGCAGTTCTAGTTTCAGAAGGGGAGGTTGAGTTTGCCACTTTAGCTGTGTGGCCACCCAACTTAAAGAAATATTTGAAATACCCTTGGATTATTGGAACGAGGATAGAAGATCTGAGGGATACAGGTGCCATTGTGCACATGGCCAGGTCTAAACTGGGGTGGCATGGTGAGCAAAAGAATGATGGATTTAACCCAGATCTCTTGACTGGGGTGAATGTTTTGATTTGTTCTGCATTCCGTCCATCAATTGTGTGTCTTTTGCTTCCTCGCCCTAAGTGTGCTGGGTATGCCCAGACGTGGGTCCCGGGCTCACTGTGCCACTGGAATCAAGGTATCCTGGTTGATGAGAGGTAAAACCCTGAAACTGGTCCTAGGATGCTTGTTTCCGGTCCAGGGAGGACCTGGCTTGGCAGTTCGGTCTGGCCTGTTTCCATGAGGCACAGAGTCAAGACTAATTTGCATATGGCCAGGTCTAAACTGGGGTGGCATGGTGAGCAAAAGAATGATGGATTTAACCCAGATCTCTTGACTGGGGGTGAATGTTTTGATTTGTTCTGCATTTCATCCATCAATTGTGTGTCTTTTGTTTCCTCACCCTAAGTGCGCCGGTTATGCCCAGACGTGGGTCCCGGGCTCACTGTGCTACTGGAATCAAGCTATCCTGGCTGATGAGAGGTAAAACCCCGAAACCGGTCCTAGGATGCTTGTTTTCAGTCCAGGGAGGACCTGGCTTGGCAGTTCGGGCTGGACTGCTCCCATGAGGCACAGGGTCAAGACTGATTTGCATATGGCCAAGTCTAAACTGGGGTGGCATGGTGAGCAAAAGAATGATGGATTTAACCCAGATCTCTTGACTGGGGGGGAATGTTTTGATTTGTTCTGCATTCCGTCCATCAATTGTGTGTCTTTTACTTTAGGTGGGTGGCCACCCAACTTAAAGAAATATTTGAAATACCTTTGGATTAATGGAGCGAGGATAGAAGATCTGAGGGATACAGGTGCCAGTGTCCCTATGGTGAGAGATACACTTGTTTCCTCTGAGCAATATTGATTGGGAGTACTTACCTAGTTACCAATGCTGACAGTGTTACCACTAACCATGCAATGGCTATGGTAACATTAGACTGGGGGGTTTACTGGCCTGAAACAAAGCTCCAAAGCTTCCAGCTGCATGTCTGCTTGGCGATGACCTGGAAACCTCAGCATGGGCTGAGGTAGAATTGAAAACCCATGCAGCAATACTGGATATCCCTAAGATGGTGTGTGTAAAAACTAAAGTACAGAGCAGAAAACAGGGTGAAAAAGAAATGTTGGAGCCTGAAGGTATGGCTCAACCTTCCAAGAGAAAAGGTAGGAAGACTGGAAAATCAGCTACTGTACAGCAAAATGATCAGGACCCCTCTCCGCAAGGAGAAGACTTGGACACCCCAGAGGGAACTGAGCCCATGGAGCTTGACACTTACCAGGTTGAACTCTTAGGCCCAGGGGGACCCTCTAGGGAAGAGCTGTGGCTTGGACAGCAGGACTGTCCAACTCTTGAAAGCCCGAGGCAGCAAGCTGCTACTCAGGAAAAGGGAGATGTCAGTGGTACCCACTGAGTTTATTGGGAGGCGGGACTACTGTACACTAAGGCCAGAGACCCCAACCCTAGAGCCACTAGGAGAGTGGTAGTGCCTCAGAAGTTCAGGGAGGTCTTACTAACTTTAGCTCATGACATCCCCGTAGCTGGACATCTGGGCCAAACCAAAACCTGGGAAAGGCTAGTTAGCCACTTTTACTGGACCCAGATGTCTCAGAAAGTAAAGGACTTTTTCAGCTTCTGTGTCACCTATCAAGCCAGTAGCAAGACAGGGGGACACCCAAAGACCTCTTGATACCAGTACCAGTGGTTGGGGTTTTCTATGAACGGGTAGGTGTGGACATGGTGGGTCCACTTGAACCTCCCACAGCATCAGGAAACAAATTCATACTAGTGGTAGTGGATCATGCCACTAGGTATCCTGAGGCAATTCCCCTTAGGACTACTACAGCTCCTGCAGTAGCCCAGGCCCTCATTGGTGTCTTCACCAGGGTAGGGTTTCCTAAGGAGGTGGTTTCAGGCAGAGGTTCCAACTTCATGTCTGCTTGCCTAAAGCACACATGGAAAGAGTGTGAAGTGCATTACATGTTTACTACACCCTATCACCCACAAACCAATGGTCTTGTCGAAAGGTCCAACAAGACATTGAAAGGCCTGATTATGGGCCTCCCTGAAAAACTCAAAAGGAGATGGGATGTCCTCTTACCATGCTTGCTTTTTGCCTACAGAGAGGTGCCTCAGAAGGGAGTAGGGTTTTCCCCCTTTGGTATTCTGTTTGGCCACCCTGTCAGAGGACCACTCTGTCTAGTAAAAGAGGGTTGAGAGAAGCCTCTCCAAGAACCAAAACAAGACATTGTGGACTATGTGCTCGGCCTACGGTGCCGAATGGCTGAATACATGGAAAAAGCATCCAAGAATCTTGAGGCCAGCTAGGAACTTCAGAAGCACTGGTATGACCAAAAAGCTGCACTGGTAGGATTTCAACCAGGGCAAAAGGTGTGGGTTTTGGAGCCAGTGGCACCAAGGGCTCTCCAGAACAGATGGAGGGCCCTTACCCCATCTTAGAAAAGAAAAGTGAGGTCACCTACTTGGTTGAGCTGGGCACGAGCAGGACACTCGGAAGGGTGATCCATGTGAACCACCTTAAGTTATTCCATGACAGGGCTGACATCACCATGCTGATGGTGACTGATGAGGATCAGGAGACAGAGAGTGAGCCTCTCCCTGACCTCCTCTCATACTGATTGCAAGCAAGTCTTTCAGCAGTTTGTAAAGCTATTTTCATTGACCCCTGGTCAGACAAACTGGTGTACCCATGATGTGGACACTGGTGACAGTTCATTTGTCAAATACAAAATCATTTGACAGTCTGATTAAGTCAAAGAAAGCATCAGAGCTGACGTCAGCAAGATGCTAGAGTTAGGGGTTATTGAACTTCTCTGAGAGTGATCCAACGAGTTACCAGCTAGAGATACTCTCAATCCACATACTCACCTGGGCCCATAAACACACATTCAAGAAGGTGGTAAAGTGCCACTGGGGTCAATTTGTGTGATATGCTTTAAAATGTAATTTACCTTAACATTTTCTTTAATATCTTTCTAAATCAAAAGTACTTTCCTCTGGTCAATGGACCTTTTAGTTAAGCTAGTATAAGGTGAGATGACGTAAATTGAATATTTTAAATAACCACAGACTCGGGAAGGGTTTAAATGTTTGTCTAGTTAAATTCATGTGAGCCAAAGCAAAAATACAATTCGTACACTGTTTTCTCCAAGGAAGGAAAATCAATCTATCAAATATGTCAGTAAATCATCTAAACAATATTATTGCAATGATACTACCTGGATAGGAGAAAATAGAGAGAGCAATACAATGACATACTACACAGAATTATAGTTACCAAGGACGGTGTGGAAACCAATCCCTTGGCCAAGGAGCTGGAAGGGTCCCCTGCGACAGCTCAGGTGACAAAGGTTTCAGGACAGGTTTCAGGGACAGGATAGATGACCTCTTCTAGATCTGATGGCTGCGCCGCACCCCTTTCTGAAACTATCCTCCTCCTCCTCGATTCTTCCGCGATCTTCTTCTAATTCTTTGCCTTATTTCCCTCCTCGATTCTTCCACGATCTTTTTCTAATTAATTGGATTTGGCTCTAAGTTCTGCAATTCGATCCTTCTTCAGTATTTAATTAGCTCTCGGACAGCATCCCAGTCTCTCCGCATCTCAGCAACACTAGCAGCAGCAGCCGCATCAGCATCACCATCAGCATCTACTACTAACTAACTAAACTACCTCAATTATACTTTTCTAATGGCATGTACCACCCCTAAATGTTTCAAATTTATGAAACTCCTAATTCTGATTGGGCAGAAAAGGGGGATGATCATCAAACCATGCTAAGTTTTAACAATTTTCTAGTTCGTTATTAAGTGGTCCTGCCCCTTAATTTATTTTCCCAAGCTTTATTTCCCACCCGCATTTCACATCTTTATCAATAAAAAGAATACATTTAACTGTTGCCTTGTTAATCTTGCAGGATGTCCATCACTTTCCCAGGACATGTTGCGAACGCGGCCTTGGACGAGATCCAAGCACACCCTCATGGCTTCTGGCTGGTTGTCACTGCGCCTGCGTGAGTAGTCATGTGATGTATAGACTTTAGTATTGTTCTGAGGCCCAAAATACAAACTAATAGAGAGGTCAAAAGGAAACATATTAAAATCATAATAAAATGATATCACTGTATACCACCTATCGCTACTCTAATCCCATTTACTTAAAATAAATCTACCTGCATTAGCATTTAGTAAATAGCATGTTTTAGTTTCAGCGAGGCAGATGCTGAGCATGTGAGCCTTCAAGCGGCTATATTAGAAGCAAGTGCGCAGATGCAGAAAATTCCCTCCAAGCTTTAGTTCGTCATCCTGCGTAGATGCAGTTGATGCATGCGCAGTGCAAATTCCCGCGTTAGAAGCCATTTTAAGTTTCACTCGGGTTACTTGGTACTAAGACACATATGCAAGCTTCCTCTAAGCTAATTATATGGACTGTGGTGTATATTAGTTTTTACAAACATGATGAATACAGTGTTACGAGTTATTTGAGAGGATTGCTTCCAAGCAAGTCTCTTTTATACAAGTCCTTGCTCCATCAAGAGCCCCTGGGACAGCCCAGTGGTTCTAGTCCCCAAACCTCATCCACAGGGTGGAAAGAGAGAAATTAGGTTCTGTATGGACTGAGAAGGCTCAACTGTGTCACCAAGACAGATGCTCACCCTATCCCAAGAGCAGATGAGTTGATAGACAAATTGGCTGCAGCCTAATTTCTAAGTACCTTTGACTTAAGTGCAGGGTACTGGCAGATTGGCATGGCACCAGGAACAAAAGAAAATAAAACATTCCCCACACCTGATGGGCATTATTAGTTTACCATTATACCCTTTGGTTTAAAGAATGCCCCTGTCACCTTCCAAAGGTTGGTGAATCAAGTCCTTGCTGGGTGGGAATCCTTTAGTGCAGCTTATGTAGATGATATTTCTGGCTTTAGTTCCACGTGGCAGGATAGCCTTATCCACCTTGGGAAGGTTTTAAATGCCCTGCAAACTGCAGGCCTAACTATCAAGGCATTCAAATGCCAGATAGGGCAGGGAACTGTGGAATACTTGGGCCACCTTGTTGGTGGAGATCAAGTGCAACCCGTACAGCCCAAGATCCAGGCTATCCTGGACTGGGCAGCTCCAACAACCCAGACCCAAGTCATGGCATTCATTGGTTTGACTGGGTACTACAGGAGGTTTGTGAAGGGATATGGGTCCATTGTGGCTCCCCTCACAGAACTTACCTCCAAGAAGATGCCCAAAAAGGTAAACTGGACAGTTAGCTGTCTAAAGGCTTTTGACACCCTGAAATAGACAATGTGCTCAGCACCAATTCGCAAAGCTCCAGACTATGCCACGCAGTGAATTGTGCAGACTGATGCCTCTGAGCTAGGGATAGGAGCAGTCCTATCCCAGACCAATGATGAAGGCCAAGACCAACCTGCTGCTTTTTTAAGCAGAAGGCTTCTCCCCAGGGAGCAGCGTTGGAGTGCCCTTGAGAGGGAGGCCTTTGCTGTGGTTTGGTCCCTGAAGAAGCTGAGACCGTGCTTGTTTGGTACTCACTTCCTAGTTCAGACTGATCACAGACCTCTCGGATGGCTAATACAGATGAAAGGTGAAAATCCTAAACTGTTGAGGTGGCCCATCTCCATACAGGGAATGGACTTTTTAGTGGAACACAGACCTTGGCCTGCTCATGCCAATGCATATGGACTTTCCAGGTTCTTCCACTTAGAAAATGAAGACTCTCTAGGGAAAGGTTAGTTTCATCCTCTTTCATTTGGGGAAGGGGGTTGTGTGAGAAAGTGCCCTCTTACTGCATGGTTGCCCCCACTTTTTGCTGAACTACTGATGTGCCCTGGGCTCCTGCCAATCAGGTACCCAGGGCCTATGTTCTTTCCCTAAAACTGCATTGAAAACAAAACCCAATTGGCACCTCTGGCCACAGGTGAGCCCCTGGTAAATGGTATCACTGGTACCCAGGGCAATGTGACCAGGGAAAACCTCTAAGGGCTACAGCACTTATTGTGCCACCCTTAGAGGCCCTGTACTTTTACACACACACACACTGCCTTTGCAGGCTGCATGTCATGGTGCAGAACAAAGTGAAGAGTCGACATGGCTTACATCCCTATGTGCCATGCCTACAACCCACCGCTTTATAGACAACATTTTTCTTATCTGGATGGACTCTAGTGAAACACTGAACCACATGATTTTAACGATGAATTCCTTTGATCCAAGAATACAGTTCACCCACAAGATTGATAACAACAAGATTGAATATTTGGATGTCATCATCACTAAAATTCTGTTGACGCTCGTCTTGAAACCTGTATCTATTCCAAACCCACGGATCGCAATAACGCTTTAGACTACACAAGTTTTCATCCTAGAAGTCTCTTAAAAAACGTACTGTATTCTGAGTTTATACGGATTAAGCGTATATGCTCTGACCCCCAAATTTGTATGCAAAAAACAGAAGAGTACAGACAAAGATACATCCAAAGAGGATATCCTGACACCATTGTTCAAGAGTGTATACAGAGAGTTACCAATCAACAACGCAGTGATTTGTTTGTTAAACACAAACCTGTAAATACCAATAACATAGTATTTGTATCTAAATACACAACCAGTTCTTCAGCAATCAAAAGAATTATCAATAACAGATGGGAACTACTGGCCAATGAGGCGGACTTCAAGGATACATTCAAAGAACCTCCTTTACATGCTTATACAAGGGGCAAAAACCTGAGAGAATTACTGTCTCAAACTTGTATTGACGCCGCTACTTCTGCATCCAAAGGCACACTCAGATGTTCCAACTGTTCTCACTGCAATAACGTCATTCTTGGTAATCACATCACTCATCCTACTACAGGCAAAGCAATCCCATTAAAACACATGAGTGACTGCAACACCAGCAATGTGATATATGGAATAAAATGCCCTTGTGGAAAAATTTACGTTGGCAAAACAGAACGCAAAATTAAGACTAGATTGACAGAACACAAAAGCCGAATAAAAACAAAAAATTTGAATTCGTCACTGGTGTCTCATTGGATTGAGGCAAAACATTCTATTTCCCAATTACGTTTTCAAATCATAGAGAGAGTCAAAATCACACCAGGGGTAGATAACAACAATAAACTACTCCAACGTGAGGTTTACTGGATCAAGACCCTGGATACCATGGTTCCAATAGGTATGAATGATAGATTGGACATTTCATGTTTTGCATAGCGTCACAAACACAGAGCACTTACAAAACAGCCAATCATTTATGTTGGTTCATGTTTTTTTATGTTTTTCATTTTTTTCAGCATTACATGCCACATAGTCAGTTTATTTCAGCCTGACTTAAATTCTCACATCTTTAGGCGTTATATCATATTATCATTAGAGTTTCATGCTTTGACAATCAGCATCATTATAGTAATTATATAACATTATCCTTTAATCTAATGGATAGTGTGATTTACGCATCTATATGTGTTTGGCTCTATATGTCATTATATTCTGATAAGGAATATCACGTTTAGGTTTGGTCTGACCTGTGAACATCTTTGATCAAACAGCAACTTTATAAATAGCATTCCTTTGAGTTGGAACGCTTATCTTAAATACAAGCATCGCATCCAAATTTTATGAGTTAATGTGATCTAGCAGGCACATCTAGTATAACCAGTTGCCAGCTTTTTATTCTTCATTTTCTTCTTCATTATTTTTGTTTTTCTTTATTTTTTATTACCATGCATATAGTCCTCCAGTGATGGATACATCTAAGTCTACATTTAAATATGGCGCCCGTACGAACATTTTCGAAAGACCACTTATCAGCCCGTCTTCTATGTTTACATTTCGCACTTTCACCGTGCGATTTAAACGTGAACTCATAGCACAATTCTATTAGCATCACGGAAGTAACTCTGTTGAACGCGATCGCATCAGTTCCAGGTATGAAGTACTTCTCCATCGGCATTTTTACTTTTGGCTTCTTAGATTTAATTGCACGCGTCTTTAAAATATCACTCATAAAGTAATGGTTAAAACTTAACTTCGACTTATGCTGTCTTTTCGCTCTTTTGTTTTCGTTTAGATATTTGATGAAATGGGTGCCGTTTAGGTATGGCAGTTGACGTTGTACAAATGCTGTTTATACACCTCAAGCAACCCTATGTTCATGTTTTGTGATTGCCTTAATCGCATGGTTTTCACACTAGATTTTCTTCCGGCTCTGTATTTCAGACAATAACACCGGCAAATCTTTATTAGGTAAGCCTTTACAAATGTGGTATTCTCACGGTTAACTATTCTTTTACGGTATTAAAACCATCATTATTGTGATCTGGCATTTTAGGACTACCGGTTATGCGGACATACACTGGCTATCTAAGGTATGATTAATTGACACACAATGAAAAAAGTTGAGCTAACATATACTCATTTTTGAGCCTCCGAATGGACACACATATAATAAAATTATGTTCTCATTTTCCCCTGAGGAAGGAACTTGTATGTTTCGAAATGCATTGGGCATGGGCATGAGCACCCACGAATGTATATGTCTGCAAATGTACAATTTAATTTATGTATTCTGTTGAAGTAAGGGAAAAGTGGAATTATCGAATAACGACTGAGATTTATGTTATGTTACCAAAATATAAATGTATGCGCAATCTTGTCATTAAGGTTGAAATGCTTTTCTTATAAGTAAATAAATGAAAAAAAAGAGCACACATAGTTTAATAATGTTGGTTACATACCAGTGAACAGTGCGCAGCAAACACAAGCCCCCACACTTGTGATTCATCAGGTATACACATCCCTATGTGCCAAGCCTACAACCCACTGCCCTGGCATAGATCAGTCACCTTTCTAGCTGGGTGCAATATACCAGTGGTGAGGGTACAGGTGCATGAGCCCTGTACCCCTACAGTGTCTAAGTCCATTCTTAGACATTGTAAGTGCAGTGCTGCCATTAAGAGTATATGTTACGAACTCCACAGCACCATAATGGCTACACTGAAAACTGAGAAGTTTGGTATCAAACTTCTCAGCACATTAAACCCACACTGATGCCAGTGTGGGATTTAATGAAAAATGTACACATAGGGCATCTTAGAGATGCCCCCTGAGAAACGACCTACCAATAGTGTCCAGGCTGAGTGGCTGCTTTCAGCTGCCACCACCAGACATGTTTCTGGACCCCTGGGTCGAGAGCCTGCTGCTCTTGGGGGCCTGAAACAATGCACATCCTAGGACGAGGTGCCAAGCCTCCTCTCCCAGGATGGACAGGGTCAACGAAGGGTAAGCTTCAAAGGCTTGCTGCCTTTGTGAGCTTCCCCAGGCCACTTGCTGCTTTCAGCAACTGGTCCCCACTGGTTCTGGCCCCCACTTTGGGCGGGAGAACTGGTGGGAATAACAAGTGAGGAAGAGAGGTGTGTCCACCTCTGCCAACTCCATCCCTCAGGTGGGGCAGGCAAGGTGAAGCACAACTCTCAGCCCCTGGCATCTTGCAGATGAGGGGACCCAACCAATCAGGTTGAGGCATTTGCCCCCTCCCACTGGAGGGTGGTATATTAGGGGGTATACCCAACGCAGGGAAGGGACCCATTGGTCCCAACCTTTTACCTACCTGTAACGCCCCTAAATCTATTATTTAGGGGCACCCCTGAACCTTGCTTCCTTGGACAAGAAACCAGAAGAAGAAAAGAAGAAGGACCGAACAGCCATGCCAAAGCTAACAATAGGAGGACGCCCACTGACTTCACCCCTGCCCTAACAGCCTGTCCCCACCTTGAACCTGCTCCAGCAAAATCCTGGTGTGTCCTGCAGCCAGCAACCTCATGAAACCTGGAGGACTTGCCTTCCTTCCATCGCAAGGACTCTGTTTCCCGTGAACACCGGATTTGTTCATCAACAGAGTTCAGCTCTGCAAGGATCCATTGGTCTGCACCACTCTTCACCTGACCCACGGCCCAAGTTCGAGTGGCCTAACACCAAGAGGAGGTCTCCCCGGCAATCTTGACCCAAGATCCCTAAATCCCTGACCTGCCTCCAGCCTCCCGCCGACGCCTCCCGCGTCAAACCAGAAGGTCCCCCAACCGTGACCAGGAGCTGATAAGAAGTTCCGACCCTAAAAGGCACCCCTGCACCTGACACCCCATGGCCTTGGGTGGCCCAACCGACATTGCCTAACCAACCCCAGCATCCCAACTTACCTCTCAAGTAGTGGTCGCACCCAGAAGACCTTAGTCCCCGAGCCTGCAGTGTGATTGCAAACTGGAGACTCCCCCTTGAAAGCTACACGGTGCCCGACACCAAAACAGCACTCTGTACCTGGCAGCCCCAGTGCCGTTGAGGGTGCACCTTTTGTGCTGGCTTGAACCCCCATTTGCTCTGAGGTAAGTCCAGGAGCTTTGCTCCCACAACCCAGTGGCCTGCTCATCAACAGCAACCAACCGGAGGCCTCCTATACCCCATTGCATAACATTGGGCCTCAGCACTCTGCACCCGGCTGCCCTAGGGTCGCTGAGGGTGTAACAAGAGTGCGTCCTTGACCCTGGGGGACCCTTGAGTCTAACCCCAGAATACCAACTCCCACAACAAAGTACTTACCTGTTAACCAATAACACTATTTTTCTCCTTGGATAACATTGACTGTTGTTCTATGAAAAGTTTCTAAGTGTGGAGTTGGTAAATCTTAGCAATCCTTGTAAAATTGTACAAAATAACAGAAACGCTTTTACTCACCTGTTTACAGGAAATGTCCCAGTGCAGTATCTAGGTATACTGCACTGTGTAAGAAAAGTTCTCTGCAAAGTAATCTACTGTTCATTTTACTAAAAAGCCTATAAAAAGTATTTGTACTGCATTTCCAAAGCATTGCATTTTCAGTAACAATACTGTAATCAAAACAAAGTGAATATACAATTGAAATCCAAACTGTGTTACAACTGCATTACTACTGTAAAGTATTTATTGCTTACCTGTGCCAGGCTTGCTTGGTTCTAAAAAATAAAATAACTAAAAGAATATTTTTTTACAAAAACAATCGGTCTGAAGTTCACAGTGTGTGAAATCATTTGCTGACTGAGTGTGTACAACACATGCTTAACACTGTCCTCTGAGAAAGCCTTACTGCTCGACCACACTACCACAAATAGAGAGTGAGGTGCTATCTACTTTACCTCTGCCTACCTTTTGGGTTCCATTGGACTCTGTGAACATTATACCTCACTTTGGTATAGTATATACAGAGCCAGCTTCCTACACACTCGTTCTCACTTTGTTTCAGAGAGATACACAGAATAAACGGTGTGGGACATTTTTCAATAAGCATTTATTGAACCAGCGTGGGCTGAACCAACCATAAGACAGAAGCAGATATGAATGATGGTATGCACCAACAGAGTAAAAGAATGGTAGATGTTCACCATAGTGCTAAAACAATGAATACAAGCAAGTATAAAAATACATGACAATAAAATATGAACTCCTACGATGCTTCTCTAACTGGATGTACCTAAGGGTACCTAGGTTGTATGTAGGTGTAAAGCCAAGAAACCCTCTAGGATAAACTCAACCCCATTAACTGAAGTGAGAGACTGTGGGACCCGTCTTGGTTTCGAGATGGACACCCCGTAAGGGATGTCAGACAACTGCGAGCTGGAGTGTCTGCATGCAGTAGCCTCAGCGTTTCACGTCAGTGTATCAGCATGGAAGTCCTTTTCTCCTCTGCCTACCCCAGCAAGATATGGTGTTTATATACCTAAAGAGTTACCCTCAGGGGTTCTACCTTGCTGTGTCATGTCGGACTTAGGATGATGGAAGGAATGACCCTTACACATAGTTAATATGCCGGAGATGGTAGTCATGCTGACTTTCCAAGAATCCTCATGCATAATGGATGAGGCTAGTTTTCAGGGAAAACCCTACGTCCTGTAAGCAGCACCGTAACTAGGTAAAAGGTCAGTTCCAAGAACCGTTATGTAGTGTAATGGTAGGGGAGAATATAGGTGAAAGTTTATGTGACTACCTGAGTCTATTTTGGGGTACCTATATGAAACATAACATCCACTCCTCATCCGACTGGACGACGTACTAAAATCATTCCAACATATTGTAGGCGTTGTATGTAAACAACTTACTAAATCCATAAAAATTTTAAAAAGTGTAAAAAATGCTAAGATAATAGTTTACGTTTTTACTATAATATGTTCGTATATATTGTTCGAACAGCTATGAGCGAGTGAAAGCCATGCAGCTCAGCGAAAGAGTCTATTGTTTAAAATTCCAAATTTGGTTGTTTTTGAAAAAGCCAAATTTTTCCCAGCACAGTATGAGTCAAATGTTTATGTGTCCTGGCTGGGAGATGCAACATCACTGTTGCCTGAAATCGCAGACAACGGTCCCCACAACACCTCTCATATCAGGTCAATCAAGCACAGATGTTCCTCCGTATTTTCCACAGCCGCTGCTGGGGATGACTGTGTGACAACCAAGGCCTGAGTACTTGTTGAGGAGCCGGTATCCATTCCGACAGGAGCTGAAGCATCCTGTGGTGGCTCTAAGAATGCAGACATCAACATTAAAACACACCGACGACACAGCAGAACATGGGCCGTTATCGGGTCCAGTAAAGCATCAACATCCGGTGGTGCAACTAATGGAAGTGTTAGACAGAGATCCAACACGCATTCTTGTCCGCAGAACAGGCATCGGAGGACAGGCAGAATGCAGTCGATCTAGACTGGTCTAAATGATAGGAACCAAGATTCACTTAGTTCGCAAAGGCGAGGTGTGCCCAGATGGAGTACCATGCGATCACGGTATCGGCGCTCCAAGAGCGTTTTTTGCTTCTCCTTAGTGACTCAGATACCTGCTATTAGGAACAGGATCAGCAGAAGTCCTCCAAAAATGCTTCTGAATACAGAGTGTATGAAGTTGGGAATAACTCTGAAGACTGTTTGAAAGTTGCTTAACAGTCCAGAAACTATGGTCTTAAATAGATGGAAAGGGCAGTTTGTTCATACTAGTGCCAGTATCTCAGCCGAGGATCTTGCAACCTGGAGATCATAAGTTTCTCGTGCAGAGGTTAATGGCACAGTTTTCTGTAAAAGCATGACTGCCATATGACTCAGAGTATCAAACCGGATAAAGGAAACATTAAATAAAGGCCATAACAGCACCTCCCTGACTGTATGAGTCGGTGGAAACAATATTTGCATTCAGCAAAGTAACCCTGGAGCTTACAGTGACATATAAGATATGTGATGCCCGGGAGCATCCCACAACAACCTTTATCATTCAGCATCAAGTAACTCCCATTTGAAAGTAACTTGAACACCGGATTAATCACGGCAGCTGAGGTCCCTTTCAAATGACAGGATAAGTTAGCAACTGAACCATTATAGGCCCTGTGAAGCATGATATCCTGGCATATGAGAGATCCACTTAAAGCGTTCCTGCAGTCTGTACCGCTTAGAAACACTTCGATGTCCCCACTCCTGCATCTAAATCTGTATGGCAATTCCCAAGATTTCTTGATAGATTCCCTAACCATTGCTTCATATCTGCCTGCCTGTTGTTGTTCTAGGCAATACTGAAACTGGAACGTTATGACCGGTAATGTTATATGGCCATGTTTTAACTATTCATGGTTGGTGTCCAGTCCAGTTTTTCAATACACAGAATTGTGTATTTTGCTCCCCTTTTTGCCATCGTTATCGGCTTCTCAGTCAGATTGTATGCAGAAAATAGGAACGTACTGTTGATAAATCGCCATGGCACATAGCCAGCGCACAACGATTGCAGCGTACAGCCTAATAATATAATAGAACGTAGTTGAGATTGTCCGTGTTGTAGTATGGACAAGTCCTGTTCTAGTATATCTATAGCAGAAGATACAATGTTGCTCAGTGAATAAATCCTGGATGTTAATGTAGTCATACTATTATAGATTACAGCTAATGCTTTATCTAGGTTAATCCTATCGATTTGACGGAGTCTCTCTGCGGCTTCTTGTTGAGAATTCTTCCAGATTTCATTACAAAACAGTGGTTTTCGGTGACCTAGTAAAAAATCCCTAAGATCCACCTCATCTGAGAGTAAGGATAAGTGCTGTTTCACCTGGGACAGTGTCGAGATTATTAGCCAATAGAGGAACAACTTCCCAACACTGTATGATGTCACCACCCCAGATGTTCTCTCTGTACATAGCGTTGGTCTGGCCTCAGGGGACTAAACCCTTCGGTTGTACCCTTGAGTCTTGATTAACATCTGTATGTGTCTGTGGGCCAAACTAACCATCACTTCCAATTGGGGTCTGAAGCATGATGTCATCTATTGTATCCCCTTCATGTGATGCAAAATTGATGTATGAAGGTGTGGGAGTCTGAGGTGTGTTCAAATCCATGTTCTTGGCTAGTCCAAGACAGGAAGTCTGTTGCACATTGTCATTCAGAAACATTATCTGCTGTGGAATGAACCCCAGACTGATTTTATGTCTATAGTGTCCTTCCATAAGTCGAAACCCTGTTCAGACAGTTGGGCAATGAATGATACAGAATAAATCTGCTTGGTGTTAGTTAGCATATTTTTCTGTGCAGTTGTGGGTGGAACCTTATAGTAATGTGAGGTTGGGTCAGAAGTGTTAAACCCTGAAAAATAAGAACATTTCTGTGCAAATGTTTTTGAACTACCTTTTGGTAGTTTTGGGCTATGTTCCCATTGGTGGTATGTGAAAACATTACGTGGGATACTGGATTTGTGTAAGAAGTGATGGCCATAATGATGGTAACAATACATAGTGTTATAGTCTGATGTGTCTTCTAACATTTCAATGCTTGAAAATGCAGCGGATTGCTTTAAATCAGACAACGTATTATTTACAGTTTCAAAATCCCAATCGTCGGAAAATGTACTGGAGGTAATGATATCATTTAGAGAAATTTTAAATTAATGTGGTATTTTCAAAAGTTCAGTGGGACCAAATACATCATAATCAACCTTGTCCCAAACTATACCATCAGGAATTGGAACAGCTGTAATGTTCACAAAGAACATGTCTCTTTGTTCACGATGATATGATGTATGGGGTTTCAGGACCAAGTTCACATTTGATACTGCAGAGCGTTCTGGGAGATATTTTCCATTCATGAGTAAGCAAAAGCCTAGTGCTGAGAATGCTGTCAAATGTCTGCTTTGAGGCGCTATATTTTGGCAGAAAACTCCAGTTGAGATATCTAGTGTTGATTTGTATTTTTTCTGCACAATGTTATTCATTAATGCGGCACAGTGTGCATTCTGTACTGCAAACTTTTTAGTGCATGTGTTTAGATGTTTGTGATCTAAAACTAAACTGTATGAATTATCAGGTTATATTATGGGAAAGAAAGGATTATTGATTGAAGAGGTGCAACTTTCAATTACACCCTGGTATTCAAGTTGATCTAAGATATCCCTGACCTGTTTTTTCGCTCCTTATTTTCTTGTATACTGTCTCTGTGGAGTTGGAGTGGTTGAGATATAAGGGTGGAGCAAGGACTACTGCCTACTCCTGCGCGTATGTGTGTTTTAAGTATATTGGAACGAGGTCAGAAAAATCAGGCAAAATCACTGTTTCTCCCTTTGGGCAATCCATAATAATTTCAGGCAGCCAATCTTTTTCAGCTAAAAGGATGTCATAGCCGTACGTTTTTCTGGGTTTGTCCCCCTCCATCTGGAGTGTTATTTCATGTAACCTATGTGGGACACTTACCCTTGTAGCAGGTGTTTCCACCATGATGTGCTCATTCAACTCTGCTGTCACTAGAAATTCCATCAGGTTCTGGCGAGCTATTGTTACTTCGGCTGCGCTGTCTGGCATCATCAGAGCCCATTCCCCGTTCAGAAGTTGAGTCCTCAGAATTCTGGGCATGTCTAACTTTCAGACCTGCTACTTTCTTCGTTTTAAATTGAGGTTTTGATTTTTGTTTTTCTTCTTTTTTGGAGCTGTAGTCTGAAGCGCGTTGTGTGTCTCTGGACTCTGTATGCTCTTCTTGTCTGTGTTCCGACCGTCCTTCCCTCCTGGAGTTATTTGATGAATCCTGAAAGGAACACGAGGAAAGTGTATCAGTATCCTAATACCCGTCAGGTTTTTTAATGTTATCTCTATTCCAAAGGTTGTACCTCCTTTCGAGGGCTCCTTTTGAGGAGACCCACCCCTGGATTGAGATTTATTCTCTCTATTGTATTGATCGTTTTGGTGCTAATTGTATTCCCTTGACTGTGTGACTTTGTGTTTTTCTTTTCATTGTAACCGTTCCCGTGTTTTTGTTATAATTTTCTGGTAACTGTGCCCGTGTTTCGCTGTCTCCTCCCTGTCTGCCCGCCTACCTCGCCGAGCCCCGCTCACCCTCCCCGCTTCCCGCCACCGCCGCTTAGCCCCGCCCCTTTTTCCTTCTGTATCCCTCCCCGCTCCCGCCTCCCAGCTGCCCCGCCCACCCGCGCACTTCGCCTTATATGGCGACCGTGCGAACGCGCAGCGGTCACGCGCAGCGGGCGCGCCGATTGTGCGCCAAAGGCGCGCCAAAGGTAAGCCCGTCTGCGCCCGTCCGCGACCGGATCACGACCAGTGCCAGGACCCCTGGCCCACGAAGACCCCAACCTACCCGCCTGACGTACTCCGCCGCCACCCTCATCGCACTCAACACCGGCCGACTCCCAGACTGCCACCAAGCCACACCACGACTCACCCACGGACCTTTCAGCTGCCACGCCTGCAAGTTCTCCTGCATCCGGACCTGCCCCGCACCAGCAGCCGCCAAGCCAAACACCAGCAGCACCCACCTCAAGTGCATCCTGCTCAACACCCGCTCCGTCCACAGACACGCCGTGGAACTCTGGAACCTCCTAGACGCCACAGCCCCTGACGTTGCCTTCCTCACGGAGACCTGGATGAACGCCTCTTCAGCTCCCGACATCGCCATCGCCATCCCGGAGGGCTACAAGATCATCCGGAGGGACCGCAACGCCAACCAGATGGGAGGAGGCATCGCCATCATCCACAGGAACACCATCCGTCTCACGACCAGCACCGACAACTCCCTGACCACCGCCGAACACCTGCACTTCCAGATCCACACCGACCCAAACACCACCCTCAGAGGCACCCTGATCTACCGACCCCCGGGACCACGCACACAATTCAGCGAGGACATCGCCGACTTCGTCAGCCCGCATGCCCTCCCCTCCGCCGACTACATCCTCCTGGGGGACCTCAACTTCCACCTGGAGAACAACAACGACCGCAACACCAGCACCCTGCTCGACAACCTCGCCAATCTTGGACTCAAGCAGCTGGTATCCACCCCCACCCACCTCGCCGGACACACACTCGACGCCGTCTTCTCATCCTGCAAAGACATCGTCTTCAGCCACGCCACAGAGCTTCAATGGACGGACCACAGCTGCGTCCACTTCACCTTCAAGAGAACGACGACCCACCACCACCAACAACAGGCCGCCCGCAGAAGCTGGAACAAGATCACAGCAGACCAGCTCGCCACCTCCCTGAGCCAGCACCCCCCTGCCAGCTCAGCGAACCCCAGCCAGGCCGCCAACAACCTCACACAGTGGATCAGCAACTGCGCAGACGAACTCGCCCCGCTGAGGACCCCGCCCAGCAGACCCGGCAGCAAGAAAGCCCCGTGGTTCACCGACGAACTCAAGAGCTCCAAGAAGAACTGCCGAGCCCTCGAGAAAGTCTGGAGAAGGTATCCCACACCGGACAACAGGAACACCTTCAAGCTGGCCACCCGGAAACACCACCAGCTGATCCGCGCCGCCAAGAAAACTGCTTTCAAGGACCGGCTGGACAACAACGCACACAACTGCAAGGAACTCTTCAACATCGTGAAAGAGCTCTCCAACCCCAGCGCAGAAAACAACAACATCACCCCATCGCAAGACCTCTGCAACTCCCTCGCCTCATACTTCCACAACAAGATCGCGGACATACACAACAGCTTCAGCAACCAACCAACGCACACCAAGACCGAACAACCACCCCTCACCACCACCCTCCAAGCCTGGACTCCGATCAGCACCGAAGACACCATCCGCACGATGAACTCCATCCACTCCGGATCACCGACCGACCCCTGCCCTCATCACGTCTTCAACAAGGCTGACGCTGTCATCGCACCCCACCTGCGAGACATCATCAACACATCCTTCGACACCGCCACCTTCCCTGAGAGCTGGAAGCACGCCGAACTCAGCGCGCTACTCAAGAAACCCACAGCGGACCCCACCGAACTCAAGAACTACCGCCCCATCTCGCTCCTCCCGTTTCCAGCCAAAGTCATCGAGAAGACCGTCAACAAGCAGATGGCCGCCTTCCTCGAAACGAATGGATCCCTCGACCCTTCACAGTCCGGCTTCCGAGCCAATCACAGCACCGAGACCGCCCTCATCGCCGCCACCGATGACATTCGAGCCCTGATGGACAACGGAGAAACAGCGGCCCTCATCCTCCTAGACCTCTCCGCAGCATTCGACACTGTCTGCCACCGCACCCTAGTACAGCGCCTCAGCAACGTCGGAATCCAGGACAAGGCGCTGGAATGGATCATCTCCTTCCTCGACGGAAGAACACAGAGAGTCCGTCTACCACCGTACAAGTCAGAGGCCACCGATGTCATCTGCGGCGTCCCTCAAGGATCCTCGCTGAGCCCCACCCTCTTCAACGTCTACATGAGCCCCCTCGCGGCCATCGCACGGCAACACAACCTCAACATAATCTCCTACGCCGACGACACCCAGCTGATCCTCTCCCTGACCAACGACCCCGCCGACGCCAGAGCCAACCTACACGAAGGGATGAAGGACGTAGCCGAGTGGATGACGACCAGCCGCCTGAAGCTGAACTCGGACAAGACGGAGGTCCTCATCCTGGGCTCCTCACCCTCCGCCTGGGACGACTCCTGGTGGCCTCCCGCCCTGGGCACCGCACTCAAACCGACAGACCATGCACGCAACCTGGGCTTCATCCTGGACTCCTCCCTCTCCATGACCAGGCAAGTCAACGCCGTCTCCTCGGCGTGCTTCAACATCCTACGCATGCTACGGAAGATCTTCTGGTGGATCCCCACCGAGACCAGGAGGACCGTCACCCAGGCCCTCGTCACCAGCCGACTGAACTACGGCAACGCCCTCTACGCCGGCACCAACGCCAAGCTCCAGAAGAGACTCCAGCGGATCCAGAACGCCTCAGCCAGACTCATCCTCGACATCCCACGAACCAGCCACATCTCCGGACATCTGAGAGACCTTCACTGGCTCCCCGTCAACAAAAGAATCACCTTCCGCCTCCTCACCCACGCACACAAAGCCCTACATGACCAAGGCCCGAGCTACCTCAACAGCCGAGTCAACTTCTACGCTCCCAAACGCCACCTCCGATCAGCCAACCTCGCCCTCGCCGCCGTCCCCCGCATCCGAAGAGCGACTACAGGAGGAAGGTCCTTCTCCTACCTGGCCGCCAAGACCTGGAACTCCCTCCCGACCGACCTGCGCCTGACCCAAGACCACCTCTCCTTCAGGAAGAAGCTGAAGACATGGCTGTTCGAGCAGTAGCGGCACCCCCCCACCCCCAGCGCCTTGAGACCCTACGGGTATGTAGTGCGCTCTATAAATGTCACTGATTGATTGATTGATTGGTTTTATATTGTTATTATCCCATTTCATTTTGGAAGAATCAGGTGCTTGCTTCATGTTATCGTTTTCAGGGCCATCCATGAGTTGAGGTTTTGTTTCTCTAGCTCCCAAATCATCTCTACCTAATTCAGCAGAGGTGTCTACGATAATTTTAGGTAATTCAAGTTCCTGTTGTAAAGGAGTGAAATCCCTCAGGCGTTGGCGTATTGCCACTGCTGCGCATCCCCTTTAATGTTAGCTAATATGATAGCTGATACCTGGGCAAAAGTTCCTATTAATTTCATCCCTAAATTCAGAGCAGGTTCTGCTCCATACTCATTCTGTATTTGTTTTAATGCATCTGGCATTACTGCTAATGAAGGGATATCATGAGTTCTGTTATATTGCAGCAAAAACTGTACCCCAAGTGGTACAATCCTCTATCTTGGTAGCTATCACCAATGGCAAGCAGATTGTTAGCATTCTGTGTTTTTCTTGAGGGCATGTGTATGGAAATACTGCCTCTAGCTGTGTTTTATTTTCTGAGCTATCCAGAATTGCATTTGCTCACATCAAAGGGGCATTTTACCCATAACAGCGTGTAGCGTTTGTGGTGTAATTTTAGCTGTAGATCCTTGAATGTGTCCTGTTTGTGTAGCCTTTGTTGGCTGAAGTGTGAGTGTTCTCACTACGAACTGTGCTAGGTTTCTGTAGAGTTTTATTGCTTCTTTATGAAGTAGACGTAAGTCTGCTACTGGCATTGAGTCAATGTCTGAATGTGGTGTGTCAGCCGCAAGGACAGGCCAATTGGCTCCATCTCTTCCGAGTGGATCGAGTCTCACTTTTTCTTTTGTTTGTGGGAGGGTACTTTTAAACCAGTTTATGTGCTCCTGGTAGGTGAGCGGAACTTCAATGTCCTCATTCGGACAGTATTCCTCTGGTGTTTCATTTTTAAAGTAAGAATGAAATGTATGTTTAATTGGGCTATTCAAGTTCGCTCCAACTGATGCTTCTTAACAATGGAACAAAATAAGTTGCTAAGTTGTATTAAGAATTAACTACAGCTTCTTGCACGGCTGAGACATAGGGGACAGTATGGTAGGAGGGGTGTTGGAGAGTAAGATGTTACATGTAATGATGCGAGATGTGCTGTGTTGTCTTCATGTGCAAATGATATTGATACACGGAATGGATTGTAGTCTTTTGGTTATTATGAGAAAAAATAATAAAGTTCTTTAAAAAAAAAAAAAGGACGAAATGTATGTGATTGTGCGTCTGCTTGAAGGAATTTAACCCATGAATAGAATACCTCTGTCCTGTATGATTCGTGTGCCTCAATCACAAATGTTACTGTCCCTCCCCTAGCTGTTACTCCATAGTCTGCTAGTTTTAAAGTAAGGGCAGTTCTGACATGTTGATTTCCCTGTCTTGTTCTTCCTCTCTTCTGCAGCATGATGTGCTGGTGCAGCGCTGTCTTCGTCAGCCATTATTTTGAAGAATAAAAACTTTCAAGGAACCTGAGATAAGGTTTTATGCACAATAGGAACAATTTGTCCTACAAGCTTGATAAACCTACAGCCAATACCTAGGATATGCCTACTCAGCTGTGGCGGAGTGTTCCCTTCCCACTCCAGACGTCTCTGGAGAAATGTGAGTAGGGGTCTCTGAGAACAGCACCACTGAACTACTCAGATTTGACCGTTAAATAAGTACCAAACCAATGTTGGGGGCGCCATGTTGTGTAGTTCCTATAAACCTATATAGGATCTGCATGTTTAGACAACATACACAGTAGGATTGGTGTCCAGACTGATTTTAGACACCCCCACCGGGTATGTTAGCCTGTATACCAGCTAGCTCACAGTGCCACTAGAAACCCCTCTTACCAAGGCAGAGAATAGTTCTTGGCAACCATAGAACATCACAACCCTGATCCTTTATGATCATGGAAACAGTGCAATACTTTTTGTTCAGTCACTCATGCTCACTTTGCCTCAGAGAGATACACAGAATAAACGGTTGGGACGTTTTTCAATAAGCATTTATTGAACCAGCGTCATTCTAATGTAAAATAGGTGGGCTAAAACAACCATAATACAGAAGCAGATATAAATGAACGTAAGCACCAACAGAGTAAAAGGATGGTAGATTTCTACCGTAGTGCTAGAACAATGAATACAGGCAAGTATAAAAATACATGACAATAAAATGCGTATTTCTACGATGAGACCCGAACTAAGTGTACCTAGCATGTATGTAGGTGTAAAGCCAAGAATCCCTCTAGGATAAAGTCAACCCCATTAGCTGAAGTGAGATACTGTGGGACTACATCTTGGTCTAGAGATGGACACCCACAAGGGATGTCAGACCACTGCAAGCTGGAGTGTCTGGGTGCAGGAGCCTCAGCGTCTCACGTCAGTGTGTCAGCATGGAAGTCATTTTCTCCTTTGCCTACCCTAGCAAGATATGGTGTTTATATACCCAAAGTGTTACCCTCAGGGGCTCTACCTTGCTGTGTCATGTCGGGCTTAGGATGACGGAAGGAATAACCTTACACATAGTTATTATGCTGGAGATGGTAGTCATGCTGACTTTCCAAGAATCCTCATGCATAATGGATCAGGCTAGTTTTCAGGGAAATCCCTACGTCCTGTAAGCAGTACCGTAACTAGGTAAAAGGTCAGTCCCAAGAACCGTTTTGTAGTGTAATGGTAGGGGAGAATATAGGTGAAAGGTTAGGTGACTAACTGAGCCTATATTGGGGTACCTAAATGAAAAATAACACATAAAAGCACTGCACTACATTACACCCTCCTACCAAAAACTGACCCTATCAGGTAGAAACAGATCTTCTAGAAACACTAGCTCCTCACTTCCTAAACCACAAACATTCAAGAAAAAGAAAACATACAACAGATCCTTCTCCGGAATTGTACCAAAAAAAGAAAGTCAAGATTTTACTATCCCACAAATTCCTCTTGCACTGAGAACCTTTCTCTATCTCCCCCCGATATCTGTATGTTGCCTTATATCATGCTGGTATATGTTTGGGCCTGGACTCACGCTTGTTTATATACTCCTATGTTTATAATCTATAGACGCTCTGTTCACCTTATGTGCAATCATATGACTGCCTACTCTGTTAATAATATTCTATTATTAGTATATAATTTATTTTTATTTTCTATGCTTATATATTGTATCTACATGTCTTCCTGTTCTATCTGATATTTTTGTACAATGCCATAAAATCTCTCTGTCACCCGAAAGGGTCTTGTTTGTGTTATAGAAAACATCAAAAATAAAATAAAGTAACATTAAAGAGAAAGTTTTTGGATGAAGAGTGTTATTATTGGAAACGGCCCTTATTGCAGGGTTACCCCAAACTCTTTTCCTTCCTCCTCCTCTTTGTGCTGAATTCTTTTTGTTGGCTTTAAGAATCTGAGCACTTTATCACTGCTAACCAGTGCTAATGTGCATGTGCTTCTTCCCTAAAACATGGTGACATTGGTATATACCTGATTGGCATATTTAGTTTACCTGCAATTCCCTTGTAAAGTAGTGTACCATATATACAGTGCCTCCAATCTAAATGCTACTTGTGGTCCTGCAGCATGAATTGCGCCACCCACGCAAGTAGCCTTTCAAAATGATATTAAAACAATAATAACATTTTATTTTTCTGTGAGGGGCTCTGGCTAACCATACGTGCTTGTGTGCCTCTGGGGCCTGGCCAGTATTTTAAAATAAAAGAGGGAGGGAGGCCAATAATGTCCCCGGGGACCCCATCCCCTGGGGCATTGCCTCTTTTTTTTTTATAATGAGTACGAGAGGGGGCCGCGTGGCCCCCCTTCCCTTGGCCACTTCTAGCCCTGGGGACCGCATCCCCCGGGGCCTGGCCAGCCTGGATTTTTGAGCCCCCCTCCTAGGGTCAATATGGCCCCAGGGACCCCATCCCTGCGACCGGCCTTCTTTTAAAAAAAAATATTATAATATATTTTTCCCAGGAGGAGGGCCGCGTGGCCCCCCTCCCCTGGGCCACTTCTTGCCCCATGGACCCCATTCCCTGGGGCCGGCCCTCAAGTTGGGGACCATGGGGGGGAACCCCAATGCCCCCACGGTCCCTGCTGGCTCCCCGCCTCCTGCGGGAGCCTGCATTGTTTTTGGGCAAGGGGAGCTGTTAACATGCAGCTCCCCTTACCCAAAAACAATACTACTTTGCTTCATGGAAGCGAGAGCAGGTTTCCTGCTCTCGCTTCCATGAAGCAAAGCAGAAGTTTGCAATGACAGGGTGGGAGCCGTGCTCCCGCCCTGCCATTGAAAACGGCAATGTCCCAGGGGTGGGCACCCCAGGACGTTGCAGGAGCTGGTCCTGTGGGGTGAGAGATACAGTTGAGGGGAAAACCCAATACACCCTTGAGGGCTTGGGCAGATAAATTGAAAAGGTCAAAATGCCAACAAGGGATTTTGTTTGAAACAAACTATTTGGTTGTAAATTTTCTAAAGAAATTGATCGGTAGGTGTGGAGTACAAGTAAACCATTGGTTTGAGCAATAAATCGTGAAAAAAGGGGGGTTACATTAAATCCACATTTCATCAAAAAACATCTATTTCAGTATGATTAGACAGAGATATATCTCATTCATGAGTAAATAGGATGTCAAATGATACTCGTTTTGTATCGTGGAATAAGCGTTTCTGGCTGATACAGATGTTCTTCCAGATTTCTGGCAGCAAAACTGTATACAGGAGAAAGTCCTTCCTCGTATGATTTCAAAACTGTATAGTTCCTCCAAAATGTCTTGTGGAATGCTGGACGCGCAAAGGTCTGTCCAGGTCAGGAAAGCCTGACCTGGACAGACATTTGCGCGTCCAGCATTCCACGATACAAAACGAGTATCATTTGACATCCATGATTCATGAAGGGTCTCTCATTTGCAATAATAACTGTCCTGAAGATGGTCTAACGGACTGATGCCATCCAAGACCGAAACGTCGACTACATCATCTATCTTTACAATATTGGCTATATACAGTTGACTATTTTCTCATGAATGAGATATATCTCTGTCTAATCATACTGAAATAGATGTTTTTTGATGAAATGTGGATTTAATGTAACCCCCCTTTTTTCACGATTTATTGCTCAAACCAATGGTTTACTTGTACTCCTTTTTATTTCAATTTATACATAAAAAAGATTTGTGTTTATTTCACAAAAAGCAATTCCCGTGTGTGTTCTTCTCTTTATATTTGATGATTAGATCAGTGGATTGATAAACCTTTTGCTGTTAATTTTGAAACACACCTACCGATCAATTTCTTTAGAAAATTTACAACCAAATAGTTTGTTTCAAACAAAATCCCTTGTTGGTCCTGTGGGGTGGCAGTCCCCAGGGCCATGAAGGGCCAGTAGTTCCTGAATTTCTCTGGAACTACTGAACGGATTTACACCATTTGAAAAAGGGCGTTTTCTGAACCAAGAGATACCTTTTTGACAATTTTGGTGTCATTCTGTTCAGGGGTTGGGGCCGGCCCTCAAGTTGGGGACCATGGGGGGGAACCCCAATGCCCCCACGGTCCCTGCTGGCTCCCCGCCTCCTGCGGGAGCCTGCATTGTTTTTGGGCTAGAGGAGCTGCTAACATGCAGCTCCCCTTACCCAAAAGCAATACTACTTTGCTTCATGGAAGCGAGAGCAGGTTTCCTGCTCTCGCTTCCATGAATCAAAGCAGAACTACTGAACGGATTTACACCATTTGAAAAAGGGTGTTTTCTGAACCAAGAGATACCTTTTTGACAAATTTGGCGTAATTCTGTTCAGGAGTTTGGGCTGTAGCCTGTTCCAAAATTTCATATTGAAATTAACATGGGGAAAACGCGTTTTGGGACCCCCCTTGTTTCTCAGCCCCCACTTGACGAATCACCCTGAAACTTTCAAGACAGGAGCTGACCGGAGCTGGCGTTTAGTTAAGAAACTTTTGCGAGGATTCGTCAAATGGCGCCAAAGATATTGGACTAAGAAAAAAACCCGTTTTGAATAAAAACAAGGTCCTAACTATAACTACCTACTGGCGACCGCCAGTAGGTAACATATATATGTATATTACCTACTGGTGGTCGCCAGTAGGTAGTTATAGTTAGGACCAAAGTTTCCATAGGAAAGTGTCTTTTGTTTTGCCAGTAACTATTGCTCCGCTTGACGAATCTTGAAGAATATTTTTTTTAAACTTCCCCTTTTGGTCCAACTGCTGTGTTGAAAGTTTCCAGGTGATCCATCAAGTGGGGGCCGAGAAAAAAGGTGGGTCCCAAATCACGTTTTCCCCATGTTATTCAATGGGAATTTTTCATTTTTTGAACACATCTACAGCCTGAACCACTGAACAGAATTACACCAAATTTGTCCGAAAGCTAAATGTTGATCCAGAAAGCGTGCTTTTTATGATTTGGTGTAAATCTGTTCAGTAGTTTCAGAGGTATTTAAGCTTAAAAAATATAGATCTCTGGGAGCCCAACAGCCTACTGATACCCTACCGGAATTTGATTGGCTGCCAACACGTCAACCAGGAAGTGTTGGCAGCTTTCTTGAGACTCGGTTGAACCGAGTCCCACAAAAAAATGTGAAAAAAAGGGGGTAGGGTAGAAACACCCTGACCCTCTAGGCCTCTTGGGGGCCTCACTGAGAACCCCCAGGGCCAAAGAATTCCGTCGGGATCCGCAGATCTGGCTGAAATGTTTTTTTTAAATGAAGCGCGGGCTCATTATCCTTCCCAAAGTGAGCCAGACACCAGGGGCATTTTTTTAATACTGGAGGGGGGGCACACAGGCCCTCCTCCTTGGGATCATTGTGCCTGGGGACCACCACCTCCACGGGGCTTCTTAAAATATTAAGTTGGGGAGGCCTGTGTGGCCTCCCTTGCTGTCCCGGGGACCACCACCTCCCCTGGCTTCATATCCTTTTTAATGGGGGGGCTCTCGGACCCCTCTAGCCCGGGGACTGCCATCTGCCCAGGGTTTTATTGTAAATTATTAGGGCAGGCCGTATGGATCCCCTGCTGCCCCGGGCTTTTTTAGATTTTCTGCAGGTGGCTGTGCCACCTCCCCGGGGCAAATACAAACAAAGGAGATGGCCGTGCGGCCCCCCTCCTGGAGCCCTAGATGGTCCTGAGTATATCCACAACCCAGGGCCGGCTCCAGCAATGTCCCGGGATGCCCACCCCTTGGACATTGCAGTTTGCTATGGTTTGCTCCTGCCAAGCCATAGCAAATAATGCTCTGCTTTGAGCAAGTGAGAACATTTTGATGTCACTTGCTAAAGCAGAAGCACAATTTGCTATTACACACAAGGAGCTGCATGTTAGCAGCTCCCTATGTGTAAAAGCAATGCTGGCTCCGCAGGACGCGGGGAGCTAGCAGGGACCACACATGCTCAGGCTCCTCTGCTGTCCCCATCAATGGCAGTGGGTGTCCTGGGTGGGACCAGGGCACCCACACTACAGGCCAGGACCCCAGGGTGGGGTCGCTGGTGTCAAAATTGGCCCGGGAGGGGGGCCGCGCGGCCCCTTTCCTTTAATTTTAAACTTTAAAAAAAAAGAAACTTAGAGCCCCAGGGAATGGGGTCCCTGGGGCTGTAAGCCGCCTGGGGAGGAAGGACGCACAGTCCCCCTCTCCTTTCTAAAAATGTCTGGATCGGGAGATGGGGTTCCTGGGTCCAAATACGGCCCAGAGAAGGGGGGCCACACATCCCACCCTTCCTTTATAATTTTCAAAAAGGAATATTCTACCGGCACGATGCCGGAGGCCCTGCCCACTTTCTGTTCCACTTTGCAATCGCGCCTCCTTGCGCGTTGCTGGTTGGGGGATGAAGTTCCCTTGACCGCTGATGGTCCTTAGGGCCCAACAAGACCTCCTGTTACCTTTAGTAAGTCTAACACAGCGGGATTGCTGAGAGGTGATCACAAACCACACCTCCTTTCTCCATCACTCTGCAAACGTGCCTCTCGTGCACCTCTGGTGGGAGGATGATGTCCCCTTGCCTCCTGAGGGTCTCAGGACTAAAGTGGACTTCTTCTCAAATCAGTAGTGTGTCAGGAGGTGCGTTTGCAGAGTGGTGGATAAAGGGGGCGTGTCCTCCAACAACTTCTTAGCAACCCAGCTGTGTGGGACTTGCTGGAGGTAACAAGAGGGGTAGGTGGCCCCCAAGGACCCTCAGGAGCATAGTAGACCTCATCTCCCAGCCATCAGTGCGCCAGGAGACGTGTTTGCAGAGTGGTGGAGAAAGGGGAAGTGGCCTCCGAAGACCTCTCAGCAATCCCGCACTGTAAGTAACAGGAGGGCTTGTTGGCCCCCAAGGACCCTCTGGAGCCAAGAGGGCTTCATCCCCAACCATCAGTGTGCCAGGAGGCACGTTTGCAGAGTGGTGGAGAAAGGGGGCAGGGCCCGAGCAACTGCAGGTCTCACCAGTTCACAATAAAATTCATATCTGAAGGAGGAGTGTTATTTCCTCACTCCGCCAAAGATCTGAAATGTGCCACAATGGTTACAGAAAAACCTTCAAGAACATTTTAAATCTTTATTATTCTCATTTAATTTATTTTTTATTTTAAAGATTCATAAAAAGATACATACAATCAAACAAGTTGCATGATGCTCAAACAGAAAAATGGGCATAAAATCCTTCATCAGGGATCCGCCCGTAATATAGTCACACCTGCAAGGTGGAAGGGAATACTTTTTTTATGAAGTTTTATATAGCGCGAATTTGACCCGAAGGTATCGGGTATCAGAGCGCTTTACATAGCACCAGTTGCGTTACATGAGGACACATTCATGTTTTTGTTAGGCATGGGGAGATTGTGATTTGCCCAGAATCACAGGATGTTCAGCGTCATTGTTGAGACTCAAACCCGGTTCCCCAGGTTGGAGGTCGACCGCCCTGGCCGTTAGGCCAACTCCTCTCCCCATTAATGATTCAGTAGTTATTTTTAAGTCTCTAATCCACTGAATCTGAACTAAAGTACACATAACGCCTGCTCAAGGTTCTCATGTTTTACTAAGAAGTTAAAGCACCGCACTAAACATAAACCATTCAGATTTTTTACGTATCCTTGTCCTACAAAGTTAGTGTCTCCCTCTCTTTTCCTCATGCTCAATACACAATTAATTTCCAATTTATTCTACCCTTTAAGTGTGGGGGATGCTAAATCCCATTCCAAACTGGATAGAGATTTACTTCTGCAAAAGACAGGGTTAAATAGCAGGCCATATCCAGAGTGAGAATGGACAGTTAAAAGGTTTGTGAATATCCAGTTTTGTGCACTAGAAAACCCACTTCAAGTAAATGAGAGCAGATTGACTCCCACGTGAAATTACAGAACCTGGTTGTAATTGTGAGTAAATCAATTTGCTGAATTGGCACTAAAAAAATAATGCCATTTGAGCCCCTATGTTAAACTTAGGTGTGAAAACAGTTTTGAGAATTGCACTTTACCTTTGGAAATCAATTTTTATATGTTGTTACTCCAGTTGGGTCAATAAAAACAAAGCAATCAAAGGCTGAGAGTCACTGGAAGCACTGATTGATTAAATGACGGCTCAGAAGTGGATCCAGTTTGTCCTTCTGACATGGATTAATATAGTAACCCTTCTACAATCCAACGGTATTCACAGCACACTGGCCATAGCGGGCATCGGGCGTTTCCCAGGTAGGCTGCTAGGGTGGGGCCGGTTTTGTTAACGGGGGTCGGCATTATCGGCCCCCGGTAATAAAATCGGCCGAAAGCAGCCCTCGCAACTGCTCGGCTGCACTCCCCCTCACCCCAGGTGGGGCCGGCTGAGCAGTTTGCAAGGGCTGGTTTCTGTTCCCAGTCGGGCCCTGACAACACAGGCATTTTGGTCCCACTGCAAAAAAACTAGGAATTTTCAAAATTGTAGTGTACTCGGTACACATTCTCTCTGATGGCTGACTTTAAATGAGGCATCGGTTTAGAGAGACATTGCCCAATTCACAAAGGGACTCTATACTCGTGGTGGAGGCCCCACACATTTGGCAGGGAGCCCGTACTCGTGGCGGGATCTCTGCATTCCAGTTTCTCATTGCGGATGTCCCACCATGAGTGTGAGCCCCCCACCACAACTGCGGGCCTCTGACGCGACAGTAGGGCCTGCTCCACGACTGCAGGGCCTCAGCCACGACGGCAGGGCCTCTGCCATGACTGCAGGTCCTCCACCACAAGTGCGAAGGCCCTTTGTGACTCGAGCCCACTGTGTCTGAAGTGGAATAAAAACTATTTCTTTTTGTCCCCTGATCCACAGTGCAGAGGACCTGAGAATGCCACTAAATGTATACCGCTTTCCTTGTGTGACACATGAGTCTGTCAGAGGAGTTATACAGCTTCCATGTGTGGCACATGAGTCTGTCAGAGTACCTCAGAGTGCCACTAAATGTATACAGCTTTCCATGTGTGACACATGAGTCTGTCAGAGGACCTCAGAGTGCCACTAAACATATACAGCTTTCCATGTGTGACACATGAGTCTGTCAGAGGACCTCAGAGTGCCACTAAACGTATACATCTTTCCATGTGTGACACATGTTTCTGTCAGAGGACCTCAGAGTGCCACTAAACGTATACAGCTTTCCATGTGTGACACATGAGTCTGTCAGAGGACCTCAGAGTGCCACTAAACGTATACAGCTTTCCATGTGTTACACATGAGTCTGTCAGAGGACCTCAGAGTGCCACTAAACGTATACAGCTTTCCATGTGTGACACATGAGTCTGTCAGAGGACCTCAGAGTGCCACTAAACGTATACAGCTTTCCATGTGTGACACATGAGTCTGTCAGAGGACCTCAGAGTGCCACTAAACGTATACATCTTTCCATGTGTGACACATGTTTCTGTCAGAGGACCTCAGAGTGCCACTAAACGTATACAGCTTTCCATGTGTGACACATGAGTCTGTCAGAGGACCTCAGAGTGCCACTAAACGTATACAGCTTTCCATGTGTGACACATGAGTCTGTCAGAGGACCTCAGCGTGCCACTAAACATATACAGCTTTCCATGTGTGACACATGAGTCTGTCAGAGGACCTCAGAGTGCCACTAAATGTATACAGCTTTCCATGTGTGACACATGAGTCTGTCAGAGGACCTCAGAGTGCCACTAAACATATACATCTTTCCATGTGTGACACATGAGTCTGTCAGAGGACCTCAGAGTACCACTAAATGTATACATCTTTCCATGTGTGACACATGAGTCTGTCAGAGGACCTCAGAGTGCCACTAAACGTGTATACATTAAGTGGCACTCTGAGGTCCTCTGACAGACTCATGTGTCACACATGGAAAGATGTATACATTTAGTGGTACTCTGAGGTCCTCTGACAGACTCATGTGTCACACATGGAAAGATGTATATGTTTCCATGTACATCTTTCCATGTGTGACACATGAGTCTGTCAGAGGACCTCAGAGTGCCACTAGACGTATACAGATTTCCATGTGTGACACATGAGTCTGTCAGAGGACCTCAGAGTGCCACTAAATGTGTACATCTTTCCATGTGTGACACATGAGTCTGTTAGAGGACCTCAGAGTGCCACTAAACGTATACAGATTTCCATGAGTGGCACATGAGTCTGTCAGAGGACCTCAGAGTACCACTAAACGTATACAGATTTCCATGAGTGACACATGAGTCTGTCAGAGGACCTCAGAGTGCCACTAAACGTATGCAGATTTCCATGAGTGATACATGAGTCTGTCAGCGATATCGCCAATATCATATAAACAGATAAGTATCAAAGTATTTTAGTTTCTCAGTACTGTAAAATGTTCAGTGCTAGATGCTCCCCCACTTTGCACAATACAACATATTTTTTAATTTTTGCCAGTGGGAGGACAATAGCATTTGTCACAATAAATTAAAATACAGCCAACAACTTTTACCACTAATAAATTCAAACAGAGCATGTCTATCTGTTAATGTTTTGATCATTAATTACAATGAATTAAACCATTACGACCACCGTTCTGACGGCTGGATAAGGTCCAGTCTCTTGATACCTGCCATTGGCAGGTGCCAGGCTGAGGCAGCACAGTGCAGAGGTTACTTCCTGAATCAGTTACCCTTAATGGGGACATAAGTCACTTTTCTTAGAGTAATTTTGACTTTCTCCTACAGGATCAATTACAGTTAAGTTAGGTGCAAATCCTACCAATTCAAAGAAAACGTTTGTTTATCGAGCCCTTAGGAGGCACAGTGGTTGTTAAATTATATGGGGATTTTTTTTTAACATTTTCCTCATAATTCGAGGACTGGAGTTTGAACAGTAAATAAACGAACTGACTTTGAGATGAAAGAGCAGAAGTAGCTATCCAAACAGTAGCTTTTCCACAACAAGGTCACTTCGCTGATTTACTGTTCTAACACCAGTCCAGGAATTATGTGGCAAGTTAAAATAAATCCCCTAATGTTTTAACACAGTATTGAAATGATGCAAGGGATGCCAGCGGCTTCTGCCCTGGGGTGCATATACCAGGAATAACACCGTAGAGCCGAGAGCTGCAGTCCTCACATGGGGTGCATGCACTCAGTCCATCAGGGGGGCATACAGGTAGGCTGGAACCCTCAAGAAGGAGGAGGTCACGTTGTGCAAGGCAAGGAGAGGAGCGCTGGTAACCTGCCTTAGAAGCCTTCTTTAGTGTCAGTCAACTAACAGGGGTTCAGACTTCCTACAACACTTTGGGGCATATTTACAAGCAGCCGATAAAAAATGATCGCCGCTTTTGCGGCCGTTTTCGGGCAAAAGCCGCGATAATTTTATCGCCTAATTAGCAAGGCCACGCTAACGCGTGAAACCTTGCTTTAGCGTCAGGATTCCTAACGCCCAGCTTTGCATCTCTAATGAGATGCAAAGTGGGCGTTCCTGACCTAACATGACAGGAGAAATGTCGCTAAGCGACATTTCTCCTATCATCAAGCCCCACGCTATGAAGCATAGCGTCAGGAAAAGTAGCGATAACCCCTGTTTCCAGCGATAATCTCACGTTAGGCAGTTAGCGTGAGGATTTTTATCGCTGAGGAGATAAGCGTTGCTAATAGCACGCTATCTCAGCGATAAAAATCCACGTTACCCGGCGATATTTATCCTCAAGCTAAGAGGGCTGAGCGATAATTATCGCCGGGTGTTGCTGATATGCCCCTAAATTAGTTAATGGACAACACTACACAGTCTTTGTTGACTGTTACTAAAGATGTCAGAGAGACAGCACTTGCCAAACGCCAACAGAATTATTATAGTAAATAAACTGAAAACAATTAGCGCAGGTGAAGAGCCCCATAATTAAGTATTAAATGATGAGGGACTCTAGTGCTGCGGAGATAGCTCAGTAAACCAAATTAAACTAAACTAGTTGTTTTTCAATGCACTATATGTCCTCGTTTGCAGATTTAAATCCATTAAAACTACATCTACATTCTGAAACCGAAACAAAACCCACAATATTTACAGGCAGCTCTTGGACTTGCATGAATAACTAAGCAAATATATAATCCTGCAGAATTCCCCGTATAAGTAAACAGCCATTGACAATCTGCCTCGAAACACACTTCCAGTGAGTGTACTTTTAAGGAAGTCTTCACTTCTGACACCTTTTTACTCTCTTGCCTGGGAGGGAAAATGCTAAGTAGGGATGTCACCTTGGAGATAGAGTAGGTATAAACTAACTGATTTTTCTTTTAGGTTAATGACTGCTAATGTAGAGATTTAAGTGATTATTGCTTGACAGATGTTACTAGAGCTGACTATGCTGACTATTCTTCTTATTCTGAGTCGACTGAGACTCCTGCGTAGGATATTTTTTGTATTAGTGCCCATTTATTTCCTTGACCTCATGCTGAGGTGCTTGTATGTGCAGTTATTTTTGGCTTTGTAATAAACCCCAAAAATTTAAGATTTGGAGTCAGTGGTCCTTTGTAGTTCAAATTCATTTTCCTTTGATTATGTGTTAATGTTGTATTTCCTCCCCTCTACAATACTTAGCAGATAAAAAGATCCTGGCTACCTGAGAGGATTCTTGGGGATGGTAAGACAGATAAGAATCCAGCTTCATCAGTTGGTAGCAGAGTAGGATGGTTATCTCTGATAGTGAAGGGAGATCTAGATCAGGATAAGAGATTCTAGAGGCCCATAGAATTTGAGTGATGGTGACCCATTGGATGGTGAGCGGCAGACAACGGCAGCTGATGGAGACTGACGGAGAGTAGCGGTGCGGCGGAAAGCAGCAGTTCGCGGAGGAGTGTGTATAAATAGGTTGATATGTTTTGTAGATTGCGGTGTTGATTTGATTGTGTGATGTCTTGCGGAGTTGGAATGAGAGTTGAGTGATTGTGAGATCAGGCTGTGAGCGGGTGCAGCCCGGAGATTCTTAGACTCGACGAGTAGTCTGAGAAGTTGTGGTGTAGAAGACACCCAAGGTAGATTTTGTTGACCATGGAAAGGGAATCGTGAGACGTCATCGATTACCCAGACCGAGATAGGGGGAGCAAATGTGTGAGTGCGTCAGTTATCGACGCTGGTCGTGGGTTGTTATATGCGGAACTTTGAGCGTTTGAAACCTATCAGTTGAGGCGATTGTACGGTCGTTTCGCGGACAGACAGTTGCTAGGTTGAGGTCAACAATTTCGAGAGACTGTCGGAGGCAGTCAGATAAGTGATTGTCCGGTCGTTTCGTGGACAGATAATTACTTAAGAGTGTGAATGAGACGAATGCAAGAGTGAGAAGCCGAATTATGAAGGAGGGGAACTGCTGCAAGTGGAGGAAGTGTGATGCGCTGCGATAGGTCAGGTGGTGTGAGTCGCGCTGCTATTGGTGGATTGGCATCAGGAAGTGAACGAAAACATTGTGCGCAATCAAAATTTTGTTCATCATGAAATGTTTTAAGGTTTTCCGAGAATTGTGTAGAGGTGACAAACATGTGGTTACTCGAGGGGGAGAAGAAGCCCCTCCCAAGGATACTCCAGCGCATTATATGGCAAAGAATGTGAGATTGCATACTATAATTTAGCTTGAAAACTGGCATAAAATGACTCATGGTGAGGGAGAACTGATCTTCCCAAGATATGGTACTTTCAGGGTGGATGTGTTGTATCATTTGAAATCTGTGATGTCTTCTTTGCAACCTCTCCCTAGACCAACCCAGTTTGAGGCATTACATGCATGGATCAGAGCAGCGTATGACAGGAAAAGAGACATAAATAAAGAAAGAGTGAAGAAGTCGATCAGGGCATTCCAAGATGCAAGGTGGGATGCACTAGAGAAGAGGTGGAAAGTGGAAACGATTGAGGGGGATAGGTTGTACCCACTACTAGAGAAAACAGACAGTGCGAAGGGAAAGAGCGTAGATGAGGATGATAGTGATACGGATGACAGCTTGCTAGAGAGGTTGTCGTCGGAAAGACCGCCTCAGTTCAATCCAGATTCCTAGGAAGGAAAGTCGGCTCCAGCGGAAGGGACTAGTGGACTACAGACTCAGTCAGATGTGAGAGTTGTAGGGAAAATCTCAACAGGAATGGAGGACACGAGAATTCAGTCTGTAGCGAGTACCGGAGCTGCGAGAGGTGTGAGGTTACCGGATGCTTTAAAAGTACCGGTTACCATTGGACCCATTGTTTCAGTTTACAACCCAGACCAAGAGAGAGTTGGTAGTCTAGCACAGTCAGCTGCTGGATCAAGGAGTGTCGTTGAGGGAAACGGGACAGTGAGCGAGATGGAGCAGGTTCCGAGACCTATAGAATGGAGTACGCCATTGCCAGCCACCGCGTACTCCTCTAGAGGACAGGTGGATGTGAGACCGATAAGACCAAGGTCTTTGGCTGAGTCGAGATCAGATCTGAGAATGTGAGTACCACCTGCAAGGAATCAGAGTGAGAGAACCGCAGGGAATGATGAGCAAGATAATTCTGGAAACCGACCAGAAGAGAGTAGATCCTGAGATCAGAGCTGCGAGTACCACGAGCGGAATGGTGCAGCTTGTCGAGAAATATTGAAGGGCGCCCTGAAAACGAGGATGTTAGATGTAGTGAGATTGAAAGCAGAGGTAGACAAAATAATAAATGGAAATTTGCCTCTTTAAAGGGTCGACATTTATGAACAAGATGAGTTACTTTTTGTAGCAAAAGATGTGACTCGCAAGGCAAGAACTGCACATGAGAAACTAACAGAGCTGGCCAAGAAGTATGAGGTATATTTGTCTAAAACAAAGGCATTGCAGGGACACCATAGGTTGCAGTATGGTGACCAAGAACTGGAAGAGAAAAGGGTCATTGGGCTGAGAACACACATCAGAGATTTGATTATAGCGATGCATATATGGATCATGCTTGATAAATGGGAGGAAAGATGGTCCAAGAAGAAGAGTTCCAAAAAGACAGTAGGAGAGACGCCACCTCCAGGTGAAGGGACGGTAGGCATAGGGAATTCCCCTTTACGAGAGGTACAGAATGGAGGGTACATGCATGTGCCTTGGAGTACGGGTGATTTGGCTGCATTTACGAATGATTTCCCTCGGCTGATGGAGAAGCCTGTAGAATGGTACAAGCAGGTTAATCGCTTTGTCAAGATCTCAAAAGTGTTGTGGATTGATTTGAACACGTTGTTTGACATTGTGGTTCCAGGGGACTTATGGTCTGCATGTAAGATTGCTGTTGAATGGCCGACTTCAGAGCCAGAAAGAGATGCTGTCACGAATGGTCCATCACCTATAGTTATGAAAATGTTTGAGCAGGTGATCACATGGTTAAAATCAAAAATCTCGCCTCAGGATATTGATTGGGTTAAGATAGATCGGACAGTCCAGGAACCAAAAGAGACGGTGCACGAATACTATGAACACCTGTTGCAGGCTTTCAAACAGTACAGTGGATTAGATGCCTTAGATTCAAAAGACATGGGACAGTTTGTTTCGAAGTTTGTGTTGGGTTTGAGGCCAGAAGTTAGTCTCATGATACGGCAGCATCTGATCTGTTGGCAGAACAAGCTGGTGGATGAGATCTTGTGGTATGCCAGATACTGCAGTGATGAGGTAGATTCGAAGCACAGGAAGTTGAAAGACAAATTGATGCTTGTTCAGATGCAAACGCCTCAAGTTCAGCCTAGCGGAGGGACGTTAGGAAGGAAACAGGGAAATAACCAAGGAGGAAACCAGAATGTCCAAGGTCAGGGAAGACCGAATTCAGTTGGTCCCAAGACAGGAGTGGATGTGGCGACATTGAAGAAGACCACTGCGTGTCATCTTTGTCACCAGATTGGACATTGGAAGCGCGAGTGTCCTTTGAATCCGATTAACCAAGTGCAACAGGAAGTAGAGATAGTTCAGGTACCTGTACCTGAAGCTGGCCCTACCGTGACTAGACCAAGGTCGATTAAAGGGGGGACATTCAGTCCGCAGGTACAAGTTCCCCAGCCACCTAGGTTTCAACAGGTTCAGCAGGGAACTCGGACTTATCGACAGATGCCCTTGTTCGAAGGGTATGATGAGTTCAGCCCAAACCCGTTGGCATGACAGTGCCTGAGAGGGTAGGAAGACTGCCCACTTGGAGCAGTCTTAGAGGTAGACCAGAGGGGACCATTTGTGGAAGCAGATGTTGATGGTCACCCTACCACCTTTTTGGTTGACATTGATGCTACCCGTTCTACTGTAAGATCAGCAGTAGTCCCTAACCTACCCCTCTCGGGACAATCGATCCAAGTTGTTGGAGTAGCGAATAGGAAAATGACCAGTCCCCTGACAGAGCCAATTCCTATGAGAATAGGAACCTTCCGAGACAGACACCAGTTTGTGGTGTGTGACTCAAGTCCAGTTTGCCTGTTAGGACAAGATTTGTTGTGCAAAATAAATTGCACCATCCATTGCACACCAAAGGGAGTTGAAGTACAGATGAAGGATGATGATGCGGTGTGGGACTTCACTGTAGAAGAGATTGGGTTGATCAAAGGTGTAGAGCCAGTGAAGATTCAAGTCAAGCAGAACGTGGAATTTCCTAGAACGCCCCAGTACAATTTGTCACCCAAGACTATTGCAGAGATCAAACCTGTAATCGAGTCTATGATCAAGCAGGGAATTCTGAAGGAGATCATGGGTAGCCCATGTAATTCACCTATCACGGGACTACAGAAACCGAGTGGGAAATTCAGAATTTTGTGCAGGACCTGCGAAAGGTCAACACAATAGTTGTTCCATGCTGTCCAGTGGTACCAAATCCATCTGTGATTCTGTTTCAGATTCCATGTGAAGCTAAGTGGTATAAAGTGATTGATCTGTGTAAAGCATTCTTCTTGATTCCACTCCATGAAGAAAGCCAATTTCTTTTTGCTTTCCGGCTGGAAAATCATGTGTTAACGTGGTGTTGTATCCCTCAGGGGTACACAGAGAGTTCATCGATCTTTAATCAGATCTTGAAGAAGAATCTTGAGAGTCTTGTGCTGCCACAGAACTCTGTTCTGGTGCAATACATCGATGACTTGCTTATTGCGTCAGAAACAGAAGACGCTTGCAGGATTGATACCATTGCTTTATTGAATCATTTGGCAGAGAATGGACACAAAGTGTCCCCAAACAAATTGCAGTACTGTCTGAGTGAAGTGTAGTATTTGGGTCACAGAATTGAGAAGGGCAAGAGGAATGTGTCACCAGATCGCATTGAGGCAATTATGAACATGTCTGTGCCTACCACACAGAGAGAAGTCAGAATGTTCTTGGGGATGGTTGGCTACTGTCGCCAATGGATTCCCACCTTCTCATTTGAGGCGAAGCCTTTACAGCGGCTGACGCACAAGGATGTGAGTGATCAGGTACTATGGGACAACGAATGCTTAATGTCATTTTTAAGGCTGAGAGAGGCTATGTGTCGCGCTCCAGCTTTGGGAATGCCTGATTACAACAAGGCTTTCTCGTTGTTCTGTTGTGAGAGAGAAGGTTGCGCATTGTCAGTTTTGACTCATAATCATGGAGGTGTCCATAGACCAGTTGCCTACTTTTCAGCTACTTTAGATCCAGTAGCTTCTGCGTTGCCCGGATGTCTCAAATCTGTCGCTGTAACAGGTGTCAGCATTGAAAGGTGTGAGAGTATTGTCATGGGACATCCACTTACAGTTTATGTGCCACACTCTGTTGAACTGTTGATGACGAGGACCAAAACACAGCACCTCAAAAATAACAGGTTAACACGCTATGAGCAAGTCATACTTGCTGCAGAAAATGTGACTTTGAGGAGGTGTTCTGTTTTGAATCCCGCGACATTGATGCCCATTCAAACTGCAGATGATGAAGATTGTGAGGACCATGACTGTCTCGATGTGACTGAGCTGTGCACCAAACCGAGACCAGACATTGCTGATGAACCACTCCCTGATCCTGATGAAATTTTCTTTGTGGATGGTTCATGCTTAAGGGACAATGTTGGTCGATTAAGAGCATCATTTGCTGTATGTACCATCACTGGAGTTGTAGAAGCTGCTTGTTTAGAGGGAGTACACTCCGCACAGGTAGCTGAAATCATTGCTTTGACCCGTGCCTGTTTGGCTGCTGATCAGATTCGGATCACAATCTACACTGACAGTCACTACAGGTTTGGTGTGGTTCATGACTTCGGGCAGCGATGGTCACAGAGAGGTTTCATGACATCTTCAAGTTCACCCATCAGAAATGGGGAATATGTGAGACAATTGTTGGAACATTACAGTGTCCCAAGGAAATTGCGGTTGTCAAATGTTCTGCTCATGGGAGAGGAACTGATTTTGTTTCATTGAGTAATAACTATGCAGATGAGGTTGCCCGTTTCCGTGCAGAACAAGGATGCATATTTACAGGAGGTTACACTGGAGAAAGCCAAGAAAAAACCGAGCTCAGCATGATGTTAGCCATGGCAGACACTTGGGAGGAACTAAAGCGCTTGCAGGATGAGGTCACTGATCAAGAACGAGATGGCTGGATAAGGTCAGGATGTGAGAAACGAGCTGTGGATGTGTGGGTCTCGAGTGATGGTCGAGCTGTGTTGCCGGAAAGTTTGTTAAGCCCAATGGCAAGATTGATACATGGTGCAGTACATCTTGGCAGGGACGCAATGGTGCAAGTGTTTAGACAGACATGGTACAATCCGAAGTTTTGTGCGGTTGCTGAAGCTGAATGCCAGAGGTGTGTTACGTGTCAACAGATGAATGCAGGAAAGAAGACTGCTGTAACTTTGAGTCACATTGGAAGGTCAGGAGGGCCATTCAATAGAATGCAGTTGGATTTCATTGAGATGCCACAGTGTAATGGACTGAGGTACATCTAAGTTGTGGTATGTATTTTCTCAAAGTGGGTGGAGGCTTACCCAACACGTAGATGTGACACACTCACTGTAGCTAAGCTGCTGTTGAGGGAGCTTACCTCGAGGTTCGGTTTTCCGACTTCTTTGGAGTCGGATAGAGGGACACATTTCCACAGCGAAATTATGAAATTGCTCTATGCTGCATTGAATGTGGATCAGAGACTACATTGCAGTTACAGACCAGAGGCTTCTGGGATTGTGGATCAGGTTAATGGAACTTTGAAAGCACAGATGGCAAAAGTGTGCACTTCGACATCTCTGAAATGGCCTGATGCACTGCCCTTGGTCCTCATGAGCCTTCGTAGTGTTCCAGATAGGAGAACGGGGTTATCACCTCACAAGTTCCTGATGGGGAGGGCAATGCAACTGCCAGCAGTACCTGCTACTGCTCCAATTAGCATCAATGATGACTTAATTCTCGATTACTGCAAAGGACTGGCTGATGCGGTCCGTTCTGTGTCTCAGCAGATGCAACCAGCAACTGTTCCAGCCGCAAGTGACCTGTGCCACGACCTGTGTCTGGAAGATTGGGTGCTTGTTGGCAAACATGTGAGGAAGAGTTGTCTGGATGTTTGTTGGCGTGGCCCGTACCAGGTAAAACTCGTCACGAACACGGCAGTGAAGTGTGGAGGATTGCCGAACTGGGTGCATGCCTCCCATACCCGCAGAGTCCCAGCGCCCTTGGAAGAAACAGCCCATCTCGTGAACGAAAATCCAGCTGAGGTGGCAGGGCCATCTGAGAGGGCAAGTCAAGCTGTGAGGGTTGCTGACGCAGTTGGATGTGCACTGGATCGAGCTGAAAGGGGATGTGTCGATCAAAGCCCCGAATTTGACTCAGACAAAGTATTGCTGTGGGTGGAGTAGAGTAAAATTCAGCTGAAGAAGGAAGTAGTGCACAGGGTACCCAGAGGGAGAGCAGAAGTGCAACGAGAGCCGAAGAGGTTTGGCCTGCGAGTCAGAGACGGCTGAACCTGAGATTGGCACCTGAAAGAAATCTTGCCCCAGTATCTGAAATGTCTGTATCCGAACAGAGTGAAGAAGAACAAGGTCGAGGAGGTCTGAGAAGATCCAGGAGAGCAAGAGTGCCGTGTCAGAGATACGCCAGCCCAGAGTGGACGTATGTTGTGACTGATGCCAGGAGTTCTGAGTTCGGGGAGGTTGAGGTTCATGACTGTGGTCAGCAAGACACCGAATGTGAAAATAGACGTGGGATTGGTGGTCCCAGGTCTCGAAATCGAAGGAGTGCTGACCCTGACTGTTCCGAATCCCCCACTTCTGAGTAAAGTCCGTGAACTGATACTGCAAAGATTGGTCTTTCCAACGTTTGGATTTGAGGCACTGACCCATGAAGTGATTGTTCTTCATCTTGAACTTTTGCAGCATGTTTTAGAGGTTCAGGGAGCTGAACTTATTTTGGAATGAGAGTGAACTTTGTTGTAAATAAAAGTCTATAAAGAAGATAACCTAGACCCGAGTGTAAGAAGAATAAACTTAAGGACTTTCCGGAGAGAAGATGAAAGAAGGCTAGGGAAGTCTGTGGACTGTGTAAATAAGGAACTGAAATTGCAAGGGGATTTCCAGCTTCTCGAAGTATTGTTCAAACTGGTCAGCAAGCGACATCTGGAGGAGAAAAGAGACTCCTAATTGTTGCAGCTGAAACCAAGAACTTTTGAGAACTTTGCGCGATCATGGAGGCTGTAAATACCCGTCGTAGGTCCAAATTAATAGTAGGTACACTTGTACGTGGAGTGATAGTCTCTATAATCATTGTGGTTGTAGCTTCGTATATGGTTTCACATGAGCAGGAAGCGGAGGTACAGGGAACACCTACACCTACCACTTCTAGCCAAAAGGAGGTCACCAAAGGAGCTGAAAGAGCTTTACTAATTGAAGAGAGTCGTAGATTTCACATAGATTTTTCAAAAGGTGATTTTAAGCTTAATGCGTACGCGAGGCTGCTATATGAATATGTGGATGCAATGGATTCGAAAGACTGCTACGTGTGCATGCAGTTACCTGCCTCAGTGGTTGAGAGTATTAGGTATCACCATCTTCCACTGACGTATGGAATTTCATGTAGTTTATTGCTTAGTACCTTCTATGAGAGAGGTCAGTTTGAGTATTTCTTTTCCAATTACGATGCAGTCCTTCCCGAAGTTCCTGCCTACAAGCATTTGAATAAGTACAACTATTATAAGTCCAAGGATAGACTTCGGAAGTACTTCATTCCATCTTTGGAATTAGATATGGCTTATGCTCATCGGCATAACTTGACCTGTTCATTGTCAGATGTAGAGAAGAAATTTGTAGATCAGGTAGAAGATAGATATAGAAAATTAACACAGACACTGAATACTGGGGAGAGTCCAGTAGATTGGACTGAAGTAGAAAGATCTCACAGAGCTAGAGGAAGTTATGGTCCTATAGAATTGGACAAGGAGCAGAAAGGGAAGTTGTGTGTGAGACGTTATCAGACCTACTATGAAAAAGTTCCGGTTGGGTCAGAGTGCGTGTGATCATATTTTCACCATGGAAGATTCTGCTAAGAACTTTCTGCAAGGCTCTGTGCAAGTGATTCCAACTGTTTATTATGTGTGTGGAAAGAATGCCTATGTCAGGTTGCCTGCGAATTGGTATGGTACATGCTATTTGGGAATCATTTTTCCTAAGATTTACCATGCAGACAATTTGGAGCTTTTGGAGGATGGACAGCATTTGAGAGTGAAGAGAGCTGCGAGTGCAGGAGCAGTGATTGGAGATATCTTTGGAACGATGATACCGAGTTTGGGGGTGGTGTTGAATGATGTGAAGATCAGATGATTGGCTACTGTGGTTAATGAGTTGTCAATGAACACAGCGAAGTCTCTGTTACTAGTGGATGGAGAGATGTTGTCGATAAGGACGATGATTTTGTAGAACCGTCTTGCCTTAGATGTATTATTAGTAAAAGAGGGCGGAGTCTGTAAATTATTGAAAGTTCAGGAATGCTGTACGTATATTCCAGATAACAGCAAGGATCTGGAGAAATATATAAGCAACAATACCACGATCCATAATGAGATAGAGGATTTGACCAAAGAAGGTGTGTGGGTGAAGATTGGTAAAGGATTTGGTCGTGTGGGAAGTTGGTTTGCTAGCTTAGGAAAAGGGTTCCTTGGCTTTGTGCTAAAACCACTCATCATTGTTATGGTTTGTGTGGTTTGTTTGTGGGGATTCATCAGAGCTTACAAGTGGTATAAAGGAAATAGAGTTGAGAGAGCTCTCAGAGCGAGTGAAATGCGAATGGCCAGACTGCAGGACAGTCAATATCAGAACCTTAAGTATATGGAGAGACTCCAACAGGGGAGGATGGCAACGAGTACTGTTTAGGTCGGTTCTTTCTCCAAGGGAATTGTGAAATGGTGTGATGACACTAGTCATCAAAGGGGGGAACTGATAGAGCGCCATATTGCTCTGAAAATTGTAGGGGTGCACCATAATCACTGCTAGTCTGCACCCACATATGTTAAAAGATCCATATTAACGTGTGACTTAGAAATGTATTACTAAAATCTGCTTATAATAGAGTGATTAGAAATGTAATCATGCCATTTATGAAGAGCAATGTCGTAGTAAATTGCAAATGTATTTTAGTCAACGCATAATGCTTGGTTTTCATGTAATGTGATGCATTAGGTTTAAACGTGTACCATATTAAAGTCTGCACGTGTAGTTTGCTTATTCATACGTGAAGTGTAATGAATATACATGTTTTAGTGTGATGTTAGGAAAGAGTGTTTAAATTGTGTAAAGGCCTGATCGCATATAGGTTTAAGAGAAAGGCCTGTTCCTTTCTTATGATAGCTAAATGTTGTAGGCCGGAAATGATTTCCCTTGGTATTTGGCTTTGGGTTTCAGGACGTTAGAAAGTCTCAGAGAAGTGGAAAATGTCTCGTTCCCATGTTTCTGTTGCAGGTGCAAGGACACCTAGCTCGTTAGAGAAACTAACTCTTTGTTTCAGGAGTCAGGATGGCCTGAGAAGCCAATATGGGAGTATACTGGAATGTAGGGATGATACTTTCGGTGGAGAAGGTGCCTGGGACTCAAGGACGAGTAAACCGTTGTTGGAAGGGAGACAAGTTTCACTGGAAAATCACTGGGAGAAGACCTGGCTGAAGAGGTGTGCTGGAGGGCGTGTTCTACGTTTTTGGGATTTTGAATTAGGGACAGTGCCCCGTGGGTTGAGCAGTTGAGATTTAGATGGGGAGCTAGAAGGAGCATCTTAGAACGAGCTCTGACAAAGTGACTGTACTTCTAAGGAAGTCTTCACTTCTGACACCTTTTTACTCTCTTGCCTGGGAGGGAAAATGCTAAGTAGGGATGTCACCTTAGAGATAGAGTACGGATAAACTAACTGATTTTCCTTTTAGGTTAATGACTTCTAATGTAGAGATTGGAGTGATTATTGCTTGTCTGATTTTACTAGAGCTGACTATTCTTCTTATTCTGAGTCGGATGAGACTCCTGCGTAGGATATTTTTTGTATTAGTGCCCATTTATTTCCTTAACCTCGTGCTGAGGTGCTTGTATGTGCAGTTATTTTGGCTTCATAATAAACCCCTAAAATTTGCGATTTGGAGTCAGTGGTCCTTTGGAGTTCAAATTCATTTTCCTTTGATTATGTGTTAATGTTGGATTTCCTCCCCTCTACACTATTTAGCAGATAAAAATATCCTGGCGACCTGAGAGGATTCTTGGGGATGGTAAGACAGATAAGAATCCGGCTTCAAGAAGACCACAGAATTACTTTTCACTCACTCACCTTCATGTTATTGGTCAGTGAAATAAATGACAGACTACTTTGGGATATTTACTAAGACTGAAAAAGGGGTGGATCCAATACTCAAATTACTATAATCCCCTGGTAATCACTCTGGGATGCATACCAGCCCGCCCTTTTTAACTTGCCTGGGCAATTACAGGCAGGGACCAATTTTACAACGTTTTCTGTCTAGTGTTCCATTCGAAAACAGACTCTTGTCCTCAAACCATACTGTAAGTATGAATTAGATGATCCATGCCCCAACAGCACTTCTCAGTAATGCATGATCAATATTTTCCCGAAATTTGAACTCAAACTGTGAAATAACCCATTTCAAGTATGATCTAGGAGGGTGAGTAGAAGCTGGCTATTTTTGGTGAAAAGACAGGTTGGTAGATTGAAATGGCCAATTTATGCATTATTTGAGGCTTAGTCTGCATTTATTCCAAACTTATACCACATTATAAGCTGAGTACAGGGGGAAGGACGACAGTACATTATTAGCACCAGTCCTCAATGTGTATTATAGGTTTTGCATGTCATTGCAGTGTTAATACTGCCAAGTAAACTTTGCCAACAAATTTCGGCGCATTGAAATTTTTGGACACGTGTTTCATAATAAATGCCACTCATCAACAGTTTATTCGGTTTTGGGATGCCTATCATGCTGCTTTGGTTTCTCATGTCAGGTACCACTCCAGGCTGCACCACAACCCATGATCCTTAGCCCCACAGCTTCAGGAGAAGTCTTACAATTACAGGGTTTGGCATATCACTGCGATACTGTACGTTGGCATGGTATTTGGCTTGGTGAAGTGCTTGATGTCTGACGTTTAAAACACCAACATTCAAATGCTTTGGAGTAGAAATTGAATGTAAGGGATTAAAAGCATTTACCTGTATCTAACAAGCTGGAAACTTGAGGAAGTCAATAAAGATTGACCCATTATTTCAGTACCGTTTATTAAGGTCAGGCCATGTTACAATAATTAACATAGATTAATAAAGATCAGACAATCTTCAGGGTCAGTAAATGATGTCACAGTGTTGACTATTTTGTCATGTGTTAGTACCCTTTGAAGGAGAGGCCTCGGGTGGCCAGAATGTCTCACAATTCGAAGTGGGCATAACTGGCATAATTCTCTCTAGTGTAATGTCTTGTGATTACTGCAAGATGGCTCTTAATTATGTATACTTATGTGAGAAGGGAAATCCAACATTTAGCACTATTTTCTTAGTGCAAAATTCACCCTTACATTTAGCACTATTTTCTTAGTGCAAAATGCACCCTTACATCCAAAATGGGCCTCGAGGATATATTTTTCACTAAGAAAATAGCACTAACTGGTACAGGGCACGAAAAGCAGCAGCCAGCATCCGCTCACTCTCTCTGAAAGTTCTCTATTCCTGTGCTCCTGCGGTAGGAGTTTTGCCCAAAATCACTCTTAATTAATCAAGCTGAAGTAGTTTTGATAACTTCGCATCAGAAGAGACATGCATTTTTGTAGTGCTTCCACTATCTTGTGTCTAGAAGACATTATTTAAGTCTTAAGAGTTATGTTGAACTCAAAACACTCAGAAATGGGCATCTTTTTCATTTTCATGTTGGGAGGAGTCACTGGATATTATTGATGTATTAGGAAAGTTTGTGAACATAACTTTAATAAAGTGTAGGGTATAATGTGTATGCAAAAAGCGACACTGACTTGTTGAAATTGGTACGTAGAAAAAAAATAGCAAGAATTGCAGTCCTCTGAATGTTATGTTCAGTGGAGTGATCAGATATTAACCTTTGTTTTTTGTCCCAAACCATTAACAAACAAATCATCTCAGAGCATTAACGCCGAGAAGCATCAAGTGAAAGCGGGGGTGTGCTTGGAAGAGCTATTCACAAATCTTCCCTGACATCAACTTGTGAGTCCACGGCCTCTCCCATTTATTTATGTTTTGTTTACAGCTATTGCTTACTGTGATCACTTTAAATGCTTTGCTTTCAAGTTTGCTAAAGCACTTCCGGCGTTGCTGCTTTTGGGCAGTGCATTACACCTTGGAGGCATTCTTGGAGAAATGGTTGAAGCCAACAATTCAGTGAGGTGCAACAGATATGAGCGTTTCATGAGCCTTTTCAGCCACTGACAATGGCACCAACTGAACGCGCTTTGATACCAGATGATCACACGCTTGATGAGCCCAAACAACAGCAGTGGGGAAGATTGAAATCTGTTCAGGCTTCCAATGCCAGAAAAAACGACTCACACAACTGAAGACAGTGACAACACAGAATGCAGCAATATTATGACAGGAGTGTTAGACTGTGCTGCACAGATCCTCAATAGAAGAATAACTTACTGCGCTGTTGAGAGTAACAGCTTTTGTAAGACATATGTGGATGCATCTCGTGCTGAGCAGTCTACCTCATAAACAACCTAACTATAATGGAGTTTAGTGCCACTAACAGCAGTTGCTCTGTTTTGCGATATGTGACTTACCTGCCTTGCTCTTCGATGTATAGCAAGGTATTCCGTTCAGAATATTTTCTCTTTTAAAGTTTTTTGTACTGGGCTCGATGTGAGAAATGTAAAATAAAATGATGCATGAGATGACATTGAAAGGCCACCAATCAGTCCAAGGTTCTTTGGGCCAAATCTAAAGATGTATGTTAAAGGTGGTTAAAAGATATAGTCAAGACCATGCGGGGAGCACAGGGGGTAACCCACGTCGAGGGTCCAGTAGGCATTACTTTCCTAAAGAGTAGGTGCTCCCTCCGCCCCACTGTGGCCTGGTCAGCTGCAGGAAAACAACATTAACCCACAAAAAGGAAACGTGGCAAAACAGAAGGGGTAGGTGCTATCAGAGACCAGCGCGGCATTTAAGATGGCCAGCCACAAAGGACTGGAACCTGGATATGAAGGGCGGGGAGCACCAAACGGACACCCCCATTGGCGATTCTAGTGGAATCCTGCCCACCCATGTCAAAGAGAGCGCACAAGATGGTGAGCGTCATAGGTAGTACTTTATTTTTGCCGGTGGTTTCCGGTGCTCAGCACCTGCACTTAATTGTCAACACCAGCACATGGTAGCGCTGTTTGTCTGATTTAGAGACGGGCACAACAACAGTTGTTTACTAAATCAAAATACACTGCAAACGACTAATACTTTGTGTCCAAGCTATAGCTTTGGGGCCTGGAAGAGACTAAATTGTCACACTTGTAGGAGTGTGATTGTTAGAAGTTGTGTTGGTAGTGCGAGCTGCGGTAGCCTCCAGAGGAGGGCTCTGACACTCATTGCTTTACAAATTAAGCACTGGCCCAAGAAAGACAGTCTTCAACCTTCAACAAAAACAATGGACAATGGTCGCAAGGGCGGTCAGGCAACGCAGTCCTCCCTCATCTGCGGGCCTGGAGATGCCGAAAGGCAGGACAACTGGAGGGAAACGTGAGGACTTTCAGGGCAGTCGCATCATAGGAATAGGACTTGCAGCTGGGTACAGCGGGGGCTATAATTAAAGTGGTAGCAAGTGAAGCCTAGACCATTGAAGGGCAGAGAGTGGAAGCATCAAGAGGTTACCATGATAGTTCAAATAAGTAAGGAGAATAATAAGGCCAAAAACCCTGAGATAAAATCCACCTGTGAGTGGACAAGACCGCTTGAGAAATGTACGAATTTTGAGAAAGTACACCTGTGAGTAGACAAGAATGATCAATATAACTGCAACTGTTTTATCCCAACAACGATTCAAGATGTATTTTCAAAGACAGAGGGAGAAAATAACCTGAGTGCAGAGGTTATGTAACATTATAAGCATTAGCTCTATTTCTGGAGCACTAACACACCTTAAAATAAAATAAATGCAACAGTACATGTTTTATTGGGGTTTTCTGTATGAAAATATGTTGTAGGATGTTACATTGAGTATCCTCTTGAATCGTGTTGTTTTCTCTGGATTGACTGATTTAAAGCCTAATTTTGGATTCTGTCTAAGCACATTTGCAGTGCCTTTTTAAAATTCATCCAAACTTGAAAGTGGAACCAGAATTACTCATTATGCTATTGATTAGTGCATCAACTTTTACAACCTTATGTATATCGTGCCTTTTATTTTGCCACATGATCATATGCTTTGCCAGGGATTTCTGCCATTGTGTTCAGTTACAAGCACTTCCATACTTTACCATAATGCCCATTGATGTTCCTCTGTAGTTGGACAAATAACTGATCTATCAATGTTCTCAGTTTTTGTTTTAGGGCTGCTGCCCGAATTTGCTCTTCACCCACTTGGGATAGAAAATGAATCAACATTTTCCTTGGCTTTCTATGACTGGGGTTCAACTTAAAAGGATCTCTATGTACTCTCTTGATGCAGCACCGAAACCCTGGTAACGGGGAAAACAAAACCCGTACCGGTATCCTCCCCACACTAACTCGAATCGAACATCATTAAAAAGACAATCAGTTTAAAGGAATAAAAAAGATGTATATAATAAAATTAAGTTAGCACAAACCCAGTGTAACATTCATCTAGGCGGTAGATTCCTAGGCAATGGTGCTTTGTCTAATAGACCATGCCCAACCCAAGAATTTAGCAGTTGCAACAGTCATTTGGAGACAGGAACTAGAGGAAATGATTCTCATAGCTACGGAACCCTTGAAAATGCTTAAGTTTCTGCAAGCCGGTGCTAACCAAATGCGCCGGGGGGCAGTGTAGGCCTTGCAGGAAAGCAAGAAGTGCCCAATAGACTCCTTTGTTGTTCCACAAGCGGGACAGGAAGTGTCAGTAGACCCCCTCCACCTCCCGGTTAAAGACCTTAGGGGGAGGGCGCCTATCCTCAATTGGAAGAAAAGTTTCCTGTCCCTTGGGTTGGTTATAGTGTCCCAAAATAATTCTAGTAAAGGGACAGACTTGACCTCCAAAAAACGGCCAGACATGGAGCCTGCATCAGATTTTCTCCATGCCTGTTCGGACACGTAGGCCAAATACAATTCCTTGATTGCATGCTTGCTAGGGAAGACAGCTTCATGTGGGGATTCCCACAGCATCTTTAACCCAAACGAACATAACAGTACTCTAAGTTTGGTCAGCCATTGGATCTTGTGGTAAACATCGGCCTTGATCACTGCTGCGAAGCCCTCAGCATAATGCTTGAGTTCTGGTGTGGTCTAGAGCCGCCTCCAATACAAGATCGGGCGTAATCTTGCCAAATCCCCTACTGCCTCCCTCCCCAGATCATATGTCATTGGGATCAGAGGTGTACTTTTAGGGAGACCGTCTAGTGACCTAAAAAACTTATTCTCAGAGATCTGTATCGAGTTAAGGTTGACAAATCCCCACAATTCTGCACCGTACAGTGCAGACCCCAAAGATTTTGCTTCATACACCTTCAAAACTGGTGCAATGGGTTTCGACCGTGATTTCCTGTGCTCAAGCCCAAGGATTCCAGACACTTGCCTATGCTTTAAGGCAGCCAATTCAATATGCTGAGCCCATCTTAGATCATCGGTTATATGGACGCCCAGATAGGTAAAGGCTCTAACTACATCCAGAGGGCGTTGACTCAAAAACAACCTGGGTCTGACACTGCGATGCGGATTAAAAAACATAAGTTTGGTCTTTACCACATTTACTTCTAGACCATAATCCCTACAGAAGTCGTCAAAAATACAGAGAGCACTTTGCAGGCCACTAGGGGTCTTGGACAGGATCAACGTATCGTCAGCGAACATCAGGATCGGAATCTTGATGCCCGCCAACGAAGGAGCGTCCACACTCGAAGCCAGCATTCTGGCTACTACCCCATTAATGAATAAAGAAAAAAGCAACGGGGCCATCGAACAACCCTGTCGCACGCCCCGTTCCACAGGGAAATCATCAGTAGTCTCGCCCTGTGTACCCCACTGTATCTTAGCGAAATTAGCCGCATGTAACCGCATGACCATGGTCAACAAGTCATCAGGCAGACCCAGGCTACTTAATTCAAACCACAACTTGGACCTAGGCACCAGGTCAAAGGCAGCCCGCAAGTCTACAAAAGCAGCGTACAAGCTGCCTCTGCCCAGTGCCACAGTCCGCCATTGGACCATAGTAAATCTGAACACTTGGTCTATCGTGCTAGTAGCCCTCCGGAACCCTGCTTGGTAGGGTGATAATGCATTATGCTCGTCCACCCATTCCACGAGTTTGTTTACAACCATCCTCCCCACGACCTTTTGTATTGTTGCTATCAAACTGATAGGCCGATAATTCCCAGGCAATCCCCTGTCGCCCTTCTTGAATATGGGAATGATGATAGCACCCCTCCAGCTCAGCGGTACCGGTGCTCCTTGGGCAACTGCATTAGCAAGGAGAAGGATGTATTTACCCCATCTATCCTTGTCATGAATAAAGAGATCAGCCGGTACCCCATCCATCCCAGGGGCTCTACCCGACGATACTACACTTAGAGCCAACAAAACCTCCTTGGGGGTAAAAAACGGCTCATTCGGGTAAACATCCTCAAACCCTTCCATCTCCCTACCTGGGTTAGGGTCTGCATATTGAGGTTTAAAGTATTTAACCCAATCCTCCTCCGGGACATTGTTGACAGGGCAATCGGGGACACCACCTCTCCCCCATCTAACAATACTCCAGAAAAGCATGGAGTCCTTGGAGCCAGAGGCTTCCAACACGTTTCTCCAGTGCCTCTCGTCCCACTCCTTTTTTGCTGCAACTATACAGTTTTTATAGTTGCTTCTGGAATTACGAATTAACACCAGGTCCCTAGACTTAATGGCACTACCCAGGGCCAACCTTGCCGACCTGCACTGTGCGTTATACCACTTTGCAGTCGTGTTAGAGGCGCTGCAATTATTAGTCCTACCTGCCTTCTGGAAGTGAGACTTGATAGTTAAAAAGAGGTTATCATGTATTATTGTTGCTTCCTGCGACCCCTGGGTGACAGCGACAGCCTGCTCCAAAGCCTCAATAGCTCTATCCACCTCCCTGTTTATACTAGCTATAGAATCTTGGTTAGCCATTACGCGAGGCCATTTTAGCCGGCGTGTGTTGTTTGAAGAAACAGGTAGAGGGAGGCGTTCCCACGCTGTTCGAACATTCCCGCTAGACAGGGTCCACCATCCATGGGAAATACACAGAGGGTCGTGGTCACTTTCCATCCTTTGGATAACCTCCATATCATTGACCAGGTTCCATATTTCCAGGTTACACATGACATAGTCTATCCTGCTCCTGCTCCGATTGTTATTAAATGTGCAAGCTCCCATCCTATCACTCTTGGTTCTCCCATTCAACGCACGGAGGCCTCTCTCCAGGCAGATGGCATTTAGACAAATAATGTCGTCGGACCATCGCTTTATCGGATCTCAATCAAGTGGAGGGACACCCCAATGCCTATCTTCATCTAGCCCTAGACAGTCGTCACCTAAGGCCAGTGGTTCAAATGTACGATTAAAATCGCCAGCAATTATGATATTATTAGCCAGGGAATGGGTATCTAGGAGAGCCACCAAGGAAGCTAGGACTTCTGACTTGCCACCCTTATTACCCCTAATATATACATTGTATAGATCAAGGCACCCTAGCAGTCCCAAGTCTAGATTTATTAGTTGGATATCCCTACTCCCTGTCTCGATAACTCTTGTATTTAAGGACAGGTTTTGCCGAACCCAAATCGTCAAGCCTCCCATCGGCCGGCCCTTTTTGCCCTTAGTGGCTGGCACAGAATAGTTCAGAAAGCCCTGCAGGAACATGGGTTCACACACCCATGTCTTTTGGAAGAGGCAGATATCAAAACCATTGACAAAGTCAACCCACTCTTGGGACTCATGTTTATGACGCAAGCCCGCTATATTCCATGACATTAAGCTTCCAGTACCAACCCCACCTTTGTTATGATCTTTCCTGTCAGGCACAGACGGAAGCAATGACACCCTAGGGGTTGTACTTGGACCATTTCCGTCTGTAGCACAAGTCTCACTAGCCGTCAAAATCACCTCCCTTCAAATGTTATCATGAGCAATGATGGTATCTCGTTCAATTAGGGGAGCAAACCCAACTACTTGTTTGCTAGAAGAATCAATACATTGTGGCTTCACACTGGTCACACCCCCAACCAGGGAAGACCTCAAACCCCACAACTGCTGTAATCTTCAGTCACACCCTTCCATATCTGTAAACACATCGAACCTATTTACAGTCTCCAAGGGTGTAAATGGTCTTAGATGCTCCATTCCCCTATTAATGTTTAAATTAAATCTAGGGGGAACAATATTCCACCCAAAGCGATCAGCGACAGGTGCTGGGTGTTGTATCTGTGCGGGGCATCCCATGTCAAGAGAAGCTAAATAATTCGGGTAAATGGGTCCTTGGCCACTTACATGGGTTGTAGGGAACACCAATGATCTTGGATAGAAGTATGTCAATGCACAGGGTATGATGGAATTCATTCCATTGCCCGAAGGCCAATTTAGAATATGGTCAACCACTCGAGTATCTCTAAAATTAACTACGACTACATCACCCTCGAGATCTTTACTTCTGCCGCCCAGCCATGAGAGTCGCCTAACATGCACTATTTCTCCATTAATATTATTTGTGATAGGTCTGTATATGCTAAGCCAGTGCATGATTTTGTTTTTTAGTTGGGCGAACCCTTCCCTTTTGTTATCTGTCAATATGGGGACCCCCGTCAAAACGACCACAAAAGGCACGGCTTCAGGGGGGAGTTCAACTATTGGACCTTTGTTCGTTGGAATCCTTTTATATCTGGAGCTCCCCGCCCCCTCCTGCAGATTTCTTGCAAATATATTATCTGTTCCTCTCTTCGGTTCATTAGCAGATATTACTGCTGGTTTGTTTGCCACCGTTGGGGGAGGTAACCTTTGTTGTTGGTGTTTTCCTGGATTAAAAGGTACTGATGCAACTTTGGGGGCTTGGCTATTCGATTGTATGCCCAAGTGTAAAGGGGACAGCGCCATATTCACAACATCCCTGGTTGCAACATCCTTGCTCCTAATAGCACACTCGATGACTTCGAGACGTTTCTCCACCCTCTTAAGCCCCTCTATGATTGGAGAAACGAGGGACCTAATTAGTTGTTCCATACTATCTAGTAGAGGGGTGGGGGGAGCTGTTTTCAATGCGAAATCAGCAGAAAGGGCAGTGGGTGCAATGGTGCTAGCTTCCTTGTCAAGATAGGTAGATTTGAGGGAATTAGCTAATACAGCAGCAGGCGCCTGGTCTGTTCTAATATCCGGCTTAGAATGCCTGCCAAAATATTTGTGGCTAATCTTAGATTTTTGGTGTTCGCCCCCTTTTCGTCTTCTTTTGCCTGGAGGGGGACCATGTGCCTTGGGCGGAATTGTTTTAGTCATGTTATGTCGGACGGGTTTACTCCTGTTAGTGGTTGAATTAGTTAAGTTAACAGTTAATACACTGGGGCTAGGAGGCGTGAGATGGCTGCCAGTCTGATCAATTAGAGGGGTAGGAGTGCATATGAAATCTCGTAACAGAAGAGGAACGCTCGCAGAAGGTGTAAGGTCGTCGATGCCACTAGGACTTTCGCCACTAGGAGGGAGAGTCTGGGACATGAGATCTTTAGGAGCCCAATTTTTCAGACTTTCAACCGAGCGACGACGCTCCGCCCTTCGCTCTTCCAGCATTGACTCCCTATCTAAATCAGTGAAAACCCTTGTAAAATAACTGTCAAGTGTACCAGTTAAGAACCCCCCCGGCTTTTCTACAATAACATTAGCCAAGCTCTGAGCCATGACAACAGTGCAGAGAAACAAATCTATACAACACAATGGGGACGTTAGGGAATTGGCCCTGCCCGGCCTCTTACGGCCTCTGAGGGCCTAAGAGGACCCGCCCTTTGCCCGGGGAGCGCCCCGCACGCGTCCCGCTCACGCGAGGACAAGTGTGGGTTAAATAGGCAAGGGGAGGAGCCGGGAAGAGGAACCAGGTGCGTAAGGTGAGTGGTAAACAAAGCACCCTGGTCCTCGCAGTCCCGTGTGTAAAAGATAGTCAGTAAAATGAGCCCCCCGTGCCTTTAAAAATCAGCTTGCCACCAAGCGCTGATCACATCCACGATAATGGCCCAACCGATGAGTGTAGCAGAGTCCAAAGCCTTCGAGCGGCACCCGCGAAACGGGGGCCGCGAGGCGTAAAGTACTTGCCGGGGGCGGAGCCGAGAAGAGGAACCAGGTGCGTGAGGTGAGTGGTGAACAAAGCACCCTGGTCCTCGCAGTCCCGTGTGTAAAAGATAGTCAGTAAAATGAGCTCCCCGTGCCTTTAAAAAATCAGCTTGCCACCAAGCGCCGATCACATACACGATAGTGTAGCAGAGTCCAAAGACTTTGAGCGGCAAACCACAGTACCAGGTTTATATGTAGCCACCTATGATTAACATACATACCCACTGTCACATACCCTTTAATCCAAAAGATAAAGCCAACTCCAGCACCAGGTAATTGTTCTCATTACCAGGAATAACTGATAGTGTAGTCAAAAAAAAAAAATAGATCACCAGGAAGTTAGAGATCACTGATCCTCGTAAGTTCCAAAAGAGCACCAAAATGCCAAAAATGTCAAACCAAGGACTCCCAGTATACCAGCTGGCCAAGTACTACAGTTCGGTAATCCTGGGTAGCATAACCCGAAAGAGAAGAAGGAAGCAGAGCCTCTTTACCCGGGCATCCGTAGCAGAATGGGGGGGTGAGGAGGGGCACCGTAGCGGCCGCAGGACCAGGCGACCAGCGCTATCAGCAGTCAGCAGCAGGTGTTGATAAATCCAGGCTGCGCTGTGTAGATCATAACCCAATGAGCAAGGTGGAGGGAAATATTAAGGTTGAGGTGCTCCCCCCTGTCGGCAGTACTTTATAGGACACAGCAACAAAGATAAAGCCAAAGGGTTCTCACCGCCGGAGCTCCAAAGCCTGGGGTGCACTCAAGGGCAGGCTCGCCTTGCCGCGTGCGTCTCTCCTCCAGTCCGAATTCCCCCACGGGCCCCCGCCGCAGAGCACAAATCCTCAGCAGAGTCTAGCAGAACGGGCGCTCCGCCAGCTCTTCGCCGCACACAGCAAGCTGGGGCCGGGCGTCCCGCACCGCTGGCATCTTCACTCGTGCAGCGGCAGCTTCAAATGGAGAAATATGCGTTCAGGGGGCTCCGGTCGGGATGAGTAGGCACAGCTGCCCGGCTCGGAAGCGCTTCCGGTCGGCCTGCAGCTGAAATATAATGCGGCGGTCAGCGGCCTAATGCGTTCACCACTCTAACTCATTCACACATGCAATCATTGGTGGGGCCCATAACACCAACACTCACTCTAACCATTCACCGATCTGCACGCAGTTGGAGGGAGCGGCTTTAGCGCTCGACATGTGGGGGAACACCTTATAACCTCTATGGAAAGAAATATTAATTTACAAATTATACATCAATACCCCTTCCACCTACAGATCTCAATCCTGATCATCAAGGCACTCCTCCCACGTGGTCAATGGACCAAATAATTGGATTGGTTGATGGTGATCTAGAACCAGCTAAAACACATTTCAAGATTTAGATCTTATCCTTCTTAATAAACCACAAACTCAATTCTTGTTAATCAATATCTGTTTATATAAAATTTCTTGAAAGGATAGGTTTGCATTTTGAAAGTTTATATCAAAATTTCAAGTAAATCGCAGAACTTCATATTTACCTAATCTGGCTATCTGAAGTCCTCTAAATCATTAGGTCTGCATACTCGGATCTGTCGTCATTCGTCTAAAAGTTCAAAGTTCTTTGCTCAGCATGCTACAGTCTCAAAGAATAGGTAAAGACCAGAGACGTGCAAGCATCTGTCAGTGCCCATAGAATTAGGAAAAGTTCGCAGTCGTCTGGTAATTAGGCAGCATCCGGACCATCTAGGATACAGGAAACGCAGCAGTCACCCTAAGTAGTAGAGTTCGCGTAGCGTCACCGTCGTTGTCATTGGAAAGAACGATTGCGATAAGCCGTTCTCTTTATTCTACCGAGCATTTTTATAATAAAATCAAAGCAAGAAGATGCATTTCGTTATTTAAATACGGTCGTGATTGGTTGGTTGGGATCGTCCGATAGAATCTTTTTGGGACTTCGGTACAGTTCAAGGGGTGATGTCATGAGTATGTTTAATATCGGTCCATTCTGGTTTGCTGTGAAAGTCTAGTGTCTTTTGTCTTGGCCGTCTTCCCACGGTGTCCTTGCTTTGGAACACGAAGTTCAGGGTTCACGACGAGGTCTTGGAAGACTTTGCTGCTTCTGCGCACTTCACTCCATGCCTCGTGGGACAGTGGCCACTTTGTCGTGTAGAATTTAGGCCAAAACGCCAATTTAAGCGAAACAAACACAAAAGAGTAATTAATGCATAGAAATAATAAATCTAATGTTAACCCCTTACTAATCCCTCTATGTGCTTGTATTTATCTAGCATATAGCAACATTTAAAGCATTTATATTCACCCTTTTGGTCCTCCTCTTGAGCAACATTACAAAGACATCCCAAAAGCAACATATATCATGCAGTATTCTATTTATTACATATACTACTGTTAGTATGCGTACGGATTTTAGTCATAAAGGTTATTTAGCCATGCAATATGCAATATGCAATCCCACATGTAATTTGGATATTAGTAATGTTGGTTTAATATTCATGCAAACTCATTTAATAATATTATGATTAGTATTTTCATGCAGAATGGGGGAGGTATAAAAAATGTTGTACTACCTGCTCCATCAATCCCCCCTTTGGTGATTTTATCACCACACCATTAACATTTTGGATCAAATTGTCAAGAAAGTGAAATGAATTCTTTTAGTTAATTTACATTTCTTTTCCCCCAATTTCTTCTCTTCTAGCTGTTTTATACATACTTTCTTTCATCTCTTCTAATTCTACTTCTTCAAATTCCCTCTCTTGTCTCTTATTCTGCCTTCTTTTCAAATTTTCTCTTTTTAAGTTTTTCTGTATTTACTTTCTATTATGACACAAACAAACTAATCTTAGAATTAATACTATAAAAATCACACATGTTAATGGAAATAAGATCTTACCTATGAAGGTACTACCTAAGTTTACTAGGAAATCTTTAATAGAGGAGAGTTTCTTCCCAATCTTTTCCCAAACACTTTCAACCTCCAGTGGTGTAATTTCCTCATGCAATTCAGTTATATTTGTTTATGTAAATTTTCAGATCTTTACTTTCGTCTGGAATGTAAGTACAATAATGTTGAACTTTCAGCATTCCACAGACTCCACCCTCTTTTGCCAATAATGTATCAAGGGCAAGTTGATTTTGCATTACCATAGCACGCATGGCAACCATTTCAGTATTTACCAATAAGAATCCTCCAGCGGTGCTTGTTGACAAGCGATCCACTACTATTGATAGTTTTCTAATTTTGTGTGCATTTAGAGATATTCCCACTGCTGGTATCAATGCTCCAAAAATGTCTCCTACAATTTCTGACCAAGACTCTCTCTTTCTACGAGCTAATAGACTACCTAACTTATGTACACCATCTTCTCCTCTTCCAATGTGGAATATCTTTGGAAAGACCAGACCTACATAACATGTGCCATACCAATGGTCTGGCAAACGATAATATGCCTTGTTCCCGCAGATAAAATATAACCCAGGAAAAACTGGATCATTTCCTCCTTTAAATCCCCATCCACCCATGATTCGGTATGTATCATGGCACTCACTTTTACCTACAAAGTAGTTATCATATGCAGTTTGATTCCTTCGAATACACAACTTCCCTTTCTGGGGCCAATCTAAAGTCATAGTCGGACTAGCTTCTCCCTTCAAGTGTTTTTCCATTTCAACATCCTAGACTGTCTTCTCCTCTTTTCTCTGAGATGCTTTATTTTGCATTTTTAATCTCCTTTCTTCAACCATATCCCAAAACTTATTTTTTTCTTTCTTTAAACTACAAGTCAAAATATTCCTAAATATGTATTCTAATGTTAGTTCCTTAGTTTCTAAGAAAAATTCACCTAACACCTTAGCAGGCTTTACTTTATTCAGCTTGTTATTTGCAGGTACTTGTGAAAATATGTTATCCACATCTGAAAAATAGTATTCTAATTTCCCTATTTGATAGAACAGACTAGCTATTACACTACAGGTTATTCCATATTTTACTGGGAGGTGATGGTAGGTCACTCCCTCCTATACAGATGCAGGTAACTGCATACAAACGTAGCAATCCCTCACATCCATTGTCTTTACATATTCATAAAAAAGTTTTGAAAACACATTGTTAGAGAAATCATTTATAGACCTGTCCTTATGTAAGTAATTTCTATCTATTTTAGTCGGATATACTTTCAGAATCTTTTCTATATTAGTCTTATTTTCACTATGTCCTTCTATTGTGTCTATTGTAACCTTAAATGAAATCATCAAAGCTAATATACTTCATAGAAGCATTAGTAATCCTGTACAACAACAACACATTTTTAACCACCGCCTTAAAAATACACATCCAGCTTTTCTACTTTCCGTGTTTGCCATTTTCGCAAAATGATCAGTGTCTTTTGGCTTAGTCTCTTTCTACTTCACAACTAGTTTTGTCTAACCCAAGGCTCTAAGCACCTACTTGGTTCTATTGGTTATGTCTTTTCCAGTATTCTATTTTCTTTCCATTAACAGCATTTTTTGTCGTATTCAGGTTGTCATTTGATCGTCTTTTACTTTTCTCTCGTAATCTTGATACAGAACTTCCTGAACATCCGTCTCTTCTCCAATATCGGACAAGATAACTCTCAGGATTTTCGATTCTTCGTCTTCCTCAACCACTTCTGGTACAGTCACCTCTGGATTTTCTTGGCTATTTGCCTCTTCTTTTATTTCAGGCAGGCCCACATATGACCATTCTGGCGACTTATACTTCTGGTTGGGTTTTCTCGTTCTTTTGTTTTCCTCTGTTGTAACTATTTTCTCATCTTTTCGACTTTTCTTGACTTGATACTTCATTCACCTGCTCTGCTCTTGGTGAATTCACTCGTGTCAGTCGATATCCTAATCGCTTTATCTTATTAGGCCAGATTTCATTTCTTGCTGGTCTTTTAGATGTATTCCCTTTGTTATTCTTTTCAGCTCTCCATGCTCTTTTTCTCAAGACTCGACCTTCTGGCACTTCCTCATCACTTTCTTCTGATTCTGCTTCAACTTACTTTTTGCTTTCAGCTGTACTTTCCACCACTTCTTTTATTTTCCCTACTTCTGTCCCTCCTCGTGGTTCTTGCACGCAATCTTCCTGCTGACTAATTATCCCTTCCTCTAACTGGATGTTGGAATTCCCTACAACTCCTCGGAGGTCTACCGCAAGAAACTTGCCCTCTCTCTCTGTATCTTGTACCTGTTCATCTACCTTTGTTATTTCAGGTGGAATTTCTCTCAGTTTTCCATCAGGAGTCTCCTTATCAATAACTTCCTTGATTGTTTCTTCACTGCTTTTCTCTTTTCCCGAGCATTCCGGTATTTGTTCTGTCTCTGAGTCTGAGCTGGTATCAGAAATCTGTAATCTTCTTCTCAATGGAATATTTTCTGGGGCAACGATCAAACTTGGCTCTGTTTCCCACCTTTCAGGATTTTCTCTTGTTCTTGTTTCTTCCGCATCCGATTCAGAACTAGTCTCTGACTCTTCAAAATATTCTCCTTCTTTGTTATCCACTGGATTTGGGATTCTTAGTGTGTGACTAGCATGTATCCAGTTCTTTATTCCAGCACACTTCACAGCTGTTGTTGTGGTCAAAATCACTTGTCGTGGTTTTCCCCAACGTGGGACCAGACAGTTTCTTCTTCTGTGTACTTTGATTCTCACCCAGTCTCCTGAGCTCAGATCATGAGCTTGCTTCTTTTCAATGGTGGTGGCATCTGCTCCAACCTGATGAAACACAGAATGAACTGCGTCAGCCAGCCCCTTACAGTAATCCAACACCAAGTCATCAGTTATAGGCAACAGCTTGTTGACTGGTATGAATACATGGCGCATTGCTCTTTCCATGATAATTTCATGTGGACTCAAACCCGTGGTTCTATCTAGAATTGATCTAATAGTCATGAGTACCAGAGGCAAGACATCAGGCCATTTCAAACCTGTGGCTAAACACATTTTTCCCAAACGATTTTTAATAGTGCCATTCATTTGTTCCACCACACCAGAAGCCTCTGGGCGATAGTCACAATGTAGTTTCTGTTGTACATTCAATGCTTCACAAATCAATTTCATGATCTTATTATGGAAATGCTTTCCTCTATCTGATTCAATTGTAACTGGGAACCCAAATCTAGGGATGAATTCCCTCAAAAGCAGTTTTGCTACAGTAATTCTATCACTCCTTCTTGTGGGATATGCTTCTACCCACCTTGAAAACAAGCAGACCATTACTAGAACATACCTCAACCTATTACAGGGCGGCATCTCAATGAAATCAATCTGCACTCTGGTGAAAGGTCCTCCTTCTCGACCTATCGTTCCTAGACTTACCACTGTTTTTCTTCCAGGATTGAACTGTTGACATATAAGGCATTCTAAATTTTGCATTGTACCACGTTTGTTTGAAGGACCGAATCATCGCTTCCCTCCCTATGTGTCCCTGTCCATGATGCATCCGTGCTGTTGGACCCGGCCTCGTGGCGTGGTCCCGATCCCTCCTACCCGACCAGACGGGGGCAGCCCCAACCCTTCGGGGTCCCCCTGGATTGTACCCCGCTACCCACACCAGCCTTCGCGACGCGGCCCGCCCCGGCCTCGGTCCCAGCGAAGCCCCGACATCGAGGCGCCAAGATCCGACCAAGGGGGGTCGAGTGGCCACTCCACAGATCCCGGAGGAGGAGAGTTTCCATGGGGCCTCCAGCCGTCCCCCGACGCCTGGCTCCGATCGCCCTCCGGCCTCCCTGGGCGCTGGCTCCCCCCCCCGCTGGGTGTCTGGACTCTCTCATCCCAGCCCCTCTGACTCACCAGGCGCGAGGGTCCGGACATCAAAGGGCTCCAGCCATATATCTGGGGCAGCCCAAAAACAGGACAGCAGTTGTATCCTGGAGTCAAGAGCCCTGCTGATCGGATCGCGGCTGACCCTACGGAGAGAGACTCATTGCCTGGAACTTGGAACTCGAGCCCTGCTGACTGCGTCGCGGCTCCCCCTTGCTGAGAAGAAGACCCTCACGGAACATCGGAGTCCTGCTGACATCGTCGCGGCTCAACCTCGCTGAGCTAACCATTGGAGCCCTGCTGACCTCGTCGCGGCTCGACCTCGCTGAGCTAACCATCGGAGCCCTGCTGACCTCGTCGCGGCTCGACCTCGCTGAAGAAACCACCGGAGCCCTGCTGATCTCGTCACGGCTCGGCCTCATTGAAGCAACGCCCCGAGCCCTGCGGACGACGTCCCAGCTCCCGGAACCTCCCCCAGCTCGAGGATTGAGAGCTGGGCGCAGGGTGTTCCCGCACCAGGCTGGTACTGAGACTGTCCCGCTACCCCGTCCCTAAAAGACCCTGAGACTCTTTTGGATCCCTCGATCCGCCTGTAAATATTGCCACGGAAACCTGTCTTTAATACCGATAAAGACTTGTGAGAATTGATACCCTTGTTGTGTCCCTTTGTGGTGGTGGGATTGCTTGGCTGGTACGATTATAGGAGAAGGACCTCGCCCAGGAGGCTTCTCAGCGGCGCTCGGCTACTTTCCTTCGGAACGGTGGCTCTCAGGGTGGTCAGTCCGACACCATCTGACCCCCCCCCCGGAGATCGCCCTTCTAACATTGGTGGCCAGCGGTGAGATCCGAGCCCGACGTAAATCGTACAGCGAGTAACTCACCCACTACCTACCCAGACACAGAGTAACCATGAGCAACCAAGAGACCACCCCAACCGCGGAGTTCCAACAAGAACGGTTGGAGGAATATACCCATAAGGAACTGAAACAGTTTTGTAAAGACAAAGGCATCACGACCACCGGATTAAACACAAAAGGGGACCGGCAAAAAGCCCTAAGGGCCTGGGTAGAGTCCGAAGCGGCTTCCCTCCAAACCGAAGAAAACCCGGTGTCAAACGTGCACCGGCAACCAACCGCAGCTCCAGCGGATGGGAGAAGAACCAGCATGGAGACCGGCCTCTCCCCGGAAGAGATACAAGAACGGGAGAGGGTCCGGACCCACGAGTTAGAACTCGCCCGACTCCGCCTTGACGGCGAACTCCTACTAGCCGAGAAGAAATTGGCTCTAGAGCAACTGCGGTTACAAGAAGAAATAGAGGAGAAAAAGCGGCACCGAGAACTGGAAGAGTGGAGGCTAACCCTCGAGCATGAGCGGGGCCTTAAAGAACTTGAACTTAAGTCCAAAAATGGAGAGACCGGCACCCCCGGAAACAGGGACACCCCTCCGCCGGCCGAGGCGAAAGTACATATCCCCAAGGATGTCGTCAAAGAGTACTACAAGAACAACGACATCCAACAATGGTTCAAGGCCTACGAGGTAGCCATGACCGCCCATCGGGTACCCCGAAAAGATTGGGGTGCCGGCCTATGGGGACAGTTCCTCAGCGAAGGCAGAGACATCCTGCTACAGCTCCCAGACGAGGTGATGACCTCTTATGACCATATGAAGGAGGCCCTGCTCACCCGCTATGGTCTCACCTCAGAAATGTACTGCCAGCGCTTCCGGGACTGCAAGAAGCTCCCCGGTACCACCTGGGTGGAATACGTAGACTTTTTCAGCAGAGCCCTGGAAGGGTGGATCAAGGGCAGCAAAGTCACCTCCTACGAACAGCTGTTCGACCTCATTGTATGGGAGCACCTCTCCAACAACTGCTTCATCGAGCTGAGACAGCACCTCCTCGACAGCAAGCTGACCGAGCCGCGGAAGCTCGCCGCCGAGGCCGATCGATGGGTGAACACCCGGGTCCCTCGGAACTCGATGGGGGAGTACCAACGGAACACCCCGGGGCCCCCCGCCAGCGCGGCGGAGGAGGAGGATCGAACAGGAACCGAGACTTTCCAGCAGGGCCGCCCTGGAGTCCGCCCCGGGGACCGCCCCCGACCCGCACGTCCCCATCCCTCGCCCGAAGAGGGGCCCCCCTAGCCCGACCAGGGCCTCGACCGACGGTAACGTGCTACAACTGCCAACAGCCAGGGCACTATGCCAGTGACCCGACCTGCCCCGTGAACCGACAAGCCGGGACCACCGGGCCACACCCTCACCAGTTGGCGGCCGCTGCCCTGGGGGAAGGGGGAGAAGAGGAAGAGAACTACGATGCCGGGCCAACCGAGTGGGAACCCGCCGCCATGACCTTGGTATGCCTGGGCAGCCGGGAAATGGTGCCCCGGGCTCCCATCCCGAGCAACACCCAGAAGTACCAACAGTGGGTCACCATTAATGGACGCCGGGCCGAAGCCCTCCGCGACACCGGAGCCAGCATGACAGCCGTCCGCTGCCACTTGGTGACCCCCGAACAGATCATGCCTAATGTACTGTGCCCCGTCCGGTCGGCAGACAACACCGAGAGCTTGTGCCAGATGGCCCGGATTCCCTTCGAGCGGGGGGGAGAGTCGGGCATGCTGAAGGTGACCGTCCGCGATGACGCCTCCGTAGACTGCCTCCTTGGGAACGACCTGGAAAGTTCCCCCTGGGCCCACGTCGAGCGCCAAGAGCCTCTGGGAATGCTGGGACTGCCCGAGTGGGTCTGCGCTACCACCCGGTCCACGACCGCCGGGCCATCCGGCCGAGCGTAGCTGCTCCCCCCGAAGAGCCGGAGTGGCCCGAACCGCCAGCTCCCTCCGTCGAAGAAGAAGCCGACGCTGAGTCCGGGCCGCCAGAACTCGCCCCGGACGAGGTCGCCACGCTCGGCGACCTCCCCGAACTCGCCCAATGGCGCCAAGAAGGTGGCCCCACAAGGGAGCAGTTCTGCCAAGAACAGAAGACCTGCCCCTCCCTCGAAGGGACCCGACAGCAAGCAGCCGCCCAGGCCACCGGAGATCAAACGGGGACCCACTGGGTCTACTGGGACAATGACCTCCTCTACAGCGAGCAGAAAACAGCAGAACTGGGGGCCAGCCGAGTGCTGGTGGTCCCCCTCCGATTCTGGGACTTCCTCCTCAATCTGGCGCATGATGTGCCCCTCGCCGGGCACCTGGGGCAAGACAAAACCTACAGCCGCCTGGTGACCCACTTCTACTGGCCCCGAATGCGGAAGGACGTGGACAATCATTGCCGAACCTGCCCGACCTGCCAAGCCAGCGGGAAGAGTGGGGGAAGGGTCAAAGCCCCTCTCCAGCCCTTTCCAATAGTAAACACCCCGTTCGAGCGAGTGGGGATCGACATCGTGGGGCCCCAGGACCCCCGAACTTCCCAAGGACATCGCTTCATCCTCGTCCTGGTCGATCATGCCACCCGATACCCTGAGGCCATCCCTCTCCGAACAGTGACGGCCCCCGTGGTGGGCCGGGCCTTGATGGGAATCTTCTCCAGAGTGGGTTTCCCCCGGGAGGTTGTGTGCGACCGAGGCACGAACTTTATCTCAAAGTATATGCGGTCCCAGTGGCAACAATGCGGGGTCACCTACAAGTTCACCACCCCGTACCACCCCCAGGGGAACGGACTAGTCGAACGATTTAACCGGACGTTGAAAGGAATGATCAAAGGCCTGGAGGTGCCCCTGAGACGCAAATGGGACGTCCTGCTGCCCTGCCTCCTGTTTGCCTATCGGGAGGTCCCGCAAAAGTCTCTGGGGTTCAGCCCCTTCGAACTCTTGTACGGACACCCTGTCTGAGGCCCCCTCAGCCTGGTCAAAGAAGGCCGGGAGACTACGGTCCAAGATGCTCCTCCCGACGTCTACCGGTACCTCCTGACCCTGCGGAATCAAACCCGGAAATTCAGGGAGCTGGCCGAAGCCAACCTTGAGGCCAGCCAGGAGGAAATGAAACGCTGGTATGACCAGAACGCCTCCTCCACCGAGTTCGAGCCAGGCCAGCAGGTCTGGGTCATGTCGCCCGTTGACCCCTGTGCTCTCCAGGACAAATGGACCGGGCCCTTCAAGGTGGTAGAGAAGAAGAGCCTTGTCACCTCCCTGGTCGACATGGAGTCCCCAGGAACCCCCTCCGGGTTCTCCACGTCAACAGGCTCAAACCCCACTTTGCCCGAACGGAACTTAGCCTGCTGATGGCTACGGACGATGGGGCCGAAGACGACTCCGAGCCCCTACCCGACCTCCTGAAAACCTCCGAGAAGGACGGCTCCGTAGAGGGAGTCATCCTCTCCGCCACCCTGACTCCAGAGCAGCGCCAAGATTGTCAAGGACTGCTGCATCACTTCGCTGCTCTCTTCTCCCTCACTCCCGGAGTCACCCGATGGTGCGTCCACGACGTCGACACCGGGGACAGCCCCCCCGTGCGACACCGAGCCTACCGGGTCCACGACCGGGTGCGGGCCTGCATCCACGCCGAGGTCTCCAAGATGTTGGCCCTGGGGGTCGTCGAACCCTCCGACAGTCCCTGGGCCAGCCCTGTGGTCCTGGTGCCGAAAGCTGCCGCCCGGGCACCACCCCGGAGCTCCGGTTTTGCGTGGACTATCGGGGATTGAATGCCGTCACCAAAACCGATGCCCATCCCATTCCTCGGGCAGATGAACTGATCGACCGCCTAGGAGCAGCCCTCTACCTTAGCACCTTTGACCTCACCGCCGGATACTGGCAGATCGGGCTCACCCCAGGCGCCCAAGAGCGTTCTGCTTTCTCCACCCCCGATGGCCACTACCACTTCTGAGTAATGCCCTTCGGGATGAAAAATACCCCGGCGACCTTCCAAAGACTGGTGAATAAGGTACTGGCCGGCCTAGAAGCGTTCAGCGCCGCCTACCTGGACGATATTGCGGTGTTCAGCAGCCACTGGGCCGAGCACCTGAGGCACCTCTGGGAGGTCCTGACCGCCCTCCAAAGGGCCGGACTCACAGTAAAAGCCAGCAAGTGTCAGATAGGCCAAGGATCCGTAACCTATCTGGGACATCAAGTGGGGAGCGGCCATGTGGCTCCCCTCCAGCCAAAGATCGACGCCATCGTGGCCTGGGAGCCCCCAACCACCCAAACCGCTGTGAGGGCCTTCCTGGGTCTCACGGGCTATTACAGGCGGTTCATTCAGATCTATGGAAGCATTGTGGGCCCCCTCACGGAGCTCACATCAAAGAAGCAACCAAAGAAGGTGCACTGGACGCCCCTCTGTCAGGCGGCCTTCGAGACCCTCAAGACAGCGATGTGTACCGCCCCCGTGCTACAAGTCCCCGACTACAGCAAAGAGTTTGTGGTACAGACTGATGCCTCGGAGTACGGAGTCGGGGCTGTCTTGTCCCAAGTGAACTCTGAGGGGGTTGACCAGCCGGTGGCCTTCATCAGCCGGCGCCTGCTGCCCCGGGAGCAGAGATGGAGCACCATTGAACGGGAGGCCTTCGCCGTGGTGTGGGCCCTCAAGAAGCTCCGGCCCTACCTCTTCGGCACCCACTTCCGGGTCCAAACCGACCACCGGCCCTTGCGGTGGTTAATGCAGATGAGAGGCGAGAACCCGAAGTTGTTGCGATGGTCCATCTCTCTGCAGGGGATGGACTTCACTGTAGACCATCGGCCCGGCAACGACCACGCCAGTGCCGACGGCCTGTCCCGCTTCTTCCGCCTCGGCGAGGAGAACCCCCAAGACGATGGGTGACTCTCCCTGCCTTCAGCTGGGGGGGACGCCTGTTGGACCCGGCCTCGTGGCGTGGTCCCGAACCCTCCTACCCGACCAGACGGGGGCAGCCCCAACCCTTCGGGGTCCCCCTGGATTGTACTCCGCTACCCGCACCAGCCTTCGCGACGCGGCCCGCCCCGTCCTCGGTCCCAGCGAAGCCCCGACATCGAGGCGCCAAGATCCGACCAAGGGGGGTCGAGTGGCCACTCCACAGATCCCGGAGGAAGAGAGTTTCGATGGGGCCTCCAGCCGTCCCCCGACGCCTGGCTCCGATCGCCCTCCGGCCTCCCTGGGCGCTGGCTCCCCCCCCGCTGGGTGTCTGGACTCTCTCATCCCGGCCCCTCCGACTCCCCCAGGCGCGAGGGTCCAGACATCAAAGGGCTCTAGCCATATATCTGAAGCAGCCCAAAACCAGGACATCAGTTGTATCCTGGAGTCAAGAGCCCTGCTGATGGGATCGCGGCTGTCCCTACGGAGAGAGACTCATTGCCTGGAACTTGGAACTCGAGCCCTGCTGACTGCGTCGCGGCTCCCCCTTGCTGAGAAGAAGACCCTCACGGAACATCGGAGCCCTGCTGACATCGTCGCGGCTCAACCTCGCTGAGCTAACCATCGGAGCCCTGCTGACCTCGTCGCAGCTCGACCTCGCTGAGCTAACCATCGGAGCCCTGCTGACCTTGTCGCGGCTCGACCTCGCTGAAGTAACCACCGGAGCCCTGCTGACCTCGTCGCGGCTCGGCCTCATCGAAGCAACCCCCCGAGCCCTGCGGACGACGTCCCGGGTCCCGGTACCTCCCCCAGCTCGAGGATTGAGAGCTGGGCGCAGGGTGTTCCCGTACCAGGCTGGTACTGAGACTGTCCCGCTACCCCGTCCCTAAAAGACCCTGAGACTCTTTTGGATCCCTCGATCCGCCTGTAAATATTGCCACGGAAACCTGCCTTTAATACCGATAAAGACTTGTGAGAATTGATACCCTTGTTGTGTCCCTTTGTGGTGGTGGGATTGCTTGGCTGGTACGATCATAGGAGAAGGACCTCGCCCAGGAGGCTTCTCAGCGGCGCTCGGCTACTTTCCTACGGAACGGTGGCTCTCGGGGTGGTCAGTCTGACACCATCTGACCCCCCCCCGGAGATCGCCCTTCTAACACGTGCCATGGCTAACACCATGCTATCAGGCATGACTGGTCTTCCATCTCGAAAAACCCACACATGATCTGTTTCTCTTGGTGCACATCCTGCTTTTACCCATTGTCTAATTTCCTCATCTCCTGCTTCTTCCTGCAATTGCCTCACTTCTTCCCAGGTACACACAGTGTTAGTAAACAGTAGGGGGTAAGAATTAATTTCTCTCTCTTTAGCTCTGTTCACTGAGTTCTGATTTCGAGCACAATATTGGGCAATATCGTTGGCATATTTATTTCCAACCGTGATATAATCAGCGGTTTATACATGAGCAGCACACTTCACAACAGCCAATTGCTTTGGCAGCTGTATCGCCTCAAGCAACTTTCCAACCACTTCAGCATTCTTTATAGGAGTTCCACTTGAAGTCAGAAATCCTCTCTGTAGCCATATCTGGCCAAAAACATGCACAACACCAAAACCATACTGACTATCAGTTATCACAGTCACTCTCACATTGTTTAAAATCTTGCAGGCTCTAGTTAAGGCTATCAGATCAGCAACCTGAGCTGATTTTACTCCCTTCAGGTAGGATGCCTCCATTACTGCTGCAACTGCGCACACTGCATATGCTGCACTCAGATTTCCTTTGTCTGTTCTCAAACATGACCCCTCTACAAACATCACAAAGTCACTCTCAGACAAGGGTACATACTTTATCTCAGGACGTGGTTTAGTACAGAAATCCAATACATCCAAACAATCATGATCCACTTCGTCCCTGACTTCAACATTCTCAGCATCAGGCAATAGTGTTGAAGGATTCAGATTTAAGCATCTTGCAAGGCTCACATTCGTTGCACCTAATATGACTTTCTCATACTTAGTCAGCCGACTATGCGTCATGAATTGAGTGCGACACCTTGTTAAAAGGATTGCCACATCATGAGGTACATACACTCGCACAGGATATCCCATCACAATTCCCTCACTCTGTTACAGACTCTTACAAGTAGCAGCTACTGCTTTCAAACAACCTGGCAAGGCTACAGGGTCTAGCATAGCTGAAAAATATGCAATTGGTCTTCTCAATTTTCCATGTTTCTGTATTAATACAGAAAGTGCACATCCTTTCCTCTCACTGCAGAACAACTCAAACTCCTTATCATAGTCAGGCATTCCTATCGCTGGCGCTTCACACAAGCTGTCTCTCAATTTCTTAAATGCTGCTAGTTCTTCCCTATCTAAGTCAATGGGATCTCTCACATCACTTCTCGTCAGGCGTACCAAAGGTTTTGAGATCAGGGAAACGTTACTTATCCATTGACGACAATATCCAACCATTCCAAGAAACATTCTCACTTCTCTTTGCGTCATTGGATCTCTCATTCCTTTTATTATTTTGATCCTGTCTGTAGTTATTTTCCTTATTCCTTTTTCAATTTTATGTCCTAAATACTGAACTTCTTTCTGACAAAATTGCAATTTCGATGGGGATACCTTAAGTCCTCCATCTGCCAAATGATTTAACAATGCTATCGTGTCCATTACACAGGCTTCTTGAGTTTTCGACGCCACAAGCAGGTCATCGATATATTGAACTAGCACTAAATTCTCGGGCATTTCTAAATCTTCCAAAGACTTTTTTAATATCTGATTAAATATCGAGGGGCTTTCTATACCCCTGTGGGATTCGGTACCAAGCCAAAATACGTTCGCCAAAACAGAACGCAAAAATTTGCTGTCTATCTTTGGTGCAACGGGATGGAAAAGAAAGTGTGGCATAAGTCAATTACTGTGTACCATTCTGCATCATGAGGAATCTGATACAAAATCACTGATGGATTTGGTACTATAGGACAGCACAACAATTTTGTTTATCTTTCTCAAATCCTGCACTATCCTGAATTTTCCATTAGGCCTTTTCAGTCCCATAATTGGTGAATTACATGGACTACTCATTATTTCTATCAAAATTCCTTGTTTAATCATCGTCTCAATTATAGGGGTAACTCCTTCAATTATTTCAGGTGTCAATTTATATTGAGGAACATTTGGGTAACTTATCCCTTCCTTCACTGTTACTTTAACGGGATCCACATTTTTCATCAATCCTACATCTTCTCCTGTAAAATCCCAAACCTCTGCTTTTACTGTTTGTTTCAATTTATTTGGTAATTCATCAGGGTTGAACACTAGGGGTGGGCGAAATTTGCGAAATTAACTTTCGCAATTTATCGCGAAAATGCTAAAAATCTCCGCAAACACGCCGGAAATATTGCAAAGACGCAGAAGTTTTTTTCCCGCCTGTTCGCGGTATTTTTTGCGTGATCGCGGGTCACCAACTTACCCATGCGGTTGCTCACTGGCGCGGCCATCTTGTTTTCACTTGTACCGCCCTCTCGCGATGCTTACTTCCTGTTCCGGGTCGCGCAATGCATGTTCGCGCCCGTTCGCGGTCGATATTTCCTGTTTGCGACCACTTTTACTTGATCGCTTTGCTTTTTGCTTGCTCGGAGAGAAAATATCGCGCGAACGTGCGCACGTGGTCGCAATGGGCGCGGCCATCTTGTTTTTCACTCTATTGCATGGTTCTGGGGCCTGTTTTTCAAACCTCTCCAAATCTTTTCAATCCTTGGTTTAAACCCACTTTTTTTTTATCTTTCTTATTTATTATTTATCTTACTATTTTCCAGCTTCTATATTTTTGTTTTTTGACTCCTTTTTTTGTTTTTTAGCTACTTTTTCTCTTTCTATTGCCTGCTATTATTTATTTCCTTTACTTCTTTAATTTTATTACCTTTTCTTACCCCAGAACCATGTCTAAGGGTAGGGCTGGTGGACGACGCAGCCAGACTCGCGACTGCCTTCCTTGCGGTGGTGGTGCCCACAAGGGGTGCAGGCACGGGACTTATTTGGGGAGGTGGAGTTGGCTGCACTAATTTTCTTTGTGCAGCGCCACCTCCCCTCAACCCTGGCAGCAGGTGGCAGGCCTGGGTCCGGGTACGGCCTCAGGGAGCGTCGGCAGCGATGGGGGAAGGTGCGCCGGGCAGTGTCGCGCTTCTCTGGGGTCCGGCGCACCCAGGCGCAGTTCGCGCACCGGTGGTCCGACATCCTGGACCTTGAGCAGGACCTGCTGGACCTGCTAGGAGTGGAGGTCCCGGGGCTTGGTGAGTACCTATTTAATTATTACAACTTTGTGTCTGTTCTTCTGCTCTGTGTTATATATTGCGAATATCTTTTTTTTCTTCCAACCAGCTAGAATGTTGCTGCTTACATTCCAGGTTAGTTACCTTTAAAAGTCTTCTGTGATTATGACACAGGTGCTCTTCTGCGCTACTCCTAATCTTACTTGTTTGCAACTTTGCGTTTGCGCTTGCTTAGCGTGATTCTTTACGAGTTTATTTTAGAGAAATTAAGTTACGTAATGCTACAGTGACTCTAGTCCACTCCTTACTTTGTCCTGTCACTAATAGATAGGGGCGGATTGATACTTAGGTTTAGGTACTTTGTATGAGCTTCTAATTTGTTAGTGGTATGCGTGATGCCCCCTCAGTTATGTGACGTGCTGTTAGTACGGCAGTCTTTATTAGAAGTTTAGAACCTTTTCTAGTTTGTTCAATGAGTGGTGGTAATTGGCTTAGCACTAGCAGAACATCAGCATCAATCAATCAACCCAAAATTTGGTGTATACAAAAAATTTAGTCATGTGTCCTCCATGATTTGACCATATGCATTGTTGAGGAATAAAGTGGAAATGCATACTTAATGTACAATTGGCATGCCTGGAATAGGTGGGCTATGTTGGGAGGTACGTCGTACTTAGCCTTAGTTGTAATTTAGTATTCTGGAATCAGAATGGAAGACTGGATTACTGTTGATAAATAGTAACTTAAGTAGTCGATCTGCGAATCCCCCAATATTACCTGTTGACCAGATGAGATTGGTCAATTTAGTTATTGCAATTGTTGTTTACATAAGTGTTTTTTGACCGTTGTTGAAAAATATTGTATTTGTTTGACACCATCCATCAATGTTTGTCTCTTTCTTATATCTTTCCTGTTCATCATTCAGCACCGAGGGGCAGACAGACAGGGAGTGGGGGTTCGATGGGACAACAGTCAGAACAGCACCAGGAGGACACCAATGAGGGCACCTCTGCTGGCCCCAGTAAGTCTTCTTGTTTTTAATAATATTTCTTATTCCATAACTTTTACTGCCCCATATTTTTCACAAACTATTGTTGGTTTCCAAATGCTATTTTTTTACCAACAATTATCCTTCGATCTGTACGGTTTCAAAAATCTTATCCCTGTCTCCGCTATGATGACTCTCAGTACTACTACTACTACTAATACTATCAGTCTGTCTGTACTGTAGTAGCTAGTCTTGCCCAGTTGGCCAGTGCCACTCTTTATGTGAAAGGTTGTAATATAAAACTCATATTTACACAGACATTTTCACCAGAAAATAGGATGTTGGTGATGGTAGGTTGGACCTTCCTCACACACCTCAATCAGAAATTCAGCACCCACCACAATTCCACTGCTCGACTATAGTACTGTCTTGTCATAACTATTAGGTCTCCGAACCCTCCCCCCAAGATACCCAACAAGTAGACAACTCAGAACATAACACACCCAACCTCTCAGTCATGGAAGCAATGCACATGCACACCCTTACTTTAATTTGCTCACTCGTGTAAGTTAGTCCACACCAAATACCACCAAGTCTATGTAAGTTCATAATGTTTATTTTGAATTGAGAACGAAGCTCTGTACATTGTTTTATTATAAAATGCAGCACCAACTGGAAAATCAATAACATTAAAACAATATACATTGTTACACTTATACAATTGGGAATTAAGTCATGATAACTGAACAGTGGTGGAAGGCAGCACCACCATCCCCTAGGAATTTAGTTTATATAAATTTATAAATGAAGATGTGAGTGAAGGGACCCCTCACCTTAGAAGAACCTAGTACAGATAGTTGTTGCATCATTCAGAAGCTCTGGTTCGTAGAAGGGAATCTTCCGTCTGTAATGCGAAAAATGAAATGGTGTGCGTTAGTATATTGCAACTTGCAAGCATTTCTCAGCCGTGCCAAAAAGTGTAGCATTTATGGATAAGCAATATGGACTGACAGTACACCAGTACTTCCTAAAAAAGTGGCTTGTTAATGTTTTTGTTGACCGCTTGTACGCAGCGTGTAGACTAGACAGTAGCAGTGTGAGGCAGGTCATGTGGGCTCAAAGGTGTTTTAGCCAAGAAGCTGCAAGGTAACGTCACATGTGCAAAAATAAAAGACACAAAGGTAAAATGGTAGCATGGCTAGGGCTAATTAAGCAAAGGCTACAATGATCATATATAACTATTAGTGTCTACTCTACTACTACCTGATTTGTACTAGTGATGTATGTTAGTATTAACTCATTTTTCAACCTTGCTACTGATCAATAGGGGGAGGTGTATATGACGCCTAATAAATGTGTAATGTTTTCTAGGCGCACTACCAACCACCATTGCCGGGGCCAGCGAAGGCGACGCGGAGGGCGAGGATGCGGCAGTTGCTGCAGATAGCAACGGAGCGGTAGGGGGAGTGGCAGCACCAGTGGCGGGTGGTGGTAAGTTAGATTCATAATCCTTAACTATTGTTGAACTTGACAGTACACTCACTGCAAGGGTATACTGTATGTATATGTATACTGTACAGTTGCGACTTAGGGCCCCATTAGGATGGCAGGCGGATTGCCCCCGCCGGGCCGGCGGTATTCACTGCCGACACCGCAGGGGCAAACCTCCCGCCATCCCTGTAGAAAATATTCAAACCCCCCACATGTCGACCTGGTGGAAAAGGGTTCAATATGGCGGTGGTGTCTCTCTGAACACACCGCCAGCCATATAATCTGCATTTTGGAATGCCTTTGCGTGGCGGCATTGCCGTCCGCCACGGAAAGGCATGCAGACATTGCAGAGTATGCTTGGGGGCCCCCATGGAGGGTACTACCTACCTATGCTATGGTGCTGCCTTTCAAAGCAAAACGTGACAGGCTCCATGCGGGGCCCGTCATGTTGTGCTCTCCACCAAGTCATGAGCTTCCCTTTTGTCCTCTACACCTTTGTATGATTCAGACACATTATTCAGCTGATGCTCTAGCATTTGCAATAATGGGATAGCTTAGCCCATTTTAAAGTACTCCTTGCTGACTTCACCTGTGAAGACCTCAAAAGGACAAAGCATCTCAGTCAGGCATTTAATTAGGCTCTATTGCTCCAGCTCAAGGTTCATGCCTTTAACAGTAGCATCCCCTTTTCTTTTCCAGACATATTCATGGAGTGACCTGTACTGCTCATACAGATGATCAAGCATGTAATACGTTGAGTTCCAGCGTGTTGCCACCTCCTGGATGAGTGCCTTGACTGGCATTTTATGTTCACGTTGGATGATCCTCAGCTGCTTCCGAGCTTTAAAAGAATGGCTGAAATGAGTGCATATTCTTCGGCAGATGGCCATTAAATTGCTGACTATGGGTTCTTTTTTCAGAAAGTCTTGAACTATAATGTTTATGCAGTGCGCCAAACACGGAACCCTGAAATAGGAACCAAGTGCCATGGCCTTGAGTACATTACTGCCATTGTCTGTGGCAACAAAACCAATACCAAGCCCTCTTGGCCGCAGCCATTCAAAAACCTTGCTGTGAAACTCGTGTAAAATGTTTTCAGCCGTATGAGATTTCTCCATGGCGAACATGGCTACAGTTGCATGTTTCCGAGTACCTTCAAAAATCGCAGCTGTGTCAACAGCACCTCGTGCAGATAGCTTATCTCTAACCCCCATAAAAGAGATCCAGTGTGCAGTGATGCACATGTAATCTGTGGCTTGGCAACTGGTCCACATGTCTGTTGTCAGGTGGATATTGTGAACAGCACTCTGCTGCAAAGCTTGTCCAACCAAATCCAGCACATCATGATGTAGTGCCGGAACAGCAATTCTTGCGAAATATGACCGGCTGGGAACCTTCCATTTAGGGCAGATGGCAGACACAAATTCAAGGAAACCCACCCCTTCCACAAATGAAAAAGGAAGAAGGTCCAGCGCTAACATTTTAGCCAGCTTCGCATTGTACAACCGTGCCGTTGGGTGGTTGCGTTGGAACTGCCCCTCCAACCTAAACATGCTCTCAATGGTAGGCTGGATTACTTTCCTTTGTGGTGCTGTTTTCATTAACCCACTTAGGCTCAACGACACAGATTGTCTCATTGCGGTACTCGGTCGCCTTGGTGTCTCAGCCTGACTCAGAGTATGGCTCTTACTGCGGTGCCACTCTGATGTTACTGAGGAGGATGTGGGCGATACCACTGCACTACTGGGGACAGGGCTAGAAATGCCTCCCTCTTCTTCACCTTCCACCGCAATAATATTGCTCCCTGATTCTTCCTGACCAACTTCAATGGGTTGAGTTTCTCTACTTTCTTTTAACTGAAGTAGGAGATTCTCCCACACGATAGTGTGGTGTATTCTGAGATGACTTGCTTGTCCTCCGGTACCATAGTTTGTACCAAGCTTACCACGCCGAACACCTTGACGACAAATTGAGCATATAGCAACGTTCTCCTCCTTGGTGCTAACAGAAAAAAAGTCCCAAACTGGGGAGGAGAACTTTCTGGTACTGCTGGATGTGCCACTTTCAATACCAGATGAACTGGAGGGTGTTCTTGAAATGTGACCCTGTGCACCTAGACTGTGACTTTTACTACCACTACCTACTGAGATGGTTGAGCTGGATGTAGGTTCCTGCCGGGCCTTGGAAAATATGGCAGCTGGAGGTGGTGGTGGTGTAAGCTGTGTTGGCGATATCCGTGCTACATCCCGCTCAGTAGCAGCCTTTCTGGATAGGGTGAGAATGTTGGTCTCCAATCCCTTTGGGGCAGGAGTAATGTGCGTGATGACTGGCTCGTCTTCATCAACATCATCATCATCACCCCCCTCTTCTACATCTACCTCCATAACTCTAAGTTCTTCTGGGACCTTTCTTTTCAGAAGCATTGTCTTGTGGCGTATATCACTCTCAGACTGAGCTGGTGGGACCCAAGTGGCATCACGATCATCAGAAGCGGGGCTTGACGAAGAAGATGATGGACTAAGCCTCCTTTTCCTTGCTGGTGGTCTGGAAGACAATAGATCTTCTGAAACAGTGGTTTGACTTTGCTCCACTTTGTCTGCAGGAAGCTCGATTTCCTGAAATGCCCCTACGTCAGGAGCAACAACTACTATGGTGGGCTGTTGCGGCTGCTGCTGTTCTTGTTGCGGCTGCTGCTGTCCTTGTTGCGGCTGCTGCTGTTCTTGTTGCGGCTACACACTTATCTGCTGAGTTTGCGCCTGCGTTGAACTTGATTGTGTACTACTTTGTGGTAATGACATTTCTTCAACATCGCTGTTCGTTAGTAGACTGGCTACCTCTGCGACACTAAAGCCCTTGGGCGTAGGTTGGTGTGGTTGGACCGCTGTGCTGCTCCCAGCTTGGTTCCCGGACAACGCTGCTGCAGGTGTAACTTTTTGGGTGCCAAAAAAAACATTGGCCGGCACACCACTAGTCGTGGTTAATGGCACTTCCTTTTTCTGTTCCTTCTTCTCACCGGCAACTTTCTTGGTACTGGACCTGGTAACTTTCTTTGGGGCCATCTTCTTCAGATGTCAGGCAGGATGCAGATGCACAACAAGTTCTGGTCACACGTGGATGTGATGCGCAGCAGGACTTCTGTCTGGCTGGCAGTACGACGGGTAGCCGGGTGATGCTGATGACACCCCCTCCTCTTTCTTTTGTGCACCTAAAACCAAATAAGCCAGGAGAAGAACATCAGTGAAATGTTGCATTTGTTGTTGTGATTGAGTTATTTAGTACTGTACTAGTGCAAACAAAAAATATAGTCTAGCCATTTATGACTTTTTTTTTTAACAAGGGCTATGTTATACTACTGTGTACAGTCACACACTACACTCTCAGGAAGGATAGGAAAGTTAATAATAACCACCAAAATAAAAATGTAATGGAAGTGGTTTGGACCCTATTTGCCATTAAATTGTTTGAGCATCTCAGCATCCATGGAGCTGCTGCTGGCAAAGGGGGTGGATGGATGGAAGCAGTAAGCCAAATAGCCAATAGGAAAACCATGCAGGCCTATGCAAAAGCAGGACAATAATAACTCCCAGTCCAAACAGAAAATAAAGCCACCAACCACATGGACACTCACAAAACACAAACAAGCAGGGGGCCTGGGAAACACCAGGAGCTGACAAAAGGCCTATAAAAGCCAGGTAAAGGCTGCATGCTAAAGCACACTGCTCTGCCTTTTTAATGCAACAAAATGGAAATACGAACATTCACAGGCCCCAAAAAGGTCTGCAGGGTGCATGCATTGCACACCAACACACCAGACACATACAACAAAAGCATGTCTTTAAGACAACCAACATCAGAAGTGCCACCCCAAAAAAACACACTTCCCCAACTCAATCCAATGCCATCCATGCCCTAAATGATGTCTAAATTCAACAGACCACACAGAAAACACTTGATTAATAAAGCTGTGGCTACCTTCTCTGATCCTAGTGGATGAAAAAGCAGGCCTGTTGGCAAACAAGGCCAGGCAAGCTTGCAGGCCTAGGCTTCAAAATGACCACCAGCCACATGGCCAGGCCCAACAACATCAGAAAGGCCACCCCAATAAAACACACTTCCCCAACTCAATCCAATGCCATCCATGCCCTAAATTATGTCTAAATTCAACAGACCACACAGAAAACACTTGATTAATAAAGCTGTGGCTACCTGCTCTGATTCTAGTGGATGAAAAAGCAGGTCTGTTGGCAGACAAGGCCAGGCAAGCTTGCAGGCCGTGGCTTCAAAATGGCCACCAGCCAATTGGCCAGGCCCAACAACATCAGAAAGGCCACCCCAAAAAAACACACTTCCCCAACTCAATCCAATGCCATCCATGCCCTAAATGATATCTAAATTCAACAGACCACACAGAAAACACTTGATTAATAAAGCTGTGGCTACCTGCTCTGATCCTAGTGGATAAAAAAGAAGGCCTGTTGGCAGACAAGGCCAGGCAAGCTTGCAGGTCTAGGCTTCAAAATGGCCACCAGCCACATGGCCAGGCCTAACAACATTAGAAAGGCCACCCCAAAAAAAACACTTCCCCAACTCAATCCAATGCCATCCAGGCCCTAAATGATGTCTAAATTCAACAGACCACACAGAAAACACTTGATTAATAAAGCTGTGGCTACCTGCTCTGATCCTAGTGGATGAAAAAGCAGGCCTGTTGGCAGACAAGGCCAGGCAAGCTTGCAGGTCTAGGCTTCAAAATGGCCACCAGCGACATGGCCAGGCCCAACAACATCAGAAAGGCCACCCCAAAAAAACACACTTCCCCAACTCAATCCAATGCCATCCATGCCCTAAATGATGTCTAAATTCAACAGACCACACAGAAAACACTTGATTAATAAAGCTGTGGCTACCTGCTCTGATCCTAGTGGATGAAAAAGCAGGCCTGTTGGCTGACAAGGCCAGGCAAGCTTGCAGGCCTAGGCTTCAAAATGGCCACCAGCCACATGGCCAGGCCCAACAACATCAGAAAGGCCACCCCAAAAAAACACACTTCCCCAACTCAATCCAATGCCATCCATGCCCTAAATGATGTCTAAATTCAACAGACCACACAGAAAACACTTGATTAATAAAGCTGTGGCTACCTGCTCTGATCCTAGTGGATGAAAAAGCAGGCCTGTTGGCAGACAAGGCCAGGCAAGCTTGCAGGCCGTGGCTTCAAAATGGCCACCAGCCACATGGCCAGGCCCAACAACATCAGAAAGGCCACCCCAAAAAAACACACTTCCCCAACTCAATCCAATGCCATCCATGCCCTTAAATTATGCTTGAAAATGAAATACATCCTGCAGTATCTGAAACGAATTTCACCAGATGTGGTCTTCCTGCAGGAGACACACCTTATAGGTAATTCCTTTCATGCCATGAATCGGCGAGGCTATCGCTTGGTGGCCCATTCGGGCTTCACTTCGGGCTCGCGGGGGGTGGGCATCATGATTAAGAACTCGCTCCCATTGGAGATTGATGAGGTGCGCCATGATGAGAGGGGACGTTACACTGTCTTGGTGGGTAGAATGGAGGGCAGAGTGGTCGTTTTTGTATCAGTGTACGTTCCGCCGGGGTTGCAATCTACCACGTTTGCGGACCTGGGGCGCCTCCTCCTTGACCTCCCGGGTGGGCTTCTGGTAGTTGGGGGGGACTTCAATGCGGTGGCTTCTGGGTCTATGGATCGTCATCCCCCCAGGGACCTCCCCCGGGCACAGGCGTGGCTGTCCGGCCTTTTAGATACACTAGGATTGGTGGATTGCTGGCGACTAAAGCATCCCGCGCAGCTGCAATACACCTTCCACTCAGGTGCCCATGGTAGCCTCTCGCGGCTTGATTATGTCCTTGTCCCTGCGGCCTATGCTGGGAGAGTGGGAGAGGTGCGCCATTTGGCGCGGGGTATTTCAGATCACTCCCCACTACTGTTGCACTTTGATGTCTTCCCGAGGGGGGAGGGCAGGGTAGCCCCAATCAATGCCTGGTACCTGCGCGACCCCACTATTCGAGCCGAATTGATCAAATCCTTGCAGCGGTACTTTGAGGAGAATGTGGGGTCTGTCCCTTCGGCTATCTCCCTGTGGGAGGCTTTTAAGGTAGTTCTCAGAGGGGAGGCCCTCTCCTTTATCTCCCATGCCCGGAGGCGCAAGCGGGAGGAGGTAACCCGGGTGGAGGCCGAAATTACTGAACTAGAGGGTGACCTGGGGAGCGGGGTGACGGATGCCACATTGCATGTTCTACACCTCAAGCAGGCGGCCTATAGGGCCCTCGTCACGGAGGCGGCCAGGGGCCTCAGTAGAGAGCAACAGGGGCGACTGTATGATGTGGGTGATAAGGCTGGTAAATTGATTGCGTGGTTGGACAAAAAGGAGAGAGCGAGTCGTGTGGTTCCGTTGATCGAGAGGATGGATGGTGTGTGTGTCACCGAGCCGGACGCCATTGTCTCCTGCTTCGCGGATTATTTCCGCGAGGTGTATTCCCCGGTTTCTCCCTGCTCGGAGGAGGATTCCCATGCCCTGCTTCGGGACATCGCACTGCCCTCCCTTTCGGTGGAGGACAGGGATTCGCTGGACGCTCCTCCCACCTCGGACGAAATTGCCCTTGCTATCCGCTCGGTCGCATCTGGCAAGGCCATGGGCCCCAATGGCATCCCTATCGAGCTGTATAAGCTGCGACCGGATGTACTGGCGCCCCACCTGCGCGCGATGTTCCTGGCGGCCCGCTCGCGGGGTTCCCTTCCGCCGGACCAGCGTCTGGCCACGATCGTGGTGATCCACAAGGAGGGGAGACCCCGTGAGCGGGTCACATCCTATAGGCCTATCTCGCTCTTGAACGCGGAGCCCAAAATCCTCGCCAAGGTTCTGGCCAACCGGCTGGTCGGCGTGGTGGGCGATTTGGTCCACCAAGACCAGTCCGGCTTCATACCCCATCGCAACACGGCCCTTAATCTGCGACGCTTGCACGGGGTGCTCGCGCGTGTCCCGTTCGTGTGGGAACCGGCCATCTTGGCGTCCTTGGACGCCACCATGGCGTTTGATACGCTCGAGTGGCCATACATTTGGGCGATGCTGGCGAAGTTTGGCTTCGGACCGGGCTTCATCAGCTGGGTCAAGTTGTTGTATTCCGGCCCATTGGCGCAGGTGGTGGTGAATGGACGAGTTTCGGCCCCATTCGCACTGGGACGGGGCACGCAACAGGGTTGCCCCCTGTCGCCTCTCCTGTTTGCACTGGCCCTGGAGCCCCTGGCGGAGTGGCTGCGGTGGCACCCTTCCATCCGTGGTCTCCGCTGGACCCCCGAGCATGAGGACCGTGTGTCCCTCTACGCTGATGATATCCTTCTATATCTCGCCTCCCCGCGTAAATCACTGATCGTCCTAGTTGATGTTTTGCGCTCATTCGGTCGCAACTCAGGCCTCGTCATCAACTGGGCGAAATCCTGTGTATATGTGCTTGCCGGGGAGGCTCCGGTCCTACCACGGGACTGTCCGATCCAGATTGCCTCCCAGGGGTTTCGGTACCTGGGTATTTATATTACTCTGGACCCGGAGGCCCGCTACGAGCGGAATTTGCTGCCCCCCCTCCAGCGCTTGAAGGAGGACGTGGTGCGTTGGCGGCGTCTGCCGCTTTCGCCGCTCGGCCGAGCGGCCTTGTTTAAGATGATGTCGTTGCCGCGCTTTCTGTACGCTCTCCAGAACACTATGGACTTGGTCCCGGCGCGCTACTTCCGTGAGGTGGAGAGTTTGCAGCGTCGCCTGTTCTGGGACGGGAGGCCACGTATTGCCTTGGCTAAATTGACGCTCCCGTGGTACGATGGGGGGGTTGCCCTCCCGGATATTAAACGGTATTACTGGGCCTCCCAGCTAGCTGCGATTAATCATGGCCTTTACGGGCCCGCCCTGAACCTGGCATTTGAAATGGACAAGATGCTCCTGCCCGGTGGCGACTACAATCGAGCGCTCTACTCTGGCGCGCCGGACCCTTGCCTGACGGGACCGACGCGTGTCATGGTGCGTGTATGGCACGCGGCTAACGCAGCTATGGGGTGGAAGGACCGTTTGACCCGGGCGTCACCGCTATATGCGTCTGCGAGGTTGGGCTCCCTGTGGACCTCGAAGGGCTTCGAGAAGTGGGACACGATCGGCATCAGCACGGTGGGAGATCTCTGGACGAGGGGGGGATTCAAAACTTTCGAGACGCTGCAGACGGAGTTTCAGTTGCAAGGCAGTGAGTACTTTCGGTACTTACAAGTCCGCCACGCGCTGGGCTCCGTCTTCCTGGATGTCGCGTCCATTCCGGAGTCTTCCCCCCTGGAGGACAGAGTGCTGGATGGCCATGTCCCAGACAGCACGATCTCCCTTATATATAAAAAACTGATCAACGACCGATCGGGCCTGCTGACTGGCCTCCGCGAGGCCTGGGTTGCCGATGGGCTGGAATTGGACGACGAGGACTGGATTTCCGCGGTGGCCTCTCCGAAGGAGGTGGCCATCCCGGCTCGCCTTCGCTTCGTCCAGCTTAAGATCCTCCACCGGGTTTACGTGACGGGGCCAAGGCTTCTACGTATGGGCTTTGCTGAGGATGGACTGTGTAAGCGTGGCTGTGGTGCTTTGGCAACTTTCTTGCATATTCTGTGGGAATGCCCAAAGGTGGAGCGATTCTGGCGTGGTGTGCACGAGGTCCTGCGAGTGGTTACGCGTGTCGCGCTGTTGCCTGAAGCGAGGAGATGCTTGCTGAATGTGTGGGAGCCAACTGACTACTCGGTTCCGCAGACGCGGTGGGTGACTCTGGGATACATGATAGCTAAGCGTGACATTGCTCAATTGTGGGGATCCCAGAGGCCCCCGGCGGTGTCGGCCTGGGAAGAACACATGGATTGGTGTATGTTTCGTGAAAAGGTGGTGTATGTTGCGAGGGGTAAGCCTGGGGCGTGGGTGAAAATCTGGGGCCCCTGGAACGCCTATCGCGGGGGTATTTGCGAGCCGCCACTGCTGCCGGCTGCCTCACCAGCTCCGTCCCCCTAGCCGACCCCCTCCCCCAGCCACGGGCACGTGGTTCCCCAGTCCCTGATCTGTTCTCATTCCCCTCTTCAGAGTTTGGCGATTGGTTGGGCTCCCCCACTTAAGGAGCGCGTGCTGTCACTTGGGATTGCGGGTTGCCTTGCGGGTGTGGTTTTTTTGTGTTGTTGTGTTTCGACAAAAGGAAACCGTATTGTGGGTTTGGAGTTATGTGGCCTGCACTACTGATATCTCCTGATTTACCTTTTTGCACCGCCAAGAGATTTTTCTGTATATATGTCATATGCTTCTGCCACTCTAGCGGCCGGCCAGACGGTTGTAGGCCCATACCTGTAACTATTTGAGATTGCAATAAACGGTTTCAAAAAAGAAAAAAAGAAAAAAAAAAAAAAAAAAAAAAGAAAATGAAATACATTCAAAAAACACTAAAGGAACAGTTGCTTCATCATGCACACACACACACCCATTAGGCCATGCCCATGACTAGCTCGGACCTACTACTGACTAGTACTACCCACAACATTGTTAAAAAAAAGGAATAATGATAGTTACCAAAAATAAATTGTAGTTACAAGAACTGCAATGCCCCCAATCAAACAGACACCACAACCACTTACTTGTGAAATATCCAAATAAAAAAATCCTCAAATCCAATTGCAATGATGCAGCAGACAAAAAGAGTGAACTTTCCAGCTCAAAATCCAAAGGCAGAATGAGCAGGAGATGGACAAAGCACTGGGAGGAGCCTGCTGGACACGAACAGGAAGTTGGAGATTCTGTGTCACTTCCTCCCTCTCCCCACCTTTTTAAAAAAGGGCTCCTTGCACAAAAAAGGACAGCCAAATGTCAATCTGAGGAGTTGTTTTCATCCAAAATCATCATTTGCAGAAGGTTTCATGCTGCTAGAGCTGATATTCTTCTCCAAATTGAAAATTTTACATGTTCGAGTTCTCGAGCTTCACATTACTTCCGCCGGATGTCGATGGCGTGTCCAAAATGACTTGATCGCGTTCTCTCGCTCCCTGTCGCGTTGGATATGACGTGTTCGGGGTCTCTTTCTCCTTTTCGCGTTCGATTAGACGTGCCCGCATCCTCACTCTCTCGCTCGCGGTGGAGAATGACGTGTTCGAGATCTCAATCTTCTCATACTCTCGCGGTGCATGATCGTGAGAAGAAAGACGTGATTGCGCGACAAATGACGTGTTCGCGTGACAAATGACGTTAATGCGGGCGCGCACTGTCACGAGACAGCGCAAAATGGCTATCAACATCCAACATCTCGTGGAGAACACGACCGGGTCGGGAATGCTTGTCAGCGAACGCGGGGATTCAGGTAAGGCGATCGCGCGCACGCGAGAATGTATTTTTTTATAGCGCGAGCAAGAAACAAATTATCACTAAGCTGCGGAATGCGGAAATTTTGACATTTTCACGCTTTCCGCGGAACGCAAAAATGCCAAATTATCGCAATTTCTGCGAATGGAACGGAATTTTGGCCCAGGCCTATTGAATACAGCATAGGCTTCAGTAATCTCAGTTTCCATATTAGCCATAGTCATTTTATACAGTACGTCTTCATCCGGGGTCTCATGTTCTACCATCAGGGGTACAAAATATGGTGCAATTCATTTTGCACAACAAGTCTCGTCCTAATAGGTTTACGGGACTTGAATCGCACACAACAAAGCGGTGCATTTCGGAAAATCTCCCTATATTGACTTTTACTGGTTCTGTGAGATACGTTTTGATCTGTCTGTTGGATACTCCAACCACTTGGATTGTTTCATCCGAGAGAGGAAGGTTCTTAACATGAGCTGACCTAACAGTTGATCGAGTAGCACCAGTATCTACCAGGAAAGTAATTTTCATCATTTACCTTTCCGTCCACAAAAGGGCCTGTCTGGTCTACTTCTAGAGTTGCGCCAAGTACGCACTCTTCTTTCTCCCTTCGGCACCGTCAATAACCTTCTTCTGACTCACTCTCATCACGTTGTAGCCAATACTGCGAAACAGCGCTAGCGCGCGGCAGCTTAATTACCTGTTCTTCGTTGTAGAATCCTGTCTCATTATTGTATTTCTGTGACTTTACGCTCTGTGGAATAGGCGGTTTTGGCACCTGATTCTGTTGGGTAACAACCTGCTGCTGTCAATGATGCATTATCACCATTAGTATTCGGGGGAAATTTACACTCGGATTTCCAGTGCCCTATTCTTCCGCAATTATGACATGGCCATTTCTTTTTGGCTTCTTCAATATTGAATTGTCCCTTTCCCTTTCCAGTATTAAATCTAGGTTTTGGTCCTGCATTATTTGCTTGTTCAATCAATTGTGCTTCCTGTCTATCTGCCACTTTTACTTGTGCCCACATAGCCTTTTCTTTTAATTTACGCTGCTTGGCCTCAATTTCATCACTAAAATACTTTGCATGTCTCAGTACTTCATCTATTTTCTTGTTCTGCCAATCCACTGTATGCTGCTTAATCATTTCACTAATCTCAGCATGTAGTCCATATAAAAATCTGTATAAAAAATGACTTAAATCCTTTTCACTCAAATTTTCGTCACCACTAAATTGCTTAAAGGCAAGAATTAACCTTTCGTAATATGCATGCACTGACTCCTTAGTTTCTTGATGAGTTCGGTCTATTTTTACCCAATCGGTCTCTTTGGGAGGTACTTTGTTTTTCAAAAAGGTAATTACTTGTTCATATTTTTTCATCACCTCTGGATCAGGGGCACCTGTCTTTGGATCTCTAAGGTATTCTTTTGTAGGCAGTCTATTACAATTTTGCACTCTGTCCATAAATCTGCTGGTACTATTATGTCAAATAGATTATTCAAATCAATCCACAAAACTTTTGATAATTTTACAAATCTGTCCACTTGCCTATACCACTCGACTGGCTTCTCGCGTAGTCGAGGGAAATCATTTGTAAATGACAAAATGTCCTGCCTAGTCCAAGGAACATGTACATATCCTCCTCCTGGAATTTCTCTCATAAGGCATTCTGTCACTATCTTTTTCTCTTACGGGGAAAGCTGCAAACGTCTTCTCTGAGGCATCATCTCGTTTTCTAAACCACCTACTTCTCCATTTATCCACATCTCCCCATTTCCTCAACAAAATGACTTTGGGGCAGATTTATGTTTGACTTGCGCCTCATTTACGCTGCTGTTGCGTCACTTTTGTGACGCAGCAGCGGCGCAAATCCTGAGCCATGGTGCGGGGTATTTACAACGTGATGCATCTGGGAGATGCGTCATGTTGTAAAGCCCTGCGCCACATGTAGGCGTTCCAGGGCAGGTGGGGGCGTTCCGGCGCAGGAACGCCTCCTAAAAGTGTCTAAGTGAAATCTACAAGATTTCACTCAGTCACTTGTGAGCCCATGCTGCGTCAAAACCCTGCGCCTGCTTGAAGCAGGCGTAAGGATTGACGCAGCATTGTGAAGATCGGGCCCCCCAGAGCATTGTTGGAGCTGTGTCACACTTGCGACGCAACTCCAGCAATGCGCCACTTTTACGGCACAGATGCGTGACGCATCTGTGCCGTTTTTGCCCCATGGTGCGCCGCATTATAAATGTGGTGCATCCATGGTGGCGCAGCTGTGGCCCATAATAATTGGCGCATCCCTGCTGATATGCAGGGATGTGCCAGTTAACCTAAATCTGCCCCTATGTCTTTAATCTGGATTATCCGTCCTGTGGTGTTCAAATTTTCAATATCTTTCTCAGTAAAATCTACTCGATATGGTTTTTGCAAAGCCTTTACCTTTTCAATGTCTATGCCCATTTCATTTGCTACTTCCTCTAGTCTATCATGTAGATTATTTGCTCTCCAAGTTATACATTTACACAAGAAGAGTAATTCTTCATCCTGATAGGATTTTAATTTTTCTGTAGGGATAGTCCCTACTATTAATTCTTCCAAAACCATCCTTAATTTTGCCACATCTATAGATTGAGATTCTCGATCTTTTCTCTGTAAACTCCTTAACCATTCACTTAATTCTTCTGAAGTAGGACTTACTGGTTTTTCCTCATTGCTTCGTTCTGAGTCTCTTGGGATTTCTGATATGGAATCTGTAGTCGTTATCAGTCTATCAACTAAACCTGGATTTGCTGTCAAATTTTTAGGCATACTCTGTTCTGATGCACTTACTGTATGTCTCCATGTGTTCTCTTCTGAATTTATCCTTGGCCTCTCTGTCTGTTTATTACTGTTATAAGGAACCATTAAACAATGTTCATTATCTTTTTGCTTATCAAAAATAGGCATTACTGGACCTATGGTTACGGGAACAGTTACGGCCTCTACATTTTTAGTCAATTCCCTAATCTTTTCGGTTAACTCTAAAGTTGTTTTTGGTAATTCTGCAGAATTTTCACTACTTACCTTACTATCCTGTTTTCTCTCTACTTCTCTGAAAGAATAATTTCTCCCTAACTCTTGGGGTACTGGTTCAGTCTTAATGCTTCGCAAAGTCTCTCTCATTGGGGCACTTGGTGTCAACATGTCAGAATCTGGTTGATACGGGGGTGAATTTTAATAAAACATGTCGTCAAGAACATCATCATCCGATTCGTTCACTCCATACGCTCCTGACTCTATATTATGTCTCTTTTCCGTACATTTTCTACCACTAACATCTTCAATATGTCTCACAGGAAACAAACCATCAGGCATACTTGCACTTCGCCATCTTCTCATTCTGTCATCATGATTCTCCTGTCCATGTGATCTACCAAACATGTACCTATACCATCCGCCACTCCTCTGTCTTTCTCTGTCATGCATCTCATCTTCCCATTCCGTCAATGCTTCAAACTGTGTCGCTCTAGGTCGCGGTTCTATATTCATCATTCTCTCTCTCAAGTTTCTCAAAACCGCTAAATTAAATGAACCATGCTCTGGAAATGCTAAAACTCCATCATCTTTCGTGTACTTCGCCCAATTGTCCAACCAAATACATGTATGATATCCATATTTCACAACCATAAAGGATGCAGGCGATTTCGGTGGAGGAAGCAACTGTCCCTCTCTAGTCTTAATCGGTTTGTCCTTTTTAAATAAACTCTTAATTGTCCCAAACCAGGACTTTTTCTCTTTTTCTGGTGGATCGTAATACATCATTTTGTATATTGCTAGATTCTCCCTACGACTATTCTGTTGTTTTAGCCAATCGTAGTGCGACTCACGCTTACGCACCAATCCTGAGCATCTATATTACTTCTGAAATTTCTCCAATCCCAACGCGTCTCACACTTACGCACCAATCAGCAGCATCTATGTCACCCTGTAATTCTCCACTCCTAGCGCGGCATACACTAACGCACCAATCAGTGGCGTCTACTTTTCTTACTGACTAGCCAATCTCAGCACGGTCTTTCTGACGTCAGCTTTTCTTGCTGTCGCAGCTCCTGCTTCTGCTGACCCCTCTTTTACAAAATTTATCGGTAACTTTTCTTTACGTTCTCTTTTACTCAAATCTGTTAGTAACGACATAAAAACACCACCATTGACCGCTTCGCTAACCAAAGAACTATCAATGACCTTTTTCACAAGAATTCCGTCTTTCCCGAGAGCAGCGCTTACCTCTGCCCAACTACTGAATCGTTACTTCCTTTGATAAAGTAGCACATCCCTCTACCTTACCCTTCTAACAAGCATTAGCTAACTGTTTCTCCAGAATTAAGACACCTAGTTGGAGACATAATGCTCCTGAGAAATAAAACCAAAGTTTCACAATTAACCTGAATGCCTTTTCATTCACGCACTTTCACACAGAAAATGTAGTACATTTACACAGAATTCTGTCTTTCCCGAGAACAGCGAACAGTCTGTTCTACTACAGAATTATGACATTCGTTAATAAAGTAGCACTTCCCTCTACTTTATCCTTCTAACAAGCTTAGGGAACACCTATTACCTTTCCAGTGATAAGCGTTATCAGAGCTCCTTTTGGACTCCTGGTACTTAAGACCAAAATTTCATAGGGGACCTTCGCTACCATTCACTTCTCTCATACAAAAAATGTCCCTAATGGTAACACACGACGATGTTACCGAATCAAACCCAGACAATACGTTGTGCAACTCCAATCGTCACACGTTTTAACTGTGTACCTCCAGGGCAACAACAATTCCGTCTTTCCCGAGAGCAGCGCTTACATCTTTTCTACTATGGATCCATTACAAACTTTCGACTTCCTACATCCCAGAAGCCGTCAAACAACAAAAAACTCAATGTGACTCAACATAGAGTGTTAATACATAAACCAATACTAATCAATAATCAAAAAGCAATTTACAAGCAATAATCACCAAACCAAATCAATATAACCATCATCTTGCTACCAGAAAAACTGATGCAGCGCGGAAACCCTGGTAACGGGGAAAACAAAACCCGTACCGGTATCCTCCACTGCGTCGCAGACCCAACGTCACACTAACTCATTCACACATGCAATCATTGGTGGGGCCCATAACACCAACACTCACACTAACCATTCACTGATCTGTACGCAGTTGGAGGGATGAGCGGTTCTAGCGCTCGACATGTGAGGGAACACCTTATAACCTATAGGGAAAGAAAAATTAATTTACAAATTATACATCAATACTCCTTCCTGCTACAGATCTCAAACCTGATCATCAAGGCACTCCTCCCACGTGGCCAATGGACCAAATAGTTGGATTGGTTGATAGTGATCTAGAACCAGCTAAAACACATTTCAAGATTTAGATCTTATCCTTCTTAATAAACCACAAACTCAATTCTTGTTAATCCATATCTGTTTATCTAAAATTTCTTCAAAGGATAGATTTGCATTTTGAAAGTTTATATCAAAATTTCAAGTAAATCGCAGAACATCATATTTACCTAATCTGGCTATCTGAAGTCCTCTAAATCATTAGGTCTGCATACTCGGATCTGTCGTCATTCGTCTAAAAGTTTAAAGTTCTTTGCTCAGCACGCTAAAGTCTCAAAGAATAGGTAAAGACCAGAGACGTGTAAGCATCTGTCAGTGCTCATAGAATTAGGAAAAGTTTGCAGTCGTCTGGTAATTGGGCAGCATCCGGACCATCTAGGATACAGGAAATGCAGCAGTCACCCTAAGTAGTAGAGTTCGCGTAGCGTCACCGTCGTTGTCATCGGAAAGAACGATTGCGATAAGCCGTTCTCTTTATTCTACCGAGCATTTTTATAATAAAATCAAAGCAAGAAGATGCATTTCGTTATTTCAATACGGTCGTGATTGGTTGGTTGGGATCGTCCGATAGAATCTTTTTGGGACTTCGGTACAGTTCAAGGGGTGATGTCATGAGTATGTTTAATATCGGTCCATTCTGGTTTGCTGTGAAAGTCTAGTGTCTTTTGTCTTGGCCGTCTTCCCACGGTGTCCTTGCTTTGGAACACGAAGTTCAGGGTTCACGACGAGGTCTTGGAAGACTTTGCTGCTTCTGCGCACTTCACTCCATGCCTCATGGGACAGTGGCCACTTTGTCGTGTCGCGTCGGCGGACATTTTAGAATTTAGGCCCAAACGCCAACTTAAGCAAAACAAACACAAAAGAGTAATTAATGCATATAAATAATAAATCTAATGTTAACCCCTTACTAATCCTTCTATGTGCCTGTATTTATCTAGCGTATAGCAACAGTTAAAGCATTTATATTCACCCTTTTGGTCCTCCTCTCGAGCAACATTACAAAGACATCTCAAAAGCAACATATATCATGCAGTATTTATTTATTACATATACTACTGTTAGTATGCATACGGATTTTAGTCATAAAGGTTATTTAGCCATGCAATATGCAATCCCACGTGTAATTTGGATATTAGTAATGTTGGTTTAATATTCATGCAAACTCATTTAATAATATTATGATTAGTATTTTCATGCAGAATGGGGGAGGTATACAAAATGTTTTACTACCCGCTCCATCAATCTGAATCTCCTAGGCAAGGTTTACCTTTAAACACTGCTTCCTTCAGAAGATTTATTCTAAAATGTTTTATGTCACTCCCTTCTGCTTCCTGTGAAATATTAAGTACCCTAAGGTAGTTTTGTCTAGCATAATTTTCAAACTGTTCAAAACTTATCAAGATTATCTTATCTTGTGCTATTTACAGACCAATCTCCGGGCTATTGCTTTCTAGATCAGCTTTAGCTCTCTGTATGGTGCACTCTAGGGTTTTAATCCTAGTGGCTAGTTCATCTAGCGCTCTTTCTAGAGCAGAACTCACTTTCTGTGTCTCTTTCTGATTCACCTAAAGGTCTTAAACCTGTTTCTGAATTCAATTGTTAGAACCACCAAGATTCTTTCAAGCAACTTGCACTCAGAGAGCTTATGAACCACGGTGGGTTCAAGCCCTTTCTTGATACCATCCATACTGTCTAGCACTGTCCCTTTTGAGGATTATGTAACTCCCAAATTCTCTGTCATCCTAGCAGTGGTACGGAATCCTAAGAAGACTGTGAGCAGCATTTCTAATACTTCTAAATGTAAGTGTTACTATCAACTTCAGAAGGACAAATAACCTGAAACATTTATCTAGAGATACACAGCACTGTCTGCACTAATAGTGAATACTGTAAAGTGAGTGTTACCTTGCACCACACTTACCACAATGTATCTGAGCAAATTGTGTGCTGATATGCGAGGCAGTGTGCCCTCACTTTTTTTGATTGGCGCCTTATTGAGTAATTGGGTTGCACCTGTGCTCTGGAAGAGGTACAGAACCTAGGACGACTGTGAGCAGTATTTCCAATATCCTGAAATGTACGTGTTATTCTCTACTGAAGGACAACTATCCTGAAAAACAGAGATACGCAGCACTGGCTGCACCAACAATGGTGAATATTGCAAATACTTTGAATTTAAGTGCGTGTTATGATGCACGGTATTTACCACAATGCATCTGCGGGAATTGTGACAAGAAGTGTGCTCCCCCCTTCTTATCTTAGAAGAGATTCTCTAATAAAACGAAAACGTAAAATCTATTTGTCATTGCAACTGTGTATTTGGACTTTGTAAAGTGTGCTATGCCCAAGGGTGTCAGAGCACTAGCAGTAAAAGAAAAAGCTGTAAAGTGAAGAAAAGCCTAACCCTTACGAAAGGGAAGAAAGCCAAGTTTTCAGCTTCATATGAAAAACTGTATGGAAAGTGATATTAGCAATGCAGGGGTAAAGGACAAATGCAAATTTCTTCAAGAAGGGGTAGATTATCTGGGTCATCATATCTCTGCCAGAGGAGTTGAACCTAAGATGAAACTACTGGATGCCATTCAAAATGCACCTGAACCTCAGAACAAGGATCAGCTACGTTCTTTCCTGGGGCTAGTTGAGTACTACGCAAAATTTGTAGCTAACTTTTCTGATAGAACTGTGTGTCTCCGTAGTCTTCTGAAGAAAAATGTGAAATATGTATGGTCTGATCAGTGTGTGTCTGATTTCAAGTTGTTGAAAGAAGCAATTGTACAAGCACAGCCACTTAAATTATTCAACATCAATGATCAATGCATTGTCGCCACTGATGCCAGCAACGTGGGGCTTGGGGCTGTCTTAATGCAAAAAAGATCGGACAATAGGGAAGAAATTATTGCCTTCGCTTCTAGAACACTACGTGGTGCCGAAGGGACCTACTCTACCATCGAAAAGGAAGCTTTGGCTCTATGGTGGGGTGTGCAGTATTTTCGCAATTTCTTGTGGGGCAATGATTTTATTCTCAGGACTGACCACAAACCTTTGGTGGATCTTTTTACCACCAAAGGTGGTGGAAGGGCTACGCCTCGTATTGCCAAATGGCAGTACAGACTCAACGAATTCAATTACCGTTTAGAATATGTCGCTGGTGTGAAGAATTGCGTGGCTGATTGCTTGTCAAGGTTGCCTCTTTCTGAAAATGTTTTTGAACCTGAAAATTATCATTTGGAGATGGTGTGTGCTGTCAGCACTATAGCAGATACGGGAGCTGCCTTATCTGAGGTTGATTGTGCCATTTCTGAGGATGTTGAGCTCAGTAGGGTGATAGACTTTGTAACTCTTGGTTGGCCCAATAGTACTACTATTCCTTCGGAGTTAATTCCTTATTCGAGAGTCAGTGATGAGTTGTCTCTGGTTGATGGAATTTTGCGCAGGGGTGGGTTGCTGGTTGTTCCTTTATCGCTACGCAATAAGGTTTTAGACTTAGCCCATGAAGGTCATTTAGGCATTAGGGCAATGAAGCGGAGAGTGAGAGAAGATTTTTGGTGGCCTGGTGTTGACAGGTCCATCGAACACTGTGTTAGAGATTGTGGTGCGTGTGTATTGAGTGACAAAACTCAGGTAACCTGTCCATCCTCTGTCAGTCCTATTCCAGTCAAAGAATCACCTTGGTGCAAACTGGCTTTTGATGTGGCTGGTCCATTCAGTGGCTTAGGGTGTTCTCCCAAGTATGTGCTAGTTTTAATTGATTACATGCCCAAGTGGCCAGAAGTTAGGTTTGTGGAGGGAATAAATTCTGCTATCATTATCAAATTTCTTAAGGAGGTTTTTCTTCGGGAGGGATTTCCGGAGGAATTAGTAACTGACAATGGCACTCAGTTGGTGTCTACTGAAATGCAGGATTTTCTGAAGAAACATGGCGTCAAACACATCCTCACTTCTCTTTACCATCCACGTAGTAATGGGCTAGTTGAACGTTTTAATCGTGTTATCAAAGAGCAGTTACAGTTGGCCTCCATAAATAGTCTGGATTGGAAGTTAGTGATTTCAGACATGCTGTGGGCAATAAGAACTACTCCACACTATAGTATGGAATGTCTCCTTTTACCTTGCTAAGAGGTAGAGTTGCGGGTTCCAAACTTAACAAAGATTGGATGTTAAGGAAGGAGGTAGATTCACAAAGATTAGGGAAGGTAGCTGACGTCAGAGCTGCGACTCAAGCCAAGTATGGGTCTGATTGTCTCAAGCAGTCTCCGGTGTGCCAAGGGGACTGGGTAAGAATTAAGAAACCAGTGCTCGTTCGCAAGGGCTTTTCCCGGTTTTCTGCCCCTGTTAAGGTCAGAAAGGTGAGGGATCATGTGGTTGTTCTGGAAAATGGTAAGGTTTGGAATAAGTCTGCTGTCTCAGTGGTGCCTAAGCCAAAAGTTGAGTTTGTGAAAAACAAATTTGTTGTCAACACTCCTGGTGCAACTCCAGCTTCTGGTACTACTATTCCTGGGGATCGCGTACCTGGGAACAACCTTGTTCCTCAACAAGGTCTTTTGAGGACCAGATTTCTACCTGCCAGAGCTAGGTCATCTCCCGTCAAATTACAAGACTATATTAGATTTTAGTTTTCCTGTATTTTGTAACTCATACAGTTTTAAGGAGGGGTTGTGATTGTTTTCATGTAAGGCGTTTTTTTTAAGTGAAGGGAGGGGGGTGTGTTGGGTGTGCTGACTAGGTTCTCTGCACGGAACCTGGAATGTAGGTTCCGTGCATGGAACGTGGAAGGGACATGTACGGCAGTTGCTGCCGGGTTGACTGATCAGCTGGACGCCAATAAAGAAGCTCCGTCCTACCTTCGTTGCTGTCTTCTTTTCAAGGGGGTAACGTATTTCACAGCTTGGCTGCAGCTACTAAAAAGGTCCACCATCTCCATCTGGCTTTCCAAAATCTAGGTGTATTCACCTTTCTGAGCGAGTACGGCCTCAACAGTCTGTTGGGAGTATACCATTGGGCAAGCGATCCCTGCAAATGCAGGGTAAAATTAACTAAGCAGAGGGCTTTGAATGATATGCGTTTCCTGCCCAGCAGTCAATGGAGGGCCCGCATCTCATCACTAACTGAAAGATGTTTAGGGAGAGCCAGAATCAAACGAGCAGCCACATTTTGAATGATCTGAAGCCAATTGAAAGTTGATTTATTAATATTTAAATACAGAGATCTGCAGTAATCCAGCCAAGAAGTAATAAAGGTGATAACCACTACCACTCTAATCTTGGCAGGAATGAGAGGGAAGCTCTTTTTTAGGATTCTAATGCTAAAACAAGCATTGTAAATGCAAAAGGCCTCTCATGTTTTGAGTTAGAGCTACTGGCATTGTAAATGGCAATGTATTTTGTTATGTGTTATGGAGTGTCTGTATGTCGTGTGTAGTGGAATTGTGTGGGTTGGATTGGATTAGTTAGTTGTGGAATTGTGTGGTATGGAATTGTGTGGTGTGGATATGTGTAGTGTAATTATGTGGCACGGTGTGTTGGAGTATTTTTGTGGATAGATTTGGGAGAAGAGGTGGGGCAATCCTCATCAGCTATGGGGCACCAGTTTTCCATACCCAGAGAGACAGGATTTATTTCTTCCTGATGGGCATCTTCTTGTTCAATTTGGCTTTGCCTCAAGGCTCAGTTATAGTACTTTAGGCCCTCAGGTTACTGGTGGGTTGGCTGCTATCAGCAAGTGGTGTTGCAGACTTAAATAAATGTTCTGACTTTACAGCCAATGGACTTGCTACTACAGGTCATCAGACAGGTGTGAATTATAGATCATCTGAGTGATTGTGGGCCTGCTTGCCCTCTCCCCATCCCTGAGTAACCTGCAATGAGGGCACACAGCCCTGTTTAATTCCTCACAATCCTCCACTAGAATGGATGGTAACCAAGCAGGTGATCCTGTCCCACTAGGGGGCAGGGGGAGCCGGACCTGCTGGACACAGCCTACATCCGACAGAGGCCATGGAGACAGAGGGCCATGGGGAGGGGGCACGGTGCTCTGCTGTGGTGGAGGGAAGCCCTGTTTCACCTTCCTACATCCGGTGCGCTTTGCCAGACCATGCAGAGGTCTGTGTTTACAATTTCACCTAAGATATCCGCTCTATAGGTATCTATTGATAAACAATTTTCTGGCCATTATTAGTTCAAAGATGTAAATATAAGCAAGGCAAAAAATGTGTCCATCAAGTCAATGAGAGAGATGAGTGCCAGCAGACCCAATTATTTTGAACTGTAGTCCTGAAAAATAATACCATTGCCCGAGAGGCTAAAACAGCCGGTTATTATGCGTTTACCAACCAAAGAGACCTGGACCTTTAGGGCCTTTAATACAAGTGGCCCATCATTTGATTTGCAAATTGCACACCAGGTAAATGCCGATACAATGGGCTGTGGTGTTAATCGGGTATGCACTGTATACCGGTGTGCGAGTTTCAGACCTCGGAAAGGGTATCATGTGATAATGGCCCATGCCCCCTCCACACCCTTTTTGAACATGCTCAAACTCCAGAATTATGCAGGTTGCATGTATGTATTTATGTCTTATTGGATATGGTGGAAACAGAGGTAGGCACACCAGCAAATTAAAAGGACGAGCTGAGCCAGAGCTGAGCTAAAGGTCAGGCTTGGCACTTTGAGCCACTCTGCGAGCCGAGCTCCGAAAATGTTTGCCTTGTAAATTATACAAAAAACATCAGACAAAATATGATTAAGTCAAATCACAGTTAAAAAAAAGTGGCTTTCTTTCACACTTGGAACCTTTGACATTAATATGTCCATCAAAGCTGTGCGATGAGAAGTACTTATTAAAAGTGATAGTTTATTTTTTATTATTGTATTTTATTATTTCAATACATTTACAGAGAAAAAGAAAATGAAAAGAAAGCAATCATACAAAAAGCCAACATAACAAGAAAGAAAATTACAAAGTCAAGCAGTCAAGGCATTAATATGGATCACCAAGGTCAAAAAACCAATAGCAAGGTTGCGGTTGTAATACAGAGCACAGGTGCATGATAATATGAGTGGCAGCAAAGGTGCATACAGTACATTAACAGACACTCAGTATATTAATGGCGAGGTAGTGGGACAGAACCATGTGGGCGCCAAGAGCTGCGGATAAGATGGAGGCCGTGTGTCAGAGAGAACCAGGAGGAGGGTATATGCAAAACTATCCAATGAAGAAGTGTAGCGAGATCGTGCAGTCACACTTTAGACATCAGGATCCTCAATTGCTGACTGAGCAGCAGCTCGATATTGAGCAAATAGCTCCCAAAAACTTTTAGGGCAATTACAAGGGGGGAGCAGTTCGCTGTAGACATCAGATTGGTTGTTGCAATACAACATGTCACGCTCCCACTCCGCAACTGTAGGTAGCGGGCCCCTCAGCCATCGCATCGCTAATCGACGCTTAGCAAGCAGGAGGCCAATAGCAACCAATTTGCGTACAGCATTCTTAAGGGGTCTGATGTACCCAAGAAGCACCAGCAGGCAGTCTGGGGTGAGGGGTAGCCCCAGAAAAGTGATAGTTTTTAAGCAAGAACTTAGATCCTTTTTTGCCCCACCCTGGAGAATGCACCATTAGTGAACTACCAGAAAAAACAGTTGTCACGTGCACCCTATATGTGGCCGAGATTCTTGTAGATAATGGCACATTATAGTCTTTTAAATCAAATGCAACATAGTTTTGTACAGCTTATATTTGTAAACAGGATTTTGAAGGTGCTTTAATTTGCTATAGTGAAGAAAAAGGAGGATCAATTAAATAAAATCTTTGCTTGCAATCACTCAGTTTGGTTAGGCGGGGAATCCGTGTTTAATGCAGGTTTCCTGGTTTCACAGTGTACAAACCAGTCACTGAACAGATATCTATTTGTGTTTCCTTTATAACTCAAATATTAGTGCTTTGTTTTACAACCTTTGTGCATTAAGGTAGATGAGAGATGGTGCAGGCAGAAGCCATATTAATAGCTGGGCTCCAGTTTCCAAGAGTGCCTTGAGCGGAGCCAGCCTTCAGGTTTGAGCTATCAGCGGCTCTCCCACCTCCAGGTGCAAATTACGCAGGCAATAGCTAGAAGGATGCGCAATAGGTGGACTTGTTTTAATCCCACGTTTTACAAACAGGAGTTTGCTTCTGAATCAAAATTTGCTCTGAAAGGTAAATAAGTCTCATAGATGTATGTGGATGACCCCTGCTTCTTTGTGGGAAAGTGTACATATCACAATCCACACAATATACAAACCTGAGGATCCCAACAATTCGGGATATTCAAATATCCATATAATGTAACGGAAGTCAGGGTTCTTGGAGAAGTCTGTGCATTTCTGAATAAATGCACACAGCATATATGTGTCTGCCATGTCTTTTGATTTTGTTCACCCCGTCCTGTTTAAAAATAGTGAGTCACGCACAAGCTAAACCCTTTAAAGCCTGCTTCTCATTTAATGATCCAAAGACATTGCAGCCGCTCTGTTACCTTGCTAGTTCCTACGAGCTTCTCACCCCGCTATAGCACCTCCGGGAGACCCCACAGCACAGCCCCCACAACTCTGTGCCGGAGGCTGTGGTCCAAACCGCTCCTCCGTTTTGTTGTGTCTGTTTTGTTGGTCACCTGTGACAGTGCAGAAAGACATGAGTCATGACTACATACTGCATGATGTGTTGGCAGGCTCACTGGTTCATTGATGTGTGATATGTGTGACTTAGTGTTCCCTGTTTGACATGTACTGCGTGTTGCAAATGAGCTGCATCACTGTGTACTATGTAGCCTCACTGCTGCACCTCCCCCCGAGCACATTCACTAGTGTGCGCAGCGAGATTACATCACATGCACCCCTACTGCACACCATTGACATGCCTGTCTGCGCATGTCTACAGGCCAGGTTACGACACAGTGATGATGCTGCGCAGAATGTGGCCGGCCATGTGTGCGTAGGCCCATTGCAAGGACAGGGCTGACACAGATGTAGAGCACCTGCCCGGCTGAACTCGACATGCAGATGAGGGTACATCTTTGGCTCATGCTGCGCTAATAGCGACACACACAACAGTTGGCATGTGTGATCCCTGACCCCGGGCAGGCATGCCCTCCCCCATGTACCCCTTCGGCTGAACACACACACTAGGGACATGCCACATGGCAAAATTGTCGATTGCGTGACGGGTGGTGCAGACACTACAACAGAGACACACGCATCAGCCACAATCTTGGCAAGGCCCACACTGAACCACACCCAGATCCACGTGTGTAGGAGACACACCCCTATGCAGTACTGTTGTACGCCGGGCCAGCCCACTCTGCTCACGCTTACAGGGGGGACGTAACAAGCTACATTTCTGAGATCTTTCCCACTGACTGGGGTGACATGGTTGCGTCCACTGTATACTACACTCCATACACCAGCGGTGTGTGTCTACATGGATATGTGTGTTCTGCATACTGAAATCAGGCCAGCACATCCACATCACACTTGGCATGTGTACATGCTTATTAATGGGTCACTTGCCTCCTTTCCACATGCCTTGTTCCCACCTCTCCCCACAATCTGCTATTGTGTGGCTGATGTGCCATGCCGTTAGTGGCTCATGTACATGACTAGCCCAGGTTACCACAGTAAGTTGTGCTTTCGTGTCTGGTAGGTGGGCATGTTGTTTGGCATGTTGCATGGGAGTTTGTAACGTGTGCATTCCCAGAGTTGTGAGTTGCACGATTGTGGAGTTGAGGTATGTGGTGTGTTCATTTGGTACTTACCAACGAGCAGGGCATTTCCATAGGTGCCATCCTGGAAGCGCTGGTTGATGATGGATTGGCGGAAGATGTAGGAATCATGCACACTGCCTGGGTAGTTGGCGACGACATTGGTGAAGAGTCCCCAGTGGTCAACTATTGCCTGCACATTGATGGAATGCGTGTGCTTTCTGTTGCGGTAATTGTGTGCAGTGTCGGCAGGGGGCACTAGTAGGACATGTGTGCAGTCAATTGCCCCTAACATGTGCGGGAATGCAGCTATGGCATAGAAGCCTTGCTTGGTCTCCAGCTGTTCTTGCGCAGTGTGGGGGAAGTATAGGTACTGGGGTACCAAGTTGATGATGGCATCCAGGACAGGTTTGAGGAACTTTGATAGGGCTGGCTGTGAGACCCCTCCGACTCTGGCGGTTGTTGGTTGGAAGGTACCAGAGGCCAACAGGTTCAGCACAGCCAGCAGCTTTGTCTGAGGTGGGATGTTGGTTATCCGCTGTGTTGGTGCAGTCAGCCTGTGGGCAATGATGTTCAGGATGCGGAGGATGGTTGTCCTTTTGAGCCTGTAGTGGGCAATGACATACTCTGGTGTAATGTCTTTGAGGCTGGTGTGTTATTGGAAGGTCCGCGGCCTGTGTCTACTCTGCCTCTGTGGTGGTCCGGGGGGAGTTGCGGGAGGGTCCGGGGGTGGTGGCGGGCCTGGGGGGGGTGGCGGTGGGTGTTGTGGGCCTGTTGGGGCTCCGAGCTGCATGAGGAGTAACTCCATGGCATCTGTTGTTCTTCAGTTGTGGCTGTGGGCTGGGCTCCCTTTTGTGGTGCTGGCTGCCGTTCAACTTTACACCAGTTCAGAGCAAGTGTTAATTTCCTGCTGCTAACGCGCCTTATCACACGTTTTGTGGTTGTATCGCCGGTGTGGCTGGTAGTTGAGAATGTTGTGGAGTGGTGTTGTCGCGGCTTTTTGCACGGGTACGCCTACTTTGCATCTCATTAGCGATAGTTGCGGGGGTCATCTGTGGCGATGTTTTTTGCGGCTGCTATAGCAGGTACACTGGTGCTACGGGCTTCTAAGTAAGGTAGTTGTGTTCCCCAAAATGAGTGAAAAACCGCACATCAATTTGAAACAGAGTTATCTTGAACAATCAATCAATAATGTATTATAGCGTTAACAGTATAATGTGACGGGGTGCTAGTGAAGCTATAAGCACTTACTACCAAAAAAGTGCTGTTGGCAAGTCGACAAATCGACTGGTCCCCACAATTGTTAAAAAAAATAAGCGTATAAGCACACCCTTGTTATAGTATAAGTACAAAAAAGTCCATCAATACAATCTTTGGTCTGGAAACCAATCCCTTGTGATGAATATGAAAATGATATAAAGAAAGTCTTTGGCGGATTCACAATATTCACTAGAAATCACCGGACAGGTTGCAAAAGTTACCAAAGTTGTCCAAAATTCTCCTCTTTATTAAATTGTGGACCCAATATCCAATAGTTAGACACAGCCGTTAAATATCCAGAAAGGCACAAACAGAAGGTGCGCACTCAGTTTTGTCAGGTTGACAATGTGAACGATCAGTAATTGGTGCAAACGAATAGGTCCCGCTGAGTAGGGAATTCAAATATATGGAGAGTAAGCACGTTCCTGAATAGGAAAGTGTCATTCGTATTGCACTCAGTCTCAGAGAGGAAATCTCTTTTTTGAATATGAAATAAAATGAGCAAAGGTTCATTCAAAAGTAGATTCGATTTATTGAACCATTTCTTCAAGGCAATTTCATAGATTTGTATTCCTTCTTGTTCAATACGTCATTAATCCAATTGCCCAATGCATTTCGGGCTATCTTATCCCTTCTTCAGGGGCGGTGCTCTAAAAGGATAAAGTCAGGAGTCAGTTGTGGTGTGCAATAATGAGTTAAAGAAATTAGTTGGTGACCGTAGGTGCTCAAAAGGCCTCGGAAGTGAAATTGCTAACAGTGCAGTGAATCGTGTCTAATGAAAACGTAGACGGTGCATTCACGGTCAATCACCGAGTGGGATAGTCAGTTACCTTCATGTTCACGAGACGCTAACTCGATATATAGTCGTTCTAAGGGTTAAGTTGTTAATCTCATGATAGTGATTTAAAAAGACCCACTTTCAGATCGTGTCGAGATAAACTACTAAGCGTTTATTGAGATATAGCAATAGAGTTGGTTTGAGTTTACGAAAAGCGTGCAGTAATGAGAAGAGAGTAACGAGTCACTGTGGCGTACAAATTACAAAGGGCTGTGCAAGTTTAAGCAATTCCCGAGTGGCGAAAATCAAACTTACGGTGGATGGTGACGGTTAATAAGAAGAGTGTAACGAGTCTCTGTGGCGTACCAATTACAAAGGGCTGTGCAAGTTAAAGCAATTCCCGAGTGGCGAAAATCAAACTTACGGTGGATGGTGACGGTTAACGAATTCTCATGAAGCCAGAAAAACCGCTTCAGTACGCTCCGGAAAGTGTAGTGGGTCGTGGTCATGTGATGGGAAAGCACGTAAATAATTAAGGACGTGAGTTAGTTGGGAACTACAAAGAGGAAAGACTCATAGTTCCGGGAGTACTGAAAGGCGGTTAGAGTGGGGTGAGACTAAGATAGTGAAAAATGACGTGAGGGGATAATGCGCAAGTGTTCGAAACATAAAAAGAGTAACATTACAATGAGATAAATATGGAATCAACCTCAGTCTTAGTATTATGATACAAGTTAAAGTTCAGAAGCAACGTATTCATAATCCTACATGGAACATAAAATGTATGAAATAAACGAGAAAATGAGAAACAAATTAAACATTAAGTATCTCAGTAGCACAAGGTTGTAAGGTGTCCAAACAACAGGGTGATTTTCAGATCAACAAATCTGTGTATGAATAGGAGACCTTAGTTACAGAAAACAGCCCAGGTCATAGCGTTCATTGAGACCTTTTAGATACGTGGAATTAAGCTTGTGAATCCAAAATATTTCTCTTTGCAGCAAGTATTTACTGTTGTCTCGTCCCCTTAGATAAGGAATCTGTTCCAGCACAAGGAATCGTAGTTGACAAATGTTGTGTTGGTGCTGATGAAAATGAGTGGCAATCGGGGATTTGGCCTGTTGTGTACGTATATTGCTTTTGTGTTCGTTGATCCTTATACGAATCTTTCTCTCAGTCTTGCCCACATAGACAAGGCCACATGGGCATTTCAGCATGTAGATCAGATTCTGCCTGTTACTTGTGGCTGTAACTTTGAGTTTAATCGGGTAGCCTTGTAAAGGATGTTGGATAGTAGTACCCTTGATAATAGAATTACAGTTGCCATAGTTCATGCAAGGTAAAGTTCCCTTCCAAATGCTTGTGGTGGGTTCATCAACTTTAGATAATATTTGTTTGAAGTTACGTGATCTTTGGTAATGGAATCTTGGGGGTGTTTCAAAGATATTGTTAAAATCCGCTTCGGTGCTTAGCATGGGCCAGTATCTGAGAATGTTTTTTTTATATTGAAACTTTGTGTAGAAAATTTAGATACGAATGTCATTCTCTGGTCTGATGTTTTGAGCGGTTTGGGTAAAAGTAACATTTGTCGAGTAGATTTGTCTGACTTAAGGATAGCGTTGTCAAGAATTTTAGTAGGATACTTGCGTTGTTCAAACTTAGAGATGCAGGTTAGCTTGCTGGATTCAAATAGCTCATTGGTGCTTGAAATCCTTTTCAATCTCAATAATTGAGAGTAAGGCAGATGTTTCTTTAGTGATGGCTGGTGGAAGCTATGGAAATGAAGGAGATTGTTCCGGTCCGTAGATTTTGTGTACACCTAAGTATTAAGGTGTCCTTGGTTAATGGTGATGTGAGTATCCAGAAACGTTATTGACTCTTTGTTTATGCAATGAGTGAATTGAATGCGTTGATCCACTGTGTTAAGAGATTCAATTAAGGATTCCAGATATTTAGTTGAACCATTCCATAAAATGAAAATGTCATCAATGTACCTTTTATAAAGGATCAGGTGTCCGGTCCAATCTTGTTTAGATAGAATGTTGTCCAATTCGAAACGGTGCATGTAGAGGTTCGCGTATGTTGGGGCAGCACAGTTGCCCATCGAAGTGCCAGAACATTGGATGTAAAAAGTTCCCGCCCATTCAAAGTAGCTATGGTAAAGGGTGAAGTGAATAAGTTCCATAAGGAACACTTTGAGATTGTCTGGTTTGTCTGTACTCGTTAGGAATGACTCAATAGCCTCAATACCTTTGTCGTGCGGTATAGAAGTGTAAAGTGATTTTACATCAATGGTGCATAGGATGGTATCCGTAGTTACCAAGTCACGAATAGACTCAAGAATGTTGAGGAAATCAGTGGTATCCTTAATGTATGTGGTCATCGACTGAACAGAAGAGTCCAAGTTTCTTTTCGCGTTACCAGGCGCATGGTCCTCTACAGATTATTATAATCCTTTTCCAAGCCACACTTTATGGCAGTGTGTCCTACTTCCATGACTTGATAACAACACTTTCAACATCGACACAACTATTTTCTGAAGCTCGTGCTATTGGTTACCATTTACATTATGGAGAGGGTCATTTGAATTGACACCCTACTTAGGATGCCGTTTATAATTGGTGGATCAATCGAACGTACATTGAGCCTTGAAAAAGTAATTGTACCTAATCTAGTACAGACGAAACACGTGTTGGCTGCTCTGGATATTTAACAGCTGTGTCTAACTAAGCTTATTTTTTTTAACAATGGTGCTATGGGCTGTTGGCACCAGCTTGTGAATGGGGTAATAAATGTATTGCGACTTTAGCTGCGCTTAAGTGCAGCTGACTTGGAGATAGCTCCTTGAGAATATGGCCCTATGAGTCGTGATTGGTATTTACATGTGCTTCAGATGCTGCATTTTGTTGATAATGCTTCAGCGTTGCCACAAGATCACCCTGACTGTGACCGTCTTTTAAAAATTCGGCCTGTTTTTGATCTCTTTGTAGATCATTTTTCAGAGATCTATACTCCAGGGAAATTAATAGCTATTGATGAGTCTATGGTCCTGTTCAAGGGTTGTTTGTTTTTTAGACAGTAAATTCCAAGCAAGAGGGCACGTTATGGAATCAAGATGTATATGTTGTCTGAGAGTAGGACAGGATATGTCTATAATTTCCGGGTGTACACTGGTAGGGATTCGACTATTGTCCTCCCTGGTTGTCCGTCCACTTTAGGAGTTTCAGAGAAAATTGTGTGGGAACTTGCTAGAGGACTTTTTAACAAAGGTCACCACTTGTACCTAGATAACTTCTACACTGCTGTGCAATTGTTTAAGGAATTCTTCAAAGTGGACACTCTTGCTTGTGGCACAATCTGCTCTAACCGTAAAGGTTACCTAAAAGAGCTTGTTTGCAAAAAGCTTCAGAGGGGACAGTTCAGTGCCTTGCGTAGTGATGAACTGCTAGCTATGAAATGTGTGGACTGGAGGGATGTGTACATGCTGACTACCATCCAGTGGGTGGACTGGCGCTTGGCTGGCAGTGTATGTGGGGTGGTGCATGGCTGGCTGTGTGCGTGCGTGGGCTGGCGCTTGGCTGGCGGTGTGCTTTGGCTGGTTCTTGGCTGGCGGTGTGTGAGTAGTGACTTGCTGCTGGTCATTACACAGTCTTCTAGCCAAACGCAATTGCGCACACTATGTCACCCACCAGCCGGTGTGATTGCTGTGTCAGTCATGTGGGTGTATGAAAGTGATGGGCCCTTGAATGGCGCTGTCTGTTGATGTGAATGTTGTAATATGCTGGGCCCGCGCCTGGCGGTGTGAATGGTCTTGTATGTCACGTATGAAAGGTGTGTGAATTACCTGTAAAGAGGTTGGTGCCTTGCCGTGGTTTTACAGCTCACGAGCTGCGAGTCTTTGGTTCAGGGTTTTAACCTTTTCATTATTAACAGTGCATTTCCTTTTTGTGAAATCTCTTGTTAATAGAATTTTACAATCTGAACCTTCACTCACCCTCGTGCCAATTCCAACCAGTATGTGTGTGTACTTGTGGAACACGCCACGCCCTATTCACAGAACTAACTTAAGACAAAATCCTAAACTTACTACTTTTGGTATTCACAGAAGGCATTTAGCAGTAGTAAAGTTGGGATTTTGTCTTAAGTCTGTCTTAAGTCTGCCTTAAGTCTGTCCTAAGTTAGTCATAAGTTTGTTTTAAGTTTGTCTTAAGTCTGTCTTGAGTTTGTCTGAAGTCTGCCTTAAGTCTGTCTTAAGTCTGTCCTAAGTCTGTCTTAAGTCTGTCTTAAGTCTGTCTTAAGTCAAACGTAAGACAAAATCCTAACTTTACTACGACTAAATGCCTTCTGTGAATACCAAAAGTAGTAGGGCAGACTTAAGACAGACTTAAGACAAACTTAGGACAGACTTAAGACAGACTTAAGACAAACTTAGGACAGACTTAAGACAGATTTAAGACAGACTGAAGACAGACTTAAAACAATCTTAAGACAAACTTAGGACAGACTTAAGACAGGCTTAAGACAGACTTAAGACAAAATCCTAACTTTACTACTGCTAAATGCCTTCTGTGAATACCAAAGTAGTAAGTTTAGGATTTTGTCTTAAGTTAGTTCTGTGAATCGGGCGCATGGATAGGCAGTCATATTTGTCTCATCTGTCTTTCTGTGCTAAGCTGTAATCTGTCTCTAGGGACTATTTACCAACTTTATATATTTCTGTAAATGAAAAAATGGGGTGTGCTAGGTGGTGTGCCTCTCATAGATCCCAACAAGTTTTTTTTTTTACTCACAGTGCCATGTAAACCTAAAAATGCGTCTATAGTCACACATTTTTCTTGCATTACTGTGTCATAATATTCTGGAGGCAGAAAAAACAAAACTTTCCTACCATCTAGCATTCCCCCCAGGTCTCACGATAAAAATGGTTCCTCACGCGCATGGGTGGGTCAAGTACCCGTGACAGGCAAGGGCTCAAAACGTATTGAGGAGACATCAAAATAACCTATCACAAAACAGCCTGGTTTTGCAAGGGGGGTCACCTGTGTTTTTGACCCCGGGCTCAGTGGCCATCTTGGGAAACCTACAAAACCCACACATTTCTGAAAACTAGACAGCCGGGGGAGTCCAGCGAGATATGGCTTGCATGGACCCCCAAAGTTTTCCTACCCAGAATCCCCTGCAAACCTCAAATTTAGCTGAAAAATCAAATTTTTCTCAAATTTCTGTGTGGGAAAGTTCTGGAACCACTGGATTGGTATCTTTCTCCCACCTGATTTACATGAAAGCAGTGCTTTAAATGGGCAGGCTACTGTCCAGTACGGAGTACCTGCACTTATTTAATTGGAAAGAGAGAATACCTGCACTTCTCAGCACTGCTGCAATACATTGAATGGGAGAGTACCTGCACTGCTCAGGGGCAAAGATGTACTCTATAGAGTGAGTACCTGCACTTCTATATTACAATTGAAGGACTACATGGAAGGTTAATGCTGTATTTTGAAGTCTTGTTGCATGAGGTTGCAGCTTGGGTGGCAGACGAGGCCACGTGAAAGCTCGGTTCGTTTTGGGCTCACTGCGAACTGAGCTAGAGCCAGGCATCTGGCTCGAGCTTTCAGTGACTCAGACACCTTTGAGTCCCATTAACATTATTCACCTGACCTTTTTTGCCATTTACGTTCTGTCCCGTCTCTGCCTCTTTCCTTTTCACACAAGTTCCTCCCTCTTCTTTCTCCTATGAGGTCTCAGGATGTTACAATCTCGCCTCCACTTTAGCCACGCGCCCTCCTCCTGTCATGAACATGCCTTCTCCATCTCGGCCCTCCCCCTCGCCTTCCGAGCTCCTTCTGAAGCGCTCCTTACTCCCTGGTGGGACCATGTCTGCTAGAGAGAGGTTTGTGAAAGTGGGCCATTTGACATTGTGGGCCACGTGACCAAACAGCACATGCAGACGAGCTAATGCACACGTTAATCCACGCCAAGGCACACACGCGCAATCTACTACCCACTAGTTTGCGAAGTAAAACGAACACTGTATCGTTGCCCGCCCGCTAACTCACTAGATTATCGCATTTCACACAGAACGTATCATGCTCGTAGAGAACACAACAAACTCAGTGACATAAACACTCGCTGAGTCGTTGTACATAGACACATGCGTACACGATCCTCTGAGCCCACGCACGCGCAGTCCTCGCCCGGCAGAGTTCGTGACGGGCATTGACCTCAGGGCTCCTCGCGAGGTTGTAATATCCCGGTGCTGGTTTGTTAATCTCCCTGACAGGACAGACCGTCTCCTTGCTTGACCTCACTCTGCGGCGTGTGTTATTCTCAGCTCGGAGTGAGTGCAGGATGCCCCTTCAGAACTGAGCCCAGTACTAGCGGGGGCAGACGCAGGTTCCTACCTCACTGCAGCTCAGTGCAGCTCCCGTCATCCTGACTTGGCCCTTTGTGACCAAAGTCGGAAGCGGTTTCATGCTCTTAACACCTGCTTGACAAGGCGCATTGCTTCCATTTTGGAGTAGGCTGGTTGTCCTTATTTCCCGTGGCATCTTCTGGGCAATGCCGCCTGTCACAGATGTGCCTCGGACAGGAGACTGCTGTCTAGGCACTGCTTGCCATCACAGATGTGCTTCGGCATCGGCCGCCTCTCTGGCACGTGCTGTGAGGTATTGACCATCACAGATGTTCCTGAGGTAGGTTCGCGCACGCACCAGTTGTGCATTGAAGGATGTTCTCAATCTGGCTCATGGTCACTTATTTCTTGCCAATTTGCGATCCATAACCCTATCTGCGGAACATTAATGAGCCATGCACCTCCTCTGTCCTTGCAACGTTACCTTTCTCTACTCAAATCCCTTTTTTTTACTTTGTAAATACCCGACGGTGTTTACACACCGAAATAGCGCAGAATCCTTCTCTGCAGGTCACCTCTGGGAAGATGTGTCATCACACCACTGAGGTCTAATGGGAAATAGGAAGCTCCCTAGAATATTGTCAATTTCCGGGGTCGCTGTATGCGACATTGAAAGTCTGAGCCCCTCTGCAATTTTTAAATACATTCTTCTTACATTGGCCTGGTATTCTGAGCCACAGGGACCTTGGCTGGGGGCAGTTGAAGGTGTATGCCACGGGTTTACAGCCATTGCCCTGTTTCTTGGGCAAGGTACCCAGCCTCTTTAACCTCGGCAGAGATACTATGTTTAGGAGCACAATATTAGCTGACGTACCGCTGCAGTGAGGCCAGGACGCCATTCAAATAAATTCCAGGAAGACCCCACAGCTAGACCCTGTCAACCTCATGGCAAGAATGGTGGACTTTTGTGTGATAGCATTTCTTGAGGTGGAACATTTGAGTGTGTCTGCTGCCTCCCTGAGGTATGTGTTATTGTTGGGGCACATCCAAGCCTTGTTGGTGCATTGGCTACATATCACGGAGACTCCCTCCAGTTATTGGAAGCATAGGAGGCAGATGTGACAGCCAATCAGCGATGGTCACCTTTACATGACTATGTGGTCTGCAGCTAAAGCTACATCTGCCCAGAAAACCAGGCCTGCAATAATGGATATGCAGTTGATATGGTTCCACCTCTCTTTTCCTATCTCCAAACACAGCATAATAGTGAGGCTACTCTCCGGAAGGGCAGAAGTAGAGTTTTCATGTGCTTTCCTTTTCTCAGAGTAACAGAACTGTCAGGAAATCCTCTGGCACTTGGGGGAAGGCTGAGAGATCCAAAACTCCTTGCCAAAGAGTCAATTCACTTTGAACCATGAAAGGTAGGTTAAAATATGCACTAAACAGCTATTGGCTGCCATTTTTAGGTTGAGCATAGAGCACCGCATGCGCGGTGCTCTGGCGAGACTTTTAGTAGGGGCTTCAGAAAATGCTACCACTGTGGCCTAGAGCTTGCATGCATGTGCGCGGGCAGCGCTGGCATGCGTTTACGAACAGAGGCGCCATATGGCTTTCCTCTCTCATCATGGGTCACAAGCCCTGGCTGTTCTCTCCTCCCTCTGCATCCCATTCTTCTTATCTCCAAAGTTGAAAACAACCCAGCGCGGACCTTCTCCAGCCTGCTCTTTCCCCTCTCGACCCCTCCCTTTGGACAGGGAGGATGGAAACTGCTCCTGTTTGCAAGCCTCACCACTATTCATGCCATGGAAGTTTGTCAATAGGGCATGAACAGTGCATTTCATTTCTTGAAAACAAGTGTCCCTGTCTCCCTTTCTACTCTGGGCTGCTCGCTCCTCTGGCCCCCACCTCTAGGCTTCAAGGTCAGAGTCTGCCAGCAGCTTCGCTCTGCAGCTCTTCTCTCCTCCTTCTCCCTACGCCCCTTTTTCAGAGGGGAGGGGAAGGGAGGCTGTGTTCATTGCAAGCTTCTCAACCAGCAGCTTTAGGTATGTCATAGAAGTGGCCACTTTACCCTTAATACGTAGTGCTTACCCCCTCTGCCCCCCGCTCTGCCCTAACACTTATCATCAGGTTCAAAGCTCGCCGTGCTTACTCCCCTGCCCCCGCTCTGTCCTAACACTTATCATCAGGTTCAAAGCTCGCCGTGCTTACCCCCTCTGCCCCCCCGCTCTGCCCTAACACTTATCATCAGGTTCAAAGCTCGCCGTGCTTACTCCCCTGCCCCCGCTCTGTCCTAACACTTATCATCAGGTTCAAAGCTCGCTGTGCCTACCCCCCTGCCCCCGCTCTGTCCTAACACTTATCATCAGGTTCAAAGCTCACCGTGCTTACCCCCCTGCCCCCCGCTCTGTCCTAACACTTATCATCAGGTTCAAAGCTTGCCATGCTTACCCCCTCTGCCCCCGCACTGTCCTAACACTTATCATCAGGTTCAAAGCACGCTGTGCTTATTCCCCTGCCCCCGCTCTGTCCTAACACTGATCATCAGGTTCAAAGCTCGCCGTGCTTACCCCCCTGGCCTCCGCTCTGTCCAAAAACTGATCATCAGGTTCAAAGCTCACCGTGCTTACCCCCCTGCCCCCGCTCTGTCCTAACACTGATCATCAGGTTGAAAGCTCGCTGTGCTTACCCCCCCTGCCCCCACTCTGTCCTAACACTTATCATCAGGTTCAAAGCTCGCCGTGCTTACCCCCTCTGCCCCCTACTCTGTCCTAACACTTATCATCAGGTTCAAAGCTCGCCATGCTTACCCCCTCTGCCCCCGCTCTGTCCTAACACTTATCATCAGGTTCAAAGCTCACCGTACTTACCCCCCTGCCCCCCGCTCTGTCCTAACACTTATCATCAGGTTCAAAGCTCGCTGTGCTTATCCCCCTGCCCCCGCTCTGTCCTAACACTGATCATCAGGTTCAAAGCTCGCCGTGCTTACCCCCTGCCCCCCGCTCTGTCCAAAAACTGATCATCAGGTTCAAAGCTCGCCGTGCTTACCCCCTGCCCCCGCTCTGTCCTAACACTGATCATCAGGTTCAAAGCTCGCCGTGCTTACTCCCTCTGCCCCCCGCTCTGTCCTAACACTTATCATCAGGTTCAAAGCTCTCTGTGCTTACCCCCTCTGCCCCCGCTCTGTCCTAATACTTATCATCAGGTTCAAAGCTCGCTGTGCCTACCCCCCTGCCCCCCGCTCTGTCCTAACACTTATCATCAGGTTCAAAGCTCTCTGTGCTTACCCCCTCTGCCCCCCGCTCTGCCCTAACACTTATCATCAGGTTCAAAGCTCGCTGTGCCTACCCCCCTGCCCCCCGCTCTGTCCTAACACTTATCATCAGGTTCAAAGCTCACCGTGCTTACCCCCTCTGCCCCCTGCTCTGTCCTAACACTTATCATCAGGTTCAAAGCTCGCCATGCTTACTCCCCCTGCCCCCCGCTCTGTCCTAACACTTATCATCAGGTTCAAAGCTCACCGTACTTACCCCCCTGCCCCCCGCTCTGCCCTAACACTGATCATCAGGTTCAAAGCTCGCCGTGCTTACCCCCTCTGCCCCCGCTCTGCCCTAACACTTATCATCAGGTTCAAAGCTCGCCGTGCTTACTCCCTTGCCCCCCGCTCTGTCCTAACACTTATCATCAGGTTCAAAGCTCGCCGTGCTTACCCCCCTGCCCCCGCTCTGTCCTAACACTGATCATCAGGTTGAAAGCTCGCCGTGCTTACCCCCCTGCCCCCGCTCTGTCCTAACACTTTAGGAAAACCACAGGAGTGTAACCCATAGACCCAACTGAGATCAGGGTAAATGCAAAATATTTTCAACAATATCTCAGCAGGAATTATTGAATTCTTTGCAATTGTATGTACAAAACATTACAAACCACAAAGCAAGTAAAAAAGAGGCTTCAAATAATTTGATTAACGCGCCCGTAGGCGTCATGTATTTGGAGAAGATTAAGTGAAAAATATATACAGATTGTAACAGCACTACTTGGTATGAATACCAACACAACCCTAAAAAAAGAAGTGCACAATGTGCTCGTGATAATGGAGTGACGGCGCAAGTGACAACGTGAAAGAAACCATAGCCAAATGGCGCAGAACAGTATTTACAAAATATATACAAGATGAAAGGTTCAGAAAACATCCAATGTTTGTCAATTGTTCATTTGGTATTTTTCGAAATTATTCGGAGAACCAAGCAATAGAGGGCGCCGGAAAGAGTTTAAGGCTGATGGGCACTGGTCGACGACGTTTCGATCCTATTGAATTAGGATCATCCTCAGGACCAGGGTCGCAAAATTCAGGGAGTGCTGTACGAGAGAAGGGGAGAGGAAAAGGAGAAAAAGGGTATCAGAGCGGTGGAGAGCGGGACAGTGAGGACAGAAGGAGGGAAAGGGAGCAACCAATAGGAGCGTACCTGTGGCACGGGAAGGAGGGGCTCGAAAGTGGAAGGAACCGGAGAGTGGATGTTAAGCCATCACGGTGGGGATCCAATTGAAGGCACGAACGAATGTAGCGTGTCTGTTGTCAAGGAATAGAATTGCATGACATCCGAAAGGGTGAGGAATTGGCGTCTCTGGGGGAGAAATGAAGGAATGTCAGGAATGGTGATACGGTCGGGCGGGGGGAAGGGGGGGGGGGGGGTTGGGGGGTGGGGAGGGGGGGGGGGGAAAAGCGATCTCAGTAGCAAACTTACCGCTGACAAGAGCGGAACTAGGGAGCCAGGGAGGGATTCGAAGGGAAGCTTCAACGAAATCTAGGAAAGTAAGGACAAATATAAAAATTAGTGGTGGGATGCGAACCCCAGGGATCCGAGGGGAAACTGGAATATCACAGGGGCGGGGGGGGGGGGCGCGGGGGACGCGGTGCGGACTTACTGGATAAGCAGGTCAGGGGAGTCAGGGTCCGTAGATTCAACGAAGGTACACCAAGCCGCCACAGACGTGTGCGGTACTCGAACGCTGCCTGGAATGAGAAGCCGGGTCGGCTTCTACAAGAAGGGAGCTTCGGCGTCAAGGAGACGGGTTGGGATAGGGCAAGGATGCTGGGGGAGGGGCCGTAGTTAGGGACGCCGGGAGGACAGCCAATGGAAAATGATAGAATGGTGAGCGAGGGCCGTGATAGGGTCCTGGTGCGAGAGCTAGCAGCCGTAGTTAAGGACGCCTGGGTGACGAGAGAGCAGGGGAAAGAGAAGAGTTCTACGGGTCCGGGGAGAGAGAGTGAACACGGGGGGTGAGCGAAAAAAGGGCGGGGCAAGACAAGAAGCCTGGGAAACAGTCCTAATAAACATTGAAAAATTGTAATGAATCCATATCAGGATTGGGGTACAAGGGCACAGTCATGGTAATGGGCGCAATACATGTAGAAAAAGAATTTATGGCAGTATATACATTTGGAGAAACCTTACATTGGATCAAGGCATTGACATAAATTCTTTTTCTACATGTATTGCGCCCATTACCATGACTGTGCCCTTGTACCCCAATCCTGATATGGATTCATTACAATTTTTCAATGTTTATTAGGACTGCTTCCCAGGCTTCTTGTCTTGCCCCGCCCTTTTTTCGCTCACCCCCCGTGTTCACTCTCTCTCCCCGGACCCGTAGAACTCTTCTCTTTCCCCTGCTCTCTCGTCACCCAGGCGTCCTTAACTACGGCTGCTAGCTCTCGCACCAGGACCCTATCACGGCCCTCGCTCACCATTCTATCATTTTCCATTGGCTGTCCTCCCGGCGTCCCTAACTACGGCCCCTCCCCCAGCATCCTTGCCCTATCCCAACCCGTCTCCTTGACGCCGAAGCTCCCTTCTTGTAGAAGCCGACCCGGCTTCTCATTCCAGGCAGCGTTCGAGTACCGCACACGTCTGTGGCGGCTTGGTGTACCTTCGTTGAATCTACGGACCCTGACTCCCCTGACCTGCTTATCCAGTAAGTCCGCACCGCGTCCCCCGCGCCCCCCCCCCCGCCCCTGTGATATTCCAGTTTCCCCTCGGATCCCTGGGGTTCGCATCCCACCACTAATTTTTATATTTGTCCTTACTTTCCTAGATTTCGTTGAAGCTTCCCTTCGAATCCCTCCCTGGCTCCCTAGTTCCGCTCTTGTCAGCGGTAAGTTGTATTGGATGTTTTCTGAACCTTTCATCTTGTATATATTTTGTAAATACTGTTCTGCGCCATTTGGCTATGGTTTCTTTCACGTTGTCACTTGCGCCGTCACTCCATTATCACGAGCACATTGTGCACTTCTTTTTTTAGGGTTGTGTTGGTATTCATACCAAGTAGTGCTGTTACAATCTGTATATATTTTTCACTTAATCTTCTCCAAATACATGACGTCTACGGGCGCGTTAATCAAATTATTTGAAGCCTCTTTTTTACTTGCTTTGTGGTTTGTAATGTTTTGTACATACAATTGCAAAGAATTCAATAATTCCTGCTGAGATATTGTTGAAAATATTCTGTCCTAACACTTATCATCAGGTTCAAAGCTCACCGTGCTTACCCCCCCTGCCCCCACTCTGCCCTAACACTTATCATCAGGTTCAAAGCTCGCCGTGCTTACTCCCTTGCCCCCCGCTCTGTCCTAACACTTATCATCAGGTTCAAAGCTCGCCGTGCTTACCCCCCTGCCCCCGCTCTGTCCTAACACTGATCATCAGGTTGAAAGCTCGCTGTGCTTACCCCCCTGCCCCCCGCTCTGTCCTAACACTTATCATCAGGTTCAAAGCTCACCGTGCTTACCCCGCTGCCCAACTCACTGTCCTAACCCTTATCAGGTTCACAGCTCGCCGTTATGCAGCACAATATCCTTGGTGCAATAACATCAACTGTTGCATGGCTAAACACTTATAAGGTCCCAAAAGTGAGACCTATGGCTATGCCAATGCTTGTTCTCTGAAGACTTTGGGAAATGCGGGGTGGGTGGAACTTTAGTCCTACACTTCTGTCTGGCCTGTCCCGGTTTTTGCTTCTCCAGATGTGTTCCCCCTGTTCTTTGTGCATCTTTAGACCAGAGAGATACTGTTGAATAACTTGCATGAATGATGTCGTCATGCTGGGATCTTTTACTGCAGAAATTAATCCTCGTTAGGAAACCGTTAGAACTGAACAATAGAATCAGTAGCTATGTTTTGTTTTTCGAGTCAACCGCACAAGGCATGCTGGTATTGGTTGACCTATATGCGGATCACGGGAAGCAGAACTACTGACATTCTACGTCGCTAGTTGGCAGCTATGTTTTAGTATAAACCACTTTCACTCTCCCTTTCTGCCGCTAACAGACAGTTTTTCTGTCAATATCCTCTTTCATTGGACTGTAAGTGAAATTCGATAGGTGCATTAGTTTAGAGTCGAAGTAGCAATTCCGACTGCCATGCTGCCAGCTGGGTTGGAGGAATCCTTTTGAGATGGTTGTTTGGTGATGTACAGAAAAACGCAAAGTACATTGGGAGAATTTGACCGTATTAGCGATCGCCATTTGTGGCTCCGTGTATGTCCGTATTGGATATTTGGCACCTTCTGTATGTGGTGTGTATATGTGAAAGAAAGCTGCATTAATGTGACATATTTGACGCAGCATCTGCGGCGCATAAATTGCCAGGGTTGCCGTTAAAAACGCGGGTGTCACAATACGGTTTAGCATCTACACGTATTTGTTTTGTAAAAATGTTAATGTGGGGAACCCGTGTCTTCATTTAGCAATCTCTGTTCATGTAAACAGGTTGTAGAGCTCAGCCTAATAAAGACCCTCTCCAGATATCGTGTTATATTACGTTATACTGTCTGCATCTCGGCGTGTTCTGCTTCTTCCTATGCCCCACACCTCTTCCTGGCGAGAATGAATCACTGCTCAGCACTCATAACTGTCCAGTGCCACAAAAACGAGACTGTCCCCCATACACCACTGCCTGTCACTCTCCCTCTCCTGCATCACCAGCTACATCACCAGTTTCTTCACACTGTGTTATTCTGATATCCTGCTCTGCTCCACATTCAACCCAAACTCACACACCTACTATGTGTCAAATCCCCAACGGTCCTATAGCCCCATTGGCTTCTTCACGTCCTTCCCCATCCTCTCCTTCTGCCTTCATCCTCTCACTGTCTACTGGCTACACACATCCCTAACTTCAGGCCATGCTCTTTTACGATCACCCTTGGAGGTTCAGCCACTTGGCTACCATATCTGCTGATCAGATTTCCCCTAGGTCACAGGTGCAGTAATGACTGAGTGTGAAAGGACCAATTGATGTGTTCACTTCAAAGCATGCACATGTTTATAGGACATCACCTCACAGAGTTGGCAGCTGAGAAACATATGGGGAATTATACATTCTGTAGAATAACATTGTCAACATCTGATGTCAACCACAGGGCATAACTTTCATCCCTTACGCTCTCTATTCTGCCTGTGAATGGCATCTCCATGTGCAGTAAGTGAAAGTGTAAATGTTTGTAAGTTGTTGCCATACAATATATTCTATTTGGTTTGGTTTGACAGACCAGCTGTTGCAGGCCTTATGCATTTAGCAGAAACAGATATTTAAAGGGGTGAGAGCTAGACTACATGCCCATGTTGATTTTCCTCTCTACAAGCTTTTGAGTGGGCAGAAGATGTGTGCTTCCGCTGAAAAAGAGTGCTTGCTTTCCTTGTGAGGAAAGCTTATACTCAACAGACCAAACAGGGTTCTGCTGGCAAGCCAACGACCTAGGCTATAGGCCTGATTGGTTAATTGGGAAAATTATGTGAGATGCCATTGATCTGATTAGTTTATTATGAAAATTAAAACAAAGGCTGCAAGTATGGCTCATAAATGGTAAATGATGATAGGCTTTTACAAGTGACTTGTTACACTGCGATAAAGCTTGTAGACGTGTATTTTGTATCTAATGCCATAGATTACGGAAGTAGGCAAGGATTTTGATGTTCCTGTGACAAGCCCTGGTGGTAGAAGATTTGAACTCTGCTAATCCTAGCGTTTCAAACCATTTTATTGAACTTTGTGCATGAGATGTACACCATCTTCGTTTACAGGATTGACCAAATGTGGAACACGTAACAGCAATCCACATTACATAGATCAAACAGAATTCAGGTGAAAGAAAGCAAAACCATCACTAATAATAAAATAAGAAAAACAAACAAGAAGCTAAACCTTTGGAGATGGTGAACCAAATCATTCATCCCTCTACTATCTGCTGCTCTGGGTTCGTTTACTACTATATATCTGTACTTGTCCTAACCTGCATGCTTTGGGAGTGGTAGTGGGGAGGGGATCCTTCCACTGCCCTCCTACACTATGGTCTTGAACACTTCTTTCATCTATGTATGGTTATTTGTTTGTTTGACTGGGGTACTTTGAGTCTCTCCCATATAACTGGTATTATATCATTTCTAAAGGGACCATATTCTGTGCTAATCGTTGTTGATTCATCATAGCACGGGGTATGTCTTGTTTTGCCACATGTGATTTGTTTCATATTTGTAATTTTATGACTGTACACTTGATGGCTGCCGTGCGGAAAAGTTTATGCTGGAAGCAATAGGCCTGAGTTGGTCATGGTAACATGGGAAAGTTTATGTTTGATGCCACAAGTTTCGTCTGCCAATTATAAAAAGCTATGAAAAAAGCAGTAGACCTGCCATGTTTATTGTGAAATGATGTTAAAACAAATAGGCCTTAAACTGTTTATTGTTATTACAGTGTGTTAAAGCCTGTAGACAGGGTTTTTGTTACATGCTTGGGAGCAGTTCACAGCTGCCCCTGAGGCAGTGCCACCAGTCCGTTCTCTTGCTGCTCATTTCACCTGCAGTGCTCTGTATCACTAGTGGCCACTGAATCCAAGAAGGATGACATCTTGGAAGGGTCGTCCATAGTGTAGCTCTGTTTTACTATTCTAAATTTGCTATCACATTTAGAGGCAACAAGTTAGCCATTTTGGATTGTGACAACACACTGACCGGTTGAAGGGGCACTTTCAGTTATTAGCCACATCTGTTGGCATTGTCTATATTTGTCTCTCTGTTTATTGTGGAAGTGACATGGGTGAATGCTCATTGAGCATGTGTGTGTTTGTGTGGGGGTTGTATGTGTTTGCGTGTGTAATAGTGACGCACAGTAGCAGAGGAATCTGTTGTGCACAAAGATTATTACTGCAATAGAAAGGGACCGTGTGCCCTGCCTGAATAGTGGCAGGCCTTGGCTGGCTACCTGATGCTGTGTGGCACCCTGAAGTGTGCTCTCCAAGAGTTTGCTGGTTCCACCCCTGTTCTTTTGGAGGTCTCAGGGACATCAAAAATCTCCTACGAAGGACCCACACCGTCTACTTGTGACACTTGGAGAGCGGTGACTCTTAAGTGCCCACATCGTCTACTGGATCCCAACTGGTAGCGTGGCATGAGTGTAGAACTAAGAGTTGTGCCTGGAGACCAGATTGCCTTGTGCGGAGTCCCAGAAGTATTGCTCACATCTAAAGAGTGGGGCCTCCACACACATAAGCGTCTTGTTAGTGGTGAGCAGATTCACCAGTTGCATGATCCAGCATGGCCCACTTCGCCGATCTTGCCACATCTCTCCCATGCGACATGCCGAATTCATGCTCATTGCATGCGGTTTCCAATTCATAGATTGGGACCCTCGGAGGTGGGGTTGTGACCCTCGGAGGTAGAGGCGTAACAGTAGTAGTGCCTTATTCTACCTCATGTGACATTGCCAAACTTGTGCCTGTGTGTGTGACCGGAATTGCCTGGTGTGACCAGTATCAACGCGCACCAGGCACTGTGCCTCATTTCCAGGGAGGTACGGACTTTGCGACTCTCCATTCTTTGTGACTGGGTTGCCTGGTGCAACCCATATCAACGCATACCGGACCCTGTGCCTCATTTCCAGGGAGGTATTGAGTTTGCGACTCTGCATTGTGTGAGACCGGAATTGTCTGGTGCGACTCGTATCATTGCGCACCAGACGTTGTGCCCAAATTGCCTGGGTGCGACTCTGATCGACGTGTACCTGGCAGGGTGCCTCATTCTTCCAAGAAGCTCCCCTGCTTCATTCCCCCTTCATCGATTGATCCCTTTTGGGGCCACAGAGCAGTGGGCCAACTGACCTCTCCTCACCTGGCCCTGAGGACATTGTGTTGCCAGGTAGGATTGTTCCAGATTGGACCTAGGTAGGATGAGTGATTGACTGGGCTGAAGGAATGCTACTGATAGCATTCAAAGCGGGTCAAGAGACTGCGGGACCCCACCCCCTCTGCTTCGCATAACTTGGCTGGTGCCGGAAGGTGCATTGTGGAACCCTTTCGAGTGATCGATAGTCATCCTCAGCCCACTTCTGCTCTGCATCCTGTGGGTGACCTTCCTGAGTGGCGGCCAAACCCCCATTTGATGGCTGACTCCTAATTAGATCTCCTACCTACCACACCTTCTTACCTGGAACCTTGACTAAGTGGGACTCCGGCCAGGAGTGGCTTAGTATCCAGGGGAGGGCTGGCCATCTCCAGACTATGGACACAGGGTAGTTGGGGTGAGTTGGAGTGTGTTGGGAGGCTTGGGCCACAGAGTCTGCAGTGTGCTATCAAATGACCTGCTGGATATCAGTTACACCACATTTCAGTGCTGTGTGTATGTGTGTGAGCGCGTTCCATACATACCTGCCTGATATCCCTTGCACCGCGTATCAATGTAGAGTGTGTGTGTGTGTGGGAGTGACATTCTAAGGACCACCTGTGAAGAACGACACTGGTAGGCGGTGTTGCTTTATACGTTGATTTCTTGCCGGAAAAACACTATGTTTGACATTGGTTTTACCCATGCTGCTTTGGCCCGTGTTTCTGCTTAAAAGTGTTATAATTCTTTGTCTGAACATATTTTTTTTTATCGTTGCATATTTTTTTTATCGTTGGGATCTAGGGTACACCCTATAACTGTGTGGTATTGATTTATAATAATTGCCAAGGTGAGCCTAGTTTGGCCAACGTTTTGCACTGCAAAAGGGTGTTGTTGGGGGTGTAATATAGGATCTTTGTCACGTGTACATACTACTGATGTCATTTTAACACCGTTGGGTCTAGTACTGCTAGTAATAATTCCATGTGTGATTTATGCCGAGAAATACATGATGTTTATGTTGTGTTGATTATTGTGTGTGTTGAAGATAAATGTTATTTACATACATCACATGTGAAGTACCTTTTGTGATGCTCAGTGTATGTATTGTGAGTGAGTACTGTGCCAATGCTTCACACATTGCCTCTGTGGTAAGCCTGACTGCTAAGTGCCAAGCTACCCAAAGGTGAGCTTAGGTTATACAGTGAGTGTAATCATCTAACCCTGGTGCGAGTAGTAGGTTCTGCCTGGCTTGGACACCACCTCAGCGAACCAGAAAGTGACAGTTCCAACAATACCCCTGAACTGTGGGAATGTGAGGAAACCCTTGTATTTTAAATGTCAAAATAAAACATTTAATGTAGTAGCAGCACTCTTCATACACTGACCATACAACGTTGTGAGGCCTACGCTTTCTTGTCTATGAGAACAACGTGAATAGACAGTGGGCAAGCAGTATGGACAGCGTGAAACTTTGGAAAAGCTGTGCTGAAAAACATGCTGAGACGTGTTGGAGGAAAACAATGGGGTTTGGTGAGTCTGATAAGTGGTTTGGGGTGAGATTAGATTGAAGGGAGTGAAAGTGGAGAGAAAAGAGATATACGGTGGGAAATAAAATGTAGGACGGGGAGAGAAAGAACTGAGAAGTGAGGCATAGTACCAGAACCTAGTACTCCACCAGGCACACATTACCTATTCTCAGTCTCTTAACAAATTGGATGTTGTGTTTGTGTTTGTTATGTCTTTTTCTTATAATTGCAATCTAATAGAAAGGAGGGCTTACTTTGCCGTTGCTGCATATGAATGAGAATTAATTGCCAAATTGGCCACATTACATTCAAAAGTATTGCCATTTTTTAGTTGCTACGACAGTTGATGTCTCGAGTTTTGAACATCCTTACAACATACATACTGACTGAATTCAGTTTGTTTGTTTTTTCCTTTTCCTTCCCTTCACCCCTTCTTCCTATTCCGAAACAGGTTCAAATCGAACATAGATTGGCTGGTGAAGAATATTACTCACCCTTTTCACGACGGAGACCTATTAATAATAGAGTCTTCCACACATAACTAGGGTCCTGATGAAAGCCTGTATGACCCTCTAGGGCATTAGATAAGGCTGAAACATGTCGACCTCTTTTTTGGACACATTTTTAAAGTGCACCAGACCCTAAATAGTCTGTTCTGTGCATGATAAGCGTTTTAAACTCAACTCGAACCCAGTTCTATTAAAATTACAAACTGGTTTTACGAGCTTTTTAATTTTTAATTTTCACTCACTGTATATCACTTCACTACACACCCAACACGGTTCTCTGATCACTACTGAAAAAAACAGAGGAATTACCTCCGGGTGGAGGAAGCATTCATTAACCCGATGATGATGCTGTCACGCTGTCAAGCAAGTAGCGGATAATCGAACATACCGCTAATTTCCACCTGCAAAAAAACGTGATTGAGGGTTTCTTAACAGTACCCAGTACTGTTGTTGCTAACCCTGGTTCTTTCAGGACCTGTGATCTACTCTCTATTTGATATTTGAACGTTTGAGATAAAGAAGCTGAGTGGGTCATAACCCCTTCTTTCTCCCTCCTTTTTTGATTTAAACAAGTTCAAAAAAAGACAACAGGGTGTCATTTGTGGTCAAATATGACATTTGGGGTGTCATTTGGGGTCAGATATGAAATTTCGGGTGTCATTTGTGGTCAGATTTGAAATTTTGGGTGTTATTAGGGGTCAAATATGAAATTGCGGGTGTCATTTGGGGTCAAATATGAAATTGCGGGTGTCATTTGGGATCAAATATGAACCACCCTGATGCAGAGATGCACCCTGTGACTCAAGTCCCACAACATGAGCAACATGGACGTAAGGGGTATGGGGGCACAGTGAACACCTCAGCAACATGGGAGATGCACACCAGCCAAAAAGCCTGCAGGAATACATTGCGTGGAATACAACAAGGTGTCCCCTGGACATATGTGCCACGTACTGATCACATGTGTACACGGATGTCATCCATCAATAGTAGTGAACAGTGTCAGCTAATAGGTGCAAGGTGAGAAGTCACGTGCCTCCTCACAGCTACCTGTACCCATCACTGTCAGACTGCAGCAAAACACCACTGCTACATCAGAGCATGCAAAATTGACCGTGAGGACACGTACATGGCTGGGAAGGGTTCAACCGTGCCGGAAGGCGAAGCAGTGACACGCCCCCCCCAAAAACAAAATCCACATCACATTTCCAGAATGCAAGCAGATGAAAAACTAACATTAGGGAGAAAAGCTCCTTTGTCTGAACTAGAAGGCGGTAGCACATCTGCACCACTGACCTTGGAATTGCATGCGCCCAGCACCCCCTGAGAGATACCAAAGCAGCTGATGACGACTCCCACATTACGCACAGCTCTAACCAAAGACCAATGTATACACACCCCACACACAGAAGTCCTTGCTCACAGTTCTCTTGCATGGAATGACTTTCACACTTACGCACAGACCATCCCAGGAGTCCAACCGCTGCACACTCAAACAAATCATTGCTCCGAGCTGTGGCATCCACATAACTTTGACTTTGACTTTTTTACACACAGCCCTATTTCCTACATTGACGTGGGGCTAGGTTAGGAAATTGCGAGATTTTTGTTTAGGAGCAATGAGGCCACAGCTAGTTCACACATTCCCAGTCATCTCACTGCCTATCTGGTTCACGGTCAAACATGAGCATTGATATCAGTTTCCAGGGAGTACCTTTTTTTGGAATCTCTGCCCCTACATTCATCCATACTTTCATACTTGCTTGATCATAGACATGACACACCTGTGTGAATTAGAATGTTTTAATCAAATTCGGTGGAGTGTTGAAGCTGGACCAGTACATGGCCATGCAAACCCCACTTTACATTGTTGCCCCGTGGAGGGCCAGCCAGAGTCCTTTAGGGATTGACAAGTTCATCGGAAGAGGAAGAGTTCAGTCCGCAGTCTGATTGCTGTGTCATTGGTAACCAAACCAAATATGGCAGTCTGTGTGGAGGGCCAAGGTGAGTGTCGCAGAGTGTATCAGGGGACAGTGCAAGGTGTTTTTCCAGGGCATGATGCAGAGGGCAAAACCAAGCTGAAACAGGGCATATGGAGGAGATGAATGCTACCGCTTCCTTCTTACCACAAAGATAGAATCATCCACATCATCGTCCTCTGATGTGTGATGTGCCTCACATGTGGGTGGTGGTGTTTTGTCTGCAGCACTGTGTGGCACTGAAGGAATGTCTGCCACACTGTGTGGCAGTGACACATCAGGGGCCGGAGGTGGATTGTCTGTCGCACTGTGAGGCATTGACACATCAGGGGGCGGAGATTTGGATGGAGTAGTAGCAGCAGCATTCATCTGCACCAGGCCTTGTGGCAGCAATGCCATGATGAGGATCTGCAGGGCATGGAAGATCCCAGCTACATTTCGCTGGTGTGCAGCCGTGGCTGCCATTCTTTCCGCCTGCATCCACTCCATGTTCTCCATGATCCTCCGCATGTGTCCCAACTCCCGGCTGACATCGCTGGAGCCACTCTGACTAGACAGTTGTTTTTGTCTCAGAATCCTGACTCCAGCGATGTCAGCCATGATTTGTTGGAGAGCATGGAGCAGACTGTGGGTGTCCATAGGGACTGTAAGTGGTCCCTGATGGGACTTAGACACCCAAGTATGGCATCTAGTTTGGCTGCCATGAGGTCAAACCCCACCCGCACCAGATCAGCCATCTCCTCCTGGCCCTCTAACACACGGCCTTGAAATGCCATGTGTTGGTCGTGGGGGTCCTGGGAGACAGCTGTGGTGGTGGGTGCTTCCTGCTGTGTGTTCTGTGCAGGGGGTGGGGTCTCCTCGATGCAGCTGGGCTGCCCTTCTCCTGGGGGTGGGGTGCTAAGAGTGTCCATGAGCTGTTGGAGGGCATCGGTGTCGATGGTATGGAGGTCCTTTTTATCATCAGTGAAGAGATGTACGGTCTGCTCTGCAGGAGTTGTTGATTCTCCCTCTGCAATGTAAAGGGGAGATGCAGTTTAACAGTGTGTTCCACGTATGTTCACGCATTGGACAAGTTTACAAACAGACTGCATGACAATGTACATTGTGACTGGGAGGAGATGCCTATTGATGCGGGTCAGTGGACATTTCTACACCATCAGGGATGTGAGGTTGTACTTGTACATTATCATCTCACAGTTTCCTGATATGCCGAATGTGATTGGCCAGTTTCTACACACAAGCGACAGCAGTTGTGTCCTCTGTTCTGTTGTGAAAGTGTTGCAGTTTGTATCACATTGTTGTCAATGTTGATGTGCTCTGATTCTTATGTGTGTGTGCTGCATTGTGGGAGAGTCGCCCCTGCAGCTCTGAATTTCCTGGCTCTTATACCTTTCAGGCAGTGTGCCTTTCACTTCTGTGCTTATACAGTGCTAAGATGTTGCAGACTTGGGAAAATTGGGCTCTTGGTGGGAATTGGGACTTTTGGGCATGGTTTGTACACAGATGTCTTGTTGACGTCAGGGGTTGTTTGTGCACGTGGATGTGTCAGAGTGTGACCTGCTCCTTTACGATGTGGTCCACACTCAGCCTCCTCAGTGTCGTGGCGTGCACCATGTCATGATAATTGGACTGCAGCCATGCTAATCGTCGTGCAGTGTCACTTGCATTGTCAGTGTGGCTAATGGACCCGCAGCTTTGCTGGGTTCAGCACATGTGCATGGGTTTGTTGTGAGATTAGTGATGTTTGGGGAGGGCGCCCTCTAGGCATATTGTCGACGGGTCCCTACTTGCTGTTTCTATGTGTGCTGCAGTATGCCAAGGAGCTCAGGGACATGATCCAGAGTCATTGTGGGTGTGCACTGTGCTATACTTAATTGTGCATGTGTGTCATTGTGCCCATCTTCCCCCATCCCCCCAGTCCCTGGTCATTACTCACCCTGTTTCTGTTGGGTCAGGTCATGTTGAGCAGTGTCTGGTCCCCCAACTCCTGCCACCATCTTTCCACTGATGACTGTGGACACCATTTCCTCCATCTCATCCAGCTCCTGCTGTGGCGCTGGACTCCCACCTCCAGTCTGCATTGCTGGTTTCCGGTTGTTAGCGAGTTTCAGCTTGGTTTTGCGCTTCACATCATTCCAGCGCTTCTTATAGTCATCCACTTCCCTTCTCTTTACTCCAACTACATTCCCCTTTGCCAAGATAGACTGCCATATTGCATTTTTAGTTGCCAATGACACAGTGGAGGTGATGAATAGTTGTTGGTGGTGTTCTATCACCTCCGTAATCAGGATCTTGTTTTCCTGCGGACTTAATCACGGGTTCCTCTTCTTCTTCTCATTGCCCTTCTTCTTCCCCGAGGTCCCTGGCTGGTCCCCCGGGGGGGTTTGTGGGGTTCTGGTTGGCCTCTGTAGTTGCTCCAGCGTCTCCATGGTGCTTCTCAGTTGTTTGGATTTTTATTTAGTTTTTTGCAGGTTTTATGGTGATTTTTCCCGCCTGACGTCAGAATAGCAAGCCTGGCGCTGCTTATCGCTGATATTTTTATCGCTGTTGGGCCCATCGCCACTTTTTCATGTTCGGGTTTCCTTTTTTATTGGCCTCCTGGTAGTTTTAACGTGGACATTTGATACGTTATCGGGAAACTATCACCTGTTGCTGGCGTGTTGAGAATACTCCGTTAACACGGCGTTAGTTTCCCGCGATTGACGGAGTTATGTAAAATTACGTTAACCTAGGTTGGCGATAATTATCACCCGTTTTTGAGAATATCCCCCATTGTGTAGAAACACTAGACTGTGACCAGTCGGTCACTACAATCAGTCACATGTTAGCACCACTGACCATTCAACATTGCGCACTGGTAGAATGTTTAAGTATAGTACTTCATGGCATGTTGTTGCCCATGCTGTACCTATGCAAGATAGATGCCATTGTTGCCCTGCAGTCCACTTGAAAAACTGGTTTGTTTGTTAATCCACCGAACACATGCGAGTGTTGGGCTGAAAATTGGCACATTATCTAATTTTGATAGGACCATGCTGGGATTCATATTCTTCTAATTTACTGCTGCAGTGTCAGTGTTGAGCGATTACATCACTGAGCTATCCATGCCTCTCCATACACTGTTGCAACATTCAACCTAGAGAATTTGCAGATTTATTTTACCTTACGACTTTACCATTAAATAGGGCTCTTCACCATTCCAAAGACGCTAAACATGACATAGCTACCAACTCCCAACTTGAATTACAACTTATTAAATGTATTAAAGAATCCCCAATGTTATCCTACGGGAGGAGTGGGCCTCACAGTAATGAAAAATGAATTTAGGAGTTTTTCAAAACCAGTAAATGTAAAACTTAAAAGTACATTTTCAACCTTTTAATTACACAGCACCCTGCCCTACTGGCTGCCTATGGCCTACCTTAGGTGTGGCCTATATGTAATACAAAAGTGGGGTTTAAGGCTTGGCAAGGGGGTTAAATGTCATGTTGACATGACAGTTTAGAATTGTATTCAGGCTGCTGTGTCAGACCTAGGACATGTTTTGAGGTGCTACTTAAGTGGGTGGCACGAACAGTGCTGCAGGCCCAGTAGTAGCATTTAATATAGGCCCTGGGTACCTGTAGTATCATGCTACTAGGGACTTATAAGCAAATTATATATGCCAGTTGGGTATAAATGAATGGTACCATGCTTAGGAGAAAGACCACAAGTACTTTAGTATCGCTTAGCAGTGGTAAAGTGCACTGAGCCATTATCAAAAATGTTTATTTCAGGAGAAAGCCCATAACACAACAAAAGATAAAAGCATTTACATAAAATATGTTAAATTCAGAATGCACAGAGTACTAAGGCCAACAAAAACAATCTCAGTTAAAAATAAGAGGAGGAAGGCAAAACGTTTGGGAGTGACTCTGAAGAGAGGGTCAGTTTCAACATCCACGCTTTTCTCACTATTCTCAAGGTTTCATACACCCTTTTTATTTTTTCCTTCTCTTTGGCCGATGCTTTCCTACGTAAGTATAATTTTTTTACTCCCAAATTCTACCTCTTGCTTAACTGATCTGATTATGTTGAGCGCAATGTTTTTTGGATGTGGTATAAAACAAAAAGAAAAGACAGAAACAAACATCACTTATGCCTGAAAGCAGCCTTTTGCTTCCTCTGCACTTTTCATCACTTATAGTTAGGAACTGAGTGGAGACATTATCTTTGCAAAATGTTGTAACATTTACATTAAATTCACACTAAACAGTAAACCACACAGTATTGTTATTGTAGTCTCATCCACAAAAAGTTTTAGTGTAGTCTCACTCCCACTTGACTACAGATTTTAGTAAAGCCTCAGTCACCCTTGCCTCAATCACCCCCAGACTTCAGTGATGGTTCACTAACTCAGGCTTAAATTGAATATTGCTTATGCCACACTTGTTCGTAGACAGTGGGGTCTTACTCATCTTTACACTACTCTGTCCATCATAGGGATGACATCTTGATAAATGTCATCAGGGCAATCATTTTGTAGTTCTGAGCTTTCTCTTGATGACTCAATGTTTCCTGGGAGTTATGGCCCATGGTTACTTCAACTGAACCATTAGATTAACACAACACACACCAATGACAACCAATAGAGAATCCTAGGGCTGCAAGCATGGCATCCTCCTCTTTGAAAAAATGTGTGCCTCACAGAATAGATGGGCAGTGCACATGACATTTCCCTTAATGTGCTCAGTATTATGGAGCTCATCACATTTCTCTTACAGGTTCGCAATAAAGCAAAAGTACACTTTTTTGAGGTCCTAAATAGCCACTCAGGCTTCACTCCTGGCTGTTGGCTAATCTGTCAATAATTAACTTTATACTCTAATACATACTTTGTCATACTCTACATTTTCTGAAGGTTCTTATGCAACTTGTTATATAAATAGAACAAATAAAGCAAATGTGGTAAGAGTTCAAATGCTCTTGGAAGGTGGCACAGACTCACTGGGGCCGATTCACAGAACTAACTTAAGACAAAATCCTAAACGTACTACTTTTGGTATTCACAGAAGTTAGGATTTTGTCTTAAGTTTGTCTTAAGACAAACTTAAGACAGACTTAAGACAGACTTAAGGCAAACTTAAGACAAACCTAAGACAGACTTAAGACAGACTTAAGACAGACTTAAGACAAACTTAAGACAAAATCCTAACTTAAGTCTGTCTTAAGTCTGTCTTTAGTTTGTCTTAAGACACACTTAAGACAAAATCCTAACTTCTGTGAATACCAAAAGTAGTAAGTTTAGGATTTTGTCTTAAGTTAGTTCTGTAAATCAGGCCCATTGTGTGAGTGAATAGAGCACCATGGTAAGCAAGGAACATTAAGAAAGTGACTCTGTCCTTTGGCGGGAAAAGCAGCTATTCCAATGGTAAATTGATTTCTCTGCATTAGGATGGGTAATTGTAGCATCTGTCATCGTAGTACATATAACAAAGAACACACTTATACAATAGGTCAGATCAATTGGCTGAGCATAGTGCAGCAGAAATATTCTTAATCACATGCCAGAACTTTCCATTAGCTCATTTATGAACATCATGTTTTCATGTTAAGGGATGCCCAAAGACATAGTATTGCTATGTAATAGTGATTGATTTTTTTTCTTTCTCTCTCTCCTTTTTATTGTTTTAAGCAAAAATTAATTTGTGTTTTGTGTTTGCAGTGGGATTGAGCTATGGAGCAAGTCCACAATTTCTGCCCATTGTCACCTAGTGCTAGAGACCTGCGTTTTGTTGGTTAATAGGATACAGCTACAGCTATATTTGATAGGGTGTTGTGCAGTAGAAAATGGTGCATTGGGTGTTAATCTTTGTAAGGGTGGAGGTACTCTATGTAGTGTATGCTCTGCACAGTGTACCTTTGATGCCTGGGCCTTTCCTGAGTAGCCCTCTAGCTCCCAAGCAAAGCTGAGCCCACCCCTACCTGCAGCAGCCATGAAGGTGTGTGCAGGGCATCCAAAGACAGCCACATCCATCTTGTAGCCTCAGTCTCTCTGTGACCTACAGAGCCCAGTGAACAAATGACAGAAAAGGTGGTAAGAAGACAGATTGTACTGTGTTTTTGATCTTTAAAACCGCTGTTTTTTCCACCTGTAAATGTTTGAATTTAATCTCTTGTCCTCTGTGTAATTGGTACTGTTAAAAACTGCATTTGTTTGCTCGTGACTGTTTGAATTGAACTCTTAAGCCCCTTGAGCTGCTGGAACATCACTTTTAATATGGGAAAAAGTGACGTACAAGCGGTGCAAGTGTCTTGTAAATAAGCCCCTTGGTTTCTGCGAATTTGGTACCATTTTAAACTACTGGTTTTCTACCCGTAACTGTTTGAAAACCTGTCTTAGTTTCCCTTTTACTGTGCTTAGGCATGCAGGGGCAACCCCTCCAGGTCCCTCTTCTCGTTTTGGGCCTTTAAAACTTAAAAAGGCATCCTGCACCCTCAGAAGCTAAGCAGAGTGTGTTTATGAGACTGCTAAATCTGCTTTAAGGTTTAAAACTTTGTTTGGAAAGTGTATGTAACCCTCGTGTTTGGCTAGAAAAGGGGATTTGTTGAAGTGCGCGAAAAGCAGTATTTAAGTAGCTTAGGTTTGGGCCTACCTGCAAGGTTAACCAGGACCAGCAAAGTGTGGATAGAACCTGTCTGTATCCAAGGAGATTCTGTTGTTCGGGAGCAGCTCACTGCCCCCTGGCCATCAACCTGTGCTTAAGGTCATACGCTCCTTATATAAATTAGACACTGGACGTTATATCTGTGCTCTGATTGGTTCCTGTAGCTAGTGTTTCTATTGGGTTAGGGTTAAGGTTCTGATTGGCTGATAGGTCTGGTGTTCTGTTTGGTCCCTGGGGCTAGGGTTTCTATTGGACTTACGGTTTAGGGTTTGGTCTTTGATTGGCTGCTAGGACTAGGGCTTTGATTGGCTGGAAGGGCCTGGTCTCTTATTGGTAATAGGGCTTAGGGCTAGTGTTCTGATTGGTTAGGGTTAGGTCTAGGGTTCCTATTGGCTGAAAGAGTCACTTGACAAGTAGGGCTGTTTAATCCTAGGACTCAGGCTGTCTCACCCCGGGCATCTAGGCTAAGGGCAGAATGGACAAGGGCAGTTGCCTGGTTGGCACTGGTTGGGCCTAGGGCCAGAAATTCTGCTCTTTTTCCCATTCAGCAGCAAGCACCTTAAGCCATCCACATCCACAAACCTATTAACACACTCACAGCAAATGCACTTCACTCATGTACTACAAACATACACTAACAAACATTTGCCATCTCAGCAACTACCAAAAACACTACAAACCACATTTACACACCCTCTTACACCAACTACTACACAATGGCACCTTCACACACACAAAACACCACTCTATCCTATAGCATTAACAAATCTACACAGCGCCAACACAACACAAATCCATACTATACGTAACTATATCCCATCCAGACACACACTCCCTGCTCACACAAAGCATCACCTCTACCCTTTAATTACTCCCATAAGACCCGTTTCTGTCACCACCAAACCTATACTCAGCCTTCCATCATTTCATCAACCAACACCCCCTCCTTTTACCAAACAAACACAACCACACAACCCTTACATTCCACTCTACCACACATGTTACCTCTTCTAGCGATCATATCTAACACAAACACTTTTAACTCTTGTCCATCCTTTCTCACACACCACACACACTCCTTTCCAAAACACATCACCACCCCTTAACCTTTCAGCTTCCACTCATCAACAGCACTTTACATACAAATACTTCTCAGAAAACAACTACATCATCATCTCCTCTCAATACTCCTCAAAATCAAAATATAACGCACACATCAGCACAACAAAATCTCACACACACACACACTACCTCATATTACTTTCCATCACAAACTAGAAACATACATCCAATACCACCCTCCTAACTACACAAATAATACATACCTTAAACCAACTCTATGGCCATGCTTTCTCTATTCCCCTACACCTAACACACATACAGTAACACAGCAACTCTCTTTCAACTGCCTCTCATCCATTGGATAATTTAGAACCTTGCAACATGACCCACAAGCTGCACCACCACCACCCGTTACTCATTCACTTTTTACCCTAAACAGATGCAAACAACAAAACATCCTGCCACTCTTCACAACTTCACATCACTATATCTACTGCACAACAAGGCTACTGTAAAAAAAACAACACAGCTTTCCAACTTACTCGCAACCACCATCTCCACCACTGGCACATACAGACCCATCAAAATGCCTTCTTAGCCTGCTGGACGGGGAGTATGATACAGAAAAGCTAAACTGTTTCTATCCTTATACAGCTAATACCAGCACTAAGGACACACCTACTACAAGTTCCCAAAATATGTCTCACTCTTCTACAATACAAAGTCACACCATCACCAAAACACAATCTTTAAACTGTCTACTAATAAATGTTTGATCACTCTAATAACAAGCATCACCTCTACGACCTTCTCACTGACACAACCTAATTACTCTTAATTACTGAATCATGGTTGGGAGATGACATGGCTCCAGTGTTGCATGAAGCCATTTCTGTAGACTATCAAACTATCCCACAAAATCATATAGGCAAAAGAGGAGGTGTTTTAGCTGTTGTATACAAGCAAACATTGAGTATCACTAAAGATAACAATGTCTCCATACAAGATTGTGAGGCCCTCTTCACCAGATGCAACCCTACACCATCTTCTTCATGTAACTTCCTACTTCGTCACAGCACTCCACCTACCAATGCAACATTCCCAGACACACTTCTAGACACAGCTTCAAACCTGATAACAGTACACTCAGACCTATGCATTCTTGGTGATCTAAACATTTGGCTTGACAAACCCAATATGCTGCATTAGAAAACAATCATCACTGGCCTAGACACACTGAAATCAGATCATCCACAAACCTACACAAATCGCTGGACATATCCTAGATGTCATTTTTGCAAATGCAGAACTAGTTACCATTCAAACAATGACTCCAGTCACATAGTCAGACCACCATTTGCTTACTTTTCAACATAAAACAACACAACGCAACACATCTAAAACCACCATACATGCATCCACCTATTGACCGTGGAACAAACTCAATTTTGAGTATTGGGACAATAGTTGAAGTAGCCCAAAAACTCAGTGTCGGTGAGTGTGCCAGATTGTTAAAGATTTTGGTCTGTAGAGGAGCCCAGAGTATGATATTGCATTTTATCAAATCATCATCGGGGCTTCTGTAGCGCAGCTTATCACCCTGGGGGCTCCCCAGGAGTTGTGTGGTTTGAGCGATCCTCAGTTGGAGAGAGGTGGCGGTCGAAAAACCAGGTCTTCAGCTGCTTCCTGAACTCCCTCAGAGAGGGGGATATGCACAGGTGGTGGGGGAGGTCATTCCAGGACTTGGCAGTGAGGTAGGAAAAGGCATGACCCCCGCATCGGCTGTGACGGATGCGTGGGACATGGGCTAAGGCGAGGGTGGCAGAGCGGAGCTCTCTAGTCAGTTGGTAGACGGTCAGGTGGTTGTTGATGTAGGTGGGACTGGTTTTATGGAGGGCATTGTAGGTGTGAGTAAGGAGCTTGAAGAGGCATCTCTTCTGAACGGGGAGCCAGTGGAGAGCTCTGAGGTGAGGGGTGATGCTGGCTTTTCTGGGAAGGTTAAGGATGAGTCTTGCCACTGAGTTCTGGATGGTTTGGAGGCAGCTTAGGAACTGTTTGGTGGTTCCGGTGTAGAGGACGTTTCCGTAGTCGAGTCAGTTTTAGATGAGGGGCTTGGGTTCGCTGTCCTACTGGTTGAGGTGGGAGTCCACCGGAAGATCTTGCAGAGTTTGCAGAGGTTGTCAAAGCAAGACGAGGAGGCAGCATTGATCTGTTGTTTCATGATGAGCTGGGTGTTCACAATGATGACCTGGTTGCATGCCTGATCCGACGGGGAGGGTAGTGGGCTGAGTGCAGAGGGTGGTTGTTCCACATGGAGGACTTGTTTCGAAGATGATAATCCCTGTCTTGTCTGAGTTGAGTTTTAGGCAGTTGGTTTTCATCCAGGTGGAGATGTTGGTCATGGTGGTTTGGAAGTTGAGTCTTGAGGTGTCTGGGTCTTCTGGAAAGGAAAGGACGAGTTGGGTGTCATTGGCGTAGGAGACTATGTTGAGTCCGTGAGTGCTGGCGATGTTGGCCAGAGGTATCATGCATGTATGTGTTGAAGAGGATGGGGCTGAGGGAGTAGCCCTGGGGAAGCTTCATACCATGTCTTTGGGTGGGTAGGTAAAGGGTGGGAGGTGGATGATCTGGGTTTGTCTGGAGAGGAAGGAGGCGATCCAGTAAAGAGCCTTGCCCTGTAGGCCTTTGTGGTATAGTCTGGTGATGAGGGTGTGGTGGGAGACTGTGTCGTAGTCTGCAGAGAGGTCGAGGAGAATGAGGGTGGCGGAGCCGCCTTGTTTGAGGAGTCGTCTGATGTCATCCATGGCTGCGATCAGGGTGGTCTCTGTACTGTGGTTAGGTCGGAATCCTGACTGGGAGGGGTCAAGCAAGTTGTTCTCTTTGATAAAGTTGGTAAGCTGGAGGTTGATGGCCTTCTCCAAGAACGACATGGGTCGGTAATTTTTGAGTTTGTTGGGGTTGGCTGTGGTTTTCTTCAGAAGGGGTTGGACCTTGGTGTGCTTCCATGCGTCAGGTACGGTGGCTGTAGTGATGGATGTGTTGAGAAGTCCTGTGAGAGTGGGTTCCAATTACTTCACTTCCTAGGTTGAAGATATGGTGAGGGCAAGGGTCCAAGGAGGATCTGGAGTGGATGGAGTTCATGATGGACATGGTGTCTTCTGGTGAGAGTTGCTTCCATTCAGTGATGCAGTGGAGGGTGGCGTCACTAGGGGTGCAGGGTGGGTGAGGTTGGTAGGTTGAGGGTCGAAGTTGCTGTAGAAGTTGGAGATCTTGCGGTGGAAGTAGTGTGCCAGTGTGTCGCAGAGGGCTTGTGAAGGGCAGACGGTGTTTTCAGTGGCAGAGCGACAGGCAAACTCTTGGACAATATTGAAGAGCTCCTTGATGTGGTTGGTGCTCGCCTCAAGGCAGGAGGTGAGAGGTTGTTTCCTGGATTCCTCGAGCCATTGGTGGTAGCTATTAAGGGCGGTCCTAAAGGAGCTGAGGTTTGCAGGGGTCTTGTTGGATCGCCATAGTCTTTCCAGTTTTTTGCAGGGGGGTTTGAGGGTCAGAAGTTTGGGGGTGAACCAGTTGGCTTGCTTGGTAGTTCTTTCCCTCTTTCCCTGAGGGTGTTCTTCAGGGCGACAATGGTGTCGGCGGTTGGGGTGATCCAGTTGGAGGAATTCTGGATGTTGAGTTTGAGGGAGTCCGCGACGGGTGATCTGGTTTCATAACGGCAGTGGTCAAAATGGGTTTGGTGACCTTGCCCCTGTTGCGGTGGGGAAGGCAGGGATGTCTTGTGGGGGCTTCCAGAGCACCATAGATGGTGAAGTGAACAATGCTGTGGTTTGCCCAGGACAGATCAGTGGTGTGTGAGAACTTGGCACTGTCGTTGGTGGAGAAGATGTGGTCAAGGGTGTGTCCTGCACTGTGCGTGGGGTCAGTGACCAGCTGAGCGAGGACAATGATGCTCATGTTTTCAAGAAGAGTGGTGGTGTTGGAGTCAACATAGTCTTCGAGGTGGAAGTTGAGGACTCCCAGGAATATGTTGTGGTTGGAGTCAACGCTAGGGGAGTAATGACTGCAGGATGGCATTGCAGAAGCTGACGCGGTGGCCTGGTGGTCTGTAGACGATGGTTCCTCAAATGGTGATTTTGGCATTGTGTTTGAGCTGGAAGTTGAGGTGTTTCATGATCGGTGTGGTGTTGTCATCCAGGGCTGTGCAGTTGAGGGAGCCTTTGTGGATGATGGCGATGCCTCTGCTGGGCCTGTTGGGGCAGTCGCGATGGATCATCTTGTATCCGGAAGGCAAGGTGATGGCGATGTTGGGTATGGATGAGGGGGTTAGACAGGTTTCGATGACGAACATCAAGTCAGGAGCGAGAGTGGTTTAGGTGTCCCAGCACTCCATAGCGTGCTTGCTAAGGGACCTGACGTAGAGTAGAGCACAGTGGAACTGTGGTCTTTGGAGGGTAGTTGGCATCTGATTGGAGTGCAATGGTTCTGACAATGAGGGATAAGCGGCAGTGGTGGCAAGTGAAGGGTTCTTTTGTATAGTGGGAAGATGCAGTACAACAGTAGTCTCATAGTTTGGGTGCGAGGTTCCAGAGTTCGTTGGCAGAGTAGCGATGGCGGGCTGTGGGACCAGGGGTACAGGCGTAGGCGGGCACAGATGGGCTTGCCTTTGGTGCACCTTCGGCACGGCAGTGGTACGGTTGTGCAGAGGCTTCTCTTAAGAAGTCCCCGGGAGGAGGGAGAGGCAGTGAAATGGCTCATAGAACCAAGGCAGCCGGTTGGGCAGGGAGAGTTTGTGCAGAACACTAGGGAAGAAACAAAAATAAAACACGGAAATAAAGGAGAAAGGAGAAGTGGGGAAGGAGTGTACAAAGAAATACACTACAAAATACAATATAAAAACAAAATACAGTACAAAAATACAATCAGAAATTGAAAGTGCGAGAGGAGCGACCAGGGTACAAACCAATGCTCTTCAGGAGCGGAATGCGGGAGCAGTGTGTTATACCCTACTTAATTGTATAACATGTACTTCAGCCCTGCTGCCTCTAGCTGCTCAGCCAGAGCGTGAGATGGTCATGGAATGTTGGTGTGCCTGTGATGCATGGAATGCCTGGGTGTCTGAGTGGATGAGTGTTGGCAGTTGAAGATGGGCTGAGCAGCTAGGCAGGCTGCTCCTGGTGGGGCTGGTACCACACTAGGCTGGCTGGGGTCAGGACAGATGTGACCTGTACTGGAGATTGAAAAAAGAAGACTTAATAAGACCTCCTGGCTCCAGGTGTTTATCTTCATAGATCACAACATAATTTTGGCGACGAGCGGACTTGGACCCTAGAGACTCTTGGTACAGCACAGAAACAAAGGAACTACAAAGAAATTAAAAGAGAAACTAAGGACTACAGTGAGTTGGAGGAGTAGCTAAGCTACAGCCACCTCTGGTGTTCCTGCCACATCATATCTTAAAGGATTACAGTGAGTTGGAGGAGTAGTTAAGCTACAGCCACATCTGGTGTTCCAGCCACAAAGAGGATGAAAAAGACAATTTGGGAGTTTTAGTCATAAAGATGTAAGAACCAGTGTGCTGTCGCTGCTCAGATGGAAAATTTATGGGTGCTTAATTGATAGTTGCAGCGATTTGGAGTGCCTCCAATACCACAGTGACCCGCATCGTTCTACTAGGACCGCAGTGACATCAAGGAAAAGGTATAAATTGTGGTACTTTGTACAGGCTGCGCAGATGGAAGAAATTGTTAAGCACACGGTTGCCACATTTGTGTATTCTTGCTACATCGTGTGAGGAGAGGAGGTGCACAAATAGTACGTTTGCCCTGGATTTTGATGGTTTGGAGACTGCGGTTTGGGAAAATGAGGGTCAGCCTCTTTGTAAGGACACTAAACGGAAGGTGTCATGTTTCCTATCTGCACTGGAGCAGGCACGAAGACCGGCAGTGTGACTCCCAAGCACAGTTAGCAGTGGACTTTTATTCTGTTTTCATGCTATTATAGGCAGTTGTTGAATCAACGTTTCCCTGCCATCATCTTTATTGGTGCGAGTATGGGGGTAGGCCATTTTCTTGGTTTTTACGGTTCTTGGCTGCCCTTTGGTATTTTGTCAGTTTAACTGCAGCCTTCATTTCCAAATGTACACGCACGCGCTTACCCTTGCCAAGCTACTGGTCGCGTGCAGTCCTGCGGCGCAGTTCCCTGTGTTCATCTTCGGTGTGACGTGCACGGCTCCTTCGGCTTCGTCTTCTGGCTCCTGTGGACGTTTTGGTGCACGGATGCACCGTGAGCCACTCGGCAGCAACGTAGACAGCGTCCCACCATCTTGTGGTGGACGGCCGCTTTTGTCTTTTCCCTTTCCGTACTTCCTGTTTGCTGCAGGGTTGCCAACCACGCGATTTTCTGACAACCACAGTGATTTCAATAAAGTTTTGTGAAGGTCGACATGAGGGCCGGGAACAACGCGGTGTCTTCACGACTTGAACATCATCTGGAATCGTCGATTTTGAAATTTTCATGTAGATCCTCCATTTCATATATGTCGGAGGTATTGTACAGTGTTCCTGCTTGCCACACGTCACAACCATTTTTCTTGCTGCGTGTTGTTTTTTTGCCACCAGCTATTCTTTATCTTTGCAGCGAAGTTGTCATGAAGATGACGAAATTCTGTACTTTGGTAGTGACTTCAACTTATGTATTTGGACAGCGTTTGCAAGTGTGCGATTTCAGACTAGCTGCCTGTATTTATTCAGAGCCTTATCTGGCAAGTCATGACAACCTGTCTGTGTATCGAGTTTGCTTTAACAAAGTTGGGGGTTATACCGTACACATCAACATGCTCCATTAATTTCACCTACAGTATGGTCTATATCTCATGTCAAAGGGTTGGCATTGCTTATCTTTGTAGTCGTTTGTGCAGTCTGGATGTAGGTGTGCAGTGGTTTTTTTGCCATTTTACGCAGGGGAAGTCTTTGTCCGGCAAAATTCGGGTGAGGAGTCACTCACCGGTGGTTGTTAAGTGGCATCTTTGTTTGTTTTCGAAGGGCATGTTTAGATATTGTGCTTAAGTGTGGTATTCAAAAGCTATATAGTTCACATTTCTTGGAGTTTCAGTTAATATGTGTTTTCTTTTACAGCACATTTGATGTCGTGATGCCACAGGTTTACAGTTTGAGGAAGGGTCTTCCATTAGTCCTGTGGGTAGTCATCGCACTGTTTCCCTACACGAGGGAAGGTTGTGGGTAACATCCCTTTGCTCAGTTTTGTTTTGTTACTCCTACATGGGGTATGTAACCTCCACAAGGGGGTCAGGAGCTCTTATCTGTTTCGTTTGGTTACTCCTACATGTGGGTACATAATCTCCACAAGGAGGTTGGGACATTGGTTCAGTTCCTTTACATGCATGGTACCTAGGTTAACCCTTACATGGGGTTGGGATATGGCTTAGTCCATTAACAGTTGCGCGCAGTACTAATGTACATCCCTACACGGCCATTTTTATGGGTGACGACGCATATACATGTTTGTTTCCCTTTCTCTTGGGATTGTAGTTGCAGGTTATGCTACCTTTAGCGCTACTCTAGGTTATGCTTTTGGGCATTGGTTTTGTGGGGTCTTTTACCCTTTGCGTTATAGTGCATTACTTCACAGTGTTTGATACCAAATGCTTCTAATGTATTACTGGTAATGTTATGCTTGCTACAAAATGCTTTATAATCTCTTTTTAGGGAGGGATGGGAGATATTGCTGTTCAAATGTATGTATCTTATCCGTCCTTTCTTGCTTTAATGGTTCTTTCTCCCGCGATGTTTTATTTTCATTTTTGCATCCTTGAGACTTGTACCATTATTCATTTTTCTTGTTGATAGTTTTTCCTTGATGTTATATCACTTGCATATTTTGTTTTCTTGGAAGAAAAAGGGATAATGTTATACCCTACTTAATTGTATAACATGTACTTCAGCCCTGCTGCCTCTAGCTGCTCAGCCAGAGCGTGAGATGGTCATGGAATGTTGGTGTGCCTGTGATGCATGGAATGCCTGGGTGTCTGATTGGATGAGTGTTGGCAGTTGAAGATGGGCTGAGCAGCTAGGCAGGCTGCTCCTGGTGGGGCTGGTACCACACTAGGCTGGCTGGGGTCAAGACAGATGTGACCTGTACTGGAGATTGAATAAAGAAGACTTAATAACACCTCCTGGCTCCAGGTGTTTATCTTCATAGATCACAACACAGTGCCTCTTCACTACGGGGATCTGGGAAGTGGTGACCTTGACCCAGAGGTCTTGGGCTACTCCAATCAGTAGGGACATCGTCCATCTGGAGTCTTTCCACAAACACTCTGTTGGATAGAGTCACCAACTTCACATGAAGTGACCCAAATATCCTGATGGTTACTAACATCCAAGCTAGGCTCAGTAATAGTTGTTCTAGCAGAATCTATTTTGGAGAAGTGTGTCCTCCGATGCCACACTGGTAATGTGGCAGCCAATCGGAATCACAGGGTGGTTGATATTTCTCATGGTACTTCCGGAAGTCCAGAAGGACTTACTGTCCTTCTTGGATTCTGCCTGGGCTAGTGCATCCCAACGCTGTGTGATGATGACCTTCTTCCATCTTTTTGCGGTGACCGCTTTATACCACTTGCGTAAGGCAGCTACTTTGCAGGGCTCCCTGGGATTAGCAGCAAAAGCCTTGCATAATAATTGATTAGCCGCTGAACAGTCATGATTAAACCATCTCAGTGCAGTATGTACAGATCTTAGAGGCTTTATAGAGCTTTTTATTATTTTTTATTATTTAAACTGGCTCATAGCCAGTGTCTGATTCTTTCTTATTTCAGTTTCTAAGAATTGATCTGGATTCTGGAGTTTCCAGACCAATCTAAGATTATCTGAGGTTGGCTGCAATTTGCTGATCCCATCATCAACATTGGGCCTGACTTAGATGTCGGCAGATCAGGTCCCTCCGTTTAGATTTTGGTGGGTCCATAGATGAAAGACTGCCAGAGTACTGCCGACATCGCCAGGAATTTTTAACTGGGTCGATGGTGGCATAGGCAGAAGCAGCTGTCAGCTGGACTCCAGACAAGATTTCTGCTGGCCTGATTACGATGTGCCTTTCTGTCAAGGGGGAAATACCTCCTAATTTGAGTTGGCAGAATCAAAATATATGAGGTAGGAATGTACCTTTTTTTTACTGTTTCCCACTTCTGTTTCCTGTCTCGAACCTCATCGTACAGGTCCCCCTTTTACTGCTCTGACTTCACCATGGCGTCAAATGACTCCATTGTCGCCGGGATCTAAGGTAAGCTACGTTGACATTTTTATTACTATGAATCGTGTGTTGACAATTGCTGTAACCTTGTGTTTTTTGCAATGCTCTTGTATGCAATTTATTTTCATGTGTAATGCAGCAGTGTACATATTACGACTTATCAAGGTATGATATACACACCTGTACTGACACTTCAAAAAAAATGGTGTTGTTGTGGTGCTTTTGGGTGTTGTGCTTGTGGTGCTTGTGGGCGTGCATTCAATAGTGTGTGTATGTCATTTGTGGGGCGTGCAATATGTACAAAAAAGGGGCATAACACATTACCTACATATACATTATGACACATTCACAACATATATGTGTAGTAAGATAATGATGAGTAGCACTTACCTGTCTCCACACCCACATGCCCCACTCTCTCAGGACTTTTCTGCCAGGACACCGCCAGCACAATTGGAACATCTAAATCGGCTCGGCGCAAACCTGCCGGCATGATGGCAACGGATTACTGTTAGCCTGCAGAGAAGACCTCAGCGGTCAACTGCCTATTGCCACAACATCTAAATATGGTGGGCGGAACGCCGTCATTTGGAAGGAGTACTTGGAACTGTGGCGGGACAACAGTAGTCCCGCCGAGATCTAAATCAGGCCCATTATGTTTGACTCTTGATGATGCTGCCAGTGCAGCTTCAATGGGGTTGTGATCACCGAAGTTTGTGGGGATGGTTGTTCCAAACTGTAGTAAATTAATTATACTACTAGAGATAAAAATATAATCAATCACAAATGAGCTTCCTCTACCCCTGTAGGTGGGCGGCCCAGGGTCACTAATGCCAGCCACATCCAAAACATTATTCAAATCAAGAGGAAAAAGGTAAGCCTCTAACTCATTGCCTCCCAAATCGACACCCTCCAGAATACACTTGTTATTTTGAGACTTAGAGTGCTGGGTCAGCCTAGCATTGAAATGACCTACTAGGTACAGATACACCTGACGCCCCTCTCAGTGGCTTTATCTAGGAGTGAGTCAATGTATTCAAACAAAACTTGGAACCTCATATTTGTAGTATTGATGTAATCATTGTTGTAAAAGTTGACCAAGTATAAGCTCAACTCTTCCTTTAAAAGCAGCCTGAAAAACTTTTGCCAGGGGTTTCTAGGGCCATAGCATGGCCTCCAGTCAACAGCTTTATCCATATAGATAGGCACCCTGATGCACGGCCGACTGAGACTGAGGGCCTAGCACACTAAAACACTGAAACCCATCAAACGCCATAGGCTCAGGGACCCAGGTTTCCTGAAACATCAAAATATCATAACTTCTAACAAAAAGCTGCCAATTTGAGAGGTGTGTCTTGGAGCAGAGACCCGCTGCACTCCAACATAATACTTTTGAAAGGGGTGCATAGAATAAGGGTGCATAGAAATTAGAGTTAGCACTTAGAAAGGCCAGGTCAAGGGGCCGGTCAGTGAGATTGGACAAAGCAGCAAATCTATTTTCATAGTCCAAAGTACCTTTGGCTGAGAATACTACACATAAAAGGGGGCATTAAACTCATATTTGGCTTGTAAAAATACCCCACGGGAAGTGTGACCCTCCTTGAACTAGCATGATAGCCCTTTACATTAACCTAAGTAGACTTCTGGCCAGGACGGTTGACTAAAATGTACGACGGTGCAGTCACCCTCTATGTTTTTGCTTGAAGGCTCCACCCAGCCAACTCTGCGTGTCATTATAAGCTCATTGTGCTCCATTTCATTTACATTTTTGTATCTGGAAAGCCAGTGAGTAACCCTGTTGCACAGTTGATCCCATGGTTCTGATTGGTTGCTCCTTAATGAGTTAACACTGGCTAAAACCAGCACATATGGACATGCGGCTGGGGGTACGTTTAAAGCCCTAGTATTAGGGGCATATTCTGTTCTTAAATTGTCTGTGTTCGTATAAGTCCCTGACCCGCTAATGCCCATTAAGTTGGAGGTAGAGTCAACATAGGTGCCAGAATAAGAAGCACCCGTAGCTGGGTCAGACGACGGGTGCGCACAAGAGCTGGCCAGTTCAAAAGCAGGGGCAGTTACATTCTGCTTGACTACTTCTGAGGAAGGGTTATCCCCTTCAGTTACATGGCACACACAACATGGGCGTTAGTATTTCGGTGATAACAGTTCCTGCCTGCAGCATCTGTTCGTAGATTGGTCAAACCAGGCAGTTCAACAGGCAGTCGACCAGATGCTCGGTAATGGGTTTCTGATGTCCTGGCAGCATAGTGGACAATTGTTTGCACAATTCCTTAAAGCATGGCAAACTTGGGTTGTTTTTGACACCCATCTTAGCAGATTGCAGCAAAGACAAGCATTGGTTGTTCTTTTTTGCATTTAGCGGCTGGTTCTTGAGGTGACTGAATAATCATGGGTTTGGGTGGCACCTAAAGATTATCCGGATTGCCCACTGGACTGCCATGTTTATTGTAATGACTAGGGGGTAGCAAATACCACCCCCCCGCTCCTATCACCACTTATTCACTGTTGCTCATACTCATGCTACTGCTTACATCAGCAGATGCTGGCCGCTGCTCCAGAGATAGTCTGCGTTCAGTTAGCGCAATTCCATTTGTAATCACCCCTACAACTCTATCCAGCATGCTAATTATCGCAGTTTTCTGTGCGGTTCTCTAGCAGGTCTTACGTTTGCCCATAACTTAAAATGAGGAGGAAGACAGCACTCATCCAGAACTCTGGTGGGATAGCAGCTACTTGGAAACCTCAAAATAGGGTGGACCAGCCTCATACCGCGGCGGACGGTTGTGGACAGGCCCACTCTTGGCCCAGTCTTTGCCCGGGCACACATGCAGGGCGCATCCTATGCTGCAGGATTCAAGGCAGAGTTTTAAGCACCTTCCGTCATAGGCGGCCTCCTTGCGGCAAGTAAAGCTGGACCCTGAAGTCCTGCAGTCCCCATTGGCACCAATATGCGTCCTGCACTGCCTGAGTCAAGGCAGGGTTTTAAGTGCCTTTCTGGCATGAAGCAAAGCATAGGTGGCCTCCGCGACGCATGTAACGATGAGCCCTGTAGTCCTGCGGCCCCCGTCGGCTCCAATATGCATCCAACACGTAGGCTTCAAGTTATCTCCTCAAACTCTTGTGTCCAATTGTTATGCTGTGTTATGCTTAGAGGTGAGGGGTGGGGATGCGGGGCTTTCAGCAGCGTCGTTGGTAGCCCAGTGTTGTGGCTGTAGTTGGGTGATCTTCACCTTGGCCTGGGGGTGATGGGAGGGGGGTGGCCCTAACATGACGACTGTCTTTAGCCAGTCGTCAGACTGATCCCATGGTGAGAGGTAAGGGAAGAGTGTGTGGAGGCTGAGTGGCCTTGATGGGAAGCCTGATGATGTTGTGACTGTTGCATCATTTCACATTAGATCCTTTCTGTGTACCCTCCCACGTTGGGGCTTCACATTCAGCCCATGGTGTGGGGGACTTGCTGTCTAGTTAAAGTTTTTACTCATCATCAGTTAGCCTGCTGCAAAGCACAATGTATAGCTTGCAGATCACAGATTGAAATGTATATAGATAGCTCAGTGTATTATTGCTTTTGTCACAGAGATCCTTTTATTACTTGCAGTTCATAAGCTATAATCTCTCCACTGCAGCACAGTGAGCTATGAACCAGCATCAAGCAAGCTGGAAAACATGGGTGGGTTTAGAATTTTTTTTTTTTTTAAATCAATCTTTCTTTATTAGGAGATTACTAAAAATGGTTCTTTGGGTAGTGATAAAGTATTGTTAGTACAGACAACCCCAACCACTACGTTCTATTTTAAATCGGGACCTTGTTTCTGCAGACCAAGAGCTCTTAACATATAATGCCAACAAATATGGAAGATATGTTACTCCTACACCTTATAACACTCATTGCCTTATGTAACCTTTCCTACATATTGGTTTGTACACTTGCATGATTCATTGTCTGTGTACAGTTTATGAGTGTGATGTGCATCACTCTGACACTGTACACAGGGATAAATAGTGTTATAAGATAATTAAAAAAAATATATACATATATATAATTCACTTAAAAAACCATAGGTTTCACACAAGTTATAGTTAGCTGTACATTTCACTCGTAAAAAACCAATGAAATTCCACGTTATAGTTAGATCAGGTAACTATAACTTGCGCACCTGCAATCCACTGCTGATGACGTCACATATTACATCACTCATGACATGGTCAGTGACATCACTCATGACATCTCTGATGACATCTGAAATGACACATTGTGCATTGCGGTTGCGCAAGTTATAGTTACCTGATCTAACTATAACGTGGAATTTCATTGGTTTTTTACGAGTGAAATGTACAGCTAACTATAACTTGTGTGAAACCTATGGTTTTTTAAGTGAATTTCCAAGGTTTTTTAAATGCTAATTCCTAACTATAACGTGTGTGAAACCTATGGTTTTTTCAGTGAATTTGTACAGTTTTTTAAATGCTAAGTTATCTATTTATTGTTAATTTTTCCGCGCACGGTGCGCTTCGCGCACCGTGCGCGCGCTTACCGTACGCGCACTCCGTGATTTTTTAAAAAAGTTATTACATTTATTTTTCATACTTTTTGGTCCTTCGTGAACCCCCTGACGAACGCTAGGGGGTCTGCAACTCTCTTCGTTGCCCCCTTTTCATGTTATCAACCTTTGTTTTTCAGTGCGAGAGACAGAAAATGGCGGCCGATACTTCCTGGTTTCGACCGATTCGAATGTTTACTTTGATCTAACAACCAATCAGAATCGCGCTCGCGCACGTCACCGTACGCGTACGGTAAGCTTACCGTAAGCGCACGGAGCGCGCTTACAGATATATATATTGATTTAAATGCTATTTTCTCAGAAACTACTCAACAGATTTACACCAGACCTACAAAAGGCACTTCCTTGACCTCATGGCTACCTCTCTGCCAAATTACAAGTAATTCTGTTCAGCCGTTCGGGCTGTAGCTGTGTCTAAAGGTCCTATGGAAAAATGCATGGGGAAAACGCGTTTTGGGACCCCCATTTTTTCTCAGCCCCCGCTTGACGAATCACCCCGAGACTTTCAGGGTAGGAGCAGAGCGTAGCGCCCCATTAGTTTTGAAAATTTCGCGAGGATTCGTCAACCGGCACCAAAGTTATTCCAAATAGAATTTTGAGATTTCCTATGGAAACATGGTCCTAACTATAACTATCTACTGGCGACCGCCAGTAGATAATATATATATATATATATATATTCACTGAAAAAACCATAGGTTTCACACATGTTATAGTTAGCGGAAATTTTACTGATAAAAAACCAGTGAAATTGCCCCGTTATAGTTAGTGCTGGCAACTATAACTCACGCGACCGCAATCTTCTGCTGATGCTAATACTGTATTTAGACACTTATTTGCCCATGTCTTCTTCCATACATTTTTAGCTATACATATATTACAAATATTTTTTTTTCATAAAGACACATATGTCATCAGCAGAAGATTGCGGTCGCGTGAGTTATAGTTGCCAGCACTAACTATAACGGGGCAATTTCACTGGTTTTTTATCAGTAAAATTTCCGCTAACTATAACATGTGTGAAACCTATGGTTTTTTCAGTGAATTTGCAAGGTTTTTTAAATGCTAATTCCTAACTATAACGTGTGTGAAACCTATGGTTTTTTCAGTGAATTTGTACGGTTTTTTAAATGCTAAGTTACTTTAAGCCATTCGAGGCGTGCGCGCCCACTTAACGCAGTTCGTTCCGTGCACGGTTTTTATCAACTTTAATAAGCCCTGTACATTTGGTGGCCTTTGGCCACCAAAAGCACAGGGGGTGGGGTCAATGTGGATAGTGTTTTTTTTATTTCGATTTTATAATTTCATGTTGCCAAAATTTAGTTTTTTTTACCTATTAATAAGCCCTGTACATTTGGTGGGCTCCGGCCACCAAAAGCACAGGGGGTGGGGTAAGTGTGGATAGTGTTTTTTTTATTTTTATTTTTTTACCGTACGCTTACGGTAAGCGTACGGTAAGCGTACTCGGCGAAATTGCCGAAAAAAAAATAAAACCGTTTTTGCTCTTGGGGGATGTTTGGGGACTCCCTCAACATGACTGTGTGGGAGGGAGTTGTCAAAAATGCCCCGTAACATGTTTTTGGGCATCAAGTTTGAGAAATAACTCTCAAAGCGAGAGACAAAATGGCGGACGCCGCTTCCTGGTTTCGGCCGATTCGAATGTTTACTAAGATCTAAGAGCCAATCAGAATCGCGCTCGCGCACGCCACCGTACGCTTACGGTAAGCGTACGGTAAGCGTACCGTAAGCGGGCTCAGATATATATATTGATTTAAAGGCTATTTTCTCAGAATCTACTGAACAGATTTACACCAAACCTACAAAAGGCACTTCCTTGACCTAGGGACTACCTCTCTGCCAAATTTCTAGTAATTCTGTTCAGCCGTTCGGGCTGTAGCTCGTTCTAAAGGTCCTATGGAAAAATGCATGGGAAAAACGCGTTTTGGGACCCCCCTTTTATCTCAGCCCCCGCTTGACGAATCCCCCCGAGACTTTCAGGGTAGGAGCGGAGCGTAGCGCCCCACCTATTTTGAGAAATTCGCGAGGATTCATCGACCGGCGCCAAAGTTATTCAAAATAGAATGTTGAGGTTTTCCTATGGAAAAGGGGTCCTAACTATAACTACCTACTGGCGACCGCCAGTAGGTAATATATATATATATATATATATATATATATATATATATATATATATATATATATATATATATATATTTTTTTTTTAAACAATGTGCCAGAGCTACGAGAGGTCACTTGACAGCCTTCTGCCATCTGGCTTCACAATGCAGACTGCTTTTCTGCTTAAATTAATATTTTCATTGCCAACGCGTTTCAAGGTCAAAGCCTCTTCTTCCTGGGCTGCAACAAACATGACATTTGAATCTCGCATTTCATTTCCGGCTTTATTTATCTGCCTCCAGTGGGCGTAAGCTTCGTGCAGAGATTTTGGTGCATGATGGGACATGGATTCCCTTACTGCGAGCATTGGTATTACTTAAAGTAAGTTCAAATGTTCGTTTGTATATATATATATATTCACTGAAAAAAACATAGGTTTCAGGCACGTTATAGTTAGGAATTAGCATTTAAAAAACCTTAGAAATTCACTGAAAAAACCATAGGTTTCAGGGGCGTTATAGTTAGCTGGACTTTTCACTCGTACAAAACCATTGAAATTCCCCCGTTATAGCCAGTTCAGCTAACTATAACTCGCGCGCCCGCAATGCACTGCTGATGACGTCACATATTACATCACTCATGACATGGTCAGTGACATCACTCATGACATCACAGATGACATCTCAAATGACATCACTGATGACATCATCAAGTGAATGTGTGTTTTTCTGAAAATTACATATGTTTTATATATGTATATCTCAAGGTCGATGGAAGAATAAATGGGTATATAAGTGTCTAAATGGATGATTTGTTTTTGAAAAATTGATTGTATAACTGACTGATTAAGTGTATCTTAGTGAATACATGGCTTAGTGAGTAATGTTTAAATGTGTAAATATCTGTATCAGTCTCTCACTTTGTGTATAAGTGGCTGCATGAGTTGGTGAGTAGCTAGGTTCGGTGGGGGGTAATACGTAGTGCATAGGTGCATGAATGAGTGACTCACTGTTTGTATGTGTTGAATACAGCATGTGTGCAGGACTGTATGGGTGGATGAGTGTGTGCATGGGTCTGTTAGTGAGTGATAGACGGTCTCAATAGTGTATTTATGAGTAACTACATATGTTTTAAACTAGTATATGTGACTATTGGTGTATATAAGTGAGTATATGTGAGAGTGAGAGATTGAAAAAGTTCCTGTATGAAAGTATGTGTTTCTATAAGTGATTGTTTAAAAGACTAAGTATGTGTAAGTTTCTGTAGAAGTAAGTGTGGTGGTGTGTGTATAACTGTATATGCAAGTAAATGGATTTTTGATTCTTTATTAGCATGAGTGACTATGTGATGGAGCGGGTAAAATGTTTTCGTTTTATATACCCAATCCATTTATATAAGTTTATATTAAAATGATTAATAATTAATTCTAATGATTAATAGATTGATATGATGGTACTAAACCAACCTTATTAACCAAGAGAATACACGTGGGAATGCATTTGCATGGCTAAAATAATAAGTGAACTAAGTTTGTACGCATATTAAAACGATAAGTGTTGCTTAGGCAGTGTTAATGTGATTTGCGCTTAAATAAACCAGCATTAACGGCTTTGAATGTTGCATATGGCTAGATAATTGCATACACATAAGGGTATTAGCAAGGGAATAACACTGTTTTTATCATTTCTATGTATTATTTACGATTTTGTGTTTCTTTGCTTAAAGTTGACTATTCTGGCCTACCAAAAGATGGCCGCCGACTGAATCCTAACTAAAGTACATGACTTCATCATTTGAACATTGGAGAAAGGCACCTGCACTGACTTTGTTCGTGTCCCTTGTGTGACCTGTCAGACCATGCCCATGAAGACTACCCTGGGCGAGGTGCCAATGTCCCTGAACATAAAGCAATTGTTGCCAATGGGAAAAGTGAACTACCGAACTTAACATATTTCAATGTACTGATACATTTTGACCTGGGATTAGTCTTTCCCATACGTCCTCTTTGTGATTTCATCCACATGAGAAAATTTGAAAATGTTTCCTAATGAATTGAGATGCATTCGAATTCAGCCAATCAGTGGCCCGGGAATAAAGAAAATGTTACTGTTATATGTAAATTTTAGTATAAATATTAGTAGTCTAGAGAGGGAGGACTACGCTACTTCTACACGCTACACTCTATGCTGCTGCCCTTCGCTAGAGATCCTTATGCTGACGGAAGAGGACGGGGACTTTAGGACTCTGATGAACTTTCTGAGGACCAGTTCTGACTTAGAAAACGACAATTAGCCAGAATAGGTAAATATGACAAAAGACAATGTTGCATTATTAGGATTTAACCTGCATTTAATAGATAAAGATAATCATTATTTGAAGAACTGTGTCGGGTGATTATTTCTTTGAAATGTGTATTGATTAATTTAAGAGTTAAGTGCGTCATCAAATTATACAACAACTAAATGATCTAATTGACCTCCGGATGGAGGAACTGTTAGGGTAATTCAGTAGAAGGGTTTCCTCTATCCAAGTGAATAGCTGTAGTTTGGGATTTGATATCCCTCCGTAGGCACGGATAGTTTGAGAGAATGAATGTTGGTGTTATGGGCCCCACCAGCGTGTGATGTGTGTATGTGCGTGTGACTGAGATATCACTCCGTCTGTGGAAGCAGGGGGAGATTTAGTAACCCGAACTGCACCAGTATTTCTGGTAGGTAGGGATGGTTTTTATTGTTTTGGTTTGATGATTTTTGCATGTATATAGCTTATCGATTATTGATTTGTATTGATATATGTACTAACACTATATGTTGAAGTTGTATTGAGTTTTATGTTGTCTGTACGGCTTCTGGGAGGTAGGAAGTCGGGAATTGATGACAGTTCCGTAGTAGAGCAGAGGTAAGTGCTGCTCTCGGGAAAGACGGGATTGTGGTTGCCCGTAGGTACACGGGAGAAACGTGTGACAATTGAAGTTGCACGGCACATTGTCTGGGTTCGATTCGGCAGCATCATTGTGTGTTGCCATCAGTGAAATTCTCTGTGTGAGGAAGGTGTGAATGATAGCAAAGGGTTACCTGTGAAATTTTGGCCTTAGGTACCAGGAAACCAATTGGCATACCGATAAAGCTTATCACTGAAAAGGTAGCAGGTGTTCTCCGAGCTTGTTAGAAGGGCAAAGTAGAGGTAAGCACTGCTTTGTTAACGTGTGTTAAAATTCTGTAGTAGGACAGACTGGTCGCTGACAGAATTCTGGGTGAATGTACTACATTTTCCGTGTGAAAGTGCGTGAATGAAATAGTAATCGGGTTAATTGCGGAACTCTGGTTTTATTTCTCAGGAGCATTGCGTTTCCAACTATGTGTCCTAATTCCGGAGAAAACAGTTAATTGATGCTTGATAGAAGGGTGAAGTAGAGGGATGCGCTACTTTACCAACGGACGTAATGATTCTGTAGTAGGGCAGGGGTAAGCGCTGCTCTCGGGAGAAACAGGATTCTCGTGGGAAAGGTCTTTTGCTATTCTGTGGTTAGCGGAGCAGACAATGGAGATGTTTGTATGTTGTAACTAACCAGTATTGTAAAATTGAAACAAAGTCTACCGAGTAGTTTTGTAAAGGAGGGGTAGACTGGAGACAGGAGTCAGGAGCCAGGAGCAGGAGCTGCTGCAGCGACTGCTGACGTCAGGAGGACCACGCTGGGATTGGACAGCTAGTCAGTGACGTAGACGCTCCAGGATTGGTGCGTTAGTGTGAGTCGCGCAAGGATTGGAGATTGTGACAGTAACGTAGACGCGCCAGGATTGGTGCGTGAGTGAAAGTCGCGTTGCTCTTGGACTAAAAATCGTACAGTTGCAGAAAATACTAAAAGGTTCACGAAAGAAAGGAAGATGTATTATCATTCACCCGAGAAAAAGAAAAAGTCTTTGTTCAGTAAACTAAGAAATTGGTTTGTGAAAGACAAAGAGATTGTGACTAGGGAAGGACAGTTACTTCCTCCAGCAAAAACCCCCGCATCCTTCATGGTTGCAAAATATGGGTACCATACTTGCATCAGGTTAGACAATTGGGCGAAGTATACAAAGGAAGACAGAGTTTTAGCGTTTCCAGAGGATGGTTCCTTTAATTTGGCAATATTAAGGAACTTACGGGAGAGGATGATGAGCTTAGATCCGCGACCTAGGCTTACGCAGTTTGAGGCGTTGACAGAGTGGGAAGATGAGATGCATGAGCGAGAAAAACAGAGAAATGGCAGTAGGTAGCGATACATGTTCGGACGGCCAAATGATCGCAAAACTCACTGTGACCGAATGAGAAGGTGGCGAGATGCAAGTATGACTGAAGGATTGTTTCCAGTGAGAACTGTAGGGGAAAGTGAGGGAAGAAAATGCCTAGAAAAGAAAACCCATGTAGAAACCCGGAGGTACGGGGCAAACGAAACGGATGACGATGTCTTAGATGATATGTTTTACAAAAGCCCACCTCCGTACAGGCAGGAATCAGAGATGCCAACGGCAGATACACCAGTGAGGGAGACTCTAAGAATCATTAAGACAGAAGATGTGACTCCGGAGGTAAAGAGAAGGAATTCTCTTAGGGAACGGGGAAAGGAAAATAGGGTAGAAAGCGAAAATTCCAGGGAACGAGCAAAAACCACATTAGAACTGACAGAGAAAATAAGAGAATTGACGAAAAATCTAGAAGCGGTTACAGTCCCTGTGACCATAGGTCCTGTTATGCCTATTTTTGAGAAGCAGAAAGAAGGTGAGCACGGTCTAACAGTTCCGTATGTGCACAATAGACAGGCAGAACAGCCCCTGATGAGAGCAAAAGAGAATTCCTGGAGACATACTATGAGTGAAGGTGAATTACATGTGTCAAATAACCCATTCTATTGTCCTGATACTGTGGAGACAAGCAGAATGGTAGGAGGATCAATATTAGAACCACAGAGACTGATGGAACCAGGGAATGTAGAAAAATCAGTGGGTATAACTACCGACGAATTTAGCGAATGGCTGAAAGGCTTGCAGGGGAAAGAGAAAGAATCCCATACCATTGATGTGGCAAAATTACGGATGGTGTTAGAAGAATTGATAGTAGGGACCATCCCCACAGAAAAGCTGAAAAATTACCAGGATGAGGAATTATTGTTTTTGTGCAAAAGTGTCACTTGGAGAGCAAAGAATTTACATGACAGACTAGCAGAAATAGCAAGTGAAAATGGGAATTGACATGGACAAGGTAAAAGCTTTACAGAAGCCCTACCGAGTGGATTTCACAGAGAAAGATATTGAGAATCTGAACACTGCAGGACGAATAGGGCAGATTAGGGACATAATCACAGTGTTGAGGAAATGGGGAGATGTGGACAAATGGAAAAGCAGGTGGTATAGGAAGCGGGATGACACCTCAGACAGAACATTTCCAGCGTTTCCTGTGAGAGAAAAGGAAAAGGTGGTGACAGAGTTCCCCATGAGAGAGATTCCAGGAGGGGGATATGTACGTGTCCCATGGACCAGACAGGACATTTTGTCATTTACAAATGACTTCCCTCGATTACGAGAAAAGCCGGTCGAGTGGTACAGACAGGTAGACAGATTTGTTAAATTGTCAAAAGTGCTGTGGATTGATCTGAATAGTCTGTTTGATATAATAGTACCAGCAGAGTTGTGGGCAGAATGCAAGATAGTCATAGATTGGCCAACTAAAGAATACCCAAGAGATCCCAAAACAGGAGCCCCAGACCCAGAGGTAATGAAGAAATATGAGCAGGTCATGGTGTTTTTGAAAAACAAAGTGCCTCCCAAAGAGACAGACTGGGTTAAAATAGATCGAACACATCAAGAAGCGAAAGAGTCAGTCCACGCATACTATGAGAGGCTAATATTAGCTTTCAAACAGTTCAGTGGGGATTATAGTCTGGGAGAGAAGGACCTGAGTCATTTTGTGTGCAGATTTGTGTATGGTCTGCGTCCCGAAATTGGGGACATGATTAAGCAGCACACTGTGGACTGGCAGAGCAAGAAAATAGATGAGATCCTAAGGCATGCTAAATATTTTAGCGATGAGATTGAGGCAAAGCAGCGAAAACTAAAAGAAAAGGCAATGTGGGCTCAAGTGAAAGTCGCAGAGAGACAGGAAGCTCAGCTGGTTGAACAAGCTAATAATCCAGGCGTTAAACCAAGATTTGGCCCAGGAAAGGGGAAAGGTAATATAGAAGAAGCTAAATAGAAGTTTCCCTGCCACAATTGCGGAAGGTTAGGGCACTGGAAATCCGAGTGTAAATATCCACCAGGTACTAATAATGAAAATCCATCATTGAATCCGCAGGTGCAGTGTGAGGGGAGTGGCCCACCGCCGCAACAGCAGAAGGCTGTTAATCCACAGAATCAGGTGCCAAAACCGCCCTTACCGCAGAGCCGGAATACCCAGAGATATATATATGTAAGGAGACGGGATTCTACAATGAAGAACAGGTAAACAAACTGCAACGCGCAAGCGCTGTGTCACAATATTGGCAGCAAAATGACGACAGTGAGTCAGAGGAGATTTATTGACGGTGCCGAAAAGAGGAACCAGGGTGCGTACTTGGCGCATCTCTAGAAATAGATCAGACAGGACCATTTGTGGATGGGAAAGTTAATGATGAAAACATTACTTTTCTAGTAGACACTGGAGCTACGCGATCTACTGTCAGATCAGCAGACGTGAAAAATCTTCCTCTTTCGGATGAAACAATCCAAGTAGTTGGTGTATCAAATACCCAGATTAGAACGTACCTTACTGAACCGGTAAAGGTTACAATAGGGAAATTTGCAGATATGCACCGATTTGTGGTGTGTGACACCAGTCCTGTGAATTTGCTAGGTAGAGATTTGTTGTGCAAAATGAATTGCACCATATTCTGTACCCCAGACGGAATAGCCTTTGAAACACCAGATGAGGATGTTCTGTATAAAATGACCATAGCTAACAGAGAGAGTGAGGTTGCTGGAACCTATGCAATATTCAATCCAGATGAATTGCCCCCAGAATTGAAACAGACAGTGAAGGCAGCAGTCTGGGATTTCACTGGAGAAGATGTAGGCCTGATGAGAAATGTAGACCCAGTGAGAATCGCTGTAAAGGAAGGAGCAGTTTACCCAAACATTCCACAATACAGACTGACACCCGAAATAATTGCAGGAGTAACCCCTTTGATTGAGAAAATGATCCAGCAAAGAGTGTTAAGAGAAATATTGAGCAGTCCATGTAACTCGCCTATAATGGGACTGAAAAAGCCGAGTGGGTAGTTCAGGATTGTGCAAGATTTGAGAAAGATTAACAAGATTGTTGTGTCATGTTGTCCCATTGTTCCAAATCCCTCAGTCATTTTGTATCAGATTCCTCATGATGCAGAATGGTACACAGTAATTGATTTGTGTCATGCTTTCTCCTCCATTCCGTTGCATCATGACAGCCAGCCGCTTTTTGCATTTCGGTTTGGAGAGCGTATTTTGGCATGGTGCCGAATCCCACAGGGGTACACAGAGAGCCCCTCCATTTTTAATCAGTTGCTAAAGAAATCTCTGGAAAGTCTTAACATGCCCGAGAATTCAGTTTTGGTCCAATATATTGATGACCTATTAGTGGCGTCAAAGACACGTGAGGCCTGTGAAACAGACACCATAGCTTTGCTGAATCATTTGGCAGATGGAGGACTGAAGGTATCTCCGACAAAATTGCAATACTGTAATAAGTACAATATTTGGGTCATACTATTGAAAAAGGTCTGAGAAAAGTAACCATAGACAGGATCAAAATCATTAGAGGAATGAGAGCTCCAATGACCCAAAGAGAGGTGAGAATGTTCCTAGGAATGGTTGGTTACTGTCGTCAGTGGATAAATAACTTTTCCCTGATTGCCAAACCATTGGTGAAATTGACAAAAAGTGAGGTTAAAGACCCCCTTGAACTGAACAAAGAAGAACTGGCAGCATTCAGACAGCTGAAGAACAGTCTTTGTGAAGCCCCAGCTCTGGGGATGCCAGACTATGAGAAAGAGTTTGAACTATACTGCAGTGAGAGAAACGGATGTGCACTCTAAGTGTTACTACAGAAACATGGAAGACAAAGGAGACCAGTGGCATATTTCTCATCAATGTTAGATCCAGTGGCGATAGGTCTGCCAGGATGTCTGAAAGCAGTAGCGGCTACATGCCGAAGCCTAGAGCAGAGTGAGGGAATCGTGATGGGGTATCCAGTAAGAGTGTTTGTACCTCACAGTGTGGCGATCCTTTTAACAAGGAGTCAAACACAGTTCATGTCACATAGTCGGCTGACTAAATTTGAGAAGGTCATTCTAGGTGCAACCAATGTGAGTTTGGAAAGATGCGTGACTGTGAATCCAGCTACACTTTTACCTGATGCAGAGAGAGTGGAGGTAAGAGAGGATGTTGATCATGATTGTCTGGATGTGCTTGACTACTGCACAAAACCTCGACCTGACATGAGAGATCTGCCACTGCCAGAAAGTGATTATGTGTTTTTTGTGGATGGATCCTGTCTGAGAACGGATGAAGGAGTGTTGAGCGCAGCATATGCAGTATGCACAGTGTCAGCAGTTATAGAAGCATCACTCTTGAAAGGAGTTAAATCCGCTCAAGTAGCAGAAATAGTGGCATTGACCAAGGCATGCAAAATTGGGAGGAATGTGAGAGTGACTGTGATGACTGATAGCCAGTATGGCTTCGGAGTTGTCCACGTCTTTGGCCAATTGTGGCTACAAAGAGGTTTCCTGACCTCAAGTGGAACTCCCATAAGGAATGCAGAAGTGGTTGGAAAATTGCTTGAGGCAATACAAATGCCCAAAGAACTGGCTGTGGTAAAATGTGCTGCTCATGGTCAAGGAAGTGATTACATCACTACCGGGAATCGTTTTGCAAATGACATGGCTCAGTATTGTGCCCGAAACCAATATTCTATCAATCGGTCAAAGGAAAGGGAAATGTCTTCTTGCTCCATAATGTTTACTAACGTTGTGGGAACATGGGATGAAGTGAGGCAGTTGCAGGATGAAGCAGGTGATGAAGAAATGAAGCAGTGGGTAAAAGCAGGTTGTGCACCCAGGGAAAAAGATCATGTGTGGGTCTGTCGGGATGGAAGACCAGTAATGCCTGATAGCATGATGTCAACCATGGCATGGATGTATCATGGTCAAGGACATCTGGGAAGGGATGCCATGATAAGGGCTTTAAAGCAGACCTGGTCCAATGCTAAATTCAGGTTGATAGCAGAAAGTCTCTGTCAAAGATGCCTGATATGTCAGCAGTACAATCCTGGAAGGAAAACTGTGGTGAGTCTAGGCACCATAGGACGGGAGGGAGGACCTTTCACCAGAATGCAAGTAGATTTCATTGAAATGCCCCCTTATAACAAGCTGAGGTATGTTTTGGTGGTAGATTGTCTGTGCTCTAGGTGGGTGGAAGCATACCCAACCAGAAGAAATGATGGAATCACAGTGGCCAAGCTCTTGCTGAGGGAATTCATCCCAAGGTACGGGTTCCCAATAACCATAGAATCAGACAGAGGAGGACACTTTTACAATGAGATCATGAAACTGATTTGTGAAGCATTGGGTGTACAACAAAAACTGCATTGTGCCTACCGACCACAGGCTTCTGGTGTGGTCGAGCAAATGAATGGTACCATCAAAAACAGAATAGGGAAGATGTGTTTAGCCACAGGAATGAAATGGCCTGATGTCTTGCCTCTAGTTTTGATGACCATTAGGTCTACTCCAGACAGAACTACAGGTTTAAGTCCACACGAAATCATCATGGAACGCGCCATGAGACACGTGTTTGTATCAGTCAACAAGCTGATGACTATAACTGATGACATGATTTTGGATTACTGTAAAGGCCTGGCTGACGCAGTCCATTCTGTGTTTCACCAGGTTGGAGCGGATGCCACCACACTCGAAAAGAAACCAGCCCATGATTTGAGCCCAGGGGACTGGGTGAGAATAAAAGTCCACAGAAGAAGAAATTGCTTGGTTCCGAGGTGGGGAAGGCCAAGGCAAGTCATCTTGACCACAACAACTGCTGTGAAGTGTGCTGGATTGAAAAATTGGATACATGTGAGTCACACTTTGAGAGTTCCATATCCAGCAGATAGCATTGGAAAAGAATATTTTGATGAATCAGAATCAAGTGATGAGTCAGGCAATGAGAATATAAAGTCGAAAGAAAATTCTAAAAGGGGGGAAAATGAGCCAAGACTAGTCCAGACTCCAAGAGAAGAAATTCTGAGGAAAAGATTGCAGATTTCAGATGGTTCAGATTCTGGAGGCGAACAAAACGCCAATGATGAGCACAGAAAGAAGAAAAGAAAAGAAAAGAATGTCCAGTCAGAAGTAACATTTACACCAAATGAGAGAGTAGGAGAAGTTCCACCTGAGAAAATATTGGAAGGAGAAGAAGGGACAGTCACAGAGAGAGAGGGACAGATTGCAGAAAACCCCCGAGGAGGTGTAGGGAACTGCAACATACAGCTAGGTGAAGGGACAAGTAGTCAGCAAGAAGATTGCGTGCCGGAGACCCGAGGAGGGACAGAAGTAGGGCCAACACAAGAGGTGGAAAAAGAGACTGTTGAAAAAGAAAAACCAAATGAGACAGAATCTGAAGACAGTGAAACTGAAATACCAGAGGGTCGAGTTCTAAGAAAGAGAACTTGGATTGAGGAAAGCATGAAGGAATGCTAAAGGAGATATTTGTCCAAACAAAATTAAGAAACTGAGATATCGATTGACACGAGTCAAACCCTCAGAAGCTGAACAAGTGAATGAAGTAACCAGTCAGCACCAAGAGAAAGAGGGAGAGACAGAAGTGTCTGAAGTAAACAAGCGATCGAGAAAACCAAACCAGAAGTATAAGTCACCTGAATGGACGTACGTGGCATTGCCTAAACAAGGAAAAGAGGTAGATAGTCAAGGAAATCCAGAGGAGACTTTACTGAGAGTGGTAAAGGAAGAAGTGACAGAGGAAATCCTGAGAGTTATCTTATCCGATATCGGAGAAGAAGCGGAAGATCAGGAAATTCTGCATGTGGATGACGAGAAAGAAGTGAAAAACGACGAGAGACCAAGCTGAGTAATTTCAAACAGGTCCTTGTAGAAATATGAAGGATTGAATAAGAAATTGAAGTATTTGGATAACCTGATAAGGTCTTAGCTCTTGTAGGAAAGCTACAAGAGGCGGAGTAGAAGAGGCTAAGTCAAAAGACACGGTTAATTTTAACAAGATGGCTAACATAGATGATAACAAGAGTAGATGTACCTTTATGAGAAGATGGTGCAAAACATGTTGTTGTTGTACAGGACTATTAATGCTTCTTTGGAGTGTACTCGGTCTTTTGATCTCTTTCAAAGTAACTTTAGATACATTAGAGGGACATACAGAGAATATGACTAACATAGTGAAGAGTTCACAAAAAGTAATTCCAGTTAAAACAAGCACTGAGCACATGCACAAGGATAGGTCTATAACTGATTTTTCTAGCAATGTTTTTTCAAAATTATTGTATGAATATGTAAAAGCAATGGACGTAAGGGATTGCTACTTATGTATTCAATTACCTGCCTCTGTTTCAGAAGGGGTGACTTATCATCACCTCCCAGCAACTTATGGAATAACATGTAGCGTTTTAACTAGTATATTTTATCAAGTAGGGAAATTAGACTATAATCTGTCTAATATAGATAACATTCTTGGACAATTGCCCATGAATAGTGAATTAAATCCAGCTAAAGCTGCTAATGTATTAGGTGAGATTTTTATAGAAACTAAAGAACTAACTTTAGATTATATTTTTAGGAACAATTTAACTTGCAGTTTGAAGACGGAAGAGAAAACATTTTTGGATATGGTTGAGGAGAGGAGATTGAAAATACACAAGAATGCAGAAGGACATAAAGAAGGGGAAAACATTTGGGAAATAGATGGGAAAAAGGAGACAAAGGGAGATGCTAGACCAACCATAGCTATAGATTCCCCACAGAAGGGCAAATTATGCATCATGAGAGAAAGATCCCAATATGATTATTATTATATAGGGACAAGTGAGTGTCATGATACATATTTTATTGCATCTGGATGGGGATTTAGAGGCGGAGAAGACCCAGTTTTCCCTGGACTGTACTATATTTGTGGGAACAAGGCTTATTACAGGTTGCCCGACCATTGGTATGGCACATGTTATGTTGGCCTGGTCTTTCCAAAGATCTTTCACATGGATAGAGTAGAAAATAGTGTTCCAAATAACCTACTAATGCGTAGCAGAAGAGAAACCTGGTTAGAAATTGTAGGTGATATTTTTGGAGCCTTGATACCAGCAGTGGGAATATCTTTGAATGCAAATAATATTCGGAAGTTGTCCACCATAGTGGATCGCTTATCAACAAGCACAGCTGGAGGATTTCTTTTGGTAAACACTGAACTGGTTGCCATGCGTGCTATGATTATGCAAAATCGACTTGCCCTTGATATCTTATTGGTAAAGGAGGGTGGAGTCTGTGGAATGCTGAAGGTACAACATTGTTGCACTTACATTCCTGATGAAAGCAGAGATCTAAAAGTCTATATTAAGAATATTACAGAATTGCATGATGAAATAAAACCACTGGAGGTTGAAAGTATCTGGACTAGAATTAGTAATAAGATGGCTGCTATTAAAGCTTTCTTAGGTAAATTAGGTAGTACTATAATAGGGAAAATATTATTTCCATTAACATGTGTGATTTTCGTATTATTAATACTTAGATTAGGATGTATGTGTTGTAGACATAGAAGAAATAAAAAGAAGGTTAAACGAGAAATTTACAAAAAGAAAGGAAAGAAACCAGAAAGAGATCTTAATGAAATAGAATTGGAAGAATGGAAGGAGAGTATGTATGACAAAACTAAAATAGAAGATGAAAGGGAAACAGAATTTTAATTGAGCAAGAAAACATTTAAAATTTCCGTAAAAGGGGAAATAAATTGATTTTTTTGTGGGTTTTGTTTGTGGTGATAAAATCACCAAAGGGGGGATTGATGGAGTGGGTAAAATGTTTTCTTTTTATATACCCAATCCATTTATATAAGTTTATATTAAAATGATTAATAATTAATTCTAATGATTAATAGATTGATGTGATGGTACGAAACCAACCTTATTAACCAAGAGACTACACATGGGAATGCATTTGCATGGCTAAAATAATAAGTGAACTAAGTTTGTACGCATATTAAAACGATAAGTGTTGCTTAGGTAGTGTTAATGTGATTTGCGCTGAAATAAACCAGCATTAACGGCTTTGAATGTTGCATATGGCTATGGATAATTGCATACACATGAGGGTATTAGCAAGGGAATAACACTGATTTAATAATTTCTATGTATTATTTACGATTTTGTGTTTCTTTGCTTAAAGTTGATTATTCTGGCCTACCAAAAGATGGCCGCCGACTGAATCCTAACTAAAGTACATGACTTCAACATTTGAACAATGGAGAAAGGCACCTGCACTGACTTCGTTCGTGTCCCTTGTGTGACCTGTCAGACCATGCCGATGAAGACTACCCTTGGCGAGGTGCCAATGTCCCTGAACATGAAGCAATTGTTGCCAATGGGAAGAGTGAACTACCGAACTTAACATATTTCAACAAACTGATACATTTTGACCTGGGATTAATCTTTCCCATACGTCTTCTTTGTGATTTCATCCACATGAGAAAATTTGAAAATGTTTCCTAATGTATTGAGATGCATTCGAATTCAGCCAATCAGTGGCCTGGGAATAAAGAAAATGTTACTGTTATATGTAAATTTTAGTATAAATATTAGTAGTCTAGAGAGGGAGGACTACGCTACTTCTACACGCTAAACTCTATGCTGCTGCCCTTCGCTAGAGATCCTTATGCTGACGGAAGAGGACGGGGACTTTAGGACTCTGATGAACTTTCTGAGGACCAGTTCTGACTTAGAAAACGACAATTAGCCAGAATAGGTAAATATGACAAAAGATAATGTTGCATTATTAGGATTTAACCTGCATTTAATTAGATAAAGAAAATCATTATTTGAAGAACTGTGTCGGGTGATTATTTCTTTGAAATGTGTATTGATTAATTTAAGAGTTAAGTGCGTCATCAAATTATACAACAACTAAATGATCTAATTGACCTCCGGATGGAGGAACTGTTAGGGTAATTCAGTAGAAGGGTTTCCTCTATCCAAGTGAATAGCTGTAGTTTGGGATTTGATATCCCTCCGTAGGTACGGATAGTTTGAGAGAATGAATGTTGGTGTTATGGGCCCCACCAGCGTGTGATGTGTGTATGTGCGTGTGACTGAGAAATCATTCCGTCCGTGGAAGCAGGGGGAGATTTAGTAACCCGAACTGCACTGTCTTCGAAGAAATAACCTTTGTTATTCACAGACAGTGCAGTGCGGGTTACTAAATCTCCAATAATTATTAATATATAATACAGCATAAGATTATACAGTTATTTTATGTGAGTAACTCTATGGATGAGTGGCGTTGTGTAACAGGATGTATAGGTGTGTGAGTACATATGATGAGTGAGTACATGTATGTGTGACTGTAGAGGACTGTTGGTGAATGAGTGGATGTGTATGTGGATCTTAGAATTACTGAATAGGTTGTTGTAATTGGTATTGGTATGTCCATTGTTTTGAACATTGTAGTTTCTATTTTTGAATTTGTGTATCAAAGGTTATATTAGGGGAAGAGGAGGTCTGCCACTCTATCACAAGGGTGATGTCATCAGTGATGTCATTAGTGATGTCATTTGAGATGTCATCAGTGATGTCATGAGTGATGTCACTGACCATGTCATGAGTGATATGTGACGTCATCAGCAGTGCATTGCGGGTGCGTGAGTTATAGTTAGCTGAACTAACTATAACGGGGGAATTTCAATGGTTTTGTACGAGTGAAAAGTCCAGCTAACTATAACGCCCCTGAAACCTATGTTTTTTTCAGTGAATTTCTAAGGTTTTTTAAATACTAATTCCTAACTATAATGTGCCTGAAACCTATGGTTTTTTCAGTGAATTTCAAAGTTTTTTTAATTTCTAATTTCTAACTATGCCTACAGAGATAGGACATGTGAAGAAAGAAGAAAAAACGCACAGAAAGAAAAAAAAGAAATGCAGAAAGAAGCAACAGACGTCCTCAAAGACGAAGAAAAGTGCAGGAAGAAGGATAACATGCAGAAAGAACAAACAGAAGAGCAGAAAGAAGCCTTGTTGCAAAATCATCCTGTACCCTCAACTTTTTCAGACGGATACTGGTGGTAACTGAGTCTGACTAACCAGTCCTAGAGCCAGTGCTATGTTAAAAGACACTCAGAATACAGTGAAAACACCTACATACACTAGGGAACACTATGCGTTGGGGTCCCCCTGTGATCAGCATGACCTCCTCTGTAAGCCACTAGTATATAATAGGGCAGGGGATTAAAACTACCTCTTGAAACGCACCACAGGGCGTGTTTGCACACGTCACCTCAGGCCCCGTCCCCTCACTTCCCCACTGTGTAAACAAGCCCTGTGGCCGTTTTAAGTTGGGAGATTAAGTCCCCTTGAATCCTGAGGGTCCCTAGGTTCCAACTAGACCACTAGGTACCTCCAGTAAGCGCCACAGAGCTGCGTTGCAGAGAGATGTAAAAAGGGGCACGGCCTAGACCACCTCTCTGCAACGCAGCGGAGTGGTGCTTACTGGAAGCACCTGGTTGGCTAGTTGGCCCCCAGGGTCCCTCAGGATTGAAGGGGAATTATTTCCCCAACTTAAAATGCGCCACAGGGCTTGTTTGCACACGTTAACTCAAGCCCCGTCCCCTCCCTTCACCACTGTGTAAACACGCCCTGTGGCCGTTTTTAGTTGGGAGATTCAGTTCATTTGAATCCTGAGGGTCCCTAGGGTCCAACTAGCCCACTAGGTACCTCCAGTATGCGCCACAGAGCTTCGTTGCAGAGAGGTGTATAAAGTGGCACGGCCTGGATCACCTCTCTGCAACGCAGCTCAGTGGCACTTACTGGAAGCACCTGGTGGGCTAGTTAGCCCCCAGGGTCCCTCAGTATTGAAAGGGAATTATTTCCCCAACTTAAAACGCGCCACAGGGCGTGTTTGCACACGTCACCTCAGGCCCCGTCCCCTCCCTTCACCACTGTGTAAACGCGCCCTGTGGCGTTCTAAGTTGAGAGATTAAGTCCCCTTGAATCCTAAGGGTCCCTAGGGTCAAACTAGCCCACTAGGTACCTCCAGTAAGCGCCACAGAGCTGCGTTGCATAGAGGTGTAAAAAGGGGCGTGGCCTCAGAACACCTGTCTGCAATGCAGCTCCCTGGTGCACACTGGAGATACCTGTAGGGCTAATAGGCCCTCAGGGACCCTCAGTATTGAAGGGGAATTAATTCCCCAACTTACGACTGGCCAGGGGGCGCGTTTGCAGAGTGCTGCATGGAGGGGGCGTGGCCTCCAGCGCGATGCCGGTCTTTTATTTATTTTATTTTTTTAAGAAGGATGGCTGTGTGGCCCCCCTTCTTTTTCTAATTTACTGGCCCTGGGGACCCCATCCCCCAGGGCCTGCACAATAATGTTTTTGTTGAAAAAAATAAATTTGGCCCTCCCAAGGCCTTAATTGGCCCCGGGGACCCCAACCCCCGGGTCATGGCCTTTTTTTAATTTAAATTCTTTAGGAGGGGGCTGCGTTGCCCTCCTCCTCAGGCCACTTATGGCTCCGGGGACCCCATCCCCCGGGGCCGGCCTTTGTTTTTTATTATTTTAAAAATATATATATTTATAGAAACACCTAGGACATGCTGGACAAACCGTATGTACCTATCACCATGACGATTTGCATGATATTCATTAAAAGGCGACTATGCATAGAATGAATCCACATGGAATGTATTTACACCGCTAGTAAAGCTCTGACGTGTCTGACGCCCTACCGTGCCCAATCCCGGCGCCCCCGCCGGTGGGTACTCTCCAAGTAGACACCCTTGTCGTTTATTTATGCAAACATGGGTAGCTATTGACGGGCCCATTTAATATACACGCACACCAAGCCATTCAAAGGGGATTCGACAAAAATTCGACCAAACTCTGCAAGAAACCCCCCTCACGGTTAATAAAAAACACATCCACCGCCGGATGTGTAATACTTTTTATTTTACTCTCTGGAAAGGAGACAAACCTCACTTGAGAGTCACAGCGTGCTCCTGGCTGAGCCCAATGCTGTGTTACACCCACCAGTGCCTGCCGATTGCCTCACACCTCTGTGTTGTATTCCACCAGCTAGTGCGTATGCTATGACTCTCTCTAGCCCATGTGCACTGTAACACCACCCCGTGAATATGTCATGCCACACTTGCCTTCGCACGGGTTATATTGCCCCATCTAACGTGCCTTCCTCGATGTGTATGTTATAACGCACAGCACTATGCCATACATATTACAATCTGGGATCCATATCTTTGTCACAGTGCATATGCAACGTTACACTCCCCAGCACATATTTTATATTACAACTTTAGAGACTAGTTATGTTACACAACACTGCCCTGTGCATATTACACTCCAAGGCGCATATCGCATAGCACGCGCTAGTGCCTGTGCTATCTCGCGCTCTCCAATGAATCTGACATTGTGCACAATGTATTGCATATTATATTTCACGCCCCGGTTCATCTTATATCACACTTTTTGGGGCATAGTTTATACCATATACTACATCTAGTTTTCATTTTCAATCGTGCTCTCAGGACTATGTTCTATATAAAACTGCGTCCACCTACCCTTTTCACGGGCATTACATTTTGCGATGGGGGTGGAGGGTCAGGTGGTGTTTCTGCCAAGTGAACCCGGAGTCACAGTCACAAACGTCCTCTTCTTCCTGAATAAAAGTGAGATTATGCTGCATACTTGTTCATATTTTAAGTAGTTCGCACAGACACACATTTTAAAAACAATAAAGTTCCTAATACCCACCTTCTCTGAACAGTTAGCTTGCTGCCCCATCCACCTCTTTCCTATCCTCTGTTGTCTGAATCCATGGACTAGCCTCCTCCCTCCTGCCATGCATGGTCTGATGTGCTGCCACTGCCCTCCATTTAGCATGATGTCCAGTCGACTCCTCCTGCCCTCCATTGGCCAATTCTATGGCCCATCATTGACCTCCTGCTTAGCCTCTGTGCTTAGCTTGCTGCCCCTATTCTCCTTCCCCCTGCCCTCCGATGTCTTTGTGCATGCCCCTGCTCCATCCTTTTTGCCCACTATGTTCCATGGACCTGCCCCTCCTCTCTACTCTGAGTGTTCTGTTGAGCTGCCACTCCCCTCCCACCTGCCTAGCATTGTCAGATGACTGTAACCTTTCCCTGCCACCTCCACCCTGCCTGTCCACATGCCATGCCCCTATCCCCTTCCTCCTGTCCTCCATGGTCCATTTTACTGCCACACCCTTCTGCCCTCCCTGATCTGTTGTGCTGCAACGGCTCCTCCTGCCTGCCCTGCGCGGTCTGTTGTGAGGCCCCTTCCCCTGAACTCTCTTGTCTGTGCCCAGGTCCTGACCCTCCCTTCTATCCTCCATGGTCCTTTGTGCATGCCCCTGCACCCTCCTTCTTGCCCATCATAGCCATTGTGCTGCCACTAACCCTCCCGCTTGCCATGCATGGTCTTCTGTGCTGCCATGGCCCCTTCCACCTTCCCTGTGTGGTCAGCTAGCTGCCCCTGACCCCCTCCCACCTTCCCTCCATGGTCTGTGTGTATGCCACCATAGTCTCATTGTTGCTCTCCATGGTGTGTCTTGTTTCTAGTGCCCATCCTGCCTGACCTCCATGGTCATTTTGCTGCTCCTGCCCTGCCACCTTGCCCCCAGCCCTCTGTTTCCATGTGCAGACCCCCTATTCCCTCTCTCCTGGCTTGTCTGTTCCATTGTAATGCCCCTGATCCGTCCCTCCTGCCCTTTATGGTCTGTTATGCTGCAGCTTTCTCTCCTGTCTGTCCATTATGGTCAGCTAGCCACCATTGCCTCTTTCCCATCTGTTCTCTGTTGTCCATGTGCATGGTCCTGTCCCCTCCCTATTGCTTTCTATGGATTGTTGTGCTGCACTCCCGTCCCGCATGCGCTGTGTGGTGTATTGTGCTGCTGCAAACCCTGATGCCTGCCCTGTAGGGTCAGTTTGGTGCACCTCTCCATGTCCCTCCTGTCCTCTGTTATCCGAGTCCATGTCCCTACCCCAATTCCTCCTGCCTACCATGATTCAATGTACCATACTTGCAAACATTTTGAACTTGGTAAGAGGGAGATTTTGAAAAACAACTGGGGTATTGATTTTCCCCTTTGAGTTACATTGAAAAAGAGGAGATTGTAGACAGGAGACAGATCAAATAAAGCCCATTTGAGCTTAAAAACATTGGACGTTTCCTGGCTGAAACGGGTCTGTTGGCATGTATGGTTGTACTACCACTGCCTCTTCCTTCTGCCCACAATGGTCTATTATATTGCCACAGCCTCTCTTGCCAGTCCTGTATTGTTGGTTTGTTGCCCCTGCCCCCCTTTCCACTGCCCTCCATAGTCTGTTGTGCTGCCACTGCCCTTCCTGCCTGCCCAGTGTGGTCAAATTGTTGCCTCTGCACTCTCCTACCTGCCTTCAATTTTCAGAGTCCGTGTCCCTGGCCTCTGCCTCTCAACAGTATCCCAATGAACAACTAGATTGCTAACATTCTATATTTATTACAAAAGTGTGGAACGCTTGACGTCATCTTGATGTAATCAAAACTGTAATACCTAGAGTATTTCCTTTAGAAATTACATATATGAGAGGGTCTTATTTGCATCAAAATTAAATTATTTGTAATCTTTATGTTTTTTTATCCAGTTGACCACTTGATTAAATGTTGCACCTTGGCGAGAGGATGTGGTTTTACTTCCAGAGCTGCAGACTTTGCAACTGGGGAACCAGGTTGGAGTTTCTGCTTCAGCTCAACATTCTGTGATTGTGGTCAAATCACTTAATCTCCCCATGTCTACAACCAAAATGAATTTGATCTTGTGTGATGTAACCAATGCTCATGTAAAGCATTCCAATACATGTCAAGTCTGCACTATATAAAACTGCAAATACACAAAAAATAAGTGTTTTGCACACTTCTGTCATTGGGCTACATCTGGGTGATATTTGTGCTGTATTTAGGCTCGTTTGTGTCTGGTGGCCATCTTGGGAGATTTATTTGTTATGAAGTTTCCTAATTTCCTCATTTACTGCAGTCTCCTCAGTAGGAAATGCTTTCAGTTTTTTACTTTGATTCCATCAAGAAGGTATTCAGATATGTCACACATTTGCCATAAATTCTGAATGTTAGCACTCTAGTTGCTCATTAGATCACTGTAGTAAAGCTACTGCTCACCACGGAAGTCTGCTGCTGGTATTAAAAGTGCATGTTTCAGTCTGCATATCAGAATTTTTTAATGAAATAGAAGAGGATTTGAGAAGTCACTCAAAATGTGCCCTAATTTTTCTTTCTTCAGCACTAATCATAATTTCTATGGCAAAATGAACCCCCTCATTGTGTTCCTTTTTAAATTAAATGTTTTAAGCGTTACCAGTTTATTCCAATCAAGATGGCTTCAGGTGTGCCATACTTTTGTCATAAGTAAGACAGTAAGCGCTCTAGTTGTTCTTAAGAACACTCTGGGACATTTTGTCATTAGGCTATACTTGGGCTACATCTGGGTGATATTTGGGCTACATTTGGGCTCTTTTGTCTCTGGTGGCCATCTTGGGAGATTTATTTGTTATGAAGTTTCCTAATTTCCTCATTTACTGCAGTCTCCTCAGTGGGAATACTTTCAGTGTTTTTATTTTGGTTCCATCAAGAAGGCATTCAGATGTGTCACACATTTGCCATAAATTCTGAATGTTAGCACTCTAGTTGCTCATTAGATCACTGTAGTAAAACTACTGCTCACCAGGGAAGTCTGTTGCTGGTATTCAAAGTGCATGTTTCAGTCTGCATGTCAGAATTTGTTTATGAAATAGAAGAGGATTTGAGAAGTCAAAATGTGCCCTAATTTTTCTTTCTGCAGAACTAATCATAATTTCTATGGCAAAATGAACCCCCTCATTTTGTTCCTTTGTAAATTAAATGTTTTAAGTGTTACCACTTCATTCCAATCAAGATGGCTTCAGGTGTGCCATACTTTTGTCATAAGTAAGACTGTTAGCGCTCTAGTTGTTCGTTAGAACACTCTGGGACTTTCTGTCATTGGGCTATACTTGGGCTAGATCTGGGTGATATTTGGGCTACATTTGGGCTCTTTTGTCTCTGGTGGCCATCTTGGGAGATTTATTTGTTATGAAGTTTCCTAATTTCCTCATTTCCTGCAGTCTCCTCAGTGGGAATACTTTCAGTGTTTTTATTTTGGTTCCATCAAGAAGGCATTCAGATGTGTCACACATTTGCCATAAATTCTGAATGTTAGCACTCTAGTTGCTCATTAGATCACTGTAGTAAAACTACTGCTCACCAGGGAAGTCTGCTGCTGGTATTCAAAGTGCATGTTTCAGTCTGCATGTCAGAATCTGTTTATGAAATAGAATAGGATTTGAGAAGTCAAAATGTGCCCTAATTTTTCTTTCTGCAGAACTAATCATAATTTCTATGGCAAAATGAACCCCCTCATTTTGTTCCTTTGTAAATTAAATGTTTTAAGTGTTACCACTTCATTCCAATCAAGATGGCTTCAGGTGTGCCATACTTTTGTCATAAGTAAGACTGTTAGCGCTCTAGTTGTTCGTTAGAACACTCTGGGACATTCTGTCATTGGGCTATACTTGGGCTACATCTGGGTGATATTTGGGCTACATTTGGGCTCTTTTGTCTCTGGTGGCCATCTTGGGAGATTTATTTGTTATGAAGTTTTCTAATTTCCTCATTTCCTGCAGTCTCCTCAGTAGGAAGGAAATACTTTCAGTTTTTTACTTGGATCCATCAAGAAGGCATTCAGATGTGTCACACATTTGCCATAAATTCTGAATGTTAGCACTCTAGTTGCTCATTAGATCACTGTAGTAAAGCTACTGCTCACCAGGGAAGTCTGCTGCTGGTATTCAAAGTGCATGTTTCAGTCTGCATGTCAGAATTTGTTTATGACATAGAAGAGGATTTGAGAAGTCAAAATGTGCCCTAATTTTTCTTTCTGCAGCACTAATCATAATTTCTATGGCAAAATGAATCCCCCCATTGTGTTCCTTTGTAAATTAAATGTTTTAAGTGTTACCACTTTATTCCATTCAAGATGGCTTCAGGTGGGCCATACTTTTGTCATAAGTAAGACTGTTAGCGCTCTAGTTGTTCGTTAGAACACTCTGGGACATTCTGTCATTGGGCTATACTCGGGCTACATCTGGGTGATATTTGGGCTACATTTGGGCTCTTTTGTCTCTGGTGGCCATTTTGGGAGACTTATTTGTTAGGATGTTTCCTAATTTCCTCATTTACTACAGTCTCCTCAGTAGGAAATACTTTCAGTGTTTTACTTTGATTCCATCAAGAAGGCATTCAGATGTGTCACAAATTTGCCATAAATTCAGAATGTTAGCACTCTAGTTGCTTATTAGATCACTGTAGTAAAGCTACTGCTCACCAGGGAAGTCTGCTGCTGGTATTGAAAGGGCATGTTTCAGTCTGCATGTCAGAACTTTTTAATGAAATAGAAGAGGATTTGAGAAGTCACTCAAAATGTGCCCTATTTTTTCTTTCTGCAGCACTAATCATACTTTGTATGGCAAAATGAACCCCCTAATTTTGTTCCTTTTTAAATTAAATGTTTTAAGAATTACCACTTTATTCCAACCAAGATGGCTTCAGGTGTGCCATACGTTTGTCATAAGTAGGACTGTTAGCGCTCTAGTTGTTCTTTAGAACACTCTGGGAAGCTGCAGTAGAACACAAAGGAATCAACTGACAGTCTATGCCCTTGTTGGATGTACATGTTTTACTGAGAATGTCAGACTTCATTCTCACGTGACCGAGAAAGATAATGTGAATTTACAGAAAAGATGCTCTCAGTTAGCTTATAGATCACCTTCCAAACCTCTGTGGGAAAACCATGAGAAAATAGTTTTCTCTCAAACATGATTCATGATATCACAGCAGAAGGCTTTTTCACATTGTAAAATCACCTTAGAACACACCACAATTCCTAAAATGAGTATGGTGCCATCAACAAATGATTTATAATGTAACTAAAGTCTTAAAACCTTCTATTAACTGCAATGCTTTTTAATGAGGTGCTATCATGTATATTGGTCCCAAGATGGCTGCCAACACTTCTTGGATGAAGTGCTGACAGCCAATCAGATCTCACGATGAGATGTGTGGTTAGGCTCCGCCCAGATATATATGTGATTTTACTTTTGATTTTCTCAGGAACTACTGAACAGATTGACACCAGACCTGCAAAAGGCACTTCCCTGACCTGAGGACTACTTCTCTGCCAAATTTCAAGTAATTCTGTTCAGCCGTTCGGGCTGTACCTTGGACTAAAGGTCCCTATGGAAAATTGCATGGGGAAAACGCGTTTTGGGACCCCCCTTTTTTCTCAGCCCCCGCTTGACGAATCCCCCCGAGACTTTCAGGGTAGGAGCGGAGCAGAGCGCCCCACCTATTTTGAAAATTTCGGATTCTGTTGAGAGGCAGAGGCCAGGGGCACGGACTCTGAAAATTGAAGGCAGGTAGGAGGGTGCAAAGGCAACAATTTAACCACACTGAGCAGGCAGGAAGGGCCGTGGCAGCACAACAGACTATGGAGGGCAGTGGAAAGGGGGGCAGGGGCAACAAACCAACAATACAGGACTTGCAAGAGAGGCTGTGGCAATGTAATAGACCATTGTGGGCAGAAGGAAGAGGCAATGGTAGTACAACCATACATGCCAACAGACCCAATTCAGCCAGGAAACGTCCAATGTTTTTAAGCTCAAATGGGCTTTATTTGATCTGTCTCCTGTCTACAATCTCCTCTTTTTCAATGTAACTCAAAGGGGAAAATCAATACCCCAGTTTTTTTTCAAAATCTCCCTCTTACCAAGTTCAAAATGTTCGCAAGTATGGTACATTGGATCATGGAAGGAAATGGGTTAGGGACATGGACTTGGATAACAGAGGACAGGAGGGACATGGAGAGGTGCACCAAACTGACCCTGCAGGACAGGCATCAGGGTTTGCAGCAGCACAATACAGCACACAGGGCATGCGGGACGGGAGTGCAGCACAACAATCCATAGAAAGCAAGAGGGAGGGGACAGGACCATGCACATGGACAACAGAGAACAGAGGGGCAAGAGGCAATGGTAGCTAGCTGACCATAATGGACAGACAGGAGAGAAAGCTGCAGCATAACAGACCATAAAGGGCAGGAGATACGGATCAGGGGCATTACAATGGAACAGACAAGCCAGGAGGGAGGGAGTAGGGGTCTGCACATGTAAACAGAGGGCTGGGGGCAAGGGGGCAGGGCAGGAGCAGCAAGATAGCCATGGAGGTCAGGCAGGATGGGCACTAGAAGCAAGACACACCGTGAAGAGCAACAGTGAGACTGTGATGGCATACACACAGACCATGGAGGGAAGGTGGGAGGGGGACAGGGGCAGCTAACTGACCACACAGGGAAGGTGGGAGGGGCCATGGCAGCACAGAAGACCATGCATGGCAAGTGGGAGGGTTAGTGGCAGCACAATGGCTATGATGGGCAAGAAGGAGGGTGCAGGGGCATGCACAAAGGACGATGGAGGATAGAAGGGAGGGTCAGGACCTGTGCACAGAAAAGAAAGTTCAGGGGAAGGGGCCTCACAACAGACCGCATGGGGCAGGCAGGAGGAGCAGTTGCAGCACAACAGACCAGGGAGGGCAGAAGGGTGTGGCAATACAATGGACCATGTAGGACAGGAGGAAGAGGATAGGGGCATGGCATGTGGACAGGCAGGGTGGAGGTGGCAGGGACAGGTTACAGTCATCTGACAATGCTAGGCAGGTGGAAGGGGAGTGACAGCTCAACAGAACACTCAGAGTAGATAGGAGTGGCAGGTCCATGGAACATGGTGGGCAAAAAGGATGGAGCAGGGGCATGCACAAAGACATCAGAAGGCAGGGGGAAGGAGAATAGGAGCAGCAAGCTAAGCACAGAGTTTAAGCAGGAGGTCAATGATGGGGCATAGAATTGGGCAATGGAGGGCAGGAGGGGTGGACTGGTACATCATACTAAATGGAGGGCAGTGGCAGCACATCAGACCATGCATGGCAGGAGGGAGGAGGCTAGTCCATGGATTCACACAACAGAGGATAGGGAGGAGGGGGATGGGGCAGCAAGCTAACTGTTCAGAGAAGGCGGGTATTAGGAACTTTATTGTTTTTAAAACGTGTGTCTGTGCGAACTACTTAAAATATGAACAAGTATGCAGCATAATTTCACTTTTATTTAGGAAGAAGAGGACGTTTGTGACTGTGACTCCGGGCTCACTTGGCAGAAACACCCCCTGACCCTCCACCCCCTATTGCAAAATGTAATGCCCATGAAAAGGATAGGTGAACACAGTGTTATATAGAACATAGTCCTGAGAGCACGATTGAAAATGAAAACTAGATATAGTGTATGGTATAAACTATGCACCAAAAAGTGTGATATAAGAAGAACCGGGCGTGAAATAAAATATGCAATACATTGTACGCAATGACAGCTTCATTAGAGAGCACGAGATAGCACAGGCACTAGCGCGTGCTATGCAATATGTATTTATGTATGTATTATATTCTTATTGAGCGCGAACTGCCACCCCAAGGGTATCCTGGCGCTTGACCTTCAATTGTTCATCAGATCTAATACACTACATTGCTCTAGGAAAGAGAAAGGTCTTCAACTCTTTTTTAAAGGAATTTAGATCTTGCTTGCTCCTTAGCGACAGCGGAAGGGTATTCCACCACTTTGCTGCTGCAAAGCCAAAAGCGCGGCCGCCCATCCTCACTCTGACAAATTTAGGAACATTTATCAGGAACGCCGAGGAGGATCTTAGGGGTCTAGCAGACTGATACCAAGAAAAAAGGTTTTGAAGTGGCAGAGGTCCCATTCCATGCAATGCCCTGAAAACAATGCATGCGGCTTTAAAAAGAATACGCTGCTGGACAGGCAGCCAATGAAGGTCGGATAATGCTGCTGAGGATGACGCGGAGCGTGGTCGGGCTAGGGCCAGTTTGGCTGCCATGATTTGAACCCTCTGCAGCCTAGCTACCAAAAACTTGGGAGCCCCCAGAAGCAGTGCGTTACAGTAGTCTAGTCTACTGAGTATCATACTACGCACCACCTCTGCTCGAGCTCCCCGAGGGAGCAATGGCAGGATTTTGCGTAGGGCTCTAAGTAAACCCATACAAGTTGCTGTGGTCTTGTTTACAGAGGTGTCAAGCTGCAGACTAGATTCAAACATTACCCCCAAATTGCGAGCCGACTCAGCAGCTGTCACAGTGCCCAAAATAGAAGCCGGCCAGAAATCCCCTGGCAACGGGCGAGAGGGGCGGTCCAAGGAGCAATGAAGCACCTCGGTTTTTGCCCCATTAAATTGGAGCGAGTTAAACCGAAGCCATTCTGCAGTTTCCGACATACACTGATGAAAAGTGTCTCTCGAGACCGCCTCCTTACCCTCAAAAGAAAAAATCAGTTGCGTGTCATCGGCGTAGTTGATAACTGAGATGCCGAATGATTTTATCAAACTGATTAGGGGTCGAAGGTAAAGATTAAAAAGGATCGGGCTGATCGCGGATCCCTGTGGTACACCCTGCTTCACCTGACGTATGGCTAAACGAAAAGGTGGTAATGCAACCGCTTGTTGCCTATTATCAAGATAGGATTTTAGCCAGCCCAACGCCAAACCAGTAACACCCGCTCTCTGAAGGCGGTCAAAAAGGACAGCATGATCCACCGTGTCGAACGCGGCCGACGTGTCCAGCAACACTAAAATGCGGCCTTACCTATGTCGACATGCGTTCTCAGATCATCCAACACGGTGATCAAGGCGGTCTCTGTCCCATGCGCTGGTCTAAATCCAAATTGGACTGCGTCCAGACATGAATTGGATTCCAGGAAATTAGATAGAGTTCTTGTGACCAGCCTCTCCAAGATGTTTATAGGAAATGGTAGCAACGAGATGGGCCTATAGCTAGCTGGACATAATGGGTCCAAAGAAGGCTTTTTTAACAAAGGTGTCACTATAGCCAACTTCCAACTGTCGAAGCTGTAGCCAATGACTGGCAGCAGATGGTATGTAGCGGGTGTAGCAGTTCTGTCTGGAGAGCCTTCCATATCTTGTGTGGCAAAGGGTCAAGTGGGAACCTGAGGACACACCATTAGCTAGTGTATGAAATTCCTCCAAGGAAGGGGTAGGAAAGCAAGATAGTTGCTGTTGCTCCCCTTTAACCTCCTTATCACTTGGGGAATGGAGAGATTCCAATGGAGAAAGCTTTCCCGAATCCACGTGGCCCGAGGTCGAGAGGCCACTCAAAATTAACTTAATTTTTCCTCAAACGCAGAGGCCAAGGAGTCACACAGTTCCTGAGATGCTACAGTAACTGGTGCTGCGCAGGCAGGATTGGCCAGGTTATTTACCAGTTTAAAAAGGGTCTGTGATTTATTAGTGGCTTTGGTCAAAGAATCTTCCAAGAACTTCGCCTTGGCCATCCTTAAGTGGACTTTGTATTCCCGCAAAGCCTGCCTATACGCCACACGATCCGGTTCCCCGTAACCTCACCTCCAAGTACGCTCCGCCTGGTTGCAGCGGAGTTTCTGTTGACTAAGATCGCTAGTAAACCAGGCGTTGACTCTCAGAGGTTTGTTCTTTACCCTCTTTAGAGGGATCAATTTGTCTAGTGATGTCATAATTTGTTGACTAAGAGCAGCATAGCTTTTATCCACGGTTTCCTCCACCGCAAATGTTGTGGGCAGTAGTGAGGGTAAACTTGACCCCCTTAGCAAACGAGACCACTGCCTACTAAATTTATGCCTAACCAGGCCATCTCCACTACGCTGTTCTCCTGACACAAAGATAGACATAAGGACCAAAGCATGATCTGTCCAGCATTGATCCATGACCTCATTAATAACAACTAACTTCTTGTCTGCAAAGACCAGGTCCAGGGTATGCCCCGTCACATGAGTAGAACACTGCACAAGCTGCTCTAGCTGTATATTGCTACATGCTTGGCAGATCTCTCTGAAGGCTAGTTCTTGTGAGCCTGAGGGTCGCAGATTGAAGTCGCCCAACACTAAGAACTTAGAATGTGAGTTAGATAGGTCATAAACAAGGTCAATAAATTGCTGGAAAGAAGAAGTAATTCCGGAGGGCGGTCTATAACAAAGAAGACCTGCTAATACTATGCCACCCTGGGCCATCAGGGAGAAGCCCAAGAGTTCAAATCCTGTCACTTGTTTAACTGCGAGCTGTGAGAGGGAGAGTGTGTCCCTACAAATAAATCCCACTCCACCACCCCTCCCCGTAGTTCGAGGAATATGTCTTATAAAATAGCCCGGAGGGCAAGCCCAACCCAGCTCCGCTACACTATCTATTCTAGTCCAGGTCTCTGTTAGAAACAAAATGTCCAGTTTAGCAGACTCAACTAATAAAGCAATTTCGACATGGTACTTTACAAGGGAACGGACATTAAGAAGACCGCAAGATATAGTGGGCTGGATAGATGACCGCGTGGTAAATCGTTTAATTGGGACCTTATGATGGTTCAGGGCACACAATTCTTCTCGGGAGTATACTAAGTGTGGAGTAGTCGGCCCTGTAATACCGGGAGCACCCGGGACGCGAACGGGCGCAAACGGGCTTACCTCTGGCGCACCACCGGAGCGCCCACGGCGCGCCCGCTGCGCGTGAACGCTGCGCGCCCGTTCCTCCATTCTTATTAATAGTATTACGCCACGCGGGTTCCGCCTAGTATGGCGTCTGACCCACCCAATATGGCGCCTAGAATGGCCAAAGCCTTCCCTCGCCCACCCCAAGATGGCGGTCAAGCGCCGCAAACCAGGAGCCCCCGCTAACTAAGTCCCGCAGAATGCGGGTGAACACAACAATTAACGTGCAGGTAAGCCTGACTGTTTCCCCAGTTTACAGGCGGCAAGGCAGCGTGGCAGCGAACTTAAAAGCAGATTCCTATAAAAGTTATTTTAAAAAGGTACAATGCGCGTGATGACAGGTCTACCTTACCGTGTCAGAAGAGCAGTTTATATAGCTCTCCAATGTGTGGGTTCCGCCAAGTATGGCGTCTGACCCACCCAATATGGCGCCTAGAATGGCCAATGCCTTCCCTCGCCCACCCCAAGATGGCGGTCAAGCGCCGCAAACCAGGAGCCCCCGCTAACTAAGTCCCGCCGAATGCGGGTGAACACAACAATTAACGTGCAGGTAAGCCTGACTGTTTCCCCAGTTTACAGGCGGCAAGGCAGCGTGGCAGCGAACTTAAAAGCAGATTCCTATAAAGCTTATTTTAAAAAAGTACAATGCGCGTGATGACAGGCCTTGGAGTGTAATATGCACAGGGCAGTGTTGTGTAACCCAACTAGTCTCTAAAGTTGTAATATAAAATATGTGCTGGGGAGTGTCACGTTGCATATGCACTGTGACAAAGATAGGGATCCCAGATTGTGATATGTATGGCATAGCACTGTGCGTTATAACATAGGCATTGAGGAAGGCACGTTAGATGGGGCAATATAACCCGTGCGAAGACAAGTGCGGCATGACATATTCACGGGGTGGTGTTACAGTGCACATGGGCTAGAGAGTGTCATAGCATATGCACTAGCTGGTGGAATACAACACAGAGGTGTGTGGCACTCGGCAGGCAATGGTGGGTGTAACACAGCATTGGGCTCTGCCAGGAGCGCGCTGTGACTTTCAAGTAATGTTCGTCCCCTTTCCAGAGAGTAAAATAAAAAGTATTACACATCCGGCAGTGGATGTGTGTTTTATTAACCGTGAGGGGGGTTTCTTGCATAGTTTTGGTCGAATTTTTGTCGAATCCCCTTTGAATGGCTTGGTGTGCATGTGTATTAAATGTGCCCGTCAATAGCTACCCATGTTTGTATAAATAAATGACAAGGGTGTCTACCGGGATTAGGCACGGTAGGGCATCAGACATGTCAGAGCTTCACTAGTGGTGTAAATATATTCCACGTGGATTCATTGTATGCATAGTCGCCTTTTAATGAATATCACGCAAATCGTCATGGTGATAGGTACGTACGGTTTGTCCAGCATGTCCTAGGTGTGTCTATAAATATATATTTTTTAAAAATAATAAAAAACAGTGGCCGGCCCTGGGGATTGGGGGTCGAAAAAATATAATTAGGAGACAGGCCCTGGGGGATGGGGTCATCAGGGCCAATATATTAGAATAAGAAGGGGAACCACACAGCCCCCCTTCTTAAAAAATTAAAATAAATAAAAGACTGGCATCGTGCCGGAGGCCACGCCCCCTCCTTGCAGCACTCTGCAAACACGCCCCCTGGCGAGTTGTAAGTTGGGGAATTAATTCCTCTTCAATACTGAGGGTCCCTGAGGGCCAACTAGCCCAACAGGCATCTCCAGTATGCGCCAGGGAGCTGCGCTGCAGGCAGGTGTTCTGAGGCCAAGCCCCTTTTTACACCTCTCTGCAACGCAGCTCTGTGGCGCTTACTGGAGGTACCAAGTGGTCTAGTTTGAACCTAGGGACCCTTAGGATTCAAGGGGACTTAATCTCTCAACTTAGAACAGCCACAGGGCGCGTTTACACAGTGGTGAAGGGAGGGGACGGGGCCTGAGTTGACGTGTGCAAACACGCACTATGGCATGTTTTAAATTGGGGATATAATTTCCCTTCAATACTGAGGGCCCCTGGGGGCTAACTAGCCCACCAAGTGCTTCCAGTAAGCGCCACTGAGCTGCATGCAGAGAGGTGGTCCAGGCCGTGCCACTTTTTACACCTCTCTGCAATGCAGCTCTGTGGCACTTACTGGAGGTACCTAGTGGGCTAGTTGGACCCTAGGGACCCTCAGGATTCAAATTAACTTAATCTCCCAACTAAAAACGGACACAGGGCGTGTTTACACAGTGGTGAAGGGAGGGGACGGGGCCTGAGTTAATGTGTCCAAAAACGCCCTGTGGCCTGTTTTAAGAGGTAGTTTTAATCCCCCTGCCCTATTATATACGAGGAGCTTACAGAGGAGGTCATGCTAATCACAGGGGGGCCCCAACGCATAATGTTCCCTAGTGTATGTAGGTGTTTTCACTGTATTCTAAGTGTCTTTTAACATAGCACTGGCTCTAGGACTGGTTAGTCAGACTCAGTTACCACCAGTATCCGTCAGAAAAAGTTGAGGGTACAGGATGGTTTTGCAACAAGGATTCTTTCTGCTCTTCTTTTTGTTCATTCTCCATGTTATCCTTCTTCCTGCACTTTTCTTCGTCTTTGAGGACTTCTGTTGCTTCTTTCTGCACTTCTGTTTTTTTCTTTCTGTGCATTTTTTCTTCTTTCTTCACATGTCCTATCTCTGTAGGCATAGTTAGAAATTAGCATTTAAAAAACCTTTGAAATTCACAGAAAAAACCATAGGTTTCAGGCACATTATAGTTAGGAATTAGTATTTAAAAAACCTCAGAAATTCACTGAAAAAAACATAGGTTTCAGGGGTGTTATAGTTAGCTGGACTTTTCACTTGTACAAAACCATTGAATTTCCCCCGTTATAGTTAGTTCAGCTAACTATAACTCGCTCGCCCGCAATGCACTGCTGATGACGTCACATATTACATCACTCATGACATGGTCAGTGACATCACTCATGACATCACTGATGACATCTCAAATGACATCAGTGATTACATCACTGATGACATCATCCTTGTGATAGGGTGGCAGACCTCCTCTCACCCTAATATAACCTTTGATACACACATTCAAAAATAGAGACTAACATTTTCAAAACAATGGACATACCAATACCAGTTACAACAACCTCTTCAGTAATTCTAAGGTCCACATACACATCCACTCATTCACCAACAGTCCTATACAGTCACTCATACATGTACTCACTCATCATATGTACTCATACACCTATACATCCAGTTACACAATGCCACTCATCCATAGAGTTACTCACACACATAGTCACTCATGCTAATAAAGAATCAAACATACATTTACTTGCATATACAGTTACACACACACCACCACACTTACTTCTAGGGAAACTTACACATACTTAGTCTTTTAAACAATCACTTATAGAAACACATACTTATTCATACAGGAACTCATTCAATCTCTCACTCTCACATATACTCACTTATATACACCAATAGTCACATATACTAGTTTAAAACATATGTAGTTACTCATAAAGACACTATTGAGACAGTCATTCACTCACTAACACACCCATACACACACTCATCCACCCATACAGTCCTGCACTCATGCTGTCTTCAACACATACAAACAGTGAGTCACTCATTCATGCACCTATGCACTACGTAATACCCCCCACCGAACCATGCAGACACTCAGACTGATACTCAAAAAACCAACTAATAACCTATATAGACACCCATGTAGCTACTCACCAACCCATGCAGCCACTTATACACAAAGTGAGAGACTGATACAGATATTTACATATTTAACAATACTCACTAAGCCATGTATTCACTATGATACACTTAATCAGTCAGTTACACAATCAATTTTTCAAAAACAAATCATCCATTTAGACACTTATATACCCATTTATTCTTCCATCGACCTTGAGATATACATATATAAAACATATTTAATTTTCAGAAAAACACACATTCACTGGATGATGTCATCAGTGATGTCATTTGAGAGGTCATCAGTGATGTCATGAGTGATGTCACTGACCATGTCATGAGTGATGTAATATGTGACGTCATCAGCAGTGCATTGCGGGCGCGCGAGTTATAGTTAGCTGAACTAACTATAACGGGGGAATTTCAATGGTTTTGTACAAGTGAAAAGTCCAGCTAACTATAACACCCCTGAAACCTATGGTTTTTTCAGTGAATATATATATATATATATATATATATATATATATATATATATATATATATATATATATATATATATATATATATATATATATATATATATATATATATATATATATCCACCAAGTAAGAAGCTCCTTCCGGATCTGCTGGGACCCAAGAGAGGTGGCGCACACGCCGGCGGAGCACGCCGGTGAAGATAATATCCACACGAAAAGCAAGTTAAGTGGTGCGCTCTCAGTAAGAAACAGGTAAACAGCGAGGTAAGTAATCCAAGTGTTTAATTCACACTACGCGTTTCGGCGACAAGCCTTGATCACGTGTGAAAGTGTGCGCTCCAAACAGTCCTTGATAAAGCATTGCAAGTTCGAGGTCATCACAATCAAGAAGGGACTACATACAGCAACTGGTAGCAGCCATCTTTGAATGGTCAAAAAAGTAAAAAGCATCAATTCAAACGTAAACATTGCATGCTGAAAGTGAAGCAGATAAACAAGGATACAAATTGTAATAGATGAAGCAATGTGAACCGCCTACCCAAATGAGGGAGACATCCCTTAGGATACACTACTAGACCAGAGAGTGGTACCCCTGAGATTACAACTGAGAAATAAAGGGCTAACATCCAAAGTGAAAATAGCAGGGTAGTCGCCAAAGCAATTTGTAAGTGAAAATACCACACAGTAAATATCACGAAAAATACGTGAGCTTAAAAATAGGTCATGGTACTTACAGTCTACGGGCAAGTGCCCAGGCAACCTACTAGTATGCTAATGTCTCAGGCTCGACTAAAGTAGTGAGAACGGTCAACATAATACTAGAGTAGTACTACTCACAAACATTAAATGTACAGGTAATGACCATAGGTCAAAAGGACTTATCTTAAACCAAAAAACGTGCTCGTATGCTTTAACAAGGGACCGTCAGTGGAGAAGATGAAGTGATGAGCTAGTGAAGAGTGATACCATGGAGGAAAAGGGTAGGATGCCCGTGCTGGTGAGTCTAAGTGAAGGGCTCCTTCCTTCTCTCCTGTAAAAAATACAAGAAAGATAAACATGTCAGTACAACGAATAACATAGCTCATGAAAATTAACAAAATAGTGAAATACAACACATCCTCATGGAACAAGAGACGGAATAGTTAAAATACAGAGAAGCAAAATGCTAAAAATACTTAGGGCAGGTAAGCATAAAGACACAGTATGCTAGGAAAAGATAGCAGCAACTAAGAAAAATAATAACACTAGCCTGCTGCAATCCCATTGTTTTATTTAAGGTGGATTGACATTTCTTCGTCCATGTTCACCCACCTGGGCTTTTTGTTTGAAAATCTATAATGTACCTAGATTATCGCTGTCTGAGGTTAAGAGTTCTGTCCCCACCTCTGGGATTCCTAGGTATGTGTTCCAGAATGAAATAGCTCATGTCGTTAATATTGGAACCATGTTTTTCGTAAAAATGACGTGCAACAGGGTATTTAGGGTCATTGTTAGCAATAGCTCTCAGATGCTCCATCACCCTCTTTTTGGCAGGACATGTAGTGCTCCCAATATACCAGAGTCTGCACGTACACTCAATGGCATAGATCACAAAACAGGTGCTACACGTAAGAAATTGTGTAATTCTCTTGGACACCCCTCCATATGCCAGACTGTCTTTAAATGTGCTGTTTCTGCAAGCTTTACAGTGGCCACATGGGAAAAATCCCATGAGGCCATGTCCAGTGTTAGTAGTACGATCAGTGATGTCATTTCTTACTACTATGTCCCTTATATTCCTATCTCTCCTATAGGCTATACTGGGCCTGTCTGGAACCAAGTTGCCAACCACCCCATCAGATTTCAAAATATCCCAATGTTTGGCAAAGATGCGTTGGATTCTATGCGCATCAGAGTTATATGTGAGAATCACACGGACCTCATTGGTGTTATCTTCAGTCGTTCTCTCTACTTTGTCTTTGAGGGTATCAGCCCTACTGATCCCTTCTGCGCGTTCTTTCGCTTTTTTGAGAACCCAGTTAGGATAGCCTCTGGTTTGGAAACGACTGACAATGTTGTCCCTCTCAGCTAAGTAGGCATCGGAATTGTTACAGTTTCTCTTTGCCCTCAGCAGCTCCCCGTATGGTATGCTCCATTTGAGAGTATCAGGGTGGCTGCTGAGGTTTCCAGGGTCCTGCTAGCTGTTATTTCTTGCTCCCAGTAGCCCATGAATAGATTGGCGAAACTGGGAGCAAAGCAGGAACCCATGGCAGTACCGTTCACCTGCCTGTAGAGGGCGCCATTGAAGGAAAAAATATTATTTTTGAGGCAGAAATCAATCATTTCCATTATCATTTGGCTGTGTTCCCTATACCTGATCGGTCTTTGCCGATCAGGCATAGGGAACACAGGACCCTGGAAACCGATCTCCGCAAAGTTGTCATGTGGCGTCGCTACATTGATGACTTGTTCATCGTCTGGAATGGTTCCAGAGGTGAAGCTGAGGAATTTATCATGAAACTGAATACCAATAGCTACAATATTGTTCTGTCTGGGAGTATCAATGCCACCAAAACTGACTTTCTGGATGTAGGACTGGAAGTAATACAGAACAAGATATGCACCACTCTTTTTCGGAAAGCGACAGCGGGCAACAGTATCCTGCATGCCCTCAGCAGCCACCCTAAAACTCTCAAATGGAGCATACCATACGGGGAGCTGCTGAGGGCAAAGAGAAACTGTAACAATTCCGATGCCTACTTAGCTGAGAGGGACAACATTGTCAGTCGTTTCCAAACCAGAGGCTATCCTAACTGGGTTCTCCAAAAAGCGAAAGAACGCGCGGAAGGGATCAGTAGGGCTGATACCCTCAAAGACAAAGTAGAGAGAACGACTGAAGATAACACCAATGAGGTCCGTGTGATTCTCACATATAACTCTGATGCGCATAGAATCCAACGCATCTTTGCCAAACATTGGGATATTTTGAAATCTGATGGGGTGGTTGGCAACTTGGTTCCAGACAGGCCCAGTATAGCCTATAGGAGAGATAGGAATATAAGGGACATAGTAGTAAGAAATGACATCACTGATCGCACTACTAACACTGGACATGGCCTCATGGGATTTTTCCCATGTGGCCACTGTAAAGCTTGCAGAAACAGCACATTTAAAGACAGTCTGGCATATGGAGGGGTGTCCAAGAGAATTACACAATTTCTTACGTGTAGCACCTGTTTTGTGATCTATGCCATTGAGTGTACGTGCAGACTCTGGTATATTGGGAGCACTACATGTCCTGCCAAAAAGAGGGTGATGGAGCATCTGAGAGCTATTACTAACAATGACCCTAAATACCCTGTTGCACGTCATTTTTACGAAAAACATGGTTCCAATATTAACGACATGAGCTATTTCATTCTGAAACACATACCTAGGAATCCCAGAGCTGGGGACAGAACTCTTAACCTCAGACAGCGAGAATCTAGGTACATTATAGATTTTCAAACAAAAAGCCCAGGTGGGTTGAACATGGACGAAGAAATGTCAATCCACCTTAAATAAAACAATGGGATTGCAGCAGGCTAGTATTATTATTTTTCTTAGTTGCTGCTATCTTTTCCTAGCATACTGTGTCTTTATGCTTACCTGCCCTAAGTATTTTTAGCATTTTGCTTCTCTGTATTTTAACTATTCCGTCTCTTGTTCCATGAGGATGTGTTGTATTTCACTATTTTGTTAATTTTCATGAGCTATGTTATTCGTTGTACTGACATGTTTATCTTTCTTGTATTTTTTACAGGAGAGAAGGAAGGAGCCCTTCACTTAGACTCACCAGCACGGGCATCCTACCCTTTTCCTCCATGGTATCACTCTTCACTAGCTCATCACTTCATCTTCTCCACTGACGGTCCCTTGTTAAAGCATACGAGCACGTTTTTTGGTTTAAGATAAGTCCTTTTGACCTATGGTCATTACCTGTACATTTAATGTTTGTGAGTAGTACTACTCTAGTATTATGTTGACCGTTCTCACTACTTTAGTCGAGCCTGAGACATTAGCATACTAGTAGGTTGCCTGGGCACTTGCCCGTAGACTGTAAGTTCCATGACCTATTTTTAAGCTCACGTATTTTTCGTGATATTTACTGTGTGGTATTTTCACTTACAAATTGCTTTGGCGACTACCCTGCTATTTTCACTTTGGATGTTAGCCCTTTATGTCTCAGTTGTAATCTCAGGGGTACCACTCTCTGGTCTAGTAGTGTATCCTAAGGGATGTCTCCCTCATTTGGGTTGGCGGTTCACATTGCTTCATCTATTACAATTTGTATCCTTGTTTATCTGCTTCACTTTCAGCATGCAATGTTTACGTTTGAATTGATGCTTTTTACTTTTTTGACCATTCAAAGATGGCTGCTACCAGTTGCTGTATGTAGTCCCTTCTTGATTGTGATGACCTCGAACTTGCAATGCTTTATCAAGGACTGTTTGGAGCGCACACTTTCACACGTGATCAAGGCTTGTCGCCGAAACGCGTAGTGTGAATTAAACACTTGGATTACTTACCTCGCTGTTTACCTGTTTCTTACTGAGAGCGCACCACTTAACTTGCTTTTCGTGTGGATATGTACATATATATATATATATATATATATATATATATATATATATATATATATATATATATATATATATATATATATATATATATATATATATATATATATATATATATATATATATATGTATATATATTACTTACTGGCGGTCGCCAGTAGGTAGTTATAGTTAGGACCTATTATCCATAGGAAAAATGTAACTTTCTATTCCAAATAACTTTGGCGCCGGTTGACGAATCTTTGCGAAATTTTCAAAACTAATGGCTAGTACCGGTCAGCTCCTATCCTAAACGTTTGGGGGTGATTCGTCAAGTGGGGACCGAGAAAAAAGGGTGGTCCCAAAACGCGTTTTCCCCATGTTATTTCCTATAGGAAATTTTAGGCACGGCTACAGCTCCAACTGCTGAACGGAATTACACCAAGTTTTTGCAAAAAGGTAGTCCTTGGTTCAGAAAGCGCCTTTTTTTTAAATGGTGTAAATCCGTTTAGTAGTTCCTGAGAAATTAAAAAAATAGTGGTCAAAAAATCATTTTCCCATAAGAAACTTTAGACACTGTTATAGCAAAATCTGCTGAACGGAATTACACCAAATTTGGCAAAAAGGTACTGCTTGGCTCAGAAAGCGACCATTTTAAAAATCTGTTCAGTAGTTTTTGAGAAATAAAGAAATAAAGATAGTGATATCTAGAGGCTCAGTGGATCCGCGCACCCTGCGCACACCCTGCGCACACCCTCTCGATCACGAGCTTTATTCTAATTGGCTGTCAACACTCCAAACCAGGAAGTGTTGGCAGCCATCTTGTGCCTTGGTAGAACTGAGGCACAAGAAAACAGAAAAAGAAATGCGAAAAACACAAAAAGGGGGCAGAGTAGAAACACCCTGACCCCCTAGGCCTGTTCAGGGGTCCCACAAGGAACCCCAGGGCCAAAAAAAGCATTTTAAAAAAAAGAAAATCAGCGAGATTCACGCACCGAGCGCGAATTTTGGCTGAAAATGTTTAAAAAACGAAGCTCAGGCTCCCGCACTTCGTTTAATTAAAGCCCCCGGGTGGGCCAGGTCCCAGGGGCATTTCAAAAAATGTGTGGGGGGCCCCAATCCCCCCCACGCTACCCCGGGGACTGCCACCCCCAGGGCTTCTATAAATATTTGCGGGGAGGGACACAGCCCTCCCCGCAGTCCCGGGGACCGCCACCCCCAGGGCTTTCTATAAATATTTGCGGGGAGGGCCACAGCCCTCCCCGCAGCCCCGGGGACTGCCATCCCTCAGGGCTTTTATTTTAAATAGGTGGGGGGCCTCCAAGGCCCCCCAAGCCCTGGGGACCGCCTCCCCGGGGCTTTATTTAAAATAAAAAAATCTATCTGTGTGGTGGGCTCGAGCCACCCACACGCCCTGGGGACCGCCACCTCCACGGGGCTCTAATTATTAAAATTGGGGGTCCCTGATGGACCCCCAAGCCCCGGGGACCACCACCCCCCAGGGCTTTGCAAATGATGGGAGGGGGGCTGCATGGCCCCCCTCCTGGAGCCCTTGATGGCCCTGGGGACCACCACACCCTAGGGCCGGCTCCTGCAGTGTCCCGGGGTGCCCGCCCCCGGGACACTGCTGTTTGCAATGACAGGGCGGGAGCTTTGTGGCTCCCGCCCTGTCATTGCAAACTCTGGTTTGGGTTTTGAAAGCGAGAGCAGGAAACCTGCTCTCGCTTTCAAAATCCAAACCACATTGCTTTTCCACACGGGGAGCTGCATCTTAGCAGCTCCCCGTGTGGAAAAGCAATGCTGGCTCCCGCAGGAGGCGGGTAGCCGACGGGACCGTGGGGGAATTGGGGACCCCCCACGGTCCCCAACGAGAGGCCAGGCACCGGGGGATGGGGTCCCCGGGGTCATCAGTGGCCCAGGAGGGGGGCCACGTGGCCCCCCTTTCATTAATATAAAAAAAAGATGGAAAGGCCGGCCTCGGGGGATGGGGGCCACGCAGCCCCCCTCCAATAATAATAATAAAAAAAAACAAGGCCATGCCCTGGGGGATGGGGTCCCCGGAGCCGAATATGGCCTCGGAGGGGAACCACGCGGCCCCCTTCCAGTTTAAAAAATAAAAAGAGGGGTCATGCCCTAGGGGATGGAGTCCCCAGGACCAATAAAATAGGAAAAGAAGGGGAGGGCACACAGCCCCCCTTCTTAAAAAAAAAACAAAAAAAGACCGGCATGTGCTGGAGGCCCCTCCCCCTCCCTCCAGTATGCGCCAGGGAGCTGCGTTGCAGAGAGGTGTTCAGAGGCCCCCCTCCCCCTGACCCCAGGGACCCTCAGGATTCTAAGTGACTTAATCCCCCAACTTAAAACACGTCACGGGGCCCGTTTGCACAGTGGTGAAGGGAGGGGTGGGGCCTGAGGTGACATGTGTGCAAACACGCCCAGTGGTGCGTTTAAGTTGGGGAAGTAATTCCTCTTCAATCCTGAGTGTCCCTGGGGGCCAACTAGCCCACTAGTCACCTCAAGTAAGCGCCACAGAGCTGCGTTGCAGAGTGGTGTAAAAAGGGGCGTGGCCTCTGAACACATCTCTGCAACGCAGCTCCCTGGCGCATACTGGAGGTACCTGGTGGGCTAGTTGGCCCCCAGGGACCCTCAGGATTGAAGAGGAATTAATTCCTCAACTTAAAACATGCCACATGGTGTGTTTGCCCACATGCCACCTCAGGCCCCACACACAAGTTATGGTTAGCTGAACTAACTATAACGGGGGAATTTCAATGGTTTTGTACGAGTGAAATGTTCAGCTAACTATAACTTTCTCTAAAACCTATGGTTTTTTCAGTGAATTTCAAAGGTTTTTTAAATGCTAATTCCTAACTATAACGTGCCTGAAACCTATGGTTTTTCCAGTGAGTTTCAAAGGTTTTTTAAATGCTAATTTCTAACTATGACGTGCCTGAAACCAATGTTTTTTTCAGTGAATACCTATATATATATGTGTGTGTGTGTGTGTGTGTGTGTGTGTGTATGTATATGCATTTCTCTTGCATGCAGGGGTTGCACAAACTCAAATACCTGCCTTCAAATCACCATTTCTCTGAAGTACTTCTGAAGCAATAACATGCTGTGCACCTTTGTTTCTCTCCATTGCATTTGCATCTAGGTGGTAGGATTAAAGATCGCTCCTGTGGGCTCGGCAATGGGATCCTGAGGACACCACTCCTCCTTCCCGGGAGGAACAGGAAGCCTGTAGGGGAAGGAGGAGTTGGGGAGGGATCACCGCCGGAAGAAGAGGCACCGAGATAGCAGTAATGCCATGTGCGGCAGTGTTGTGTAACCCAACTAGTCTCTAAAGTTGTAATATAAAATATGTGCTGGGGAGTGTCACGTTGCATATGCACTATGACAAAGATAGGGATCCCAGATTGTGATATGTATGGCATAGCACTGTGCGTTATAACATAGGCATTGAGGAAGGCACGTTAGATGGAGCAATATAACCCGTGCGAAGACAAGTGCGGCATGACATATTCACGGGGTGGTGTTACAGTGCACATGGGCTAGAGAGTGTCATAGCATATGCACTAGCTGGTGGAATACAACACAGAGGTGTGTGGCACTCGGCAGGCAATGGTGGGTGTAACACAGCATTGGGCTCTGCCAGGAGCGCGCTGTGACTTTCAAGTAATGTTCGTCCCCTTTCCAGAGAGTAAAATAAAAAGTATTACACATCCGGCAGTGGATGTGTGTTTTATTAACCGTGAGGGGGGTTTCTTGCATAGTTTTGGTCGAATTTTTGTCGAATCCCCTTTGAATGGCTTGGTGTGCATGTGTATTAAATGTGCCCGTCAATAGCTACCCATGTTTGTATAAATAAATGACAAGGGTGTCTACCGGGATTAGGCACGGTAGGGCATCAGACATGTCAGAGCTTCACTAGTGGTGTAAATATATTCCACGTGGATTCATTGTATGCATAGTCGCCTTTTAATGAATATCACGCAAATCGTCATGGTGATAGGTACGTACGGTTTGTCCAGCATGTCCTAGGTGTGTCTATAAATATATATTTTTTAAAAATAATAAAAAACAGTGGCCGGCCCTGGGGATTGGGGGTCGAAAAAATATAATTAGGAGACAGGCCCTGGGGGATGGGGTCATCAGGGCCAATATATTAGAATAAGAAGGGGAACCACACAGCCCCCCTTCTTAAAAAATTAAAATAAATAAAAGACTGGCATCGTGCCGGAGGCCACGCCCCCTCCTTGCAGCACTCTGCAAACACGCCCCCTGGCGAGTTGTAAGTTGGGGAATTAATTCCTCTTCAATACTGAGGGTCCCTGAGGGCCAACTAGCCCAACAGGCATCTCCAGTATGCGCCAGGGAGCTGCGCTGCAGGCAGGTGTTCTGAGGCCAAGCCCCTTTTTACACCTCTCTGCAACGCAGCTCTGTGGCGCTTACTGGAGGTACCAAGTGGTCTAGTTTGAACCTAGGGACCCTTAGGATTCAAGGGGACTTAATCTCTCAACTTAGAACAGCCACAGGGCGCGTTTACACAGTGGTGAAGGGAGGGGACGGGGCCTGAGTTGACGTGTGCAAACACGCACTATGGCATGTTTTAAATTGGGGATATAATTTCCCTTCAATACTGAGGGCCCCTGGGGGCTAACTAGCCCACCAAGTGCTTCCAGTAAGCGCCACTGAGCTGCATGCAGAGAGGTGGTCCAGGCCGTGCCACTTTTTACACCTCTCTGCAATGCAGCTCTGTGGCACTTACTGGAGGTACCTAGTGGGCTAGTTGGACCCTAGGGACCCTCAGGATTCAAATTAACTTAATCTCCCAACTAAAAACGGACACAGGGCGTGTTTACACAGTGGTGAAGGGAGGGGACGGGGCCTGAGTTAATGTGTCCAAAAACGCCCTGTGGCCTGTTTTAAGAGGTAGTTTTAATCCCCCTGCCCTATTATATACGAGGAGCTTACAGAGGAGGTCATGCTAATCACAGGGGGGCCCCAACGCATAATGTTCCCTAGTGTATGTAGGTGTTTTCACTGTATTCTAAGTGTCTTTTAACATAGCACTGGCTCTAGGACTGGTTAGTCAGACTCAGTTACCACCAGTATCCGTCTGAAAAAGTTGAGGGTACAGGATGGTTTTGCAACAAGGATTCTTTCTGCTCTTCTTTTTGTTCTTTCTGCATGTTATCCTTCTTCCTGCACTTTTCTTCGTCTTTGAGGACTTCTGTTGCTTCTTTCTGCACTTCTGTTTTTTTCTTTCTGTGCATTTTTTCTTCTTTCTTCACATGTCCTATCTCTGTAGGCATAGTTAGAAATTAGCATTTAAAAAACCTTTGAAATTCACAGAAAAAACCATAGGTTTCAGGCACATTATAGTTAGGAATTAGTATTTAAAAAACCTCAGAAATTCACTGAAAAAAACATAGGTTTCAGGGGTGTTATAGTTAGCTGGACTTTTCACTTGTACAAAACCATTGAATTTCCCCCGTTATAGTTAGTTCAGCTAACTATAACTCGCTCGCCCGCAATGCACTGCTGATGACGTCACATATTACATCACTCATGACATGGTCAGTGACATCACTCATGACATCACTGATGACATCTCAAATGACATCAGTGATTACATCACTGATGACATCATCCTTGTGATAGGGTGGCAGACCTCCTCTCACCCTAATATAACCTTTGATACACACATTCAAAAATAGAGACTAACATTTTCAAAACAATGGACATACCAATACCAGTTACAACAACCTCTTCAGTAATTCTAAGGTCCACATACACATCCACTCATTCACCAACAGTCCTATACAGTCACTCATACATGTACTCACTCATCATATGTACTCATACACCTATACATCCAGTTACACAATGCCACTCATCCATAGAGTTACTCACACACATAGTCACTCATGCTAATAAAGAATCAAACATACATTTACTTGCATATACAGTTACACACACACCACCACACTTACTTCTAGGGAAACTTACACATACTTAGTCTTTTAAACAATCATTTATATAAACACATACTTATTCATACAGGAACTCATTCAATCTCTCACTCTCACATATACTCACTTATATACACCAATAGTCACATATACTAGTTTAAAACATATGTAGTTACTCATAAAGACACTATTGAGACAGTCATTCACTCACTAACACACCCATACACACACTCATCCACCCATACAGTCCTGCACTCATGCTGTCTTCAACACATACAAACAGTGAGTCACTCATTCATGCACCTATGCACTACGTAATACCCCCCACCGAACCATGCAGACACTCAGACTGATACTCAAAAAACCAACTAATAACCTATATAGACACCCATGTAGCTACTCACCAACCCATGCAGCCACTTATACACAAAGTGAGAGACTGATACAGATATTTACATATTTAACAATACTCACTAAGCCATGTATTCACTATGATACACTTAATCAGTCAGTTACACAATCAATTTTTCAAAAACAAATCATCCATTTAGACACTTATATACCCATTTATTCTTCCATCGACCTTGAGATATACATATATAAAACATATTTAATTTTCAGAAAAACACACATTCACTGGATGATGTCATCAGTGATGTCATTTGAGAGGTCATCAGTGATGTCATGAGTGATGTCACTGACCATGTCATGAGTGATGTAATATGTGACGTCATCAGCAGTGCATTGCGGGCGCGCGAGTTATAGTTAGCTGAACTAACTATAACGGGGGAATTTCAATGGTTTTGTACAAGTGAAAAGTCCAGCTAACTATAACACCCCTGAAACCTATGGTTTTTTCAGTGAATATATATATATATATATATATATATATATATATATATATATATATATATCCACCAAGTAAGAAGCTCCTTCCGGATCTGCTGGGACCCAAGAGAGGTGGCGCACACGCCGGCGGAGCACGCCGGTGAAGATAATATCCACACGAAAAGCAAGTTAAGTGGTGCGCTCTCAGTAAGAAACAGGTAAACAGCGAGGTAAGTAATCCAAGTGTTTAATTCACACTACGCGTTTCGGCGACAAGCCTTGATCACGTGTGAAAGTGTGCGCTCCAAACAGTCCTTGATAAAGCATTGCAAGTTCGAGGTCATCACAATCAAGAAGGGACTACATACAGCAACTGGTAGCAGCCATCTTTGAATGGTCAAAAAAGTAAAAAGCATCAATTCAAACGTAAACATTGCATGCTGAAAGTGAAGCAGATAAACAAGGATACAAATTGTAATAGATGAAGCAATGTGAACCGCCTACCCAAATGAGGGAGACATCCCTTAGGATACACTACTAGACCAGAGAGTGGTACCCCTGAGATTACAACTGAGAAATAAAGGGCTAACATCCAAAGTGAAAATAGCAGGGTAGTCGCCAAAGCAATTTGTAAGTGAAAATACCACACAGTAAATATCACGAAAAATACGTGAGCTTAAAAATAGGTCATGGTACTTACAGTCTACGGGCAAGTGCCCAGGCAACCTACTAGTATGCTAATGTCTCAGGCTCGACTAAAGTAGTGAGAACGGTCAACATAATACTAGAGTAGTACTACTCACAAACATTAAATGTACAGGTAATGACCATAGGTCAAAAGGACTTATCTTAAACCAAAAAACGTGCTCGTATGCTTTAACAAGGGACCGTCAGTGGAGAAGATGAAGTGATGAGCTAGTGAAGAGTGATACCATGGAGGAAAAGGGTAGGATGCCCGTGCTGGTGAGTCTAAGTGAAGGGCTCCTTCCTTCTCTCCTGTAAAAAATACAAGAAAGATAAACATGTCAGTACAACGAATAACATAGCTCATGAAAATTAACAAAATAGTGAAATACAACACATCCTCATGGAACAAGAGACGGAATAGTTAAAATACAGAGAAGCAAAATGCTAAAAATACTTAGGGCAGGTAAGCATAAAGACACAGTATGCTAGGAAAAGATAGCAGCAACTAAGAAAAATAATAACACTAGCCTGCTGCAATCCCATTGTTTTATTTAAGGTGGATTGACATTTCTTCGTCCATGTTCACCCACCTGGGCTTTTTGTTTGAAAATCTATAATGTACCTAGATTCTCGCCTAAAACTCTCAAATGGAGCATACCATACGGGGAGCTGCTGAGGGCAAAGAGAAACTGTAACAATTCCGATGCCTACTTAGCTGAGAGGGACAACATTGTCAGTCGTTTCCAAACCAGAGGCTATCCTAACTGGGTTCTCCAAAAAGCGAAAGAACGCGCGGAAGGGATCAGTAGGGCTGATACCCTCAAAGACAAAGTAGAGAGAACGACTGAAGATAACACCAATGAGGTCCGTGTGATTCTCACATATAACTCTGATGCGCATAGAATCCAACGCATCTTTGCCAAACATTGGGATATTTTGAAATCTGATGGGGTGGTTGGCAACTTGGTTCCAGACAGGCCCAGTATAGCCTATAGGAGAGATAGGAATATAAGGGACATAGTAGTAAGAAATGACATCACTGATCGCACTACTAACACTGGACATGGCCTCATGGGATTTTTCCCATGTGGCCACTGTAAAGCTTGCAGAAACAGCACATTTAAAGACAGTCTGGCATATGGAGGGGTGTCCAAGAGAATTACACAATTTCTTACGTGTAGCACCTGTTTTGTGATCTATGCCATTGAGTGTACGTGCAGACTCTGGTATATTGGGAGCACTACATGTCCTGCCAAAAAGAGGGTGATGGAGCATCTGAGAGCTATTACTAACAATGACCCTAAATACCCTGTTGCACGTCATTTTTACGAAAAACATGGTTCCAATATTAACGACATGAGCTATTTCATTCTGGAACACATACCTAGGAATCCCAGAGCTGGGGACAGAACTCTTAACCTCAGACAGCGAGAATCTAGGTACATTATAGATTTTCAAACAAAAAGCCCAGGTGGGTTGAACATGGACGAAGAAATGTCAATCCACCTTAAATAAAACAATGGGATTGCAGCAGGCTAGTATTATTATTTTTCTTAGTTGCTGCTATCTTTTCCTAGCATACTGTGTCTTTATGCTTACCTGCCCTAAGTATTTTTAGCATTTTGCTTCTCTGTATTTTAACTATTCCGTCTCTTGTTCCATGAGGATGTGTTGTATTTCACTATTTTGTTAATTTTCATGAGCTATGTTATTCGTTGTACTGACATGTTTATCTTTCTTGTATTTTTTACAGGAGAGAAGGAAGGAGCCCTTCACTTAGACTCACCAGCACGGGCATCCTACCCTTTTCCTCCATGGTATCACTCTTCACTAGCTCATCACTTCATCTTCTCCACTGACGGTCCCTTGTTAAAGCATACGAGCACGTTTTTTTGGTTTAAGATAAGTCCTTTTGACCTATGGTCATTACCTGTACATTTAATGTTTGTGAGTAGTACTACTCTAGTATTATGTTGACCGTTCTCACTACTTTAGTCGAGCCTGAGACATTAGCATACTAGTAGGTTGCCTGGGCACTTGCCCGTAGACTGTAAGTTCCATGACCTATTTTTAAGCTCACGTATTTTTCGTGATATTTACTGTGTGGTATTTTCACTTACAAATTGCTTTGGCGACTACCCTGCTATTTTCACTTTGGATGTTAGCCCTTTATGTCTCAGTTGTAATCTCAGGGGTACCACTCTCTGGTCTAGTAGTGTATCCTAAGGGATGTCTCCCTCATTTGGGTTGGCGGTTCACATTGCTTCATCTATTACAATTTGTATCCTTGTTTATCTGCTTCACTTTCAGCATGCAATGTTTACGTTTGAATTGATGCTTTTTACTTTTTTGACCATTCAAAGATGGCTGCTACCAGTTGCTGTATGTAGTCCCTTCTTGATTGTGATGACCTCGAACTTGCAATGCTTTATCAAGGACTGTTTGGAGCGCACACTTTCACACGTGATCAAGGCTTGTCGCCGAAACGCGTAGTGTGAATTAAACACTTGGATTACTTACCTCGCTGTTTACCTGTTTCTTACTGAGAGCGCACCACTTAACTTGCTTTTCGTGTGGATATGTACATATATATATATATATATATATATATATATATATATATATATATATATATATATATATATATATGTATATATATTACTTACTGGCGGTCGCCAGTAGGTAGTTATAGTTAGGACCTATTATCCATAGGAAAAATGTAACTTTCTATTCCAAATAACTTTGGCGCCGGTTGACGAATCTTTGCGAAATTTTCAAAACTAATGGCTAGTACCGGTCAGCTCCTATCCTAAACGTTTGGGGGTGATTCGTCAAGTGGGGACCGAGAAAAAAGGGTGGTCCCAAAACGCGTTTTCCCCATGTTATTTCCTATAGGAAATTTTAGGCACGGCTACAGCTCCAACTGCTGAACGGAATTACACCAAGTTTTTGCAAAAAGGTAGTCCTTGGTTCAGAAAGCGCCTTTTTTTTAAATGGTGTAAATTCGTTTAGTAGTTCCTGAGAAATTAAAAAAATAGTGGTCAAAAAATCATTTTCCCATAAGAAACTTTAGACACTGTTATAGCAAAATCTGCTGAACGGAATTACACCAAATTTGGCAAAAAGGTACTGCTTGGCTCAGAAAGCGACCATTTTAAAAATCTGTTCAGTAGTTTTTGAGAAATAAAGAAATAAAGATAGTGATATCTAGAGGCTCAGTGGATCCGCGCACCCTGCGCACACCCTGCGCACACCCTCTCGATCACGAGCTTTATTCTAATTGGCTGTCAACACTCCAAACCAGGAAGTGTTGGCAGCCATCTTGTGCCTTGGTAGAACTGAGGCACAAGAAAACAGAAAAAGAAATGCGAAAAACACAAAAAGGGGGCAGAGTAGAAACACCCTGACCCCCTAGGCCTGTTCAGGGGTCCCACAAGGAACCCCAGGGCCAAAAAAAGCATTTTAAAAAAAAGAAAATCAGCGAGATTCACGCACCGAGCGCGAATTTTGGCTGAAAATGTTTAAAAAACGAAGCTCAGGCTCCCGCACTTCGTTTAATTAAAGCCCCCGGGTGGGCCAGGTCCCAGGGGCATTTCAAAAAATGTGTGGGGGGCCCCAATCCCCCCCACGCTACCCCGGGGACTGCCACCCCCAGGGCTTCTATAAATATTTGCGGGGAGGGACACAGCCCTCCCCGCAGTCCCGGGGACCGCCACCCCCAGGGCTTTCTATAAATATTTGCGGGGAGGGCCACAGCCCTCCCCGCAGCCCCGGGGACTGCCATCCCTCAGGGCTTTTATTTTAAATAGGTGGGGGGCCTCCAAGGCCCCCCAAGCCCTGGGGACCGCCTCCCCGGGGCTTTATTTAAAATAAAAAAATCTATCTGTGTGGTGGGCTCGAGCCACCCACACGCCCTGGGGACCGCCACCTCCACGGGGCTCTAATTATTAAAATTGGGGGTCCCTGATGGACCCCCAAGCCCCGGGGACCACCACCCCCCAGGGCTTTGCAAATGATGGGAGGGGGGCTGCATGGCCCCCCTCCTGGAGCCCTTGATGGCCCTGGGGACCACCACACCCTAGGGCCGGCTCCTGCAGTGTCCCGGGGTGCCCGCCCCCGGGACACTGCTGTTTGCAATGACAGGGCGGGAGCTTTGTGGCTCCCGCCCTGTCATTGCAAACTCTGGTTTGGGTTTTGAAAGCGAGAGCAGGAAACCTGCTCTCGCTTTCAAAATCCAAACCACATTGCTTTTCCACACGGGGAGCTGCATCTTAGCAGCTCCCCGTGTGGAAAAGCAATGCTGGCTCCCGCAGGAGGCGGGTAGCCGGCGGGACCGTGGGGGAATTGGGGACCCCCCACGGTCCCCAACGAGAGGCCAGGCACCGGGGGATGGGGTCCCCGGGGTCATCAGTGGCCCAGGAGGGGGGCCACGTGGCCCCCCTTTCATTAATTTAAAAAAAAGATGGAAAGGCCGGCCTCGGGGGATGGGGGCCACGCAGCCCCCCTCCAATAATAATAATTAAAAAAAACAAGGCCATGCCCTGGGGGATGGGGTCCCCGGAGCCGAATATGGCCTCGGAGGGGAACCACGCGGCCCCCTTCCAGTTTAAAAAATAAAAAGAGGGGTCATGCCCTAGGGGATGGAGTCCCCAGGACCAATAAAATAGGAAAAGAAGGGGAGGGCACACAGCCCCCCTTCTTAAAAAAAAAACAAAAAAAGACCGGCATGTGCTGGAGGCCCCTCCCCCTCCCTCCAGTATGCGCCAGGGAGCTGCGTTGCAGAGAGGTGTTCAGAGGCCCCCCTCCCCCTGACCCCAGGGACCCTCAGGATTCTAAGTGACTTAATCCCCCAACTTAAAACACGTCACGGGGCCCGTTTGCACAGTGGTGAAGGGAGGGGTGGGGCCTGAGGTGACATGTGTGCAAACACGCCCAGTGGTGCGTTTAAGTTGGGGAAGTAATTCCTCTTCAATCCTGAGTGTCCCTGGGGGCCAACTAGCCCACTAGTCACCTCAAGTAAGCGCCACAGAGCTGCGTTGCAGAGTGGTGTAAAAAGGGGCGTGGCCTCTGAACACATCTCTGCAACGCAGCTCCCTGGCGCATACTGGAGGTACCTGGTGGGCTAGTTGGCCCCCAGGGACCCTCAGGATTGAAGAGGAATTAATTCCTCAACTTAAAACATGCCACATGGTGTGTTTGCCCACATGCCACCTCAGGCCCCACACACAAGTTATGGTTAGCTGAACTAACTATAACGGGGGAATTTCAATGGTTTTGTACGAGTGAAATGTTCAGCTAACTATAACTTTCTCTAAAACCTATGGTTTTTTCAGTGAATTTCAAAGGTTTTTTAAATGCTAATTCCTAACTATAACGTGCCTGAAACCTATGGTTTTTCCAGTGAGTTTCAAAGGTTTTTTAAATGCTAATTTCTAACTATGACGTGCCTGAAACCAATGTTTTTTTCAGTGAATACCTATATATATATGTGTGTGTGTGTGTGTGTGTGTGTGTGTGTATGTATATGCATTTCTCTTGCATGCAGGGGTTGCACAAACTCAAATACCTGCCTTCAAATCACCATTTCTCTGAAGTACTTCTGAAGCAATAACATGCTGTGCACCTTTGTTTCTCTCCATTGCATTTGCATCTAGGTGGTAGGATTAAAGATCGCTCCTGTGGGCTCGGCAATGGGATCCTGAGGACACCACTCCTCCTTCCCGGGAGGAACAGGAAGCCTGTAGGGGAAGGAGGAGTTGGGGAGGGATCACCGCCGGAAGAAGAGGCACCGAGATAGCAGTAATGCCATGTGCGGCTCTAACAGCAATAAGAAAATAAATGTGCCGCAACTCAGCCCTTCGGTGTTTGCCTCTTTATTCAGGGAGACCACAGCTGGCAACAAGGCGGAAAGATGACCCACCTGTACCTCGTCAGATTACCCTATGCTGCTTGAAACACCTGCTCCTACAGTGCCAGCATCAATGCGACTCCTATCTGGGCACACAAGCAAGTTCGAACTGACGGCGGGTTGTGTACCCCACCCTCCGTCTCCCAACTACACATGCCTCCTGTCTACCCAGTCGGCAAAGCTCCCCTCCTGGTGCAATCGCAAGCGATCAGCACCACCAGGTCCCAGGCCCGACTCTCGGCCTCCTGACAATGTGTCCCTCCTGCCTCTAAGCCAAAGAGCACTGATAAGCAGGGAGGGACACACGAGTCCAGCAGAGCTCCTGCACCGGCCATGAGGCACACATGTGGCCCTTGGCTAGGCATGTAAAAGGTGCAGATAGGACAGTCATTTCAAGGCTGTCTGTCGCTCACAAAACAAGAAAGAGATGCCTCAAACCTATGCTATTCAAGTTTAATAAATCTGTCATGGTACGCTGGTACGCTATCTTTAGGCTGTCCGGAATTCGGTTTAAACCGAATCTGACCGACAGTACCCTACCGGATGAAAATCAGCTGACCCGGTTTAAACCGAGTGTCACTGATTTTCATAGTTGACGGGGGAGAGGAGCTGTTGTGGACTGCCGTCTCTCTGACTGCAGCCGCACCCGAGTACTTCACAGGTCTTTAAAAAGACCATTTAGATAACGAGGCTTTGTTGTTCTTTCGCCCCTTCTCAGAGCCCCTGTGGGCGGGGCTGGGCGCAGAAACGGTCTTCATTGCCAGGTTTATGCAGATCATCGCGGCACTGGAGCGACCTGCCGGACCTGACCACCAAAGGCTGTGGTGCTGCTGGGATCGCTTGAGGGAGGCGATTTGTTGGAACAACTGAGTGCACTCTTTCCCCTTCTGCCCTGGAGCCGCGTTGGTGCCCCGGTGTGTGGATCGCCGTGTGGACCCCCCCGTGGTAGTGGGCGTCTAGGGGGCCCTGACAACCAACGGGGAGCCTAAAGAAGCGAAGATGAGGCGGTGAGTGCGTAGCGGGCCCCGGAGCTAACTTGCCTCCCTGTGCAGCGGCTGCCGCGATGCGCGATCAGCGCCCCCACAATGACTGGCCTGGCGGGAGGCGGACGGCCCAGTTAATCCCGTTTTTTTAAATTTGCGCGATTCCCCGTCTTCATTGAACTGAGGAAGGTGTGGCTTACACACAGCGGGTTCCAGATTTGTAAAACTCGCCCTCCTCCTCTCTGGAAGAAACAGAGATGGTTAATAGAGAATTAATTTCCCTAGCTAATACTACCACTGGCATGGGATTCCCTCCAGCCCCTAGGGGGTCGGGCACTCGGGAACTGCTGCTATCATTGGGCGACGAGCGAGGCTCAGGGTCACTGTTCTATGAGGCACTTAAAAGAGAGTTGGTCAGACTATTCCGGCGTAGGAAGCCTGGAGGGGGAGATGTGTAGATGATATGAATGAGAGAGTGGAGGAAGCCTGCGCACTTACCCGGAGGGTGTCTTGTAATGCCAGGTTCATATTAATGTGTTTTAATTACTTGCATAACATTTATCGGACACCGATTAAACTGAGCAGAATGTATGCTGGCAGGACTGCGGACTGCCCAAGGTGTGGAGCGGTGGCGGGCTTCATTCTACATGTGGCCTGTCTGTCCATCGGTACAGGCATTCTGGATGGTTGTGCAGGGGAGAGGGTGACATGGGTTGATTAATGATAACTATAAGACTGGTGGCAGCAGGGTGGCTTGGTGGGAGACCTCCCTCCGTGGCCATATGGTGCAGGGATACATCTGAGTGGGCCGGGGCGGGGGAACAGCACATCCGGATGACTAGGCTGAACAAGAACGTGGGGGAGTGTCTGGGCGGGGTAATTGGAGGCTTTTCAGGAGATCGAGGAAGTAACAGGAGACTTGAATGCGTGAGTTGAGTCTGGAGAAGGGAGTGCAGCAGGGGAAAGTACATGGGGAGGTCAGGGGTTGGTGATGGAACTGTGGAGGTGTTGGGTGCTGCTTGCTGGGAACGAAGAGTGACTTAGCGATTTCAATGGGGGGTGCAGCACGGAGGAGTCCTCTGGGCAGTCGGTGACATATATGACCAAGATGTCAACATCTGTGACTTGATGTAGAGAGGGGGATGGGCCTACCTGGGAAATGTTGGCAAAGATTAATATAGACATGGTGTTGTTGACTTTGTTCGTGCTGAACAGTTATGTACCAGTGAAAACAATTTCTTTTTTTAAAGTACTACCGCTGGCTCGGTAAAAAAGAACTGAGGTAACTGCCACTTACTGGGCATGGTGGGTTACTTGTGGGCTGTGAGCCCTTAAAGGCACACTCTTTTCATATCTGCAGAGTTGCAGCCTAAAAGTGTACATTGTCCTATTCCTCCATCTTTTTCCTTTAAATTTACACAACTAATTCACAAATCTCCATATTAATCATAACCTGGATACAGCAATCAGGGGAGTGGGGCCTGCAACCTAAAAGACCAATCAAGAGTTTTGTGATGCTAGAAAGAAGGGACTACTTGGCATCCAACAGTTTTGGAACAGAGGGAGCGTTTGGAAATATAGTTAATTCATGTCTTCATAATGATTTCAAGGCAGGTTTTATGGGGGCGGTCTGTTAACAATGCAGAGACTCTCAAATCGAAATAATGAAGGGAATAAAGCCCTATGGTAATGGGGTATTCTCATGGCCTCGCCACTGTGGTCCAGATCATATGATGGCAACTGAAGGAGACCTAACTTGGCAGCATTGCCATACGTAAAATCTTGCAACTCCGTGTCACCTTATACATTGCTTTTTAGGGTTTTGCACTCACAAATGCGAGACCCATTGCATTGCAAATGCTTGTTAAATCTGAGCTGCAGAATCAAAGGACAATGGAAAGTATTTCCTGACTGTATTAAGCTTCTGAAAAGTAGAGCAGTATACAATTTCTGAAGAAAAATGGAAAAAGCAATAATAAAAGCAAAGCCATAAACACTGGTAAAACACTGTTTCAGTTGTTTTTCATGGCGCTAAAATGAGTAACCACTGAAAAGCACTGTTTTTTGAGGTATTGAAATCACTGGAAAACACTGAAAAAACACCACCAGAATTTCCCAAAAATAGAAACTGAAAACAGGAAAGCCTAGCTATCTTAAACAAATGTTCACTGGACTTGATTTTACTGATCATTGAAGAACTTTCCAGCTTTTTGGGGGAACTAGCTACGGAAATTCAGAATTTGCATGAAGATATTTCCAAACAAATTAACACAGAAGACTGGATCAAAATTCTTGATGATATTAATACAAGATTAGACCAACACGCAAAGGAAGTACATGATCGTAAACTACGCAAATTCAAGCGTGATACCATCGATTACAAACTTGATGAAGTATATACATGGGCAGAAACATATGCTCAGAAAAGATTCTTTAGAAAACCGGGGGCGCACTCCTGAGAAGAAAGTGTAGCCAATGACCAAGATTTATCCATGCAAAGACCTCCAGCACCAGTTCCACAGGCTACTTCTTCAGGAATATCCAGCGGGGAAGGACCATCAAGCGGGGCTAAACAATCTTTTTTAGAACAGGGTCGCGTTACGAACCATCCACCGGACAAAGGAGAAACACCCAGGACCAACGAACAAGAAGGGGAAAAAGCAAAAAGAACCACGGAAACATCCAGGCCACAGCGCACCATGGAGAAGACAGTAACTTAGTGATGAACATATCGCACAGAGTTTTGAAACAGCAAGAAATAGCGGTACTCAATAAAGGCATGTCTTTTATACCTACATACAGCTCTAACGTTTTGGAAACTGAAATTGCGCTATTTAAATTCTTACGCAAATTACAACTTAGGTGGTTCTTTCACACGTGTCCTACCACATCCACACCTATAGAAAAACATGACAAATTTTGTCCCAAGAGCAAGTTTATGGCACCTATATCTCACAAAAATTTGGATACCTTTGAACTTTTGGTACAAAAAGATCTGCAGCGTATACGTTATCGACAACCTACACGACGTAATTTGAAACCAAGGGAACAAAACATCCTCAAATCTCTCAGCACAGATACAAGTCTAATATTTCAACCAGTGGATAAGGGAGGAGCCTTAGTTGTCATGGACAAGTCATTCTACGATCGTAAGGTGGAGGAACATGTACAAGACACTAACACTTATATTTTATTGTCATCAGATCCCACCAAGGAGTTTGAGAAAACATTGGAACGCATCCTAAGCCATGCATTAGGCATGGGGGTGATCACAGAGAACATCAAACAATATTTAACAGCCTTGAACCCTCAAGTGCCTCACTTTTACATGTTACCTAAGATGCACAAAGATGCAACAGACCCTCCTTTCCGCCCCATTGTTGCAGGGTGCGGTTCTATTCATGAACCCATTGGTCAATACATTGACTTTTATTTATAACCTTTGGTTCAAACTTGGAGCTCATACGTGAAAGATACCATGGATTGTCTAATCAAATTACAAAGTATCCAACATCAATTCAACAAAGATGTCTTGTTATATACCATTGATGTGGTATCGTTATATACTTCAATCCCGCATGGTGAGGGACTAGAACCAATAGAATGGAGGATTCTTAACAGTAACTTGGAACAGGATTTCGGTATCTTTTTGTTGGAACTGTTGTCATTTAGTTTATATCACAGTTACTTTTCATGTTAAGGCAAATTCTACCAACAACGCACTGGAACTTCAATGGGCTTTCCCGGGGCCCCCTCATATGCAAATACTTTTATGGCGGCATTGAAGATAAACACATTCTACACAATGAGCATTGGAAACATCATCTCATCATGTACATGAGATACATTGATGACATTTTGATTATTTGGCACGGTAACCAAACATTATTGGAAAATAACATTGCTAATCTCAACCTATGCAATCCACGCATACAATTTACATTTAACATCAATGCACACAAAATTCAATTCCTGGATATAGAGATAAGGAACACTGACAAAGGGTTGGAAACTTCAGTAAACCTACAGACAAGAATAACGCTTTACACTTCTCTAGCTTCCATCCGTTCACTTTGAAAAAACATCTTCCTGTTTCGCAATTCATTCAGATCAAAAGGATTGCCTCTAATGTGGATGAATCTGAAAGTTTGATTCAAGTCAAGTCAAGTATGCTTTATTCGAATATCATTCATAAAAGCAGAAATACAATTACAATAAACAATCTCATACAATATTTAAAAATAAGATTAAATTATGATCAAAAGATCAAATACAAAGCATACATGTACAATTTTTATCTTAATCATGACCCTATAAAACGTACTGTTCTTTTGGTGGTAAATAATTTAAGTTTAAAAGGCAGAAGAAAAATAGTTGGATAAAAATACTTTTAAAACCATAATATAGAAATGGAAGTGCAGAAAAAATGCTATAGGAGAGAATAATCAAAAGACTAGCAGTCTCTCCCTAATCATGAGAATAGTCAAACGACTAGCAGTCTCTGTCTAAGCGACCACGCCGAGCCTAAATATTTTGCAGTGGCTACTGAAATCCATGGCAGAGTACTGGTACATATAATACGCAGGGCCAGGTTACCACTGGTTGTTCCTAGATTTTTACACATCGGGGACATCCAGGTACGCCTTGGGACCGCGTAGAACTTACAGACAAATAGAAAATGACCAATAGTTTCTTTACTGATACCACAAGCAGGGCATCCATCACAAGATCCCCCTTCCCACTTAGATGTAAAGAATTTAAGTGGAAGTGCACCTGCTCTCAGTTGGAAAAGAAGCTTTCTTTCCATAGGCCTTGTTATAATGTCCCAATATGGTTCTAGACAAGGATACATCTTGGCCTCTAGGAACTCTCCGGTCATAGAGCCGGAACTCGAGCTATTCCAATACCGGCGAGCAACCATCTCCCAATAAATATTCTTTAAAGTGCTCTTAGATGGGAAACTGGCTCTCGCCGGGTCATCCCAAAGTGAGCACAGGCCAAGCTCAGACAGGGATGTCCTAAGTGATTTTAGCCATCCTATTTTGTGATAAACATCGGACCTTATAATGTCTAAAAAACCATCTGCATAATGAGAAAGGACAGGAGTCGTCCATAACCTGCGCCAATACAGGATGGGGCGAAGTTGTACTAAATCTGAGATTGCTTTTCTACCCAGATCATATTTAAGGGGCAACAATGGGGTACTTTTAGGGACACCTGTTATTGCCCTAAAAAATTTGTTCTCTGAGGATTGAAGGGCAGCAGCCTTCTCGAAGCCCCAGAGCTCTGCACCGTATAAAGCGGAGCCTAGAGCTTTTGCTTCATACACCTGTAAAACAGGTTTTACAGGTTTGGTCAATGATTTTCTATGCTCTGTACAAATGGCACCTGCCAATTGCCTATGTCTGAGTGTAGCAATGTCAACATGATGCCGCCAGTTCATCTTGCTAGATATATGAATACCCAGATATGAAAAGGTATTCACTACTTCTAGCGGGCGATCATTTAAAATAATTTTAGATTTAAAGCTACGGTGGGGGTTGAATATCATAAGCTTTGTTTTGGCAATATTAACCTCTAGTCCATACTCCCCACAGAATTCGTCAAAAATAGACAAGGCACACTGCAAACCACTAGGAGTTTTAGATAGGATGAGCGTGTCATCTGCAAACATTAAAATAGGGATTTTAGTCCCAGCTAAAAAAGGAGCGTCCACTTGTGCGGAAGTCATGCGAGCAACAACATCATTAATGTATAAGGTAAAAAGGACAGGAGCCATCGAACAGCCCTGCCGGACTCCCCTCTCTACAGGGAAGTCCGAAGTTACCGAACCGAGTCCTCCCCACTGAATTCTGGCATAGTTAGATTCGTGTAGCCTCATTATCAAAGATAATAAATCGCTAGGAAGACCCTGCTTGTTTAGGGCCATCCAAAGCTTAGATCGGGGGACAAGATCGAAAGCGGCCCGTAGATCGACAAAGGCCGCATACAAGCTTCCTTTGCCCAACACCACTGTCTTCCATTGTAACAGGGTGAAACGGAAAACCTGATCCACCGTGCTTGTGGACCGTCGAAAGCCAGCCTGGAATGATGAAAGAGCATTAGTCTCATCCACCCAATCCAGGAGCCTATTGACGATCACACGTCCCACGACCTTTTGAATGGTATCTATGAGGCTTATTGGCCTGTAATTACCCGGAAGGGATCGATCACCTTTCTTAAAGATGGGGATGATAACTGCACCCTGCCAGGATTTTGGTACCGCAGCACCCAAAGCAATGGCATTAATAAGAAGATGGATATACTGGCACCAGCGCTCCTTGTCATTTAAAAATAGATCGGCTGGCACACCATCAAGACCAGGGGCACGTCCACAGGCAACCGTATTTAGGGCCGATAAAATTTCAGCTATACCAAAGAGATTCACTTTAGGGAGGTCTACACTGAATTCCTGGGCCATGTTATCATTATTTGGTGCAGCATACTGGTTTTTAAAGAATTTTATCCATTCTTCTTCAGGCACGTTGTTATGTGGGGACTCGGGAAAGCCAGGTTTTCCCCATCTAACAATGTGCCAAAATAGCCGGGAGTCCCTACTGTCACTGGCTGCCTTTAGCTCAGTCCAGTGGTGCTCGTCCCAAGCTTTTTTAGCCTTTGATATACTAGTTTTATAGTTCTTTCTAGCGGCTTGAATTGAAGTGGATTGCCCCCCCTTGATAGCTGCACCTAAAGCTATTCGTGCTTCCCTACATTGTTCATTATACCACTTAGCAGGCTTAAGGAAATACCCCTTAATTGCACAAAAGAGAGAGTTATGTAATCCTTCAACCTTATCTAAGCCAGAGCTAAGTGGGTTAAGGTGCTCTATAGCTGATATTGCTATGTCCACCTGACCATTGATCTCAGCAATGGCCTGGTGGTCAATTACTACGTTTTCCCACCTTAATCTCCGCATATCATTTGTGGGAACAATCCGGGGAGGAACAGTCGTAGAAAAACATGGAGGTAAGATGGTATAGGACCACCATTTGTGGATGGCACACAGGGGATTATGATCACTCTCAATCCTTCCTACAACCTCCATGTCACAAATCAAAGGCCATAATTTTAAACTACATAACACATAATCAATTCTACTGTTACGTTGGCCATTGTCAAATGTGCTTGACCCATTCCTGTCGCCACTAGTCCTACCATTTAGGGCTCTTAAGCCCTTTTCATAACATATAGTATTTAGGCCAATAACATCGGCTGTCCACCGCACAACCGGTGGAAGCTCAAGTTTAGGAACACCCCATTGTCGATCCTCCTCATCACCGAATAGATCATCGTCATTAATTAAGGGTTCAAATGTTCTATTAAAATCACCCGCAATGACAATATTATTATTTAAAGAGTGGGTGTCAAGCAGAGTGGTTAGAGCAACTAGAACATCAGACCTCCCCCCCTTATTACTCCGAACATAAACATTATAGATATCCAATCTACCTAATTTGTCTAGATCCAATCTGATTAATTGGATATCTTGGTTTTTGGTATCAACAACTTTAATAACCAGCTTTAGACACTGGCGAACCCATATTGTTAGGCCACCCATGGGTCTTCCCCTAGGGCCCTTTGAAGCCGGCACGGAGTAATTCAGAAATCCCTGAACAAAACAGGGTTCACATGACTAAGTTTCCTGGAATATGCATAGATCATGGTTATTAACAAAACAGATCCAATCTACGGATTCCAATTTGGAAGTCAGCCCGGCGATATTCCAGGAGAATAAACTCCCCGTAATTCCCTGAGGGTAAATCGGGCAATTAGTTGTTAATAGAAGATCGGGGACGGTTGAATACTTAGAACAAATATCTGAAATTACGTCCTGTTGTGGATTTCTCATCTCATTGATAAAAGGAAATGGGTCAGACAATGGCTCAGGTGGACTCATTAACATGGCCTGGTTGTTATTAAGTCAATCTACATCTTCGAGGTTAGCTAACACCTCAAAACGATTTCTCGTTGAAATCAAAGCATTAGGTTGAGTACAACGTGGAGCCCCAAAATTAGAGGTGGAGACTGGCCTAGGTCTAGGGAAAAAATAAGTTAATTCCCAAGTAGTAATAAAGGAGCTCCTATGATTTGTATGCCAGTTTAAGATGTGATTGACGGCTCTGGGGTCCCTAAAGTTGATCAGAATAATGTCCCCATTTATGTTTTTTGGAGTATTACCCAGCCATGGTAGACGCCTAACATGTAAAATTTCCCTGTTAATATACGAGGGGAGAGGGCGGTTTTGTCCTAACCAATGAATAACCTTATTTTTTAGTTGTGAATATCCCTCTATGGCTTCGTCCTTCAAGGTGGGAACACCCGCAAGCACCACTACAAGAGGAACCGCTTCTGGTGGAAGATTAATAGAGAAAGATCCACGCATCTTAGCCATAGGAACCAAGTTGCAGGTCTTTCTATCAAGCAATGCATCCCCTTGTGGTGGAGTATTTCCTCCTCGGCAAGCTCTATCCTTATTTGACTGGATTGACTTGGGAATATTAACTCTTCCTGCGTGATTATTCGTTATATTATTTGTACTGCAGTCACCTTGAATAGCTTTCTGATGTAGAGGTAAAGTAGAAGGTGATACCGCAGGAACAGAAACAGTAGTAGGCGGCATTGTTTGCTTTACAGAATTCTTACATGGGTCCCCTTTACCACCCATTAGAGATTCTACTTTCGCCAGCCTTTTTTCAATGCTTTTTAAACTGTCAACAATTGGTAGCATGTGAGTTTTGAATATTTTTTCTATGTTACCCATTAATTCCGCAATCGTAATGTCATTTACAGAACAGGATACCGAGGTACCAGGGAGGGATAAGTTATTAGTACCATTGGTGGGGCCTTTGTCAGTGTGAGCCAAGACAGATTCATAGCTGGATATATTTCTATTTTTATTTTTATGGGCCTCAGAATCCAGCTTCCTCCTTTTCCTAGGTAATGGGCCAGATGATTTAGGTACCCCAGGGGAAATAACATTTTGGGTTAGGGGTGACATTACTTGTAAATCCTTCAATACAACTGGTTCACTAATTACCTCAATAGGAGAAGATAAAATAGGAGAAGACAGATCTTTAGATGAATCAACCATAATTGAGTTACCAGGGAGTGATAAAATGTCGTTGTTGTCCGGAAGATATGAAATATCATGGTGGGAGAGGGCACTTTTATCAGATGAAGTTACATCATGGGGAGAGGTTGAAGTTAAGGACATATTTTTTATATGCTCTATGGAACTACGACGCTTCGCCCTTAATTCGGCAAGGGTAATTTCTCGGTCTAACCCAGAATTAACTTTCAATAGATAACCGTCAAGGGTACCCTTATTAGATTTGTTGGTCATGATAATAAAAGTAGTAATACACAACCCCTATGAATCAAGTGTACAAGTGCTTAGACGCAACAATAAGATGACAATAAAAAGCACAAAACGTACAATAGCCACTAATAGTAGCAACCACACAAAAACAGTACCAGCAAGAGTCAAGAGGGTGAGCCCGGCCCGGCCTCCATCGGCTCCTGAGGGCTACAGAGGGCCCGCCCTTTGCCCGGGCTTCGCCCGGCTCCGCCCGCGCGCTTCCCGCGACGCGGCGGAAGTGCCGGCCTTTTGAGCGCCTCCTGGCATGGAAAACGCTGTCAGCGGGTCGCAGGGGATGATGGGGCTTGTAGTTGTTCCCTGCTCGGCGGCCGCTGATGGAGATGGCGGCGGCGGCAGCGGAAGGCGAGGGTCAGCGACAATGCGATGGGAGCAAGGTGAGTAACCACACGGGCACTGGGTGCACGCCCACAAGTCAGCAAGAACAGAGTCCCACTCTGTAAAGGAAGTGCCGGCCTTTTGAGCGCCTCCTGGCGCGGGAAACGCTGTCAGCGGGTCGCAGGGGATGATGGGGCTTGTAGTTGTTCCCTGCTCGGCGGCCGCTGATGGAGATGGCGGCGGCGGCAGCGGAAGGCGAGGGTCAGCGACAATGCGGTGGGCGCAAGGTGAGTAACCACACGGGCACTGGGTGCACGCCCACAAGTCAGCAAGAACAGAGTCCCACTCTGCAAAGGAAGTGCCGGCCTTTTGAGCGCCTCCTGGCACGGGAAACGCTGTCAGCGGGTCGCAGGGGATGATGGGGCTTGTAGTTGTTCCCTGCTCGGCGGCTGCTGATGGAGATGGCGGCGGCGGCAGCGGAAGGCGAGGGTCAGCGACAATGCAGTGGGCGCAAGGTGAGTAACCACACGGGCACTGGGTGCACGCCCACAAGTCAGCAAGAACAGATCAAGTGGAAAAATACCGTCAACGTGGTTACCCATCTAAAATTCTTGATGATGCTAAAATGTCAGTACACAATAAGAATCTGGGAGACCTGTTGAATAATAAGGACAAAAAATAAGCGAGAAGTTTTCATCCTTAAACATTCGGTACAAGCCATAAAAATCAAAAACATTTTAAAGAAAAGGTGGGAGATTTTTGAGCAGCAACCTGATTTCCAGAACGTATTAACGGGGAAACCACTTTTCGCACACACTCGATCGCAAAATCTAAGAGAAATATTGAAACCCAGAGGAAAACAATTGTCTCAAACAATGAAAGGCATGAAAAAATGCTTCAACTGTGGACAATGTGGCAATGTGATAGTGGGTAACATTTTTCATCATCCACACACAGGCAAGCCCATAAAACTGAAATATAATGGAGATTGCAACACAGAGTGTGTAATATATGCAATACAATGTCCATGTGGATTGGTTTACGTAGGGAGGACAGCACGTAAAATCAAAACTCGCATCATTGAACATAAAAGTAGGATACGCAATCTCAACCAACACTCATGTTTAGCCATACATTGGGCGGATGCCAAACACAGTATTCCACAACTCAGATTCACTATCCTGGAACACATCACACACACAGGAAGTTTAGATATCACCACTAAGTTAGCTCAGAGAGAGACATTTTGGATAAAATATCTCAATACCATTATTCTGAAAGGGCTGAATGATCATTATGAAATGCCCTGTTTTCTATAAATCCTCCACGGTCAGATTACTTTACCTTGTGATACCCTTTCTGGTACTTTGTGGCTGTTTATACCTGATGTGCACATTGTTAACATGTGATATTTGTATATATTCTTGTAAGTCTGTACTTGCACCCATTTTTCGTAAGCATTTATCGTTTGATTAGCACTTTGTTGCACTTTTTCATTTATTTCCTTGGTAGGGAAATCGTATACTTTTATTGTCTACTCATGTAAGCACTAAATACAAGTACATCACGTTTTTTTTCCGATTAGTCTTTGTTCAGTCTATTTTAAGTCGCAGTCGCTTGCACTTTGCTCAGACTGTTTTTATGCTTCTCGACATATTTTATGCTCGACATAATCTATTTGTTTTTCGTACTAGGCACTGTGAGTACCAATAAAGTTGCGATGTGTTTCCTTTTTGGACCAATCACGTGATCATAAACGTCATGTACACGTGACACAGACGTTAGCTCTTACGTACGTTTGTTCACTGGCATCCCACTAAACTTTTACCATTCCACGGGTCATTCAGTTGAAGTTGCGTCGCACGATTCCATCCTTTGCTCTTAGGTAAGTGCTTTGGAGACTTATAAACGGGCAGACCGTTATTTTTAACTCTGAGAGGTTTTCACAGTAAGCTTGTTGTTTTCACTCACAGAAACCTTTCCAAATCGATTCATTACGGCTCTAAGAGAGCAACGGTCCGAGTCGTCTCGGTAAGCGTACATCACATGGTGATGGTATAGAGAACTCATTAGTTTATTTGATCCTCTCACATTGCTGACACACTACTTTTTTGTGTCACAGACTTTGTTACAGACGAGCCAGTTGATGTTGACGTCATGATGCAAACGCTTATTTAGCAGGTATTAACACACTACTCTGCTAGTTGTTTAAGGTTGCCTGGATTTTCTTTATATCAGACAGTTAATCACTTATTTCACTGTCTACAGAATGTTACTCACTGTCTTAACCGGGAACTACTTTTCTTCCGGTCGTCTCTGCTCGAAGGTACACGTTTTAGTTTCTAGTAAACCATGTGACATCACGGGTTTCACCTGTCGAACTATGCTTGGATTACGGCACGAGTTGATTTTGGCATCAGTTCACCTCTTCTTTTAAAACTTTGGGATCTTTTTCACAATCACAACTCTTTTATTTACTTAAACGTTTGGCACTTGAACATTCGGATAAGGGTGATTAACGTACTAATTTTCTACTTTAATATTTATTCTATTTTAATTCTTGTTGGCACATTATCACTGGTTTTCCTGCTTTACACAAAATGGCAGCAAGTGCAAACATATATTCGTTGATATGTTAACAAACTCATGTATTATATATACGGAACTGGTACAGTTTACACAGTCTACTTATACGTATTTTTTATATTTACTGTTCCAGCAAATGGTTGCGAAGACAAGTCAGAAAAACAGCATATACTGTACAGCGTAATCACAAGCCCCTGAAGAAGGGACCTGTCCCGAAATGCATTGGGCGCTTTTCAGTTAGTTATTTGTGATTCGTTTGTAATGTTTTAACAAATGCCAATGCTGAAGCAGGCACAGCATATGATTTAATATGTTTCTGTTCATATTGAATTCTTTTTGAATGACATAGATGATGTTTATTTATGATTTCTCCAACTAACAGAATAAATTGTGTAAAAGAAATTGATATTAAGATAAGAAACTTGTTTACATGTTCATTATTACTTAGGATAGATTGAAACCATAGGGACTTAAAGACACTGTGTTGAGTAAAGGAAGTGGACTTTTTCCACTTCTTTCTTTAACTAGACAATACAGGTCTATAGGCTGGACCGCAAGTACTCAACAGCACACACATCAACTCCACTCACAACACAAACCTTTGCATTCATATAGTGGAACACGAGTGCGGTTGGCTCTTTCATTTGTTGTTCTTTCATTTGACTGCAAAGCACGGCATTTGCAGAAAAAGGACAAAAGCACCACCACCTGAAGTCAGACGACACACATAGAAAGCACCATGTGAGCCACGTGCACTCTACCAGGAGCCGCAGGATTGCCAGTATCCCTGTCGAGTGAGAGTGAAAGTAATGACTACTTACTCATGATGTCTACGGACGAACCAGCGACCCATATGGTGCCACTGCAGGTGACCCTAGGAGATCAGGCCTTTGACTTTATAGTGAACAGTGAGGCTTCCATAAATATCATGAGCCAACAGAACTTAGCCTGCATTCATCCCAGACCGAGAATACAAGAATCCAAAAAACACAATCCACACATGGGCGGGCAGCGTCTGCACTGACCTGCATTAGGAGATTCAAATCCCTCCTCCGCTACCAAGGAAAATAAACAAACACATACATCCACATTTTCGAGGGCCACCCATCAGTCCCCAACATCCTGTGCGCAGAGCCCGCAGCCCAACTAGGAATGGCCACTATTCATGACAGAAAGGAAGCAGCCCTGAATGTCAGGTCAGAAGGTACAGACAAAAGATGGCCGATGGCTCATCTAAAGTTCAATGGATAGCTCATACCCTTCCTTATTGACAGCAGCACCTCAGCCATCTTCATTCCATGAGAGCGCTTCCGAGAACTTCAGCTGCCACCCACTCTTACTTCATTAAACATGCAAGTATATACCTGGGCTGTGTCCAAACCACTTGACAGCTGCGGATCCTTTATGGCCAAAATACAATACAAGAAGAAATCGATTGACACCATCATTCATGTACTAAAACAAAAATTGTCAGGTGTCTGCCTTCTTTGTTTTACAAGAGCTGCCAAAATGGGACTCATTTCCATCAACTCCCATATTCACTTGTTACCAGACGTAGTGCAATGATTCCTATCTTTACTTTGAGGACTGGTCTAACTCAAAGGCATTTGGGTCCAGCTCTATATCAACAAGGATGTCTGCCTAGTGGTGCAAAGACATCACAAGGTTGCTTTTCACTATCAACAGGCAGTTGAAACCGAGATAACGAACCTGCTGTAGCTGGACATCATTGAAAACTCGAAAGTTGCCACTCCATAGGTCTCACCAATTGTAGTGTCCTGAAGAAGGATACTAAAAGTGATATGCGCATATGTGTCAACATGAGGCATCTCAACAGAGCAATTGAACAGGAGAGACACCCAGGACCACACATTGCTGACATGATTGTCCAACTGAACAGCACCACATCTTTCAAACTAAGAACTGAACTAAGGTCAGCTAGAGTTCAAGGAGAACTGCATATAAAAGACTGAATTTTGGCATTTCCTTGACCGCCAAGGTTTTTCAAGATGTAATTTGTCGGATCATACAACCAGCCCCCAACGTCAACAACTAGAGGGATGATATTTTAGTCTTTGGCACTATGAAGCAGGTGCATGACAAAGTACTCCACCATGGGTGTCGGCACCTATCAGATGCGGGTCTCACACTAAATGGCAACAAGTGCGAGTTCCACAAGATGTGCCTTAAACTCTTCGGCCACATTTTCTCAGTGGAAGGCATGGTTCCTGACCCCGGTAAGGTGATTGCCCTCTCAATGATTAAACCTCCAAAGGATGCCAGCTTGTTCAGCTCTTTCCTGGGCATGGCCAATTACTGCACAAAATACATTCGAGACTATGCCACCATGAGTGCTCCACTGCGTGACCTCACCAAGCGCACTTCCACTGGTCTCTGGAGTGTGAATGCAGCTTCCAGTACATCAAAACAGCAATTGAAACAGTCATGGCCTATTTTTACCCATCGCTACACACAGAACTCATGGTAGATGTCAGCCCTGTTGGGCTTTGCACCATATTGGCACAACACAGTGGCTACCCAGGAGCCCAGAGACACATTGTCGCCCATGCCAGCAGGAGCCTCTCCGATCCCAAAAAGACCTGCTCACAGCCTGAGAAAGAAAGACTCGCAGTTGTCTGTGAGTGTGAACATTTCCACATCTTCCTGTACAGGAAGCATTTTACCATCATCACGGATCATCAAGCATTACTTATCACTTTTGGAAACCCCAAAGTGAAGATGCCCCCACACTTGAGCGATGGGGGTTACGCCTGCAAGAATACAACTTTGACATCGTTCCCAAACTGGGCAAGGAGAACAACCTGGCCGACTACATTTCCAGAAGCCAGCTACAGGTGATCAAGTTGCCACCTTTGTTAGCAGATGAGCACCTCAATTTCATCCTCAATACAAGCACTCTGCCGTCTCTCTCTCTCTCTCTCTCTCTCTCTCTCACCCTGGTCGCCTATGCCAGTCATGAGGATGCCAAACTCACCAGGGTCAAACAGCCCATTGCAACACAAGCACAGTCGGTCAAGCAAAAACAAGGGGGAGACACCGAGGTCCTCAACAAGTACTACAACATACAAGAGAAACTAACTGTAGCAAATGAAGGAATCATTGTAAGAGGGTCATGCATAGTGCTCCCCACCTGCCTTTGACGGAAGGCCATTGGGCTAGCCCATGAAGGGCACCATGGCATTGTAGCTACCAAATGTGGCCTACGAGAAAGACTATGGTTCATGCGTTTGGATGAACAAGTAGAAAACGAGCTAAAAGCCTGCCACATCTGCACCTGCCTATTACCAACAATGAAACAACTTCCAACGACAATGTCAGACCTCCGGGAAAATGTGTGGGAACGGGTTGCCATTTACTTTTTTATACCACTTAAGAGTGGCAAATACTTGCTGGTTCTTATGGATGAATATTCGTGTTTCCTTCTTGTTAAGAGCATCTAATCCACAGGGCATGCCAAGGTAATCAAAGCACTTAATTACATGTTGACAACCTGGGGAATCCCCAAAACTCTCAAATCAGGCAATGGCCAGCTGTTCAATGGGAGAGAGTTCAGAGACTTTCTATCTCACCTTGGGTTAGAGCATAGGCCCATCACACCACTGTGGCACCAAGCAAATGGAGTGGCAGAACGGTTCATGGGCACACTCAAAAGAACTGTACAAAGGGCACAAGCCAAAGGAGTAACAACCGGCCAAGCTCTTTGTCAAGTCCTGCATGCCTAGATAACAACTCACACTCAGTGACAGGTGTCAGCCCTACCATGCTCATGTTCGGCTGGACAATCCACACCAAGCTGCCTCACTGGCAAAAGGAAACTCAAATAGTTAAGCACAAGCTACGAGCTGCTGATGCTGAAAAGAAAGAGAAGATGAAAGTCTATGGGGACACAAAGAGAAAAGCACAGAATGACCTCATAGGGGAAGGAGAGTGGGTGATGGAGAGAGAGAGAGGGAGAGAGAGAGAGAGAGAGGGAGAGAGAGAGAGAGAGAGAGAGAGAGAGAGGGACAGTGCAGTGACAGGAAGCAGATCCTCTTTTGATGTGGAACCACTGCAAATAGCCGAAAGAAAGGGAACTATGATCACCACCGTGAGGCCATGAAAAACAATCACACATGATGCATTGCACTTTAAATGAGCATAGCCACCACCAAGACCATCTTTGTCAGAATTGCCGCGCGCAGGACACTGAGATCGGTGACTTGCTATCGCTCATGCGCGATAGAGGCCCGACGGTAGAAAAGCCTGAGGCGCGATAACTCGGGGCTTCGCGTTCTAGTGTTGCTCATCCACCTTGTCCTGCGTTTCCTGTTTCCTGTTTCCCGTTTGGGTACCCTCTACGCCTATCGGCATTTTTCGCGCTTGGGACTTTGTTCTTTGGTTTAGTTAGAGTTCCGTTCACAGAGCTCTGTTCACTTAGGATTTCCGAGTGATTCCCTTTCCAATCCCCTTTTATTTTCTTTACCTCTGCCCAGGGCTCAGCCTTCCGGATAGAATTGTGGTCTCGAGGTCGGCCGGGCACCTTTGCGTGCTCCGCCCGCTTCTTCCCAGGCATTCCCGCTCCAGTCTCCCCGCTCCAGTCTCCACTGTTTCCGAGGACAGGAAGGCATTCTCAGCGCTCCGCCCGCCTTTCCGGAGTTAGGGCCGGCCGTGTGTCTTGAGGTGCTTCCCCCTGTCATTAGTCTCTTACCCCTTCTAATAACCCTTGGAGCTCCAATTCGTGTTTACTGTGCGCTCCTCCTGCCTGGCTGGATTTTGTCTCCATGGTGGCCGGGATCTCATTAATGACCAAGCGTGAATGAACCGGTTCCCGCCGCCACACAAACTCCAGGAGGTTGGTTGCACCAGACTGTGGCTTCTCCAGTGCTACATTTTGAACAGTGGATCATCGTCCTACTTGAAGAGCCGGTAACGGGGTATGGGGATTTAGAAAGGGAAGTGGGAAGGCAATTATAAGGTAATTTCACTCATGTATGTTTTCTACGTTTAGGAAAAGGTATATTTAGAAGAGAAGGAATTCTCCACAGCTGGCTCACATAAAGCTCATTGTCATCTCCAAGTAGACGCTAGGTATTCTTGATTACACCTCTTTTTTCTTGGTGAATACCTCTGTGCCTCGTCTCTCCTATCCTCAGCCCTCTCACCCTCTTCTAATATTCTTTTCAGATACACTATCCCCAGTTAACAAGAGAGCACAGCAGAGTCGGGACACATTCTACTTTTCAACGTCCAGAAGAGGCAGCGGGCAGTGGCACCAGAGATTTCTTCCCCTCCTTCCTTGTTTTGTTTCCCTGCTTTCCCCTACTGCCAGTGCTCTCTAGGGTTTGATAGAGGCATTGCGTAGTGGGGGAAGGTAGGGTCTAGCAACAACTTCACCGAAACTCCACGGCGCTCCTGCAGAATCCATTCCTGGTAAGATCCTTACAGAACGCGAAGCCCACGTGGTTGTTCTGCCCGAGTGCCATGGACATGCAACAGGTGACATTAGCAGACCTAGCGAACATGATTGGGAACCTCCAGGTTGAGACTCAGGCCTTGGCTACTCGGGTTAATTCCATACAGAGGGAAAGACAAGGAGAGAGTAGTTCCAGGGATCTTACGCAAGTTATTCATGTTACCACACCACCTTCTATTCCCCTTGCTCCACCCGAAAGATTTGTAGGTGATACATCTAGATTTGCAGCCTTCATTAGTCAGTGCCAGTTACATTTCACGTGTAAAGCCCACTGTTTTCCCACTGACCAAGCAAAGGTAGCTTTTATGATTTCATATATGGGGGGATCCGCAGCCAATTTGGCCATCCCATTAATTGAAAGAGACGATGCTTTATTGCAGAACTATGTGGCATTTAAAGAGGAATTTAAGAAGCTATTTGATAAACATACATACACCCAGTCTGCAGATACTGAGTTACTCTCTCTAAGGCAGGGAACCACGGATCTTGCTTCTTATATCACCTCCTTTCAAAGATTGGTGGTGGAGGCTGGGTGGCCAGAGGAGAAGCGTGGCACCTTGTTCTATAGAGGGCTTAAAGACGAAATTAAAGATGCTTTATCCCAAATAGTGGATCTTCTCAGCTCATGTAAAGAACTTATCGAGTTAGCGGTCAGAATCGATCATCGTATGCAAGAACGCAAGAGGGAAAGAGGTAAAACAGACTTTAGAGTGGTTACCATGAGAGAGAGGAAACCCGACCCCGTCCTTGGTAGAGAGGAGGGGGAACCTATGCAAATAGGTACCCTGAGGGGGCCATTAACACCCGAAGAGAGAAGACGCCGACGTGACAATAGGTTATGCCTATATTGTGGTAAAGCAGGACATTTTCTTAAGACCTGCCCTACCAAGCTATACAGACGAAGAAGCCGGAAAACTAGCAAACCTAGAGTCCTGTGAGACGAGGACTCCGGGTTATTCTGGTTTGAGTGTCTCCTCTTCTGATCACGATGCATCTTCGGGTCATTTCTTTGTTTCAGCTGACCTGTCCGGTGGAGCGGGAAGAATTAAGGTTCCCATTATGATTGATTCAGGCGCCTCCGGGAATTTCATAGATAAGGCCTGGGCTCAGGTCCAGCAAGTCCAAACTCAAGATAAAGGTTATGGAGAAACCGTAACCACAATTGATGGGAGTGTTTTAAAATCTGGGCCTATTACGCATAAGACAGAATCCATTACGGTTCTCTTGGAACCAAATCACATAGAGCAGGTGGAATTCGATTTGATTCAGTCCCCTCAGTTTCCCATCATCTTGGGCCTACCTAGGTTACGTTTCCATAATCCCCTCATTGACTGGCACAAGGCAACGTTACAGTTTAGATCTGAGTGCTGCAAGGCACATACTCTAGCTGCCAGTCAGGTCTCAACGGAAACGGACACCGGGGACACAGAGGTATTGCTCAAAGTGTATCACGACCTTAGAACTATCTTCGACCCAAAGGAAGCCACTTCACTACCTCCTCACAGACCATTCGATTGTAGAATAGATCTACAACCCGGAGCTAAATTGCCTTTCAGTAGAGTGTACTCCCTAACTGAGAAGGAAAACCTCTACCTACGGGAGTACCTGGACAACATGTTGGAATTGGGATTTATTCGTCCATCCAAATCACCTGTTTCTTCTTCCTTGTTTTTTATACCTAAACGTGAGGGCGGTCTACGCTGTTGCATAGACTACAGAGCTATAAACAAGATTACCATCAAGAATAGGTACCCTCTTCCACTCATCTCCTCTCTTCTCGATAGAGTAAGAGACGCCCAGATCTTTACTAAATTGGATTTGCGCGGGGCATACCATCTGGTTCGGGTTGCAGAGGGAGATGAGTGGAAGACAGCTTTTTGTACGAAATATGGACTTTACGAATATCTTGTAATGCCATTTGGGCTTTGCAATGCCCCTTCAGCATTTCAATTTTTCATTAATGAGGTGTTGAAGGACATGCTAGACAAATTCGTCATAGCCTATATTGATGATTTGTTAATCTACTCCTCATCCGTACAGGAACACATATCACATGTAAGACAGGTGTTGGAGCAACTGCACAACAACCGGTTGTACTGCAAATTGGAGAAATGTACTTTCCATGTCCAAACAGTCCCCTTCTTGGATTTCATAATTTCACCTCAGGGATTAACCATGGATCCTCAGAAGGTGGACGCCGTTCATCGTTGGCCAGCTCCCCAGAAAGTGAAGGACATACAGAGTTTCAAAGGCTTCGCCAACTTTTACAGGCGCTTCATTAAGGGCTTTTCAGGGTTGGTGACGCCTATCACAAGACTACTAAGGAAGGGAACTCCCTTTGCGTGGACCGATGAAGCGGATCAGGCATTCCAGGAACTAAAGAAGGCATTCACTCAAGCCCCGGTACTTCAACATCCAGACCCTAGTTCTCCATTTGTGTTGGAAGCCACGCATCAAACGCTGCAGTGGGCGGAGTGTTATCTCAAGCAGACAAGCTCACAGGGGAATTACACCCTGTAGCCTATTACTCACACAAACTGACACCCGCCGAAATCAATTACGCTATAGGGGATAAAGAACTGTTAGCGATAAAGAAGGCATTTGAGGAGTGGAGGCAGTATCTATTGGGTGCAAGACACATAGTAACTGTATATACAGACCACCGTAATTTGCAGTTTTTAAAGTCTGCTAAGGCGTTGTCTATGAGACAATTACGTTGGGCCCAATTCTTCAGTGAATATGAGTTCACGATTCAGTACCGGGAAGGAAGAAAGAATGGCAAGGCAGACGCGTTGTCTAGATTAGGATATGACCTTCCTGAAGAACAGATAGAACCTCCTCTTATTATTCCTCAACACAAGATTGTAGGAGGGACTTCTGAAGAGGAGTTTCTTACAAAGACAAAGAGTGAACAACAATCTGTGGAGGGACAAGAACTTATAGAGACGGTGGAACACAGTATGAAAGATGGGCTTGCCTATGTCCAAGGGGGTATAGTCTTAACAACCTCAGAACTACAAGAACAAGCTTTAGAATGGTGTCATGCTCACCCTTTGGCCGGACATCCGGGGATTAAAAAGACCGTTGACCTGTTAATGAGGTGGTTTTGGTGGCCTACCTTAAGAAAAGATGCTGAGCACTTCGTAAAGACATGTCATGTGTGTGCTCAAAGCAAGAGTTTGCATCACAAGCCCACGGGGTTGCTTCAGCCATTGCCTACACCTCCTCTTCCCTGGCACACTGTATCGCTTGATTTTATTGTTGAATTACCACTGACCTCCAAAGGACATAACACTCTGCTGGTAGTAGTAGACTTGTTTACAAAGACTGCACATTTCATCCCGCTAAAGGGTCTCACTACGGCGGCCACACTTGCCATCGTTTTTCTCCACTATGTAGTAAAATTGCATGGATTTCCCAGTGTGGTGATTTCGGACAGGGGTGCCCAATTTGTTTCCCGGTTCTGGAGAAAACTTTGTAATCTGTTGCAAATAGATGTGAGACTGTCGTCCAGCCACCACCCACAGACTGATGGTCAGACAGAAAGAGTAAACCAATGTTTTGAACAGTATATAAGAACCCAAACATTAAACTCCAGTTCAGAATGGGATAATCTGGTGTGGATTGCAGAATTTGCGTACAACAACAGTCAACACACATCTACCAAATACACTCCTTTTTTCTGTTCTCATGGTTTCCATCCTAAGGCTTTCCTTTCTGTCTCTTCATCTGAGTGCACCACTCCAGCAGTTAGTGAGTTCATTTAGGACATTCAGACCATACATCGACTCACACAAATCAATTTGAATCAGGCTAAGGCTAATTACAAGAGAGAAGCAGATCTCCATAGACAAGCAGAGCCACTATATAAACCAGGAGATGAGGTGTGGTTATCCTCTAAATTCATACCCCTACGGGGTCCTTGTAAATTCACACCCAGATTCCTGGGCCCATATAAGATTACAAGAGTAATTAATCCAGTAGCTATGGAACTAAGGCTCCCAGAGACGGTAAAGGTGCACCCTGTTTTTCATGTATCCCTGTTGAAACCCGTGGAACCCGGTACTCGCCTCCCTCCAACACCCACGCCAATCTCTGTGAATGGAGAAGAAGAGTACGAGGTGGAAGCCATTGTGGACTCCAGAAGGAGCAGACGCAGATTGCAGTATCTAATACACTGGAAGGGTTACGGGGTAGAAGAACGCTCCTGGGAACCCGCAAGTCAGGTACACTCTCCCCGATTAGTACGTCAGTTTCATAGGAGAAATCCTCACAAGCCCAAACCAGTGGGGGGTGTTCTGGGGGGAGTGTACTGTCAGAATTGCCGCGCGCAGGACACTGAGATCGGTGAATTGCTATCGCGCATGCGCGATAGAGGTCCGTCGGTAGAAAAGCCTGAGGCGCGATAACTCGGGGCTTCGCGTTCTAGTGTTGCTCATCCACCTTGTCCTGCGTTTCCTGTTTCCTGTTTCCTGTTTGGGTACCCTCGACGCCTATCGGCGTTTTTCTCGCTTGGGACTTTGTTCTTTGGTTTAGTTAGAGTTCCGTTCACAGAGCTCTGTTCACTTAGGATTTCCGAGTGATTCCCTTTCCAATCCCCTTTTATTTTCTTTACCTCTGCCCAGGGCTCAGCCTTCCAGATAGAATTGTGGTCTCGAGGTCGGCCGGGCACCTTTGCGTGCTCAGCCCGCTTCTTCCCAGGCATTCCCGCTCCAGTCTCCCCGCTCCAGTCTCTACTGTTTCCGAGGACAGGAAGGCATTCTCAGCGCTCCGCCCGCCTTTCCGGAGTTAGGGCCGGCCGGGTGTCTTGAGGTGTTTCCCCCTGTCATTAATCTCTTACCCCTTCTAATAACCCTAGGAGCTCCAATTCGTGTTTACTGTGCGCTCCTCCTGCCTGGTTGGATTTTGTCTCCATGGTGGCCGGGATCTCATTAATGACCAAGCGTAAATGAACCGGTTCCCGCCGCCACACAAACTCCAGGAGGTTCGTTGCACCAGACTGTGGCTTCTCCAGTGCTACATTTTTAACAGTAGATCATCGTCCTACTTGAAGAGCCGGTAACGGGGTATGGGGATTTAGAAAGGGAAGTGGGAAGGCAATTATAAGGTAATTTCACCCATGTATGTTTTCTACGTTTAGGAAGAGGTATATTTAGAAGAGAAGGAATTCTCCACAGCTGGCTCACATAAAGCTCATTGTCATCTCCAAGTAGACGCTAGGTATTCTTAATTACACCTCTTTTTTCTTGGTGAATACCTCTGTGCCTCGTCTCTCCTATCCTCAGCCCTCTCACCCTCTTCTAATATTCTTTTCAGATACACTATCCCCAGTTAACAAGAGAGCACAGCAGAGTCGGGACACATTCTACTTTTCAACGTCCAGAAGAGGCAGCGGGCAGTGGCACCAGAGATTTCTTCCCCTCCTTCCTTGTTTTGTTTCCCTGCTTTCCCCTATTGCCAGTGCTCTCTAGGGTTTGATAGAGGCATTGCGTAGTGGGGGAAGGTAGGGTCTAGCAACAACTTCACCGAAACTCCACGGCGCTCCTGCAGAATCCATTCCTGGTAAGATCCTAACAATCTTCCACTGAACAGGGCTCAATCTAGAGCATCCCTGAATCCACTGACAGGGAGCAAATGGAAGTGGAAGCAAGTCAGCAAGTTTGCCCAGCTGTGAACATCTCAAGGTCTGGGTGTCTGATACATCGTCCGAAGAGACTGACTGAGGAGATCTAGTGGTGATGCCAGCTACTAACTTGGCATTAAACTTGGCGGGAGGTGCGGTGCCGGCAACGGGGCCCCGAGGACACCACCTTCCTGGGTTGACCAGGAAGCCTGTCGGGGTTGGAGGAGTTTTCAGTCGGAATATGTGACAAGGAGATAGCAGTGATGTCATGTGTGATTTGAATCACAACAAGAAAATAAATGTGCTGCAACTCAGCTCTTTACTGTTCTCTTTATTCAGGCACACCACAGTTCATAGCCAGGATGACACTCCAAATAAAAGAGGTGTGATGGCTCTTCCAGTGAGGTCTTTGTGTTGGGACCTTCTGGACATGAACATATGAAATCTCCCTCGCCCTTTGCTGGTTGCTGCTCCCAATGGAAAGCAGACAACAATCAGACACTACTGCATGTGTCCCTATACCAGTAAATTATACTGGAACATATTCAGCATATTTTACTACGGCTGGCCTAGAACCCAACTCTATTTCAATAACAGCTGCCAGATCAGCGATCCAGATGAATCCCCACACATTTCCTGCCCTGTACACAACTGAATGGTACTCATTTTATTAAATCAGTACTTTGAAAGGCTGAGTGAAACCATAGGCATTTGAATCTTTGACCATGAGGTTAAACACAGATTCTTACAGTGGATGCACTAGCCAACTACACCACCAGACCCTGCATCTCATCATAAGACTCTGATCGTGCTGTGACAATGTCATTAAAGTAGAGGCTTCTATGGGCCCGATTCACAGAACTAACTTAAGACAAAATCCTAGACTTACTACTTTTGGTATTCACAGAAGGCATTTAGTAGTAGTAAAGTTAGGATTTTGTTTTAAGTCTGTCTTAAGTCTGTCTTAAGTCTGTCCTATGTCTGTCCTATGTTTGTCTTAAGACTGTCTTAAGTCTGTCTTAAGTCTGTCTTAAGTCAAACTTAAGACAAAATCCTAACTTTACCTCTACTAAATGCCTTCTGTGACTACCAAAAGTAGTAGGACAGACTTAAGACAGACTTAAGACAAACTTAAGACAGACTTAAGACAGATTTAAGACAAACTTAGGACAAACTTAGGACAGACTTAAGACAGACTTAAGGCAGACTTAAGACAGACTTAAGACAGACTTAAGACAAACTTCAGACAAACTTAGGACAGACTTAAGACAGACTTAAGACAGACTTAAGACAAAATCCTAACTTTACTACTACTAAATGCCTTCTGTGAATACCAAAAGTAGTAAGTTTAGGATCTTGTCTTAAGTTAGTTCTGTGAATCGGGCCCTATGTGCTTTAAGGTGTGGTTGGTGGATGACACTGGTCAAACCAAGAGAGGGCATAAACCTGCATGCCACTCGCTACTTGTTGCCTAGAGGCGTATGTATCTGGCTCACCCATTGCCTCAGCGACCTGCTGGAGTCCAGGCCTGCCTACTACCTGTTTTGTTCACGTTGGTGGACCATTCCCACCATTGTAATTTCCGGAGGTGTGTTTGAGTGCTGTCCCCTCTCACACATTCCCTGATGTTCATGATCGTTGCATAGGGGCAGGGGGAGTTATAAATAAATGGATCGGAGGCATGGTCTCCAGATCGAATCCAGTAACAGGTGTGTGGCCATTTATGTGTTTCCTATACATTACGAACCAGGCCCGCAGTATCAGATACAGGCCTGGTACCCAACATAACAACTGGTTACGAGTGGGTGTGGACCTGCGTCCTACCTTCTCCCTCACACACATACAGCTAAGGGCTCATGTCTGTGCGTGCTCCCAAAGGAGTCGATGGGAGATCATCAGGAGCTGGCACTGTGCACCGCTGTGTCGAGGAGCGAGTGTGGTCTGCTGCTCCACGCATCACACACTGCCTCCGGTGTGTTCCCTGCTGCAGCACGTGCCCCCACACATCATATTCCTGGCCGGAGCCTGGCGGCATACGTGCTGTGTTCCTGGGGACGTGGCTTTGTCTCCTCACACGTCGGGTGAGGCCCGGTGGAGTTTGTCTGCCGCTTCTTGCCCTTCTAAAACCTGGTGGACCAACGCCCATGTGGCTCAAAGGGGGGCTTGGCCTAAACGCCCACCCCAGCGGCAGCAAAAACAGAAAAAGAAACCAGTCCCCTTCAGAGGAGGGGCACTCAACCGCTCCTACATGTCGAGGTATGTGACCCCTGGGCAAACTAAGCAGAGCATCATCTCAGAGACACTCAAACAGCCTCAGTACTGGGATCAAGGGACAGGAGCCTTTGTTTCTAGTCTGTGCCATTCCACACCCTCACCACTAATCATCTGAAAGACATCGGTAGGGGCTCAACATAACAAAGGAAAACTGTTACGCAGTGAAAAACATTTTTGTCTGCACTGAGCTGGTGGTCATTCTCAGAACTACTCAATAGTGCCACCATGTCTGCTATTCCTCCAACAGAACAATTCATAATTGATGGCCCTTCTTCAGAACAGGCAGCGAAATGGAAGGACTGGATGGAATGCCTAGAGACTTATTTTGCAGCGATTGATCTCGGTGTCGAGAGAAAACGTCCGATGCTCTTGCATTTGGGGGGTCAGCCATACATAAGCTAGGAAAATCAGTAGTGGAAGCAGGACTGGCACACGTACGACACACTGAAGCGAGCGCTCACAGCCGATTTTGAACCCCTAGCAAATCCTGACTATGAACAATTTTTACTACGTCAGCCCAGGCAGTTGCCGGAAGAATCTGTTGACACCTTCTACGCTCGCCTGAGAGACCTAGCTAGCACCTGCACACTCCATGATGAAATCCGGGCTCAGTTCGTTCAAGGTTGTTCTTCCACGAAGCTGCGAGAAAACATTCTACAAGTTCCAGGCATGACCATAGCGGGCATGTTGACCATTGGAAGATCAAAAGAACTGTCAAAAGTGCAAGCTGCGCATATGGAGGCAGCATTACAGCACACCGTCAAAAGAGAGCGCGTCAACGCAATGGTGGCTAAGAGCCAGTCTCAAACAAGAGTCCAGAGTTTGCTACGGGTGTGGGGGACCTTACCCCCATAAAGGACCCTGAGCCGCACAAGGAAAGCGATGCCCGGCATGCAACAAGGTGAACTCTTTTGCTAAGTTATGTCGTTCCTCAGTATCATCGAGAAGCCAAAAACCAAAATTGGTCAACACCTTGGTTGTCACGGACAGTCAAGTGGATGAAGGGGACATGGAGGATGACGTTGAAGGCGCAGTGCATATAACATATGCTATGCAACCCGAACACCTGGCTACAGCTACTAAAACACTTGATATGGAAGCTGGCAAGACATGGACACAACGGTCAGACACAAACTGCAATTCGTCTAATGTGGTCTACCTTATCACATGCCCGTGTGGATTGCAGTATGTAGGTATGGCCACGCGAAAAATAAAACAGCGAGTGTGTGAACACCATAGTAATATTTGGTGTAGGAAGAACACTATTAAGCTGACTGAACATTTTCTTAAGTCTAATAACACCACGAACGACCTACACTGGACTGTGATTGAACACATAAAACCAGGAAATAGAGCATCCAAGGTATTATTTGAGAAAGAGCAGTGGTGGGTTAATCAACTTACCACACATGCAAATGGGCTCAATGATAACATTCCATGGGGCTCAGTTATGCGTTGCTGAAATTCCACTGATATGACTGTTGACCCACACATTCTTGTGCTTACAATATGCATACAGGCACTTAATTGCCATGCGCCCCCATTCTTCTCAGGTTTAGCTCTATATACCTGTAAATAGGCATATGAATGTTCGTTATTGCTCTCCCAATTATTGGGGTCATACACTCTCTATGATCGTCCTCTGTGATTTTTTAGGTCAATAAAGTTTTGCCCATTCGTAACAACGCTGTATATCTTCTTAAGGTTTACGCTCTAGTCGTTCTGAGCGTGAGTAGGAAAAGCGCTGATCAGACGCTTTTAAGCGTCACATGACCAGTGACGTTGTTTCCCGATTCCGTTCCCTCAACCGGATGTTCACTTTAAGACATCCTCTGACCCGACTGCAAAGCATCGTCGGGGTCCTCGTTGAGGGAATGTGTAGGATTCACACGGGCGCTTGGCTTTGATGAAGTGAGATGGCAGGGCGATTTACTACAACCATATGAGGTAAAACAATGGCCTTGCTTAAACCTAATAACATACGGCTGATTTCTCATTCATACAGTGTGTGACTATAAGCCACCCCCCCCCACTGGGACCCATGGAGAGAGGCCATTATATGCTTCACGTAAGCCAATTTTTCTCCTTCTTTTAAATACTGCCTTATTTACGGGTGTCACGATTTTTACACCTTAATCGTTCCTCTGTATTTTAATCAAGTTCTCTTTTTAAATTCTGATAAATTACATCGGTAATACCCGAGTAGGCGTACATATACATTACAATTAGAGAAGTACACTTACGATTATTCATGACCTGATGCCGATTACAACAAAGAGTCTATCATGTTTTTCTGGGTCATTTCCAATACATAGGATTGCACGAGGGCTAATTGGTTTATGTAACTAACACGGCACCAAAATCCTTCTGTAATAGAGCATTTTTTCACTAGAGTCATGAGAGCACGCAGTATCAGCACAACTGAAGTCACTCATGGGCATATTCAAGCACTGTAAGAATTTATGTATGGCATGTGACTTGTGTTGTACTTGTTTTATCTGTTTTTATGTCATTACAGAAATATACGATTTTCAGAAATCCTGAAGCCGTTACAAAACCCATGAGTTATATCGGTTCTGTTTTGCACCACAGGTTAGGGTGCGCCTTACCGCCATGGTCGGTTGGTCCTGACAAATGCCTCGTTAAGATCACACAGAGGCAGAAACATGTTGACCACTTTTCACTTTATTCTCACTTTAGGATACATCTGGTAAAATTAACCAGTTAATTATCCTCCAAAACTGTTTTTATTGATGCCTTGTTTTCCGCCAATAAAGTTCTTTGGATGAAACCAAGGCACCTTTTAAACCACTCGTTTTGCACACACTTTTGGCACACTCACATCAATAAGAAAACTTGCTCCGCTGTAAACAGGCGTTGTAGCACATCAGGGAGGCATTCCGCCTCTCTGGTGGGAACCCAATGATGAAGCATGTCACCAACTAGGTTGGTGAGTGCGGGTTCTTTTTAAAACTCTGAGTGATTTTTCTTGCTGGCTCTTTGTTTATAAATCAAACTCTTTTGTCCATTACCACTAGCCAGACCATTCCTCGACTGGAGAAAATCATGGCCACTCATGGATTACTCAAAGATTTGCGCTCTGATAAAGGCCCTCCATTCTCAAGCCAAGAATTCTCTCATTATCTACAATCTAGGGTGTCAACCATCAGATAACAATGCCCCGTAGGCCCCAGGCAAACGGAGAGGCGGAGTGTTTATGCGCACTTTGAACAAAGTCATCAGAATCGATTTAGCCCATGGACAGAATGTTGACTGTGGTCTGTATGGGTTTTTAAGAGAATATCGTCTGACTCATGAGAGTCCCATGTCACTGTGCATAAACCGCCCGGTGGGTGATGTCATTCCACACCTAGCTATTGTGTCCTCTGGTAAAGAGTAAGTAGCAAACACGCTGCAGAGGCGGTACGTGAAAAATGAACGTATGTCCAGACCACGCCGGGCCAGACCGAGTTCTGTCAAGGTGGGCGATCTGGTGATGGTGAGAAGTCGGCACTCTCGAGGGAAGTTCACTTTGCCGTTGGAACTCGAACCCTGAAAGGTGCAGAAGGTGCAAGGAACAATGGTAACCGTACAAAAGGATCAAGTGACCATTACAAGGATTGTGTCTTTCTTTAAGGAATATCCAACTCCGGTGAACAGTCTGCAGTCTGACTCCAGTATCGCACGAGGTGTTGAGGTGTCGTCGTAGGATGGACGTTGGCCTGTTGCTCAGCCGGCTCATTCCGGGTCCCCAAGGATGGATGTCTCACCTTCTGCTGATGGGAATAGCTCTTTCCCAGCTGGATCATCAAAGCTGTCAGCCTACTGAGACGCCTCATCTCGACACATGGAGTTGAGAGGTTCATCTAAAGAGATTAGTTGTCAAGGGACAGGGAGATATCATCTTTGACCAAACCCAGAGAGGTCGCCTCATTTGAAAGATTTTCTGATATAGTGAACATGCAGCTGAAGATGGAAGATGTTCTCTGTATTCTTTTGAGTGTGTTTTATTTTTTTATGTGTTGTTTCTGTTTGTTTGGTTTTTATTTGGTTGAGAAGGAATTTAAGTTCACGTTGGTGGACCATTCCCACCATTGTAATTTCCGGAGGGGTGTTTGAGTGCTGTCCCCTCTCACACATTCCCTAATGGTCCCGTCCGTGACGTGAGGGCAGGGGGAGTTATAAATAAATGGATTGGAGGCATGGTCTCCAGATCGAATCCAGAAACCAGTGGGTGGCCATATATGTGTTTCCCGTACATTACGAACCAGGCCCCCAGTATCGGATATAGGCCTGGCTCCCAGCATAACACTACCCAGTTCCTTGACACCTCACCAGTGGCCTGCTTTTTTACACTGTCTGCTCACAATTTGTTGCTGAGCTGGTGCCTGCCAAAATCTTTTGTCCTTGGAATTCTTGCCTAGCACTACCTGCCCTGTGCATCCCCCTACGTTGCCATCTTTATGAGGGAGGTAGGGCTGGTGACTGGAAAGACATATATTGCCCTTTTCTCAAGTATGGCCTGTGCTCAAGTGCAGTCATTCAGTCTGCAGGTCATCCCCATTTTGCTGTGTGAAGCTGCCATAAATCCACTCAGGACTGAAGCAGAGACATTGGGCATTCTTTCTTCACAAGACCTGTCCCTGCCTGTTATACCATTTTTGTTATGCACTATGTAAATGTTCAATAATATTGTTTTATGTGGAGCAATTGGTGGTATTTGCATTTCCATGCTGATGTCAATTTACCTGTTAAGTGAAACAATTGTTCTTTTTATCTTGAAAAGTTTTTCTTTGCAATCCCATGCTCATTTTCTGGGGGAAATGATGGTTCATACCGTATTTAGAAATGCATGTCCCACAACCAAGATTTTAGAAATTATAGATTTTAATGGCTGATTTATAAACTCTTTCTTACATACACTGAGCATCTAGTATGCAAAGAACTCCAAATATTCTCTCCTACTCCAAATTCTAACTCACCTTTAGGCAACATTATGGTTTTAAAAATATGCAGTCGCTGCTGGGGTTTTTGAAAGTGGAGGACCGTAATACTTGCTCAACAAATGCTCAAAATACCAGGCTTTGAAATGGCACTTAATAAATACTGAAGTACTTTAATAGTGTGCCATGGCAATACAGAGGACACTCTCCAGGAGTTGACCCCATCTCAATCGAATGTGCAGTGAGTGTCTCTGTACGTCAGTAATTTCCTATAGATCAGCAATTCCCTCCATTGTCCAGGGCTAGAACTTTGATATGGATGACTCACATATGCCACAGGCACTCTGTTAATGCCAAGAATTACATAAAATATTCCAGTGCCAAAATTTTGCAGTTGGCTGCATCCATATACGAATGGTGACTCATATGTCAACATCACCACTACTAAGATAAGGGGCAAATTTGTACATGGTTGCCTGTTCTCACCCCCCTCCCCTTCTTTCACCCCCACTAAATAGGCAATGGCTACACTTCCTAATGCCAAGAATTATCTCCAGTATGTTAGCACCAGCATTTTGCTACAGTTGTCCCATAAGCCAAGAAGCACTTCTAATATGCCAGTGTCAGTATTTTGCCACAGGTGTCCCATATGCCAAGAATTACCCCTAGTGTGCCAGCAACAGCATTTTGTCATGGGTACCACTCCCTGTATGCCAAGAATTACCTTCAATATACCAGTGCCAGCATTTTGCCATATGTGCCCCTATACTAAGAATCATATCCAGTATCTCAGCACCATCATTTTGCCTCAAGTATCCCAAGTGCCAAAAATTAAATCTTACGTTCATGCATTTTGTCTGGGTACCCCATATGCCAAGAATTACCCTTCTCACCCTTATTCCTTCCCACTCACTCAGTCACTCTAGCTCACACTCAAACTCAAGTTGTACTCACTCTCTAACTTAGATTCACTATTCTTACTTGCTCTGACTCATTCATTCTCGCTTAGTTACTCTTCCTCATGCACACATGCACATGCACTGACACAACATTTCACAGGGCTTTATTTTAGTTACCTTCAGGTACCTGAACCCTTGAGCTTCATCTGACGGTACTGGGTAGACTATCAGGGCAGGAACACAGCTTCTTCCAGCATAGAGAACTGAAGGAGAAAGCTGGAGTCTGTGCAGTGAAGCATAGGCTACAGGAGTCAGTTTCTTGCCTTTTCACCTCACCTTCTCCTATCTTGTCAGAAGGTGGGGTGTGTTAAGTGAGACTCCTGACCCCCTACCTTCCCCATGACGAGATAGGAGAGGTTGTGGTGACAGCATAATTGACAGGTAGAACTAGGCCCTGAAAGGATTAAGACAAAAGTGCACTGTACTACCTGTACCAGTGACACTACAGCATGTCATGTGGAGGTCCGAAGGCCCGGCAGGGCTCTGAGGCCAAAGGTAGGACATAGCCAGTTTTGGTCAATCTCTCTGATGGCTGGTGCAGGTGCCTCTGTGTGCCAATGCCAGCCATCATCGAGATTTACTACCTCAGGTTGTAGCAAAGGTGGGCATATATTTTATTATACCACTAGTGAATAATAGGTTATTATTCACTAAGGGAATTATTTTAAAAAAATGACTGGTTTTATTCATTGAAACCCCTATGTCCATCTGTTCTTGCACCAACATGCAAAGGTGCCTGCCTTGCAGACAGGATTGTTTTTGTGAAGTCCTTTCCCTTCCTGCTCAAAAACAATCCTCTGAGGCGTTTTTCTGTTTCTATTCTGCAGCACACATTGAAAGAGGAATAAACAAGGAGAAATAAAGATATTTCACCTTGTTACACCTCCTCTGGAAAGGCGTAGAAATTTGGCACATTCCCATGTTTACCAGTCTACGTAAATCTGGGAATGCGCAAAAATCCAAGGGTGGATGCGTCAGAACACCCAGGCTTCACCCATGCAACGCCTCCCTGGGACAGTATAACGCAATAAATATACATCAACAACAAGAGAGGGAGGGAAGCTACTGGAGCCACTCTTAAACCCCCTGGATTATATGAATCAAACAACAGAAGAGTGAATCCTGAATTCGGAATGAACTAGCATAAGAAAGTGCTCACTGTGTTTTAAAAGAACCCTCACTCACCAACCTAGTTGGTGACATGCTTCATCATTGGGTTCCCACCAGAGAGGCCGAAGGCCTCTCTGGTGTGCTGCGACGCCTGAACTACAGCAAAAAGTGGTGTTAGTGTGTAATGTGAAGTTAAAAAGGTGTCACAATTTTATCCAGAAACGATTTTAATGGTGGAAAACTTGACACAGTTAGAAGGATGTGTCGGATGCGTAAAAACTAGTTATAATAGACCAGTTGCATCCTAGATTAAGTGAAAAGAGGTCAACATGTTTCTGCTTCTAAAAGTGTTGGACGAAGCATTCGTCAGGACCTAGAGGGACTACCACGGCGGTGTACGCACGCTAAGGCGCACCCTGACCTGTGGAGTCTAGGACCGTTTTAACTCACGGTTCTAAATGGCATTCAGGACTTCTGAAAGCTTTGATTTGTGAAGTACTAGTACACCTCACGGCATGAGTCCTGGTGGGGGGCGGGACTTGTAGTCAAACATTTGTCAAAGTCTTCCGTCTACCCGGTACCTGTCTTTACCCTCCAGAGGACTCGACAGAATAACGCAAGGCAGCGACTTACGCTGCTTTACATTGCTCCAGATTTACCAAGCCATGCAGGGCCATGCAAGATGGCCTTGGATGGCTTGTCAAATATTATTCTAGGTTTTACATCACCCTTACACTACCTTGCCTGGCGCAAGGGCGATGCAAAACTTTGCTAACTATGTCCCTCCGTTTTTCCAGCTACAGTGATTTCAGTCTTGACCAATGTTACTGAACCTACAAGATTTAAAATTGTCAATGTCCCGAATTTTTTCTCCAAAAATTAGCCCCCTGATACTAATCAAGCAGTGTTTTGGGAAAGATCGCACTCCTCGAATGTGGGCCATTATTTTTTGGGTGCCTGGGCCTATTTTTGGTCCCAATCTGACCCTGAATATGATTGCATTCAAAAATCATTCTGATAAGGTTTTCTTGGTAAGATTTGAACTTACTTTTTTGCTATGTTATGACTATATTTAACTTTTTATCCAAACATTTACTCACTGCACTGTGAGTAGCAAGCGGTATATTCATGCATTTCGTCGTCGTTGTTCTTGTTAACTTATAAGGTTTTTTACTAACTGGAGATAATCATGGTCAGCGGCCATTATTGTAATAAGTCTATGTCGTCTAAGGGTGAATACACTCTGGGTTTGCAATCTATTGATGCAGATTGTGTGACTCATTTGCATGTGCACTCTTCTGCACAATGCCCTCTTACGCATGCTGTCCCTATCAGCATAAGAGAGCCTTTCACATCACGCTTTAGATTTTAACAGCCATCTTGTACCAATGTAAATCTTTGACACGTGTAATGCAAACGGCATAACAAAGGGCTGCACCATTGAATGTTCCCTTTCATGCACAAGGCTCAGATCTATTTTTCCATGGAACTCACTGTTTTAATTAATTATGGTCTCCCTTAACCACTCCTCCGGTTGGGCACCGAGCAACGCTCCTTTGATGTCAGCCACTGCAGGGCGTTCTCTCGCTGCTGACATCAGCAGTGTGCTTGCTTGCTCAATAGCCCTCTGTGTATCACCCAGCAACAAACGCATATATTAAACGCCTTCTTCTCTGAACTGGGGCATCATTGATACTTCCTTTCCTTACTCTTCAAATTAAACTTTGAGTATGTTTATGTAATGCCACGTATCAAACGCATATGTTTATGTAATGAATGCCACGCATCAAACACATATGTTTATGTAATGCCACGTAACAAACACATATGTTTATGTAATGCCACGTAACAAACACATGTTTATGTGATGCCATGTATCAACAGACACCCTCAACCATGCTTTTCTCTCGATAGTGCTGCAGGGGCGCGCGCTTAGAGGCTGCACAAGCAGTAAAGCATGAATCCATGTCAGTAAATCAATTTCTGACCTAGGCAGTCACATGCCCAGATAACCAGAAGGAGTCTCGGAGAACTGACTACGTTTTACAGCACCAGATCTTCTATCAAACAAGCAAACAAGCTTTGGCAAAGCCAATTGGTCTCGCTTTTCCAATGCTTGTTGTTTGCTGCTATTGGCTTTGCCAATACTCGTTAAATTAAGCTGGTGTTGGCAAAGACAGTTAGAAGAGGCCAGCAATGCTTCCAAGATGGCCATCATGTTGCGTGTAGACGCTGCATGGTGGCTAACTTGAAAGTATACAAAGTAACCTACAGCCTCTTTGGACCCGGGCTGGGGAAGGCAAAGCTGGACCCATTAGAGGCCCGGGCAGAACGCCGGCCGGTGGCGGGACCCCCCGCGCCCCCGCAGTTAAATTCCCGGCTAGGCCGGGGAAGGCCAGGATTGGCCCGCAAACAAAGTAAGCTTCCCCCCCCTCAATCAGGGGGCGAGCAAGGAAGGCAAGGAGGAAGTTAAAAGAGGGGCCAACGGCCCAGAAAAGCACATTGCAATTCTTCTCCTTGCGAAAAAAGAAGACGAGAAGGAAGGAAGGCCGCCAGCAGGAATCTCAGCAAAGGAGAAGCAACACCTACGGGGGAGGAGAATGAACGCGAAAGAAGGCGACGCACTGGAAATGAAGCAGGGACGATGACGAGGAGGCGACGAACATAGGCAGGAGGGCACTAGCACATGGAGCCTGAACGGCGGCGTTTGGTGCCATCAAGGCCTGTCCTCGGGCGCTAAGGGCCGACGAGGCTGCAGACGGCAAGCTCGCATCAAGGACTCATCGAGCCAACGCGACGGATCGGAAGCGTCACAGCCGAGGCACAAAAGTTTGCGCGCCGGTCTCATGGGGAGGTGGCCAAACAACGCGTCGCAGGATGGGTCGGAGCGGGCGTAGGTGCCCCCGAGGAAGAGGGCGCAATCACAAGGTGAGCATGGGGGAATGCCTTAACAGTAATTGGCCGTGGCGAGGGCACTTTAAAGCACGGTTCGCAGAATACGAACGTAGCCGGGGTGTGAACGGCACCTAGGGACGGTAAACTAAGACTATAGACGGCTATATTCCAGTGAGATAGTAAAAATGTTTAATTGAGTATTTTTTCTGGAATGAAAACCGCAGAAGAACCACCAGCTAAATGCTCCAGCACCAGCATCCGCCCCAAGAGGGCACATCAATGCATGCCTCCATGACAACATTGATACCTTTTAGCAAGCTGGTATACCCTGCAACTGAGGCGCCCAGTTGGAACATTTGGATGTGTCATTTAAATAACTAATTCAGGACCACAGAGAGACTGATTGTTACCATTAAAAAATCCCTGCTGCTGCAATTTACGAGGGAAGAAATACACAAGCTCTTCGCAAATCTCCTAGATACAATGGCAGATCATGATTACGAAATGGGTATCACTGCGCATTTTGATCCCCAGCTTAAACTAGACTATGAGAGATTCAAATTGCAGCAAGCGCAACAAAGGGAGGAGGAGACAATCAAAAGGTTCTACACTTGCCTGCAACAGCTCGCTAGCACTTTCAGAGGTGATGATCAGAAACATGTAGCGAGGGCCCAGATCGTCCACGTATGCATATCCTCTGTGCTGCAGTGCCTGATATTGCATCAACCAAGCATACACCTAGAAGACATCCTCGTTTTAATCCAATCTTGTGAGCTGCTGAAAAGGAGAGCTGAATAAATTGAGACTACACAAGCGAAAAGTGTTGCACACTTATGTGCATCATGAGAAGTACAGGTCAAGGAGGTGTTAGTAGAACCCATGCAGAGAGGGGCTCCACAGTCTGCGATTGAGAATCAACAAACCCCAACTCTGACAAAACGCCGTAACTGTGGGCTAGGCTAGCACCCTCTGGTCCGGTGCCCAGCCCAGTGCAGTGCACAACCTGCTCTGAGTGCAGTAAACCCAATCATTTTGCTAGGGTATTCTGCAGCAGTGACAAAGTAAGAAACCTCCTCTAACATTTGGCAATTGAAGGGGATCCACAGAGCACCTCAAGAACCAAATGATCAGAGGAGTACAACACACTGGAGGCAGATGATGAGGATGTATTCCTCATTTTCTACACCAAGCAAGATCATAGAAGTTCTGGATTCAGCTGTGATCGACACAGGGGGATTTGGTCAATGTAATGGGCAGCAAACGGTTTAGGGAACTGAAACCAAGGCAGCCACTCAAACCCATCCACATTTGTATCTACACATATGGAGAATAGCAGGCTCTGCCACTTGCAGGGGTGTCTGCAATGGTGACATCTAGAAGCAGGCCCGGTTCTACACCACCATGGAAGGGAAGGGGATGCTCCTTAGCTGTCACATGGTGGAAGACCATGGACATCTCTCTCACAAAGAAGAATACAGTAGTGCCAGACAGAGGAGATCCTTAAAGACTTTCCACAGCTGTTCACTGGATTGGGGTGCCTAAAAATCACATCCATAGAAGACCATAATAACTAGATAGTGCAGCCCATGGTACTCAGACACCAGAAGGTGCCTTTACACCTCTGGCCACAAGTGGAGGAAGAGCTAAGAGCTATGGGAACTCGAGCTACTAGGGGTAATTGAGAAGGTAACAGGTCACACCCTGTGGGTTTTGTATCAAGCCTAAGCAGCCAGGGGCCGTCTGCTCTGTGCGTGTGTATGTGTATATATATATATATATATATATATATATATATATATATATATATATATATATATATATATATATATTCACTGAAAAAACCATAGGTTTTACAGACGTTATAGTTAGGAATTAGCATTTAAAAAACCTTGGAAATTCACTGAAAAAACCACAGGTTTTACAGACGTCATGGTTAGGAATTAGCATATAAAAAACCTTAGAAATTCACTGAAAAAACCATAGGTTTCAAGGACGTTATAGTTAGTTGGACATTTGACTCATATAAAACCAGAGAAATGTGCCCGTTATAGTTAGTTGAGCTAACTATAACTTGCGCGCCCGCAATGCACTGGTGATGATGTCACATATTACATCACTCATGACATGGTCAGTGACATCACTGATGACATCACTGATGACATCTCAAATGACATCACAGATGACATCACTGATGACATCATCCAGTGAATGTGTGTTTCTATAAAGTTCAAATATTTTTCATATATATCTATGCCAAGGTGTATTGAAGAATGAGTGGATTTTCAAGTGCCTGAATGGAATATTAGTAGGTGCGTGACTGACTGTGTAAGGGAGTGATTGAACATTTGTTACTGAATGTATGGGTTAGTGACTAAACTGTGTGAAAGTCTGTATTAGTGTCAGTTGGTGTATAAGTGGCTGCATGGGTTGGTGAGTAGCTACATGAGTGTCTATATGGGTTATTGATTTGTTGTCTGAGTAGCTGTATGAGTGCCTGAGTGTCTGTGTGTGTCTGTGGGTGGGGTGGGTGTGACTCTGTGCATACATGTCTGAGTGGGAGATTCACTGGTTGTATGGATTCAAAAGTACATCTGGGAAGGGCTGTATGGGTGAGTTAGTGTGTGTATGGGTGTGTTGGTGAGCGAATGAATGTCTCACTGGTATATGTGTGAGTAACTACATATGTTTTAAGGCAGTATATATGAGTGTTGGAGTATATAAATGACTATACGTGAGAGTAAGTTATTTGAAGAGTGTGTGTATAAAAGTATGTCTGCTTGTATCAGTGATTGTATAAGACAGTAAGTATGTGTTAGTATCTGCATAAATAAGTGATGTGGTGTGTGTATAAATAACGCAGTTGGTGTGTATAACTGTATACACGAGTAAATGGGTATGTGATTGATTCTTTGCATGACTGACTAGGTGTGTGAGCAACTCTATGGATGAGTGGCGGACTGTGACTGTATGTATAGGTGTATGAGTGCATATTATAGTACTGTATTGATGAGTAACTGCATGTATAAGTGAGTGGATGTGAGTATAGACCTAGGAAATAGTTGGTGGTATGTAGTATCTGGCATTGTTGTGTGTATGGTTTCAAAAATAGTAGTCTGTATTTTAGAGTGCGTGTATCAAAGTTTATATTAGGCCATCAGTATGTGCATCAGATTATCATGTGGATGATGTCATCCGTGATGTCATCAGTGATGTCATTTGAGATATCATCAGTGATCTCATCAGTGATGTCACTGATCATGTCATGAGTGATGGAATATGTGACGTCATCTCCAGTGCATTGCGGGGGCGCGAGTTATAGTTAGCTCAAATAACTATAACGGGCGACTTTCTCTGGTTTTATATGAGTCAAATGTCCAACTAACTATAACATCCCTGAAATCTATCTTTTTTTCAGTGAATTTCTAAGGTTTTTTAAATGCTAATTCCTAACTATAACGTCTGTAAAACCTATGGTTTTGTCAGTGAATTTCAAACGTTTTTTAAATGCTAATTCTCAACTATAACGTCTGTGTAGGAGAGTAGGATCTGCTTCACATGTTTACCCCCACTTTTTGCTGGTGTTTCAATGTTTTTCGACTTTAGTCTGGCTGGGACCCTGCTAATCAGGGCCCCAAGCCTAGCTGCTTCCTCTCTAAAATGATTCCATGTACATTGGGTACAGTTCAGATTGGATCTGAGGTGCCCTTATAAGTCCCTAGTATATGGTATACCATGTACCCAGGGCATAGGTACCCCATAGGCCTACCAGGGGCTGAACCATGTATTATGCCACCCCTGGAAAGCCACCCAAAATGACACCACAGGTCTGCTACTGCAGCCTGGGTAAGGTGGTGCATGCACCCCTTACTGAGATATGGGTTCACTATATATCACCCTATATACACACATATTAACCTATAAGTCACTCCTATGGCAGGCCTTATCAAATCTGAGTGCTTGGTTCTTATGTGAGAGGGTGCCCCTGCATGAGCAGAGCCCCTCTGCACTGCTCGGAGACCCTTCTCTGATGCTGTTTGTAGTGCAGCCTGACATATACTCTTAAGTGCATTATAACCAAACGGTAAAAGTCTAACTTTGGACTGGCTGCACAGAAACATGTCGTATTTGGTGTCAAACACCTTGGAATCAAACCCCCATGCCAGTAACTGGTGTGGGAGTATGATCCCACCCTTCTAGAGGGAGAGACATGACAGCACTGGTATACCCGGTAGAAACTTAATAGAGCCCTGGCATCACAAAATGGATGCTGCAGCCACAGACACGGGTCTGGCCTCCTGCTGCTGACCGAAACTCTGACAGGGGAGGCCTGGAAATAGGTTTCCTGTCACAGGGAGGTGTAACCACCTCCGAGACAGGCTTATGTGTATTGGGGCTGGGTGGGAGCACTCTCTGAGTGCTTTGAAGTCCTGCACTGGGGGCACATTTGGTGTCCCTGTACATAGTCCAGCTCAAACTGGTTCAGCGGCTTCCAGCCCCTGCTCTGGCACAAAACTGGACTAAGGAAATGGGTGTAGCCACCCCTCTTTCCAAACCCTCCCATAGGTGAGTCCCCAGAGAATGTCCAACCCCCTACCTTAGTATAAGTATGGGACCCCTGTCCTTAGGACTTTAGATTACCCTGGACGAAACTCTGAAGCTGAATCCTGGACCTTCAAAGCTCTGCTCAAGACCAGAGGATTGAAGAAATCTTCCTTGGGGTCAAGGAGTGACTCCCCTGCTTGGCAGGCACCAACAAAGCAATTTGCCGGTCTGCATCATTGAAGCGCCCGCCGGACTCCAAAGTATTTTCAGCCCAGGAAGAGGATTTCCTGACATCTCAGAGGCCAATCCGAGTCCCCAGCAAAGCTGGGCTATCTTGTAGCCCCTACCTCAAACACTGAATCCACCAAAGATTGTCGACCTGGTCATTCCGAGTGACCCGTGGGCCGCCATTTTGTGTTTCGTCTTGCGGTCCCTTCGCGATCCCTGTTCCGTTGACTGGTGGGTCCCTGAGGGGGTAACATTGTATTTCCTTGGGCTTGCCTGGTTGCTCCAGACGTTCCCTGACTCCCAACCAAGTGGTGAGTCCCACAGACCTTGCTGGTCTGCACCAAAGCATCTTTCTTGTTTCTGCATGGGTTGCTGTTGCCAAGGCTTGTTGTGTCCAATCCGGGCACCGACGCTGCAGCACTCGACATCCTTTGTGGGACAGCTCGAATCCAGCTCCTGGTTGTCCTTGATGCCTCCTGATCCTCAAGGCTGAAGAGTCAAGCTTCACCTCTTTCACCTGAAATCACCCAACATCGATGGGCATATGCTCATCGCCTTCCTTGTCACTGGCAAGTAACCCAGACTCTGTCCCCTCTGTTTCAGGTTCTTCTCATCTTCGATCCAGGCTTGGATCTCTTCGGACATTTCGCATCTTCACGGCAGCAGCACTTCTTCGCCAGCTCCCATTGAAATCGACGACGCGACCCGACACCAAAAGACACCTATGCACTCGGCTTCCCTGGGTGAGGTAACACAAGTACTCCGGTGCTCCCGTGGGTGCTAGCCCTAGAACTTTCTAAGTCCAAAAGGGTTTGGTCCTGACTAATTTCTAAGTGTCCCTAATCTTTAAAAATCTAACCTCGACTTTCCCAATAGAAGCTAACGGGAGCTCGCGGCAGTGTTCACACACTGCACACGGCCCCCGTGGGTCCCCTGTGTCACTACCTTGGTTGGTTCCTTGGGGTCCCAGCGATTCTACAGGCTCTAGGCCTTGTGTCTAGTTAAGTCGTGGTTCTTATACCACAATTTTAGTATATGGTTTGGCTCGTCCCTAGGGCCTGATGTGTATTTGTGCTATTTTACTGTGATTATTGAAGTGTAACTTATGTGTTTTGACCTCTAGTCTCATAAAGAGACTAGGAGGGTGTGTTTAGTAATAAATACATATATTTTATATATATACCTGGTGTGGATATCTTTCATTTAGTGACTCAAGAGATTATAGACTGGTAAAACAAGCTGCTTTACATACCTTCAAGACTTAGCCTGAAGGCTGCTCTCCATAGCTACCACTAGGATAGCTTTAAATAAAGGTTGTCTTTAACCTATAACCAATAAGGGGTTGTTTGGACTGATACAGGGTGCCCACTATAACTAGTGGACAACATATATCAGGCCAACTTCTCACATTGGTGTGCAGTGTGTGGGATTCCAGCATGCTATTGTTTTACCAGATAATCTCAATTCAGTAACTAACTGAAAACCACTAAAGGTACCCTAGGTACATATAATACAAGCTTTAGAATACAGTAAGTTCTACTGAACTTAGAGTTGTGTGTTAAGGGATAGCACACCCTTTCTACAACTCAAGAGAGTTTAGTGGGCCACACTAGAGTAGGTAGTGCAATACACCACACCACACTAGTAATGTCTTCAAGGCCAGGAACCAGTAGGTCCTTGCCAGAAGCCAATGGGCTTCAAGATTCCCAGTGTGATAGACTCCCATTCATGGAACTAAGAGCATTATGTACAACTAGGAAACTGAAGACAGGCAAAAGTCCAACCACCCAGCATCTTATAGAGGTACTCAGGCTGGACGACCTTAGCAGATCTTTAGGATCTGAAGGGCTAGGCAGAGTGAGTGGGACAGCACCTGAGGAAAGGCCACGGGGTGTAATTCCCCATGGCCTGACCTCTGAGGCTGGCCAGGCAGATGACAATGATCTGGACCTGGAAAATCCATCTCCCCTAGACAGTGATGGAAAGGACCATAATGGACCCCTCTTTGTCCCTCCTGGGAGAAACGGTGGTGGGCCAAGAAGGTCAAGATATTCCTCCAGGGAGTCTAACCATTCTAACTCATCTGTAGGGACCTCAATCTCCTCTCATAGGAGGGAAACCTCTCAAGCGAGAAGGGAGAGACTGCTTAAGTATGAGGAAGCTCAGCTTGAAATCAGAAGAAAGCAGGTAGCCCTAGATAGGGAGGCCCTAGAGCTCTACAGAGCTAGAATAAAGGTGGGACTAGACTCCCATGGTGGCAGCAACATCCCTAGAGATAGGGAAAGGTCTTATGACCATAGAAACCTGAATAAGATTGTCCCTCCCTACCAGAGTGGGGATGACATCCACAAATGGATAACTGCACTGGAAAGGACCTGTAAAGTACAAAGGGTCCTCCAGGAGCAGTGGACAGCAATCTTATGGCTCTCCTTTGCAGACAAAGGTAGAGATACACTCCTCACTGTTAGAGAGGATGAGTCAGATGATTACAACAGTCTGAAGAGTGCCTTAATTGATGGGTTTGTCCTAACCACTGAGCAATACAGGTTAAAGTTCAGGGATACCCAAAAGGCACAGACTCAGGACTGGGTAGACTTTTTAGATTGTGCTACTAAGGCTCTGGAAGGTTGGTTACTTGGCAGTAAAGTGCATGACTATCAAGGATTGTACAATTTGATTATGAGGGAGCAGATCCTTAATAATTGTCAGAATCAGCTGTTGCACCAGTACCTGGTAGACTCAGATCTGACCTCTCCCCAAGAATTGGGAAAGAAGGCAGACAAGTGGGTCAGAACCAGGGTGAGGCAGAAGGTACAGAACCAAGGTGGTTAACCCGAGAAGCAAGATCCTAAAAACTCTTATAAGGGTGGGGAGAAGGGTAAAGACCAGAAGTCTTCACAAGGCCCCCAAAAATCTTCTTCAGGTGGGGATTCACAGTCTACCAAGGGAAAAGGCCAAAAGAAACCATGGTGCAAGATTTGTAAACAGAAAACTCACTGGACCAGTGATTGCACCAAGTCCAAAGAATCTACTCCAGCCACCATTGCCCCTAAGGCAACTGTTCCCCCTAGCACAGCTACAATTGGTTGTGGTAATGTTCAGAATAAGGGTGTAGTAGGGTTGACCCTGGGTTCTAAGATGGACTCTGGCCTAGTCAGAGTTCCAACTCAGGCTGTGTTAGTCTGTGATGGGGGCATGGATATGTCCCACTTTGTGAGTCCCAGCAATCTGGGCAAATACAGACAACAGCCTTTAATAAATAGAATAGAGGCTTTGGCATTCAGGGACACAGGAGCAAGTATCACAATGGTGACACAAGATCTTGTGGGTCCTGGGCAGATTATACTTGGTGAAATGTACCAAGTGACCAATGCTAGCAATGTCAGAACAGACCATTCTCTGGCAGTTGTTAACTTCTCCTGGGGAGGGGTAACTAGCCTTAAGAAGGTTATGGTAAGTGCAGACCTACCAGTACAGTGCTTGCTTGGCAATGATCTGGAAACTTCAGCATGGGCTGAAGTGGAGCTCAGGACACATGCAGAAATGTTAGGGATCCATGCTCATGTCTTTGCTGTGACTAGGTCACAGGCCAAAATGTCTAATACTGAACAGGCCCTGGATTCTGGAATAATGGACCAGGTGCCTCCCAAGAGGAGGAGCAGTAGGGTTAAGGCAGTGCCTTCCCACCTGACTCAGAATGCAGATTAGTCTCCTCAGGGAGATGATCTTAAGCCTGAAGAAGGAACTGTCCCAGAGGAGCTTGAACCTGACCAGGTTGAGTTCTTGGGGACAGGGAGCCCTTCCAGGTCTGATCTGAACCAGGAGCAGAAAACCTGCCTCTCTCTTGAACCCCTCAGAAAGCAAGCTGCTGATGAGGCTGCTGGGAATGCTAGTGGCACCAATAAAGTTTATTGAGATGATAGACTCCTTTATTCAGAGTGTAGAGACCCCAGGCCAGGTGCATTCAGGAGGTTAGTTATACCTCTGAAGTTTAGGGGCTTCCTATTGACACTAGCCCATGATATTCTCCTAGCAAGACACCTGGGCCAGAACAAGACTTGGGACAGAATTGTTCCTCACTTTCACTGGCCCCACATGTCTGAAGACACTAAGGAGATTTGTCGCTCCTGTGTGACCTGCCAAGCCAGTGGCAAGGCAGGTGGAACGACAAAGGCCCCCTTGATACCACTACCTGTGGTGGGGGTTCCCTTTGAGAGGGTTGGGATTGACATTGTTGATCCCATGGATTCTCAAACAGCATCTGGGCACAGGTTTATACTGGTGGTGGTGGACCATGCCACCAGATACCCAGAAGCAATTCCCCTAAGGACCACTACAGCACCTGTGGTGGCAAGAGCTCTCTGGAGTGTATTCTCAAGAGTAGGCTTTCCTAAGGAGGTAGTATCTGACAGGGGTGCAAACTTCATGTCTAGTTACTTGACTGCTATGTGGAAGGAGTGTGGAGTGAACTACAAGTTCACCACACCCTATCACCCACAATGCAATGGTTTAGTTGAAAGGTTCACCAAAACCTTAAAGGGCATGATTACAGGATTCCCAGAAAAGCTTAGGTGAAGATGGGACATACTCTTGCCCTGCCTTTTATTTGCATACAGGGAGGTGCCTCAAAAGGGGGTTGGTTAAAGCCCTTTTGAACGTTTGTTTAGTCACCCTGTCAGGGGCTCAATTGTGTCTGGTTAAGGAAGGATGGGAGTTACCTCTCAAGCCCCCCAAACAGGACATAGTTGACTATGAACTTGGTCTCCGCTCCAGGATGGCTGAGTACATGAAAAAGGCAACCAAAAACCTTGAGGCTAGCCAGGCATTACAAAAAGCCTGGCATGACCAAAAGACTGTACTGACTGTCTACCAACCCGGACAGAAAGTGTGGGTGTTGGAGCCTGTGGCCCCAGCAGCCCTCCAGGACAAATGGAGTTGACAGGGCAGACATGGGCTTGCTCATGGCTACTGATGAAGGACAGGAGGAAGAGAGTGACCCACTCCCTGACCTGCTTTCTCAGAACCCTGATGATGGGTCAGTTGATGGTGTAGCCTTGGCAGGCAGCCTCACTGCCCAGCAGCAAACTGACTGCAGAAAACTTCACAGCCAGTTCAGACATATGTTTTCTCTGACTCCAAGTCAGACCACCTGGTGCACTCAGGAAGTGGACACTGGGGGCAGTCTTCCTGTGAAGAATAAGATAAACAGGCAACCTGACCATGTCAGGGACTGTATAAGGACAGAAGTCCAAAAGATGTTGGATTTGGGAGTTATTAAACGCTCAGTTAGCCCTTGGGCTAGCCCAGTAGTCCTGGTACCTAAACCTTACACCACAGATTGCAAGAAAGAGATGAGGTTTTATGTAGACTACAGGGGTCTCAATGCAGTCACTAGGACTGATGCCCATCCCATCCCCAGGGCAGATGAGCTAATAGACACTTTGGCCTCAGCCAAGTTTCTAAGCACATTTGATGATCTGGCTACTGGCAGATCAGACTAGCTGATGATGCAAAGCCAAAGACAGCATTTTATACCCCTAGTGGGCACTATCAATTTGTGGTAATGCCCTTTGGTTTGAAGAATGCACCTGCCACTTTCCAAAGGCTGGTGAATCAAGTCCTTACAGGCCTGGAAAACTATAGTGCAGCATATCTAGATGATATTGCTGTCTTTAGCTCCACCTGGGAGGATCACCTGGTCCACCTGAGGAATGTTTTGGAGGCCCTGCAAAAAGCAGGCCTAACGTTCAAGGCTACTAAGTGCCAGATAGGGCAGAGTCAGGTTGTGTACCTGGGCCACCTTGTAGGTGGAGGCCAGGTTCAACCATTGCAGAGTAAAATCCAGACCATAATGGACTGGATTGCTCCAACTACCCAGACTCAGGTGAGAGCCTTCTTAGGCCTGACTGGGTACTATAGAAGATTTGTCAAGGGGTATGGATCAATAGTGACACCCCTGAATGTCTTAACCCCTAAGAAAATGCCCAAAAAGGTTCAGTGGACAGCTAGCTGAAGCAGGCCATGTGCATTGCTCCCATTCTGCAATGTCCTGACTACTGCAAAACGTTCATTGTCCAAGGGGCTGTACTGTCATAGTTGAATGATGAAGGTCAGGCTCAATCAGTAGCTTTCATAAGCAGAAGGTTGACCCCCAGAGAGAAACGTTGGTCAGCCATTGAGAGGGAGGCCTTTGCGGTGGTTTGGGCTCTGAAGAAGTTGAGGCCAGACTTATTTGGTACTCACTTCATTGTTCAGACAGACCATAAGCCCCTCTTATGGCTAAAACAGATGAAGGGTGAAAATCCCAAATTGCTCAGGTGGTCCATTTCCCTACAGGGGATGGACTATACAGTGGAACATAGACCTGGGAGTAACCATGCCAATGCAGATGGACTCTCCAGATATTTCCACTTGGAACATGAAGACTCAACTGGTCAAGGTTAGTTTAATGTCCCTGCGATTGGGGGCGGGGGTTGTTGTGTAGGAGAGTAGGATCTGCTTCACATGTTTACCCCCACATTTTGCTGGTGTTTCACTGTTTTTCGACTTTAGTCTGGCTGGGACCCTGCTAATCAGTACCCCAGCCTAGCTGCTTCCTCTCTAAAATGACTCCATGTACTTTAGGTACAGTTCAGATTGGATCTGAGGTGCCCTTATAAGTCCCTAATATATGGTATACTATGTACCCAGGGCATAGGTACCCCAGAGGCCTACCAGGGGCTCAACCATGTATTATGCCACCCCTGGAAAGCCACCCAAAATGACACCAAAGGTCTGCTACTGCAGCCCGGGTAAGGTGGTGCATGCACACCTTACTGAGATATGGGTTCACTATATCTCACCCTATGTACACACATATAAACCTATAAGTCACTCCTATGGCAGGCCTTATCAATCCTGAAGGCAGTGTGCTTAGTTCTTATGTGAGAGGGTGCCCCTGCATGAGCAGAGCCCCTCCGCAGTGTTCGGAGACCCTTCTCTGATGCTGTTTGTAGTGCAGCCTGACCATGTACTCTTAAGTGCATTATGATCAAACGGTAAATGCTAACTGTGTACTGGCTGCACGGAAACATGTTGTGTTTGTTGTCAAACACCTTGGAATCATACCCCCACACCAGTAACTGGTGTGGGAGTATGATCTCACCCTTCTAGAGGGAGAGACATGACAGGACTGGTATACCCGGTAGAAACTTAATAGAGCCCTGGCATAACAAAATGGATGCTGCAGCCACAGACACGGGTCTGGCCTCCTGCTGCTGACCGAAACTCCGGCAGGGGAGGCCTGGACAATAGGTTTCCTGTCACAGGGAGGTGTAACCACCTCCGAGACAGGCTTATGTGTATTGGGGCTGGGTGGGAGCACTCTCTGAGTGCTTTGAAGTCCTGCACTGGGGGCACATTTGGTGTCCCTGTGCATAGTCCAGCTCAAACCGGTTCAGGGGCTTCCAGCCCCTGCTGTGGTGTGAAACTGGGCAAAGGAAATGGGTGTAGCTACCCCTCTTTCCAAACCCTCCCATAGGTGGGTCCCCAGAGCATGTCCAACCCCCTACCTTAGTTTAAGTATGGGACCCCTGTCCTTAGGACTTTAGATTACCATGGACGAAACTGTGAAGCTGAATCCTGGACCTTCGACGCTCTGCTCAAGACCAGAGGACTGAAGAAATCTCCCTTGGGGTCAAGGAGTGACTCACCTGCTTGGCAGGGACCAACGAAGAAATTTGCCGGTCTGCATCATCGAAGCTCCCGCCGTACTCCGAAGTATTTGCAGCCCAGAAAGAGGATTTCCAGACATCTCAGAGGCTGACCAGAGTCCCCAGCAAAGCTGAGACCCGCAGCCCTTGTGAGTAGCATGGAACCTGAACTCCTGGTCACCTTGCACTTTTGCAAGTGCATTGACTTCTCGATGTCTCTTGAAGTCGTGCTTGGGTTAACTTGTAGCCCCTACCTCGCGCACTGAATCCACTGAAGATTGTCAGCCTGGTCATTCCGAGTGATCCATGGGCTACCATTTTGTGTTTTGTCATGAGGTCCCTTCGCGATCCCTGGTCCGTTGACTGATGGGTCTCTGAGGGGGTAACTTTGTATTTCCTTGGACTTCTCTGGTTGCTCCAGATGTGCCCTGACTCCCAACCAAGTGGTGAGTTCCACAGACCTCTGCGTGGGTTGCTGTTGCCAAGGCTTGTTGTGTTCAATCTGGGCACCGACACTGCAGCACTCGACATCCTTTGTGGGACAGCTTGAATCCAGCTCCTGGTCATCCTCGACACCTCCTGGTCCTCGTTGCTGAAGAGTCAAGCTTCACCTCTTTCACCTGAAATCACCCGACATCGGTGGGCATCTGCTCATCGCCTTCCTGGTCACTTGCAAGTGACCCAGACTCTGTCCCCTCTGCTTTCAGGTTCTTCTCATCTTCAATCCAGGCTTGGATCTCTTCGGACACTTTGCATCTTCACGGCAGCAGCATGTCTTCGCCAGCTCCCATTGAAATCGACGACACGACCCGACCCCAAAAGACACCTATGCACCCGGCTTCCCTGGGTGAGGTAACACGAGTACTGCGGTGCTCCCTAGGGTGCTAGCCCTAGAACTTCCTAAGTCCAAAAGGGTTTGGTCCTGACTCATTTCTAAGTGTCCCTAATCTTTAAAAATCTAACCGCGGCTTTCCCCATAGAAGATAATGGGAGCTCGCAGCTGTGTTCACACACTGCACACGGCCCTCGTGGGTTCCCTGTGTCACTACCTTGGGTGGTTCCTTGGAGTCCCAGTGATTCTACAGGCTCTAGGCCTTGTGTCTAGTTAAGTTGTGGTTCTTATACCACTATTTTAGTATATGGTTTGGCTCGCCCCTAGGGCTTGGCGTGTATTTGTGCTATTTTACTGTAATTATTGAAGTGTAACTTTTGTGTTTGGACCTCTAGTCTCATAAAGAGACTGGGAGGGTGTGTTTAGTAATAAATACATATATTTTATCTATATACCTGGTGCGGATATCTTTCATTTAGTGAATCAAGAGATTATAGACTGGTAAAACAAGCTGCTTTACATTCCTTCAAGACTTAGCCTGAAGGCTGCTCTCCATAGCTACCACTAGGATAGCTTTCAATAAAGGTTGTCTTTAACCTAAAACCAATAAGGGGCTGATTGGACTGATACAGGGTGCCCACTATAACTAGTGGACAGCATATATCAGGCCAACTTCTCACAGTCTGTAAAACCTATGGTTTTTTCAGTTAATTTCTTTTTGTGTTGAAATTTTTTATTAGCATTTCGGAATCATTTAACAAAAACCAGAAAACTCAAATACAAGTAATAAGGGTAAAGATCATATGATAGAAATTAAAAAGTAAATCCATATATAAAACAATATTTAATATTATGCTGTATAGGACAATCAATATATATAACAATATATAAAGGAAAGAGTGAAAAAGCATATACAATCAAGTTTCAGAAACTAAATGATAAGAAATTCAAACATGTTAAGAAAGTAAAAAAGGATTCCATATCTGTGAAAATAACTCTAGTTGATCTTGAATATTATATATAATCCTTTCATGTGAAGCATTTTGAATCATAGCAGATAACCAGGACTCTTGAGATGGTGGAGTGGAAGATTTCCATTGTCTTAATATACAGATTTTAGCAGTTGCAAGCGCGGTATGTAGGAAACGAGATTGTGGTTTAGAAAGAGCGGGAACATTTCTGAAATCAGGTAATATAATATTAGCTGTGGAAAGGGGTAAATGCAGTGAGATAGACTTATGTAAGGTCTGACCTATGTAAGACCAATAATGTTTAACCAATGGACACGTGCAAAGAATATGAACAATATCACATCCAGAGGCATTACATCTCCAACAATTGGAATGCGGTAACAAGCCTGCCTTATATAATCTAACCGGAGACCAATGCCAGTCATGTAGAATTTTAAATAAGCAAAACTTTAAACGAGCTTCTCGAGCTCCCTTATCCAAACCATCTAGTATATTCATCCATTCCATATCTGAAAAAGAAGTCTGTAAACGTGTTTGCCATTTATGTCGGAGATCGCAGGATAATGGGTGTGAAAATAATTGAGATGTAATTGTTTTGTAGAGACCTGAAATGACGCCTTTCTGTTTGCCCCAAATTTGTAAATAAAACACTATTGGTGATATAGATAATGACCAAGGTGTGGAACCAAGAGCTTTGAGAAGAGATTTTCTAAGTTGATCGTATTTGGCATGCTGCAGCGGGGATAAGTTGAATTCATCCATTAACTGTGATAGAGGTTTAAGATCCCCGTCATGGAGATTTTGGTCTAGTGTGAGAATGCCTGCCGATTTCCATTGAGGCCATAGAAAGCTTCTACCTTTAATGCGTATTCTGGAGTTGTTCCATATAGGAGCCTTTACATGTAAATGAGAAATAATGCCCAAGATATGATGAGCTCTTTGCCATATCTTACGCCTTGCAGACAATAGGGGGTTACGTGGATCTATTCGGCTTGAACCAGATCCATATAAAACTGCAAGACCATTTGTTGCAGAGAGAAGATGACGCTCAACATGGACCCAATGTGGTGTATTTAAATTATCTTGGAGCATGTATAAGAGCTGAGATAAATGCAAGGCAATGGTATAATGTTCAATGGAGGGAAGACTGAGACCACCATAGGAATGATGAGCATTTAATTTATGTATAGCTAGACGAGGTTTAATAGAACCCCATATGAAAGATTTAATTTTGGAATCTATAAGGTGCAATGTGGATAAGGGAACATGAAGAGGAAGCATACCAAGAATATAAAGAAAGCGCGGTAACGTAACCATCTTCACCGTTTGAACTGTACCCCATAAAGACAGACCCAGCGCTTTCCATTTATCAAAATCTCGTTGCATCTGAATGATTAAAGGCCCTAAATTATCTGATACCATGGCGTCCAATCCCTTATTTACCAAGATACCTAAATATTTTAACCGAGAAGGTTGCCAATGAAATGGATATCCCTGTATCACATCCCTTGAGGTGCCATCTGAAATGGGAAGTGCTTCACTCTTATCTCAATTTATTTTATACCCAGAAAAAGAAGACATTCCTCTATAATTTGAAGTAATGATGGTAAAGATCTGTTTAAATCAGTAATAGTGAGCAGTATATCATCCAAATATAGATAAAGTTTAGATTCACCCACCGGTAAGGAAATACCAACTACATTGGAAGATTGCCGAATAGCTAAAGGTTCAATGGCTAATAAAAATAAAAGCAGGGAGAGGAGGCATCCCTGGCGGGTGCCTCGCTGTATAGTAGAAGTATCGGAAGTAAATCCTCCACAATTGACCACAATTGACCAGTGCAGTGGGTTGTTCATATAACAATTTAATCTTTCTTATAAATAGTTCTCCCAAACCAAATTTTTCTAAGATTAGGAATAAATAATCCCACTCCACTCTATCAAATGCCTTTTCGGCGTCTAATGATAATGCCAAAGCATCATCCTGTAAAGATTTAGCAGTATGCAGAGTGTGAGCTAGGGAGCGTAAATGATTTCTGGAAGATCGACCAGGAACAAAGCCCACCTGAGTATTATGAATAAGAGAGGGAATAACTCTGCGCAGACGAGAAGCAAGAATACTAGCTAAAATTTTAATCTCACAGTTAAGAAGTGAAATGGGATGATAACTGCTACAAAGAAGTGGATCTTTTCCTGGTTTTGGTAAAACTGCTATTACTGCTTTATTAGATATATTACCTAAGGTGGAAGTACGTTCGGCTTCTTGAAATGCCGCATGCAAACAGTCTATAATTTTATCTCCGGACCAGCGATAAAATTCTGCTGGAAAACCATCCTCTCCTGGTGCTTTGTGATAAGGAAGTTTAAGGATAGCGTGAGAAATCACTTCTTTACTAATGTCTTCATCCAGTATGGATCTATCTTTATCAGAAAGAGATGGTAATTCTAATCCATTTAAAAAAGACAACATTTTACCCTGATCTATATTGGCGTCCGGAGTGTATAAAGATTTATAGTATGTGGCAAATTCATTAGCAATATCCTGAGGACATGTTAACATGGAACCCTTAGAGGATTGTAAAGCAGGGATAGCCATAGCAACCTCTCTTTGCTTCAATTGTGCTGCTAGAAGTCTACCCGCTTTTTCACCCTGTTCATAATGCCTCCCTTTCATTTTTTGTAAGGCATATTCTGCCTTAGAGGTGAAAAGAGAATTTAATACCATGCATGATTGTTCCAGTAATTTTCGATTTTGTAAAGTGGGCTGTTAGTATATAAACGTGTGAAATTGGTAATGTCCTGTTCCAATTGATTTTGTTTAGCAATATTTTGTTTGTTGAACTGGGCTGCATCTCGCATAAGTCTACCACAAATATTACTAAGGACTGCCCTTGCATACTCCCCAACACCCTACCGTTAGTGGCACCCGAGATCTGTTCTGGCTGTGGATCCAATTTACCTAGGATCCTAAACCTACCGATCTCCTTTAAGAAGGAGAAGAGGAGAGGGGCGGGTATCAAGGAAATTCAATCGATGAAATGCATCCTGGTTAATGCGAGGTCTCTAGTCAAGCACAGCTTGGAATGTGCTAGACTTATTGAGGACCTGGAGGTTAAGGTGGCCTTCATCACGGCGATCTGGACAGATGGTGCTTCTGGGCTGGATATTGTGAAGCCCCAGAATGCTTATGCCATACACTGGATAGACCGATAAGGAAAGGCGGAGGTTTGGCAGTGATCTATCATCATTCTATCAAGGCAGCCTTCCAGCCAATTCCTATGAATACCTGTGAGGCACTATTTTTTAATCTTACCCTCACCCATCACCACTAGTTTAAGGGGTGTCTTTTATACAGGCCGCCTGGAGCTAGGAATTCTTTCCTAACCTCCCTGGGTACCCTACTGGAAGAAGGGACTCTCGCAGAGGCTTTTACAATTGTGGGAGATTTTAACTTTTACTTAGAGCTGACGGAGGAAACGGACACGATGGCTCTGAATGACCTGATGTTGACCGTCGACCTGAGGCAGCAGGTAGTGGGGGCCACGCACAGGGGAGTGCATACCCTGGACGGGATCTTTTCCAACCATCATAATCTTCATTTCCGGGGCATCCTCCCTTTGGTATGGTCGGACCACTCTGCAGTCCAATTTGAGATTCTGCTGCCGAAGTCATAAAAGAAAATCACAGGTCCTGAGGAGTGTATTAGAACAAGAGCGTGGAACAAGGTGGAGGAAACCCCCTTTAATAAACTGTTATTTTCCTCTGCAACGCAATTGTCCCCCGAAGTGGACGAGGCCTGTCAAAGTTACACAGGATGGTTACAGCAGGCCTGTGATAGATTAGCTCCTAGTAAAGTCTTGCGTCCCACGAGAACACACCCCTCCGTTCCCTGGTACTCGGAAGAGCTCAGGAACCAAAAGCTTATTTGTAAGCAGTTTGAAAGAAGCTGGAGGAGTAATTACAAGGAAATTGAGAGAAAAGCCTACAAACCCAAATCCTATAAACAGGCAATTGTGGCAGCTAAACAGAACTATTTCGCTGCACAGATCACAAAATCTAAAAATTCAGCCAAAGAACTGTTTAAGACGGTTGCCACATTGGCCTTGCCTAAGCCAGTGGTAGTCCAGCCCAGCCAAGTGCTTTGTGAGGAACTGGCCAAATTCTTCCTGTCCAAGGTAGAAGCCATCTACACGGTTTTTAGTAGCATAAGCACTGGGAACACAGACGGGTGTATGGAGACTCCCACCTCAAAGGGGGCTTACAGCCCGGTGTTCGATACATTTTTGCCAGTATTTCAAGGTGACATCCAAAAGCTCCTCTTGGAGGCTAATTCGGGATCTCCTTTTGATCCCTGCCCTGCCAAGGTGGCTAAACTGGCCCCGGGTCCGATAGCGGATTCTCTAACGACAATTTTTAATTCAATGTTTGAAGCTGGACATTTCCCCAGACAGTGGAAATTGGCCTCCGTTTTGCCCCTCTTAAAAAAAAAAAACCTTCCCGCTAATGACCCAAATAGCTTTCGTCCTATCTCCAGACTCCCCTTACCGGCGAAACTGGTGGAGAAAACTATGAATAGACAACTTAGTCATTTTCTGGATGAGACTCAAGTGCTTGACCCCACTCAATATGGCTTTAGGCCTGGGCATAGCACTGAGTCGGCCCTTATCAAAGCCACGGAAGAGAACAGGGCAGCGGTGGATCAGGGAGGGAGGGCGGCATTGACTTTGTTAGACTTATCCGCGGCGTTCAATACGGTTCACCACACTATACTGTTGAGCCGCTTAAATGCATGTGGAATTCACGGGAAAGCTTGGGACCTTTTAAGATCCTTCCTCGCGGACAGGAAACAGATTGTGGCCCTGGGGGACTTTCAGTCCAAACCCTTCACATTACCTTGTGGGCTCCCTCAGGGATCCTCAGTCAGTCCAACTCTTTGTAACATTTATGTTAGTGCTTTGGCCCCAGTTATAGACGCCTTCGGTTTTGGCCTCACATCTTATGCGGATGATACACAGATTGTGGTATCTCTGACACCGGAGGGAGAGGCAAGTACGGAAGGACGCTTTCGAGAGTGCATGCTAGCAGTTGGCAGTTGGATGGCCAACAATTGCCTTAAGCTGAATTCGGCTAAAACAGAGGTGATATTGTTTGGCAATAGCGAGAATTTTTGGACTCCTCCCTGGTGGCCCGACTCAATGGGCAACCCCCCCGTCCCAACTAGAAAGGTAAAAAACCTGGGCATAATACTTGACGATAGACTGACCTTAGGGCCCCAAGTAAATGCGGTAGCATCCAAAACTATCTATATCATCAAAATGTTGAGGAAAGTGTTGTCCTCGCTGCCCAGGGAAAGCAGACAAATGGTGGTTAGGGCTCTTGTGATGGCCGGATTGGACTATTGTAATGGACTCTACCTCAATGCACAACAGAGAGCACTAAATAAACTGCAGATACTGCATAATGCGGCAGTTAGACTGCTTACAGGCTCCTCAAGTTTTTCCTCAGTCTCTAAGGAGAGGAAAGCTCTACATTGGCTTCCAGTCAAAAGCCGAATACGATTCAAGGCTCTTTGTTTAGCATTTAAGGCCTTACACGGTATGGGTCCAGATTTTCTACTGCTTAGACTGCGATGGTATGTCCCAGGAAGATCGCTGCGGTCCAAAGAAGCCTTCTTGGCCAAGGTGCCACGTATAAAGAAAGCGCGATGGGGGGCAAAAGCTTTATTTACGGCGCAGCAAAAGCTTGGAACGAATTGCCCCTCTATCTTAGAACCATGACGGATCTTTTACCTTTTTGTAAAGAATTAAAGACCTGGCTCTTCTCCAAAGAGTAAGCGTTCTTCCACTCTTCAGCGGCCACTAGTCTCAGGAAATTAGTTAGCGCCAGGACACCTCCGGGTATTTGTTGCGCTCTATACATGTCATTAACATAACATAACATAACATAACATATCAGCTTTAGCAGCAGCCCATATGACCCAGTGAGAATCCACTGAATTTTGATTAAATGTGAGATAATCATGAAGATTTTCTTGTAATTGTTTTTTACCAAGGGGTGTTTTATGACATTGGATGTTCATTCTCCAGGGTTTACGACCTGGTTTGGGTGTCCCAGTCTGTAGACACAAGAGGACCGGAGAATGATCAGAGATGGATGCCTCCAAAATACAAGAATCTTGGATCGATTGGACTGTTCTCTGAGAAATTAAAAAGTAATCCAATCTCGATAAGGTGCCTTGGGAGGGAGATGTGAATGTATATTCAACATCAGTTGAGTGTGATAAGCGCCAATGATCTATAAGGCCGTTGTCTGCAATTATATCATTCATAAGTGCTGCTATCAGTAGTTGTCGAACTTGCTCATGCCTTAGGATACAAGCAATAAGGGGTCTTGGACGTGTGTCTTTACTGTGCCGTGGATGACCTAATCGATGTGCTCTCTGGATCTCAAGAGGTGGATCGAACTGAATGCCAACTAATTTAGGGAGTACATCACACAAAAAGGCTCTGGTATTCTGGCCTTCAATTTTTTCTGGCAATCCAAAAAAATGAATATTGTCTCTTCTGCTGCGGTCTTCTAAATCCACTAACTTACTACGCAGAAAAAGAAGTTCTTCATCTCTAGACTGCGTTGAAGCGATTATATTTTCAACAATTGTCAAACGTTGATCAAGACCCTCCGTTTTAGCATGGAATAGTGCTATGTCAGCTCGTATTGATTTAGTTTCTGAGGTAAGAGATGAAATGTTTATATCCATGTCTGTTAGCCGACAGCTGATTGTTGAAATTTCTTGGAAAAGACGATCCATGGCAGCATTGGATACCGCCGAGGAAGTATTATGTGCCTTATTAGAAGTTGATGCAGTGGAGTGTTTCCCAGACATCTTGCGTGGTTGTTTTAATACATCAGCAAATAAAAGTGAATGAGAAGGTTTGTTTCCACTCTTGTTATTAGACATTCACTTCTAACTTCAAATGGTGGGGAATATTTAAAACTGCAGACAAACAACCCTTCAAGTAGAGCTAATGTAAGGCACCAAGATGAGTAATCTGTTGTGAATAAATAAATAATTATCAGAATATTAAATGAATTAGCACTTAAATGACATATGAGCCAGATTCCACAAAGCAAGATATAATCAAGTGCTATTGGAGTCAAAAATCATTGAGGAAAATATCACAGCAGTTTTATGTAGATTAGTAGAGTAAGCAACCAGTAAGCCTGAAGCTGAAAAATCTCCTTATTTTAATGAAAATTATCATGAGAGAAATAGGTTGCGTATAAATATTGATGATATCATTTGAATATTGTGGTAGAGCATGAAAAGCATGACCAACAAAAATGAGCTCTTAAGCTGAAGTTGTGAGGAGAAAAAGAAATGAGGAGTTTGCGCTATATGAATAGCATTGATGCATATTGATGTACATGCAGACAGCATTAAACCTTTCAGGGAATGCTGGAAAAGTCACTGCAACAATGATTTCCCTCACTTTCTTTCAGTAACAATCCTCATGTGAGAGAAAAAATGCAGATTGCGCAGTTCTGCACTTTGATTATGTTAAGCCTCAAGTGGAGTCGTTATTCATCATATATAAAATATGAGACCGGGAATATTACGTCCGGACTGACGCCTGCAACACTTGTAGCCCAATTGGCAGGTAAGCAGTGAATATAATGTGCTATCAACTCACTTCCTTTTTTAACACATGTCTGTACACTGATTACTTTTAGCAAAAAGTAAAGCTGCCTTTTTTCATAAATAAAGATTGTTTCTTAAATCCAGGTTCACATTGTTCCATTCTTAGTCCATTTAGCAGAGGAGTCAGCAGGAATACAAGTCACACATGCTCCAGGTAACATAAATTATTACTGGGCCCGGCAGCCATGTGTTGAAGCAATGTTTCTTATTTCACTGAAGCCGTTGAAAAAAACTTAACCTTAACCCAGAGAACACAAATTACTGCTGGGCCTGGCAGAAGTGTATTGAAACAATGTTTCTTGCTTGAAAAGGAACTGTGGAAAAATGCTTAAAAAGCCAACTTAATAAAATGAGAGGAGCAGTATTGCTTAAAATTGGTGTATTAGCAGAGATTGTCTAGCAGGACGGAATTTTCACAGCTGACAGCTTCAATGTTCCGATTACTCAGAAATGCCAAAATAACATGCTTAGACACCTGCAAATAGATGTTCAATCCATTTGAGTGCCGACCCAGAGCAGAGCCTCACAGTTAGGCGGCCATCTTCCTACGTGGCCAGACCACGCCCCCCCCAGTGAATTTCGAAAGTTTTTTAAATGTAAATTTCATATTTTAATATTTATAAAACCTATATTTTTTCTATTTAAAAAAATATATTTTGGAGCTCTATTATCCTTTTTTTTAAATTAAATTAAAAAAATATGTATGTTTTATATCTTCGAAAAAAAGTTCCTATATCTTTTTTTTTTGTTGGAGAAAACTGAAGTCTCGTACCGGTAGTGTACCAAGCTCCATCAGCACCTGAATCCTATCCTCCATATTGCTAAACTCGTAAAGGATGCGCATTTCGTATCCGACGGGTTTGTGGCACCGCGTCCCGCGTAACATTATATACGTATGGGGTCGCCCCAGCTGCTACTTTGGTATGCGATGGGTGTCGCGCCGAGTACGCCATTCCCTCATTTTTTTTTGTCTCAAAACTATATCTAAATAAGTTTAAAGTGTATATGAGAACAAGCGATAATCTAAAATATTTTAAACATTTATATATTTCTAACTGTAATAAACTTATATTATGGTAAATATATTTTCTCAAAATCGCGTCGGGTGCGGCCTCGTTGCATGCTCGGTGCGCGATTGCCATGTGACCTTAAAGAAAAGCAGTTGATTGGTTCATAACATTTCCCATTGTAACATTGGAGGACCCCACCCATTTTAGTCATTCTCTCTACAGCGTTTGATGAGAGACTCCTCTTCTGCTTAGAGAGCTTTTTTGAAAACTATTTGCTATGCACGCATATCTGACACTACACACAACATGCAACCATCATCTTCGTCAATATTCATGCTCTGTAAAGTAGCCTTCCACCTGTGATAACAGAAGTTTTCCCCACTGCCAGAGGTGACATGGTTGCATACGCTGTCCACAGCACAATGTAATGTGGTATGGACCAGGGGCAGTATCACGCATAGATAATGAACACACGGACACAGATAGATAGTGGAAGTGGGGACGGGCACGTGCGCTCGACTCCTTTTTATTACCAGGGTCACATATCCAATGACGTCTGTGCTGAATGCGTGTGGGGTGAGTGTATACCAGCCCTCAGGGAATGGTTGCTGCTATCATCAACTACAATAGTAATCATTGGATCACACACAGAGATTTAATAATAAAAGGGTCAATAGTTTGTGCTGCAGTAAGGTAGGGACACTAGATGTGAAATAATACAGAAAAGATTCTATCGTAAAAGAACCATAACTTTTGGTATACTGAGATACAAGCAGTAGATCTGAAATAATACACAAAAAGATTGTATCATAAAGGGTCCATCAGGTCTAGTGCTCTCAGGTAGCCACATCAAAAGCGTTCAGCATGTGCACAGCCAGCGATGATCCGTGCTGCGGGTGGGCCTTACTAGGAACAATGTCTGTTGCCTACAGGACTGCCTCATCTGCAATAGCGACTCGATCTGAATTGTAAACACTGCTGTCTGCAGTGTAGGCCAGAGAGCGGTCAACAAGCGCCCACAGCCACGTGGCGTTGACTTGAGCTGCCCAGTTTGTCATACACGAAGCAACAAAAACCATGTGCGGACCCTGCGATGATGCGTATGCGTGGTGCGGACAGAGCGCACTGGAGCAATGTCTTTTGCCTACAGGACTGCGTCATCTACAGTAGCGACTCAATATGAATTGTGAACACTGCTGTCTGCAGTGTAAACTGAAGGCAGTAGTGAGCACAGTCATCCATGAATACTTTTTCTCACTTCCTCTTCACAAAATACAACATAAATTACAAAAAACTCTGCAATAAATAAATCAAAACAATTCAAATTGCGATCTCTGCTGTCCACTGTGTAGACTGTATTCAGTGTTCTTTACCACTAACAAGAAGAATTTGGTCATTGTACTAGACCTATAAGTCATCTAAAAAAAGTTCTTCAAGCAAGTATACTAAAAGGTTATTGTGTATATTTCAATTGACGTTGTAGTTAGTTGCCTACTGGATTCTGTACTTAAACAATCACCACTCGATCTGAATTGTGAGCCCTGCTGACTGCAGTGTAGGCCACACAAATCATCACAGACTTTAACTTCTGACATCCTCAATCACAGAATCAAGACCCCGTTTCACTGTTCCGACCTGCTGTACCGCGGTGTTCCACTGTTGGGACCTAGAGTTGGTTGCACCTGGTCGAAGGGAGTACCTTCATCTCCACTCTCAGATGCAGTTCTAACATCGTACATTGTGGGATCAAGACCCTGTTTCGCTGTTTGGACCTGCTGTACCGCGGTGTAGTCCAGCAACTGCAGTCAGCCAAGCCCAATGATCATGTGCAGCAATTATCTATGGAAGCACAGAGTCTGATGCACCTTAACGGAGGGAGTTCTGTAAAAAACAACAAGCAGCAGGTAATATCGGACATCGGCCATTCTGGGATCAAGACACCGTTCCACTGTTGGGACCTAGAGTTGCTTGCACCTGGTTGAAAGGAGTACCTTCATCTCCACTCTCAGATGTAGTTCTAACATCGTCCATTGTGGGATCAAGACACCGTTCCACTGTGGAGACCTAAAGTTGGTTACACCTGGTTGAAGGGAGTACCTTCATCTGCACTCTCAGATGCAGTTCTAACATCGGCCATTCTGGGATCAGGACACCGTTCCCCTGTTGGGACCTAGAGTTGCTTGCACCTGGTTGAAGGGAGTACCTTCATTGCCACTCTCAGATGTAGTGCTAACATCGTCCATTGTGGGATCAAGACACCGTTCCACTGTGGGGACCTAGAGTTGGTTACACCTGGTCGAAGGGAGTACCTTCATCTGCACTCTCAGATGCAGTTCTAACATCTGCCATTCTGGGATCAAGACACTGTTCCACTGTTGGGACCTAGAGTTGGTTACACCTGGTCGAAGGGAGTACCTTCATCTGCACTCTCAGATGCAGTTCTAACATCGTTCATTGTGGGATCAAGACACCGTTCCACTGTTGGTACCTATTGGACTACTGTGTTAGTAGTATACAGAGCACTCCATGATGCTGGGCCTCAGGCTGGGCGCTGTCTGCCTGTGTCGCAGTAGCCAACGTTGATCTCAGGAGCCTTCCCAGCTCACAGACCTCAGCCCAAAAGCTTCCGCCGGCACGTGGTGGGCCCTCTTTCACATACGGCGGTGTCGAAAGGTGAACTGTGGGGCATATGTGCATCGCAGCGGCCATGACGGTTTCTGGGTACCAGCAGGCTGAGAGCATTATTCCTTCAGCCACCTTCGCTCACGGCATCAGCCTTGTGGCGGTGTAAGCTGCGCAGACCTGACAGACATGTTCGCCATTCTGGAAGAGAACCACACCCAGAGAAACGTGCCTTTTATTCATACCCCTACGCTAGCCTTGTGATCTTCCCTACTGACTGTACTATCATGGTTGCGTCCACTGTCCACTTCACTCAATAGACCATCAGTGTATGTTGACATGTACATGTCTGTGCTCTGCATACTCAAGTCTGTCCGGCACATCCCCTCAACACTTTGCAGTGCATACTTTTATAATCGAGAATCACTTGCCATCTTCGCACATACTTTGCTCCCATCTCTCCCCGCATTCTGCATTGTGTGGAAGAGGTGCTATGTTTGGTTTGTGTACATGGCTAGCCACGGTTCCCACAATACGTAGTGTTGTTGTGTCTGCTAGGTGTACATGTTGTTTGTCATGTTGTATGCGATTATATAAGGTAGCACGTCTATTTACGAGCAGTGATTTCTTCCATTTACATATCGCTGTGTTAAAGAGGATACAGAACTTTCTCACAGGTGAAAAGTGGGAACACAATGGCAGTCATTCATTACTATGCAAGAATGTCCAACTGCATGACGCTTCTAACCTTACAGCCCCCAATCTTGCGTGCTTTCTAAAAAGCACGCCAACTCCCACAATCAGACCAACATTCACACAGCTTTCTAACGGCAGTTATCTGCTTCTTAATACCATGGACTGCTACGCAATGTGACCTGGCATACCGTATGTCCTTACTGTTTCAAACCGGATAACTTCCTGTAGCAATCTCTATTCCCACCCACACAAAGTAACTCCCAAAGTTCAACTTGGCCTTCAATACCTACTTTGAAAAAATATTTTATTAAATGGAGAAAGCTGAAAGTGCTTTTGTTTCAAACAGAAGTGTCCCTCACTTCTCCAAAAGTAATTTATCTACTTCAGATAGCACGAACTTCAAGTAAAATACACTCCCTTTTAAATACGAACCTCCCATTACACTTTGTTCGGCCATGTCACAGGCTTTCAAACTGTTTTTGGTATAATACCAGACTTCATTCATTCGATCATCTCCGGAATAACAGGAACAGTGCCCATAATTCTCGCTCTGTTTGCGGCCATCCTACTACTATTTTAGCTTGTAAAAAATGGCTGCGCTCCCTGTGGTAACAAGCATGTCCGACAGAATACGCTTCTACGCGAAGCTACATCAATACAGTGAAAAAATGGAACAACTTTTCGGTGCCTGCCTCTATCTATTATCGGAGCCAGCTACAACATGACATTTATATACACATATACAATCTGCGTGCAACCATCTTATTATTGCAAAACTTGCCAAATCGACTGGCGAATGGATCTATGCCTTACCAACATCCCAGTAAATGCTCCCGATATCCAGCAGGTAATGGAGTATCTTGAAAACCATGAACTTGATTGTTCGGGCAGTGGAGCAATGGTGGATGCAACGAAAAAGGTATCCTGGCGGAATGGGATTTCTGTGCAGCCGCGAAAGATCTCCTGCAACGTGCGACAACATCGCAGATTACCTGCCAATTCAAATTGCTGCTCCAACATTCGAGGAACATTACTGTCCCTTCGAGGATATGAAATGGATCACTTCGCTTTTCTCACACGATGGCAACAATCGCCTCTTGGAACATTACATATCTCAAGCCGCTGAAGAACTTCCGGACTACAATCTCCAAGACTTGCAAGAAATTCACTTTATTCTTGGATTGATTTTTTCCAACTTTTTTTACTTTTTCCTATAAAGTTTTTTAATACACTTCAATTGAACTATTTTCATATAATAACTTTCTAAGTATGCTTAGGCATTTGAACTCTGTTTTCACTATTTCCCCTTACGTCTCCAGACTAACCAGACTAACCAGGGATGGGTGATGTATGGCCTATGCAAATATGCTATTTACTTTCTAAATTAACCTAAACCCGACATCCATTTTGAAACCATGTCTATTCTTTCTACACACATCTCTCTGCCTGCCTGTTATCCACGAAGCCCTTTCACACAAATTAGCTCATCCTCAGCCTATGCTCACGAGCTGGCGATCAAGATCAAAAAACACGGCATTGTTTAGGAACTGGTTGGCACAGTGTGGTAATCGTATCCTACCGTTATTTTCATTCTACAATTTACATTCATTCATGTCTAATAGGTATTGTTTATGTCGCATGGAACTGTAACATGTAATGTAGAATTGACTGATGCAGGAGCTTAGGTTTGAATACAGCAAAAGCAGTTGGAGTTTGCCTCAGCTGGATGCCTTAGCTCTTGCACCAGTGGGTCCATTTATGGCACTTAAATAAAGACACTTTGGGGCAGATTTACAAGCCCCTTGCGCCACTTTTGCGTCACTTTTCCCATGTTAAAAATGACGCAAAAGTGGCGCAAGGGGCTTGTAAATCTGCACCTTTGTATATAACTTGCAGACTCCATCGCTTCATCCCACACAGCCACTTTCTTAAACACACCTGATTTCCCCATTTGTCTTCTATGGCACTGCAACACTCTGCATTATATTCTTCACGATTATTTCTTTATTCCTGCTTGCTAAAACACTCAATTCGAGTCTTCAGACCAGTAGAGGTGAGTAGTTTGCTTCCCCCTCCCGCTATAGTCTAAACCCATACTAACACCACTTGCACAGCTATGCTACAGCGGCCAGTATGCTACAGCGCCCAGGGCACATCAGTTTACAGCAATCAGCTCACGGTTTCATCCCAAGTGTACCAGCATCTCACCTCAGCACCATCTCACTCTGGGCAAGACAGCACTTTCACACCGGTAGGGGTGAATACATCGCTTCATACTCCCTGTATAGCACACCCTAACCACCCCACAGAGCTCACAGCGCTCCTACCCTCCTCTTTTTGCCCATGTTTCCCCTTACTCGCTTCAACAGAATCACAAAATGGCTGCCAACACTTCCAAATTGCAACCGCTCGCACAGCTCGCAGCCAATAAGCAGCAAGCTTGTGCTCATAACGCCTCAGCCAATCAGATGGCAGAATTCCCAAATATCGATATCTGTAAATTTCGATATTTCTCCAAAACTACTGAATGGATTGACACCAAATAAACAAAAGCGTGCTTTCTAGACCAAGCCCCTTCTCCCTGACAACTTTGGGGTAACTCCGTTCACCCGTTCGACCTGTAGCCTGGTCTAAAGTTTCCCATGGAAATTAACATGGAGAAAACACGTTTTGGGACCCCCCTATTTTCTCAGCCCCCCCCCCCCTTGTTGACTCACCCCCAAATTTTGAACATAGAATTAATTTGGAAAATTTCATGAAGATTCATCAAACGACGCCAAAGTTATAAGCAAAACAAAAAATGCTCTTCGAATGGAAACTTGGTCCTAACTGGTAATATATATATATATATATATATATATATATATATATATATATATTATCTACTGGCGGATTCGTCAAGCGGGGGCTGAGAAAAAAGGGGGGTCCCAAAAGACGTTTTCCCCATGCAATTTTCCATAGGGACCTTTAGTCCAAGGTACATCCCGAACGGCTGAACAGAATTACTTGAAATTTGGCAGAGAGGTAGTCCTCAGCTCAGGGAAGTGCCTTTTGCAGGTGTGGTGTCAATCTGTTCAATAGTTCCTGAGAAAATCAAAAGTAAAATCATATATATATGTGGGCGGAGCCTAACCACACATCTCATCCTGAGATCTGATTGGCTGTCAGCACTTCATCCAAGAAGTGTTGGCAGCCATCTTGGGACCAATGTACATGATAGCACCTCATTAAAAAGTATTGCAGTTAATAGAAGGTTTTAAGACTTTAGTTACATTATAAATCATTTGTTGATGGTACCATACTCATTTTAGGAATTGTGGTATGTTCTAAGGTGATTTCACCATGTGAAAAAGCCTTCTGCTGGGATATCATGATTGAGAGAAAAATATTTTCTCATGCTTTTCCCACAGAGGTTTGGAAGGGGATCTATAAGCTAAACTGAGAGCTTATTTTCTGTAAATTCACATTATCTTTCTCAGTCATGTGAGAATGAAGTCTGACATTCTCAGTAAAACATGTACATCCAACAAGGGCAGAGACTGTCAGTTGATTCCTTTGTGTTCTACTGCAGCTTCCCAGAGTGTTCCAAAGAACAACTAGAGCGCTAACAGTCCTACTTATGATAAACGTATGGCACACCTGAAGCCATCTTGCTTGGATTAAAGTGGTAACTCTTAAAACATTTAATTTAAAAAGGAACAAAATGAGGGGGTTCATTTTTCCATAAAAAGTATGATTAGTGCTGCAGAAAGAAAAATTAGGGAACATTTTGAGTGACTTCTCAAATCCTCTTCTATTTCATTAAAAAATTCTGATATGCAGACTGAAACATGCACTTTTAAAACCAGCAGCAGTTTTCCCTGGTGAGCAGTAGCTTTACTACAGTGATCTAATGAGCAAAAAGAGTGCTAACATTCTGAATTTATGGCAAATGTGTGACGCATCTGAATGCCTTCTTGATGGAATCAAAGTAAAAAACTGAAAGTATTTCCTACTGAGGAGACTGCAGTAAATGAGGAAATTAGGAAACTTCATAACAAATAAGTCTCCCAAGATGGCCACCAGAGACAAAAGAGCCCAAATGTAGCCCACATATCACCCAGATGTAGCCCAAGTATAGCCCAATGACAGAATGTCCCAGAGTGTTCTTAAAAACAACTAGAGCGCTTACTGTCTTCATTATGACAAAAGTATGGCACACCTGAAGCCATCTTGATTGGAATAAACTGGTAACACTTAAAACATTTAATTTAAAAAGGAACACAATGAGGGGGTTCATTTTGCCATAGAAATTATGATTAATGCTGAAGAAAGAAAATGAGGGCACATTTTGAGTGACTTCTCAAATCCTCTTCTATTTCATTAAAAAATTCTGACATGCAGACTGAAACATGCACTTTTAATACCAGGAGCAGACTTCCATGGTGAACAGTAGTTTTACTACAGTGATCTAATGAGCAACTAGAGTGCTAACTTTCAGAATTTATGGCAAATGTGTGACATATCTGAATACCTTCATGATGGAATCAAAGTAAAAAACTGAAAGCATTTCCTACTGAGGAGACTGCAGTACATGAGGAAATTAGGAAACTTCATAACAAATAAATCTCCCAAGATGGCCACTGGAGACAAAAGAGCCCAAATGTAGCCCAAAATCACCCAGATGTAGCCCAAATATAGCCCAATGACAGAAGTGTGCAAAACACTTATTATTTTGTGTTTTTGCAGTGTTATATAGTGCAGACTTGTCAGGTATTGGAGTGCTTTACATGAGCATTGGTTACATCACACAAGAACAAATTCATTTTGGTTGTAGACATGGGGATACTAAGTGATTTGTCCAGAATCAGAGAATGTTGAGCTGAAGCAGAAACTCCAACCTGGTTCCCCAGTTGCAAAGTCTGCAGTTCTGGAAGTAACACCACATCCTCTCCCCTAAGTGCAACATTTAATCAAGTGGTCAACTGGATAAAAAAACATAAAGATAACAAATAATTTAAAAGTGCTTTGTCGCTATTTGAAAACTCAGAAAATATGTCCTTATTTTAGTCTTTTAGAGCACTAACCATAATTTTGATGCCAATAAGACCCTCTCATATATGTAATTTCTAAAGGAAATGCTCTAGGTATTACAGTTTTGATTACATCAAGATGACGTCAGGCGTTCCACACTTTTGTAATAAATATAGAATGTTAGCAATCTAGTTGTTCATTAGGATACTGTTGAAAGGCAGAGGCCAGGGGCACGGACTCTGAAAATTGAAGGCAGGTAGGAGGGTGCAAAGGCAACAATTTAACCTCACTGAGCAGGCAGGAAGGGCCGTGGCAGCACAACAGACTATGGAGGGCAGTGGAAAGGGGGGCACAGGACTTGCAGGAGAGGCTGTGGCAATGTAAAAGACCATTGTGGGCAGAAGGAAGAGGCAATGGTAGTACAACCATACATGCCAACAGACCCGATTCAGCCAGGAAACGTCCAATGTTTTTAACCTCAAATGGGCTTTATTTGATCTGTCTCCTGTCTACTATCTCCTCTTTTTCAATGTAACTCAAAGGGGAAAATCAATACCCCAGTTTTTTTTCAAAATCTCCCTCTTACCAAGTTCAAAATGTTCGCAAGTATGGTACATTGGATCATGGAAGGAAATGGGGTAGGGACATGGACTTGGATAACAGAGGACAGGAGGGACATGGAGAGGTGCACCAAACTGACCCTGCAGGGCAGGCATCAGGGTTTGCAGCAGCACAATACACCACACAGGGCATGCGGGACGGGAGTGCAGCACAACAATCCACAGAAAGCAAGAGGGAGGGGACAGGACCATGCACATGGACAACAAAGAACAGAGGGGCAAGAGGCAATGGTAGCTAGCTGACCATAATGGACAGACAGGAGAGAAAGCTGCAGCATAACAGACCATAAAGGGCAGGAGGGACGGATCAGGGGCATTACAATGGAACAGACAAGCCAGGAGGGAGGGAGTAGGGGTCTGCACATGTAAACAGAGGGCTGGGGGCAAGGGGGCAGGGCAGGAGCAGCAAGATAGCCATGGAGGTCAGGCAGGATGGGCACTAGAAGCAAGACACACCATGAAGAGCAACAGTGAGACTGTGATGGCATACACACAGACCATGCAGGGAAGGTGGGAGGGGGTCAGGGGCAGCTAACTGACCACACAGGGAAGGTGGGAGGGGCCATGGCAGCACAGAAGACCATGCATGGCAAGTGGGAGGGTTAGTGGCAGCACAATGGCTATGATGGGCAAGAAGAAGGGTGCAGGGGCATGCACACAGGACGATGGAGGATAGAAGGGAGGGTCAGGACCTGTGTACAGACAAGAAAGTTCAGGGGAAGGGGCCTCACAACAGACCGCACTGGGCAGGCAGGAGGAGCAGTTGCAGCACAACAGACCAGGGAGGGCAGAAGGGTGTGGCAGTACAATGGACCATGTAGGACAGGAGGAAGAGGATAGGGGCATGGCATGTGGACAGGCAGGGTGGAGGTGGCAGGGACAGGTTACAGTCATCTGACAATGCTAGGCAGGTGGGAGGGGAGTGGCAGCTCAACAGAACACTCAGAGTAGATAGGAGTGGCAGGTCCATGGAACATGGTGGGCAAAAAGGATGGAGCAGGGGCATGCACAAAGACATCGGAGGGCAGGGGGAAGGAGAATAGGGGCAGCAAGCTACGCACAAGGTTTAAGCAGGAGGTCAATGATGGGGCATAGAATTGGGCAATGGAGGGCAGGAGGAGTGGACTGGTACATCATACTAAATTTAGGGCAGTGGCAGCACATCAGACCATGCATGGCAGGAGGGAGGAGGCTAGTCCATGGATTCACACAACAGAGGATAGGGAGGAGGGGGATGGGGCAGCAAGCTAACTGTTCAGAGAAGGCGGGTATTAGGAACTTTATTGTTTTTAAAACATGTGTCTGTGCGAACTACTTAAAATATGAACAAGTATGCAGCATAATCTCACTTTTATTCAGGAAGAAGAGGACGTTTGTGACTGTGACTCCGGGCTCACTTGGCAGGAACACCCCCTGACCCTCCACCCCCTATCGCAAAATGTAATGCCTGTGAAAAGGGTAGGTGAACACAGTGTTATATAGAACATAGTCCTGAGAGCACGATTGAAAATGAAAACTAGATATAGTGTATGGTATAAACTATGCACCAAAAAGTGTGATATAAGATGAACCGGGCATGAAATATAATATGCAATACATTGTGCGCAATGACAGATTCATTGGAGAGCGCGAGATAGCACAGGCACTAGCGCGTGCTATGCGATATGCGCCTTGGAGTGCAATATGCACAGGGCAGTGTTGTGTAACCTAACTAGTCTCTAAAGTTGTAATATAAAATATGTGCTGGGGAGTGTAACGTTGCATATGCACTGTGACAAAGATATGGATCCCAGATTGTAATATGTATGGCATAGCACTGTGCGTTATAACATAGGCATCGAGGAAGGCACGTTAGATGTGGCAATATAACCCGTGCGAAGACAAGTGTGGCATGACATATTCACGGGGTGGTGTTACAGTGCACATAGGCTAGAGAGTGTCATAGCATATGCACTAGCTGGTGGAATACAACACAGAGGTGTGTGGCACTCGGCAGGCAATGGTGGGTGTAACACAGCATTGGGCTCTGCCAGGAGCGCGCTGTGACTCTCAAGTGATGTTCGTCCCCTTTCCAGAGAGTAAAATAAAAAGTATTACACATCCGGCAGTGGATGTGTGTTTTATTAACTGTGAGGGGGGTTTCTTGCATAGTTTTGGTCGAATTTTTGTCGAATCCCCTTTAAATGGCTTGGTGTGCATGTGTATTAAATGTGCCCGTCAATAGCTACCCATGTTTGTATAAATCAACGACAAGGGTGTCTACCGGGATTAGGCACGGTAGGGCATCAGACATGTCAGAGCTTCACTAGTGGTGTAAATACATTCCACGTGGATTCATTGTATGCATAGTCGCCTTTTAATGAATATCACGCAAATCGTCATGGTGATAGGTACGTATGGTTTGTCCAGCATGTCCTAGGTGTGTCTATAAATATATATTTTTTTAAAATAATAAAAAACAGTGGCCGGCCCTGGGGATTGGGGTCAAAAAAATATAATTAGGAGACAGGCCCTGGGGGATGGGGTCATCAGGGCCAATAAATTAGAATAAGAAGGGGAACCACACAGCCCCCTTCTTAAAAAATTCAAATAAATAAAAGACTGGCATCGTCCTGGAGGCCACGCCCCCTCTTTGCAGCACTCTGCAAACACGCCCCCTGGCGAGTTGTAAGTTGGGGAATTAATTCCTCTTCAATACTGAGGGTCCCTGAGGGCCAACTAGCCCAACAGGCATCTCCAGTATGCGCCAGGGAGCTGTGCTGCAGACAGGTGTTCTGAGGCCACCCCTTTTTACACCTCTCTGCAACGCAGCTCTGTGGCGCTTACTGGAGGTACCTAGTGGTCTGGTTTGACCCAAGGGACCTTAGGATTCAAGGGGACTTAATCTCTCAACTTTGAACAGCCACAGGGCGCGTTTACACAGTGGTGAAGGGAGGGGACGGGGACTGAGGTGACGTGTGCAAACATGCACTATGGCACGTTTTAAATTGGGGATATAATTTCCCTTCAATACTGAGGGCCCCTGGGGGCTAACTAGCCCACCAAGTGCTCCCAGTAAGCGCCACTGAGCTGCATTGCAGAGAGGTGGTCCAGGCCGTGCCACTTTTTACACCTCTCTGCAACGCAGCTCTGTGGCACTTACTGGAGGTACCTAGTGGGCTAGTTGGACCCTAGGGACCCTCAGGATTCAAATGAACTTAATCTCCCAACTAAAAATGGACACAGGGCGTGTTTACACAGTGGTGAAGGGAGGGGACGGGGCCTGAGTTAACGTGTGCAAAAACGCCCTGTGGCCTGTTTTAAGAGGTAGTTTTAATCCCCCTGCCCTATAATATACTAGGGGCTTACAGAGGAGGTCATGCTAATCACAGGGGGACCCCAACGCATAATGTTCCCCAGTGTATGTAGGTGTTTTCACTGTATTCTAAGTGTCTTTTAACATAGCACTGGCTCTAGGACTGGCTAGTCAGACTCAGTTACCACCAGTATCCGTCTGAAAAAGTTGAGGGTACAGGATGATTTTGCAACAAGGATTTTTTCTGCTCTTCTTTTTGTTCTTTCTGCATGTTATCCTTCTTCCTGCACTTTTCTTCGTCTTTGAGGACTTCTGTTGCTTCTTTCTGCTTTTTTTTTTCTTTCTGTGCATTTCTTCTTCTTTCTTCACATGTCCTATCTCTGTAGGCATAGTTAGAAATTAGCATTTAAAAAACCTTTGAAATTCACAGAAAAAACCATAGGTTTCAGGCACGTTAGAGTTAGGAATTAGCATTTAAAAAACCTCAGAAATTCACTGAAAAAACCATAGGTTTCAGTGTTGTTATAGTTAGCTGGACTTTTCACTTGTACAAAACCATTGAAATTCCCCCGTTATAGTTAGTTCAGCCAACTATAACTCGCGCGCCCGCAATGCACTGCTGATGACGTCACATATTACTTCACTCATGACATGGTCAGTGACATCACTCATGACATCACTGATGACATCTCAAATGACATCACTGATGACATTACTGATGACATCATCCTTGTGATAGAGTGGCAGACCTCCTCTCACCCTAATATAACCTTTGATACACACATTCAAAAATAAAGAACAAAAATGTTCAAGACAATGGACATACCAATACCAGTTACAACAACCTCTTCAGTAATTCTAAGATCCACATACATATCCACTCATTCACCAACAGTCCTATACAGTCACTCATACATGTACTCACTCATCATATGTACTCATACACCTATACATCCTGTTACACAATGCCACTCATCCATAGAGTTACTCACACACATAGTCACTCATGCTAATAAAGAATCAAACATACATTTACTTGCATATACCGTTATACACACACCACCACACTTACTTCTACTGAAACTTACACATACTTAGTCTTTTAAACAATCACTTATAGAAACACATACTTATTCATACAGGAACTCTTTCAATCTCTCACTCTCACATATACTCACTTATATACACCAATAGTCACATATACTAGTTTAAAACATATGTAATTACTCATAAAGACACTATTGAGACAGTCATTCACTCACTAACACACCCAGACACACACTCATCCACCCATACAGTCCTGCACACATGCTGTCTTCAACACATACAAACAGTGAGTCACTCATTCATGCACCTATGCACTACGTAATACCCCCCACCGAACCATGCAGACACTCAGACTGATACTCAAAAAAACAACTAATAACCTATATAGACACCCATGTAGCTACTCACCAACCCATGCAGCCACTTATACACAAAGTGAGAGACTGATACAGATATTTACATATTTAAACATTACTCACTAAGCCATGTATTCACTATGATACACTTAATCAGTCAGTTACACAATCAATTTTTCAAAAACAAATCATCAATTTGGACACTTATATACCCATTTATTCTTCCATCGACCTTGAGATATATATATATATATAACATATTTAATTTTCAGAAAAACAGACATTCACTGGATGATGTCATCAGTGATGTCATCAGTGATGTCATTTGAGATGTCATCAGTGATGTCATGAGTGATGTCACTAACCATGTCATGAGTGATGTAATATGTGACGTCATCAGCAGTGCATTGCGGGCGCGCGAGTTATAGTTAGCTGAACTAACTATAACGGGGGAATTTCAATGGTTTTGTACAAGTGAAAAGTCCAGCTAACTATAACACCACTGAAACCTATGTTTTTTTCAGTGAATTTATATATCTATATATTCACTGAAAAAACCATGGGTTTCACACACGTTATAGTTAGGAATTAGCATTTAAAAAACCTTAGAAATTCAATGAAAAAACCAAAGGTTTCACACATGTTATAGTTAGCTGGACATTTCACTCGTAAAAAACCAATGAAATTGCCCCGTTATAGTTAGTTCAGCTAACTATAACTCGCGCGCCCGCAATGCACTGCTGATGACGTCACATATTACATCACTCATGACATGGTCAGTGACATCACTGATGACATCACTGATGACATTTCAAATGACATCACTGATGACATCATCCTTGTGATAGAGTGGCAGACCTCCTCTCACCCTAATATAACCTTTGATACACACATTCAAAAATAGAGACTAAAATTTTCAAAACAATGGACATACCAATACCAGTTACAACAACCTCTTCACACCCAGACACACACTCATCCACCCATACAGTCCTGCACACATGCTGTCTTCAACACATACAAACAGTGAGTCACTCATTCATGCACCTATGCACTACGTAATACCCCCCACCGAACCATGCAGACACTCAGACTGATACTCATAAAACCAACTAATAACCTATATAGACACCCATGTAGCTACTCACCAACCCATGCAGCCACTTATACACAAAGTGAGAGACTGATACAGATATTTACATATTAAAACATTACTCACTAAGCCATGTATTCACTATGATACACTTAATAAGTCAGTTACACAATCAATTTTTCAAAAACAAATCATCCATTTAGACACTTATATACCCATTTATTCTTCCATCGACCTTGAGATATACATATATAAAACATACTTAATTGTCAGAAAAACACACATTCACTGGTTGATGTCATCAGTGATGTCATCAGTGATGTCATTTGAGATGTCATCAGTGATGTCATGAGTGATGTCACTGACCATGTCATGAGTGATGTAATATGTGACGTCATCAGCAGTGCATTGCGGGCACGCGAGTTATAGTTAGCTGAACTAACTATAACGGGGGAATTTCATTGTTTTTTTACGAGTGAAATGTCCAGCTAACTATAACATGTGTGAAACCTTTGGTTTTTTCATTGAATTTCTAAGGTTTTTTAAATGCTAATTCCTAACTATAACGTGTGTGAAACCCATGGTTTTTCAGTGAATTTGCAAGGTTTTTTAAATGCTAATTCTTATATTTTCCTTTTTTTTTTATTTATTTTTTTTGCAATGTTTTTTACATATTTTTTATTTTAAATTTATATCCTCTTTAAAGACTATGGTTAAATTTTAAAAATTCTACAATTTATTTTGTATTTTTACCTTTTTTTTAAACTAAACAGGTAAGATTTAGTAGTATAACATAGTGAATCTTTTTTTCCCTTTTCTTTTTTTTTTTTTAGTATTTTTTTAACGTGCGCTTACCGTATGCGCACGTCTTGCTTTTAGTACGTTAGATTTCTACGCTGTTTGCGTACAGTTACGCAATTTGCGTAGACGTGCGTCACGCACGCGCATGTTACGCGGAAGTGAGGGGCGTGCCTGTTTTACGCATGCGCGCGTGCGCGTGTCTTTTTTACGCGCATGCGTACTTTTACCGTAAGCGCTCCGTAAGCGCACCGTAAGCGTAACGTACGCGCACGTTGGGTCATGTGATCAAGAAACAACACTTTTGATTGGTTTTTACTACTTTCAGTTCTAGAACTCTCCTACACCACACCCATTCCCCTCATTTCTGCTTGTGATCCCTTAGGAGAAGGAGCTGAGTTGTCTTTGTGATACGATGGCAGAACAGCAGACCTCTTCAGAGAGTGAGGCTAGCAGCACTACCTTGAGGCAGAGAAGGAGGAAACAAAAGAGCTCTTTCATATGGGAGTATTTTTCTTTTCCAGAGGGCAAGAAAAAGGTAAATGCACCTTTAGTGACTTGTAAGCTTTGTGACCGTGTACTTTCAAGAGGGAATCCTAACAAGAAGTATTCCTTCGGGAATCACACTATGTTGAGACACCTTCATGATGTACACGGTAGGACATATGCTCGACATACTGGAGGAAACCCTTCAGTAAGTCAACCAAGCACATCCACAGCAGCTCAGCCTGGTCCATCATCTGCAGGGCCGAGTCCATCTTCGGCAGGTCAGCTGAGCCCTTCATCTGTGGGGGGAGCATCTCCTTTTTCTGGTCCTCTGGAAACTAATCATCGGTTTGCGAGGGTTACAATGCGGTGCGCCACTTGTCATGGTCTAATTTGTCATAGGGAGACCAGTGTTGCCCTAGTTAACAATAAAATAGACCAGCACATTTGTCCTACCGACTAATATTCCCATTCTTTCTTTCCTCTGTCCCTGTACGAACACAACGGCTCTTTTAAGAGCCAACCTTACCTTTCAACTTTTTTTTATATAGTTTGTTAAACTTTTTTTTGATTTTTTTTTTACCGTATGCGTACGGGACGCGTAATTATTTATTTATTTTTTTTAAAAACACTAAAAATCAATTATCACATTACAAGGTCCTTGAGACATTACAATGAAAAACTGAAAATGTGATTGTGGAGAAGTGGAAAAAAGGGACCATGAAATTTCTGACTTACCATACCCACTCAAAAAATTATTTATTAATTAAAATTTAATTTAAATTGCTATAGAAATGGTTCAAGTTTTCGAACATTTTCTTTCTCAATCTGAAAAAAACGAACAAAGTATTAATATTTAATAAAACATTTTATAATACAGTACACATATTTACATATTTTCCCAAAACAATTTTTTGCCTTTTTTTTGCTGTTTTCAGAATATATTGCATTTCACTATAAATCGTGAAAGCAATTGCATTCATCACTTAACAGCGGGCAAAAAAAAAATGACAATCTCAAAGATTGTTTAAAAAAAGCCCAGAATCTCTTCTCAGTTAAACATAACATTATCGAAATGCAAAATATTATTCATTAAAAATATCATCTAATAACAAAAACTATTTCTAAAAAATACCGTCTGACAATTTTCTTACAGAAGCATAATCTCAAAAAAAATATATCTCAAATAAATCCACAATACATCTAGTTTCCTTTCTTTTAGGCCAAATGTTAATTTTTGAAATTATTTTTTGATTAAATTTCCTACGATAATCCAATAAAATTTCAAAATTTAAATTGTACAGATGTTACCGATTCTCTCTAAAATTTTGGTTTCCGAAAGATTAATTAGGATTTAATTAAGTCCACAATACAATTGGATACCTTTCCTTTAGGCCAAATGGTAATTTTAAAAATCTTTTTTGATTAAATTTCCAACGGTAATCCAATAAAATACAAAAATTTAAATTGTACAGATGTTACCGATTCTCTGTAAAATGTTGTTTTCTGAAACATTAGTTAAGAATTATATAAGTCCACAATACAATTGGTTACCTTTCATTTAGGCCAAATGATAATTTTAAAAATCTTTAAATTTGAAAATTCCAATGGTAATCCAATAAAATGGTAAAATTGTTTTCTACAGATCTTGCCAAGTCTCTCTAAAATTTAGGTTTCAGGAAGATTAGATAGGAATTTGCTAAATCAAAAGGCAAACGTTGCTTGAAAATCAATTGGGAATCATTACACAGTGTCCAGCCTTTTTCACATTTAAGATAAACTGTGTAATGTCCCGAAGTAACAGTAGGTCCTTCATGGAAAATTATTGCAACTGTTACAAAAGTTTTTCCTGAAATTGATAATTGCTGTCCTGTAAACTTCTTTATTAAAGTATCCAATTTTGAACCATCAGCTCTACATCGTTGCATCATTAAAATTACATACTGTCCGTATTCCTTTAAAATTAACGTTGAAAACATGTCAGATTTACACTCACCGCATTGCATGCTATGATTAGCATCTTTAACTAATTTAGCAAAAGTGACTGTTTTACTCTCTGGCAATGTTAAATAAATAAACCTTTCAGAATCAACATTAGAGCCACATGTATTGAAACAGTTTTCACAACTATGTTCCCATTTATAAGACAGACCAAACAAATTTTCAATGTGTACACCTTCTTCTTCCAGTACCTGAAGAAAATACAACAAGAATTCCTGTGCGTCTTGCTGTACATTTTGAGAAAACTGTGTACATCCTGAACATACATCTAAATGTTTTCTAATTTCAGTAGCACTTTCTATTTGAGTTTTATCATTACTCAGCTTTTGAAAAAGGAGACTCAACTCAGAACAGAATCTTTTTCTCTGATTTACTATTATCTGCTCTTGCAAACTTTCCAGATAAAATGCAACATTCAGCACTACATTAGCGTAGCAGTTGACACCAGAGCTATTTTCAAAATGACATCCTACAACCTCTTCTTCATTTTCCTTTTTCTTTTTGCTTGCAATTACATCACTCCTCTTTTTTTTCCTCCTCTCTACATCCTCATTACAGATATTCTCATTTCTCCTTTTACGAGAAACTACACGTTTCTCTAACACAGGATACTGACCTAAATGAGGAGCATAGGTTCTTCTTAATCTATTGTACTCCTTTACACAATTTGCATCAGCACTAACTTTTGAATCATCAAAGTCTATCATGAATAAACCAGATAATGTTTTCACTCATGACAAAGCTACATAAGCCATACCTTCTTTGAACACAGATGAACCAATGTTTACAAATGCACAATCTACAGTCAATCCTTGAGACTTGTGAATAGTTACAGCATATGCTGGAGAAAACGGAAACTGTTTCCTTTGTACATATAAGTCTTTCACAAGCATAAAACGAACTGTACAACGACAAATGTCTATAACTTCTTCTATCTGATCAAATTTTATTTTTAAACATTCAATTACATCTTTTTTCTGATAATTAATAAAACCCACAACTCTTCCCATAGCTCCATTAACTAAACCTTTTTCAACATCCAAATTTCTCCTTAAAAATACTCTACAGTTCATGCAAACATATAGATTTTTTTCTAATCCAGCAGTTTTGGAAATGTTCTTCTCTAGTGAATCCAATTTATTTTTCAGTTTGCCTGTTAATGTGACAGTAATTCTTCCATCCTGAATTTTGTCCACTGCTTCCAATTTCCTGATATCTTCCTTTTCCAATTTCAAAAGCTCCTCATTGAATATTGAGCATTCACGTAGAGTTGGCATTAAGCAGATGACACTTTTCTTTTCTGCAATGTTCTTGTATATCTTCTCTGCAACTATTTCTTCCTTTGGAAATAAATTATGTAGCAACCGACTCTGTAATGCTTTTGTGCCTGCTTCAGTGAGTAGTCCAATTCTGATATCTTTCAGAATACTTCCATATTCTTCATCGTTTGCTTGTCTCATATTAGTAGTAAGTTCCTTGTACTCAAAGAAGGACCAAATATTTGCATTACCGATGCTTCCCAATGACTTCTTTGTATCTTCATGTGTCACAGTATTAAACACTGGTTGTCCTTTAACTGGAGTAAGCTGTAGAAGATCCCCAAAAACTACGACATGTTTTCCACCAAATAACACGTCATAGTCTGTCCTTAGAGTTTGCTGCATTCTTAAATGCACAAAGGCAAGCATTAAGTTTGATACCATGCTCACCTCATCAATAATGAGAACTTGCATCTTCTTCAATACTCTTGAAACTTCCAAGCATGCTTCTCCAGTTAGCTTGTGGTATTGTATTTTGTTCTCATGCTCCACTGGTAACATTAGCAAACGATGTAAGGTGATTCCTTTTATGTTATATGCTGCTAACCCAGTTGGAGCAGTAACCACACAAGACAAAGTAGAATCCGTTTTTTGCTGTAGGTAGCTTCTGATGACTTTTATTAGGAAACTTTTTCCAGTTCCAGCTTGTCCGCTTACATACATCCTGATTGGATGAAATGATGTGCATGAGCACTCTTTTTTTTCATGTAGTGATCCGTGATCAATTTTGTTTCTGATTTCTTCATAAATTTGTTGCTGCTCTTCATTCAGTTGTCTTTCCAAATTTGGTAAGTCTATAAATTCTTCTTGAGCTTGATTCATAGCCGTTTCCACTTCATTCATGGCTATTGCAGCTTCATTTTCAACGATTGGTTGTCCTAGGGGATCTTGACTGAGTGTTCCTGAACTTTGGCTGTCTTGAGAACTGCCTCTAGCTACTTCAGCTGCAATTGTAGTTTCCTGTTCAATTTCTTCATTTAACATTTGCACATAAGTTGTGAATGTACTGCATTGTATGCTGTCTTTGCAAGCATTAAATGAATCTTCATAGCTTTGAAATTCTCCCAGTAGTTCATCCTCTGTACGCCATGGTTTAAATAGCTGCAAAAGAGCCAAGTAGTAAAATTCCTTTTTGTCAGTAGTGTCACAACTCAGCTTCCTGTGATTTATCAAACTTCCTTTTGTTTGCTTCACCAAACATCCTTCCTCACCAATGACTTTATATTTTCCATTGTTGATGTCTTCTGCAGCTTTCCGTGAATAAATGTAGTTCTGCAGCACTTCATAGAGACACATGTTCTCCAGATGATGACTTCTCTTGGGATAATATGTGTCCAACATGTTTGATTTCAAAATATCTGTACTTTCTGGGTCATTCTCGGCCAAATATTCAATTTCTCCAACAGATTTCAGTACCCAATTTCTCATTGCTGCAAGGCCTAAACTTGCCCAAATTATTCTTCTTGATTTCGAGTAGAGACTTGCAGAAGATAACCTATCTGAACATTCGTAGGATCCAATTTCTCGATGCGATAACATCTTTAAACTGAAACTGTACAGCTTCTTACTGACAGACTTCTCGTGAGAAATCTCTTCCCACATTTCTTTCAATTCAGTTTTTTCAGATTTAGTAATGTAAGACGTTACATATCGAGCAACAGCAATGGAATTGTCAGCTACATACTGTATATCCATGTTAGCATTCCACATGGATAAAATGACTGGGTTGTAGTCATTTATATTTTTTGATTCTTCTTTTCTTTTAAGGTTGTAGGTATTCTTAGGTGATTTTCTTGTGATAGTATGTCTCACAGATGACATAAAACTGTTTGCTCTTCCATTTGAAAGAACAGGTCTAGGAAATCCAAATCGACATTTAGTGTAGTATTTATCTTTGCTCTTGTATTTCCGTCGACAGTATTTTCCACACCGATGACTTTGGAAACGTAAAACTTGCTCCTTTAGCTTTTTCTCTTCTGTGCTTTTTGGTATAGCACATGTTGCATATTCTTCAATGAAAGATAACACTGCTTCATCAGTATCTGTTCCAAACTTTGGGGCATCCTTGATCCACAACAGCACATGAATATGAGGAGCACCTCTTGCCTCGTACTCTTTTTCTCCAAAAGAAATCCTCTACTTCTCAAAGAGGTGGATTTTTTTTATTGCAGATGAAGGACATCATAGCCTCAAATCTATGATTGAAATATCTGCAAACATTAACCGGATCCAATGAGCACAGTTCTCCAGCTGTCTTGTATTCGATGTTTTTAATGTTTGAATTTGCCTCTCGTAGAAAATCCAGTAAATCATCCCAAGCGTACTCAGCACAGCTTAGGGTAAGGAACCATGTTGGTGTTCCTAAATTTCGTAACATGCATTTTAATTCACCATGGCGTCGGTACCAATATTCATTTGTCCCACGCTGACAAGCCATCAGATTGATGAGTTGTGTTTCCAAATGATCATCTCGGTGCTGCACTTTCTCCATAAAATCCTTAGCAGACACATTTTGTAAATGTACTCCACTTTTTAAAATGTGATTTACTGCATATGATAATGCAGACAAGTCGCTTTCAAATAAAAGATGGAATAAATAAGGAATACTTTGTCGAAATCTTGGATCTTCTGCATATAGTCTTGTAGTCCGATACTCAGAAGCTGGAATCTGTTCTGGACGTTCATCGTATCGTCCTCCTTTTCCTGTAGGAAACAGCTGGGAAAAACATCGAGCTTCCAATCTCTCCTCCCATACACTCACGGGAGTTCATTTTGCTTTCCTCATCTGAAACAGATCAATATTGTCTCCCATAACTTCTTTTGAATGAAGAGGATGTATGCTAAAATGTTCATAAATTTCTTCTTCCTTTGACTTGTCCACTTTTTCAATTTGTCCAGTTGGTGTTTCTGTGTCTTCTTGAAAATCTTCTTCTTCTTCTTCTATATAAATTGATTCATACCATTTGTTATTCCTTTTCAAATACAAATTTGCTCTTTGAACTTTCCGTACATCTACCAGCTCCTGCCAAATCTTCTTATTCTTTGTAGGTACACCATTAACAAGAATACCTAATGGTTCAGTTTCCAAAGTATCTGCATCAATAGTTTCCATATTGTTTTTCAAATCCAAGGGCAAATACACCACTCTACCTTTTAAACCTCTCAGTAAATCAGAAGGAGGTAATTTACCAGTTTTGGGCTCCATACGTACTATGGTCTGGAACGGATGAACACATTGAATAAGTATAGACTCATATGTATTTAATTCAGAAAGTTCGGCAGGAATAACATCCAATTGTAAATTATTATGTACAGCTCTGGTCGGCATTCTATTTTCTTCTAACTTGTTGTAACAGTATTTACAAATACGCTGATCTTCACCCAATTCAAAACAATTTTCAAGAAATATATATGTGGCAAAATCCTTCCACTTATAATTATCTTCATTTTCACTTTTTCTGTAGAGATCAACATTCCTTGTTTGTTTTCTATAATGAGTTCTGCGGCAACAAATACAAGTAATATTTGGTCTTTCATTAGAGATTATTGCAAATTTTGTTATGTGATCATTAAATGTCTTACTTACAGAGGGTTCTACATTCTCTTCCACTTCTTCCTCATTTACTGTGTCCTTTTCTGCACTTTCTTGTTCTGGACCAAAGTAACAAAACTGAATTTCATCAATAACCTTCTCTACATCTGATACCGTTCTACGGAACAGAGCCCTATTCAATTCATCTAACTTTATTGCTGGACTTTTAGCAAAATACAACCGTCTCACAAACTTTCTCATTTCAGTATGATGAACAGCCAGCATCCTAAAATGATGAAAAACACTTTTACACACTTTTCTAGATAGACAAGCCAGAGAATGACCCTGCAAACCAGTATTCTCTCTCACTCTGCATGGATCTAGACTTTGAAGCACCTTAATCTTCTGTTTTACACTTTTTTTTACTATATTCTCTTAGAAACTCACGAAATTTATCAATAGATTCCTGACGCACAGTGCAAATACTACTACAATTCCAAGTGTACACTGGGGCTTTAGGACGTCTCCCCATAGCCTCATCCTCCATCATCTCTTGGAACCATTTTCTCCTTCTCCATTATGCAACCATTTTTCACTTCGTAAGCACGACCTCTGGTGTCAACTGCATGCAGCAAACTATTACTTTGAAAATAACTCTCTTCATTAAAAAAAGGTTCACTACTTGAACTATGCATCCATTCTCCTAAAAACACTTTACAAAAGTTTGTTCTTTTCACTACTCTTTTCCTTTTGCTTTGTGATTTCAGTACATTGACCATTTTATCTAATGTACGCATCCTATTCAAAATTAAAATGAATAGTTTCCTTTTTAATTCTAATGCCTTAGCTGCAATGGCTTCAATTTCTTTTTTTCTCTTATAAAATTCAGCCTTTTGCTTATATTTCTTCACATCCTTTATTAAATTGGACAAAACTCTTCTCTGAAACATTTTTCTACGTATCTATTTAAACGCTGTTTTTCTGTTTAAGTTAATCTTTATTGTTTCTGAAGGTATATTTGCATTAACTAAATGCTCAATTTTTTCCTGTTCTTTTCTATTTAAAACATTCTTTCCAGTACAGACATTTTGTACATTTTTCCTTTTTTTGAAGATATTCTTTAAAAAATCTTTTGTCTGCTTACCAGAAGACTTTCTCTTTTTCCCAACATGAGCATCTCCAACTAACTTAGGTCCTCCAGTTGTCTTCAAATATAGTTTTTTTTTGTGGTTTTTCCTTAGTCTGGATTTTGTAGGCATCTTAAATTTTGTTCACTGCTCTTCCGCAATACCTGAAAAAAACTAAAAAAAAATTCTTTATTTTATTTAAATATATTACTACATTTTTTATGATCTTTTCAAATCTTAAAATACTAAGTACCCCTTTCCTACAAGTGAAAATTACAATAACACCTTCACAAATTAAATATCTAAAAACAATTCCTGTGTGCACACAGAGTCATGCTTTGAAATTAGGCAGAAAACGAAATTTCTTTGCCAATTGGAAAGCACACTTCCTACTGCTTTTTTGGCAAGTTATAAGTACTTTTACAATCTGACACATTTCTAATCCACTTTTCAGATTCTCAAAAAAGCACATGTCCAAACAGCTTTTTGAGACCAAGAACATGTGTAACCTAGGTGACTCACTACACTCCAGCAAGGGCAACCAGCCTTAGTGATGCTGAATGTATTTGCATTACTGACTGCAACCTCAAACCCCACTCGGTTGTGAATATTGTGCATGATTCCACAGGGTAAGCAGCTGGCTGTGTGCTAAGAGTCTGCTTCTGCACAAAAAAAATAGTTCCCCCTTTCCTACTAATGCAACTGTAAAATTACCAAAGCAATACGCAATAAATCTCTGCCTGTAATTCCTCTTTGCACACAGAGTCATGTTTTCATATTAGTCAGAAAACGAAATTTCTTTGCCAATTTGAAAGCACACTTACTACTCTTTTTTTTGGCAAGTGATAAGTACTTTTAAAGTCTGACACATTTTGAATCCACTTTTCAGATTCTTAAAAAAGCACATGTCCAAACAGCTTTTTGAGACCACCAACATGTGTAACCTGGGTGACTGACTACACTCCAGCAAGGGCAACCAGCCTTAGTGATGCTGAATGTATTTGCATTACTGACTGCAACCTCAAACCCCACTCGGTTGTGAATACTGTGCATGATTCCACAGGGTAAGCAGCTGGCTGTGTGCTAAGAGTCAGCTTCTGCACAAAAAAAATAGTTCCCCCTTTCCTACTAATGCAACTGTAAAATTACCAGAGCAATACGCAATAAATCTCTGCCTGTAATTCCTCTTTGCACACAGAGTCATGTTTTCATATTAGTCAGAAAACGAAATTTCTTTGCCAATTTGAAAGCACACTTACTACTCTTTTTTTTGGCAAGTGATAAGTATTTTTAAAGTCTGACACATTTTGAATCCACTTTTCAGATTCTTAAAAAAGCACATGTCCAAACAGCATTTTGAGACCACCAACATGTGTAACCTGGGTGACTGACTACACTCCAGCAAGGGCAACCAGCCTTAGTGATGCTGAATGTATTTGCATTACTGACTGCAACCTCAAACCCCACTCGGTTGTGAATACTGTGCATGATTCCACAGGGTAAGCAGCTGGCTGTGTGCTAAGAGTCTGCTTCTGCACAAAAAAAATAGTTCCCCCTTTCCTACTAATGCAACTGTAAAATTACCAGAGCAATACGCAATAAATCTCTGCCTGTAATTCCTCTTTGCACACAGAGTCATGTTTTCATATTAGTCAGAAAACGAAATTTCTTTGCCAATTTGAAAGCACACTTACTACTCTTTTTTTTGGCAAGTGATAAGTACTTTTAAAGTCTGACACATTTTGAATCCACTTTTCAGATTCTTAAAAAAGCACATGTCCAAACAGCTTTTTGAGACCACCAACATGTGTAACCTGGGTGACTGACTACACTCCAGCAAGGGCAACCAGCCTTAGTGATGCTGAATGTATTTGCATTACTGACTGCAACCTCAAACCCCACTCGGTTGTGAATACTGTGCATGATTCCACAGGGTAAGCAGCTGGCTGTGTGCTAAGAGTCTGCTTCTGCACAAAAAAAATAGTTCCCCCTTTCCTACTAATGCAACTGTAAAATTACCAGAGCAATACGCAATAAATCTCTGCCTGTAATTCCTCTTTGCACACAGAGTCATGTTTTCATATTAGTCAGAAAACGAAATTTCTTTGCCAATTTGAAAGCACACTTACTACTCTTTTTTTGGCAAGTGATAAGTACTTTTAAAGTCTGACACATTTTGAATCCACTTTTCAGATTCTTAAAAAAGCACATGTCCAAACAGCTTTTTGAGACCACCAACATGTGTAACCTGGGTGACTGACTACACTCTAGCAAGGGCAACCAGCCTTAGTGATGCTGAATGTATTTGCATTACTGACTGCAACCTCAAACCCCACTCGGTTGTGAATACTGTGCATGATTCCACAGGATAAGCAGCTGGCTGTGTGCTAACACTCTGCTTCTGCACAAAAAAATAGCTCCCCCTTTCCTACTAATGCAACTGTAAAATTACCAAAGCAATACACAATAAATCTCTGCCTGTAATTCCTCTTTGCACACAGAGTCATGTTTTCATATTAGTCAGAAAACGAAATTTCTTTGCCAATTTGAAAGCACACTTACTACTCTTTTTTTTGGCAAGTGATAAGTACTTTTACAGTCTGACACATTTTGAATCCACTTTTCAGATTCTCAAAAAAGCACATGTCCAAACAGCTTTTTGAGACCACCAACATGTGTAACCTGGGTGACTGACTACACTCCAGCAAGGGCAACCAGCCTTAGTGATGCTGAATGTATTTGCATTACTGACTGGAACCTCAAACCCTAAAAGTATTCCTTATTTATACCAGTACACCTTAATTTATGGTGAAAACATAGTCCATATTATTTTACATGTTCCTCACATTTAAATTTCTCCCAAAACACAAAATGATAAACACAACTTCAACAAAAGGAATTTCAATGCTATTATTCATTTCTTAATTTACCATATACATCCCCTCTCAAACTCTTAACTCACCTTTAAAATTAGTTAGTTGTGAAAGAAATGTGGCACTCAAACAGCAGATTATCAGAGCCAGGATCTCTGTTCTGTACACCTCTCTCCTCTCAGCAGAACCAGATAATGGCAAAGTTTCCCTCTCTTTTTCCACACATATACATGTTAGGTTCAAATCTCAGTGCTTCCCCCTTTTTTTCAAATGTAATCACACATTTCTATTGGATGAAAACCAACACTTTTCCAACTGTTCCCTTCCCCCAACTTGACTTCAGCCTAGTACCCTTCCCCCAACTTGACTTCTGCCTGCTACCATAGCAACAGCTCATGGAACACTGCTGTCTACAGTCAGGTCAGAAGTTCACCACACAATGTTTCATTTTCAATGAGCAAGAGTGCTTGACTTTTCTAACCTAACAGCAAATCCATACTAATGTTCTTTGGTAACACATTTTTCTGTACCAATACAAAACATGCTTCTATAAATTGACACACACAGCCTAGTTTTTAGTGTAGAATGGTATGAAACAGCCAATGAGTTAATTTTATTTAAAAAAAATATGTATGCCTCCATTTCCAAACTGTCTTTCATTTCATTTTCCCATTCTACTGAAATACACCTCCTGAGTGCATCCAGATCTCCTTTGAAGATGTTCACAGTGTGGATTGTAGGGCACAGCTATGTTTTCTGGAGTGAAAAGTTTGCAGAGAAAACAGGTATGGTGAGAGACCTTGCTTTGCCAAATGTAGACATTAAATGGATTGGTCAGAGAGGGTTAAAGTGGCACCAATTAATGCCATTGGTAAAATCCTTCATGCAAATCCAACACCCTGACCTCATAATAGTGCACTGTGGTGGCAATGACCTAGGCACTTTGACTGGGGTAGGTCTGGAAATGCTTATGAAGGAGACCTTTGCACAACTGTTTTCACTTTTCCCTAAAACTGCCTTTGTGTTTTCTAACATATGCCAAAGGCAAAAATGGAACTGGTCCAATCATTTTTGTCCGCAGATTGACAAAGCAAGAAAGCACGTCAACAAATCTGTTTCTGCTTTCCTCCGAGACTATGGTATGGGTTCCATTTACCACAACAACTTGCGTTACGACATGCAAGACATTTATAGAGGAGATGGTGTACACTTCACTGATGAAGGGAACAGAGTCTTCCTCTTGAACCTTAGACTCTGCATCGGTACTTACTTGTAGGTACCACTAAAAAATCACTTAATAAACACAACGGCTCTTTTTAGAGCCCCCTAATATCTAAACACTTAAATCTGCATTTCATTTCATTTTTTATTTTTTTTTTCTACCGTGCGCGTACGGTAAGCTTACCATACGTGTACCCCGTGCTTTTTTTAAAAATTAATAAATGTTTTTTTTGTACTTTTCTGTCCTTCTTTGACCCCCTTTCAAATGTTAGAGGGTCTGTAACTCTCTACCTTGCCCCCTTTTCAACTTATCACCCTTTTTTTTCTGAGTGAAACACACAAAATGGCGGCCGCCGCTTCCTGGTTTCGACCGATTCGAATGTTTACTAAGATCTAACAGCCAATCAGAATCGCGCTCGCGCACGTCACCGTACGCGTACGGTAAGCGCACCGTAAGCGCACCGTAAGCTGGCTCAGATATATATATTGATTTAAAGGCTATTTTCTCAGAAACTACTGAACAGATTTACACCAGACCTACAAAAGGCACTTCCTTGACCTGAGGACTACCTCTCTGCCAAATTTCAAGTAACTCTGTTCAGCCGTTCGGGCTGTAGCTGTGTCTAAAGGTCCTATGGAAAAATGCATGGGAAAAACGCGTTTTGGGACCCCCCTTTTATCTCAGCCCCCGCTTGACGAATCTTCCCGAGACTTTCAGGGTAGGAGCGGAGCGTAGCGCCCCACCTATTTTGAAAATTTTGCGAGGATTCGTCGACCGGCGCTAAAGTTATTCCAAATAGAATGTTGCGGTTTTCCTATGGAAACAGGGTCCTAACTATAACTACCTACTGGCGACCGCCAGTAGGTAATATATATATATATATATATATATATATATATATATATATATATATATATATATATATATATATTGCAACCACAATCCTTGGATAGGAAGTCGTGTAAAAACACAACCAGGAACGGACCACCACGCAGGTAAGTAGTTTCAAAGTGCAGGTTTATTCCTCCCTCACAACAACATGACGCGTTTCGCCCGGTTGAATTCAACCGGGCTTGATCACATGACGTGTCAAGACCAATTAGTGCAATAAATACATTTTTTGAGTAAAGCAAACTCCTCCTACAACAATCACGGAACTAGAAAACAGACTCCCGATGGGAACATCAATGAGTACAAATCATTTTCAGTGAAACCTTGTATCATATAACATGATGAATGATGCCATACATGCTTATTTAAAAAAAAAAAAAATATGTAAGATCACATGACAATGTCAAAACGTTATTCAGTGAATAACCATAAAGTTAATTAACATTGTCTTTCTTAAGTTGTAAACTTGATAAAGTTTCGAGTGCAGGGCAAGTGCCCAGTGACTATCTGGCATTATAAGTCTCAATGTTATCTGTAAAAATCATAGAATTACTTTAATCCTGAGGAGCAAGAGTAAGAAAGATTTGTGCAAAAACGCATATTTCTCAGTGCAAAAACTAAGATAAATAAATAATAATAAATACTTAGCCAGTTCACTATTAAAACCATAGATCGCTAGCATAGAGTGTGTAAAACAGACTACATTTTTTTGTGTGCAGAAAACGTAATACTGATAAAAATACATTAATCACTGCAAAAATCTTTAGATGAAAATACCTAAAAAATATATAATATATTTTATGTCAGCTAAAGATATTTACTAGTATGTAAACTGATCGAAAACGAAAAACTGGTTAGCAGCATTTGGAAGGAAAAACCTAACTAGCAAAGTGTTAAATGCATAGAATAGATACACTAGACATCCTCAGCAAATTCATCCAAAAGCCAATAGTACAGCTTAATAAGCTAATCAAGCGCATAAGGTACTAGGTAAAAGGTTTAAGAAATTGTGATATGCATTAGAAAATATATATATATTGAAAAGAACAAAAAGAGTTTGAAAGATCTGTTTATCAAATTGGAAAGACTTCATAGAAAAGAATCTGCCAAGTGGTGGGATGCTATGACCCTTAGAAAATATTTGGATGCTGAGAGAACACCTAGAGGTCTTAGAATTAATATTTTTCCAGCTATAGAAGACTTAGATGAACAAAAGGCTGAGAAATGGGAGGAAAGACTAAAAGCAACATCTAAGGATCTTATGATTATGCTCATTGAATTTGCAGAAGATGAGAGAAAGAAACTATTAGTTGAAATAGAGAACATTAAGAAAGAAATAGAGAGTTTAAATTGTCCAGAGAATACTCTTAAAAATTATGACATTCTAGATAAAATAATGGACTCTTATCAAGTGGAATTACAAGAAAAAAAGAGAATTAAATTTGCTAGAGATGAAAGGGATTACAAGTACGGGAGAGTATATACATATGCTAGGAAATTCGATGGGTCCATTCGGAGCGATGAACGAAGGGATAAAAGCCTGTCTAAAGACAGAACTCGAATTACAACATTAGGGGATACTTCCAGTACTGGTCTTAGCAGTAGTGAATCAGACTTAGAAAAATCGACTAGAGAGGACGTAGGAGCAGGGTCCAGATCTTCGTCTTTTTTAAAGGAACTCACGAGAATTCGGAGAGTACAATTTCAAACAGGGTTAAGAGAAGGAGAGGTAAGAAAGGAGGGGGTAATAGAACCTTCCGTAGAAGAGAGAAACAAAGATGGAGTAAGAACCAGGTCTCAATTACAGAGAGAAACTGTAATGAGAAAGTAGAAAATCTTATTGTTAATTTATCACACAAAATTCTCACCGAAAATGAAATTAGTGTTCTTAATAAAGGTTTGAGCTTTGCACCAACGCACAAATGGGATGATTTACAAGCAAAAGTAGATGTGAATAGATTTGCTAGAACTTTGAAACTGAAGAAATATTTTCATGACAAACCTGATCCTAAGCGAACCATTTGTATTGAGAACACTATTAGCAAGATGTCAATTAGAGAACTTAATGACATTGGTTGTCTAGTTAATTTGGATAATGAGACGGATTATGATATTGAGGATATTGCATCAGATTTGAATATAACAACAGACTGTAGTATACCCAGTAATCTGAAATCAAAATCTAAGTTTGTACCTCCTACAAAAGGAGAGAATGTCATTGATATCTTTACCAATCTTGTCATGAAGGACTTTGATAAGGAAATGTACAGCAATAGCAAATGTAATTTGAATAAAGATGAATTTAAAGCATTGCAAAACCTGTGTAATGATAAAAGTATTATTGTAAGGCAGGCTGATAAAGGTGGGAATGTGGTGATTCTGGACCATAATGACTATCACAAGGAAGCTTTAAAACAACTCAGAGATTGTAAAAGCTATGGGAAAGCTGATCCAGTACAAATTACTAAAGCAAGAGAGACTATTAAAAATACACTTAGTACCTATCTAGATAAACAACTTATAGATAGAGATGAATTTAATTATTTGTTAGTGGATAAAGCTAAGACACCGATTATGTACTTTCTGCCTAAAATACATAAAGGAGGAAAAACGCCACCAGGACGACCCATAATATCGGGTATTGGTAGCATGACTGAGCACATATCGGAATACATCGATCTGTTTTTGATGCCATTTGTAAAAACTTTGGTGTCTTATATCAAAGACACTAAAGATTTTTTGCATCAAGTTGAGAATATTGACTGGGAGAAGGGATACATTCTTGTGACTATGGACGTTAATAGTCTATACACAAGCATTAAACATGAATAAGGAATTGAAGCGGTTAAATATTTTCTATACACGAAATCTGCCAGTTATTTACAACATTCTAACATGATCTTAGATTTTTTGAATCTAGTTCTATCAAATAACTTCTTCTACTATAGAGATGACTTATACCATCAGAAAACCGGGACCGCTATGGGTGCTAAGTTTGCACCATCATATGCGAACCTTTTTATGGGTCACTATGAAAGGGAGCATGCTTGGAAATCCAGTAATACTTTTGATGATAACATTGTCTATTGGGGCAGATTCATAGACGATATTTTTATGATTTGGAACGGGAGTGAAGATAAATTGAAACTTTTTCATAGTCATTTGAATACCAACAATCACAATATAACTGTCACTCTTGAGTATAGTACGGAGAAAATAGTCTTTTTAGACATTGAAATGTATGTCAGTAAGGGACATTTAGAGTCGAGACTCTATCGGAAACCCACATCTACAAACTCTATTTTACATGCCAGGTCAGGACATCTCAAAAGGCAGATTGATAATATTCCGTATGGGGAATTTTTAAGAGCCAAAAGAAACTGTAGCAATGAGAGAGAATATCTGAACATCAGTAAAGATATTACTGAAAGATTCCTCAAAAGAGGATATGAGAAAAAGATTGTAGATCGAGCTAGAAACAAAGCAGGTAAAGTAAAAAGAGACACATTACTATATGACAGACCTAGACTAGAAATGGACAAGAAAGAAGTGATCAGGTATATCACAACTTATAGTGATGGCAACAATAGAGTATTTAGATCACTCTCTAAACATTGGGAAGTACTAACGATCGATAAAGATATCTCTGATTTTTTGGGGGTCAAACCTAATATGGTGTATAAAAAAGCCCCCACACTAAGGAGCATTCTTAGTCCAAGTGATACGAGATCATATCCTGTACAAAACACTGATCATGATCAATGGTCACGAATTAGTCAACCAACACCAGGTTCATACAGATGCAGTCAGTGCATCTGTTGTAAACATGTCATAAATAAAAAGACAACCTTCAATGACTTTACTAACAAAAAAACGTATAAAATTAAATCCTTTATTAATTGCAATACAAGCTATTGCGTATATGTTATGACTTGTGTATGTAAAAAGATATATGTAGGTTCGTCAACGAGAAAGCTTAAAACAAGATGGATGGAACATTTGAGAGCAATTAAAAATTGTGACCCAAAATATCCTATGGCAGTTCATTTTAAAGAAAAGCATAGACGAAATGAACTGAACAATATTGAGTTAATGGGAATTGAGCAAGTCACTATTGATCGGAGAGGAGGTGATTTAGAAGCGAAACTGAGATCCAGGGAAACGTTTTGGATTAATAAACTACAAGCGGTTAAGTTTGGTCTTAACATTGATAGAGAGATTTATACCCTTCTGATATAATATGGACTTTAAATGTCCCGTGATTAAATCTTTTTCACATATAACTTTTTTGATTTTGATTTATAAACTGTTTATTGATCCCGTACCTCTTGTGCATCAATAATTAATGTGTTAGATGAACGAACAATATTGAGGTATTCCTCTTTGATGGTGATCTCAAAACTTTATTATATTGGAATTATAACCCGGTCTTTTACTTCTTTTACTTTTTGACTTCTTTCCAAGAATTGTGTTGTATGATCTAACGTTTAATATGTTATCAATTTTATATGAAGTCAACCTATGACATAGCTCACTTAACTAAAACCCCATACTATCGCATCTAGCAATACGGGGGTTCGAGTCCACCTCGAAGAGTCAAAAAAAATATAGACTTTTGATATAATTTTTATTTACAAATAAACATATAGATGGATCGAGTGTTGATATAATGGTACAAATGGAGAATAGATATCCTTATTCTTTACATTTAAAATATAGATTGGGTAGCCACCATGTGCATTTCTTACTCTAATCATCGAGTAACAAATATTGGTAATAAATTCAAATAACCTATCCCTCTAATTATACATCTTGCTTATAAATAACATGATAGCTCACCTGGTCAGAAGATGTATACTCATGTGTTTACAGCGTTAGGAGTTTGAATCCCAATTTTAGATGCTAGGTATTGTTTTATTTTATTTTATTTTTCTTATAAATATTATGTTACCATTTATTTTGTATTGATAAAAACAAGGCATATATGGGTTCGACTGATTAATGTTTTACAATTAAAATTATTTTACGTATTTACCGGTAATCCTGATAATGTATTGAAGTGAGGTGGCACTTTAAATATTTTCCCGCCGTTTTTCCTATCTACCAATTAGAGGAGGAGTATAAATAGAAGTAGGGTAACACCGTTTGGTTCACTTGCTGAACAGACGGATCGAGTTCTGGATGCTAATCGATTGAGCGGTAAGAAGGAATCCATGCATACCCGCATTTGAGTCTAACTGTGGGGATTTAAATATTGCTTGCTTAGATGAAGCTGTAGTTTTGCTTGCTACTCACAGAACTTATCTGATAGTAAATAGAAAGGTATTTGACCTGTGGTGATCTACTTTCAGTACTATCTTCATTATTTGCAGTGTTGTTCTATCTAGATGAACACTGCACTCATAACGCCGTATTAATTGTGCATAGATGGTCCGTAGTGAACATTAATAGTAGAGTGGAACCCAGTAGACAGCTTGGTATTACTTTTGTAACACAGGAATTATATCTGCGAGTCCAGGGTAATAAATTCAAATAACCTATCCATCTAATTACACATCTTGCTTACAAATAACATGATAGCTCACCGGGTCAGAAGGTGTATACTCATGTGTTTACAGCGTTAGGAGTTCGAATCTCAATTTTAGATGCTAGGTATTGTTTTATTTGGAATTATATCTGCAAGTCCAGGGTGATCTAAAAGTTTGCTCTAAATTATTGTTTTTTAGATCTTATCATGGAGCGCTAAATATATAAATCTTCAATTTGACCGGATTCTAATTGACTAATATTGATTAGTGGAATTTGAACATAAATAAGGTGAGATCATTCTATTTTAGTTTGGCATAAATAAACGTGGGTCTAATCAGACAAGTCATTGAACATTATATTAAATAATAGATTTATCCCTTAGGAACTGGTTTTAAAATAGGAAGCCTGATATAATTCGGAACAACATTGGAGCCACTCTAACAGAGATCACATAAGGAATCAAAAGGTACAATTTTTTCGTACATTAAACCGATTATTAGATCACATAGCTATTAAATACTCATATTTATAAAATTTCGAGCTTAGGCCAGTCCTCCATGAATCCCCCGAATTACTGAATTACCCAATTATCACTTTTCTCTTTCTTTCTCTTTCCACTCCTTTTTCCAACTCCTTTCTGTATTGAGTTACGGGGTACTGTTAAAATGTATAATGATGGAGTTCCTCTTTAATTTAATTTGAATATATTGATCTATACAATGTATGTGTAATTTGTATACAAACTAGTATGTATATATGAATAATACAAAGATGGAGTTCCTCTTTATTTGAATATTGATTTTTTTCAAAATGTGTGTAGTTTGTAAATGAAAAAGTATGTCCTTATGAGTTCTAAAGTATACTATTATATTTTTTGTTTATGTGACAGCCCTGAAGAAGCGCAGTTGGCGCGAAACACGTGTTGGCACTTTGTGTGTTATTTTTGTGAGCTTTGACTTCTGACGGAACAAGAATAAAAACGAATGAATAAGAAGACCTATCATCTGTTTCTGTTTTTGAATGTTAGACTCACATTGATCTCAGAAGAATCTGTGTTCAATATATATATATATATATATATATATATATATATATATATATATATTTATATATGTTATATATTTTTATATTTTACCTACTGGCGGTTGCCAGTAGGTAGTTATAGTTAGGACCAAGTTTCCATGGGAAGAGTATATATATATATATATATTCACTAAAAAAAAACATAGGTTTCAGGGGCGTTATAGTTAGCTGGACATTTCCCTTGTACAAAACCCTAGAAATTCCCCTGTTATAGTTAGTTCAGCTAACTATAACTCGTGCCCCCGCAATGCACTGCTGGTGACAAAGGGGGCAACATTGTCCTGCAAACGAGAGCTGATTACGACAAGGAGGCCTACAACCAGCTCAATGACAGACAATGCTATGAGCGTATTAATGTTACAAATTTGAAAACAACACAACAAGATTTCTACAACAAGCTGACCAGATGGAGAAACAACCAATTGATTTCGGAGGACGAATTGAAATTTCTTAAGAACAAAAATCCAGTTACCCCATTGATCTACTTCATACCGAAGGTCCATAAAGATGTAAAGAAACCCCCCGGCAGACCTATCATCTCTGCTAGAGGGGGACTTTTGGAAAAGGCTTCACAGTATATAGATTATTTTTTACAAAGTCACGTAAAAAATCTTGAATCGTATATACAGGATACAGGTGACTTTTTGCTTAAAATTCAACAGATCACATGGAAGAATGATGACTGGATGTTGACACTGGATGTGACTGCACTCTATACCAGCATTGTGCATACGGATGGCATAGCGGCAGTGAAGTATTACCTCACACGTAGGCCTGAACAATATCAAGAACACAACTCTATGCTGTTGCAGATGCTGGAATTTTGTCTATGTAATAACATATTCATGTACAACAATCTTCTATACCGCCAACTGCAGGGTGTAGCCATGGGGGCCAGTTTCTCTCCAAGCTACGCCTGTTTACACATGGGGGCTTGGGAGGAACTGGTCCTCAAGGTCCAGCACAGGTCAATTTTCAGCACCAATGTCATAGCCTGGTACAGATATATTGACGATTTGTTCGTGGTCTGGAGGGGTAGCAAAGAACAGGCAGAGAATTTCATTGCTATGATAAATGTAAATCAATGTAATCTCAAATTCACTGCCAACTTGAGTCAATCCAGTATAGCTTTTTTGGATACTGAGGTATTCATAGCCAACAACACAATCCAAACTAGGCTATATAGGAAACACACTGCTGGTAATACCATCCTTCACACAGGGAGTGCACACCCAAATCATCTTATTCACAGTATCCCATACGGTGAGATGCTTAGACTAAGGAGAATATGTAGCAGCCAATCTGATCTAGAGCTCGCACAACAAGCCAGTAAAATTCGATTCTTGGAGAGGGGCTACAGTGCACGGGTCATCAATGGTGCCATAATGGAAAGTATGCAAGTAGACAGACAAAAACTCCTTGATACCTATAGAACCCCTGATTGTACTGTACCCAACATAACAAATACTTTGATACCAACAACAGTCAGTCCTTTTAGGATTATAACGGGGTACAACAGACAACACTCAGACCTATACAGAATCATCAATCGGAATTAGCCCATTATTCTCAGTGATCCCATCATTGGCCCTACGCTTCCACATAAAGCATCTATCACATTCAGTAGGGCCCCCTCCATGAAGGACCGTTTGGTCAATACCAGCCCCGAAACAATTGAAAGAACTACATGGCTTCAGACTAACAGCGGATTTTTTAAATGCAAAACCTGCAAATCTTGCATCCATGGTTCCAATATGAAAACATACAAGGATGGCTTTAGCGACAGAGAACATCCCATTGACAAGGTTTTAACATGTAAAACAGAATTCGCCATATACGTATTACAATGCCCCTGCCAACTTAGATATGTTGGCAGTACGAAACTTGCCGTACACAAGCGCATATTACAACACCTCAGGGCTATAACAAACGAAGATAATACTTACCCAGTGGCCAGACATTTTAAGGAGTATCACCACAGCGACAACAAGGACTTAAAATTTTATGTTATTGATGCAGTGACGGCAAGCAGACGCGGAGGAGATAGAGAACATAGACTCCGCCAACTTGAAACACGGTACATTTTACGACTTGATTCAAAACATCCTGGGGGATTAAATATCACAGAGGATCTTTACACTAGCCTGCCTTAGATACTATCTAACATTAGGCAGGCAGCTGTACCTTCACTACACGTCTACACTCCTTTAGACAGGACCCACAGTTATCTTACGGTCCTCCAAAATCGCATATGTATTTATGTATTTATTTTTATATGCATCTTTTAACAACTAAAATATCTAGGTGAAGATAACTTGATTCTCTCTGATACACACATCTTTGTGTACCCCTGATATTGCTGCCAGTCCTCATACAGGGTGCCATTCGAACTTACCTGTGTTTAAAAACTAAGTCACACTAGCACCCGTTGAACATAAGGCACCCTTTTACATAAATTCCTCTTGTATTCACCCATAATATCACTTCATGTATTGGTGAGGGCTCTCACCATACAGTATTTTTCCCTAAGATAACATCTCTCAGTCTTCTCTAACTTTGAGAACTTCTGGACACAGCAATAACTTCTAGGGAGATCTGCCTACTGTCATCAACTAGGCAGAGATATTTGAGTGGAAATACTGATCTCCGTATGTCCCTCTCATGGTTTTCACGTATTTTACGCGCATTTTTTACGTATTTTTTACATGTTTTTACATTATGTCTACATTAAACTTCTCTTTAGTCACCAGATGTACAGGGCAATGTCCTTTTACTCAATCTAGTCAGTATTTCGAGTAGAATATTCCCCCTAATATGTGACATTAGAATTAACTTCGTTATTTTAGCACATTTCCATACATTCTTACTGTTTTACATTTCACAGAGGCAGTTTTTTTATTTGCACATCACATTTCGCACATTTGCACTAATTATCAACGTGACTGTATATATATGATATTGTAAGCAGACCAGCTTATAGCGTTACCATTAGGGATTCATCCCGCGAATGTCAACTTAGATTTGAATTTGATGATGTAAGGTCATTGTGTTGTTTTCTGCAAAAATGTTCCCTTAAAGTTTACTCATAAGAAGGGATATCTTTTTACCACACATCAGATGCATTTTCTCGATTGGACACTGTCATTAGACTTTGTATTATTGCAGACTCATGAAATACCATATCTCATAAGCCTCCAGATGTCCTTTTGTCTCAGCAATGTATCCTTACATTATAACTGTTGAATAACTCTTACACGTTGATGGGCAGAGGCATGTGGAAACTATTATGCCTTTAACCCCTTCAGTGCCCATGACGAGCTGGACTCGTCATGGGCCGCGGTGGCGCTGTGCCCATGACGAGTCCAGCTCGTCATAGACCCCGCCCGCTAATGCAACGGCCGGCACTGGGCGGGGAAAGGGGCGGGCACTGAAGGGGTTAAGATATACTCAGGTGGTTGCGCCAAGCATATACTGTGGTAAATAAAATCTTCTTTACCGGACTGAATTTCATACGGAATCTTAAAATGAAGTAAAATAGCTCAGAATAACAAGAGGCAGAATCCGTGGTATAAGAGGTTTTTCTAAATGGGCTTTATTCCATTCAAAATGGCCGACTCGAGTCGCGGCCTTCAGGTTCCGTCACCAAGAAGGTTCAGGAAGTGAAGTACAATACTTTATTGACAGACATGCATTTTTATAATAAGTACATTACAATGAAACGAATGTAGAAGGCGTAACATTTGATAAGAAAAGTGACATGACAGGTACGTAATCGAAACTAGGCGTAATAAGGAATTAAAGAAACATGATTGGTTAGGATTATCAGACATAGGTGGATCTATAAGATAATACTTGGCATAGATGCGCGCGCAGCAGCATGACGTGTAATTGACGTGCAACTAGGAGGTGAAGGGGACTTGACATTAACTCTACATATGGAGACGAAAAGTCTGAGGGGTCAAGTCAACCTAATCCCAAATCATATCTAACATCCTATGTTTAAAGAACTATGTTATCCACAAGGAAGGACTTTCGGACATAATCTAGTCTATACTGACTGTGTGCGTGCACAAACGCCTAAATGTCTATGTGAGATGCGAGAGGCAGAAAACCTTCCATGGCAGCAGGGCTATGAATCATTTGCAGGAGGACGGAAAGGCTGAGTCCCTTGCTTGTGAGCTAGAGGAAATGTTTACCTAAATCACTAGACAGGAATGCATCGGCTGAAGAGAAAAATAGATAATTCGAAGGTGAAATACAGCTTCTTGGCAGGCAGGCGAAAACTGGCCGAGGCAGGCATCGTTAGCTGCACAGGGAGTAGGGCAAAGTTCATGGATACGGATGCGAGCTCAAGCTGAAGCTGTCAAAGACAGAGAGCAGGGAAAGGCTTTGAGGACAGAATCGGGCCTACTTGCCTGAACTGAAAAAAATGGAGTAACTGAGCCATATAAAGTCGGTGGCCTTTCATGCTTAGGAATCGAATATCCAGCCCATTGATGGCGGATCTGACAGAGAACATGTTGACGGTAGACACACATGTGTTTGCGTCTTAGAAACTGGAACTGGAGGGAACATACATGTACTTGTAACATGCATACAGAACCGTTGGGGTCCAAGATAGGGGACATAACTGATCAGGAAAATCCACATTTCCACATTCCCTCCTTGTCCCCTACTTGCCCTTCAAGAGATATCAATCTTCATCATTCCATCGATTTGCTCATGGAGCATCATTTCTTCTTCCTTCTTCTTCCGGCATTTTGAACGAGAACTTTGATATGGAATGCATGATGTGGCACACAGACCACAAATCGCTGGTCCACATTGCAGGCATAAACAACAACTGAAGAGCATAAGAAGGCCAATACCTAGGAAGGATAGAACTCTCCATCCCCAGGCTGATATCACACTCCAAAACCACCCGGACCACATCCAAGTGCCTGGATTCTCGTGTATCTGGCTTACAATCTTATGAAGGCGCGTTATAGCTTTATATACAGATGGCAAATTTTCTGGTATGAATATGCAGCAGCTGGATCCGATGATCCTGCAAGCTCCGCCCCTATCGGCCAGGATGACGTCGAGGACAAGACGATTCTGGAGAACAACAATTCTCATCACTGATTGTTCCTCTGTCAGATTGCCTAGGGCGGCTATAGTCTCGTTTACTACAGCTTCAAGAGTCTTGGTTAGTCTGCGTATCAGCTTACTATTTGATATTGTACCTATATAGGGAAAGATACCTTTATTGAAATCTACATACTTGTCCCATGCCGTTTCAGTATAATCGACAACTGGGAGATCTCTACGCTCTCTTTTGTGTACTAAATGAACATTTCGATAATAATCAGGGGGAGCTAGGAAAACAGGTGGCAAAAGGAATGCTATGTAACAGGTACCATCCCAATCTAGAGGCAGACGCATATATGCCGTCTGATCACATATAAAGTAAGAATGGCGAGAAGCTCTAAACGAAGATTTACCTTGATCACTATATTCTACTGTAGTAACGCATTGGCTATGGCCCATGTGTATGGAACCAACTTTTCTTACACATAATTCACCCTTAACTGGAAATACTGACATAGTGGGCAGAATTAGTTCAACTTCGGTTTTGACATTCAAAATCATAAGATTAGGCGTAAAATTACCTAATTTATACACTTCATTTTCTAAATCAGTTCCTGTTCTACTGGGGTGACCCTCCTCATTAGGGTGACAGACTTTGAATAAAACTAGATTCAGATTTCCCCATATCCAATGTTGTTGATAAACTGCTGTGTCTGGGTCTATGGAATTTAATAAACTAAACCAGGCTCCACAGGAGCCATTGTGTGTGAACGGATGTGGAAAGAAAGGCAGAACTCCTTTGTTATTCTGATAGGGAGGGAGTCGGCCACACACCCAACAATTGGTAGCATTACTAGTCTGATGGGAATGATGTAACATACTAATGAAGGTGTTGTTGCGCAGCGCAAGTCTATAGGACAACTCATGTGGGGGTAGGTCACTAAAAGAATGTTCATCAGTTATATTGAAAGCACGTTTAGAAACAGGATAATACATATGCAACAATATACTTGTAGTAACTATTAAAAAACTCAAGGAAAACAAAATTAATAAAGTCACAATACAGTGGCTACGCAGTAATTTACAATAAGCATGTCGTTTCATTATGATTCTGGACTCTACGTCATTCAGACCTAAGGGATACATGTCGGGACAGATTCAACCGCTTCACCTTGGAGAGGACTTAAACAATCAAATCGTCCGACAGTTTGGATCTGGACCTGAGTTTCTGCTTATAGAGTTCGGTGCTACTGGCCTCAGCCAAAGGTAGTTTTAAGTCAATGGGGGAAGACACACGGGGAGTACTGTTTGTGTCAGGAGGAAGTCCATGAAATTTTTTGATATGGCTGGAATGCACCCAGCCTTTTCTCCCTTCGATCTTCACAGCTGTTCTGGTCGTCAGCAGGACCAACTTAGGAAGCCTCCACCTTGGCTCCAGTTGGGTTTTCCGATCAAAATTCCTGACGAGAACATAATCGCCGGGAATTACGTCATGAGGTTTCACCTCAGTGTTGTCGGGAAAAGCTGCGACTACCTGTGAACGACAAGATTGTAGTGCAGACATCAAAGAAGCCAGGTAATCTGTCAGCATATTACAGTCAACATCAGTTATTTTACGGGGTATAGGCGTCCCCCACATATTCGGTGGTCTACCAAAGATCACCTCATAAGGGGATAGCCCTGTTCGAGAGTGTGCTACCATCCTCATGTAAAATAGCGCAACTGGTAAGGCTACTATCCAGTCCACACCTTTTTCCTGACATATTTTAGACAATCTGATTTTTAAAAGTTGATTATGTCGTTCCACGAGACCTGCTGCCTCAGGGTGTCGGACACAGTGGAATTTCCACTGATATCCCAACAAAAGTGAGACATGTTTCATTAATTCGGATGAGAAAGGCTGGCCGTTATCTGAATATACAACACGTGGTAAACCGTACCGTGGGAAGAATTCTCGAACTAGCTGCTTGGCAGTAGTCGGGGCAGTGTAATCTGATACGGGATACGCCTCTGTCCAACGGGAGAGAGCGCAGACAACTACGAGAACATATTTGAATCCTCGACAACGTTCCATCTGAATATAATCCATCTGGAGGACTTCAAAAGGATGGTCAGGAGGCTGAAATCCACCCTGCTCTACGGGAACACTCTTTCCTGGATTAAACTGACAACATATCATACAGGTACGAACCTTTTGTTTAGCTGCTGCTCGTAAATGTTTGTTAAACCAAATGTGCTGAATGCTGTCTAGCATAGCCTTTTCTCCTAAATGTGCTGGACTGTGAATTGTAGCTATAATGGCTTGAACCATGGAATCAGGGAGAAACCATACAGATTTCTCCTTCGTCATCCATCCCTGATCTGTCTGGATCCCTCCTAGTTCAGTCCACTTCTTTATTTCTTCTGCTGTGGCGTGTGTCTGTATGTCAATTACGTCAAGTGCGGGATCCTTAATTGTCATACACTGTGTTGGTGTCTGAACTATTGGCTTTGTCATGTCTAATGTGCGATTCTGAGCAGTCTGTTTAGCTGTTCTATCAGCTAAATCATTGCCTTGAGAAATGATATCAGTAACCTTCGTGTGTGCTTTACATTTCATAATCGATATAGCAGTGGGTAGATGTATTGCGTCTAACAAGGCATGAATGAGAGGTCCGTGTTGAATGTGGGCACCATGGGAAGTTAAATAACCTCTCTCTCGCCACAGCACGCCGAAGTCGTGTACAACTCCGAATGCATAACGTGAGTCAGTGTATACATTAACTTTCTTATTTGTGGCTTGAATACAGGCTTGTGTTAGAGCAATAAGTTCTGCTGCTTGGGCTGACAAAGTATCTATACAATTTGTCTCAATAACTTCAGTGTCTGTTGTGACTGCATACGCGGCCACTAAATCTCCTGTACTTGTTCTCATGCACGATCCGTCTACATACAACGTCAGGTCTGGATCTAACAATGGAACGTCTGTCAGGTCTTGTCTGGGTTTCGTCTTTATTTCAATGATTTCAACACAATCATGAGCTAGTGGGTCTGTTCCAATTACAGGTAATAGTGTAGCAGGATTCAATGTATTACACCGTCGGATCTCTATGTGTGGTTGAAACAATGTCAGTTCATAACCGGTAAGTCTTGCTATGGTCAAGTGTTGTGTTTGTGTTCGGTTCACAAGAACCTCTACTGCATGTGGTACTTGTACTGTCAATGGGTGTCCTAATACTATGGCATCGCTTTGTCTGATTGCTAAAGCTGTCGCTGCCACTGATTTCAGGCATGCAGGCAAAGCCTGAGCTACGGGATCTAATGTACTGGAAAAATAAGCACATGGCTTGCGTGATCCTGCTTGATCCTGAGTGAGTACTGACAAGGCAGTAGCTTCGCGTTCTGTAACAAAGAGTGTAAAATGTTTGCTATAACATGGTGTTGCTAAAACAGGTGCTTGACATAAAGCTTCCTTTAGGCTTTCAAAAGCTTGTGTATGTTCCTGAGTCCAAGGGAGAACAGTCGATGTGGCTGCCTCCTGTGTGGTTAACTGAATGAGTGGTTTTGCTAGAAATGCGTACTGAGGGATCCACTGCCTACAATATGAAGTGAGGCCTATGAAAGCTCGCACCTCCTTTTGTGTCTGGGGTATTGATATGTTAGCAATTAACTGGATGCGATCTGGTGTAAGCTGCCTTCCCTCCTTGGACAGCGAGTGACCAAGATAAATAACTCGCTGGACACAGAATTGCAGCTTAGAAGGAGACACCTTGTGCCCCTTGTCGGCTAGAAAATGTAAAACTGTCAGAGAAGCCTTTTCACATTCAGGTTCGCTTCTCGCGGTGATCAGCAGATCATCGACATATTGAAGCAGTGCAGTATTGACTGGCATGTGGATACTGTCAAGTTCTCGTTTCAGTGCTTGGCTGTAGATGCTGGGGCTTTCTGTGAATCCTTGGGGAGCGCGCGAGAATTTAAAACTGCGCCCATTTAAACTGAATCCGAACAAGTATTGGCTTTCCGGATCTATTGGGACGCTGAAAAAGGCATTCTTGAGATCAATTACAGTAAAGAATGTTGCTTCGGAATCAATTGCTGTCAATAATGATGATATATCAGGGACCACAGGAAATTGTGGTACAATGCACTTGTTTAGTTCACGCAAATCAATAACCAATCGGTACACTGGTGGGGCAGTAGGATCAGTTCGTTTAAGAATCGGAATTATCGGTGAATTACATATATTGGAGTCTGTTTCTACAACTACTCCCTGGGCAATCAGCTCATCAATGATTTTCAGCAAAGCCTCTACAGCATCATGCGGTAACTTGTATTGTCGCATTCGTGGTAGTACCACTCCTGCTTTCAATGTGACTCGATAGGGTGTAATGTTCATGCAGCCAACATCCGTAGGGCCTTGTGCCCATAGATGTACTGGTAAAGTCTGTAGTCGGGGATCCATGTCTCTAGACACATAGTGACCTTTAAAATCACGTAAAAACAACCTTACTCCTTCCGGAGAACAACATATTATGGCTCCTAGTGCTTTCAGAGTTTTAATTCCTAACAGATTTTCTGGGCATGATTTAGTAAGCAATAAATCTGTAGTTCGTGTCAAAGGTCCTATCGTAAGTGGTAGAGGCTGTGATACTTCATTAACAATAGGTTTTCCTGAAAAACCAAGGGAAACATTTTGAGAGCCTGAGAGGGGTGCCCCTGGAACTTCACTACGTTTTATGGTTGTTCGACTTGCCCCTGTATCGAGTAAGAATTTTCTATCTTGACCTAATAATTCACTATGTACATAAGGTCCTTCTTGATCTACAGGAATCTCGATAAGCGGTAAGTCAACTTCCCTCTCTAGGCTGGTTCATGCGTAACGCTGATACTCAGGGTATTCATACTGTGCAGTCTGATACATTTGTCGTGTTGTGGTTTGTGTGGCAGTAGCAGGCAACGGTGGTGCAGCTGGCACAAACTGTATGGGTTGCTGTGAGGCTGGCATGGACTGTTGCTGAACTGGCATGGACTGTCCATGCTGCATAGCTCCTTGTTCATTCTGATCGTGTCTAACTAATCGTGGTCTCTCTTTTGCAATACCTGTAGCTATATTACGTTTCAGGACTGGACAATCGTGTACATAATGGCCTAGTTGTTTACAGTAATTGCAGGTTCCTTTTACAGGAACTGCAGAATCACCAGAATGTGTCACACCCTTTTTGTGACCATCTGCTGGTACTGTCTGAGAAACTAGCATTTTCATTTTTGTATCTTTCATGCGTCTATGCTCGTGTTCTTGTTCATCCCTAATTCTATTGTGATGATACTGTAACATTTGTAGCATTTGCGACGGAGTGTTACTTTGCCAGGTACTCTCGAATTTCAATATTCTATTCTTTACTGGAGGCAATGCATTTTCCACTAATTTTGTCACAAATAAATGTGGATATGAGTCACTACTTGCTTTTATACCACTATTTATACCAAAACATTTTTCAAATCGAGCATAATAATCGCTTGTGTCTTCATCTTGCTTTTGTTTGCAGGCTGTGATTGCACCCCAATCTTCCTTTTTTGTAGTTAATAAACGTGGCAGTACCTGTACTAGTAAACCTGGTAACAGTTTAACTTTATCCCCGAGCCCTGAACCTGCAGTTCGGCCCCTTTCTTCCTCTGCTAATGCTGTCCAGTCTATCTTTTGGTCTCCCACTTCCCACTCTTTTTCTTTCAGTTTTTCATAAATGCCAGCAGGCAAAAGCACCTTTAATATCGTCATAATATCAGGAAAGGTGTACTCTCCCATCAGTAACATGTCTTTAATTTCTCGGTGGAAACCCGCTGGGTCTTTGTCATGACTAGGTACTACTTTTTTCATTTCCAATAATTCCATTTTTGATATGGGTGTGTAAACAAATACACGGTGAAACTCATTGTCTTCGTCTTTTATTGGGTGCACTTCTCGTAAGGGATTTTGTCTATCCATATAGTACGGCGCTCTTTCTCTGCGGGGCAGCGAGAGAGAATCCGGACTTACAAAAAGGACATACTGTTTACGTGACACTAATATCTCTTTAATTAGGTTGTTACTAGAACCTCTCCATCTGTTCATGAGTAGTTCCGTTAATATATCAGGTAAAGGACCAGGGTCAGCATGCTGGCTCTTATATAATATAAGGAGTTGCTGAATCATATAGATTCCAGCTAAACGTTGTTCATCTGTACTGAGATTAAAAAACGTGTGTGCTACGGTCTCATCACCGTATTTTTCAGGACTGTCAATCCAGTGAACGGCTGATCTGGCTAATTCTTGCTCATCCATGGAATCGAGGAGGTGGTAACCCCTTCGTTCTCGTAGTATTTTATCTGCGGCTTGAAACGAATGTTCAGGAGACTTCAGATTTATTACGGGCGTCGGATACGTTCTGCTATTATTTGGGCATACAGAGTGTATGGGATCAGAAAAACATCGAGTATTTTCACAGGATCTTCCTCTGCCTACATAGGCTATGGTCTCTGACTGTCTTGCGGAATTCCCTGATTCGGACACTTCATCTTGCTCAAACTCGTCTGTTCCCAATCTTTCTTCATGAATACGTTCTATTTCTTTACGGATTTTTCGGCACATGGCTATTATACAATTTTGTTTATCGTGTCTCCCTTCTGATATATTCTGACTCCATCTTGTAAGAATAAGCATTGCATTCGGGTCTACCCCCGGACGGTCTTGATTTCTGATTACACAGTTTATGAGGAAACGTAACAGTTCCCCCTGTATCTCTACTTTCTGGAATTCCATAGCTCTGTTAATACATCCTGGATCTCGTCCTGTTTGAACAAAATGATATATGTTATCTAGATGCGTAGTCATTCCTGGTAACCTTGCTAAATACTCTGCGGCTCGCCTGATACGTAATGATGCCAGGACCATTTCGTCCTCTTTACCAACCACCGGGTCATATCTACAATTAACAAGGAGTTCCTTAAGCGTACGTTCACTTACGAATTTTGGTGTACGTGAATGTGCTGACTCTTGAAAGACAAGTTTATTTATTCTAGGTGATGTAAAGGTACTGCTAGCACCTCCCGTGGCCCCATCTGGGGCGTCGGGTGTGAATGGGTTCGTTGAACGTGACACAGCAACTATGGGTGTCGATACCTCTGTAGAGTCGACTGCGGAGACAGATGCGGAAACAGATGTGCTTGCCGAAGCTTGTGTCGGGACTTGCTGTTGCACGGGAACAGATACCTGATCCTGACGTTGAACCCCTCCGCCAGACGGTCTATGTGGTGTGGCGTTAGCATACTCGGGAGCTGCGTCGTCTAGATATGAGGAAAGAAAGACATCTTCTGCGGTTCTGGGATGCCCTTTTGGATGTACCTTAATAGGAAATAATGGGGGTGGCAAGTCTTTTGGTATCTCTGGAGCAGCCTTAGGTAGTCCTTCGGCTAGGAGGGGATACATACCATTCATAAGAGCATTTCTCTGTCTATTTACTTGTTCTGATTTCACTCGGATACCTTCCTCAATTAATAGATTTTCTTGAGCTTTATTTGAACTTTCTTTACTCCTCTCTTCTTGTCTACGTGCTTTTTCTGTTCGTCTATGAGATTCTTTACGCCATAACTCAACAGCGTCTTTCTGTGACTGTCTGACCTTTCTTTTCCATAACTCTTCCTCCACTTTCATGATGCACTCTGCATCCCAGGTTCCCGCTGCGGGCCACCTTTGACTTTCCGGCAATCCCTTGGTATAATCTACCCATAGATCAAGAAACAATATGGCATCTAAGCCATGCTTATGGTACATAAAATGCCCTGGAGTGTCCCTAGGAGGAATAGGAACTGCTTCTTCAAGCACCCCTTTTCTGGTAGTAATCTGTCTTAACTTCGAGAAGAGCGGCATATTGACAACTGATCTGATACTTACTCTTGAATTTTCTTAATACGAAAAAACACAATAATGAACAGTGAACAATGAACAATCATTCATACCACAATATTTGAATACTTTAAACATTAAACATTAAACATTGTAACAATGACCGACAATGATGACAGTCTGCCTAACTAATCACCACGCTGAATTCTTGACAATAACTGAATACTTCGGAATACTTGATATACTGCTAAACAGTACATATACACTGCTAAACAGTGCAGACCGGATTTGTGTACCCAAATCCGTCTTGACCGGCACAACCTATGTGCGCGTCAACACGCCTCCCCGGCGATGGTACTCACCGAGTAGCTCCTTGAAACGGAAGGCCTCAGAGAATGGACAGGACTCGATGACTGCGGACAGCGGACCCTCTGGACATCGGGATTTCGAAAAACCTGGTGGGCCTCTGTATACCTCGGATCTTGCTCTCTCAGCTAGGCTCTGGTCGGGATACCTCGCACTTCTCACCGCCTCGTCTGGGTTGATCGCAGCCTCAGTCGCCCCCGCTTGACCGGAGGGAGCTTACAGGAAATCCTGCTGGTACGCGTTTATGGTCCGTCCAGCTGTGGCAGGAGACCGGGCCTGCAACGCACCGCCGGCGCGTGAGATGAGAAAGTGTCCCTGTTCGGGCGCCATTATGTGGTAAATAAAATCTTCTTTACCGGACTGAATTTCATACGGAATCTTAAAATGAAGTAAAATAGCTCAGAATAACAAGAGGCAGAATCCGTGGTATAAGAGGTTTTTCTAAATGGGCTTTATTCCATTCAAAATGGCCGACTCGAGTCGCGGCCTTCAGGTTCCGTCACCAAGAAGGTTCAGGAAGTGAAGTACAATACTTTATTGACAGACATGCATTTTTATAATAAGTACATTACAATGAAACGAATGTAGAAGGCGTAACATTTGATAAGAAAAGTGACATGACAGGTACGTAATCGAAACTAGGCGTAATAAGGAATTAAAGAAACATGATTGGTTAGGATTATCAGACATAGGTGGATCTATAAGATAATACTTGGCATAGATGCGCGCGCAGCAGCATGACGTGTAATTGACGTGCAACTAGGAGGTGAAGGGGACTTGACATTAACTCTACATATGGAGACGAAAAGTCTGAGGGGTCAAGTCAACCTAATCCCAAATCATATCTAACATCCTATGTTTAAAGAACTATGTTATCCACAAGGAAGGACTTTCGGACATAATCTAGTCTATACTGACTGTGTGCGTGCACAAACGCCTAAATGTCTATGTGAGATGCGAGAGGCAGAAAACCTTCCATGGCAGCAGGGCTATGAATCATTTGCAGGAGGACGGAAAGGCTGAGTCCCTTGCTTGTGAGCTAGAGGAAATGTTTACCTAAATCACTAGACAGGAATGCATCGGCTGAAGAGAAAAATAGATAATTCGAAGGTGAAATACAGCTTCTTGGCAGGCAGGCGAAAACTGGCCGAGGCAGGCATCGTTAGCTGCACAGGGAGTAGGGCAAAGTTCATGGATACGGATGCGAGCTCAAGCTGAAGCTGTCAAAGACAGAGAGCAGGGAAAGGCTTTGAGGACAGAATCGGGCCTACTTGCCTGAACTGAAAAAAATGGAGTAACTGAGCCATATAAAGTCGGTGGCCTTTCATGCTTAGGAATCGAATATCCAGCCCATTGATGGCGGATCTGACAGAGAACATGTTGACGGTAGACACACATGTGTTTGCGTCTTAGAAACTGGAACTGGAGGGAACATACATGTACTTGTAACATGCATACAGAACCGTTGGGGTCCAAGATAGGGGACATAACTGATCAGGAAAATCCACATTTCCACAATACAACAGCGATATTTTGCACAAATGAAAGAATATTTATTTATTTATTCTTGGTATAACTGTTTGCTATTTGTATTTACATTGATTTTAAATAATTTATTTATCCAATGTATTCACCATTACAGGTTTTTTAAAATTATTTATAATTCTAATTACCGTGCGTTTACTACTTTTAAATTGCGTTGTTTTGCACAGTTATATCAGTCAAGTCTGTTGTCTATCTCTATCTGTTTACAGTCACGTGATGAATCGAATGTTTGCACAGTCACTTTATAAGTCAACTCGTTATTGGTTCATGTTGTCATGTGATCAAGGCTCGGAGGAGCCGAAACGTTATGGCGGCACAAAGGCACACAATAAAATAACCAGCACTTAACTTTGGTCCGTGTCCGTTTATGCTGTGACGGTGTGGAGTGGCGTTCGCAGCAAGCTTTCGGATCTACTCATATATATATATATATATATATATATATATATATATAAATATTTATATATTTTACCTACTGGCGGTTGCCAGTAGGTAGTTATAGTTAGGACCAAGTTTCCATGGGAAGAGTATATACATATATATATATATATATTCACTAAAAAAAAACATAGGTTTCAGGGGCGTTATAGTTAGCTGGACATTTCCCTCGTACAAAACCCTAGAAATTCCCCTGTTATAGTTAGTTCAGCTAACTATAACTCGTGCCCCCGCAATGCACTGCTGGTGACGTCACATATTACATCACTCATGACATGGTCAGTGACATCACTGATGACATCACTGATGACATCTCAAATGACATCACTGATGACATCACTGATGACATCATCCAGTGAATGTGTGTTTTTCTGAAAAGTTTAAATATGTTTTATATATTTATAGTAAAAGGCCTATGGAAGAATGAGTGGGTGTATAAGTGTGTGAATGGGTGATTTTCTAGGTGCGTAACTGACTCTATAAGTGAGTCATTAAATGTATCTTACTACAGACTAGTGACTAAACTGTGTGAATGTCTGTATGTGTCTGTGTGTTGGTGTATAAGTGGCTGCATGGATTTGTGAATAGCTATATGAGTGCCTATATGGGTTATTGATTGGTTGTCTGAGTATCTGTATGGGTGCCTGAGTGTTTTTGTGGGTAGGATGTGTGAGTGGGTGATTCAGTGGGTGCATGGTTTTAAGAGTGCATCTGTGATGGACTGTATGGTTGGGTGACTGTATGTAAGGGTGTGCTAGTGATTGAATGTATATCTCAGTTGTACATGTGTCAGTAACTACATATGTGAAACACAGTGTATATGTGTGTAATAGTATATAACTATTTATATGTGACAGTGTGTGATTTTGGCAGTGGCTGTATGGATGAGTGTGTGCTTGTATCAGTAATTGTATAAGAGCGTCAGAATTTGTTAGTATTTTTATGAGTAAGTGAACTTGAGTGTATTTAACTGTATAGGTGAGTAAATTGGACTGTGATTAATTATTTGCATGACTGACTAGGTGTGTCAGTACCTCAATGGAGGATTGGCGGTGTATGAGTGTCTATATAGGTGTATAAATGCATATGATTGTCCTGTGCTGAGTGACTGTAAGTATGAGTGACTGTACAGGTGAGTGAGTGGAGGTGCATGTAGACCTAAGAGTCAAAGAGTGGGTATGTAGTTATAGGTATTGGAGTATCTATGGTTTTCAAAATGGCCGTCTGAAATTTTGAGTCGGTGTACCAAAGGTTATATTAGGGTGTGAGAAGATGCACTAATTTATCACATGGATGGCGTCATCAGTGATGTCATCAGTGATGTCATTTGAGATGCCATCAGTGATGTCATCAGTGATGTCACTGACCATGTCATGAGTGATGTAATATGTGACGTCATCAGCAGTGCATTGCGGGAGCGCGAGTTATAGTTAGCTGAACTAACTAGAACAGGGGAATTTCTAGGGTTTTGTACGAGGGAAATGTCCAGCTAACTATAACACCCCTGAAACCTATGTTTTTTTAGTGAATTTCAAAGGTTTTTTAAATGCCAATTCCTAACTATAACGTGCATGAAACCTATGTTTTTGTTAGTGAATTTCAAAGGTTTTTTAAATGCTAATTCCTATCTATAACTTATCTCTAAAGATATCATGTTTAATGATTGTCATTGGATTTCTATTTTTTTCAAATTCAGTGTGTCAATTTCATTAATTATGTTTTTTTAAATTCTTTTTTATCACCATTTAAAAAATTAATTTTATAATTCTTTTAAAAATTAAAAAATATTATTTGTTTTTATTAGGTTTTTCAAACATATTTTTTTAAAAAATATTTCTTTAACTATATGTTCAAAACTTTATTTTATATATATTTTTTCCATGTTTTTTGGATCTGCGCACCCTATGCGCACTGTTCTCGATCCCTACGCGTTAGCATCCGCTCATGGTATGCATTGGGTACGTGTTAAGTGCGCGATCGCAATACGACCGGTACGCGACTCCCAGCCTATACGCGACACGCTCGATGTATGTAGCGCGACGTTTACGCGCTTCCGCGATGCGTCATCTGCGTCTATGATGCGGTATGTGCGCGGATTTAACATTTAAAAAAACATATATATATGTATTTCATGTGAATATTAATTGAAGACAAACTCTAAACTAGTCTTAAAACTAATATATTTTTACATCTAATCCTATAATTTTTTTTAATTCAATTTCGCCGATGTGCGCTGGGTGTGTGCTGCCTATGCGCAGGGTACGCGGATCCCATATGACCTGCAAAAAAAAAGAGATTTGATTGGTTCATTACATTTCCTCTTCTAACTATTGAAAGACCCCACGCAATTCAATCATTCTTCTTTGACCTTCTTTGGAGGAGCATCTCTTTGCAGAGAAGAAGATTTTTTTAGACTAAGTTTAAACTTAGCTCTAACTTTTTTCAACTAAAAATGGCTTCAGGGCAGCAGGCATCACCTGCATCTCCTCATACATCTGAGGATGAATTTTTGGAGGAGGCACCACGCAAAGAACGTTTTTCTTCAGTGGTGTGGAAATTTTTTACTTTTCCCGAGGGGCAGAATAAGACCAATGCCACCTTGGTCACATGCAAGATTTGCAAAAGAGTGCTGTCGAGAGGGGATCCTAACAAGAAATACTCGTGTGGCACGGCTAGTATGATGAAGCACCTAAGGACCCTTCATCCAAACAATCTTGCACGAGAAGAATGCCGACGGATGAGAGACACTCCTGCACCTTCCACCTCATCGCAGCCGAGCACTTCAAGAGTGCATCCATCAGCCCAAAATTTGGACATCCGTCCTCAATTTCAATATTTAAAAGTGCTCTGCACTAAGTGCAATGCGACTTTGTGCTACGGTGAGCAGTCGATCGATCTGATCTGCCGCCGGCAAGAAAGTCACATTTGCTAGTTTTTAAAAAAAATGTAATGTTCCCTGAAGTTCATTGTTTGGTTCCTCCTGCTTTGTTTTTTGTTTGTTTCTTTGCAGAAAAACCCCAAAAAATTAAAAATTGTTCAGAAAACCCCAAAAAATATATAAAAGAAGAAAGAAGAAAAAAAAAGTTATTGTAAGAACTAACTTTCCTGGTTTAAAAAAAGAGCTACATTTCTTTGTTAGTGTGTGAAAGTTTAGATGAACGTATGTGTAGTACGTAATTTACTGAATTAATGCACTAGTAGCGTATGGTGAATGTATAAGTGCAGAACTATAAGGACGTGCTGCAGCATCACATAGTAACCTCTTTAACTACAGTGTGCTGTAGTACTTCCGAAGCACAGTGATGCAACATATGTACATAAATATGTTGCAAATCTATGCTTCTCTCTGCACGGCTGCTTAAACTGCAGCCATGTGGTGACACAGGCACCCTTGCACCATAGTGCAAGGATATCTGTGTCATGTGCTGTTTGTTTTTGTGCAGGAAGACACACCTTCCTGCACAAAAACAATCAGTAAAGGCATTTTTCTCCTTCAATGTATGCTGAGCATTGTAGCATGCATTGAAGATATAAAAATGTGGAGCAATGAAAACAATTCTCCTTGTTGTGCTTTCCTAAACCAAATTTAGAATGGTGCAGCATTCACGCACATATCGAGATTTATGATTTCTGACAAATCTAGACATGTGTCTTGTTCTATGAGTATTCAGTGCAATCATGCACAACAACACTTATAGAACACCCTTTCAACGCAAACTGGTGTGCATAATGAGGTTGTATTTACATGAAGTATAAAAAGTGCACAGTGCCTTTTCCCCTCTTTGTAAATATGAAAGAGTGTCTTGCGCAATAACTATGTTACAAAAAGTGACATATTTCCAGTTTTAAAATTCCTTGCGAATGATAGAATGTAAGCACAGAGTTTTGTCTGCAAAGATGTTCAAAGAAGAATGATTGAAATGATTGCGGTCCTTCAATAGCTACAATGGGAAATATTATGAACCCCTCAAATCTCTTTTTTTGCAGGTCACATGATATCTGATTATGGTCAGATTTTGAAACTACATAGGTATAAACAGAGTGTTTTTACAAACATGTTTCAACTTTGTAGCTTCTTGCAGACCTCCTCATTCTGCATATTGAGACTTAGTTAAACTTACCATCACAGTAATAGCAATAAAAAATGGTATACATTTTTTTCAGATTTTCATTGCAATCTAAATTCATATAAATTGCTTATTTTTAAATTTGGATCTGTGAAAGAAAAGAAAAAAAACATTATAACATGTAAAAATACATGTTTAACAACACAGCATAATTTCCACAAAGTAATTTGTTTGCCTTTTTTGCTGTTCTCAGAATATATTGAATTTCACTAGAAATAGTGATTTTAATCGTACTCATCACTTAACAGCGGTCAAAAAAAAAAAAACAATCAGCAAGATTATTAAAAAAACAACAACATGCTATTCTCAGTAAAATACCACAAGATAAAAATCACAGATATATAAAATGCTTACGGCTAACACATTTTATAAGTTTAACTTATAAAAACTGTAAATATTGGCGCATTAAAATATTCACCGAATCAATGACCACCAAAAAGTCCATAATTCAAAAATATACCCTTCCTTGAGGCCAAATGGTATTTTTGCACTCCTTCTTTATGTAAATTGTCCAATGGTAGTCCTATTAAATTATAATAATAAATTCCTCAGAGAGTGAATTATCTTCCTAAAACTTTGACTTTAAAAATATTAGGTAGGAAATTTGTAATTCCCTAGGCAAACGTTGTTTAAAAACTAACTGGGAATCATTACAAAGTGTCCACCCTTACTCACATTTTAGATAGGCTGTGTAATGTCCAGATGTGGTGGAAGGACCATCATGGAAAATTATTGCAATTGCTACAAAAGTCCTTCCTGATATTGATAGTTGTGCTGCTACAAATTGCTTTATTAAAGTATCCAATTTTCTTCCATCAGCTGTACAACGTTGCATCATTAAAATTATGTATTTTCCATATTTTGTTACGCATAATGTGGATAACATTTCTGATTTACATTGGCTACACTCCATGTTTTGATTTGCACCTTTAACTAATTTATTGAAAGACACTGATTTACAGTCTGGTAATGTTAAATACAGAAATCTCTCAGTGTCTACATTGGTGCTACATGTATACATGCAATTTTCACAATGATGTTCCCATTTGTAAGACAGGCCAAAAATATTTTCTATTTCTACACCTTCATTTTCAAAAATGGTAAGCATATACATTAAAAATTCCTGAGCATCTTGTTGGATATTTTGTGTAAATTGTGTAGAACCAGAACACACATCCAAAAGACTACGAACATCTGAAACAGATTGGATTTTACTTCTATCTGTTGACAATTTTTCATAAACTGAATGCAACAGAGAACAAAATCTTTTTTCCTGATTCTGCATAATTTGTTCTTGCAAACCTTCCAGATAAAAAACAACATTGACCACTACATTAGCATAGCAGTTGACACCAGAAATATTTTCAAACTGATAACCAACAATCTCTTCAACAGTGTCCAATTTCTTTTTACCTGCAATCACAACATTATCTTGTTCTTTTCCCTTCTTCACACCTTCAGAACAGATATTCTCTAACCTTCTTTTTCGACCAACCACACGCTTTTCAAATACTGGGTATTGACCTAAATTTGGTGCATACGCCCTTCTTAACCTATTATACTCTTTTACACAGTTTGCATCTGCAGTAACCTTTGTCTCATCAAAATCAATCCAAAACAAACCAGATAATGTTCTGACTTGCGACAAAGCAACATATGCCATACCCTCTTTCAATACAGTAGATCCAATGTTCACCAATGCACTGTCTACACTTAATCCTTGAGATTTATGAATAGTCACTGCATATGCCAGAGAAAATGGAAATTGTTTCCAACGGACATATAAATCTTTAAGAAGCAAAAAACGAACTGAACAACGACCAATTTCTTTAACTTCATCAATCTGATCAAAATTAATTTAAAAAAATTTAATTCCTTCTTTTTTCTGATAATTCACAAAATCCACCACTTTACCCATTGCACCATTAACTAAACCTTTCTCTACATCCAAATTACGCCTTAAAATTACCCGACAGTTTGTATACGCATATAGTGTCTTTTCTAAACCAGCAGTTTTAGAAAAAAAAATTCTAAACAATCCAGTTTTGATCTCAACTTTTCCCTCAAAATAATAGTGATTCCTTCATGCAGTATTTTATCGATGGCTTCCATTTTTACAATTTCTTAATTTTCCAGTTTCAATAATTCTTCGTTGAATATGGAACACTCACGCAGTGTTGGCATTAAGCAAATCACGGATTTATTTTTAGCAATTTACACGTACACTTTTGCAGGAACTGCATTTTCATTTGGAAAGACATTGCAAAGTAATCGACTCTCCAAAGCTTGTTTTCCTTGTTTTGAAAGAATTCCAATTCTTATATCTTGAAGAATACTTCCATATTCAGCATCATTTGCCTGTTGCATATTTGTTGTCAGTTCTTTGTATTCAAAATGAGTCCAAATGTTCACATTACCAACACTGCCAAGAGACTTTCTAGTATCTTCATGGGCTAGTGTTTTAAATACCGGTTGTCCTTTTACCGGAGTCAGTCGCAGTAGATTTCCAAAAACTATGACGTGTTTTCCTCCAAATAACACGTCATACTCTGTTTTAAGAATTTGCTGCATTCTTAAATGCACAAAGGCAAGCATCAAGTTTGAGACCATGACCAATAATGAGAAGTTTCATTTTCTTCAGGACTCTTGAAACTTCACAACAAGCTTCTCCAGATAGCTTGTGGTATTCCAATTTGCTCTCATGCTCTACTGGCAGCATTAGTAAACGATGTAAAGTAATTCCTTTAATGTTATGTGCTGCCAACCCAGTTGGAGCAGTGACAACACAAGACAAATGCGAATCAGTTGTTTTCTGTAGATAACTTTTAATTACTTTAATTAAGAAACTTTTTCCTGTTCCAGCTTGACCACTCACATACATTCGGATAGGTTGAAATGATGTACATGAGCACCCTCTCTTTTCATGAAGTAATACATGGTCAATCTGCTCTTTCACTTGCTGATATATTTGTTTCTGTTGAACATTTAGTTGTTCTTCCAAGTTTCCTAATTGTATTGCATCTTCTTGAGCTTGATACATTGCTGTTTCCACCTCATTCATTGCAATCGCTGCTTCATTTTCAACAATTGGTTGTCCTAGTGGATCTTGACTCAGTGCAGCAGAACTTTGACTGTCTTGAGAACTGTCTCTAGCAATCTCAGCTGCAATTGTAGCTTCTTGATCAATTTCATCATTCAACATTTTGACATAATTTGCGAAAGCACTGCATTGTATGCTATCTTTAGAAGCATTAAATGAATCTTCATAGCTGGGAAAATCTCCAAGTAATTCCAGTTCTGAACGCCATGGTTTGAACATTTGCAAAAGGGCTAAATAGTAAAATTCCCTTTTGTCAGCAGTGTCGCAACTCAGTTTCCTGTGATTAATTAAATTTCCTTTCCTTTGTTTCACCAGACATCCTTCGGAACCAATAATTGCATATTTTCCATTGTTGATGTTCTCTGTAGTATTCCGTTTAAAAGTGTAGTTTTGCAGCACTTCAAAGAGACACATGTTCTCAAGATGATGACTTCTATTTGGGTAGTATGTGTCCAACATATTCGTTTTCAAAATATCTGTACTTTCTGGTTCATTTTCTGCTAAATATTCAAATTCTTGAACAGATTTCAGTACCCGATTTCGTATTCCTGCATGAGCTAGACTCACCCAAATGATTCTTCTACTTTTGGAATATAGACTTGCAGATGATAACCGATATGAACATTCATATGCTCCAATTTAACGATGCAATAACATCTTCAAACTGAAACTGTATAATTTCTTACTTAGAGTCTTCTCATGAGAAATCTCTTCCCACATTTCTTTCAATTCAGTCTTTTCTGATTTAGTAATGTAAGACGTTACATATCGAGCACCAGCAATGGAATTGTCCGCAACATACTGAATATCCATGTTAGCGTTCCACATGGATAAAATAACTGGATTGTAGTCATTTATGTATTTTGATTCTTCGCTTCTTCTTAAGTTGTAGGTGTTTTTCTGAGACTGTCTTGTGATGGTATGTCGAATAGCTGACATAAAATTGTTCACTCTTCCTTTGGATAATACAGGAAGTGGAAATCCAAAACGACATTTGGTATAGAACTTATCCTTTGACTTGTACTTTCGTCGACAGTATTTTCCACACCTGTGGCTTTGAAATCATAAGACTTGTTGTTTTAAGTTTTTATCTTCTCTGCTATTGGGAAGAGCACATGTAGCATAATCTTCAATGAAAGACAAAACAGTTTCATCTGAATCTGTTCCAAATTTGGGGGCGTCCTTGATCCATAACAACATATGTATGTGAGGAGCACCTCTTGCTTGATACTCCTTTCTCCAAAAGAAATCCACAACTTCTCAAAGAGGAGGATTCTTTTTATTGCAGATGAAAGACATCATAGCTTCAAATCTATGATTGAAATATCTGCATACATTGACAGGATCCAAAGAGCACAATTCTCCAGGTGTCTTGTATTCAATATTTTTTATATTGGAATTTGCCTCTCGAAGAAATTCAAGTAAATCATCCCAAGCATACTCAGCACAGCTTAGTGTAACAAACCATGTAGGAGTTCCCAAGTTCCGTAGCATACATTTCAGTTCTCCATGTCGACGTAACAATATTCATTAGTCCCACGCTGACATGCAATCAGATTAATCAACTGAGATTCTAAATGATTATCTCTCTGATGCACTTTATCCATAAAATCCTTTACAGTTACATTTTGAAGATGCATTCCAGTTTTTAAAATGTGATTTACTGCATATGAAAGTCCAGACAAGTCACTTTCAAAGAGAAGATGAAACATATAAGGGATACATTGTCGAAATCTTGGATCTTCTGCATATAATCTTGTTGTCCGATATTCAGATGCAGGAATCTGCACAGGACGTTCATCATATCGTCCACCTTTTCCTGTTGGAAACAACGAGCTTCCAAGCTCTCTTCCCATACACTCATGGGACTTCCTGTTGCTTTTTTTATTTGAAACAACTCAATTGTATTCCCATCACCTCTTTAGAATGAAGGAGATGTTGACTGTAATGTTCATAGATCTCTTCACATCTGGACATGTCCACTTTTTCTATTTGTCCACTTATTGTTTCAGTATCTTCTGCTAAATCTATTTCTTCTTCTCCTACAAACACATTTCTATAGTACTCATTATTTTTTAACAGAGACAATGACGCCTTTTGCACTTTTCTAACATCCACTAAATCTCGCCAAATTTTCTTATTCGTAGTAGGAACACCATTAACTAGAATGACTAGTGGATCATTTTCTGCATGGTCTACACCAATAGTTTCAATATTTTTCCTTAAATCTAACGGTAAATACACAACTCTTCTTTTTAATCCTCTTTGCAACTCTGATGGAGGTAATTTACCTGTTTTGGGCTCCATACGAACAATAGCCTGAAACGGGTGAACACATTGTATGAGAATAGACTCATACGTATTTAAATATATCATCTCTGGAGGAATAGCAACCAACTCTAGATTATTATGAACAGCTCTAGCTTTTATTCTCATCTAATTTGTTATAACAATATTTGCAAATACGCTGCTCAGATCCCAAATCAAAACAATCCTCTACCAACAAATAAGTTGCAAATTCCATCCACTTATCATTATCTTCTATTTCACTTTTTAAATACAGATTGACACCCCTAGTCTGATTTTTCTAGTGATTTCGCCGACAACAAATACAAGAAACATTTGGTCTTTCACCTGAAATTACCTTAAACTTTGTGATTTCATCCTCAAATTTTTCTGTAATTACGGGTTGTACATTGTCTTCAACATTTTGTTCTACTAATGTTTCAGTTTCTTCACTCTCTTGCTGAGGACCAAAGTAACAAAACTCAATATCATCACAGACCTGCTTCACATCTGATACTGACCCACGCAAAAGAGCACTGTTCAGCACTGTTCAACTCACTTAACTTTAGTGCTGGACTTTTTGCATAATACAACCTTCTCACTAACTTCCGCATTTGAGTATGATGTACTGGTGAAAAACACTTTGACAAACTTTCCTAGAAAGAAAAGCCAGAGAATGACCTTGCAAACCAATATGTTTTCTCACTCTGCAAGGGTCTAGTCCTTGCAACAGCTTAATCTTTTGTTTTACACATTTTTTAGTATAGGCTCGTAAAAAACTACATAATTTTTCAATAGATTCCTGTCGTATACTGCAAGTACTACTGCAATCCCAAGTGTACACAGGGTTTTTAGCACATCTCCCTAAAACTTCATCAGGTATCACTTCTTCTGCATTTCTTTCAACCATTTTCTCTTTCTCAATTGGACAACCGTCTCTAACCTCATAACCTCTACCACTGGTGTCAACTGCATACAATAATTTTTCGCTCTGTGAATAACTCTCTTCGTTAAAAAAAGGCACTGAACTGGAATTGTGTTTCCATTCTCCCAAAAAAACATCACAACATTTCTTTTTATTAATAACTCTTTTCCTCCTACTTTTGGCCTTCATTACATGGATTGGTTTATCTAGTGAACAAATTCTGTTTAATACTAAAATAAACAGTTTCCTTTTTATTTCAAAAGCCTTTTCCACAATGTTTTCAATATGCTTCTTCTTTTTATAAAACGAAGCTCTCTTTTTATATTTCTTCACATCTTTCAGCAAATTATGCACTACTCTCTTGTAAAATATGTTTTTTGCGTAATTCCTTATACTGATTTTGTCTTCTTTTACCATACTTTGTCTCCTTTGACTGACCATTTGTTTTTTTGCTTTTCCTCTTATTTTGAATTTTTTTCTTACTTGAAAAATTCTCAGTAGTTCCAGCATTATGCACATTCTGTTTGGTCCTACAAACATTTTTAATAAATTGCTTTGTAATCATACCAGAAGATTATTTCCTTTTAGCCACATTATCTTGTACATTCAATACTTGTGGTTGATGTTTCTTAAAATAATCCTCCTGTCTCTGTTCTTTTCTTTTTCTTTTTTTTTCTGGCATGATTTCTCTATTTTAACGTTGAAAAACAGTATCTGTAAAAAAGAATCTCAAATAAATGTATATTAATAACTTTCAAATTTATACTATTCTATTACTGTAGAAACATTTTATGCAACAACTGACTAAGAAACTATAGCCCTGAAGCACAAGTGTGACAATGGTTAAAACACTACATGCATAGTGCATACTACTTTGAAGCAGTTCATACCCTAAAGCCTACCTCACTAAAAGACTACATGCTAACTGACTGAATGATTACAGTACTATAAGGAAACACACTGGGTGAGTGACAGGGTGTTTGCTAGAAGTATATGAATACTGACTGGGGAATTGAAGGTGTGAGATACAAGTGTGTAGGTGGTTAGAGGTCTGCATGCATAGTGGATAGGTGTTTGAAGCAGTCCATGTGCTAAGGCCTGGCTCACTCCATGAGTACTTGGGTACTGACTGAATGATTAGAGTACTGCAAGGAGAGTGCCTGGGTGAATTTATAAGTGATTGGCTTTTGGCGCAGTGGATGGATTAGTACTTGGTACTGAATGGGTCATTAGAGGAGTGCAAAAGGAGTGACAGGGTTTTTGCTGGGCTGTATGGATACTGACTAGGGAATTGAAGGTGTGAAAGACAAGTGTGTAGGTAGTTAGAGGACTGCATGCATAGTGGATAGGGGTTTGAAGCAGTCCATGTGCTAAGGCCTGGATCGCTGAATGAGTACTTGGGTACAGACTGAATGATTACAGTACTGCAAGGAGAGTGCATGGGTGAATTTATAAGTGTTTGGGTTTTGGCGCAGTGAATGGATTAGTACATGGTACTGAATGGGTCACTAGAGAAGTGAAAGGGGAGTGACAGGGTGTTTGCTGGAGTGTATATACACTGACTGGGGAATTGAAGGTGTGAAAGACAAGTATGTAGGTGGTTAGAGGACTGCATGCATAGTGGATACGCATTTGAAGCAGTCTATGTGCTAAGGCCTGGCTCAGTGCATGAATACTTGGGCACTGACTGAATGATTAGAGTACTGCAAGGAGAGTGCCTTGGTGAATTTATAAGTGTTTGGGTTTTGGCACAGTGAATGGATTAGTACATGGTGCTGAATGGGTCACTAGAGGAGTACAAAAGGAGTGACAGGGTGTTTGCTGGAAGGGTATGGATACTTACTGAAGAATTGAAGGTCTGAAAAACAACTGTGTAGGAGATTAGAGGACTGCATCCATAGTGAATAAGCATTTGAAGCAGTCTATGTGCTAAGGCCTAGCTCACTGCATGAATACTTGGGTACTGACTGAATGATTAGAGTACAGCAAGGAGAGTGCCTGGGTGAATTATAAGTGGTGGTCTTTTGACACAGTGAATGGATTAGTACTTGGTACTGAATGGGTCACTAGAGGAGTGAAAAGGGAGTGACAGGATGTTTGCTGGACTATATGGATACTGACTAGGGAATTGAAGGTATGAAAGACAAGTGTATAGTATGTTAGAAGACTGCATGCATACTGCATAGACATTTGAAGCACTCTATGTGGTAATGTATGGTTCACAACATGAGTACTAGTAAACTGACTAAATCATCAGACTACTGCTAGGACAGTGCCTGGGTAAAACTTTTACATTTTCAGTTCTGGTGCAGTGAAGAGAATACTACATGGTACTGCACTTTAGTGTCAAACCCTCACTCATTTTATCAATGCATAACAAAAGACTAGCTTCTAATGCTACTAAAACTTGACAACATGACCAGTTTTAAAACAGTTATCTATCAGCAAATACACGATCTACCAAATGCTTATCTCACAGTGGTTCCCAAATGCACACAGACTCACAGTGTGATTCTAGACTACAACCACTATCCCTAGGAGTTTACCAAAACTCATTCACTACTGTGGAAGTGGTAAGGGAACTGCACACAATCTACATACTTCAGGACTGCACTTTTGTGTCAAAACATGACTCATTTAATCAACGCATAAGCAAAGACTGACTTCTAATGCTAGTAAAACTTGACAACACGACAAGTTTTAAGAGAGTTATCTGTCAGAAAATACATGATGTTACCAAATGCTTCTCTCACAGTGGTTCCCAAATGCACACAGACTCACAGTGTGATTCTAGACAAGCACCACTATCCCCAGGAGTTTACCAAAACTCATTCACTACAGTGGAAGTGGTAAGGGAACTGCACACAATCTACATATTTCAAGACTGCACTTTTGTGTCAAAGCCTGACTCATTTAATCAAAGCATACGCAAAAACTGCCTTCTAATGCTAGTAAAACTTGACAACAAGACAGGTTTTAAAACAGTTATCTGTCAGCAAATACACGATGTTACCAAATGCTTCACTCACAGTGGTTCCCAAATGCACACAAACTCACAGTGTGATTCTAGACAACAACCACTATCCCTAGGAGTTTACCAAAACTCATTCACTACTGTGGAAGTGGTAAGGAAACTGCACACAATCTACATATTTCAGGACTGCACATTTGTGTCAAAGCCTGACTCATTTAATCAACGCATAAGCAAAGACTGGCTTCTAATGCTACTAAAACTTGACAACATGACAAGTTTTAAAAGAGTTATCTGTCAGAAAATACATGATGTTACCAAATGCTTCTCTCACAGTGGTTCCCAAATGCACACAGACTCACAGTGTGATTCTAGACAAGCACCACTATCCCTAGCAGTTTACCAAAACTCATTCACTACAGTGGAAGTGGTAAGGGAACTGCACACAATCTACATATTTCAAGACTGCACTTTTGTGTCAAAGCCTGACTCATTTAATCAAAGCTACGCAAAAACTGCCTTCTAATGCTAGTAAAACTTGACAACAAGACAGGTTTTAAAACAGTTATCTGTCAGCAAATACACGATGTTACCAAATGCTTCTCTCACAGTGGTTCCCAAATGCACACAGACTCACTGTGTGATTCTAGACAAGCAACACTTCCATTGGTGAAATCCTTCATGCATATCCAACACCCTGACCTCATAATAGTGCACTGTGGTGCCAGTAGATAGTTATAGTTAGGACCTATTTTCTATAGGAAATCTGCAACATTCTATTCCCAATAAGTCTGGCGCCGGTTGATGAATCCTCGCGAAATTTTCCAAACATTTGGCCAGCTCCACTCCGCTCTTACCCTGAAGGTTTCGCGGTGATCTGTGAAGCGGGGGCCGAGAAAAAAGAGGGGTCCCAAAACGTGTTTTCCCCATGCAATTTCGCATAGGATCTGTTGTCGCAGCTACAGCCCGAACCGCTGCACGGAATGACACCAAATTTGGCAAAGAGGTAGTCCTCAGACTCGTGCCATTTGCATAAATAGTGTGAATCTGTTCAGTAATTCCTGAGAAAATTAGGGTAATAAAGTTAGCGATATATATGGCCGTGGAGGATCCGCGTACCCTACCCGCACCGTAAGCGCACCCTCCCCGAACCGAGCGCGCACCCTCCCGATCGCACGCTGAATGCTAATTGGCTGTCAAGTGTCTGACTACATTCGAAACCAGGAACTGTTGGCGGCCATTTTCTGCCTCGGTAGAAGCGAGGCTGAAGAAGCAAGGGGAATAAGTGTGTAAAACATATAAAGGGGCAGAGTAGAAATACTCTGACCCTCTAGAGGTGCTTAGGGGGTCCCAGAAGGACCCCCTGGGGCCCCGTTTTTTTTTTAAACAGCGGAATGCGTGCACGGTGCGCGCATCCTATTGCGTTGGGTTCACGGATTCTCTCGCGTTGGGTGCGTGGATCCAAGGGAAAAAAAATTGAAATTTTTGGGAGATAAAGATCAAGCTTAAGAATGGGGTCTATTTACAATAACAATCTGCGCTTTCATATGCAAGAGATGTATAGGAGAGATGGAGTACACTTTACTGATGAAGGAAACAGAGTCTTCCTCAACAACTTTAGACTCTGTATAGGTTCTTACTTATAAGTGCCAAGAACTCTCAATGAACACAACGTCTCTTTTTAGAGCCACTCAAGAACAAAACACTTAAGCTTTACACATAAACTCAAAAGCAAACACACATTTCTATTGCTTAAACATTTCAACCCTTTCCAACTGAAATACATTTCAACCCTTCCCCCAATCTGCCTTCTGCCTCTTACCAAATAAACAGGTCATGAAACACTGCACTGAGCACACAGGTCACAAGTTCAGCACACAATGTTGCTAAACAAGACAGGAAGTGTGCTTGACTTTTCAACATATCAGCTTATCATATATAATGTTCCTTACAATCTGTTTTGGTTAACCAATAAGAATCATACCTTTAAAAAACAGAAATATACACCCTACCTTTCAGTGTAGAAAGTAGTCATACAACCAATGATTTCTTGTCTTTTAAAAAAAAAAAATTCCGTGGATCCGCCCACCCAATGCGAGAGAATCCGTGCACCCAATGCGATAGGATGCGCGCACCACTAAGCATCTCTAGATGGTCAGAGTATTTCCACTCTGCCCCCTTTATATGTTTTACACACTTATTCCCCTTGCTTCTTCAGCCTCCAATGGCCGCCAACAGTTCCTGGTTTCGAATGTAGACAGACACTCGACAGCCAATTAGCATTCAGCGCGCGATCGGGAGGATGCGCGCTCGGTTCGGGGAGGGTGCACGCACGGTGCAGGTAGGGTCCGCAGATGCTCCCCAGCCATAGATATTTATGCATGTTTAACTCTAATTTTCTCAGGAACTACTGAACGGATTCACACCATTTATGCAAAAGGTACGAGTCTGAACTGTGGACTCTTTGCCAAATTTGGTGTCATTCCGTTCAGCGGTTCGGGCTGTAGCTGCGACAACAGATCCTATGGAAAATTGCATGAAGAAAACGTGTTTTGAGACCCCCCTTTTTTCTCGGACCCCGCTTGACGAATCACCCCGAAACTTCCAGGGTAGGAGTGGAGCGGAGCTGGCCAAAAGTTTGGAACATTTTGCGAAGATTCGTCAACCGGCGCCAAAGTTATTCCCAGTAGATAATATATATATATCTATATCTATATCTATATCTATATTCACTGAAAAAACCATGGGTTTCACACACGTTATAGTTAGGAATTAGCATTTAAAAAACCTTAGAAATTCACTGAAAAAACCATAGGTTTCACACACGTTATAGTTAGGAATTAGCATTTAAAAAACCTTAGAAATTCAGTGAAAAAACCATAGGTTTCACACATGTTATAGTTAGCTGGACATTTTACTCGTAAAAAACCAATGAAATTGCCCCGTTATAGTTAGTTCAGCTAACTATAACTCGCGCGCCCGCAATGCACTGCTGATGACGTCACATATTACATCACTCATGACATGGTCAGTGACATCACTCATGACATCACTGATGACATCTCAAATGACATCACTGATGACATCACTGATGACATCATCCTTGTGATAGAGTGGCAGACCTCCTCTCACCTTAATATAAGCTTTGATACACACATTCAAAAATAGAGACTAAAAATTTCAAAACAATGGACATACCAATACCAGTTACAACAACCTCTTCAGTAATTCTAAGATCCACATACACATCCACTCATTCACCAACAGTCCTATACAGTCACTCATACATGTACTCACTCATCATATGTACTCATACATCTATACATCCTGTTACACAATGCCACTCATCCATAGAGTTACTCACACACATAGTCACTCATGCTAATAAAGAATAAAACATACATTTACTTGCATATACAGTAATACACACACCACCATACTTACTTCTACGGAAACTTACACATACTTAGTCTTTTAAACAATCACTTATAGAAACACATACTTATTCATACAGGAACTCTTTCAATCTCTCCCTCTCACATATACTCACATATATACACCAATAGTCACATATACTAGTTAAAAACATATGTAGTTACTCCTGAAGACACTATTGAGACAGTCATTCACTCAATAACACACCCATACACACACTCATCCACACATACAGTCCTGCACACATGCTGTCTTCAACACATACAAACAGTGAGTCACTCATTCATGCATCTATGCACTACGTAATACCCCCCACCGTACCATACAGACACTCAGACTGATACTCAAAAAAACAACTAATAACCTATATAGACACCCATGTAGCTACTCACCAACCCATGCAGCCACTTATACACAAAGTGAGAGATACACTTAATCAGTCAGTAACACAATCAATTTTTCAAAAACAAATCATCCATTTAGACACTTATATACCCATTTATTCTTCCATCGACCTTGAGATACACATATATAAAACATATTTAATTTTCAGAAAAACACACATTCACTGGATGATGTCATCAGTGATGTCATCAGTGATGTCATTTGAGATGTCATCAGTGATGTCATGAGTGATGTCACTGACCATGTCATGAGTGATGTAATATGTGACGTCATCAGCAGTGCATTGCGGGCGCGCGAGTTATAGTTAGCTGAACTAACTATAACGGGGCAATTTCATTGGTTTTTTACGAGTAAAATGTCCAGCTAACTATAACATGTGTGAAACCTATGGTTTTTTCACTGAATTTCTAAGGTTTTTTAAATGCTAATTCCTAACTATAACGTGTGTGAAACCTATGGTTTTTTCAGTGAATTTCTAAGGTTTTTTAAATGCTAATTCCTAACTATAACGTGTGTGAAACCCATGGTTTTTTCAGTGAATTTGCAAGGTTTTTTAAATGCTAATTCCTAACTATAACGTGTGTGAAACCCATGGTTTTTTCAGTGAATTTGCAAGGTTTTTTAAATGCTATTTTTTTCTTTTATTCTTCATTTTTTTCAAACATATTTTTAATTTAATTTTCTTATCTTTTATAAAGACTATGCTTAAATTTTTAAAATCCTTAAATATTTTTTTTATATATATTTTTTAAAATAAACATGTAAAATGTATTTCCAGATTTTTTTTTTTTTTTTTTTTTTTTTTTTTATAGTACGCGTACCGTAAGCTCACGGTAAGCGTACGGTTTACGCAACGTCCGTAATCTATCTACGCTGCTTGCGCATAGTTACGTACTTTGCGTAGCCGCGCGTACTGCGCGTGGGACGCGTGCGCGCTTACGCAACACGCGCACGTTACGCGGAAGTGCCGGGAAATGACTGTTATGCGCATGCGCGCAAGCGCGTGTCTTTTTTACGCGCACGCGTACTTTTTGCCGTAAGCGTACCGTAAGCGTACCGTAAGCGTACGGTAGGTCATGTGATCTTGAAACACAACTTTTGATTGGTTGAAACTACTTTCAGTTCTAGAACTCTCCTACACCACACCCATTCCCCTCATTTCTGCTTGTGATCCCTTGGGAGAAGGAGCTGGTTTGTCTTTGGGATACGATGGCAGAACAGCAGAGCTCTTCTGAGAGTGAGGCTAGCACCAGCAGCACTGTCTTGAGGCAGAGAGCGAGGAAAGTAAAGCCTTCTTACGTTTGGGAGTATTTTACTTTTCCAGAAGGCCAGCAAAAGGTGAATGCACCCTTAGTTACTTGCAAGCTGTGTAAGCGTGTACTTTCTAGAGGTAATCCTAACAGGAAGTATTCCTTTGGGAATCACACCATGAAGAGACACCTCCAGGAAGTACACAGAAGGACACATGGTCATCTTTTTGGAGGTAACTCTTCAGAAAGACGAGCCAGTACATCCACAGCAGCTCAGCCTGGACCATCATCTGCAGGGCAGACTCCTTCTTCTGCAGGTCAGGTGAGCCCTTCATCTGTGGGGGGAGAATCTCCTTTTGCTGGCCCTCTGGAAATTAACCCTCGGTTTGCGAGGGTTGAAGTACGGTGCGCCACTTGTCACGATCTAATTACTTATAGGGAGACCAGTGTTTCCCTGGTGAACAGTAAAATAGATCAGCACACTTGTCGTACCGTCTAATATTCCCAATCTTTCTTTCCTCTGTCCCTGCATGAACACAACGGTTATTTTAAGAGCCAACCTTATCTTTCATCTTTTTTTTTCTTTTTTTTTAAAAACTTTTTTTTTTTTTTTTACCGTACGCGTACGGTAAGCGTACCTTTTTTTTATTTTTAAAAAAAATCACTAAAAATCATTTATCTCATTACAAAGTCCTTGAGAGACTACAATTTTTATTTTTAACTTACCATACTCACTCAAAAAAATATTTATTCATTTGTTTTTTTAAAAAATAGTTTTTAAAATGGTTGTAGTTTCCGAAAATTTTCTATATCGATCTGAAAATAAAGAAAAAAGTATTAATATTTTTTATCCATTTTATAATACAATACACATATTTACATTTTTTACAAAAAAATATTTTTGCCTTATTTTTGCTGTTTTCAGAATATATTGCATTTCACTATTAATTGTGAAAGCAATTGCATTCATCATTTTACAGCGGGCAAAAAAAATTAACAATCACAAAGATTGTATTAAAAAAGCCCAGAATGTCTTCTCACTTAAACTTATCATTACAGAAATGCATATTATTCTAAAAAAATATCATCTAAAAACAATACTTTTTTCTTTAAAATACCGTCTGATATGTTTGTTTCAGAAGTATAATCACAATATTATATCTCAAATAACTCCAAAATACATCTGATTTTATTTCCTTTAGGCCAAATAGTATTTTTTTTTTTTTCCTGGAATAAATTTCCAAGGGAAAACCATTAAAATTCTAAAGTTTAATCTGTCCAGATCTCACCAATTCTCTGTAACATTTTGGTTCACGAAAATTTTTTGAATAATTTATTTAGTCCACAATAGAATTGCTTACTTTTCCACATGGCCAAATAGTAATTTTTTAAATCATTTTTGAAAAAATTTCCAATGGCAGTCCAATAGCATTCCATAATTTAAAATGTGCAGAAGTTACCGATTATCTCTAAATTATTGGTTTTTGAAAATTGCATTAAAATTTAAAAAAGTCCACATTACAATTGGTTATCTTTCCTTTAGGCCAAATGATAATTTTAAAAATCTTTTTTCTACAAAATTGCAATGGTAATCCAGTAAAATGGTAAAATTATTTTGTCCAGATCTTGCCAAATCTCTCTAAAATTTAGGTTTCAGGAAGATTAGATAGGAATTTGCTAAATCAAAAGGCAAACGTTGTTTGAAAATCAATTGGGAATCATTACACAGTGTCCAGCCTTTTTCACATTTTAGATAAACTGTGTAATGTCCAGAAGTAACAGTAGGTCCATCATGGAAAATTATTGCAACAGTTACAAAAGTTTTTCCTGAAATTGATAATTGCTGTCCTGTAAACTTCTTTATTAAAGTATCCAATTTTGATCCATCAGCTCTACATCGTTGCATCATTAAAATTACATACTGTCCGTATTCCCTTAAAATTAATGTTGAAAACATGTCAGAATTACACTCACCACATTTCATGCTATGATTAGCATCTTTAACTAATTTTGCAAAAGTGACTGTTTTACTCTCTGGCAATGTCAAATAAATAAACCTTTCATTATCAACAATAGAGCCACATATATTATAACAATTATCACAACTATGTTCCCATTTATAAGAGAGACCAAAAAAAATGTCAATGGGAACTCCTTCTTCTTCCACTACCTGAAGAAAATACATCAAAAATTCGTGTGCATCTTGCTGTTCATTTTGAGAAAACTGTGTTCGTCCTGAACATACATCTAAAAGTTTTCTAATTTCAGTAGCACTTTCTATTTGAGTTTTATCTTTACTCAGCTTTTGAAAAAGGAGACTGAGCTCTGAACAGAATCTTTTTCCCTGATTTACTATTATCTGCTCTTGCAAACTTTCCAGATAAAATGCAACATTCAGCACTACATTAGCGTAGCAGTTGACACCAGAGCTATTTTCAAAATGACATCCTACAACCTGTTCTTCATTTTCCTTATTCTTTTTGCTTGCAATTACATCACTCCTCTTTTTTTTCCTCTTCTCTACATCTTCATTACAGATATTCTCATTTCTCCTTTTACGAGAAACTACACGTTTCTCCAACACAGGATACTGACCTAAATGAGGAGCATAGCTTCTTCTTAATCTATTATACTCCTTTACACAGTTTGTATCAGCACTAACTTTTGAGTCATCAAAGTCTATCATGAATAAACCTGATAATGTTTTAACTCGTGACAAAGCTACATATGCCATACCTTCTTTGAACACAGTTGAACCAATGTTCACAAATGCACAATCTACAGTCAATCCTTGAGACTTGTGGATAGTTACAGCATATGCTAGTGAAAACGGAAACTGCTTCCTACGTACATATAAGTCTTTCACAAGCATGAAACGAACTGAACAACGACAAATGTCTTTAACTTCCTCTATCTGATCAAATTTTATCTGTAAACATTCAATTCCTTCTTTTTTCTGATAATTAATAAAACCCACAACTCTTCCCATCGCTCCATTCACTAAGCCTTTCTCAACATCCAAATTTCTCCTTAAAAACACTCTACAGTTCATGCAAACATAAAGATTTTTTTCTAATCCTGCTGTTTTGGAGATGTTCTTCTCTAGTGAGTCCAATTTATTTTTCAGTTTGCCTGTTACTGTGACTGTAATTCTTCCATCCTCAATTTTGTCCACTGCTTCCAATTTCCTGATGTCTTCCTTTTCCAATTTCAAAAGCTCCTCATTAAATATTGAGCATTCACGTAGAGTTGGCATTAAGCAGATGACACTTTTGTTTTCTGCAATATTCTTGTATATTTTCTCTGCAACTATTTCTTCCTTTGGAAATAAATTATGTAGCAGCCGACTCTGTAATGCTTTTTTCCCAACATCTGTGAGTAGTCCAATCCTGATATCTTTCAGAATACTTCCATATTCTTCATCGTTTGCTTGCCTCATATTAGTTGTAAGTTCCTTGTACTCAAAGAAGGACCAAATATTTGTATTTCCAATGCTTCCCAATGACTTCTTTGTGTCTTCATGTGTCACAGTATTAAACACTGGTTGTCCTTTAACTGGAGTAAGTTGCAAAAGATCCCCAAAAACTATGACGTGTTTTCCACCAAATAACACGTCATAGTCTGTCTTCAAAATTTGCTGCATTCTTAAATGCACAAAGGCAAGCATTAAGTTTGATACCATGCTCACCTCATCAATAATGAGAACTTGCATCTTCTTCAATACTCGTGAAACTTCCAAGGATGCTTCTCCAGTTAGCTTGTTGAATTGTATTTTGTTCTCATGCTCCACTGGTAACATTAGCAAACGATGTAAGGTGATTCCTTTTATGTTATATGCTGCTAACCCAGTTGGAGCAGTAACCACACAAGACAAAGTAGAATCCGTTTTTTGCTTTAGGTAGCTTCTGATGACTTTAATTAGGAAACTTTTTCCAGTGCCAGCTTGTCCGCTTACATACATCCTGATTGGATGAAATGATGTGCATGAGCACTCTTTTTTGATATGTAGAAATCCGTGATCAATTTTGTTTTTGATCTCTTCATAAATTTGTTGCTGCTCTTGATTCAGTTGTCTTTCCAAATTTTCTAAGTCTATAAATTCTTCTTGAGCTTGATTCATAGCCGTTTCCACTTCATTCATGGCTATTGATGCTTCATTTTCAACGATTGGTTGTCCTAGGGGATCTTGACTGTGTGTTCCTGAACTTTGGCTGTCCTGAGAACTGTCTCTAGCTATTTCTGCTGCAATTGTAGTTTCCTGTTCAATTTCTTCATTTAACATTTGCAGATAAGTTGAGAATGTACTGCATTGTATGCTGTCTTTGCAAGCATTAAAAGAATCTTCATAGCTCTGGAATTCTCCCAGTAGTTCATCCTCTGTACGCCATGGTTTAAACAACTGTAAAAGAGCCAAGTAGTAAAATTCTTTCTTGTCGGTAGTGTCGCAACTCAGCTTCCGGTGATTTATCAAACTTCCTTTGGTTTGCTTCACCAAACATCCTTCTTCACCAACAACTTTATATTTTCCACTGTTGATGTCTTCTGCAGCTTTCCGTGAATAAATGTAGTTCTGTAACACTTCATAGAGACACATGTTCTCCAGATGATGACTTCTCTTGGGATAATATGTGTCCAACATGTTTGTTTTCAATATGTCTGTACTTTCTGGGTCATTCTCAGCCAAATATTCAATTTCTCCAACAGATTTCAGTACCCGATTTCTCATTGCTGCAAGGCCTAAACTTGCCCAAATTATTCTTCTTGACTTCGAGTAGAGACTTGCAGAAGATAACCTATCTGAACATTCGTAGGATCCAATTTCTCGATGCGATAACATCTTCAAACTGAAACTGTACAGCTTCTTACTGACAGTCTTCTCGTGAGAAATCTCTTCCCACATTTCCTTCAATTCTGTTTTTTCTGATTTCGTAATGTAAGACGTTACATATCGAGCAACAGCAATGGAATTGTCAGCAACATACTGTATATCCATGTTAGCGTTCCACATGGATAAAATGACTGGGTTGTAGTCATTTATATTTTTTGATTCTTCTTTTCTTTTAAGGTTGTAGGTATTCTTAGGTGATTTTCTTGTGATAGTATGTCTCACAGCTGACATAAAACTGTTGACTCTTCCATTTGTAAGAACAGGTCTAGGAAATCCAAATCGACATTTAGTGTAGTATTTTTCTTTGCTCTTGTATTTCCGTCGACAGTATTTTCCACACCGATGACTTTGGAAACGTAGAACTTGCTCCTTTAACTTGTTCTCTTCTGTGCTTTTAGGTATAGCACATGTTGCATATTCTTCAATGTAAGATAACACTGCTTCATCAGTATCTGTTCCAAACTTTGGGGCATCCTTGATCCACAGCAGCATATGAATATGAGGAGCACCTCTTGCCTGGTACTCTTTTCTCCAAAAGAAATCCACTACTTCTCCAAGGGGTGGATTTTTTTTATTGCAGATGAAGGACATCATAGCCTCAAATCTATGATTGAAATATCTGCAAACATTAACCGGATCCAATGAGCACAGTTCTCCTGCTGTCTTGTATTCGATGTTTTTAATGTTTGAATTGGCCTCTCGTAGAAAATCCAGTAAATCATCCCAAGCGTACTCGGCACAGCTTAGGGTAAGGAACCATGTTGGTGTTCCTAAATTGCGTAACATGCATTTTAGTTCACCATGGCGTCGGTACCAATATTCATTTGTCCCACGCTGACAAGCCATCAGATTGATCGGTTGTGTTTCCAAATGATCATCTCGGTGCTGCACTTTCTCCATAAAATCCTTAGCAGACACATTTTGTAAATGTACTCCACTTTTTAAAATGTGATTTACTGCATAAGACAGTGCAGACAAGTCGCTTTCAAATAAAAGATGGAACAAATAAGGAATACTTTGTCGAAATCTGGGATCTTCAGCATATAGTCTTGTAGTTCGATACTCTGAAGCTGGAATCTGTTCTGGACGTTCATCGTATCGTCCTCCTTTTCCTTTAGGAAACAGCTGGGGAAAACATCGAGCTTCCAAGCTCTCCTCCCATACACTCACGGGATTTCCTTTTGCTTTCTTCATCTGAAAGAGATCAATATTGTCTCCCATAACTTCTTTCGAATGGAGAGGATGTATGCTAAAATGTTCATAAATTTCTTCTTCCTTTGACTTGTCCACTTTTTCAATTTGTCCAGTTGGTGTTTCTGTGTCTCCTTGTAAATCTTCTTCTTCTTCTTCTTCTTCTTCTATATAAATTGATTCATACCATTTGTTATTTTTTTTCAAATACAAATTTGCTCTTTGTACTTTCCGCACATCTACCAGCTCCTGCCAAATCTTCTTATTCTTTGTAGGTACACCATTAACCAGAATAATTAATGGTTCAGTTTCCAAAGTATCCGCATCAATAGTTTCCATATTTTTTTTCAAATCCAAGGGCAAATACACCACTCTACCTTTTAAACCTCTCAGTAAATCTGAAGGAGGTAATTTACCAGTTTTGGGCTCCATACGTACTATGGTCTGGAACGGATGAACACATTGAATGAGTATAGACTCATATGTATTTAATTCAGAAAGTTCAGCAGGAATAGCATCCAATTCTAAATTATTATGTACAGCTCTGGTCGGCATTCTATTTTCCTCTAACTTGTTGTAGCAGTATTTACAAATACGCTGATCTTCACCCAATTCAAAACAATTTTCAAGAAATATATATGTGGCAAAATCCATCCACTTATAATTATCTTCATTTTCACTCTTTCTGTAGAGATCAACATTCCTAGTTTGTTTTCTATAATGAGTTCTGCGGCAACAAATACAAGTAACATTTGGTCTTTCATTAGAGATTATTGCAAATTTTGTTATGTGATCATTAAATGTCTTACTTACACAAGGTTCTACATTCTCTTCCACTTCTGCCTCATTTACTGTGTCCTTCTCTGCACTGTTTTGTTCAGGACCAAAGTAACAAAACTGAATTTCATCAACAACCTTCTCTACATCTGATACCGTTCCTCGGAACAGAGCCCTATTCAATTCATTTAACTTTATTGCTGGACTTTTGGCAAAATACAACCGTCTCACAAACTTTCTCATTTCAGTATGATGAACAGCCAGCATCCTAAAATGATGGAAAACACTATTGCACACTTTTCTAGATAGACAAGCAAGAGAATGACCCTGCAAACCAGTATTCTCTCTCACTCTGCATGGATCCAGACTTTGAAGCACCTTAATCTTTTGTTTTACACTTTTTTTACTATATTCTCTTAGAAACTCTCGAAATCTGTCAATAGATTCCTGACGCACAGTGCAAATACTACTACAATTCCAAGTGTACACTGGGGCTTTAGGACGTCTCCCCATTGCCTCATCTGCCATCACTTGTACCTCATCTCTTGGAACCATTATCTCCTTCTCCATTATGCAACCATTTTTTACTTCGTATGAACGACCTCTGGTGTCAACTGCATGCAGCAAACTATTACTTTGAAAATAGCTCTCTTCATTAAAAAAAGGTTCACTACTTGAACTATGCATCCACTTTCCTAAAAAAACTTTACAAAAGTTTGTTCTGTTCACTACTCTTTTGCTTTTGCTTTGTGATTTCAGTACATTAACCATTTTATCTAATGTACGCATCCTATTCAAAATTAAAATGAATAGTTTCCTTTTTAATTCTAATGCCTTTGCTGCAATGGCTTCAATTTCTTTTTTTCTCTTGTAATATTTTGCCTTTTGCTTATATTTCTTTATATCCTTTATCAAATTGGACATAACTCTTCTCTGAAACATTTTTCTACGTATCTCTTTAAATGCTGTTTTTCTGTTTATGTTAAACTTTTCAATTGCAGAAGGTATATTTGCATTAACTAAATTCTCAATTTTTTGCTGTTCTCTATTTTTTGTTACATTTTTCCGAGAACAGACATTTTGTACATTTTTCTTTGTTTTGAATATTTTGTTTAGAAATTGTTTTTTTTGCTTACCAGAAGATTTTTTCTTTTTCCCAACATCAGCATCTTCTACTAACTTTGGTCCTCCAGTTGTCTTCAAATATAGTTTTTTTTTTAGCGTTTTTTGAACTCGAGATTTTGTAGGCATCTTAAATTTTGTTCACTGTTCTTCAGCAATACCTGAAAAAAACTAAAAAAAAAATCCGTTATTGTATTTAAATATATTACTAAATTTCTTTTCACAATAGTCACAAAACGAAATTTCTTTGCCAATTTGAATTCACACAAACTGCTCTTTTTTTTGGGCAAGTGAAAATCTCTTTTACAAACTGTCACATTATGAAACCACTTTTCAGATTTTTTAAAAAGCCCATGTCCACAGTGCTACACTCCACCAAGGGCAACCAGCCTTAGTGATGCTGAATGTATTTGCATTACAGACTTAAACCTGAAAACCCCACTGGCTTGTACATACTGTGCATGACTATACACGGCAAAAACATGGGTGTGTGCTAAGCCTCTGCTTCTTCCCCCAAAAATTCGCTCCCCCTTTCCATCTAATGCAACTGTGAAATCACCAGAGCAAGACGCAATAAATCTCTGTCTATAATTCTTCTATGCACACAGAGTCATGTTTTCACATTAGTGCCAAAACGAAATTTCTTTGCCAATTTCAAAGCACACTTACTGCTCTTTTATTTTTTCAGGGGCAAGTGAAAATCTCTTTTTACAATTTGAAATCACTTTTACAGACTGACACATTATGAATCCACTATTTTTGCTTTATTTAATTGCACGTGTCCAAGCTGTTTTTTTTTCAGACCACCACCATGTGCATTCTCTGTGACTGCCTACACTCCACCAAGGGCAACCAGCCTTAGTGATGCTGAATGTATTTGCATTACAGACTTAAACCTGAAAACCCCACTGGCTTGTACATACTGTGCATGACTATACACGGCAAGGACATGGGTGTGTGCTAAGCCTCTGCTTCTTCCCCCAAAAATTCGCTCCCCCTTTCCATCTAATGCAACTGTGAAATCACCAGAGCAAGACGCAATAAATCTCTGCCTATAATTCTTCTATGCACACAGAGTCATGTTTTCACATTAGTGCCAAAACGAAATTTCTTTGCCAATTTCAAAGCACACTTACTGCTCTTTTATTTTTTCAGGGGCAAGTGAAAATATCTTTTTACAATTTGAAATCACTTTTACAGACTGACACATTATGAAACCACTATTTTTGCTTTATTTAATTGCACGTGTCCAAGCTGCTTTTTTTTCAGACCACCACCATGTGCATTCTCTGTGACTAACTACACTCCACCAAGGGCAACCAGCCTTAGTGATGCTGAATGTATTTGCATTACAGACTTAAACCTGAAAACCCCACTGGCTTGTAAATACTGTGCATGACTATACACGGCAAGGACATGGGTGTGTGCTAAGCCTCTGCTTCTTCCCCCAATAATTCGCTCCCCCTTTACATCTAATGCAACTGTGAAATCACCAGAGCAAGACGCAATAAATCTCTGCCTATAATTCTTCTATGCACACAGAGTCATGTTTTCACATTAGTGCCAAAACGAAATTTCTTTGCCAATTTCAAAGCACACTTACTGCTCTTTTATTTTTTCAGGGGCAAGTGAAAATCTCTTTTTACAATTTGAAATCACTTTTACAGACTGACACATTATGAATCCACTATTTTTGCTTTATTTAATTGCACGTGTCCAAGCTGTTTTTTTTTCAGACCACCACCATGTGCATTCTCTGTGACTGCCTACACTCCACCAAGGGCAACCAGCCTTAGTGATGCTGAATGTATTTGCATTACAGACTTAAACCTGAAAACCCCACTGGCTTGTACATACTGTGCATGACTATACACGGCAAGGACATGGGTGTGTGCTAAGCCTCTGCTTCTTCCCCCAAAAATTCGCTCCCCCTTTCCATCTAATGCAACTGTGAAATCACCAGAGCAAGACGCAATAAATCTCTGCCTATAATTCTTCTATGCACACAGAGTCATGTTTTCACATTAGTGCCAAAACGAAATTTCTTTGCCAATTTCAAAGCACACTTACTGCTCTTTTATTTTTTCAGGGGCAAGTGAAAATCTCTTTTTACAATTTGAAATCACTTTTACAGACTGACACATTATGAAACCACTATTTTTGCTTTATTTAATTGCACGTGTCCAAGCTGTTTTTTTTTCAGACCACCACCATGTGCATTCTCTGTGACTGCCTACACTCCACCAAGGGCAACCAGCCTTAGTGATGCTGAATGTATTTGCATTACAGACTTAAACCTGAAAACCCCACTGGCTTGTACATACTGTGCATGACTATACACGGCAAGGACATGGGTGTGTGCTAAGCCTCTGCTTCTTCCCCCAAAAATTCGCTCCCCCTTTCCATCTAATGCAACTGTGAAATCACCAGAGCAAGACGCAATAAATCTCTGTCTATAATTCTTCTATGCACACAGAGTCATGTTTTCACATTAGTGCCAAAACGAAATTTCTTTGCCAATTTCAAAGCACACTTACTGCTCTTTTATTTTTTCAGGGGCAAGTGAAAATCTCTTTTTACAATTTGAAATCACTTTTACAGACTGACACATTATGAAACCACTATTTTTGCTTTATTTAATTGCACGTGTCCAAGCTGTTTTTTTTTCAGACCACCACCATGTGCATTCTCTGTGACTGCCTACACTCCACCAAGGGCAACCAGCCTTAGTGATGCTGAATGTATTTGCATTACAGACTTAAACCTGAAAACCCCACTGGCTTGTACATACTGTGCATGACTATACACGGCAAGGACATGGGTGTGTGCTAAGCCTCTGCTTCTTCCCCCAAAAATTCGCTCCCCCTTTCCATCTAATGCAACTGTGAAATCACCAGAGCAAGACGCAATAAATCTCTGTCTATAATTCTTCTATGCACACAGAGTCATGTTTTCACATTAGTGCCAAAACGAAATTTCTTTGCCAATTTCAAAGCACACTTACTGCTCTTTTATTTTTTCAGGGGCAAGTGAAAATCTCTTTTTACAATTTGAAATCACTTTTACAGACTGACACATTATGAAACCACTATTTTTGCTTTATTTAATTGCACGTGTCCAAGCTGTTTTTTTTTCAGACCACCACCATGTGCATTCTCTGTGACTGCCTACACTCCACCAAGGGCAACCAGCCTTAGTGATGCTGAATGTATTTGCATTACAGACTTAAACCTGAAAACCCCACTGGCTTGTACATACTGTGCATGACTATACACGGCAAGGACATGGGTGTGTGCTAAGCCTCTGCTTCTTCCCCCAAAAATTCGCTCCCCCTTTCCATCTAATGCAACTGTGAAATCACCAGAGCAAGACGCAATAAATCTCTGTCTATAATTCTTCTATGCACACAGAGTCATGTTTTCACATTAGTGCCAAAACGAAATTTCTTTGCCAATTTCAAAGCACACTTACTGCTCTTTTATTTTTTCAGGGGCAAGTGAAAATCTCTTTTTACAATTTGAAATCACTTTTACAGACTGACACATTATGAAACCACTATTTTTGCTTTATTTAATTGCACGTGTCCAAGCTGTTTTTTTTTCAGACCACCACCATGTGCATTCTCTGTGACTGCCTACACTCCACCAAGGGCAACCAGCCTTAGTGATGCTGAATGTATTTGCATTACAGACTTAAACCTGAAAACCCCACTGGCTTGTACATACTGTGCATGACTATACACGGCAAGGACATGGGTGTGTGCTAAGCCTCTGCTTCTTCCCCCAAAAATTCGCTCCCCCTTTCCATCTAATGCAACTGTGAAATCACCAGAGCAAGACGCAATAAATCTCTGTCTATAATTCTTCTATGCACACAGAGTCATGTTTTCACATTAGTGCCAAAACGAAATTTCTTTGCCAATTTCAAAGCACACTTACTGCTCTTTTATTTTTTCAGGGGCAAGTGAAAATCTCTTTTTACAATTTGAAATCACTTTTACAGACTGACACATTATGAAACCACTATTTTTGCTTTATTTAATTGCACGTGTCCAAGCTGTTTTTTTTTCAGACCACCACCATGTGCATTCTCTGTGACTGCCTACACTCCACCAAGGGCAACCAGCCTTAGTGATGCTGAATGTATTTGCATTACAGACTTAAACCTGAAAACCCCACTGGCTTGTACATACTGTGCATGACTATACACGGCAAGGACATGGGTGTGTGCTAAGCCTCTGCTTCTTCCCCCAAAAATTCGCTCCCCCTTTCCATCTAATGCAACTGTGAAATCACCAGAGCAAGACGCAATAAATCTCTGTCTATAATTCTTCTATGCACACAGAGTCATGTTTTCACATTAGTGCCAAAACGAAATTTCTTTGCCAATTTCAAAGCACACTTACTGCTCTTTTATTTTTTCAGGGGCAAGTGAAAATCTCTTTTTACAATTTGAAATCACTTTTACAGACTGACACATTATGAAACCACTATTTTTGCTTTATTTAATTGCACGTGTCCAAGCTGTTTTTTTTTCAGACCACCACCATGTGCATTCTCTGTGACTGCCTACACTCCACCAAGGGCAACCAGCCTTAGTGATGCTGAATGTATTTGCATTACAGACTTAAACCTGAAAACCCCACTGGCTTGTACATACTGTGCATGACTATACACGGCAAGGACATGGGTGTGTGCTAAGCCTCTGCTTCTTCCCCCCAAAATTCGCTCCCCCTTTCCATCTAATGCAACTGTGAAATCACCAGAGCAAGACGCAATAAATCTCTGTCTATAATTCTTCTATGCACACAGAGTCATGTTTTCACATTAGTGCCAAAACGAAATTTCTTTGCCAATTTCAAAGCACACTTACTGCTCTTTTATTTTTTCAGGGGCAAATGTAAATCACTTTTACACACTGACACATTATGAAACCACCATGTGTAACTACAACAAAAACAATTCCCATTTCTATTATTCATTTCTTAAGTTACCACATACATACCCTCTCAAACTGTAAACTCACCTTTAAAATTAGTTAGTTCTGAAAGAAATGTGACACTCAAACAGCAGATTATCAGAGCCAGGATCTCTGTTCTGTTCACCTGTCTCCTCTCAGCAGAACCAGATAATGGCAAACTTTCCCTCTATTTTTCCACACATATACATGTAAGTTTCAAATCTCAGTGCTTCCCCCTTTTTTTTAAATGTAATCACACATTTCTATTGGTTGAAAACCAACCCTTTTCCAAAAGTACCCTGCCCCCAACTTGACTTCTGCCTAGTACCCTTCCCCCAACTTGACTTCTGCCTGCTACCATAGCAACAGCTCATGGAACACTGCTGTGTTCAGTTAGGTCAGAAGTTCGACACACAATGTTTCAATTCCACAGAGCAAGAGTGCTTGACTTTTCAAACCTAACAGCAAATCCATAGTACTGTTCTTTGGTTACACATTTTTTTGTACCAATACAAAACATGCTTGTATTAATTTTCACATACAGCCTAGTTTTTTTTCTAGAATGGTATGAAACAGCCAATCAGTTCTTTTTGTTTTGTAAAAAATATGTATGCCTCCATTTCCAAACTGTCTTTCTTTTCATATTGCCATTCTACTGAAAGACACCTCCTGAGTGCATCCAGTTCTCCTTTGAAGATGTTCACAGTGTGGATTGTAGGGCACAGCTATGTCTTCTGGAGTGAAAAGTTTGCAGAGAAAACAGATATGGTGAGAGACCTTGCTTTGCCAAATGTAGACATTAAATGGATTGGTCAGAGAGGGTTAAAGTGGCACCAATTGATGCCATTGGTGAAATCCTTCATTCAAATCCAACACCCTGACCTCATAATAGTGCACTGTGGTGGCAATGACCTAGGCACTTTGACTGGGGTAGGTCTGGAAATGCTTATGAAGGACACCTTTGCACAACTGTTTACACTTTTCCCTAAAACTGCCTTTGTGTTTTCCAACATATGCCAAAGGCAAAAATGGAACTGGTCCAATCATTTCTGTCCACAGATTGACAAAGCAAGAAAGCACGTCAACAAATCTGTTTCTGCTTTCCTCCGTGACTATGGTATGGGTGCCATTTACCACAACAACTTGCGTTATGACATGCAAGACATTTATAGAGGAGATGGTGTGCACTTCAATGATGAAGGGAACAGAGTCTTCCTCTTGAACCTTAGACTCTGCATCGGTACTTACTTGTAGGTACCACTAAAAAAATGACTTCATAAACACAACAGCTCTTTTTAGAGCTCCCTAATTTCTAAACTCTTAAATCTGCTTTTCATTTATCTATTTTTATTTTTTTACCGTACGCTTACCGTAAGCTTACCGTACGCGTACCCCGTGATTTTTTTTAAAATCAATAAATGTTTTTTTTGTACTTTTCTGTCCTTCTTTGACCCCCTTACAAATGTTAGGGGGTCTGTAACTCTCCTCATTGCCCCCTTTCCTTGTTTTCACTCTTTTTTTTCAGAGTGAAATACACAAAATGGCGGCCGCCGCTTCCTGGTTTCGGCCGATTCGAATGTTTACTAAGATCTAACAGCCAATCAGAATCGCGCTCGCGCACGCCGCCGTACGCTTACCGTAAGCGTACGGTAAGCGTACCGTAAGCGGGCTCAGATATATATATTGATTTAAAGGCTATTTTCTCAGAATCTACTGAACAGATTTACACCAAACCTACAAAAGGCACTTCCTTGACCTAGGGACTACCTCTCTGCCAAATTTTGAGTAATTCTGTTCAGCCGTTCGGGCTGTAGCTCGTTCTAAAGGTCCTATGGAAAAATGCATGGGAAAAACGCGTTTTGGGACCCCCCTTTTATCTCAGCCCCCGCTTGACGGATCCCCCCGAGACTTTCAGGGTAGGAGCGGAGCGTAGCGCCCCACCTATTTTGAGAAATTCACGAGGATTCGTCGACCGGCGCCAAAGTTATTCAAAATAGAATGTTGAGGTTTTCCTATGGAAACGTGGTCCTAACTATAACTACCTACTGGCGACCGCCAGTAGGTAATATATATATATATCTATATCTATATCTATATATATATATATATATATTCACTGAAAAAACCATAGGTTTCACACATGTTATAGTTAGCGGAAATTTTACTGATAAAAAACCAGTGAAATTCCCCCGTTATAGTTAGTGCAGGAAACTATAACTCACGCGACCGCAATCCTCTGCTGATGCTAATACTGTATTTAGACACTTATTTGCCCATGTCTTCTTCCATTAAATTTTAGCTATACATATATTACAAATATTTTTTTTTCATAAAGACACATATGTCATCAGCAGAAGATTGCGGTCGCGTGAGTTATAGTTACCTGCACTAACTATAACGGGGGAATTTCACTGGTTTTTTATCAGTAAAATTTCCGCTAACTATAACATGTGTGAAACCTATGGTTTTTTCAGTGAATTTGCAAGGTTTTTTAAATGCTAATTCCTAACTATAACGTGTGTGAAACCTATGGTTTTTTCAGTGAATTTGTACGGTTTTTTAAATGCTAAGTTACTTTACGCCATTCGTGGCGTGCGCGCCCACTTAACGCAGTTCGTTCCGTGCGCGCACGGTGCGCTTCGCGCACCGTGCGCGCACAGTAATCACGCGGTGCTTACTGTGCTTACGGTGCTTATAAGCCATGCACAAATGGTGCCCTTCGGGCACCATTTGCACACGGGGTGGAGAGAGTGTGGATAATTTTTTCTTTTATTATTTTTGTTAAAAATATTGTGGTTTTTCACACCACTGATAAGCGCTGCACATTTGGTGGCCTGCGGCCACCAAAAGCACAGGGGGTGGGGAGAGTGTGGATAGTGTTTTTTTTTTTACATTTTATACCGTACGCGTACGGTAAGCATAATCGGCGAAATTAGCGAAAAAATAAAAATGGTATTTTTGGCCTTGGGGGGTCTTGGGGGACTCCCTCATCATGGCTATGTGTGTGTGAGCTGTCAAAACAGCTCCTTTACATGTGTATTGGTTTTATTTAACAACCTAACTCTCAGTGCGAGAGAGAAAATGGCGGCCGCCGCTTCCTGGTTTCGGCCGATTCGAATGTTTACTAAGATCTAAGAGCCAATCAGAATCGCGCTCGCGCACGCCACCGTACGCGTACGGTAAGCTTACGGTAAGCGTACCGTAAGCTGGCTCAGATATATATATTGATTTAAAGGCTATTTTCTAAGAATCTACTGAACAGATTTACACCAAACCTACAAAAGGCACTTCCTTGACCTGAGGACTACCTCTCTGCCAAATTTCAAGTAATTCTGTTCAGCCGTTCGGGCTGTAGCCCTGTCTAAAGGTCCTATGGAAAAATGCATGGGAAAAACGCGTTTTGGGACCCCCCTTTTATCTCAGCCCCCGCTTGACGAATCCTCCCGAGACTTTCAGGGTAGGAGCGGAGCGTAGCGCCCCACCTATTTTGAGAAATTCGCGAGGATTCGTCGACCGGCGCCAAAGTTATTCAAAATAGAATGTTGCGGATTTCCTATGGAAAAGGGGTCCTAACTATAACTACCTACTGGCGACCGCCAGTAGGTAATATATATATATATCCAAGGCTCCCTAATAAGGCCATATGACGGGCGGAGCAGCAAATTCCCCCATGGATGGCATTATTGCTTGATTGAATGGAGCATAGTGACTCTCCAAACTTGATTTAAATGTGGGCTACCATTAACTGACACTCGACTGTGAAAACAGATATATAATGAACTTTCCTATACACCTGGGATTGAGGCGGTACCAAAGGCTTAATTTTTGATTATCATCGGTGCCTGAGGTCTTCCAAAATGCTATTGTGGAGACATTGTTGGTGCTAGAGGGGTTCTGAATGTAAGTTATGACATTCTGAGCTACTTGAAGTCATTTGATAACCACTACCACCATCTCAGAGCCACGCTCACGAGACTAGCTGAACATTACTTGACTTTTCACAAGAAGAAATGCTCATTCTTTAAAAATCATAACGATTTCTCCAGGTACACAATTTTCAAATATGGCCTGGAGGGTTGCCTCTTGGAAGGTGGAGGCAATATACAATCCCCTGAACCCCAAAGTGCCACTGAAGTTTGCATTTCCCTGGGCATGGCCACATACTGCGGATGCTTTGTGCCCAACCCGGACCCCATTCCTGAGCCACTCAGACAACCGATGAAAGAAAGTGCACAGTAGTAATGGGCCAGCAAACAGGAGTCCACCTTCCAGGCAATCAAGAAAGAGGTACTGAAAGATGTTTCCATGGCTTACTTCATACGTGGATGCCCATTGCATATACGAGCCAGACTCTGACAATCACAGTGACCCGCTATACTTACATCAAAAAGCAGGCCATGGCCACTAAATGGGACTGTCATTATTTCCACTGTACCTAGATGAATACAGGCGTAGGGTAGTAAAAGACGACAAACCACTCATCCCTCAATTTGGAGCACAACTCAGCATTCCCTGCCATGGATAGAAAAGTGGACTGACGAGTTACAGATATAGGACTTAGTTGAAGTATACAGGCGTGGGACAAACAATCTTCTGGGCTACCCATCCTGTTAGACCTGGCATCCTTGACATCGTTTCCCCTATCTTTGTGCTTTTACCTCCTATATTTTGTGACCGCATGGACTTTGTTTTTGCTGGTTTGTGTACTCTGGGTACTTTACACCTGCTGATCAGTGCTAAAGTGCAAGTGCTCGCTGTATAAATTGTGAACATGATTGGTGATCCATTATTGGCATATTTACTTTACTGGTAAGTCCCTAGTAAAGTGCACTGTGTGTGACCAGGGCCTGTAAATCAAATGCTACTATTGGGCCAACAACACTGATTATGCCACCCATATGAGTAGCCCTGCAAACATGCCTCAGGCCTGCCACTGCAGTGTCTGCAGTTCTAAATTATTATGTCGATCTGGCAAGTGCACCCACTTGCCAGACCCAATCCTTCCCTCTCCCTACATGTAAGATACCCCTAAGGGCGGCCCAAGGTAGCCCCCATGGGCAGGGTGCAGTGCATGTTAAAGGTAGGACATGTACTGGTGGGTTTTACCTGTCCTGATAGTGAAATACAGCCAATTTCATTTTTTACTATTACAAGGGCTATCTTTCCCACAGTATATCATTGGAGCTGCCCTGTAACATCTTACAAGTGTAAGTTTCAATTGGGAAGAGCTAGAGAATTTGAGTGTGGGCTCCCTGAGCTCAGAATTTAAAAATACACCTGTTAGTGAAGGTAGTTTTTTAAATTGTGTGTTTGAAAATGCCACTTTTAGAAACTCTAGACAGTCACACAGAGGGGAAGGGGTGGGAGCACACTGCTTCACCTCCCAGCACAGTTCGCCCCTTAGCATTCTGGTCAATGCAGTTCATGGTACATGCTTACTACAGATTTCACTGGAGTATTCCACCAAAGTTGGTGCAGGTTAGTGCTGTAAATCTGTAGACCCGTGTTTCTGGATACCATCCGTCGTCAGCACAGATAAAAACACATTTAATTTGGGGTTGCTGAGCAGGCTGCCACAATCTTTTCAGGTCTCAGTACCTCTCACAGGCGCAGAGGTGCAGCTCCACCTGGGTGGAATACTCCAGTGAAATTTGAAGTAAGCATGTACCATGAACTGCTTTTACCATAATGCTAAGGGGCGAACTGTGCTGGGAGGTCAGCAGTGTGATACCATCCCTTCCTGTTTAAAAAGGCTCCCTTGAGCCATTGAGTTGATGAGCTAGTGGAGATGCACCTGTGCACCTGTGAGAGGTACTGAGACCTGTAAGAATTGTGGCAGCCTGCTCAGCAACCCCAGAAGAAAATCGTTTTTTGATCTCTACTGATGACCGATAAAATCCAGAAACACATGTGTCTAGAGATGACAGCACCAATCTGCACCAACCTTGGTGGGAAACTCTAGTAAAATACCAAGTAAGCGTGCACTACAAACTGCATTTACCATAATGCTAAGTGGTGAACTGTGCGGGGAGGTCAGCAGTGTGCTCCCACCCCTCCCTGTTTAAAAAGGCTCCCTTGAGCCATTGAGCTGACAAGCTAGTGGAGATGCACCTGTGCGCCTGTGAGAGGTACTGAGACCTGTAAGAATTGTGGCAGCCTGCTCAGCAACCCCAGAAGAAAATTGTTTTTTGATCTCTGCTGATGACAGATAAAATCCAGAAACACATGTCTAGAGATGACAGCACTAATCTGCACCAACTTTGGTGGAACACTCCAGCAAAATACCAAGTAAGCATGCACTACAAACTGCATTTACCATAATGCTAAGGGGCGAACTGTGCCGGGAGGTCAGCAGTGTGCTCCCATCCCTTCCTGTTTAAAAAGGCTCCCTTGAGCCATTGAGCTGACGAGCTAGTGGAGATGCACCTGTGCGCCTGTGAGAGGTACTGAGACCTGTAAGAATTGTGGCAGCCTGCTCAGCAACCCCAGAAGAAAATCGTTTTTTGATCTCTAATGATGACGGATAAAATCCAGAAACACATGTGTCTAGAGATGACAGCACCAATCTGCACCAACCTTGGTGGGAAATTCTAGCAAAATACCAAGTAAGCATGCACTACAAACTGCATTTACCATAATGCTAAAGGGCGAACTGTGCTGGGAGGTGAGCAATGTGCTCACGTCCCTTCCTGTTTAAAAAGGCTCCCTTGAGCCATTGAACTGACGAGCTAGTGGAGATGCACCTGTGCACCTGTGAGAGGTACTGAGACCTGTAAGAATTGTGGCAGCCTGCTCAGCAAGCCCAGAAGAAAATCGTTTTTTGATCTCTAATGATGACGGATAAAATCCAGAAACACATGTGTCTAGAGATGACAGCACTAATCTGCACCAACCTTCGTGGAAAACTCCAGTAAAATACCAAGTAAGCATGCACTACAAACTGCATTTACCATACTGCTAAGGGGTGAACTGTGCTGGGAGGTGAGCTGTGTGCTCCCACCCCTTCCTGTTTAAAAAGGCTCCCTTGAGCCATTGAGCTGACGAGCTAGTGGAGATGCACCTGTGTGCCTGTGAGAGATACTGAGACCTGCAAGTATTGTGGCAGCCTGCTCAGCAACCCCAGAAGAAAATCGTTTTTTGATCTCTACTGATGACGGATAAAATCCAGAAACACATGTGTCTAGAGATGACAGCATTAATCTGCACCAACTTTGGTGGAACACTCTTGCAAAATACCAAGTAAGCATGCACTACAAACTGCATTTACCATAATGCTAAGGGGAGAACTGTGCTGGGAGGTCAGCAGTGTGCTCCCACCCCGTCCTGTCATACAAATTGAGCTGAGGTGTGCGCTGCATATCCTGATGGCCCATCACTAGCCTTCCTGAGCTAGAGTGGTGGGAGGAGTTGTCACTGACATCTCAATAGGGCTGTGCCTGGCCTCTCACAATGCTGTCTCCACCCCCCTGTAGTGTGTCTGGAGCCAAGGCGGGGCAATGCAGGATCTTGTGCACAACAAAGACTTTCCTTTGAAGTATGCCTATTTCAAAGGCCAAAAGGGGTATAAATATTGGATCAACATCCCCACATTTCTAGAACACTTCTGGAGTGGGGACTCTGCCAAAAAGAAGAGCTGAAGAGCTGTCAGGAGGAGTACTGCCCCTTTGCTCTCTGTTGCTTTGGTGAGTTGGCCTGCAGTTGCTGTTTCTGCCTTGGTCAGTGAAAGGACTGGACTGAACTTTCTTCACTTGTTGATGAGGACTTGAAATAGACCTTTCCTCCTGTTCACAAAGTCTCAGGGACAGCAAAGACTTTACTTACCTCTGGGTACCGCTTCTGGAACCGTGGGTTTCAGTTGCCACAGAAGGGGAAAGCAGCCGACATAGTCAACACCGATGAGGACTCCGCAACCTGAAGGCACCGCAGAGGGCACTGCCGCACATCGCACCTTAGCCCTGGTCTCACCAATGATGATGACCACCAACGCCACCGAGCCGCTGCTTGCACTGTGACCTGTGAGCACCGCACTCAGCACCACCTTACTTCACTCCGCCGCTCTGCTCTCACCAATGACGTTGCTGCCTGCTGACCACGACACCCGTGACTGCACTGTGGTTTGGGGGCACCGCTCGTCCCACACCCAAGTCTGGGCCGACTAAAGCTAGCTCCCATAAACTGGCACTGTTGCTTGATCCATGACCTGTCAGCACCACAACGAGCACCGCCTCACTCTGCACGACAGCCCTGGTCTCACCAATGCCGCTGGTCGACAGTCACCGAGCCATTGCCTGCATCGCGACTTGAGGGCACCAAACGCCAGACCGCTAAGCTTCACATCGCAACCATGATGGTTGCAACAGACGGCCCGCACAGCAATGCAGTAGCCCCGGACGGACCTACCGGCTTCAAGGACCTGCATTTTAGAGATATTCTTGCAAAGTGCATATTTTGGATTACTGTATGTTGACGTTTTACCGTTTTGGTCTTGTTTGCCCAGATAAATATTGGTTATTTTTCTAAAACTGGTGTGGTGTCCTTTTGTGGAGTTTTTACCGTATTACTGTTGGCTATGTGCAAATGCTTCACACTCTGCCTCTGAGATAAACCTGACTGCTCGTGCCAAGCTACCAAGGGGGTGAGCAGGGGGTTATTTCAGTAGTATATCCCCATTATCCTGACTAGAAGGAAGGGTGCCTATTTGGCCTATTTGGACAAAGGTGCAAACCATTGCCAACTAGAGACCCCCATTTCTAGCGTTGGTTGTCAGCGGTGGGAAAGGACTTGCATTTGCACTTGACCTACAGTGATTGGTGTACACTACTACCATATCGCAGACCACTACGTACCACATACTGGTTCTTTTTGGCCTATTTTTGATCTTGCTATTTGTTGAGAACTTGAACTTGCTATTGCATCATGCCTGAATCAAGAGCATCATCTGTTACATCCTTGGAAGTGGCCTTTTAGGAGGAGAGGCTTGAAACCTACAATGTGGAGTTGAAGGCTATCTGCAAGCACCTCAAAGTCCAAACCAGGGGCCTCACCAGCAAAGAGGAGCTATAAGAGGTGCTGAGGGACTGGGTAGCAGCCAGACATGCCAGTGGGCAGTTTGGAGATCTCAGTGTGGAGGTGGAGGAGCCTATTCCTAGGATGGATGTGCTTTTGGGAGGGGGGGGGAACCCTTCAGGCCAGGCAGCAGTGGCTTGTCCCCAGTGGAGCTGGAAGACAGATGGGATGTTTGAACTGGAAAATCTCCTGCTGGAGAATGAGAGGGAAGAAAAATGACTCAATATGAGCAACCTGACAGCCATTACACGTGTGCAACGCCTCTATACACAAGGACTATGAAAATCTATCAATACATTACCACGATTAATATTTTTTCTTGTTATTCTTCGCAAATGGGACTACACACCCTAAATATCTAATTATGCCCAATTGAAGATTACGTGGGTAACAAGATATTCATACAAGATACACACCCCCTTCAACACAAACACAAGCATGTCATTTCAATTTAACACCGCCCCTTTGGTTTCTGGACACAGAACTACATATCCCAGACTGTGCACTGCACTTAGAAAGGTAAGTGTAACCAGGTCTTGATGCCTGTCTGGTTTCGAGTCACTTGGGCACGAGACCGCTTTAAACTTGCGGGCATGCCCTGGACCCAGGTAATTAGAGAACATACACTGCTGTGGTGACTCCCATTTAACTCAAACAAGATTCCGAGAGCCTGACACAAAAATGCCTCTCGGGCAACACCAGTAGGGAGCAACTATATGGTTATATAGGTCGAGCATCAGCACACATGCGCTGTCTGCAAGACCTGTTGTAATTACTAAAAGGACTGTGATCCTGCCTGCTACTGCCTGCTACTTACCATAGGCTGGCTCCAACGCCGCTTCTCTTCCCATCTACCTAATTGGTTCGGGCACCCGATATGTCATTTCCATTTATAGCTGTAGAGCACTGCTCAAGTACAGATTAATTTGACTTGATTAGTGCCCCTCCGCTGCTATAGGTACTATATATTCCACCGCTGGTTGCATTTTACCGGTCTGTCCCTTCCGCCCCATCGCTTGTTTTCTTTTGTCGGTTTCAGTAATTGCTTTTTCTTTTATGCACTCTCCGTTGTATTTATTTAGTTATATCTGTTTATGTGTGCGGCCGCGCTTCAATGTAATTATTAGCACACAATTCACAAAAGCGGTTTGTGCCATGTTCTTAAATTATTTACAATGAGCTCTCTTTAAAAGTACCTCCTCCTTTAAATCCTTGTACTTGCTGTACTTTCACCCCTCTTCCCCCCTTTCCCATGCTGGATTTGTCCAGGCTTCCGGAAGCAGCAGCTCCTTGTCCTTCCTGCGGCCGATAAAAATGTGCTACTACTGTTACCCTGAGCACGGTATAGAGTAAGTATTTGCTCCAGGTTTCTCTCTGTTCCTTCTCCTGCTTGGTTTTCTATCCCTCCACAGTTTTAAAAAACAGAACACGCTGTGTTCCTCACACTCCTCTCCAATGTTCCCTCTAATTTTTTTCCTCTGTGTGCGGCAGCCATTGCTATGTGCGCCAAGCACCGGACCGCGAATATGGGTGCTGCGACAAATATCATTGCAAACATCACTCCAAACTTTCTTAAAAAATTAAAATACTTTGCATTCCACACCTACAGTGCCACATGATGGCTCTTAAGGCAGGTTTGCAATTTACATACACACACCATGACATGAATTGGTTACACAGGCAAGTACACTTCGGCTTTAGAAAAACACAAGACCCCAACGGTGGTACCAATATAAGATTTCACTAAAGATTATCAACTAGAGCTCTGGTCATAGGGTGGGGAAATGCCGGGAGCCTATACAAGATCGCATACCTGTGTATACATGCAGGGGGGCACATGTTATGCCCCCCTTTGTGCATGCACCCCAAGTTCCTGCAGGGCAGGGACTTGGCAGTCCATGCCCTGCAAGAATTTGCTTTGGCGTTCCCATTTAGGTGCCTTTTTTATAGGGACCGCCATGGGACAGCTGGGCACTTTGAGATCTGCATGGCACACATTCTTTGCAGGAGGCATATTACCCTCTGCACTACCTTAAAACTTCCACTAGAGAAAACTCAGAGAGTTATCTTGACATATTTATTATTGCATGAAAATTGCTGGAGTCAAGGAAACTCGCAACAGGTGCTATTAAAACAATAATATACCTGCTAACACGGTGTTCCCCCCATTCACCCCCCGAAGTGCGCACCCGGTCAGTGGCACCGGTCAGACACCCCTAGAGCCTGCCCTGGCCCAGCAACTGAGCCCTATTAACAAAAGAAATGCAGCAAGTCTACCAGGGACATCTTAAGGATTTTGGGTACCCTGGGCAAAACCTATTTTGGGGGCCCCTGTTCAGAACAGGTTTGAATTTATGATTTCATTTGAGCACTTTCTTGCCCTCTTAGGCCAGGTCACAGACAGTATACAGACGCAATTGTCCGAATTTTAAATGTGTTTACATCTAATGTTCAAGGATAGTGATGTGTGTTATCAATATTGTAACACATCAGCATTTCACTAATATTACTGCAAATAATATCTGTGATACACTCCCATTTCTCATATGTTTGGTCCTATTGCGATCTAAAATAAACCTTTTTATGGATGTTGCATGAAAAATAAACATTTCTCTGAAGAATGGTTATAATAGACTCTCACACATCACCCACTTTAAAAATAAATTAAGGGATAATGGTTTTCAAAACAATCGGTTTAGTAACTATTCAAGGTCATCACGGCAAGACTATCGGGAGGCTCCATTGAAAGGCTGGGGCCCTGGGCCTGAGCCCACTTTGGCCATTCCTTAAATGTCTATCTCAGCCCTGCCAAGTACCACGCATCAGGCGTTAGGCTAACGCATTTCAGTGTGGTGGTTCGTGTCACTGCACTGAAATGCAAAGCCACGCATAATTTCGGGTCCTCAGGAGCACTAGTAATCATGCACTAACACTGACTGATTAATTTTCACTGACTATCTTTAACTGCTGTGCTTATTTTAACTGACTGACTTTAACTCCTGTGCGCTTATTTCAGTTTTCTACTGACTTCTCCCTCCAAGCAAAACAAAGCTGAGTCAGAATCGTAATTTTCACTAGATGCGGGTGGGGTTAGGCAGTGAGTGTGCGTTCACGTGAGCGCGGCAAGAGGGAGCAGAGCCATAGTGGCTGAAGACTGGAGAAGGCCCATCAATGCCCTGACCAAGCAGTGCAGAAGCAGCGATAGCCCATGCTGTTAAAGGCAACCTGGTGGTAAGTTCTGAGCGACTGAGGGAGAATTACGGGGAATGATACGGGATCATGTTCATGCGCGTTGGGCAAGTATGACTTGATAGCATGGTGGAGCCGCTTATCGCCGTGGAGTCAAATGTGCAACATACGGGTAGAATATGTGACTGCTAACCGTGTGCCTACTTCGCCTATTTCACTCCGCGTCTGGTAGGACTCTTGTGGATTAGAATATTTGCTTTCTACGAGAGGGCAAGTCAGCATATAATTGACAGGGCCGAACTGGACATCCTGGTTGGGTGTATGGTTTCCACATTGAGAAGCATACCGGCCGTTTGTGCAGTTTTCTTGAGAGGCCACAGTTTGTCCCCATGCAGCTGCTACTGAGCCATAGAATTATGCTCGGGCCGGCGTTTGCCAAGGGAGTCGTTTTGGTGAAGCGGCCTGTAACAATTGTTGCTCCTCGAGGGTCGCCTTGCAAAATAAGTAGTGCCTTGGTGAGGCTTTTCTCTCACTTCTGCAAAATGCGCATTCAATTATTAATAGCACCAGCTTGCCGCCCCCTGGTGCCGGTCCAATTAATTTCAGAACCAGCGCGTTAAGACAGCAGAGCCGCCAGCCTGGTCAGTGCCGTGGTGTGTAGTTCTGTGAGAGCCTGTGGCTGCAAGGCTGTATTAGTTGCATCATTTTTTTAACAGTATGATCAGGTTAGCTAGGTTAGTGCCCTTCCAATTTTGGGGGCTTGCTCAGGCACACAACTAGACACGAACTTCTGGGGGAGGCTAACACTCCCAGCAAGAGGTTAGATTTACTGCTCCCACTCCAAAGTAAGTAAAAATTGGGAAAGTGTTGGACTTTGAAGTGGTTAGATTTACTGTTTTCACTGTAGCAAAAGCAAAAGTAGGGAACGTTTTGGAGTTTAAAGGGTTTAAATTTACTATTAGCAACTCATAATTCTTTTATGAAAATATATAAATATCGAACAAAATAAAAAATGTAACAAATTTGAAACAAACCATATATTCATTAATTTTGAACCAAATTAAATTACATTTTATATTATACTTTTTATATGAAAAATAAATGAAAAATTTAAAAATGATAAATATTTAAAATATATGCAGTTCCCCCATTAATACCAAAAAACAAACACAAACAACCAATAACAAACAATTAAAATGAGTAAAGCAAATATAAGCATGAAACATTAATATTCAAATAATTATTACATAAAACAAAACAAAACAACTCATAAAAATAACATTATTTTAAACTAATCAGTCAACAATTAGTTAAAAAACAAAATAGCAATTACTCTATTTATTGATTTACTTAATTATCAATTAATACATTCATTTAAATTAATAATTAACTATAAATTAAAAGCAATAATTTACAACCCACTAGCAAATCAGAAATTTCTAATTACATTTAAAATCAATTAAATATCAGATTAAAAATTACAGATGATACAAAAAACGAATATTATAATACTAATACCTTATAATGCCATAATAATTAATATTTATCAAAATTATTAAAAAACAATATTTTTAGAATAAATAAAACGATATTACATACTATGACATTTAAAAAAACTATATTATGTACCTATAAACGCAACATGCATACCTTCTATGTTCTGTCGTGACTATGTTTGAATCAACATTGAAGAGATATGCCTGTTACAGCTGTTATGTGCAAAGGTTGAAACGTTTGCATACTGAAAACCAGCCCTTTTTTCTTCTCAGAAAGAAAACACCGGCTTGCCGGAGCTAAGACTCCAGACACTGCCCAGCCGAGCCCACAACACAATCTTCCCCTCTCTATTCACAAATGAAATGCAGCACGTCCATAAGCATGACATGCTTGTAGACTTGCTGCCTTTCTTTTGTTAACCCCTTCCATGCGCATGATGGCCGGAAGCCGTCGTGCGCAACGGTGCTCGTGGATCCCTGCTTGGGGATCGCCCAGGGATCCACCCACTAGACACCTGGGAGGGGGGAGCGGCCCCTTGGGCAAGGGCCTTTGCTCTCCTATAAAAAATTGGCATAAGTCAGTCATTCTTCCCCCTGGGGGGCAGAAAGCCCTCTAAATGCCAGGGATTTTTTTTGCACATTTGTTTTTATGGTGGGGGCTGCCCATAACAGGCATGCCAATGCCCCCAACCCTGCCACCATTACAGCCTTTCTGCCCCCGGGGGGGGCAGAAAGCCCACTAAACGGCAGGGATTTGTTTTACGCATTTCTTTTTCGGGTGGGGGCTGCCTGGTGGGGCCACCCCACCACCATTACAACCTTTCTGCCCCCCGGGGGGGGCAGAAAGACCACTTGACTCCAGGGATTTTTCATTGCCATATGTCATTAGGGTGGGGGCTGCCCAAAATGGACATGCCAGTGCCCCATTCCTCTGCCACCATTACAGCCTATCTGCCCCCCGGGGGGGGCAGAAAGCCCACTAAACGCCAGGGATTTTTTTTGCGCATTTGTTTTTAGGGTGGGGGCTGCCTGAAACAGGCACCCCAATGCCCCCACCCCCCCACCATTACAGCCTTTCTGCCCCCCTGGGGGGCAGATGGGGGATGTAGCCCCCAATCTGCCCCCGGGGGGGCAGAAAGCCCACTTGATGCCAGGGATTTTTCTTTGCCATATGTAATTAGGGTGGGTGCTGCCCTAAACGTCAATGCCAATGCCCCCACCCCACCAACATTACAGTCTTTCTGCCCTCCCTGGGGTGCACATGGGGGCAGTAGCCCCCAGTCTGCCCCCCCCCCCGGGAGCAGAAAGCCCACTAAATGCCAGGGATTGTTTTTTGCAAATTGTTTTTAGGGTGGGGGCTGCCCGAAACGGGCACACCAATGCCCCCATGCCCTGCCACCATTACAGCCTTTCTGCCCCCCTGGGGGGCAGATGGGGCAGTAGCCCCCAATCTGCCCCCCAGGGGAGCAGACAGCCAACTTGACACCAAGCATTATTCGTTACCATATGTAATTAGAGTGGTGGCTGTCCAAAACAGGCATGCCAATGCCCCCACCCCTGCCACCATTACAGCCTTTCTGGGGGCAGTAACCCCCAATATGCCCCCCGGGGGGCAGAAAACCCACTTGACACTGGGGATTTTTTTGTTGCCATATGTAATTAGGGTGAGGCTGCCCATAACGGGCATGCCAATGCCCCCACCCCACCACAATTACAGCCTTTCTGCCCCCCCCGGGGACATATGGGGGAAGTAGCCCTCAATCTGCTCCCCCGGGGGGCAGAAAGCCCACTAGACACCAGGGCTTTTTTGGAGGGCAATTTTAATTAGGGTAGGGGCTACCCAAAACAAAAATGTGTAGAAAAGCTGATTTTTTTCTGATAAATTTGAGGTTTGCAGGGGATTCTGGGTAAGAAAAAGTTCGGGGATCCACGCAAGCCATACCTCCCTATAATCCCCCAAATGTGTGGGTTTGGTAGGTGTCCCTACCTGGCCGCCGAGCATGGGGCCAAAAGCCCAGGTGACCCCCCTTGCAAAACCAGGTCGTTTTGTGATAGGCAATGCCACAACATTCCCACACAAAAATGTGGAGAAAAAGTGATTTTTTCAGCTAAATTTGAGGTTTGCAGAGGATTCTGGGTAAAAACATTTGTGGGATCCGCGCAAGCGTTACCTCCCTATAATCCCCTGGGTGTCTAGTTTTCAGAAATGTGTGGGTTTGGTAGGTGTCCCTAGCTGGTCGCCGAGCACGGGGCCAAAAGCCCAGGTGACCCCCCTTGCAAAACCAGGTCGTTTTGTGATAGGCAATTTTGATGTCACCTCAAAATGTTTTGGGCCCTTGCCTGTCGTGGATACTTGGGCCTCCCACACAGGTGAGGCACCATTTTTATCGGAAGACCTGGGGGAACTCTGGGTGGTAGGAAGTTTGTATCAGCCCAGTGATGCCACAACATTCCCACACAAAAATGTGTGGAAAAAGTGATTTTTTCAGCTAAATTTGAGGTTTGCAGAGGATTCTGGGTAAAAACATTTGGGGGATCCGCGCAAGCGTTACCTCCCTATAATCCCCAGGGTGTCTAGTTTTCTGAAATGTGTGGGTTTGGTAGGTTTCCCTAGCTGGCCGCCGAGCACAGGGCCTAAAACCCAGGTGACCCTCCTTGCAAAACCAGGTCGTTTTGTGATAGGCAATTTTGATGTCGCCTCAATACGTTTTGGGCCCTTGCCTGTCGCGGGTACTTGGGCCTCCCACACTAGTGAGGCACCATTGTTATTGGGAGACCTGGGGGAATGCTGGGTGGTAGGACATTTATGTCAGCCCGGTGATGCCACAACTTTTCCACACAAAAATGTGTGGAAAAAGTGATTTGTTTCAGCTAAATTTGAGGTTTGCAGGGGATTTTGGATAAGAAAACGTTGGGGGATCCATACAAGCTATGCCTCTCTGGAATCGCCGGGGGTGTCTAGTTTTAAAAAATGTATAGGTTGCTAGGTTTTCCTAGGTGCCGGCAGAGCTAGGGTTCAAAATCTACAGCTAGGCACTTTGAAAAAAAAAGGGTCAGTTTTCACTGTGAAAATGTGGTGTGTCCACGTTGCGGTTTGGGACGTTTCCTTTCACGGGCACTAGGCCTGCCCACATAAGTGAGGTACCATTTTTCTCTGAAGACTTTTGGGAACGCGGGGTGGGTGGAATTTTGTGGATCCACGCAGATTCCAGAACTTTCCACCACAGAAATGTGAGGAATATGTCTTTTTTTTTTCTTCAAATTTTGAGGTTTGCAAGGGAATCTGGGTAACAGAACTTGGTGAGAGCCAGTCAAGTCACCACACCCTTGATTACCCTGGGTGTCTAATTTTAAAAAATGTATAGGTTTGCTATGTTTCCCTAGGTCCTGGCAGAGCTAGGGTTCAAAATCTACTGCTAGGCACTTTCCAAAAAGAGGGTCAGTTTTCACTGTGAAAATGTGGTGTGTCCACAGCGTTTTGGGCTGTTTCCTGTTGCGGGCAGTAGGCCTACCCACACAAGTGAGGTACCATTTTTCTTGGAAGACTTTGGGGAACGCAGGGTGGGTGGAATTTTGTGGATCCACACAGATTCCAGAACTTTCCACCACAGAAATGTGAGGAGAATGGTTTTTTTTGGACAAATTGTGAGGTTTGCAAGGGATTCTGGGTGAAAGAACCCGGTGAGAGCCAGTCAAGTCACCCCATTATGCATTCCCCTGGGTGTCTAGTTTTCAAAAATGTGTAGGTTTGCTAGGTTTGCCTAGGTGCCGGCAGAGCTAGAGTTCAAAATCTACAGCTAGGCACTTTGCAAAAAAAGGGTCAGTTTTCACTGTGAAAATGTGATGTGTCCACGTTGCGTTTTGGGCCGTTTCCTGTCGCGTGCACTAGGCGTACCCACACAAGTGAGGTACCTTTTTTCTTGGAAGATGTTGGGGAACGCGAGGTGGGTATAATTTTGCGGATCCACGCAGATTCCAGAACTTTCTACTACAGAAATGTGAGGAAAATGTGTTGTTTTTTTTACAAATTATGAGGTTTGTAAGGGATTCTGGGTAACAGAACCTGGTGAGAGCCAGTCAAGTCTAAACAAAAATTTAGCTGTATTTTAGAATCCCCATGATGTTTGAAAGAAAGGATGCAAATTTGGCGTGGATACCTTATGTGGTGAAAAAGTTACAGGGGCCTAAGTGCGAACTACCCCAAATAGCCCAAAAAATGCTTAGCACGGGGGGAAAGGCCTAGCAGCGAAGGGGTTAATAGGGCACAACTGGAGGGCAGATTGCGTGCCTTTGTTAAAGTAATCATGTTAATTGCAGCGCTTGATGGTCGCTGCAATTAACATGATTACTTACAAAAAGCCATACAATCTGACCGTTTTTGCGCCGCACGCATTTTAAAAGCGGCAGCATGAAGGTCCTCAGTTGCCTGTGCGCGCTTTACATTTTACAATGAGCGCTACGGGAGACATAGGTGTGCGCGCACACGCACGCGTGCACCTTAGAGAGAACAGCGCTTCTCTCTATTAAAATAATGTGTGCGTGTGTGTTTTTCTGGGATGGGGGAATCTTGCGCCAATGTATTTTTTTTTTTAAATGGCTTCCCAAATGTGCACAGTTCAGGCAACCTCAGCCTGCATGCAGGCTCAGTGTGGAAGCGATCGGTGACCCCATGAGCAAACCAGGAATCCGGGGTATGTTCTAGCTTGCTCCCGGGTGGCTCCCCTTATTTGTGCTCAGTTGTGCACAGTTTATAACAGATTTATCATTTTAACAAGTACCAGTGTTCAACACACGCTTTGAGTGCTCAAGATAGAAAGGTCAATACTTTCCTGACAATCTTCTGGTTCCAAGTTTAACTAGTAAAATAAGATTAGACAGTTTACAATCAAACAGCTGTCTTGTCTGTCATTTGTATGATATTAAGCACCCGTGCATATATCTAAATAAAAAACAGGAACACATTTCTATCTTTTGTTCTAAATTGAGAACAAATGCGTTATACACACCCTTCTAGGAATTTCAGGTTTCGGTGTCAATTTTAAAGTCAAGTAATGTACTTATTTATTTAATAAATGTAGAACGATACTTTAGTATCTTGTTATAGTGCTGTTCTTGCCATTCACTGCTCCACCAGTGGAACACTGTGGAGATGATGTAATATAGAATGTTCATCTATGAAATCCACAGTTGGAGAAGGGCTGAGCGCCTTGTTGGCTGCTCCTGGTGGGGCTGATCTTCTGCTGAATACTACTGAACTTACATCTTGTAACCAACTTGAATAAATCTACTTTAAACTACATTCTGGATGTGGACTCGATTACCACTTTTTATTGGCGACGATTTGAATCAAAGAACTTGCCTCTGCTACTTTTGAGGACATCTTGAGTTCCTACTCTCAACCTCAAGCTACTTCTTAATCTACAGCTGCACTTACTCTTCTACTGGCACACATCAGCCCCAACAGTGACCTCCCATCGGTTGCCCTCAACGCAAAGGTGCCTGTTCCAGTTTCTACGCAGCTCAAGTCTCTGCCTGCTGTTCCCACAGCATCTCAAAGGTCTCTTCTTACTGTTCCTACAGTCTAGTTCAACTACATCTCCTCGTTAAATGTCATCAAAGCTGCCTATGTCTCCTCCATTACGCTTTTGTGCTGAGCCTTCAGTGAGGGTAAGCCTGCCAATGCCTGTATCTGCCAACGCCTACGTTTTGTGCTGTATGCCTGCCATCATTAATGTCTACACACTGTCTGGTGAAGAAGTCTGTTTTCTCATGTGTGTGCCAAGGTGGCTCTGAACTCTTATGCACACTGTCTGTGTGTCTGCTCAGATGCCTGCACACCGTCATATGATTCTGCCAAATTTCTCTTGGAGAGTTTGTGGAAATATGGATTTTTCTGATCAGTTATGTCCCCTATCTTGGACCCCAACGGTTTCATGTATAAATCACAAGTACATGTATGTTCCCTCCAGTTCCAGTTATGAAGACGCAAACACATGTGCGTCCACCGCCAACATGTCCTCTTTCAGATCCGCCATGAATGGGCTGGATATTCCATTCCTAAGTATGAAAGGCCACCGGCTTTTATATGGTTCACTTATGCCATTTTACAGTCCAGGCAAGTAGGCCCTGATTCTGCCATCAAGCTTTTCCTGCCTTCTGCCTCTGAAAGCTCCAGTCTGAGCTCGCATCTGTATCCATGAACTTTGTCCTACTCTCTGCGCGGCTAACGGTGCCTGACATCAGCCTGTTGCCTGCCAAAAACTGTATTTCACCTTCGAGATTATCTGCTCCGCTCCCTACCCAATGCATTCCTGTCTAGTAGTTTAAGTAAACATTCTTCCAGCTACCGAGCAAAAGGCCCGGCTTCTCTGTCATTTTGCAAGTGATTCATAGCCCTGTTACTATGGAAGATTTCTGCCCTCGCATCTAGTGTAGACACTTAGACGCTTGTACACGCACTAACAGTCAGTATAGTCAGTATAGAATAAGATTCTACTCTAAGAGACCTCTCTTTTGGATAACATAGTTCTCTAAACATAGGATGTTAGATATGATTTGGGATTAGGTTGACTTGACCCTCCAGACTTCTGTCGCCACATGTAGAGCTAAATGTCAAGTCCCCTTCACCCCCTAGTTGCACGTCAATCACACGTCATGCTGCTGCGCGCGCATTTCTGCCAAGTATTTCTGCTGACATTGCGAAATTCTTTCAAGGAACCACCCTATTATGACATCATACCTGATGACGTTCTTTAGTTACACCCAGTTACACCCACTTTTGCTACGCATGTATGTTTTATCTTTGCTATCAATTGTTACGCCTCCTCCATCTGTTTCACTGTAATGCCTATTGTATAAAAATGATTACTTGTCAATAAAGTGGGGTTCTTCACTTCCTGAACCTTCGTGGTGATGGAATATGGAGCTCCTCAATTTAAATTGATTCTGGAATAAAGCCCGTTCCGAACCTCTAATACCACGGATTCTGCCTCTTATTTTACTGAGCTATTGTTATAGATTTTCCGCATCAAATTAAGTTCCGGTAATTAAATTATTTACCACAGAAATGGCGCCCGAACAGGGACACTTTCTCATCTCACGCGCCGGCGGTGCGTTGCAGGCCCGGTCTCCTGTCACAGCTGGACGGACAACAACGCGTACCCACAGGATTTCCTGTATCTCCCTCCTGCCGAGCGGGGGTAACTGAGGCTGCGATCAACACCCAGACGAGGCGGTGAGAAGTGCGAAGTATCCCGACCAGAGCCTAGCTGAGAGAGCAAGATCCGAGGTATACAGAGGCCCACCAGTTTCCGAAGTTTCCGAAGTTCCGAGTCGAGTCCAGTCCGGTTCAAGTTCAGTTCAGTTCCGAGGCCTTCCGTTCCGAGCTACCCGGTGAGTACCATTATCGGGGAGGCGTTCTGACGTGCACATAGGTTGTGCCGGTCAAGACGGGTTTGGGTACACAAATCCGGTCTGCACTGTTTCAGCAGTGTATCTGTACTGTTTAGCAGTATATCAAGTATGTCTAGTATATAATTCAGATTTACCTAGTTAGTATCGAGTATTATGCTTAGTGACTAGTTCCCTAAATGACCATCATTGTTTATTCATTAAATGTTAAATGTTAAAATGTTTTAAATACGTTCTGTATATTGTGGTGTGAATGACTGTTCATTATTGTGTTTTATGGTATTAAACGTGTTCAAAATTAGGTATCAGATCAGTTCTCAATATGCCGCTCTTTTCGAAATTAAGACAGATCAAAACCAGAAAAGGGGTACTCGAAGAAGCTGTTCCCATTCCTCCTAGGGACACTCCAGGGTACTTCATGTATCATAAACATGGCCTAGACGCCATATTATTTCTTGATCTATGGGTAGACTACACCAAGGAATTACCAGAAAGTCAGAGGTGGCCCGCAGCTGGGACCTGGGATGCAGATTGCATTATGAAAGTAGAAGAAGAATTATGGAAAAGGAAAGCTAGACAGTCACAGAAAGATGCCATTGAATTATGGCGTAAAGAATCATATAGACGTACAGAAAAAGCGCTCAGACAGGAAGAGAAAAGTAAGGAGAATTCAAATAAAGTTCGAGAAAGTGTATTAATTGAAGAAGGTACTCGAGTAAAGTCAGAACAAACAGACAGACAAAGAAATGCCCTTGTGAATGGTATGTATCCTCTTCTGGCCGAAGGACTACCTAAGGCTACCCCGGAGATACCAAGAGACTTGCCACCCCCATTGTATCCGATAAAAGCACATCCCAAAGGGCATCCCAGAACCGCAGAAGATGTTTTTCTTTCCTCTTATTTAGACGACGCAGCTCCCGAGTATGCTAATGCTGCGCCACATAGACCGCCTGCCGAGGGGGTTCAACGCCAAGACCCTCCTTCGTCTGTACCTCTGCAACAGCAAACTCCGACACAAGTTCCGGCAAGCACATCTGTTTCTACATCCGCATCCACACCTATGGTTGCTATATCCCGTTCAACGAATCCTTTCACATCCAGCACCCCAGGTGGTGCTACCGGAGGTACATCAAGCATTTTTTCTACGCCACCCAGAACAAATAAACTTTCCTTTCAAGAATTAGCCCACCAACGTACGCCCAAACTAGTAACTCCCAATACGCTCAAGGAACTTCTAATAGACTGTAGATATGACCCTGTGCCCGGAAAAGGGGACGAAATGATGCTGGCATCATTACGTATCCAACGAGCTGCAATATATTTAGGGAAGCTACCAGGAATGACTGCACATTTAGAAAATATATATCATTTTGTTCAGTCAGGGCGAGACCCTGAGAGTATTAACAGAGCCATGGAGTACCAAAAGGTGGAAATACAGGGGGAACTGTTACGTTTCCTCATAAACTGTGTGATCAGAAATCAAGATCAACCGGGGGTAAATCCGGAAGAAATGCAAATTCTTACCACATGGGGTAAGAATATATCAGAGGGGAGACACGATAAACGATCATGTATAGTAGCTATGAGCCGAAAGATCCGCAAAGAAATAGAACGAATACACGAGGAAAGATTAGCAGTAGATGAACCTGAACAAACTGAGGACGAGGAAGAATTAGAACTGCCCACAGGACAGTTAGAAACCATGGCCTATGTAGGTAGAGGAAGATCTTGCAATAATACTAGATGCTTTACTGATCCGATATGTCCGATACGTCCAGATAATAACAGAAAATTCCAAACTCCTATAATAAATATAAGGTCCCCCGAACATTCATTCCAAGCCGCTGACAAATTACTCCGAGAACGAAGGGGTTATCATATACTCGATTCTATGGACGAACAAGAATTAGCCAGGTCAGCCGTTCACTGGGTTGATAGTCCTGGAAAATATGGTGATGATACACTAGTACATACGTTTTTAAACCTCGCCCCAGATGAACAGCGTTTAGCTGGTATCTATATGATTCAACAACTCCTTATATTATATAAAAGCCAACACTCCGATCCTGGTCTCTTACCTGATATATTGACTGAATTACTCACGAATAAATGGAGAGGTTCCGGTACTAAGTTAATTAGAGAAATACTAGAATCCAGAAAGCAGTACATCCTTTTTGTATGTCCTGAACATGTCTCACTGCCCATCAAGGAAAGAACGACGTATTACATGGATAGACAGAATCCCTTACGTGAAGTGCACCCGATAAAGGGTGATGACAATGAGTTTAAACGTGTGTTTGTATACACACCCATATCTAAAATAGAACTATTAGAAATGAAGAAAGTGGTACCCAGTCATGATAAAGACCCAGCAGGTTTCCATCGTGAAATTAAAGATATGCTACTCATGGGAGAATATACCTACCCCGACATTATGACAATATTGAAGGTATTAATGCCTGCGGGCATTTACGAAAAACTCAAGGAAAAGGATTGGGAGGTGGGAGACCAGAAGATAGATTGGACAGCATTAGAAAACGAAGAAAAAGCTCGAGGTCCAGGTTCAGGGCTCGGGGACAAGATCAAAGCACTACCAGGTCTACTAGTACAGGTACTGCCACGTTTATTAACTACGAAAAAGGAAGACTGGGGTGCAATCTCAGCCTGTAAACAAAAATCAGATGAAGACACTAGTGATTTCTATTCCCGATTTGAGAAATGTTTTGGTATAAATAGTGGAATAAAAGCAAGTAGCGAGTCGTATCCACATCTGTTTGTGACAAAATTGGTTGAAAATGCCTTGCCCCAAGTTAAGAATAGAGTATTGAAGTTCGAGAGTACCTGGCAAGGTAACACTCCGTCACAAATGTTACAAATGCTACAGTACCATCACAATAGAATTAGAGAAGAACAAGAACATGAACATAGACGCATGAAAGACACGAAAATGAAAATGCTAGTTTCCCAGACAGTGCCAGTTGACGGTCATAAGAAGGTTATAACACAGTCCAGTGTTTCAACAGGTCCTGTTAAAGGGACGTGCGACTATTGTAAACAGCCAGGTCATTATGTGCACGATTGTCCCGTTTTAAAACATAATATCGCCATAGGTAACACAAAAGAAAGACCACGGCCACTTAGACAGGATCAGAACCAACAAGGAGCTCCGCAGCATGCACAGTCCATGCCAGCTCCGCAACAGTCTATGCCAGCTCCACCACCGCAGCCTATTGCTGCCACACAAACAACGACCCGACAGATGTATCAGACCGCACAGTATGACTATCCTGATTATCAACGATACTCATGAAACAGCCTAGAGAGGGAAGTTGGCTTACCCCTTATTGAGGTCCCTGTAGATCAAGAAGGACCTTATGTACACAGTGAACTGCTAGGTCAAGATAGAAAATTCTTACTTGATACAGGGGCAAGCCGAACAACAATAAAACGTAGTGAAGTTCCAGGGGCACCCCTCTCAGGCTCACAGAATATTTCCCTTGGTTTTTCAGGAAAACCTATCATTAACGAAGTAACACAGCCTCTTCCACTTACGATCGGTCCCTTGACACGAACTACAGATTTATTACTTACTAAATCATGTCCAGAAAACTTGTTAGGCATAAAAACTTTGAAAGCTCTAGGAGCTATTATATGTTGTTCTCCGGAAGGAGTAAGATTGTTTTTACGTGATTTCAAAGGGCACTACGTGTCCCGAGACATGGATCACCGACTACAGACTTTACCGACACATTTATGGGCACAAGGCCCTACAGATGTTGGTTGCATGAACATTACACCATATCGAGTCACACTAAAGGCAGGAGTAGTACTTCCACGAATGCGACAATACAAGTTACCCCCAGATGCTGTAGTGGCTTTACTACAAATCATTGACGAGCTTATTACCCAAGGAGTGGTTGTGGAAACTGACTCCAATGTATGTAATTCCCCGATAATTCCGATTCTTAAACGAACCGATCCAACAGCCCCGCCAGTATATCGATTGGTAATTGATCTGCGCGAATTAAATAAATGCAGAGTACCACAATACCCCGTAGTCCCAGACATTTCTTCATTAGTGACAGCCATTGATTCCGAAGCAACATTCTTTACTGTAATTGATCTCAAGAATGCCTTCTTCAGCGTCCCAATAGATCCGGAAAGCCAATACTTGTTCGGATTTAGTTTAAATGGACGAAGCTTTAAATTCACACGCGCACCAGGATTTACAGAAAGCCCCAGCATTTATAGCCAAGCACTGAAACGAGAACTCGACAGTATCCACATGCCAGTCAACACTGCCCTGCTTCAATATGTCGATGATCTGCTGATCACCGCTAGGAGCGAACCTGAATGTGAGAAAGCCTCACTGACGGTATTACAATTTTTGGCCGAAAAGGGGCACAAGGTGTCCCCTTCTAAGCTGCAATTCTGTGTCCAGCGAGTTGTTTACCTCGGTCACTCGCTGTCCAAGGAGGGAAGGCAGCTTACACCAGATCGCATCCAGCTAATTGCTAATATGCCAATACCCAAGACACAAAAGGAGGTGCGGGCTTTCATAGGCCTCACTTCATATTGTAGGCAGTGGATCCCTCAGTATGCATTTCTAGCAAAACCCCTCATTCAATTGACAACACAGGAGGCAGCCACATCGACTGTTCTCCCTTGGACTCAGGAACATACACAAGCTTTTGAAAGCCTAAAGAAAGCCTTATGCCAAGCACCTGTTTTAGCAACACCATGTTACAATAAACAGTTTACACTCTTCGTTACAGAACGCGAAGGTACTGCCTTGTCAGTACTCACACAGGAACAAGCAGGATCACACAAACCATGTGCTTATTTTTCTAGTACATTAGATCCCGTAGCTCAGGCTTTGCCTGCGTGCCTGAAATCAGTGGCAGCAACAGCTTTAGCAATCAGACAAAGCGATGCCATAGTATTAGGACATCCATTGACAGTACAAGTACCACATGCAGTAGAGGTTCTCTTGAACCGCACACAAACACAACATTTGACTATAGCACGACTCACTGGTTACGAATTAACATTGTTTCAGCCACATATAGAAATCAGACGTTGTAGTACATTGAATCCTGCCACACTGTTACCTGTAAATGGAACAGACCCACTAGCACATGATTGTATTGAAGTTATCACTATCACGACGAAACCCAGACAAGATTTGACAGACGTCCCATTGTCAGACCCAGACCTGACGTTGTATGTAGATGGTTCATGTATGAGAACAGGTACAGGAGAGCTAGTGGCCGCTTACGCAGTCACAACAGACACTGAAATCATTGAAACAAATTGCATAAATACCTTGTCCGCTCAAGCAGCAGAGCTCATCGCTCTGACACAAGCCTGTATTCAAGCAACAAATAAAAAAGTCAACATATACACTGATTCACGTTATGCATTCGGAGTTGTACATGATTTCGGCGTGCTGTGGCGAGAGAGAGGTTATTTAACTTCTCACGGTGCCCACATTCAGCACGGACCCCTTATTCATGCCTTATTAGATGCAATACATCTACCCACTGCAATATCAATTATGAAATGTAAAGCTCATACGAAAGTTACTGATATCATTTCTCAAGGCAATGATCTAGCTGACAGAACAGCTAAACAGACTGCTCAAACTCAAACATCCGACATGACAAAGACAATAGTCCCGACACCAACACATTGCATGATGGTTAAGGATCCCGCTCTTGACGTAATCGACATACAGACACATGCTACACCAGACGAAATAAAGAAATGGACTGAATTAGGAGGGATCCAAACGGATCAAGGATGGATGACGAAGGAAAAATCTGTGTGGTTCCTTCCTGATTCAATGGTCCAAGTCGTTATTAACACTGTACATAGTCCAGCACATCTAGGAGAAAAAGCTATGCTAGACAGCATTCAACACATTTGGTTCAACCAACATTTACGAGCAGCAGCTAAACAAAAAGTCCGTACCTGTATGATCTGTTGTCAGTTTAACCCAGGTAAAAGCATTCCCGTAGAACAGGGTGGATTTCAGCCTCCTGATCACCCTTTTGAAGTCCTCCAGATGGATTATATCCAGATGGAACGATGTCGAGGATTCAAATATGTTCTCGTAGTTGTCTGTGCTCTTTCCCGTTGGACAGAGGCATACCCGGTTTCAGATTACACTGCCCCGACTACTGCCAAACAGTTAGTTCGAGAATTCTTCCCACGGTACGGTTTACCACGTGTTGTCTACTCAGATAACGGCCAGCCGTTCTCATCCGAACTAATGAAACACGTTTCACTTTTGTTAGGCTATCAGTGGAAATTTCACTGTGTCCGACACCCCGAGGCAGCAGGTCTCGTGGAACGACATAACCAGACCCTGAAAATTAGATTGTCCAAAATTTGTAGAGAGAAAGGTGTCGACTGGGTAGTAGCCTTACCCGTTGCACTCTTTTACATGAGAATGGTAGCACACTCTCGAACAGGGCTATCCCCTTATGAAGTGATCTTCGGTAGACCACCAAATATGTGGGGGACGCCTATACCACGCAAAATAACTGATATTGACTGTAATATGCTGACAGATTACTTGGCTTCCTTGATGTCTGCACTACAATCTTGTCGTTCACAGGTAACTGCAGCCTTTCCCGACCACACCGAGGTGAAACCCCATGACGTAATTCCAGGGGATTTGGTTTTAGTGAGGAACTTTGATCGGAAGTCTCAGCTGGATCCTAGGTGGAAGTCGCCTCAACTCGTATTGCTAACGACGAGGACAGCCGTAAAGATCAAAGGACGAAAAGGCTGGATACATTCAAATCATATCAAGAAATTTCATGGACTACCGTCAGACGTAAACGACACACCTTGCGTGTCTTCCCCGAGTGACTCAAAACTTCCTTTGGTTGAACTGAATAACCATGAACAATACAAACTAAAACTTAGGTCTAACAAGTCAGGCAATTTGATTGTTTAAGTCCTCTCCAAGGTGAATCGGTCGAATTTGTCTCTGACATGTATCCCTTAGACCTGTATAGAGAAAGAAACAGAAGGATAAAGTTGAAACGACATGCGTACTGTAAATCACTGCGTAGTCACTGCACAGTGACGTTATTAATTTTGTTTTTCTTAAGTCTTTTAGTAATTACTGCAAGTATATTGTTGCACACATATTATCCTATTTCTAGACATGTTTATAATGTTACTGCTGAACATTCTTTTAGTGAATTACCTCCGCATGAATTGTCCTATAGATTTGCGCTGCGCAATAACACTTTTATTAGTATGTTACATCATTCCCATCAGGTTAGCAATCCTACAAATTGTTGGATATGTGGCCGACTCCCTCCCTATCAGAACTATAAAGGAATTCTACCTCTCTTTCCATACCCGTTCACACACAACGGCTCCTGTGGAGCATGGTTTAGTTTAATTAATTCCCTAGATTCGAATTCTGCAGTTTACCAGAATAACTGGGTATGGGGAAATCTGAACTTAGTTTTACTCAAAGTCTGCCACCCCAACAAGGAGGGACTTCCCAAAAGAACAGGAACTGATCTAGAAAATGAAGTATATGGATTAGGTAATTTTACGCTCAATCTCATGATCTTGAATGTCGAATCCGAAGCTACTCCAATTTTGCCCGCCATGTCAGTATTTCCAGTAAAAGGTGAATTATGTGTAAGAAAGAATGGTTCCATACATATGGGCCATAGTAGATGCACCACTGTAATAGAATTTAGTGATCAAGGCAAGTCTACATTTAGAGCTTCCCGCCATTCCTACTTCATATGTGGTCAGACGGCATACATACGTTTGCCACTAGATTGGGATGGTACCTGCTACATCGGATTCCTTTTGCCACCTGTTTTCCTAGCTCCTCCTGATTATCACAGAAATACTCATTTAGTACACAATAGAGAAAGGAGAGATCTCCCAATAGTCGATTATACTGAGACCGCATGGGAAAAATACACAGATTTCAATAAAGGTCTCTTTCCCTATATAGGTACAGTTACCAATAGTAAGCTGATACGTAGATTAACTAGAACCCTTGAAGCAGTAGTGAACGAAACTATTTCCGCCTTAGGCAATTTAACAGAAGAGCAGTCTGCTATGCGGATTGTTGTGCTTCAAAATCGTCTTGTCCTTGACGTCATCCTGGCCGATAGGGGCGGAGCTTGTAGGGTCATCGGATCAAGTTGTTGCATTTTCATACCAGAAAATTCGCCATCTGTATATAAAGCCATAACTCGTCTTCATAAGATTGTAAGCCAGATACACCAGAATTCAGGCACCTGGACTTGGTCCGGTTGGTTTTGGAGTGTATTATCTACCTTTGGATGGAAGGTCCTATCCTTCCTAGGTATTGGCTTCCTCATATTATTCAGTTGCTGTCTATGCCTACAATGTGGACCAGCGATCTGTGGTCTGTGTGCCACATCGTGTATTCCACCACCAAGATTTCATTCATTCCAGAAGAAAAAAGAAGAACAAATGATGCTATATGAACAGATCGATGGATTGATGAAGATTGATATCTCTTAACGGGCAAGTAGGGGACAAGGAGGGAATGTGGAAATATGGATTTTTCTGATCAGTTATGTCCCCTATCTTGGACCCCAACGGTTTCATGTATAAATCACAAGTACATGTATGTTCCCTCCAGTTCCAGTTATGAAGACGCAAACACATGTGCGTCCACCGCCAACATGTCCTCTTTCAGATCCGCCATGAATGGGCTGGATATTCCATTCCTAAGTATGAAAGGCCACCGGCTTTTATATGGTTCACTTATGCCATTTTACAGTCCAGGCAAGTAGGCCCTGATTCTGCCATCAAGCTTTTCCTGCCTTCTGCCTCTGAAAGCTCCAGTCTGAGCTCGCATCTGTATCCATGAACTTTGTCCTACTCTCTGCGCGGCTAACGGTGCCTGACATCAGCCTGTTGCCTGCCAAAAACTGTATTTCACCTTCGAGATTATCTGCTCCGCTCCCTATCCAATGCATTCCTGTCTAGTAGTTTAAGTAAACATTCTTCCAGCTACCGAGCAAAAGGCCCGGCTTCTCTGTCATTTTGCAAGTGATTCATAGCCCTGTTACTATGGAAGATTTCTGCCCTCGCATCTAGTGTAGACACTTAGACGCTTGTACACGCACTAACAGTCAGTATAGTCAGTATAGAATAAGATTCTACTCTAAGAGACCTCTCTTTTGGATAACATAGTTCTCTAAACATAGGATGTTAGATATGATTTGGGATTAGGTTGACTTGACCCTCCAGACTTCTGTCGCCACATGTAGAGCTAAATGTCAAGTCCCCTTCACCCCCTAGTTGCACGTCAATCACACGTCATGCTGCTGCGCGCGCATTTCTGCCAAGTATTTCTGCTGACATTGCGAAATTCTTTCATGGAACCACCCTATTATGACATCATACCTGATGACGTTCTTTAGTTACACCTAGTTACACCCACTTTTGCTACGCATGTATGTTTTATCTTTGCTATCAATTGTTACGCCTCCTCCATCTGTTTCACTGTAATGCCTATTGTATAAAAATGATTACTTGTCAATAAAGTGGGGTTCTTCACTTCCTGAACCTTCGTGGTGATGGAATATGGAGCTCCTCAATTTAAATTGATTCTGGAAAAAAGCCCGTTCCGAACCTCTAATACCACGGATTCTGCCTCTTATTTTACTGAGCTATTGTTATAGATTTTCCGCATCAAATTAAGTTCCGGTAATTAAATTATTTACCACAAGTTCTGCCACTAAATTGGTTGGACGGACTTCATAGAGCATTCACCTTCACAGAGCAGTCTGTCTGCCATTCATTTGTCGTCTGTGCGAGACGTCTGGAGGAATGTTGCAGCAACAACTATTTTATCAACAAAATTGCTTACTGTTTGGTCTCAAGCATGCCCAGTATTTTGTGGGTGTGTTTGTATTTGGTCTCTGCGTGCTATCAGAGAGGAGCTTCGGCCGTGGGTCAAACATTTGTGGTGAATTTGTTTTTTTTGGCATGTTGCTTTGACTGAATTTGAGCCAGGACATATAAACTGTCACTGTGCGTTTTAAAATCTGATCACGAGCATTCATTCGCGCGCACTCTTACCTTCATCGAGTTGCGCAGACATTCTTTGACGACGTAGGTGTTTCTTGGCAACTCTCCCAGCTGCTGAGAAAAGGCCTACTGCATGGACGCGCCTTGAGCCTTTCGGCACAGCGTCATCTACGTCCCGCCATCTTGGAATTGGGTGTCTGAATCGTTGGAGTTGTTCGGCTTGTGACGCACTTCAACTCGTGTTCTCTGCAGAGGAGTGACCCTTTTCTACGTTGTTGAACTTTTGTGCAAGACCAGTGTCTGAGCTGTTTTGCAGCTCGCTGTTGAAGTTTGTCACAATTTTCCTGTCGCTGAAACAAGGACTGTTTCCACCTAGATGTTTTTGTCAACCATCAGAAAGCTTCTATGATAACGGTGACAAGCACTTTATAACAGTTGACTGCCTGTCGTTTTAATGAGTTTTCTCTCGAAATGCTATTAGCCTCTATTCTGTCAATGCTATGGGGTTTCTATGTGCATCATTTCTCGAACTATATGGTGACATTCACAACAGAGCAGTAGAGTGTAAAATTATGTTACCTTTGCCTGTTTTCAGCATATCACATTGTGGTTCTTATGGGTATCTTACGACATATAGTTATATTTGTTCCTTGGTTCTTAGCACATAAGTTGTGTTGTGTGTTTTGTTTCCAGACAGTATCTACATCTTGTTATCCTACGCGGGATAATTTATTCAACACAGCTTTCACAGTTAAAGGGTTTTTGCCTTAAGTCTCTTTTAGAGTATTTTCACAGTCTATGGTCTAGTCACCTAGTGTTTCACAGTTTGTGCTGTTTTGGGTTTTAGTCCCATCTTTGTTTTTTGTGCCTCCACACTGTCAAACTCTGCACAACAGTCTCTAATGGGTTTAAGCTCCATATTTCTGTAGTGGGTTGAAGTCCCAGCTACATTGTTTTGTTGGGTCCAAGTTTCATGTTTCTGTAGTGGATGTCAGTCCGACCTACCTCGTTTGTATGAGTACAAGTCCAATGTTTTTGTAGTGGGTGTCAGTCCCATCTACCTCGTTTTAATGGGTACTAGTCCCATGTTCTTACTCGAAATGGTAACGTTTACCCAATGTCTCACGTTTGTCCTGTGTGTAAGTCGCCCTGCGCCTCTCGTTTGGACTGTGTGTAAGCCGTCCTGCGCATCACGTTTGTCTTGTGTGTAAGCCGCCCAGCGTCTCACGTTATATGTTCTGTAGAAGTCACCCTGCGCTTCATTTGTTCTTTTGTGTGTAAGTCGCACAGCGCCTCACGCGTTTCTCTATGTAAGTCGCCCTGCGCTTTATTTTTATTTACACTGGGTGCTATGTGCACCTGCGCCTCACGCATGGACTGTGTGTAAGCCGCCCCGCGCCTCACATTTGTCTTGTGTGTAAGCCGCCTTGCGTCTCACGTTATATGTTAAGTATAAGTCGCCCTGCGCTTCCTTTGTTCTTTTGTGTGTAAGTCGCACTGCGCCTCACGCGTTTCTCTATGCAAGTCGCCCTGCGCTTTATTTTTACTTACACTGGGTTCTATGTGAATTCTCTACGTATTGTTTCTTGTTTTAGTATATTGTTTAACCCAGTGCTGTAACATTTTATTATCTCAATATTTTTTTTTTTTCATTACAGGGAAGCTTGAGTAATAATTTGTTTTTCTCTTCTTCTCTGTCATCTTGTTCCTTCCGGATGTGGATTGCTCTCTTGCATACTTACTTGGCCAGTTGGTGTACAGAGAGCACTCATTGATGGTTTATTTTTCTTGGCTCCTTTTTCTAATTTATAGAAAGGAGGATGGGAAACAGGTTATTTATCTGTTTCTTTAAGATTTTTGCTTGTTTTCTTTCTTTCTTCCTCCGCTCTGTTCTCCCTAGTACTCTTCTCTCTATTTTGTTCTACATCTCATTCTTTAATCTCTCTTTTCTCGTTTTCCTTCTGGAAGAAAGGAGGATATGTAGTATCTTGTTATGGTGCTGTTCTTACCATTCACTGCTCCACCAGTGGAACACTGTGGAGATGATGTAATATAGAATGTTCATCTATGAAATCCAGAGTTGGAGAAGGGCTGAGCGCCTTGTTGGCTGTTCCTGGTGGGGCTGATCTTCTGCTGAATGCTACTGAACCTACATCTTGTAACCAACTTGAATAAATCTACTTAAAACTACATTCTGGATGTGGACTTGATTACCACAGATACCAAACAGGTAACCAAATTAAGTGCGACATTTCATAAGAAACAAGATCAAGGAGTAGCCAAATTAGTTTGACAAACAAAAGAAACGAAAGTGTTGAAGCAAAGGCTGACCAAAGTGCCTTGGAAAGGCAGCAGACAACGCAGTGTTTCTTCATAGCTTCAGGCAAAGCACATCTGTCACTATAACTCAAGCTCACCTCTGTGATATATTCAGCTTTTTGTGACAAGGTACATAATCCCTAGGGCTGTGGCCTATACAAGAGACGGTGACATTCTAATTTAAAGCACGTTTTATATCTTGAAATCGAGGATTCCTGCTCCAAATTTATAAACCAAAATGTGTACACACTCACACTGTTTTGTTCACAACCATACCTCTTGATACCTATTGTGAATAATTCCTTTAGGACAACTATCCATTATAATAAAATGCATTCCCTTTGACTAAGGTGCATTAGCGAGCAAGCAACTCTAATTTTCTAAACATCAACAATGTGCATGTTTTGTCAAACCTGTCAAAAAAGTATACAGTTGAAAAATGGCAAACAAAATCGCAACAAATATGTTTTTATAAGGAAAATAGAAATTCAGCGTTTGGCTAATAGTAAAAGGAGGCATTTTCGATGATGAAGGTGGAGCCCAAAGCAGAGAAGAGACCAGAACTCAACTCCTCCCCTGGGTGGGAACGTATAACTTCCAGAAAGGGCACTGCAGGAAAACGGGCCTCCCTCTTAGCACATATGGTGAACCAACCAGGCAAGAGTCAACCTCGTTTTAACTGAAAGAGTAATTCACTAAAACACCACCACCCTGATATGCATAACCTATGCAAATGGCTTATGCCTAGTTATTTATGTCTTCAAACTATAAGGCAAGAATAAATCCAGCTGCACCTTCTAACTCCTCACACTAAAATCATCACCTCACCATTACTCAGCAGCACCTCAGCATCAGAGGACCACCACAGCATCACTCAGCATCAGTGCAGCATCTCCTCAAAATCACTCAACAACACAAAAGCGCCACATCACCACCTCTGCATTAGTGCACCACCAGCGCAGTTCACCATCACAGCCCTAACTCAGCATCAACACAGTCCCACCTCAGCGCACACCACCTCTGCCATAGCTCAGCATCAATGCAGAACCACTTCAGCATTAGTGCAGCACCAATTCAGCAGCAACTCAGCACCACTTCAGTATTAGTGCTGCACCACCTCAGAACTAGTGCATCTCCTCGGCACCAGTGCAGCACCAACCCAGGACCACCTGAGCACTACCAAAGCATCACTCAGCACCACCTTAGTATCACTTAGCACAAAATTCACATAAGCACACCACCGCCTCAGTAACACTGCATACCACCTCACCACCAGTGCAGCACCACCTCAGCATAAATGCACTACAAAATTCCATTAAACGTAATAACATTTAATTACTATCCACATAATTCTACAGCATACCTTGCCACATATTTCCACTACACAACTCCACTGCACACAATTGCACAACAAACAATTCCAATACAACCCATCTCTCCCTCGCACTTCCGCCAACTGTCATCTCTCCACAACACACCCACTGCCCCACTCATCTCTTCCTCATACTACCCCTTTCATCTTGCAATCCCTCTGCCCCTTCATCCCTCCCTCACATGCCCTATCTCCTCTCTATAATACCTGCTCACAAATGCTAACTTCCGGTACCTCCTTGCGTTGTGCATTAGTCTACCTCTCACCTCCCTCTCCCCAGGGGCCCCTCCCACTCATCCCTTTCTCTCTCTCGTACCATCTCTTGCACACTCTATCCGCCTCTCTCATATGGTTCACTTCAGGTTTTTTAGCACAATATCTTTCCAGTGCCTTTGTCAAGGTTTCAGTCTCTCAAACCCATACTCTGCTCCTCTTCTTCGGGTGTGTTCTGCATACACAAACACTCCCTCTTTATACATACATGGCATGCTGTCCACTTCTTTCTCTCTTTTTCAGACACTCTTCATGCTCCTCTGTCTTGAGTTCATTCACTGCTTTGTGCACCAACTATGTATCCATCTCTATCTTCCTTTCCATCTATTCTCTGCAGCTCTCACCCTCAACTATTCACCATGTCACATAATGCCACTACACAAATACACTACACACCACACAATACCACTCTACACAATTTCACAAATAACAATTCCAATCCAAAACCACATAATTCCACACCACATACATCTACAACACTCCAAACAAAAGCACAGGGGTAAAACGCATTACCATTTACAACCCCAAGAGCTAGAACTCTCGCAAATGCGAGACCTATTGCATTGCAAATGCTTGTTTACTCTGGTACTCTTTACCACTGTTACACTGTATTTTAATATACTACTGTACCGGTCGAGCGGTTCGATAACCTGACCTCTAAAACATATAATTACTACGTCATTCTGCTACAGATTTCTGATCTGGTTCTTTTGCGACAGCCTGATCGAGTGAGACTCTGATGACAGTATTTTAGGACATGAGATGTGTATTAAGACTATGCCATACAGGCCAGCACAGGTTAATTATTATTGGCGTACTTGGTGCACAAAAGCCCTTGGCATTTTCTCATTTTACAGTACATTTGTTTATGAAAACAAACACATCAGTGAATATGTGGATACATACACACATTGCGATACCAAAGGGGATGATGGATGGAGCGTTAGAGCAAATCAAACACTCACCCCCAGTCAACTGATCTGGGTTTAATCCATCATCATTCTTTAGCTCACTCCACCACCCCAGTTCAGACATGGCCATATGCAAATCAGTCTGACCCTGTGCCTCATGGGAACAGTCCAGCCCGAACTGCCAAGCCATGTCTTCCCTGGACCGGAAACAAGCATCCTGGGACCTGGGGTGGCGAGGTGATCAAAATAACGATGGATTAAACCCAGATCTGTGACTGGGGGTGAATGTTTTGCCAATGTGCAACATTCCGTCCATCATCTTGTGTGTTTTGCTGTTCGCCCTTTGTGGGAAGGGTATGCCCAGACGTGGTTTCGTGCTCACTATGCCACCGGAGTCAAGCTATCCTGGCTGAAGAGGGGTGAAACCCCGAAACCGGTCCTAGGATGCTTGATTCCAGTCCAGGGAAGACATGGCTTGGCAGTTCGGGCTGGACTGTTCCAATGAGGCATAGGGTCAAGACTGATTTGCATATGGCCATGTCTGAACTGGGGTGGCGTGGTGAGCAAAATAACAATGGATTAAACCCAGATCTGTGACTGGGGGTGAATGTTTTGCCAATGTGCAACATTCCGTCCATCATCTTGTGTGTTTTACATACACACATTCACATAATAGACATATTGTTATGAATGTATATCTTTTCCTTTAGTTGGGTACTATGAGACGTACCTAGAGCATGGAGAGTGGGCTTTTCACTTCAACTAATAGGTAAGAACTATGGCAGACATTCTTTTATACCACAGTTTGTCTTGGTAATGTCTAAAGATGAGATATGGAAGATCATGATTGTACTTTTGACTTTCAGACAGCCGAACCCCAACAAGCATATAGGTCGCTGACTACCTGACAGCCCTGTTCCTGTGGTGGCCAGTATATATATTATTTTTCCTCACACACACGTGCATAGTGACTTACTACATTTTAGGTCCTGACGAATGCTGCTGGATCCCTTTAGGGGACCTACTTCAGGCAAAAACATGTTGACCTCTATCAGGGATATATTTGGTTTAATACCTAGTCCTCTCTTTTAACCTTTGTCCCTGAGACCACCCAATAAAGATTTATTTATTTATTTATTTATTTATTTAATTTATATGGCGCGTTATAACCACAGGGGTCTCTAAGCGCAGTCTGACCAGATTTACGTGAAAGATGTTACAGTTTAGGTCCAGTAGGAAAACTGATGCCAACAGTTGGTTGGAATGTGTGGATTCTTTTTTCAGGTCACTGGACAGTTGGATAAAGGGCAGTAATGTGACAGATTTGCAGGGGCTCTACAATTTGATTGTTTGGGAGCACTTGTCTAGTCTATGTTTTGCAGTGCTGAACTAGCACTTGACTGATAGTAAGCTGACTGACCCCAGGAAGCTTGCTATAGAGTCAGACCGCTGGGTGAGTACCAGGGTCCACAAAAAGGTATATGGGGGAGACTCTACTAAAGGTGGGCAGGGTCCCTAGCAGAAGAGTGGGGGGACAAGGGTAAAGCACAGGAGTTCTCTAAAGGGCCCCAAAGTAATACCCAGGGTAAAGGTTCCCATCCCCAGGAGATAGGAAACAAGGGGTCTCTTCAGGGAAGCCTGCAGAGACCGGCCACCGCAAGTCTGCGAGCAGGTGGGTCACTTGAAGGGGGACCCCAAGTGTCCCAAGAGGGCACAGCCACCCACCGGTGGGCAGTCCAAGGTGCTGCTAGTGTAGCACTTGGGAGGAGGGGTACCCACCTGAAGATGGGGATCCCGCAGAGATGCACTCTGCCCGCCACTCATCTTTTTCCATCGCTCATCTAAGAGAAAACACCTCAGCTCCTCCCCCCACAGAGATGACCCTCGTCTCACTAGGGGACAGTGAGATGGTCCCAGCAAGCCAAGTGCCTGCTAACACTAAGAATTACAATGCCTGGGTGGCCATCAATGGGAATAGGGTAGAGGCTCTGAGAGATACTAGAGCCAGTGTGACCTCAGTCTGGTGTCACCTGGTCTATGAGGTGCGAGTAGTCCCCCGGGCATTCCACCAAGTAGTTGCTGTAGACAACTGAGAGCATCAGTGTACGGTGATGCAGGTTCCCTTTGAATGGAGGGGGTTCTGGTCCCTTGAGGGTGGTTGTGAGCCCTACTATGCCTGTAGATTGTCTGCTAGTTACCGACCTGGGGCAGTACTTGTGGAAGGATGTTGAACTCAGGTCTCACTTGGAAATGCTTGGGTTGCCAGAGTGGGCATACATGACCACTCGGTCAATGGCAGCCGGTAAGGGTTATCGGGAAGACCTGGAGCCTGAAACAGTGGTCCAGGTCACTGCCAAGAGAAAGGGCAGGGGGCGAAGGAAACCAGCCCCTGAGGTTCCCGTGGTCCAGGAAGAGGCTGATCTTGAGGGGGTCGCCCGATACCTATAGGAGAGCAGGTAGCTGAACTGGGGGACTTATATAAGCTGACCCATTGGCAGTAAGAAGGTGGTGCCACCAGGGAAGAATTCTGCAGGGAGCAGAAGGAATGCCCTTCTCTAGAGGGTCTTTGGTAGCAGGCTGAACACAAGGCAGCTGGTGATCATTCTGGATCACACTGGATCTACTGGGAGAATGGCCTCCTGTACAGCGAGCCTAAGATCGCTGAGTCTGCCTCAGTCCAAGTGCTGGTGGTACCCCAGCACTTCAGGACCTTCCTACTAGGTCAGGCTCATGACGTGCCTTTGGCAGGACATTTGGGGGAGGACAAGACCTTTGACAGGATTGTCAACCACTTTTTTGGGCCCCAAATGCAAAGGCAGTCAGATGCACATTGTAGGTCTTGCCAGACTTGCCAGGCAAGTGGTAAGAGTGGGAGGAAGTGTAAGGCTCCTCTCCATCCTTTTCCAGTTGTAGGAATCCCTTTTGAAAGGGTTGGGATGGATATTGTGGGGCCACTGGATCCCAAGACAGCCAACAGGTAAATCTTGGTCTTGATGGACCAGGCCACCCGGTACCCGGAGGCTATCCCCCTCAGGATAACAACGGCACCAGTGGTGGGCCGGGCATTAATGGGGATCTTTTCCCATGTGGGCTTCCCCAGAGAGGTGGTATCTGATGACCAATTTCATATCCAAGTATATGACATCCCTGTGGGAGGAGTACGGCATGACAAACAAGTTCACTACTCCTTACCACCCACAAGGTAATGGTTTGGTGGAGAGATTCAACCAAACCTTGAAGGGCATAATCAAGGGTCTAACAGAACTGATGAGGCGTTAGTGGCACTACCTCTTACGATGCATTCTCTTTGCATACAGGGAGGTACCACAGAAGTCCTTAGGGTTCAGTCCCTTTGAGTTTCTGTGAGGGAATCCTGTGAGAGGACTTCTCGTTTGGTCAAGGAAGGCTGTGAGACAGCTCCCAGGAAAACTCACTAGGATGTATTTAGCTACATGCTGGACTTCTGAAAACTTGTTCAGGCGATCCTGGAAGCAAGCCAGGAGGAGATGAAACACTGGTATGGCCAGATTGTCACTCTGGTAGAGTTTTAGCCTAGCCAGGGTCTTGGCCCCAGTTGAACCTTGTGCCTTGCAGGACAAGTGGACTGGCCCTTTTGAGGTGGTGGAGCACAAAAGTAATGTCACCAACCTGGTGAATTTGCAGACTCCCAGGAACCCTATGAGGGTCCTACATGTGAACTGCCTCAAGCCTCACTTTGAGAGGTCCGAAGTGAGTATGCTCTTGGAACAGATGATGATGTGGAAGAGGAGAGTGAACTTCTCCCTGACCTCATGTCTACCAAGGAGCCCAATGGGTCAGTGGAAGTGTGATCATCTCCCCTACATTGACCCCAGAGCAGCAGAGTGACTATCGCCAATTGTTGGGACAGTTTGCCATGCTGTTCTCCCTGACCCCAGTGTTACTCAATGGTGTACCCATGATGTGGACACTGGTGACAGCCCTCCTGTGAACCAAAGGATTTATAAGTTGACTGACCGGGTCAGAACCAGCATCAAAGAGGAGGTCTCTAAGATGTTTGCGTTAGGGGTGATTGAGCCTTTGAACAGTCCTTGGGCCAGCCCAGTGGTCTTGGTCCCAAAGGCTGCAGTACCCGGTGCCACTCCTGAACTGTGGTTCTGTGTGGACTGCCATGGGCTCAATGCCATCACCAGGACTGACACGCACCCCATCCCCAGAGCTGATAATCTCATTGATCGGTTGGGAGCTGCCAAGTTCCTCAGCACATTTGACTTGACATCTGGGTACTGGCAGATTGCCTTAACTGAGGGGGCCAATGAGAGGTCAGCATTTTCAACCCCAGAGGGGCACTACCAGTTTCGGATGATGCCCTTTGGGTTGAATGCCCCTGCCACCTTTCAGAGGTTGGTCAACAGATGTTGGCTGGGCTGGAGGATTTCAGTGCCACCTACCTGGACAACATTGCAGTGTTCAGTTCTAGTTGGGAAGAACACTTGCAACACCTCTGGGAAATGTTGAAGGCTCTGCAGAGGGCAGGCCTCATGGTCAAGGCCAGTGAGCGCCAGATCGGGCAGGGCTCTGTGGCGTACTTAGGGCATCAGATAGGAAGCACTCAGCTGGCACCCCTACAGCCTAAGATTAACACCATTTTGGCTTGGGAGCCCCAAGACCCAGACAGAGGTGAGAGCCTTTTTAGTTCTTACAGGCTACTATAGGAGATTTGTCAAGGGCTTGGGCACCATTGTGGCCTCCTTGATAGAGCTGACTTCCAGGAAGCAGCCCAGGAAAGTGATCTGGACTAATGCCTGCTAGAAAGCTTTTGATGTCCCTACCTGTTTGAGACTCACTTCCGAGTTCAGACAGACCACAGGCTCCTAAGATGGTTGATGCAAATGAGGGATGAGAACCCAAAACTGTTGAGGTGGTTCATCTCCCTACAGGGAATGGACTTTACAGTGGAACACCGCCCTGGCACAGAACACGCCAACGCTGATGGTCTGTCCAGGTTCTTCCACCTTAGTGAAGAGAACTCCAAGGAGGTTGGCTAGTTCTCCCTACTTTCATTTGGACGGGACATATGTTAGACCTGGCATCTTTTGGCGTGTTTGCCCTGTCTTTTGCTTTCTGACCTCCTGCTTTTGACTCTGTTTTTGCTGGTTTAGTGTCTCTGCACATTTTCTCACTGCTGTCCAGTGTTAAAGTGCAAGTACTCCTATTGTAAATTGGATTATAGATTGGTGTTTCCATGATTGGCATGTTGGATTTGCTGGTAAGTCCCTAGTAAAGTGCACTGAGAGTGCCAGAGCCTGTAAATCGAATGCTGCTAGTGTGCCGGCATCACTGATTGTGCCATCCACACAAGCAGCCTTTCAAAGGGTTCTCAGACCTGCCACTGCAGTGTCTGAGCGCATTATTTACTGCCATGTCGACTTGGCAAGTGCACCTGCTTGCCAAGGCCCAACCTTCCCTTTTATTACATGTGAGTCACCCCTAAGATAGGTACCAGGTACCCCTGGGGGGAGGGGGCAGTGTATGTGAAAAGTAGGACATGTCCTGGTGTGTGTGTCATGTCCTGATAGTGAACTACAGCGTAATATGTTTTTCACTGTTGAAAGGCTATCTGTCCCATAGGATAGAATAGGGAATACTCTGTAACATTTTACAAGTATATCTGCCCATTGGGACAAGGTAGACAAATGGGGTTTAGTATGCTTGAACTCAGAATGTCAAAATGCATCTTTTCGTAAAAATGATTTTTATGTTCTGGATTTGAAAATGCCACTTTTAGAAAGGAGGTATTTTCTTGCTTAGCTATCCTGTCTGCCTCTGTTGGAATGTGGATTGACTGTCTAGCTTTGGAGTGACAGGGGCTTGGGATGTACATTCTCTTCAGACAGCCACTGGGGGGGGTTCGAGGTGTGTCCTACCTTTCCTGGATGAGTCAGGGCTGGGCTGGGCTGAATAGACCTGGTCCGCATTTAGAGTAGTGGGAGGAGATTTATTGCACCTGAATGGGCCTGGTCTGCCTTGAAAAATGCTGCCTCCACCTACTGCCAGGAAGCTGGGCTAGAGAGGACCAAACTGGTTTGGACTGAGCACAGACACTCTCTGCCCAAGAGAACTAAGAGAAACTGAGTATAAATATTCGGGCCCAGAATTTTAGAACTCGCTTGGATCAAGGAACCTGCCAAGAAGAAGAGCTGGAAGAACTGCAACCTTGCTGTGTTGTTGCTTTGCTGGGTTGGCCTGCAGTTACTGCTTCTGCCTTGGGCAGTGAAAGGAGTGGACTGAACTTTCTTCACTTGTTGCTGAGTATCTTCAAGGGCTTGAAATAGAGCATGCGTCCAGTTTACGAAGTCTCAGGGACAACGAAGTCTTCACTTACCTCTGGGTACTGCCTCTGGAACCGTGGGTTTCAGTTGCCACAGAGGGGGAAAGCAGCCGACACCGTCACCGATACCATTGCGGACTCCATGTCCTGAAGGCACTGCAGAGGGTACTGCCGCACTTTGCACCGCAACCCTGGTCTCACTGACGACGACCACCACTGCCACTGAGCCGCTGCTTGTACTGTGGGCACTGTACTCCGCACCGCCTCACTTCACTCTGCCGCCCTGGTCTCACCGACGACGTTGCTGCCCATGTCCGTGACACCCGTGATTGCAGCATGGTTCTGGAGCACTGTTCGTAAGTCACACGACGCACCGCCCCGTACCACACCGCAGTCTGGGCTGACCTACACCAGTTCCCATCATCCGGCACTGTTGCTTGCACCGTGACCTGTCAGCACCGCAACGAGCTCCGCCTCACTCCACACCACAGCCCTGGTCTCATCGATGCCACTGGACGACCGCAACTGAGCCGTTGCTTGCACTGAGACTTGAGGGCACCGCATGCCGCACCGCTACACTGCACATCACAACCGCAACGGTTGCCATGACCGGCCCGCACCGATGTGGTCGCCGGAACCAAAGGTACTGTTTACGAGGCTGCTAACTAGATAAATGCACTCGTGACGGTCTTGTTTAGTAGTAACATTTAAGCAATAATCTGGGTACAGTGCTGTACCTAGAGCTTTTGGCCCCAGTGCCACTGCACCTGCTGCATCGTTCAAATCAAGTTCCTTTTAACTAGAAGGTAACTGCAATTGTGACTGCCTATTTAGTAGCAAAATATAGCGATATCATGTGTTTAGAGGTGTTCTGACAACTTTTTGGCCCGGTGCCACTGCACCTGCTGCACCATTAAAATCATGACCCTAGTGCCTGAAAGATTACTTCTCTTGTGAATGCCTGTTTAGTTTTAAAATATATCAATTTTAGGTGTTTAGTGGGGTGCCTAGTCCTGGTGTCACTGCACCTGCTGCACCATTGAAATCATGATCCTATTGTATGCAAGGTAACTGCTCTTGTGACTGTCTGTTTAGTTTTACATTTTAGAAATAATCTGGGTTCAGTGGGGTCCCTAGAGATTTTGGCCCTGGTGCCACTGCACCTGCTGCACCATTCCAATCAATTCCCTTTCAACTGTAAGGTAACTGCAAATGAGTCTGCCTGTTTGGTAGTCAAAAATAGCAATATTATGTGTTTAGAGGAGTTGTGACAACTTTTGGGTCCGGTGCTACTGCACCTGCTACAGGATTCAAACCATGACCCTGTTGTCTGCAAGGTAACTGCACTTATGGCTGCCTGTTTAGTAGTAAAATATAACAAAGCTCTTGTATATTACCTTTATTTTTATGTGCAATGTTTATTACAACATTTAGAATTTGATCACAATGACCAAATAGATTACGTTGAAAAAACACAATTCCGACAATACCTACAAAGTGTAAAGAAAGGTACTGAGGCATGAATAGGAAATACCACAAAAGTTTTAAGACTAAAGCATCTTCTTTACACAACTACGTAATAATGAGCAAGCATTTCAGCTTACTGTTAGAGGATGTCTGCCTTTTCCGTGGGAAGAGATCTTATTTGACCGTGAATGGTTCTTAAACAATGTGAACAGCTTTAGTAGAAGTATCGTAAATGTGTGCAGCCAGGGGAAGTTAACAAAAAAAAGTTCCACACAAAAACGAATGAACACTGTAATTCTGCCATGGGAACTAATAAGAGCCCTCTTTTAAGATATATTAAATACAGAAGATTTCACAAGCATAGCACCAGCGCTGTGCAGATGAAACCTAAAAATGTGTTTATAAACACAGTTAATAACAGTACATTTGCTAAAAAATAAAATACTACAACTTTTTTATCCACTAGAGGTCCCTGTTAAAACAATAGGACAGTTCAAGCAACAGAAGGAACCTCGATGTCCATAAACCTTGTTGAAAAAAATAATACATGTTTTATAAATTATAATAACCACTGTGTTAAAGGGGTGTTAAATAAAGTAGCCCTTGTGTTCAGATACCCTGGTTTTTATGGTTTATAGTGCATTAAACATTTATAATCAATACATTTCACAGAAGAAAATATTAAACAGATGAATGAAAGAAACTAATTTGAGAAGATACAACAATCACGAGGGTGGCAGATATGACTAACACTAGCACTAACACTTCAGCAGTTCACCACATTGATAAGTATTCTTCGTTAGCCCTTCTTCAGTTTCCAGGTCCCTCAAGTCTATTATATGGAACGGTTTGCCTAGCATCAAGATGCCAAAATCCACTTTTAGGCTATGGCTCGGAGTGATACCCACTGTCAGAATAGATAACGGGTAGGTGGTAACCATTGTCAGCGCAAATCTCCGTTGCTGGCAGCAGGGCTTTAAGTGGGCCGGGTCCTGTTGGTGCTTAGCACCGGCAGTTCTGAAAAGCAGATGATGAGACAGGCTCTCCATTTTTGCTCTCACCCTCTGTGAAAAAGAAAAACTTAATGCTGCAGCAGTGCCACCCTTCGTTGCCTTTGATTTAACTTCAAAGAGACACGTTTTTAATTCTCGCGCTGTTTGCTGGACACCAACTTTGCCAAAGGGACTCCTAGTCCCAGGTTCCTTTGCTCCCTGGAGGGAGGAGACTGCTGCTGCCGTGCTTAAAAAGCGCCGTCATCTACCGCAGTGCAGGACGCACTGTTTGCTGGACACCAACTTTGCCAAAGGGGACTCCTAGTCCCAGGTTCCTTTGCTCCCTGGAGAGTTTCCGAGGATATAGTGGAAACCTTTGGGACTCGTGGACTTGTGGATTGTAGCTGCTCATAAACTGTGAGTTATATACGCATAAACACTGTATAGTTGGTATTATTGCATATCTGCCCACGGGAAGCTGGATATATTGGGCAATTAAAGATCTATCTCAGTCTCTGACCCAATAGCTATCTGTTGTTATGGGGAAAAGGAAAACAATTACGAGCGACAACAAGGAGGTTGGGTCACCTGAGGGGGGGCGCAGGAAAATTAGTAAAGCCAAAATTGCTTGCAAATCTGCAGCCCAACACTGTGTCTTGGATCGTATGGATGATTTACTGGTAGAAAGTCAAGACATCCTAGCTCCACCATCTAGCACTCCTATTATCACATCTATGTTAGGGAAACAGCACTCTACCATTGAACCAGACTCAGAGCCCAATCATGCTATCAAACTAAGCGAATTCCCTCTATATTCACTAAGCGCACTACACAAAGCACTGTCCCCAAGGTTCTTAGGCATAATACTGACATGCAGTGCGCATCTAAAGAGCATGATAGGGAGTTAGGCGCTTTTTCCCCTTCCACCCTAGGGGCAGACATTAACGCCGATAATAGTGGGAATGACATCTATATAACCACTAATGTTCCCCTATCAAACCGATTTTCGCTACTCCAACACCAGACAGAACTAACGGTGGATAGGCAGGAAGAAGCGCAGGGCGATACCCCGCAGTTCAGCCAAGGTGTTGTATGTACAAATAGCCAGAATGAGGTCCTTGGGGAGAGGGGGGAGGTTTCCTGAGTACAGCATCCAACCGAAGAGAGTAACACTGTAAGATCATTGCTGAACTAAGGGATGAAGTTAATTCGTTGAAATCACTAATTTTAGTGCTCTCAAATCAAGTGAAGCTCCTTATAACAAATGAGCAATTGAGAGCAAACCCTAGTGACCTGCCCAATTGTCCTTTATTAAATCATGTTCCAGTAATAGATAGTAACTCCTCTGTAAGGCCTATAAGTAATCCAGTTCCCATAATGTCCATCTAAACATGTCGCCCATTAGAATATAGAAATACAAGTCCTCCCAGATTAATGCGGGCGGTGAATAGCGGCCACCGTACTCCAAGGCAGACCCAGGATCATGGTCCCACTAAGAGTTCTAAGAGTAGTTTTGTGATTAATGTGCCTAAAGTCCAGTCGGTAGGCAGACAAGAGGACCACCATTCATTACTCAACAAATCAATCCATTGGATTCTTAAAATAAGGGGGTGTAGGTCCATTATTAGGGACGATATTATCTGGGCAAAAAGAATTTCATACGGTGCCTCCCTTACAGATTCCATCAAACTCCACCTAAGAGACGAAAACCTAGTCCACAATTTAATTGCTCTAGAGGCAAGAACCTGCTCCCCGACAACCACTAATATCCTGATGAAATATAGCCCTTCTGTCTCAGCACAGCCACAAGTACACAGAAGAGTTAGTGCCTTGATGGGGTCTGATTCATCTTTAGCTCATAATGACTGCCTCAGGTGTCACAATATTACACCCTGTAAGACCGCCAGCCACTATGATAAAAACACCAATTGGGCTCCGAAGATACTCCAACTTGGCGCCCCTTCAACTGCCTCCCTGACTACAATGCCGCCTCCTTGTTCAGAGCCCCTTGATCCATTCCATTCTATTGTTGGACCTCAAATAATGGTAAGGCCAGACCTGCAAACCATTCTCTGAGTTCCACAGACGTGCAATGTATCAGAGAGATGTCCTTATACCATCCCTCGAGGAGTAGAAGAAATGAATTCAACATTCTGTGTACTGACGTGGAATGTGGCTGGAATAGGATCTAAAATGGTACTCCCCCACTGGATTGAATATATTGAACAATTTGATGTCTGCATTTTACAAGAAACCTGGGCGACCACACCGGTCTACATACCTGGGTATGTTACTTTGTGTCGACCGGCTGTCACTGGTAGACCAGGAAGACCAGCGGGGGCGGTTTTGACCTGGATTAGGATGGATCTGCTATGCACAATTAGAGAGATTAAAACCAATAACCCCAACATACTTGCAACTAGCCTCAGGGGTAGAAATGGTAGGATGGTGGACATATTCAATGTCTATGCTCATGGGAACAAGGCAGGCACATGTTCACCAACCCTCCAAGCGTTAGAATTTTTTTTTGAGGAGAGGGAGTCATCATTACCTCTGATAGTTGCAGGAGATTTTAATTGTACGTACGGACCATTATGCTCAATAGATGTATCCAACAGCGACAAGGTAGAGGCATATTGGCATGTTCCCCCCCTCGATTTACCACCAATCAGAAAATGGACACAAACTGCCCTGCAGCTCCAGGCCATAACTCTTGGTTATGGGCTTAGGGCAGCAAATGGCCATACTAACTCTGATAAGATGGGAGCCAATACTTTTAATAGGACATCTAATATGAGCCGACTCGATTATGTTTTGATATATATTAGGTTGTGGCAAGAAGTACTGGATATGGTGGTCTGGGAAACAATTGATAGCGATCATAACCCGCTCGAGCTTTCCATGACCTCATTCTGGAGTAAATCCAATGACACTTCAGAGATAATGCTCTCGTCTAAGGATCTATATCCCACGAATGATAATAGATGATTAAAGTGGGCGCGGGTAGAGATTGACACAGTTAAGACTGAAGCTATAAATCAAACCCTTCAAGAAAGCATCAAAATGCTTCATAATAGAGTCGAACAGCAAGATGAGCTTAAAACGGTTACAGACATACACTCGTCCTCTTTTATACAGTTAGCTTCCCATTTTACCTGCCCGAGAACTCATCGTAAGAAGACACTAGTCAACTCACAGCACTCCAGGTTTAACCAAAAATGCAAGGAAGCACGGTCATATCTGGCAGCTGAGATTAAAGGCAAGAATCCTATCAATATAAGATTGGCTAGAAGAGTATATAAGAAAACTTAGAGGGAAGCAAAAAAGGAATGGGTGGAGGATCGTTGGTTGCAGATCAATGTCGCTTGTAAACAGAAAGGTCAAAAGCAATTTTAGCTACTTGTAACAAGGGGCGATGCTGAAAGACCTAGATCACCCAATAACAATTTCACAGAGGCTTCCTGGTTTGACCATTTTCCGGTATTTATTCTGGACCAGGTGCAACCATCACTGGAGGCTCTTCCCTAGAGTTAACTAATTTGCAGCCAAATGTTCATTTTTTTTTCTGTAGCTGATATTACAGAAAATATTAACTCTATACTTAAATACAAAGCATCAGGTCCAGATGGAATACATGGAGACATCTTTCTAGCTGATATTCCCAAATGGTCTAATTATATGTGGTTACTAGCAAATGGTATAGTTTCCGGGGCCCCTATACCTCCTTCATGGCAAGGAGCAGAGGTCATCCGGTTTACAAGAAGGGGGACCAATCGTTGCCTTCAAATTACAGACCGATAAGTTTAATAGATGGGGCGCAGAAAGTTTTCTCCTGTGCCCTGCTTACCAAAATCACCGATTGGATGGAGGAGAACAACATACTATCCCCCTTCCAAGCAAGGTTCAGCAGAAAAATGAGTACTATCGACCAAGTCTTCCGCTTCACCCTATTGGCCTGCAAGTCGGTGATATTAGAGTAGGGCAATCTTTACACTGCTTTCATTCATCTGAAATCAGCTTTCGATCTTATCCCTAGGGCCACACTTTGGCAAGTCCTACAAGATCTGGGACTCCCTCATAACAATCTGGCACTCCTAATACGACTCCATGAGGGAAATTATTCTAAAGTACAATAGGGAGATCAAATGCAACTGACGGACTCAATAAAGGTCGTAAGAGGGGTGAGGCAGGGCTGCGTTCTAGCTCCCACCTTATTTTCGCGTTTTGTAAAGGGGGTGGTGATACACCTAGCGGAAGTCCACATGGATGCTCCCTCATTGGGGAGTGTAAAAATAACTACCTTGCTGTTTGCGGATGATACGCTATTAGTCTCTAAAAGCCCCAGTGGCCTTCAACTTCTACTTGATCGGTTCATGTCTTTCTGTGAGATGAGAGGATTAGAAGTCAACACCTCCAAGACAAAACTCCTGCTAATGAATCCCCACAAATCTTTTAAAGGGAAATTATCATTGGGGGGGATTCCACTGGAAAGGGTGGATTCCATCGTATATCTCGGTGTAACTCGCATGGAGAAAATCCCATGGAAACAACATATTCCTACAGCAGAGGAAGACTTCTGGGGCCCTAATTCTAGAACATAGGACATCACAAACTAGACCGATTGCAGCCCCGCTTCAGATATATGACCAGAAGGTGGTGGGCTCAGCCCTGTACGGGGCTAAAATTTGGGGGTTTGACAATCTGGAGTGCCTGCGTCTTACTGAAAATAAATTCTTAAGATCACTCTGCTCCCTTCCCCAGAGTACCCCGCTCACTCCGTTAAGGTTAGATTTGGGTAGAACTACAATAGTGGATAAGGCGAGGCTTCGCCTGCTTCTCTTTTGGCTCCACAATAAAAAACAAACCCGAGCTTGTCCACTATGCGATTGTTACTGAGGAGGTTCTTAAGCTGGATCGTTTTAAAAAAATTGGCTGGTTCTGTAACATTAAAACATTGCTTTTTGAATTAGGTCTGGGAAACCTTTGGGAAGAAACGGATACCAGCTTATTGCCCAGTAGAGAGTGGGTTAAGTCTTATTACTGGAAATGGGTGGCAGAGAGAACTGTTACACATGCAATAGGAGGTCGCCTCACGATAGCATTTATGGAGTTTAAGGTGCTTAGTGTGTATGAACGTTCTTTTCAATATGAACGTTATATGGATTTCATCACTGTCCCGCAAGAGAGGAAGTTATTTATCCAATTTAGTTTTGGATGTCTCCTTTTGAACTCTTTTACTGCATCATGGAACAGGGGCTCTTCAGACACATTTTGCCACTGTCCATGCTGCTTTGAGACAGAGGAGACGACCAAGCATATTCTCTTAGCATGTCCTCTGTATAAAAACTCAAGATCTAAATGGTTATCCCCTGCCTGTAGACAGCTAGGAACCCGTATTCATTTAGAGGCACTACGTATCCTCAGAACAGATACAAGGCCACTAATAGTATGTGCCTATATTCCTGTGGAGAATGTGGTTTATCAGGAGGCAGATGCAAAAAATGCAAGAACACACCCTCAGATCAAATATCAATCCTCATTTAGATTTAGTCCACATCCAATATCTTTTGTACATATTAATACATGACTCATGACTTAATACATGACTCATGCCTAAATTACTGAGAACTTGTGCAATATTGTATTCTTGCACGTTATGCATTAGCACTTTATGTATATTTATGGCTCCATTTTTTTTTCCTGTACCAAAACTGTATCCCATTCAGTGATTTATATGAACTATTGTTCCAGGCTTGGGATTTTATTTGGCTAATCCATCTTAAAGTTGGAGGAGTGTGGATTTTTTAAATATATTTTTAAAAAGAAAATATATATATTTTTTGTGTTTTTAGCTTTTATTTTTCTTATATACAGACATGGTTCTTTGTATGTATTGCTCTCATGGTTTTACCTTGTCGAAGTTGTCTTATTAACCTGTTTCTCAGTTTTTAATGGTTTGGTTTTACTATGTTTTTCTTTTGTATAAAAAATGTCACCCATCTTGGCCTACAATAACTAACATGAAAATCTTTGTTTTATCTAATATACTGTATTGTACGCCTATGTACTTTGATGGTCGTAATGACCGAATAAAGTTTGAGGATGATGATGAATTCTTTCACAGTCTTATCATTTTAGAACTGAAGCCTTTTGAACATTATATACAATGAAGCCATAGTTGCTACTTTTTTATCTTATGCAACTAACAACCATTGACATAGCCAATAGCCCTGGCTTGTTGTAGGTGTAATGTATGATATATATGGATGCAATGACAGAAGCAGCAAAATACCAGTCAGCTTAGGTGTTTTTAAGCCACGCTCTTAATTACATCAGACACGCCCCTTGGAGAGACCCCACAGTTTTTTCACCCCAGATAAAGACCTGGCTGGCAGCAAAACGATGACTAATTTCCCACTCCCTCCACAGACTGAGAGGCAGCAGGAAAGGCTAGAGGCAAAGAGCATGCACATCACAGAAAGAGAGGAGACCCAGAGGAAGTCAGACTACAAAAGAGCATATTCTCAAGAACGTGTGATAATCATCGCAAAAGTAACTTAACGCAACCTACAACATCGCAGCCTATTGCGGGGAATTTACGACGTGTTAACCAAGTATTCACAACACGGTGGTACCATGCGACAGTCACCAGATAACACGTCAAATGGCCGTGTTAAAATCAACGCCACGTCGCAAAATGCGAAACCCGAATGCCCAAAAAGTTGCGATGCCCCAAAGCGCGATACCAAAATCAGCGTAAACCAGCGACAGGCCTACAATTCCACAGCCTCATGCGTGAAAATGCACTGTAAAAGCAAAAAAAAGAAAACACCAAAATAAATTCGAACCACATAGCACCATGGATGCACCTGGACCGAGTGTAGAGGACAACCCGAACTCCACAAGCCCCACGGAGGACCAGCTTGGAACCCTGTGTTCAGGGAAGGACAAGGAGAAGAGGAAGAGGAAGACGGGGTTCAGTACTCAGGAAGACCGGATCATCGTCACGGAGGTGATAGAACACCATCAACAACTGTTCATCACCTGAGTAGGTCAATGGAGGAGGTCAAGAGGTGCTGGCATGAAGTGCACAGCCAAACCAAGAAGAAGTTCGCCACCAACAGGAAGGCAGCAAGGGCGACTGGAGGTGGGTGTCCTGTGCCACTGGAGGAGCTGGATGAGCTGGAGGAAATGGTGGCCACAGTCATCAGCGTGGAGACGGTGGCAGGAGTTGGGGGCATGGACACAGCTCGATATGACCTGACCCAACAGTAACAGGGTGAGTAACGACCAGGGACTGGGGGGACAGAGGGAGATGGGCACAATGGCACACATGCACAATCATGTGTAGCACACTGTACACGCACAGTGACTGTGGAACATGTCCCCTCAGCCCTGTGGCACACTGCAGTACACACACATAGCAATAACAGCACATCTGACGACAATGTGGTACAAAGTGCAACACCTACACTGCAGAACAGAGGACACAACAGGTTCTGCTTGTGCGTAGTAACTGTCCACTCACATCTGGCATTGCCTGACACTGTGTGATGATAATGTACGGTTACTACCACACATCCATCATGTAGTCGAAAATCCCACTGTCTGCCATCAAATAGCCAGCTCCAACAAAACAGTCACAATGTGCCTTGTCATGCAGTCTGTATGTAAACATCTGCTAAGCGTCAACATACATGGGAAACACTGTTAACCTGCATCTCCCCTTAACATTGCAAAGGGACAATCAACATTACTTCAGAGCAGACCACAAACCCCATTATTGATGATGAAGAGGAAAACCTGCACATATTTCAAGACACCCTCCAACGTATAATGGACAGTCTCCGTACCCCACCCTCAGGAGCAGGGCAGGCCAGCTACCTCGAGGTGACCCCACCACCTGCACAGAACACACAGCAGAAAACACACACCAACCCGGCTGTCTCCCAGGACTCCTACGAACAATACATGGAATTTCAATGCTGTGTGTTGGGTTGCCAGGTGGAGTTGGCGGATCAGCTGCGGGTGGGTTTCGAGCTCGTGGCAGCCAAACTCGATGCCATACGTGGGTGTCTGAGTCCCATCAGGGACCCCGTACAGTCCTTAACAGACACCCACTGTCCCCACCATGCTCACTGACAATCCTCGGCTGACCTCGCTGGGGCCATTACTCGGATACAGGAACTGTCTAGTCAGACAGGCACAAGCAATGACAGCACAGAGTTGGCACAGATGCGGAGGACAATGGAGACCATGGAGCAGATGCAGGCTGGAAGTACGTCTGCCATGGCTGAACACCAGCGAGATGTAGCTGGGATTTTCCATGCTCTGCAGTTCATCATCTTGCCATTGCTGCCACTGAGCCAGTCCCAGATAACTGCAGTGAGAACTTCGACACACACATCTCCGACCCCTGATGTGTCAGTGGCACACAGTGATGCAGCCCCATCACCTTCGCACCCTGATGTGTCAGTGGCACCCAGTGATGCAGCCATTACACCGCCACAGACACCGGACACACCGCACACAGAAGAAGTATCAGAGGAGTAAGACTTGGAGGGTAATTGCTGTGTGAGGAAGGAGGTAGTAGCATCCATCACCGCCAGATGGCCTTTCCCTGCCTGTTTCTGCCCTGTGCATCATGCCCTGGGACAACACCTTCCACTGACTCCCGGAACACTCTGCGACATCCACCCGGACCCCGAAATGGACTGCCACATCTTCACTGCTTGACAATTACACAGCAAAACTGCTGCCGACTGCACTCTCCCTCTTCCAAATCACCATTCCATCCCCAGAGGACTCTGTTTGGCCCACCACTGGGCTTTCATTTTATGTGGGCTTGGATGGCCATGTACAGCTCCAGCTCCGTCATTCACCAGAATGTGAATAAAAAATTCGAAATCACACAGATGTGTCATGACTATGTTCACTCATGTATGAGAGTATGGTTGGATGTAGGGATAAGGATTGCACCAGAAGGTACACCCTGGTGAATGACATCAATGCGCATGTTTATCCCTGAGACACATGGCCAATTGGATGACTGTGAAGATGAGTACTAGCTGTGTCCCCATTGCACATTAACAACAATCTCACACCCCCCCAACGTAGGCACACGTCCATGAATTGAATATGGCTCTGTGTAGGAATGACCAAATCGGTAACAGGCCCGGTGTGGTGTCCTACATCACATGTGACAACGGAACTTTACGTCGCATACCTACTCACACACATCTGTGTGGACACATTCTGTCATGATTTATGACATTGCGCCACATGGTCAGAGGTTGGACACCATACTCACATTGCTGTAGACACATAAGGGCACATGTCTGCCAGCAACTATCCCAAAACAATGTCTGGCTCACAGAGGTGGAGCTGTCAAACGGGACCCACCCCCATTGTACATGCGTCAGTCAGACCCTCCCTGTGCAGGGACGATGCTCATTGTGGCACAAGAGTGGTCAATCTAATCAACACTCATCACAGTAAGACACCAGTGAAGTTGCGTAGACTTTAATGGCATGTGCGTGTCAGTACGGACAAGGCAACAGCCACAACATGCAGGGACATGCTTAAGACACTAACACACAGCATAGGAACATGTCGAGGTGCAGGAGATGGGGAGGCAAAATTGAACACCATTCATTACGGATGGCAATGGTCTCAGCCCACCTTGCCTTTCTGAACGATTCATGTGTTTGGTGTCTGCCCATTGTCCCGTGTGAGGGGGCACGACTCATAGCCCATGGGGTCTGCATAGTGCTCTGCCACAGGACTGCGCCGACTGTCTGCTTTGCTGACAGTGATCAGGTGTAAGGGTCCGACAAGGTCACATGTCGTGCTACGTTGCCATGTGTGTGCTCTCCCCCCAGCAGTGTATCCGAATTGGTAACGTTGACCTGTGCTGTGTGTGACAATCCAATGTGACTGCAGGAACGTAGTTACTCGTCCATGAATGCCAGCGCAGCTTCATTTGCAATGTGTTAATATAGTACATCGTTGTTCGGTTCAAGGAACACCAGGGTCAGTCAATCCATTAACTGATCCGGGCAGATGTGCTCAGTCTACACCATTTCCCCAATCCACAACACAGCCCAATAGGGGAGCACCTTGATGTGGTCACTGCACTCGAGGAGTTGTGCAATCTCTCATGCGCAACTGCCAGCACATACACCAAAGATCAGTGCATCCCATGCAAGGCTATCCCGGTGACACTCCTGGTCGTGGGCCAACAGGGGGCGCATTGTCAGGTCATAATCCAATTCAGCTATCGTTGCGTTGGATAGGCAGACCTCCATGGGCCACTCGAATGTGCATGATCGACAGTGGAACCAGGGCTGGACGCAGGTGACCTAGGCAAGATGGAAACTCAGACAGAAACTGATTTGCAACACTGCAGCATTCGTGCACGGTACAGTTCCACGTGACAGGGGTTGTGCATGTGCCCGGGAATGCCTGCTATTGCGTTTGTTGGGCTCGTGGCACCGCCACTCCTCAGACCAGCGGAAGGGTGGTGGACGATACGCCACAGCTCTGGGCAAGGAGTCGTATGTGTGTGCAATGTTTGGACTTATGGGTAGTTTTTAGCCAATGTGTCAAGGGCATTCCTTGCAAGTGTAGGTCGTGCAGGGACAAGTGTGTGTGGGGTGTTGGCACATTGGTGTTTCATTAGCGCAGTTCGTGGTGTGGGAGTCATCGGAGGCTGGTATGGTATCTCACGCAGGGTGTGCCAGCCGCATTCAGGACTAAGGTCGGGCGTTCGGTTGGCCTTCAGCCTTGTGTGTTGAGACAAAGGGGCTTTCATTCCTGATTTCAGTCTGGCTACTGCTTGCATTTCCTAAATGTGATGTGGCCTTTGCGCTGACTTTGATGCCAGGCCTGTGATCTGGGGTGCACAGATTTTGAGACACACGCAGCTATTGGCATGTTTGCATGAGCCAAGGGCCCGATTAGCCTTGCGCTCCTTGTTCAGTCTCTCTCTTTCTCTCTCTCCCTGTCCTTTGATGAGTGCCTGACACACCTTCTTATCTTGGATATTGTCTTGCAGGCTGTGAGTCACAGATTGTCCAGGGATGCCCCGCCATGACTCTTCAAAATAGTTGTTTGGTGACAAATTAGGATGTGACATTTGGTTTGGTGTTTCAATGGTGAATGTGTGAATCAGGGTTTCAATGCTCACATGTATGTTGATTGTTGCAATTGTGCGACATCGTGCGGGTGCTTTTGTTCATGTTTTCGTGCCGTTGATGTGCAGTGTCTTGGTCCGGGGGAGTTAGGGGGTGCCCTGGGGGGGGGTTTGGTCCTGGGGGGGGTGGCGGTGGGTGTTGTGCCCTCTTGGGTGTCCGGCACGCATGTTCAGTGGCTCCATGGCATCTGTTGTTCTTCAGGTGTGGCTCTGGGCTGGGCTCCCTTTTGTGGTGCAGGCTGCCGTCCGACTTTGCACCAGATCAGAGCAGGTGTTAATTTTCTGCTGCTAACGCGCCTTATCGCATGTTTTGTGATCTTATCGCTGATCTGGCTGGGCGTTGAGAATGTTGTGGAGTGGTGTCGTTGCGTCTTTTTGCATGGGAACGCCTACTCTGCATCTCATTGGCGATAGTTGCCGGGGTCATCTGTGGCGATGTTTTTTGTGGCTGCTATCGCAGGTAAACTGGTGCTATGGGCTGTTAGCAACAGCTTGTGAATGGGGTGATAAATTTATCGCGACTTTGGCTGCGATAAAGTGCCGTTAACTCGGCAATAGCTCCTTGAGAATATGGCCCAAAGAGTCTTGGGAGCCAAAGTCCAATCACAAAAGGCCCCTCTTCACAGAGAGCCAATGGCTTTGCAAGGTGATTTTAACTGTCGAATAATTTACAGTGGTCATGAATTAAATATAAAATTATAAATGCGTAAAGATGGGTAATGGAGGAGCCATACATAAAATCCTCAAAAAATAAAAAGTCCTGCTACCCAACTTGAGCCTTCATTTCTTTCTGCTCCAGAAGCTGTGCTCCCTGCTTTGCGAAATAATTACACTCCATGCTGTTATTTGAAGTGTAAAAGGCCATTTTATTAGGAAAAAGGTTGTAACATTAACATTAACCAAAACATCATTAACTATAACATTTGCCTTCATCCTTATCTTCATTTACTCTCTCCATCCTCAAACCATCACACCTGTTGCACTCATCCCATTTCTATCTACGACCTCCTCCATCTCTCCGTCTTCACCTTTCTTCCAACATCCTCTCTTGGATTTTGTGCCTTTGCTCTCTGGCATCCCGCACAACCATCAGTCACCTGTGTCCCCCTCCGAGGGGTTGATGCACCTGTATGTGACTCACCCCCTTTCCCAAGTACTGCCAAACCCCAAAACCACGCCCACAACCTGTCCTAAACTAGCACACTCCTCACCCCTCTCACCTACCCTAGAACTTGTAGGGTGGGTGGGTGGACTAATCAAATCTTAACCCTCCCCTGGTGGTGCCAACATGCAGGATGAGGCTGAGACCTCCCTCCTGCACCTTTTATACCCCAACCCTTCTCCTTGACCGCTTCCCCAGCATGTCTTTCTGCCTCCTTGCGCGAAGAACCCCAGGGGAAGACTGGTCTGCGACCCCACTTTTCCCAGGGGCCGACATCGCGCATTAATTACACTCCACGCTGTTATTTGAAGTGTAAAAGGCCATTTTATTAGAACAAGGTTGTAACATCACCATTAACCAAGACATCATTAACTATAACATTTCCCTTCATCCTTCCCTTCATTCACTCCCTCCATCCTCAAACCATCACACCTGTTGCATTCATCCCATTTCCATCTACGACCTCCTCCATCTCTCCATTCTCGTCTTCACCTTTCTTCCAACATCCTCTCTTGGATTTCGTACCATCGCTCTCTTGCACCCCTCCATCAGTCACCTGTTTCTCCCTCCAAGGGGTGGATGTGCCCGTATGTCACTCACCACACCTCCCAAGTACTGCCAAACAGGAACCCCCTGTAGGGCGGTTGCCTGCCACACCCCTCAGTTCTGTGCACCTTTTGCCTCACTTTCTGTCCTCCCTGCGACACCAGATGGATTTGTTCCACAACCTACTAATCACATCCCGCATCTCCATCATGTAGTAGGCATTTCCTAGCTGCGAAAGGTGCACCCCATCGTCCCTGAACAACAACGGCTCTTCTAGTTTGAGCCCCACGTGAGCAATCACCTGGATGCACTTGGATTGCCAAAAAACCCTCATAGCCCTATTCAGGTTCCTTTGGGCCTTTTCCACTGCTGCGTGCTTAACAGCTCCTTTCCATACTGTGCTCATCACAAACTCGGTCCATACTAAACACATTCCTGCCAAATTGCTCTTTATCACTTCCAGGGCCCTTTGCATGTGCTGCAAAATTGCCAATCCCGATAGCCGTATCAAGTAATTTTCGCCCAAGTGTAGGACCAACATATCGGGGCAGCCCCTTTGAGACACCATTTTTGTTAGCCATGGCAGTAAAAACCCCCATCTTATCCCCCCTTTACCCCACCAATGCACTTCATGGTGGCTGCTCCTCAGACCCAGGACCATAGACCTGTCGATCCGCATACTTCGCCGCCCAATGTACAAACGAATGTCCCACGATCCAGGTAACTGTCTTGGTTCCTGGGTCACCCACGCAACCTGAGACAAAGGAGAATGTATTAGTGCACACATTTTCCACCGTCTGTTCCCTACTCTCGCATCCCTGCCTCGTAACTCCCTTTCCATTGCTACGAAATCCCCAATACTTGCACACATATCTCTCGCAGCATCTAGACTTCTGTTGTATTCTGTCCCAAGACCAGCCTAAGCGTGCCACCGCCTTAGCTGCGCCAATACGGAAGGAATGTGGGCCATAACTGGCTGGATCTTTGCCCACATGCCTTAACAACATGCGCAACACCACCAGCAGCTGAAACGCTGTCAGCCTATCCCCTGACGCACGACAAAAAATTCTTCTCAACGCCCTCCCTGCTCTTGCTAAGAAATCCCTCCATTCCTGCACCGGGCAAACACCACTACATCCGCTCTCATTCAACCAAACCCATCTACCCCTCCCAGCCTGATCTGCCTTGGAACGACCCAGCCAAATCCCCAGTCAGCCTTGGTCCAATCTCACCTCATCATAAGTTCTTCCTGCTTGTTGTCTCCTACCCAGTAATTCCGAAACCCAGAATGCCCCAAAAAACATCCTGAACATGCACAAACAAAATACCAACACCTGGAAATTGTCATACCACTTGGTAACACGCCCAGTAAACTTTGCAATAAAACAAACGTTATGGTCTCCCTCGGAGCTCCCAACCCCCCAGCCCCCGTTCACGCCCCCAACCTTTTAACATCTTACTCAGAATCTCATCCTTCGCAGGATCAAAAATCCAGATACAGATTGCTATAGAATGAGATCCCTGCCAATTTCCTCGCTATTGTCGTCTGTGACAAGCCCTTATCAATACAACTTAAAACAAAACGCATAACTCCCTGCTCAGTGTCCTGTCTTGTCCTGTGCCACGCACCTACATTCCGTCCCTTGAAACTTCAAAATTCAGCCCACGCTAGCATGTGAGTCCGTCTGACAGATTCCGCCAAAGATTTTTCGACCAGGCCTATCACTCTCATTCCCCCCAGGCCCAGATGCCGGCAGGCAGCTCTGTCTTGTGTACGTCCGCTCCAGGAACCAGTCATTGGAACCGCCGCCACTGCGAACGAGACAAAGCATCTGCAATGTGTTACTTGCCCCTGGAACGTGTTTTGCATGAAATTCCACATTTAGACTCAAGCAATTCAACATGAACTTACACAACAGCCGCAAGATCCTCAAGTCCCTTGTTTTCTGCGTGATCACTAGCTCCACAACCGTCATGTTGTCCACGCGGAACAACACCGCCCTATTCTGTAGTTCCGTGCCCCACACTGCCAGTGCTACCAACAGTGGGAAAAACTCCAGAAAAGCTATGCTCCGTCCTTGCTTCAACCAATGTGCCGGCCATTGTTCCGCACATCAACGTCCATTCCAGAACAATCGGAAGCCATAGGCCACGGCTGCATCCGAGAAAATTGAACCTGCCAGATCGTCCTGTCTTCTACAAAGTCCAAAGACACTCCATTGAAATCTTCTAAGAAGGACTGCCAAACCCTTAAATCTGCCCTGACTCCCATTGAAATCCTAATCCTGTGGTGTGGTAGCAATGCCCCAGACATGGAATGCTGAGGCATCGGCAAAATATTCTCCCTGCTCGCACCACCTGGCAGGCAAAGTTCAGGAAACCCATCAATTGCTGAACTGTGCTATAGTCAATCTTCTTCTCTCCTACCACCCACAGCAGAAAAGCCTGTATGTCCATTACCTATTCGCTAGGCAGTCTCGCCACCCATTGGACCGAGTCCAATTCTATGCCCAGTCAGTCTACAGCTGGGCCCAGCTGTTTTTTCCGGTGCTAAGGGAACCACCAATGCCTGTGCCAATTCTTGGAATTGCTGCAGTGCCTTCCTGCACTCACCCAAAGCTCCCTTCCCTATGAACAGAAAGTCATCCAGGTAATGGGACACCTCCTGGTGCCCACTCCTCTTCATGAAAACCCACTGTAGGAAAGTGCTGAACATCTCGAAGAGTGCACAAGAGATCGCGCAGCCCATCGGCAGAACCTTGTCCACAAAGATGGCGCCCTCAAACTGCATCCCCAGTAACAAGAAATCCACAAGGTGTATAGGCAGCAAGGGAAAGGCAGATTTTACGTCACATTTTGCCATTTCCGCTCCCTGTCCACATGACCTCACTTGGCGGACTGCATCGTCGACTGAAGCATACAGAATCCTTGAAATCTCCTCTGCAATTAAGTCATTGACTGACCTCCCTTCGGGCCAAGATAAATGATGGATCATCCTGTATTCCCCTGGTTCTTTCTTCAGCACCACCCTTAAAAGTGATATAATCAAATCCTCCACTGACCAGTCTTCAAATGGGCCCGCTATCCTCCCTTCCTCGACTTCCTTCTTCAATTTCGCCGCTACTACCTCTGCCCACCTTCTTTTTCTGGGACCTTGATATCCCACTTAAAAACCTTCAACAAATCCCCATTGAATCCTCAATGCAACCTATTGGGATAAATCAAGAGCCTAACTGGGCTAGGAGCTCCTTGGCCCAGACTGTCCCCAGCCCTTAGTGGCCCTCCATTGCCTGGCTGGGGTGGGCAGTGTAAAACACTGGGTGAGCGGGTGTCGATCCCCGCACTTGGAGCACTCCTGCTTAAACTTGCATGGGTGTCTTGAACAGAAACCCTTTTTGAAATTCCAGCATGCCCCCGTGGTGCTTCCACCCTGATTTTGTGTCGGACCTGTGCTTCCTGTGCTGAAATCAGCCCCTCCCGCCCCTGATTGGGAGGGATACCTGGAAAGGACAGATACGTCACTGGTAGGCCACTAGCCGTATGAGTAGATGCCGATGACTTCGTAGATGACCTCCATTGCATCCATAGTTCTTGATCAACCTCCCCCCATGGCTTATCAGGGTTGACGCTGTTTCTGGCCCTGAACTCCTCATCATAGCTCAACCATGTGAAACCCGAAATGCATCTGCGCCTTTCATATGATATCCATATACTTCAGTAATGCGACTGCCCTGTCTAGATGTTTTTGCAGTAAATACTGGCATATATGAGAAAGGCTGAGGTCCAGTTCTCCAAGTTGATGGGAACCCTGGGCCTCCTCGTCAGTTCCCACTCTTCTTCTTTTGATCTCTCCTTTGCCTGGATCTCCCTATGGCGCAACTTGAATACGTCGACCTATTCGTGCTTCCATATCCTAATTTTAGTTTTGTCAGATAGGCAGTGGCGGCTCGTCGAGGGAGTGCTGCAGGGTGGTGGGGTGAGGTGGGGGAGGGGCAGGGTGGGGGTAGTGGAGTCCGACATACGACGGACAGGAGTAAGGTAAGTAATTAAATAAAGAAAACAATTTACCTTGCCCGCGCTGCATCGCCGAGTTGGCGATGCAGCGCGCGCAAGGTAAATTATTTTCTTTATTTAATTACTTACCTTACTCCTGTCTGTCGTATGTCGGACTACACTACCGCCCTCACCCTGCCCCTCCTCCGCCCTTCCCTGCCTCACCGCCCCGCAGCACTCCCTCGATGAGCCGCCACTGCAGATAGGTGTGACCTCAAAGGCATTTTGCCAAGCCCATATATGGCAGCTTCTGGTGGTGTTTGTCCTCCCCTTTGTCCTCCTTCCCTTCATTCCCTTCTACTTTGTCCATCTGGGCACTTAAGCCAATTAACTGTTCTGTTCCACTGTCCTTCTCACCTGACGCTGGCGCTGCTGCCGCACCAGCTTGACTCACCGCGTCTCTAACAGACCCCTCTAACACACCCACCGACCGGCAGGCTTTTTTCTTTCCTGTCCTTGGCCCCCCATCCCAAGCTGCCCACCAGTCGCCCTCACCTGATAGGCTTCCATGGGCCTCCTTGTCCTTGCCCTTGTTGCCGACCTTCTTCTGGCCTGGTGACTTCGACTTGTCCTTGGTCGAACTTGCCTCCTGAAAAACACCAACCTTTCTGGTGGCCTTCTCCGGTGCCCCAGTAACCCCTGCATTCATATCACCCGTCGTCTCGCACCTCACCCTCTTCCAACTCATCACTCTCCTCACCATAATCCAAAAGCATTTCAGTCTCTTCTTCTGCAGGCACCCATATCACTTCATGCACCGCTCTCTTCTGCCCTTTCCCAACTTTTTTAAGCACACCACTGCACTCCTCCGCTGCTGCTGCTGTCGCCCGATCCCTCGTTGGAGGGTAGGCCCCCGCGGATCCCCCTACTGCTTCTGGCCAGCGTCTCGGAGCCGTTTTGTGTGCCGCCGGCCCCCACCCACTTCTACCGGGCTCAGCTGCTGACTTGCACACCCCCCTCCGACTGCTCCAAGCTGAGGGGGCCCCGGCACCACCAGTCTCTCTGCCATTTTGGCTGTCCCTGAGCTAGGACCTTACTGCTGTGTCTCCTCCACCGACACCCACTTGCCCCTTTCCCCAGCTGGCCCTGGCTCTTGCTCTATAGTTTCCTCCTCATCCCACAGTGGGGATGACCCCCTACCCGTGGCATCCAGCCCCCTGGCAGCACACAGTGCACCCCACTTGCTCTCTGTCTCCTGAATTATCCTCCTCTGCTTCCTGATCATAGCCTCTAGATCTAAACCTTCCCACCTGGGCAAGATGGGGGGGGGGAGCTCCTCACCCTGCTGTCTGCCTCCCTGTGCCTCCCTGCACCACTGAAGAAGTCTGCTTGGGCCCCCTCCCCTCTCTGAACCCATGCTATCATAGAGGGCATCCTGGCCTCCTGCCCTCCCATCATACTCTCAGGGAGAGGCCTCCACGTGAGGTCCAGTGGAACCTCCTCTCCTGGGAGCCCCTCTTCACCCTGTCTCCTACCGGCACCAGTGTGCTGCTGGACCGGCCCCACAGTGCCCAAGACATGCTCTGGGCCGCTCGCTTCCCCTGGCCTCAGACCGGCTCCAGCGTGCTGCTGGGCCAGTTCATCCTCGCTTGACCCTGCCCCCTGACTCCTTACTCCCCTGTGTGTGCCGTCGTCCTGCAACCCCGCAGGAAGGGTCTGCCTTCGGCCTCCGCGCTTTGGTTGCTGTTGTTTGGACTGGCCCCGCCCCTTGGATCCCGATCCTTTTTTTGACGGTGGCATCTCTTCCAGGCACGCCGCCACCGCTGCTGCAACCCCCGCTGAGGAAGTGCGCGGGGGCCAGACCATGCCGACCCACGCCTGCTCCAGGACACCGGGCCGCAGCAGGTCCGCGCGGCCCGCCTGCCCCATCACACGCAGTGCGGCCTGCACTGCCTCCTGATTGGGCTCAGCCATGCCCTTCACTACAGGTACTGTTTTTTGTCCTCTATGCTCGTCCAACCGGGCTCCGACGCACTATCCCCCCCCCGTAACACTCGACTAAGTGCCGATGGCCTAGCCCTGCCCTATGCTTCCCCCAAAAGCACTGCACCAACCAAAGCTTAACCCTCCCCTGGTGGTGCCAAGGTGCAGGAAGAGGCTGAGACCTCCCTTCCTGCACCTTTTATACCCTAACCCCAAACCCCTCCCCTTGACCCCTTCCCCAGCATGTCCTTCCGCCTCCTTGCGCGAAGAACCCCAGGGGAAGAGTGGTCTGCGGCCCTACTTCCCCCAGGGTCCAACATTCTGGATGAATAAAAGCTATCTAACAAATGTTATTGTTCTTTCTCATATAAAGATGGCGTCGTGAATATATGCACTTGCACACCTGCGGACATTCATGCTGAAATTGTTACACCAAACACAGGAAAGATGTAGCCTGACTTTGGTTTTGGAGAGAAGGACTTGCAATGTATTTATTATACAGATGCCACATACGAGGGACGCCCTTGCTCATATAGCGCACGAGCTCAAATTAAATTTGTTTGCCCTTCCTTATCCCGTGAGACAAATTGTATGGGGGGGGGGTGGTAAGGAAGGAGGGGGTTTAGGGATTAAGAATGCTTACCCGACTCCCTCCTTATTGCCTTTACATACTCTCCAATTTTGTCTTTTCTACCATTTCAATAAACCTATATCAACTACATGAAGGGAACTAGTACCGAATTTTATGCAACTGAAGTACCTCGAAATAAAACACCGGTTATGAGGTTAACGTATGTACTTTTACTAACGACTTCTAATACAGCTAAATACTACACATGTCAAACCCATCGCATATTAAATGCCTATTTTGAGAATATTGGTGTTTAAGGTGAAAAACATCCTCTTAAGCGTTCTGACTAGTTTAGGTTGTACCTACTGCCACCTAGTGGCGTTTTGTTAATTAGATTTTTGAACAATCACTGATTCAGCATATGCCAGTTAATAAAGGAGTTTGATGCAATTCTTTCTAGGAAGGGCTGGGGAAAAGATACACTGTTTGCTAGAGAACAGTCCTGCATTTGTTTATACCGAATCTTAGTAGATAGAGGATTTTTTAAGAAGTGGAAAATATACGTTATGGACGCTTTGCACACCTCCAGCTTCCTGCTGCACGTTATTATGTGATTTCATTGCACAATCAAAACTTTTTTATTTTAAATCAGCAAAGTTAAAAAGTAGCCATTCCACAGTGAGCCTGTGCATATTCGGCGCTCCTGTCTCAGCCTTAATTGTAGGGTAGAGCCCTTCAACAAGGGCTTTAAGTGGCACAGTTTTGTGTAGATCGTCACCACCCGAGCGATTCTGTTGCTGTAGTGTGCGGTTTTAGATGTGCCTCTTTTGTTCCAGGAGTTTTCTAAATTTCGCATACATCAAAGCTTAGAGAACACTGGAGTTTTGCTGTCACAGATTTTCTAAACTTTTATAATAGGCGAATCCAGCGTTTCTAGTTTTCACTGCTGTATTGCTAGTGTATTCATAGACTATTCCACAGAATTGAGTGCAGGCCCCTATTTTGATGGGAAAAGGAACACATATATATATATATATATAATATATATATATATATATATATATATATAGAATGTATGTCGCAATATGAAAGGTATCTTAATTGTGTTTTTACATGTGCACAAGCCACTTTCTCCTTAATAGGGCAGAACTGCATTACGCACTTTATTCATTCTGGGAGAGAGGATAAGATGGTAGAAACCAGGTGCCGACCGCCATAGCATGGGTATCAATATATTTCCGTCTAGTTTGTTAGCCGCTTTCCCTTTGTCCTTTTAGGATAATAATTACACTCAGCACTTTTTACGTATAGATTGAATATTGATAAATATAACGAGAGGATCTTTTCCCCGGTTTGTCTATACATTTATAGGAAACATGCACAATGCACATTGTTTAGAATATTTATATAAGCATGAGTCACTTTTTCGTCCTCATGAGCAGTTATTTGCAGCTTGAACCCTCCTCTCTTTCTGTATACATGCAGAATTATGATTAAGTGAACAAGTACTTTTTCTGTACTTGACAGGAAATATGCACGGTGCAGTTTAATATATTATAAATATACATTTAATATACGTCTTACATATTTGACCATGAGTCTGAATAAACCTGTGGATTTGTGCACCTTAATACATTCTGAGTATTTGCTTAACATACATCCAGTATAGCTAATCATGAGTGTGAACGAACTTGATGCTTTGTGCACATCAACCCATTTTAAGTATGTACTCAACATATATTTGATATCTCTGGCTATGAGCATAAACAAACTTGATGGCCTATGGTATGATATCCAATTTCGGACATCCAATGCTGGTGTAATTTGCGGTATTCCCATTCCCTTGTTCTGCCTTTATCCATTTTTAGATCCTGAGGAATGTTTGTTTAAAGCACAGTTATAGCTGAGTCTTTCTGGTTTGAGGTAGAGATGAATACTACACCCTCAAAAATGAATTACTTAAAATTCTGGGGTCACCAATCTATCTCTGCCATGCTTGTGATGCTAGTCTATATCGACACCCCAATTCTACATAATTTTCCATTGATTCTAGTATACCACTTTTGCCAGACAAAACTTTAGAAAAGTCTTCACTTTGACAGGTTGATTTAGATGCCCCAGACTTTGTGTACTTTACAAGGTTGAAATGTCTTTTATGTGTTTACATGCAATGCTGCTGTCATATTCTTGAAGAAATTCTCTTTCCTTTTTTTTGACCAAATTGAACTAACTGAGAAGTTATTTTGGTGTGTCCCCTTTAAAACTGATGTTGTTTTTAATTGGGGGTGGGGAAAGGGTAGTGTTTTCCCTTTAAATTTACACTCTTGACTTCCCTCTATGACCCAGAAGAAGGCGTAAGCCAAAACGCGTAGGTCCTCTTTGTTTGTATGCACCCCTGCACTTTGCTGTTTATGGCCCCGTGACGAATGGAGGCTTATTTAACCCCAAAAAATCAATAAAGTACCTCGTCACAAAGGATTTGTCTGTGCCGGTCTTCTGCTCTCCCTCGGGACGTGTGGTGAATTGGAGGGCGTTCATGCATAAAGGCTGAGAGGAAATATATATATATATATACACGCATGACAGACTCCCGCAGTAAACCACAACCCACTTGGGATTTTAATCAGATGCAGATTGCAGGTACTACACGGCGATCCACTGGGATAATTATTGACTCCAAATACCAGAAGGCCACGGTGTTGGCCACACCCACTAGGGCGGGATAAATACCTTAAGACTGCCGTGATTCCTCTGTTGCATTATGGCCCGCAGCCCCTGAGGAAGTGATCGTTATCACGAAACGCATTGGGCTTTGACTCTCTTTGTGGTGCAATGCAGGTTGCCTGAACATTGTTTTCTTCCAACCAATAAAGAAGGCATGAATTGAACTTACCTGTGATGGGCCTCCTTACAGCAGGCAACCTTTTCTTTGGATATATATATATATATATATGTATATATTATCTACTGGCGGTCGCCAGTAGATAGTTATAGTTAGGACCGTGTTTCCATAGGAAATCCGCAACATTCTATTTGGAATAACTTTGCCGCCGGTTGACGAATCCTCGCGAAATTGTCAAAATAGGTGGGGCGCTCCGCTCCGCTCCTACCCTGAAAGTCTCGGGGGGATTCATCAAGCGGGGGCTGAGAAAAAGGGGGGGACCCAAAACACGTTTTCCCCATGCATTTTTCCATAGGACCTTTAGTCCAAGCTACAGCCCGAACGGCTGAACAGAATTACTTGAAATTTGGCAGAGAGGTAGTCCTCAGGTCAGGGATGTGCCCTTTGCAGGTCTGGTGTCAATCTGTTCAGTAGTTCCTGAGCAAATCAAAAGTAAAATCATATATATATGTGGGCGGAGCCTAACCACACATCTCATCCTGAGATCTGATTGGCTGTCAGCACTTCATCCAAGAAGTGTTGGCAGCCATCTTGGGACCAATATACATGATAGCACCTCATTAAAAAGCAGTGCAGTTAATAGAAGGTTTTAAGACTTTAGTTACATTATAAATCATTTGTTTATGGTACCATACTCATTTTAGGAATTGTGGTATGTTCTAAGGTGATTTCACCATGTGAAAAAGCCTTCTGCTGGGATATCATGATTGAGAGAAAAATATTTTCTCATGCTTTTCCCACAGAGGTTTGGAAGGTGATCTATAAGCTAAACTGAGAGCTTATTTTCTGTAAATTCACATTATCTTTCTGAGTCATGTGAGAATGAAGTCTGACATTCTCAGTAAAACATGTACATCCAACAAGGGCAGAGACTGTCAGTTGATTCCTTTGTGTTCTACTGCAGCTTCCCAGAGTGTTCCAAAGAACAACTAGAGCGCTAACAGTCCTACTTATGATAAACGTATGGCACACCTGAAGCCATCTTGCTTGGATTAAAGTGGTAACTCTTAAAACATTTAATTTAAAAAGGAACAAAATGAGGGGGTTCATTTTTCCATAAAAAGTATGATTAGTGCTGCAGAAAGAAAAATTAGGGCACATTTTGAGTGACTTCTCAAATCCTCTTCTATTTCATTAAAAAATTCTGACATGCAGACTGAAACATGCACTTTCAATACCAGCAGCAGTTTTCCCTGGTGAGCAGTAGCTTTACTACAGTGATCTAATGAGCAAAAAGAGTGCTAACATTCTGAATTTATGGCAAATGTGTGACACATCTGAATGCCTTCTTGATGGAATCAAAGTAAAAAACTGAAAGTATTTCCTACTGAGGAGACTGCAGTAAATGAGGAAATTAGGAAACTTCATAACAAATAAGTCTCCCAAGATGGCCACCAGAGACAAAAGAGCCCAAATGTAGCCCAAATATCACCCAGATGTAGCCCAAGTATAGCCCAATGACAGAATGTCCCAGAGTGTTCTTAAAAACAACTAGAGCGCTTACTGTCTTCATTATGACAAAAGTATGGCACACCTGAAGCCATCTTGATTGGAATAAACTGGTAACACTTAAAACATTTAATTTAAAAAGGAACACAATGAGGGGGTTCATTTTGCCATAGAAATTATGATTAATGCTGAAGAAAGAAAATGAGGGCACATTTTGAGTGACTTCTCAAATCCTCTTCTATTTCATTAAAAAATTCTGACATGCAGACTGAAAGATGCACTTTTAATACCAGGAGCAGACTTCCATGGTGAACAGTAGTTTTACTACAGTGATCTAATGAGCAACTAGAGTGCTAACATTCAGAATTTATGGCAAATGTGTGACATATCTGAATACCTTCATGATGGAATCAGAGTAAAAAACTGAAAGCATTTCCTACTGAGGAGACTGCAGTACATGAGGAAATTAGGAAACTTCATAACAAATAAATCTCCCAAGATGGCCACCGGAGACAAAAGAGCCCAAATGTAGCCCCAAATCACCCAGATGTAGCCCAAATATAGCCCAATGACAGAAGTGTGCAAAACACTTATTATTTTGTGTTTTTGCAGTGTTATATAGTGCAGACTTGTCAGGTATTGGAGTGCTTTACATGAGCATTGGTTACATCACACAAGAACAAATTCATTTTAGTTGTAGACATGGGGAGACTAAGTGATTAGACCAGAATCACAGAATGTCGAGCTGAAGCAGAAACTCCAACCTGGTTCCCCAGTTGCAAAGTCTGCAGTTCTGGAAGTAACACCACATCCTCTCCCCTAAGTGCAACATTTAATCAAGTGGTCAACTGGATAAAAAAACATAAAGATAACAAATAATTGAAAAGTGTTTGTCGCTATTTGAAAACTCAGAAAATATGTCCTTATTTTAGTCTTTTAGAGCACTAACCATAATTTTGATGCCAATAAGACCCTCTCATATATGTAATTTCTAAAGGAAATGCTCTAGGTATTACAGTTTTGATTACATCAAGATGACGTCAGGCGTTCCACACTTTTGTAATAAATATAGAATGTTAGCAATCTAGTTGTTCATTAGGATACTGTTGAGAGGCAGAGGCCAGGGGCACGGACTCTGAAAATTGAAGGCAGGTAGGAGGGTGCAAAGGCAACAATTTAACCACACTGAGCAGGCAGGAAGGGCTGTGGCAGCAAATCAGACTATGGAGGGCAGTGGAAAGGGGGGCAGGGGCAACAAACCAACAATACAGGACTTGCAAGAGAGGCTGTGGCAATGTAATAGACCATTGTGGGCAGAAGGAAGAGGCAATGGTAGTACAACTATACATGCCAACAGACCCGATTCAGCCAGGAAACGTCCAATGTTTTTAAGCTCAAATGGGCTTTATTTGATCTGTCTCCTGTCTACAATATCCTCTTTTTCAATGTAACTCAAAGGGGAAAATCAATACCCCAGTTTTTTTTCAAAATCTCCCGCTTACCAAGTTCAAAATGTTCGCAAGTATGGTACATTGGATCATGGAAGGAAATGGGGTAGGGACATGGACTTGGATAACAGAGGACAGGAGGGACATGGAGAGGTGCACCAACCTGACCCTGCAGGGCAGGCATCAAGGTTTGCAGCAGCACAATACACCACACAGGGCATGCGGGACGGGAGTGCAGCACAACAATCCATAGAAAGCAAGAGGGAGGGGACAGGACCATGCACATGGACAACAGAGAACAGAGGGACAAGAGGCAATGGTAGCTAGCTGACCATAATGGACAGACAGGAGAGAAAGCTGCAGCATAACCGACCATAAAGGGCAGGAGGGACGGATCAGGGGCATTACAATGGAACAGACAAGCCAGGAGGGAGGGAGTAGGGGTCTGCACATGTAAACAGAGGGCTGGGGGCAAGGGGGCAGGGCAGGAGCAGCAAGATAGCCATGGAGGTCAGGCAGGATGGGCACTAGAAGCAAGACACACCATGAAGAGCAACAGTGAGACTGTGATGGCATACACACAGACCATGGAGGGAAGGTGGGAGGGGGTCAGGGGCAGCCAACTGACCACACAGGGAAGGTGGGAGGGGCCATGGCAGCACAGAAGACCATGCATGGCAAGTGGGAGGGTTAGTGGCAGCACAATGGCTATGATGGGCAAGAAGGGGGGTGCAGGGGCATGCACAAAGGACGATGGAGGATAGAAGGGAGGGTCAGGACCTGTGCACAGACCTGAAAGTTCAGGGGAAGGGGCCTCACAACAGACCGCACGGGGCAGGCAGGAGGAGCAGTTGCAGCACAACAGACCAGGGAGGGCAGAAGGGTGTGGCAGTACAATGGACCATGTAGGACAGGAGGAAGAGGATAGGGGCATGGCATGTGGACAGGCAGGGTGGAGGTGGCAGGGACAGGTTACAGTCATCTGACAATGCTAGGCAGGTGGGAGGGGAGTGGCAGCTCAACAGAACACTCAGAGTAGATAGGAGTGGCAGGTCCATGGAACATGGTGGGCAAAAAGGATGGAGCAGGGGCATGCACAAAGACATCGGAGGGCAGGGGGAAGGAGTATAGGGGCAGCAAGCTAAGCACAGAGTTTAAGCAGGAGGTCAATGATGGGGCATAAAATTGGGCAATGGAGGGCAGGAGGAGTGGACTGGTACATCATACTAAATTGAGGGCAGTGGCAGCACATCAGACCATGCATGTCAGGAGGGAGGAGGCTAGTCTATGGATTCACACAACAGAGGATAGGGAGGAGGGGGATGGGGCAGCAAGCTAACTGTTCAGAGAAGGCGGGTATTAGGAACTTTATTGTTTTTAAAACGTGTGTCTGTGCGAACTACTTAAAATATGAATAAGTATGCAGCATAATCTCACTTTTATTCAGGAAGAAGAGGACGTTTGTGACTGTGACTTCGGGCTCACTTGGCAGAAACACCCCCTGACCCTCCACCCCCTATCGCAAAATGTAATGCCCGTGAAAAGGGTAGGTGAACACAGTGTTATATAGAACATAGTCCTGAGAGCACGATTGAAAATGAAAACTAGATATAGTGGATGGTATAAACTATGCACCAAAAAGTGTGATATAAGATGAACCAGGCGTGAAATATAATATGCAATACATTGTGCGCAATGACAGATTCATTGGAGAGCGCGAGATAGCACAGGCACTAGCGCGTGCTATGCGATATGCGCCTTGGAGTGTAATATGCACAGGACAGTGTTGTGTAACCTAGCTAGTCTCTAAAGTTGTAATATAAAATATGTGCTGGGGAGTGTAACGTTGCATATGCACTGTGACAAAGATATGGATCCCAGATTGTAATATGTATGGCATAGCACTGTGCGTTATAACATAGGCATCGAGTAAGGCACGTTAGATGGGGCAATATAACCTGCGCGAAGACAAGTGTGGCATGACATATTCACGGGGTGGTGTTACAGTGCACATGGGCTAGAGAGTGTCATAGCATATGCACTAGCTAGTGGAATACAACAAAGAGGTGTGTGGCACTCAGCAGGCAATGGTGGGTGTAACACAGCATTGGGCTCTGCCAGGAGCGTGCTGTGACTCTCAAGTGATGTTCGTCCCCTTTCCAGAGAGTAAAATAAAAAGTATTACACATCCGGCAGTGGATGTGTGTTTTATTAACCGTGAGGGGGGTTTCTTGCATAGTTTTGGTCGAATTTTTGTCGAATCCCCTTTGAATGGCTTAGTGTGCATGTGTATTAAATGTGCCCGTCAATAGCTACCCATGTTTGTATAAATGAACGACAAGGGTGTCTATCGGGATTAGGCACGGTAGGGCATCAGACATGTCAGAGCTTCACTAGTGGTGTAAATACATTCCACGTGGATTCATTGTATTCATAGTCGCCTTTTAATGAATATCACGCAAATCGTCATGGTGATAGGTACGTACGGTTTGTCCAGCATGTCCTAGGTGTGTCTATAAATATATATTTTTTAAAAAATAATAAAAAACAGTGGCCGGCCCTGGGGATTGAGGTCAAAAAAATATAATTAGGAGACAGGCCCTGGGTCATGGGGTCATCAGGGCCAATAAATTAGAATAAGAAGGGGAACCACACAGCCCCCCTTCTTAAAAAATTAAAATAAATAAAAGACTGGCATCGTGCCGGAGGCCACACCCCCTCCTTGCAGCACTCTGCAAACGCGCCCCCTGGCGAGTTGTAAGTTGGGGAATTAATTCCTCTTCAATACTGAGGGTCCCTGAGGGCCAACTAGCCCAACAGGCACCTCCAGTATGCGCCAGGGAGCTGCGCTGCAGACAGGTGTTCTGAGGCCAAGCCCCTTTTTACAGCTCTCTACAACACAGCTCTGTGGCGCTTACTGGAGGTACCTAGTGGTCTAGTTTGACCCTAGGGACCCTTAGGATTCAAGGGGACTTAATCTCTCAACTTAGAACAGCCACAGGGCGCGTTTACACAGTGGTAAAGGGAGGGGACGGGGCCTGAGGTGACGTGTGCAAACACGCACTATGGCACGTTTTAAATTGGGGATATAATTTCCCTTCAATACTGAGGGCCCCTGGGGGCTAACTAGCCCACCAAGTGCTTCCAGTAAGCGCCACTGAGCTGCATTGCAGAGAGGTGGTCCAGGTCGTGCCACTTTTTACACCTCTCTGCAATGCAGCTCTGTGGCACTTACTGGAGGTACCTAGTGGGCTAGTTGGACCCTAGGGACCCTCAGGATTCAAATGAACTTAATCTCCCAACTAAAAACGGACACAGGGCGTGTTTACACAGTGGTGAAGGGAGGGGACGGGGCCTGAGTTAACGTGTGCAAAAACGCCCTGTGGCCTGTTTTAAGAGGTAGTTTTAATCCCCCTGCCCTATTATATACTAGGGGCTTACAGAGGAGGTTATGCTCATCACAGGGGGACCCCAACGCATAATGTTCCCTAGTGAATGTAGGTGTTTTCACTGTATTCTAAGTGTCTTTTAACATAGCACTGGCTCTAGGACTGGTTAGTCAGACTCAGTTACCACCAGTATCCGTCTGAAAAAGTTGAGGGTACAGGATGATTTTGCAACAAGGCTTCTTTCTGCTCTTCTTTTTGTATTTTCTGCACGTTATCCTTTTTCCTGCACTTTTCTTAATCTTTGAGGACTTCTGTTGCTTCTTTCTTCACTTCTTTTTTTTCTTTCTGTGCATTTTTTCTTCTTTCTTCACATGTCCTATCTCTGTAGGCATAGTTAGAAATTAGCATTTTAAAAACCTTTGAAATTCACAGAAAAAACCATAGGTTTCAGGCACGTTATAGTTAGGAATTAGCATTTAAAAAACCTCAGAAATTCACTGAAAAAACCATAGGTTTCAGGGGTGTTATAGTTAGCTGGACTTTTCACTTGTACAAAACCATTGAAATTCCCCCGTTATAGTTAGTTCAGCTAACTATAACTCGCGCGCCCGCAATGCACTGCTGATGACGTCCCATATTACATCACTCATGACATGGCCAGAGACATCACTCATGACATCACTGATGACATCTCAAATGACATCACTGATGACATCACTGATGACATCATCCTTGTGATAGAGTGGCAGACCTCCTCTCACCCTAATATAACCTTTGATACACACATTCAAAAATAGAGACTAAAATTTTCAAAACAATAGATATACCAATACCAGTTACAACAACCTCTTCAGTAATTCTAAGATCCACATACACATCCACTCATTCACCAACAGTCCTATACAGTCACTCATACATGTACTCACTCATCATATGTACTCATACACCTATACATCCTGTTACACAATGCCACTCATCCATAGAGTTACTCACACACATAGTCACTCGTGCTAATAAAGAATCAAACATACATTTACTTGCATATACAGTTCTACACACACCACCACACTTACTTCTACGGAAACTTACACATACTTAGTCTTTTAAACAATCACTTATAGAAACACATGCTTATTCATACAGGAACTCTTTCAATCTCTCACTCTCACATATACTCACTTATATACACCAATAGTCACATATACTAGTTTAAAACATATGTAGTTACTCATAAAGACACTATTGAGACAGTCATTCACTCACTAACACACCCATACACACACTCATCCACCCATACAGTCCTGCACACATGCTGTCTTCAACACATACAAACAGTGAGTCACTCATTCATGTACCTATGCACTACGTAATACCCCCCACCGAACCATGCAGACACTCAGACTGATACTCAAAAAACCAACTAATGGGGGAGGAGCCTAGCGTGCAACCAAGATGGACGCGTAGGCACAGGGCTCCCCGGTCCCTTGCCGCTCCTCGCAACTTATCCTGACATTATCCTGGATTTGTGAACGGATTCTGGAAGATGAACCTTGGCTGAATCCATAACTCTTTTCAGAACGAAAATCGGACCAGGGAGACCTGAAATATAGCGTCTTGCATTTTGGAGGCCCACCTGGAAGCTGTGCCCGGTGCTTTGGTGAACTGTGGGGCCGGGGAGTAGTTGAACAACAACGGCATCGGAGCCTTGCCAATGACCGCGCCCCCACTTTCGGTTTCGCTTTTGCACTTCTACATGGCCTGATTGAGGAGCTGCTTCGCGCGACTGGGGCGTCCTCCAGCCTTTGTACTGGACTGATTTGTGCCCTTTTTCTCCACTTTTCCGAGCGGGCTCTCGGACAGTCGGAGTCTGATCTGCTGGCACCCCTTTGCTATCGGTCCTGGCGGACTCCTCCGGTGAGCATCGCTTCACATGGCGGGCAAGGGGGATCCCGAGAAACGGAGGACCAAGACATCCCACCGTGGGGGACCAGTCCAGAGTAACATCATGGATCGTTATACCCAGAGTAAAGGATCCCCCGGGCCAGCAAGTGCCGCCGTGGAGGACTCTGGTGGGGGCCCATCCGTGCCCACGGAGTTGTCGCTGCAGGACGTTATGGGTGCCATCAACGGCATAAGGGAGACCATCGCCCTGCAGTACGAGGCTCTGGCCCGTAAAATTGACACGGTTGCCATTGATGTCACGCTAATTCGGGCGGATCTCTCTAAGACTAACGAGAGGGTTCAATCGCTGGACTTGAGGACATCCACTCTTGTCACGGATGTATCAGACCTCCAGGCAACTCTTGGCGGTCTAAAGTCGGCGAACGACACGATGTCCCGCCGGCTGGAGGATTTCGAGGGTCGGGCACGACGCAATAATATCTGCGTCATAGGTGTGCCGGAGACTCTCGACAATCGTCCGGTGGACCTCCTGGTCGAAGATCTAGTCCTCAATCATCTTGCTCCTTCAGGCCTGAGCAAGTTCTTTGCCGTGGAGCGTGCTCATCGTGTCCAGGAGCTCCCCCGAGGCCTAATATTGCAAAACTTTTTCAATACAGAGACCGGGATGCGATCCTGCAGGCCTCGAGGGTACACGGCCCAGTTAACTATGAGAATGCCTCCGTTAACTTCTTTCCGGACTTCACCCAACTCGTTCAGAAACAGAGAATGGGCTTTCAGGGGGTGAAGCGCCGTCTTCGAGATTTGGAACTTAAATATTCTATGCTTTTCCCTGCCAGGCTTCGTGTGGAATATGAAGATCGGACTATCTTTTTTGAACGCCCTGATATTGTGAGTGACTGGTTAGACTCCCTGCCGGACCGGGGCGAACGATCTGGGCGTACTGGCAGTGCTGAGGGCGGAGGGCCTCCGCAGGAATGATTCTTGGTCCTCTACTTTGACATTTCCTTCTGCGCCCAGCCAGGTTCTACTTCAATTGTATATTTTGTCTATTAATGTGCTGTTTGGATGCGGGCGGGGACGGGTCCCTTCCCTCCTCTAGGGTCTTTTTGTAGCATGGGATTGTTAGGGCGACAGGCACACTGCAAGTTGGGGGGGCTGTATAGTCCGCAGGGGTGCAGGGTGGGGGGAGTTGTAATGGCGTGGGGGTGGGAGGGGGACAGGGGTTGTTGGGTTGTGTGTTTTTTCTTTTCAAGGCGGTGTGTTTGTTTCCTTTCAGTTTTAGGTGTCTGGCTGCGTGCCCGGGGACTCCAGCTTCTTGTATTGGGATGGGGGGGACGGGTTGAAACTCATGTCTTGTAACGTCAACGGATTGGGGGACCGTATCAAACGTGGGGTGGTGTTGCAATTTTTGCGCCGATTGGCCCCTGATGTGGTATTCCTTCAAGAGACGCACTTGGTGGGTAATGTATGTCATGAACAGGGGTGGCTACCGATTGGTTGCGCATTCTGGCTTCACCACTGGATCCAGAGGGGTGGGCATCTTACTGCGATCTTCCCTCCCGCTTGAGATTGACAAAGTTACTCTTGATGATAGAGGGCGCTATGCGTCCTTGACTGGACGGTGGGAGGGTCAGACTCTTTCATTGGTCTCGATCTATGTTCCCCCGGGCCTCCAGACCTCCACTTTCTCTGATGTGGGTCGTATGTTACTTGAACTTCCTGATAGTCTCTTGCTTGTGGGTGGGGATTTTAATTCCGTGATTTCTGGCGAGTTGGATCGTTACCCTCCCAGAGCCCTCTCTGCCGCCCAGGCGTGGCTCAGCGGGTTCTTGGACACTTTTGGCCTAGTGGACTGCTGGAGGTTGATACATCCGACACAGAGTCAGTACACATTTCACTCCGGGGCTCACGGGAGTCTCTCCAGACTAGATTACTTTCTTATGCCAGCGGCCCAGACCACCCGGGTCCGGGAGGTTCAGCACCTGGCCCGGGGCATTTCCGATCATTCCCCATTGTGGCTCCTCTTCGATACTGGGATGCGATCCGCCGGGCGAGTCGCCCCCATTAACCCCTGGTACCTGCGTGACCCCAAGATCCGCAAGGGTCTCATTAAGTTGCTTGACCAGTATTTTCTTGAGAATGAGGGGTCCGTCTTGTCCTCTGTGTCCTTGTGGGAGGCTTTCAAAACGGTTCTCCGAGGACACGCCCTATCCCTGATCGTGGAGGCCAAGAAAGCTAAGAACGGGGAGGTGAATGCGTTGGAGGCCGAGATATCGGGGTTGGAGGCTGCCTTGGAGATGGCTGTCACTCAGGACGGGCTCCACGCTCTCAGCCTGAAGCAATTCGAATATAGATCCCTTGTTACAGAGGCTGCTCGAACAATGTATAGGGAACAGCAGGGTAGACTGTATGATGCTGGGGATAAGGCGGGTAAATTGATTGCTTGGCTTGATAAGAAGGAGAGAGTGAATCGAGTGGTCCCCGTGCTTCAGACGTCGGAGGGAGTGAGTGTGACTGACCCTGGTGAGATTGTGGAGTGTTTCGCTGATTACTTCCATGCTGTGTACTCCCCGGTGTCTGATAGGGATGAGGCTGACTCCCGTCACTTGTTGAAGGATATTGCTTTGCCCTGCCTGTCGGTGGATGAGCGTGAGCAGTTAGATGCCCCGTTGTCGGTCGACGAGATTGCTACCGCGATTCGTTCCCTTCGCTCAGGCAAGGCTATGGGCCCCAACGGACTCCCTATTGAACTTTATAAACTGCAACCGGATAAAATTGCGCCATTTCTCCGTCGTATGTTTTCGGAGTCACTTGAACTTGGTTCTCTCCCTGCTGACCAGCGCTTGGCCACTATAGTCGTGATTCCCAAGGACGGTAAGCCTCGGGACCGTTGCACCTCGTACAGGCCTATTTCTCTGTTGAACGCTGAGCCGAAAATCCTTGCCAAGGTTCTTGCTAATCGCCTGCTTACTGTTATCTGTGACCTGGTGCATCCGGACCAATCCGGTTTTATCCCGCACCGGAATACGGCCCTTAACTTGCGGCGCCTACATGGCGTACTTGCAAGGGCGGAATATCTCTCAGAGCCGGCCATCTTGGTTTCCTTGGACGCCACGATGGCCTTTGATACGATAGAATGGCCGTATCTTTGGGCCGCCCTGGCAAAGTTTGGACTCGGGGCGGGATTTATTAGTTGGGTTAAACTCTTATACGCTGCTCCGTTGGCTCAGGTTGTCGTTAAAGGAAGGGTTTCCCGGCCCTTCGTTCTTGGGAGAGGCACTAGGCAGGGGTGTCCGTTGTCTCCCCTGCTCTTCGCTCTGGCTTTGGAACCGCTCGCTGCTTGGCTTCGTTGGGAACCGTCGATAAGAGGGATCCGGTGGGCCCCTGGCTTCGAGGATCGAGTTTCGTTGTACGCGGATGACATTCTTTTGTACCTCACCTCACCAAGTCAGTCACTCAATGTGCTCTTTGACATCCTTACTTCCTTCGGCAAGAACTCTGGTTTGATTATTAACTGGTCCAAATCTTGTGTCTATGCTATATCCGGTGACTTTCCTCTCTTGCCTTCTCGTTTTCCTATTAAGGCGTCCCACTCCGGCTTTACGTACCTGGGGGTGTACGTCTCATTGGTCCCGGCGATCCTCTACGAGCATAATCTCCTCTCTCCACTTCGGAGATTGAGGTTAGACGTGGCCCGTTGGTGTAAGCTTCCCTTGTCAGGAGGAGTGGACTGGTACATCATACTAAATTGAGGGCAGTGGCAGCACATCAGACCATGCATGGCAGGAGGGAGGAGGCTAGTCTATGGATTCACACAACAGAGGATAGGGAGGAGGGGGATGGGGAAGCAAGCTAACTGTTCAGAGAAGGCGGGTATTAGGAACTTTATTGTTTTTAAAACGTGTGTCTGTGCGAACTACTTAAAATATGAATAAGTATGCAGCATAATCTCACTTTTATTCAGGAAGAAGAGGACGTTTGTGACTGTGACTTCGGGCTCACTTGGCAGAAACACCCCCTGACCCTCCACCCCCTATCGCAAAATGTAATGCCCGTGAAAAGGGTAGGTGAACACAGTGTTATATAGAACATAGTCCTGAGAGCACGATTGAAAATGAAAACTAGATATAGTGGATGGTATAAACTATGCACCAAAAAGTGTGATATAAGATGAACCAGGCGTGAAATATAATATGCAATACATTGTGCGCAATGACAGATTCATTGGAGAGCGCGAGATAGCACAGGCACTAGCGCGTGCTATGCGATATGCGCCTTGGAGTGTAATATGCACAGGACAGTGTTGTGTAACCTAGCTAGTCTCTAAAGTTGTAATATAAAATATGTGCTGGGGAGTGTAACGTTGCATATGCACTGTGACAAAGATATGGATCCCAGATTGTAATATGTATGGCATAGCACTGTGCGTTATAACATAGGCATCGAGGAAGGCACGTTAGATGGGGCAATATAACCCGCGCGAAGACAAGTGTGGCATGACATATTCACGGGGTGGTGTTACAGTGCACATGGGCTAGAGAGTGTCATAGCATATGCACTAGCTAGTGGAATACAACAAAGAGGTGTGTGGCACTCAGCAGGCAATGGTGGGTGTTACACAGCATTGGGCTCTGCCAGGAGCGTGCTGTGACTCTCAAGTGATGTTCGTCCCCTTTCCAGAGAGTAAAATAAAAAGTATTACACATCCGGCAGTGGATGTGTGTTTTATTAACCGTGAGGGGGGTTTCTTGCATAGTTTTGGTCGAATTTTTGTCGAATCCCCTTTGAATGGCTTAGTGTGCATGTGTATTAAATGTGCCCGTCAATAGCTACCCATGTTTGTATAAATAAACGACAAGGGTGTCTATCGGGATTAGGCACGGTAGGGCATCAGACATGTCAGAGCTTCACTAGTGGTGTAAATACATTCCACGTGGATTCATTGTATTCATAGTCGCCTTTTAATGAATATCACGCAAATCGTCATGGTGATAGGTACGTACGGTTTGTCCAGCATGTCCTAGGCGTGTCTATAAATATATATTTTTTAAAAAATAATAAAAAACAGTGGCCGGCCCTGGGGATTGGGGTCAAAAAAATATAATTAGGAGACAGGCCCTGGGTCATGGGGTCATCAGGGCCAATAAATTAGAATAAGAAGGGGAACCACACAGCCCCCCTTCTTAAAAAATTAAAATAAATAAAAGACTGGCATCGTGCCGGAGGCCACACCCCCTCCTTGCAGCACTCTGCAAACGCGCCCCCTGGCGAGTTGTAAGTTGGGGAATTAATTCCTCTTCAATACTGAGGGTCCCTGAGGGCCAACTAGCCCAACAGGCACCTCCAGTATGCGCCAGGGAGCTGCGCTGCAGACAGGTGTTCTGAGGCCAAGCCCCTTTTTACAGCTCTCTACAACACAGCTCTGTGGCGCTTACTGGAGGTACCTAGTGGTCTAGTTTGACCCTAGGGACCCTTAGGATTCAAGGGGACTTAATCTCTCAACTTAGAACAGCCACAGGGCGCGTTTACACAGTGGTGAAGGGAGGGGACGGGGCCTGAGGTGACGTGTGCAAACACGCACTATGGCACGTTTTAAATTGGGGATATAATTTCCCTTCAATACTGAGGGCCCCTGGGGGCTAACTAGCCCACCAAGTGCTTCCAGTAAGCGCCACTGAGCTGCATTGCAGAGAGGTGGTCCAGGTCGTGCCACTTTTTACACCTCTCTGCAATGCAGCTCTGTGGCACTTACTGGAGGTACCTAGTGGGCTAGTTGGACCCTAGGGACCCTCAGGATTCAAATGAACTTAATCTCCCAACTAAAAACGGACACAGGGCGTGTTTACACAGTGGTGAAGGGAGGGGACGGGGCCTGAGTTAACGTGTGCAAAAACGCCCTGTGGCCTGTTTTAAGAGGTAGTTTTAATCCCCCTGCCCTATTATATACTAGGGGCTTACAGAGGAGGTCATGCTCATCACAGGGGGACCCCAACGCATAATGTTCCCTAGTGAATGTAGGTGTTTTCACTGTATTCTAAGTGTCTTTTAACATAGCACTGGCTCTAGGACTGGTTAGTCAGACTCAGTTACCACCAGTATCCGTCTGAAAAAGTTGAGGGTACAGGATGATTTTGCAACAAGGCTTCTTTCTGCTCTTCTTTTTGTTCTTTCTGCACGTTATCCTTTTTCCTGCACTTTTCTTCATCTTTGAGGACTTCTGTTGCTTCTTTCTTCACTTCTTTTTTTTCTTTCTGTGCATTTTTTCTTCTTTCTTCACATGTCCTATCTCTGTAGGCATAGTTAGAAATTAGCATTTTAAAAACCTTTGAAATTCACAGAAAAAACCATAGGTTTCAGGCACGTTATAGTTAGGAATTAGCATTTAAAAAACCTCAGAAATTCACTGAAAAAACCATAGGTTTCAGGGGTGTTATAGTTAGCTGGACTTTTCACTTGTACAAAACCATTGAAATTCCCCCGTTATAGTTAGTTCAGCTAACTATAATTCGCGCGTCCGCAATGCACTGCTGATGACGTCCCATATTACATCACTCATGACATGGCCAGAGACATCACTCATGACATCACTGATGACATCTCAAATGACATCACTGATGACATCACTGATGACATCATCCTTGTGATAGAGTGGCAGACCTCCTCTCACCCTAATATAACCTTTGATACAAACATTCAAAAATAGAGACTAAAATTTTCAAAACAATAGACATACCAATACCAGTTACAACAACCTCTTCAGTAATTCTAAGATCCACATACACATCCACTCATTCACCAACAGTCCTATACAGTCACTCATACATGTACTCACTCATCATATGTACTCATACACCTATACATCCTGTTACACAATGCCACTCATCCATAGAGTTACTCACACACATAGTCACTCGTGCTAATAAAGAATCAAACATACATTTACTTGCATATACAGTTCTACACACACCACCACAATTACTTCTACGGAAACTTACACATACTTAGTCTTTTAAACAATCACTTATAGAAACACATGCTTATTCATACAGGAACTCTTTCAATCTCTCACTCTCACATATACTCACTTATATACACCAATAGTCACATATACTAGTTTAAAACATATGTAGTTACTCATAAAGACACTATTGAGACAGTCATTCACTCACTAACACACCCATACACACACTCATCCACCCATACAGTCCTGCACACATGCTGTCTTCAACACATACAAACAGTGAGTCACTCATTCATGTACCTATGCACTACGTAATACCCCCCACCGAACCATGCAGACACTCAGACTGATACTCAAAAAACCAACTAATGGGGGAGGAGCCTAGCGCGCAACCAAGATGGACGCGTAGGCACAGGGCTCCCCGGTCCCTTGCCGCTCCTCGCAACTTATCCTGACATTATCCTGGATTTGTGAACGGATTCTGGAAGATGAACCTTGGCTGAATCCATAACTCTTTTCAGAACGAAAATCGGACCAGGGAGACCTGAAATATAGCGTCTTGCATTTTGGAGGCCCACCTGGAAGCTGTGCCCGGTGCTTTGGTGAACTGTGGGGCCGGGGAGTAGTTGAACAACAACGGCATCGGAGCCTTGCCAATGACCGCGCCCCCACTTTCGGTTTCGCTTTTGCACTTCTACATGGCCTGATTGAGGAGCTGCTTCGCGCGACTGGGGCGTCCTCCGGCCTTTGTACTGGACTGATTTGTGCCCTTTTTCTCCACTTTTCCGAGCGGGCTCTCGGACAGTCGGAGTCTGATCTGCTGGCACCCCTTTGCTATCGGTCCTGGCGGACTCCTCCGGTGAGCATCGCTTCACATGGCGGGCAAGGGGGATCCCGAGAAACGGAGGACCAAGACATCCCACCGTGGGGGACCAGTCCAGAGTAACATCATGGATCGTTATACCCAGAGTAAAGGATCCCCCGGGCCAGCAAGTGCCGCCGTGGAGGACTCTGGTGGGGGCCCATCCGTGCCCACGGAGTTGTCGCTGCAGGACGTTATGGGTGCCATCAACGGCATAAGGGAGACCATCGCCCTGCAGTACGAGGCTCTGGCCCGTAAAATTGACACGGTTGCCATTGATGTCACGCTAATTCGGGCGGATCTCTCTAAGACTAACGAGAGGGTTCAATCGCTGGACTTGAGGACATCCACTCTTGTCATGGATGTATCAGACCTCCAGGCAACTCTTGGCGGTCTAAAGTCGGCGAACGACACGATGTCCCGCCGGCTGGAGGATTTCGAGGGTCGGGCACGACGCAATAATATCCGCGTCATACGTGTGCCGGAGACTCTCAACAATCGTCCGGTGGACCTCCTGGTCGAAGATCTAGTCCTCAATCATCTTGCTCCTTCAGGCCTGAGCAAGTTCTTTGCCGTGGAGCGTGCTCATCGTGTCCAGGAGCTCCCCCGAGGCCTATTATTGCAAAACTTTTTCACTACAGAGACCGGGATGCGATCCTGCAGGCCTCGAGGGTACACGGCCCAGTTAACTATGAGAATGCCTCCGTTAACTTCTTTCCGGACTTCACCCAACTCGTTCAGAAACAGAGAATGGGCTTTCAGGGGGTGAAGCGCCGTCTTCGAGATTTGGAACTTAAATATTCTATGCTTTTCCCTGCCAGGCTTCGTGTGGAATATGAAGATCGGACTATCTTTTTTGAACGCCCTGATATTGTGAGTGACTGGTTAGACTCCCTGCCGGACCGGGGCGAACGATCTGGGCGTACTGGCAGTGCTGAGGGCGGAGGGCCTCCGCAGGAATGATTCTTGGTCCTCTACTTTGACATTTCCTTCTGCGCCCAGCCAGGTTCTACTTCAATTGTATATTTTGTCTATTAATGTGCTGTTTGGATGCGGGCGGGGACGGGTCCCTTCCCTCCTCTAGGGTCTTTTTGTAGCATGGGATTGTTAGGGCGACAGGCACACTGCAAGTTGGGGGGGCTGTATAGTCCGCAGGGGTGCAGGGTGGGGGGAGTTGTAATGGCGTGGGGGTGGGAGGGGGACAGGGGTTGTTGGGTTGTGTGTTTTTTCTTTTCAAGGCGGTGTGTTTGTTTCCTTTCAGTTTTAGGTGTCTGGCTGCGTGCCCGGGGACTCCAGCTTCTTGTATTGGGATGGGGGGGACGGGTTGAAACTCATGTCTTGTAACGTCAACGGATCGGGGGACCGTATCAAACGTGGGGTGGTGTTGCAATTTTTGCGCCGATTGGCCCCTGATGTGGTATTCCTTCAAGAGACGCACTTGGTGGGTAATGTATGTCATGCCATGAACAGGGGTGGCTACCGATTGGTTGCGCATTCTGGCTTCACCACTGGATCCAGAGGGGTGGGCATCTTACTGCGATCTTCCCTCCCGCTTGAGATTGACAAAGTTACTCTTGATGATAGAGGGCGCTATGCGTCCTTGACTGGACGGTGGGAGGGTCAGACTCTTTCATTGGTCTCGGTCTATGTTCCCCCGGGCCTCCAGACCTCCACTTTCTCTGATGTGGGTCGTATGTTACTTGAACTTCCTGATAGTCTCTTGCTTGTGGGTGGGGATTTTAATTCCGTGATTTCTGGCGAGTTGGATCGTTACCCTCCCAGAGCCCTCTCTGCCGCCCAGGCGTGGCTCAGCGGGTTCTTGGACACTTTTGGCCTAGTGGACTGCTGGAGGTTGATACATCCGACACAGAGTCAGTACACATTTCACTCCGGGGCTCACAGGAGTCTCTCCAGACTAGATTACTTTCTTATGCCAGCGGCCCAGACCACCCGGGTCCGGGAGGTTAAGCACCTGGCCCGGGGCATTTCCGATCATTCCCCATTGTGGCTCCTCTTCGATACTGGGATGCGATCCGCCGGGTGAGTCGCCCCCATTAACCCCTGGTACCTGCGTGACCCCAAGATCCGCAAGGGTCTCATTAAGTTGCTTGACCAGTATTTTCTTGAGAATGAGGGGTCCGTCTTGTCCTCTGTGTCCTTGTGGGAGGCTTTCAAAACGGTTCTCCGAGGACACGCCCTATCCCTGATCGTGGAGGCCAAGAAAGCTAAGAACGGGGAGGTGAATGCGTTGGAGGCCGAGATATCGGGGTTGGAGGCTGCCTTGGAGATGGCTGTCACTCAGGACGGGCTCCACGCTCTCAGCCTGAAGCAATTCGAATATAGATCCCTTGTTACGGAGGCTGCTCGAACAATGTATAGGGAACAGCAGGGTAGACTGTATGATGCTGGGAATAAGGCGGGTAAATTGATTGCTTGGCTTGATAAGAAGGAGAGAGTGAATCGAGTGGTCCCCGTGCTTCAGACGTCGGAGGGAGTGAGTGTGACTGACCCTGGTGAGATTGTGGAGTGTTTCGCTGATTACTTCCATGCTGTGTACTCCCCGGTGTCTGATAGGGATGAGGCTGACTCCCGTCACTTGTTGAAGGATATTGCTTTGCCCTGCCTGTCGGTGGATGAGCGTGAGCAGTTAGATGCCCCGTTGTCGGTCGACGAGATTGCTACCGCGATTCGTTCCCTTCGCTCAGGCAAGGCTATGGGCCCCAACGGACTCCCTATTGAACTTTATAAACTGCAACCGGATAAAATTGCGCCATTTCTCCGTCGTATGTTTTCGGAGTCACTTGAACTTGGTTCTCTCCCTGCTGACCAGCGCTTGGCCACTATAGTCGTGATTCCCAAGGACGGTAAGCCTCGGGACCGTTGCACCTCGTACAGGCCTATTTCTCTGTTGAACGCTGAGCCGAAAATCCTTGCCAAGGTTCTTGCTAATCGCCTGCTTACTGTTATCTGTGACCTGGTGCATCCGGACCAATCCGGTTTTATCCCGCACCGGAATACGGCCCTTAACTTGCGGCGCCTACATGGCGTACTTGCAAGGGCGGAATATCTCTCAGAGCCGGCCATCTTGGTTTCCTTGGACGCCACAATGGCCTTTGATACGATAGAATGGCCGTATCTTTGGGCCGCCCTGGCAAAGTTTGGACTCGGGGCGGGATTTATTAGTTGGGTTAAACTCTTATACGCTGCTCCGTTGGCTCAGGTTGTCGTTAATGGAAGGGTTTCCCGGCCCTTCGTTCTTGGGAGAGGCACTAGGCAGGGGTGTCCGTTGTCTCCCCTGCTCTTCGCTCTGGCTTTGGAGCCGCTCGCTGCTTGGCTTCGTTGGGAACCGTCGATAAGAGGGATCCAGTGGGCCCCTGGCTTCGAGGATCGAGTTTCGTTGTACGCGGATGACATTCTTTTGTACCTCACCTCACCAAGTCAGTCACTCAATGTGCTCTTTGACATCCTTACTTCCTTCGGCAAGAACTCTGGTTTGATTATTAACTGGTCCAAATCTTGTGTCTATGCTATATCCGGTGACTTTCCTCTCTTGCCTTCTCGTTTTCCTATTAAGGCGTCCCACTCCGGCTTTACGTACCTGGGGGTGTACGTCTCATTGGTCCCGGCGATCCTCTACGAGCATAATCTCCTCTCTCCACTTCGGAGATTGAGGTTAGACGTGGCCCGTTGGTGTAAGCTTCCCTTGTCTCCCCTCGGTCGTGCGGCACTTTTTAAAATGATGTCTCTTCCCCGATTCCTTTACGCACTTCAGAACTCCTTTGATATTATTCCGGCGGCCTACTTCCGGGAAGTGGAGAGCTTACAGAGGAGGCTTGTTTGGGATGGTCGTGCACGTATTGCTCTTGCAAAACTGACTATCCCCTGGTATGACGGGGCATTGCGCTCCCGGACATCAGGAGGTACTATTGGGCCTCCCAACTATCTGCTATTAACCATGCAACGTACGCACCTGGTCCGAATCCGGCTTTCGAAATGGATAGACTTTTGTTGCCTGGCGGCAACTTTAACAGAGCGCTTTACTCTCGATCGGCTGGGAGGAACTTAACCGGTCCCACTAAGATTGCGGTTCGTGTGTGGAGGGCTGCGAATGTGGCCATGGGCTGGAATGAGCGTTTGACGGGTGCGACCCCTCTGTTTGCGTCTGAAAGATTGGGAAGCCTCTGGACGACGAAGGGCTTCGAGCGTTGGGACACGATTGGCATCAGTAGAGTAGGTGACCTTTGGGTGAAGGGTGCGGTTAAATCCTTTGCTGCGTTGCAGAGTGAGTACGAATTGAGTGAGCGGGAGTTCTTTCGGTACGTCCAGGTTCGGCACGCCTTGCTCTCGGCCTTCGGGGCGGGGACTACAGTCCCTGTGTCTTCGCCACTCGAGGACCGCATACTTGACGGTCACTTGCCCGACAGTACTATTTCCCTTATCTATAAAAAACTAATAAACGTGCGGGCGGATCTCCTCGTGCGCCTTCGGGAGGCGTGGACCGGGGATGGTGTGGAACTGGACGATGAGGACTGGCAGTCTGCGCTGTCCTCCCCTAAGGAAGTGGCCATACCCGCGCGTCTCCGTCTTGTCCAGCTTAAAATTCTCCACCGTGTCTACGTGACGGGCGCGCGAGTTATAGTTAGCTGAACTATCTATAACGGGGGAATTTCAATGGTTTTGTACAAGTGAAAAGTCCAGCTAACTATAACACCCCTGAAACCTATGGTTTTTTCAGTGAATTTCTGAGGTTTTTTAAATGCTAATTCCTAACTATAACGTGCCTGAAACCTATGGTTTTTTCTGTGAATATATATATATTCACTGAAAAAACCATAGGTTTCAGGGGTGTTATAGTTAGCTGGACTTTTCACTTGTACAAAACCATTGAAATTCCCCCGTTATAGATAGTTCAGCTAACTATAACTCGCGCGCCCGCAATGCACTGCTGATGACGTCACATACTACATCACTCATGACATGGTCAGTGACATCACTCATGACACCACTGATGACATCTCAAATTACATCACTGATGACATCACTGATGACATCATCCAGTGAATGTGTGTTTTTCTGAAAATTAAAATATGTTTTATATATGTATATCTCAAGGTCGATGGAAGAATAAATGGGTATATAAGTGTCTAAATGGATGATTTGTTTTTGAAAAATTGATTGTGTAACTGACTGATTAAGTGTATCATAGTGAATACATGGCTTAGTGAGTAATGTTTCAATATGTAAATATCTGTATCAGTCTCTCACTTTGTGTACAAGTGGCTGCATGGGTTGGTGAGTAGCTACATGGGTATCTATATAGGTTATTAGTTGTTTTTTTTTTTTTGTTTTTTTTGCGGAAACCTTTATTGTACATAAAAATCAATACAAACATGGGCCTACAACCACCAGGGCCGGCCGCTAATATGTACATGATCAACAACATCAGGGCAGCAACAGGCCCCCTGGGGCCCAGCCGAATTAACGAGTTACTGAGTACACCACAGAGATTATCAGGATACATAGATTTTAGAAATACAAACAAAGAAAAAGAAAATAACACCAAAAAACAAGGCGGAAACCATCGAAAAAGGGGGCGTCTAACCACATCCGGGGAACTGCACAATACAAACTCCACCCGCAGGTGGACAATGAGGATGAGCAAGAGGGAGGTGGGGGCGACGGGAGAACCACAACCGTCTACAGGTAAAATGTAATAGTCCGGGAACCTCAGGATCAGGGGGACAAGGCAGCATCAGATGTGTTCACGAGGGGGGGCGTGCAGATGTTCCCTCGGTACACGTTCCACTGACCCCAGATTCTACCCCACGCCCCCGGCTTACCCCGAGACACATACACAGTCTTCTCTCTGCACATGCACCAATCCATGCTCTCCTTCCACACCGACACGGTGGGAGGCCGTCGGGAACCCCAACGCTGTGCGATGTCCCTCTTAGCAATCATGTTCCCAAGGGCCGCCCACCGAGCCTGAGCCGCATTATAGTCATTAGGCTCCCACACGTTCAACAAACATCGGCGAGCCTCGGGCAACAAAGCGACCCCAGTGACGCATTCCATGACAGCATGCACCCGGCGCCAATACTCCGCTACCTCACAGCACTCCCAGAGAACATGGAGAAAAGTGGCGCTGAGCCCACAGCCGCGCCTACAGAGCCCGTCTTCAGAAAAACCCATCAAAACTAAACGAGGGCCCGTCACGTAGACACGGTGGAGAATTTTAAGCTGGACAAGACGGAGACGCGCGGGTATGGCCACTTCCTTAGGGGAGGACAGCGCAGACTGCCAGTCCTCATCGTCCAGTTCCACACCATCCCCGGTCCACGCCTCCCGAAGGCGCACGAGGAGATCCGCCCGCACGTTTATTCGTTTTTTATAGATAAGGGAAATAGTACTGTCGGGCAAGTGACCGTCAAGTATGCGGTCCTCGAGTGGCGAAGACACAGGGACTGTAGTCCCCGCCCCGAAGGCCGAGAGCAAGGCGTGCCGAACCTGGACGTACCGAAAGAACTCCCGCTCACTCAATTCGTACTCACTCTGCAACGCAGCAAAGGATTTAACCGCACCCTTCACCCAAAGGTCACCTACTCTACTGATGCCAATCGTGTCCCAACGCTCGAAGCCCTTCGTCGTCCAGAGGCTTCCCAATCTTTCAGACGCAAACGCTCATTCCAGCCCATGGCCACATTCGCAGCCCTCCACACACATTAGCGGCCGGCCCTGGTGGTTGTAGGCCCATGTTTGTATTGATTTTTATGTACAATAAAGGTTTCCGCAAAAAAAACAAAAAAAAAAAAACAACTAATAACCTATATAGATACCCATGTAGCTACTCACCAACCCATGCAGCCACTTGTACACAAAGTGAGAGACTGATACAGATATTTACATATTGAAACATTACTCACTAAGCCATGTATTCACTATGATACACTTAATCAGTCAGTTACACAATCAATTTTTCAAAAACAAATCATCCATTTAGACACTTATATACCCATTTATTCTTCCATCGACCTTGAGATATACATATATAAAACATATTTTAATTTTCAGAAAAACACACATTCACTGGATGATGTCATCAGTGATGTCATCAGTGATGTAATTTGAGATGTCATCAGTGGTGTCATGAGTGATGTCACTGACCATGTCATGAGTGATGTAGTATGTGACGTCATCAGCAGTGCATTGCGGGCGCGCGAGTTATAGTTAGCTGAACTATCTATAACGGGGGAATTTCAATGGTTTTGTACAAGTGAAAAGTCCAGCTAACTATAACACCCCTGAAACCTATGGTTTTTTCAGTGAATATATATATATTCACAGAAAAAACCATAGGTTTCAGGCACGTTATAGTTAGGAATTAGCATTTAAAAAACCTCAGAAATTCACTGAAAAAACCATAGGTTTCAGGGGTGTTATAGTTAGCTGGACTTTTCACTTGTACAAAACCATTGAAATTCCCCCGTTATAGATAGTTCAGCTAACTATAACTCGCGCGCCCGTCACGTAGACACGGTGGAGAATTTTAAGCTGGACAAGACGGAGACGCGCGGGTATGGCCACTTCCTTAGGGGAGGACAGCGCAGACTGCCAGTCCTCATCGTCCAGTTCCACACCATCCCCGGTCCACGCCTCCCGAAGGCGCACGAGGAGATCCGCCCGCACGTTTATTAGTTTTTTATAGATAAGGGAAATAGTACTGTCGGGCAAGTGACCGTCAAGTATGCGGTCCTCGAGTGGCGAAGACACAGGGACTGTAGTCCCCGCCCCGAAGGCCGAGAGCAAGGCGTGCCGAACCTGGACGTACCGAAAGAACTCCCGCTCACTCAATTCGTACTCACTCTGCAACGCAGCAAAGGATTTAACCGCACCCTTCACCCAAAGGTCACCTACTCTACTGATGCCAATCGTGTCCCAACGCTCGAAGCCCTTCGTCGTCCAGAGGCTTCCCAATCTTTCAGACGCAAACAGAGGGGTCGCACCCGTCAAACGCTCATTCCAGCCCATGGCCACATTCGCAGCCCTCCACACACGAACCGCAATCTTAGTGGGACCGGTTAAGTTCCTCCCAGCCGATCGAGAGTAAAGCGCTCTGTTAAAGTTGCCGCCAGGCAACAAAAGTCTATCCATTTCGAAAGCCGGATTCGGACCAGGTGCGTACGTTGCATGGTTAATAGCAGATAGTTGGGAGGCCCAATAGTACCTCCTGATGTCCGGGAGCGCAATGCCCCCGTCATACCAGGGGAGAGTCAGTTTTGCAAGAGCAATACGTGCACGACCATCCCAAACAAGCCTCCTCTGTAAGCTCTCCACTTCCCGGAAGTAGGCCGCCGGAATAATATCAAAGGAGTTCTGAAGTGCGTAAAGGAATCGGGGAAGAGACATCATTTTAAAAAGCGCCGCACGACCGAGGGGAGACAAGGGAAGCTTACACCAACGGGCCACGTCTAACCTCAATCTCCGAAGTGGAGAGAGGAGATTATGCTCGTAGCGGATCACCGGGACCAATGAGACGTACACCCCCAGGTACGTAAAGCCGGAGTGGGACGCCTTAATAGGAAAACGAGAAGGCAAGAGAGGAAAGTCACCGGATATAGCATAGACACAAGATTTGGACCAGTTAATAATCAAACCAGAGTTCTTGCCGAAGGAAGTAAGGATGTCAAAGAGCACATTGAGTGACTGACGTGGTGAGGTGAGGTACAAAAGAATGTCATCCGCGTACAACGAAACTCGATCCTCGAAGCCAGGGGCCCACCGGATCCCTCTTATCGACGGTTCCCAACGAAGCCAAGCAGCGAGCGGCTCCAAAGCCAGAGCGAAGAGCAGGGGAGACAACGGACACCCCTGCCTAGTGCCTCTCCCAAGAACGAAGGGCCGGGAAACCCTTCCATTAACGACAACCTGAGCCAACGGAGCAGCGTATAAGAGTTTAACCCAACTAATAAATCCCGCCCCGAGTCCAAACTTTGCCAGGGCGGCCCAAAGATACGGCCATTCTATCGTATCAAAGGCCATCGTGGCGTCCAAGGAAACCAAGATGGCCGGCTCTGAGAGATATTCCGCCCTTGCAAGTACGCCATGTAGGCGCCGCAAGTTAAGGGCCGTATTCCGGTGCGGGATAAAACCGGATTGGTCCGGATGCACCAGGTCACAGATAACAGTAAGCAGGCGATTAGCAAGAACCTTGGCAAGGATTTTCGGCTCAGCGTTCAACAGAGAAATAGGCCTGTACAAGGTGCAACGGTCCCGAGGCTTACCGTCCTTGGGAATCACGACTATAGTGGCCAAGCGCTGGTCAGCAGGGAGAGAACCAAGTTCAAGTGACTCCGAAAACATACGACGGAGAAATGGCGCAATTTTATCCGGTTGCAGTTTATAAAGTTCAATAGGGAGTCCGTTGGGGCCCATAGCCTTGCCTGAGCGAAGGGAACGAATCGCGGTAGCAATCTCGTCGACCGACAACGGGGCATCTAACTGCTCACGCTCATCCACCGACAGGCAGGGCAAAGCAATATCCTTCAACAAGTGACGGGAGTCAGCCTCATCCCTATCAGACACCGGGGAGTACACAGCACGGAAGTAATCAGCGAAACACTCCACAATCTCACCAGGGTCAGTCACACTCACTCCCTCCGACGTCTGAAGCACGGGGACCACTCGATTCACTCTCTCCTTCTTATCAAGCCAAGCAATCAATTTACCCGCCTTATCCCCAGCATCATACAGTCTACCCTGCTGTTCCCTATACATTGTTCGAGCAGCCTCCGTAACAAGGGATTTATATTCGAATTGCTTCAGGCTGAGAGCGTGGAGCCCGTCCTGAGTGACAGCCATCTCCAAGGCAGCCTCCAACCCCGATATCTCGGCCTCCAACGCATTCACCTCCCCGTTCTTAGCTTTCTTGGCCTCCACGATCAGGGATAGGGCGTGTCCTCGGAGAACCGTTTTGAAAGCCTCCCACAAGGACACAGAGGACAAGACGGACCCCTCATTCTCAAGAAAATACTGGTCAAGCGACTTAATGAGACCCTTGCGGATCTTGGGGTCACGCAGGTACCAGGGGTTAATGGGGGCGACCCGCCCGGCGGATCGCATCCCAGTATCGAAGAGGAGCCACAATGGGGAATGATCGGAAATGCCCCGGGCCAGGTGCTTAACCTCTCGGACCCGGTTGGTCTGGGCCGCTGGCATAAGAAAGTAATCTAGTCTGGAGAGACTCCCGTGAGCCCCGGAGTGAAATGTGTACTGACTCTGTGTCGGATGTATCAACCTCCAGCAGTCCACTAGGCCAAAAGGGTCCAAGAACCAGCTGAGCCACGCCTGGGCGGCAGAGAGGGCTCTGGGAGGGTAACGATCCAACTCGCCAGAAATCACGGAATTAAAATCCCCACCCACAAGCAAGAGACTATCAGGAAGTTCAAGTAACATACGACCCACATCAGAGAAAGTGGAGGTCTGGAGGCCCGGGGGAACATAGACCGAGACCAATGAAAGAGTCTGACCCTCCCACCGTCCAGTCAAGGACGCATAGCGCCCTCTATCATCAAGAGTAACTTTGTCAATCTCAAGCGGGAGGGAAGATCGCAGTAAGATGCCCACCCCTCTGGATCCAGTGGTGAAGCCAGAATGCGCAACCAATCGGTAGCCACCCCTGTTCATGGCATGACATACATTACCCACCAAGTGCGTCTCTTGAAGGAATACCACATCAGGGGCCAATCGGCGCAAAAATTGCAACACCACCCCACGTTTGATACGGTCCCCCAATCCGTTGACGTTCCAAGACATGAGTTTCAACCCGTCCCCCCCATCCCAATACAAGAAGCTGGAGTCCCCGGGCACGCAGCCAGACACCTAAAACTGAAAGGAAACAAACACACCGCCTTGAAAGAAAAAACACACAACCCAACAACCCCTGTCCCCCTCCCACCCCCACGCCATTACAACTCCCCCCACCCTGCACCCCTGCGGACTATACAGCCCCCCCAACTTGCAGTGTGCCTGTCGCCCTAACAATCCCATGCTACAAAAAGACCCTAGAGGAGGGAAGGGACCCGTCCCCGCCCGCATCCAAACAGCACATTAATAGACAAAATATACAATTGAAGTAGAACCTGGCTGGGCGCAGAAGGAAATGTCAAAGTAGAGGACCAAGAATCATTCCTGCGGAGGCCCTCCGCCCTCAGCACTGCCAGTACGCCCAGATCGTTCGCCCCGGTCCGGCAGGGAGTCTAACCAGTCACTCACAATATCAGGGCGTTCAAAAAAGATAGTCCGATCTTCATATTCCACACGAAGCTTGGCAGGGAAAAGCATAGAATATTTAAGTTCCAAATCTCGAAGACGGCGCTTCACCCCCTGAAAGCCCATTCTCTGTTTCTGAACGAGTTGGGTGAAGTCCGGAAAGAAGTTAACGGAGGCATTCTCATAGTTAACTGGGCCGTGTACCCTCGAGGCCTGCAGGATCGCATCCCGGTCTCTGTAGTGAAAAAGTTTTGCAATAATAGGCCTCGGGGGAGCTCCTGGACACGATGAGCACGCTCCACAGCAAAGAACTTGCTCAGGCCTGAAGGAGCAAGATGATTGAGGACTAGATCTTCGACCAGGAGGTCCACCGGACGATTGTCGAGAGTCTCCGGCACACCTATGACGCGGATATTATTGCGTCGTGCCCGACCCTCGAAATCCTCCAGCCGGCGGGACATCGTGTCGTTCGCCGACTTTAGACCGCCAAGAGTTGCCTGGAGGTCTGATACATCCGTGACAAGAGTGGATGTCCTCAAGTCCAGCGATTGAACCCTCTCGTTAGTCTTAGAGAGATCCGCCCGAATTAGCGTGACATCAATGGCAACCGTGTCAATTTTACGGGCCAGAGCCTCGTACTGCAGGGCGATGGTCTCCCTTATGCCGTTGATGGCACCCATAACGTCCTGCAGCGACAACTCCGTGGGCACGGATGGGCCCCCACCAGAGTCCTCCACGGCGGCACTTGCTGGCCCGGGGGATCCTTTACTCTGGGTATAACGATCCATGATGTTACTCTGGACTGGTCCCCCACGGTGGGATGTCTTGGTCCTCCGTTTCTCGGGATCCCCCTTGCCCGCCATGTGAAGCGATGCTCACCGGAGGGGTCCGCCAGGACCGATAGCAAAGGGGTGCCAGCAGATCAGACTCCGACTGACCGAGAGCCCGCTCGGAAAAGTGGAGAAAAAGGGCACAAATCAGTCCAGTACAAAGGCCGGAGGACGCCCCAGTCGCGCGAAGCAGCTCCTCAATCAGGCCATGTAGAAGTGCAAAAGCGAAACCGAAAGTGGGGGCGCGGTCATTGGCAAGGCTCCGATGCCGTTGTTGTTCAACTACTCCCCGGCCCCACAGTTCACCAAAGCACCGAGCACAGCTTCCAGGTGGGCCTCCAAAATGCAAGACGCTATATTTCAGGTCTCCCTGGTCCGATTTTCGTTCTGAAAAGAGTTATGGATTCAGCCAAGGTTCATCTTCCAGAATCCGTTCACAAATCCAGGATAATGTCAGGATAAGTTGCGAGGAGCGGCAAGGGACCGGGGAGCCCTGTGCCTACGCGTCCATCTTGGTTGCGCGCTAGGCTCCTCCCCCATTAGTTGGTTTTTTGAGTATCAGTCTGAGTGTCTGCATGGTTCGGTGGGGGGTATTACGTAGTGCATAGGTGCATGAATGAGTGACTCACTGTTTGTATGTGTTGAAGACAGCATGTGTGCAGGACTGTATGGGTGGATGAGTGTGTGTATGGGTGTGTTAGTGAGTGAATGACTGTCTCAATAGTGTCTTTATGAGTAACTACATATGTTTTAAACTAGTATATGTGACTATTGGTGTATATAAGTGAGTATATGTGAGAGTGAGAGATTGAAAGAGTTCCTGTATGAATAAGCATGTGTTTCTATAAGTGATTGTTTAAAAGACTAAGTATGTGTAAGTTTCCGTAGAAGTAAGTGTGGTGGTGTGTGTAGAACTGTATATGCAAGTAAATGTATGTTTGATTCTTTATTAGCACGAGTGACTATGTGTGTGAGTAACTCTATGGATGAGTGGCATTGTGTAACAGGATGTATAGGTGTATGAGTACATATGATGAGTGAGTACATGTATGAGTGACTGTATAGGACTGTTGGTGAATGAGTGGATGTGTATGTGGATCTTAGAATTACTGAAGAGGTTGTTGTAACTGGTATTGGTATGTCTATTGTTTTGAAAATTTTAGTCTCTATTTTTGAATGTGTGTATCAAAGGTTATATTAGGGTGAGAGGAGGTCTGCCACTCTATCACAAGGATGATGTCATCAGTGATGTCATCAGTGATGTCATTTGAGATGTCATCAGTGATGTCATGAGAATGTCTCTGGCCATGTCATGAGTGATGTAATATGGGACGTCATCAGCAGTGCATTGCGGGCGCGCGAGTTATAGTTAGCTGAACTAACTATAACGGGGGAATTTCAATGGTTTTGTACAAGTGAAAAGTCCAGCTAACTATAACACCCCTGAAACCTTTGGTTTTTTCAGTGAATTTCTGAGGTTTTTTAAATGCTAATTCCTAACTTTAACGTGCCTGAAACCTATGGTTTTTTCTGTGAATTTCAAAGGTTTTTAAAATGCTAATTTCTAACTATGCCTACAGAGATAGGACATGTGAAGAAAGAAGAAAAAATGCACAGAAAGAAAAAAAAGAAGTGAAGAAAGAAGCAACAGAAGTCCTCAAAGATGAAGAAAAGTGCAGGAAAAAGGATAACGTGCAGAAAGAACAAAAAGAAGAGCAGAAAGAAGCCTTGTTGCAAAATCATCCTGTACCCTCAACTTTTTCAGACGGATACTGGTGGTAACTGAGTCTGACTAACCAGTCCTAGAGCCAGTGCTATGTTAAAAGACACTTAGAATACAGTGAAAACACCTACATTCACTAGGGAACATTATACGTTGGGGTCCCCCTGTGATGAGCATGACCTCCTCTGTAAGCCCCTAGTATACAATAGGGCAGGGGGATTAAAACTACCTCTTAAAACAGGCCACAGGGCGTTTTTGCACACGTTAACTCAGGCCCCGTCCCCTCCCTTCACCACTGTGTAAACACGCCCTGTGTCCGTTTTTAGTTGGGAGATTAAGTTCATTTGAATCCTGAGGGTCCCTAGGGTCCAACTAGCCCACTAGGTACCTCCAGTAAGTGCCACAGAGTTGCATTGCAGAGAGGTGAAAAAAGTGGCACGACCTGGACCACCTCTCTGCAATGCAGCTCAGTGGCGCTTACTGGAAGCACTTGGTGGGCTAGTTAGCCCCCAGGGGCCCTCAGTATTGAAGGGAAATTATATCCCCAATTTAAAACGTGCCATAGTGCGTGTTTGCACACGTCACCTCAGGCCCCGTCCCCTCCCTTCACCACTGTGTAAACGCGCCCTGTGGCTGTTCTAAGTTGAGAGATTAAGTCCCCTTGAATCCTAAGGGTCCCTAGGGTCAAACTAGACCACTAGGTACCTCCAGTAAGCGCCACAGAGCTGTGTTGTAGAGAGCTGTAAAAAGGGGCTTGGCCTCAGAACACCTGTCTGCAGCGCAGCTCCCTGGCGCATACTGGAGGTGCCTGTTGGGCTAGTTGGCCCTCAGGGACCCTCAGTATTGAAGAGGAATTAATTCCCCAACTTACAACTCGCCAGGGGGCGCGTTTGCAGAGTGCTGCAAGGAGTGGGTGTGGCCTCCGGCACGATGCCAGTCTTTTATTTATTTTAATTTTTTAAGAAGGGGGGCTGTGTGGTTCCCCTTCTTATTCTAATTTATTGGCCCTGATGACCCCATGACCCAGGGCCTGTCTCCTAATTATATTTTTTTGACCCCAATCCCCAGGGCCGGCCACTGTTTTTTATTATTTTTTAAAAAATATATATTTATAGACACACCTAGGACATGCTGGACAAACCGTACGTACCTATCACCATGACGATTTGCGTGATATTCATTAAAAGGCGACTATGAATACAATGAATCCACGTGGAATGTATTTACACCACTAGTGAAGCTCTGACATGTCTGATGCCCTACCGTGCCTAATCCCGATAGACACCCTTGTCGTTTATTTATACAAACATGGGTAGCTATTGACGGGCACATTTAATACACATGCACACTAAGCCATTCAAAGGGGATTCGACAAAAATTCGACCAAAACTATGCAAGAAACCCCCCTCACGGTTAATAAAACACACATCCACTGCCGGATGTGTAATACTTTTTATTTTACTCTCTGGAAAGGGGACGAACATCACTTGAGAGTCACAGCACGCTCCTGGCAGAGCCCAATGCTGTGTTACACCCACCATTGCCTGCTGAGTGCCACACACCTCTTTGTTGTATTCCACTAGCTAGTGCATATGCTATGACACTCTCTAGCCCATGTGCACTGTAACACCACCCCGTGAATATGTCATGCCACACTTGTCTTCGCGCGGGTTATATTGCCCCATCTAACGTGCCTTCCTCGATGCCTATGTTATAACGCACAGTGCTATGCCATACATATTACAATCTGGGATCCATATCTTTGTCACAGTGCATATGCAACGTTACACTCCCCAGCACATATTTTATATTACAACTTTAGAGACTAGCTAGGTTACACAACACTGTCCTGTGCATATTACACTCCAAGGCGCATATCGCATAGCACGCGCTAGTGCCTGTGCTATCTCGCGCTCTCCAATGAATCTGTCATTGCGCACAATGTATTGCATATTATATTTCACGCCTGGTTCATCTTATATCACACTTTTTGGTGCATAGTTTATACCATCCACTATATCTAGTTTTCATTTTCAATCGTGCTCTCAGGACTATGTTCTATATAACACTGTGTTCACCTACCCTTTTCACGGGCATTACATTTTGCGATAGGGGGTGGAGGGTCAGGGGGTGTTTCTGCCAAGTGAGCCCGAAGTCACAGTCACAAACGTCCTCTTCTTCCTGAATAAAAGTGAGATTATGCTGCATACTTATTCATATTTTAAGTAGTTCGCACAGACACACGTTTTAAAAACAATAAAGTTCCTAATACCCGCCTTCTCTGAACAGTTAGCTTGCTGCCCCATCCCCCTCCTCCCTATCCTCTGTTGTGTGAATCCATAGACTAGCCTCCTCCCTCCTGCCATGCATGGTCTGATGTGCTGCCACTGCCCTCAATTTAGTATGATGTACCAGTCCACTCCTCCTGCCCTCCATTGCCCAATTTTATGCCCCATCATTGACCTCCTGCTTAAACTCTGTGCTTAGCTTGCTGCCCCTATACTCCTTCCCCCTGCCCTCCGATGTCTTTGTGCATGCCCCTGCTCCATCCTTTTTGCCCACCATGTTCCATGGACCTGCCACTCCTATCTACTCTGAGTGTTCTGTTGAGCTGCCACTCCCCTCCCACCTGCCTAGCATTGTCAGATGACTGTAACCTGTCCCTGCCACCTCCACCCTGCCTGTACACATGCCATGCCCCTATCCTCTTCCTCCTGTCCTACATGGTCCATTGTACTGCCACACCCTTCTGCCCTCCCTGGTCTGTTGTGCTGCAACTGCTCCTCCTGCCTGCCCCGTGCGGTCTGTTGTGAGGCCCCTTCCCCTGAACTTTCTTGTCTGTGCACAGGTCCTGACCCTCCCTTCTATCCTCCATCGTCCTTTGTGCATGCCCCTGCACCCCCCTTCTTGCCCATCATAGCCATTGTGCTGCCACTAACCCTCCCACTTGCCATGCATGGTCTTCTGTGCTGCCATGGCCCCTCCCACCTTCCCTGTGTGGTCAGTTAGCTGCCCCTGACCCCCTCCCACCTTCCCTCCATGGTCTGTGTGTATGCCATCACAGTCTCACTGTTGCTCTTCATGGTGTGTCTTGCTTCTAGTGCCCATCCTGCCTGACCTCCATGGCTATCTTGCTGCTCCTGCCCTGCCCCCTTGCCCCCAGCCCTCTGTTTACATGTGCAGACCCCTACTCCCTCCCTCCTGGCTTGTCTGTTCCATTGTAATGCCCCTGATCCGTCCCTCCTGCCCTTTATGGTCGGTTATGCTGCAGCTTTCTCTCCTGTCTGTCCATTATGGTCAGCTAGCTACCATTGCCTCTTGTCCCTCTGTTCTCTGTTGTCCATGTGCATGGTCCTGTCCCCTCCCTCTTGCTTTCTATGGATTGTTGTGCTGCACTCCCGTCCCGCATGCCCTGTGTGGTGTATTGTGCTGCTGCAAACCTTGAAGCCTGCCCTGCAGGGTCAGGTTGGTGCACCTCTCCATGTCCCTCCTGTCCTCTGTTATCCAAGTCCATGTCCCTACCCCATTTCCTTCCATGATCCAATGTACCATACTTGCGAACATTTTGAACTTGGTAAGAGGGAGATTTTGAAAGAAAACTGGGGTATTGATTTTCCCCTTTGAGTTACATTGAAAAAGAGGAGATTGTAGACAGGAGACAGATCAAATAAAGCCCATTTGAGCTTAAAAACATTGGACGTTTCCTGGCTGAATCGGGTCTGTTGGCATGTATAGTTGTACTACCATTGCCTCTTCCTTCTGCCCACAATGGTCTATTACATTGCCACAGCCTCTCTTGCAAGTCCTGTATTGTTGGTTTGTTGCCCCTGCCCCCCTTTCCACTGCCCTCCATAGTCTGATTTGCTGCCACAGCCCTTCCTGCCTGCTCAGTGTGGTTAAATTGTTGCCTTTGCACCCTCCTACCTGCCTTCAATTTTCAGAGTCCGTGCCCCTGGCCTCTGCCTCTCAACAGTATCCTAATGAACAACTAGATTGCTAACATTCTATATTTATTACAAAAGTGTGGAACGCCTGACGTCATCTTGATGTAATCAAAACTGTAATACCTAGAGCATTTCCTTTAGAAATTACATATATGAGAGGGTCTTATTGGCATCAAAATTATGGTTAGTGCTCTAAAAGACTAAAATAAGGACATATTTTCTGAGTTTTCAAATAGCGACAAAGCACTTTTCAATTATTTGTTATCTTTATGTTTTTTTATCCAGTTGACCACTTGATTAAATGTTGCACTTAGGGGAGAGGATGTGGTGTTACTTCCAGAACTGCAGACTTTGCAACTGGGGAACCAGGTTGGAGTTTCTGCTTCAGCTCGACATTCTGTGATTCTGGTCAAATCACTTAGTCTCCCCATGTCTACAACCAAAATGAATTTGTTCTTGTGTGATGTAACCAATGCTCATGTAAAGCACTCCAATACCTGACAAGTCTGCACTATATAACACTGCAAAAACACAAAATAATAAGTGTTTTGCACACTTCTGTCATTGGGCTATATTTGGGCTACATCTGGGTGATTTGGGGCTACATTTGGGCTCTTTTGTCTCAGGTGGCCATCTTGGGAGATTTATTTGTTATGAAGTTTCCTAATTTCCTCATGTACTGCAGTCTCCTCAGTAGGAAATGCTTTCAGTTTTTTACTCTGATTCCATCATGAAGGTATTCAGATATGTCACACATTTGCCATAAATTCTGAATGTTAGCACTCTAGTTGCTCATTAGATCACTGTAGTAAAACTACTGTTCACCATGGAAGTCTGCTCCTGGTATTAAAAGTGCATCTTTCAGTCTGCATGTCAGAATTTTTTAATGAAATAGAGGAGGATTTGAGAAGTCACTCAAAATGTGCCCTCGTTTTCTTTCTTTAGCATTAATCATAGTTTCTATGGCAAAATGCACCCCCTCATTGTGTTCCTTTTTAAATTAAATGTTTTAAGTGTTACCAGTTTATTCCAATCAAGATGGCTTCAGGTGTGCCATACTTTTGTCATAATGAAGACAGTAAGCGCTCTAGTTGTTTTTAAGAACACTCTGGGACATTCTGTCATTGGGCTATACTCGGGCTACATCTGGGTGATATTTGGGCTACATTTGGGCTCTTTTGTCTCTGGTGGCCATCTTGGGAGACTTATTTGTTATGAAGTTTCCTAATTTCCTCATTTACTGCAGTCTCCTCAGTAGGAAATACTTTCAGTTTTTTACTTTGATTCCATCAAGAAGATATTCAGATGTGTCACACATTTGCCATAAATTCAGAATGTTAGCACTCTTTTTGCTCATTAGATCACTGTAGTAAAGCTACTGCTCACCAGGGAAAACTGCTGCTGGTATTGAAAGTGCATGTTTCAGTCTGCATGTCAGAATTTTTTAATGAAATAGAAGAGGATTTGAGAAGTCACTCAAAATGTGCCCTAATTTTTCTTTCTGCAGCACTAATCATACTTTTTATGGAAAAATGAACCCCCTCATTTTGTTCCTTTTTAAATTAAATGTTTTAAGAGTTACCACTTTAATCCAAGCAAGATGGCTTCAGGTGTGCCATACGTTTATCATAAGTAGGACTGTTAGCACTCTAGTTGTTCTTTGGAACACTCTGGGAAGCTGCAGTAGAACACAAAGGAATCAACTGACAGTCTCTGCCCTTGTTGGATGTACATGTTTTACTGAGAATGTCAGACTTCATTCTCACATGACTGAGAAAGATAATGTGAATTTACAGAAAATAAGCTCTCAGTTTAGCTTATAGATCACCTTCCAAACCTCTGTGGGAAAAGCATGAGAAAATATTTTTCTCTCAATCATGATATCCCAGCAGAAGTCTTTTTCACATGGTGAAATCACCTTAGAACATACCACAATTCCTAAAATGAGTATGGTACCATAAACAAATGATTTATAATGTAACTAAAGTCTTAAAACCTTCTATTAACTGCACTGCTTTTTAATGAGGTGCTATCATGTATATTGGTCCCAAGATGGCTGCCAACACTTCTTGGATGAAGTGCTGACAGCCAATCAGATCTCAGGATGAGATGTGTGGTTAGGCTCCGCCCACATATATATATGATTTTACTTTTGATTTGCTCAGGAACTACTGAACAGATTGAAACCAGACCTGCAAAAGGCACATCCCTGACCTGAGGACTACCTCTCTGCCAAATTTCAAGTAATTCTGTTCAGCCGTTCGGGCTGTAGCTTGGACTAAAGGTCCTATGGAAAAATGCATGGGGAAAACGCGTTTTGGGACCCCCCCTTTTTCTCAGCCCCCGCTTGACGAATCCCCCCGAGACTTTCAGGGTAGGAGCGGAGCGGAGCGCCCCACCTATTTAGAAAATTTCGCGAGGATTCGTCAACCGGCGCCAATGTTATTCCAAATAGAATGTTGCGGATTTCCTATGGAAACACGGTCCTAACTATAACTATCTACTGGCGACCGCCAGTAGATAATATATATATATATATATTCACTGAAAAAACCATAGGTTTCAGGGCTGATATAGTTAGGGATTAGCATTTAAAAAACCTTTGAAATTCACAGAAAAAAGATAGGTTTCAGGCCTGATATAGTAAGGAATTAGCATTTAAAAAACCTTAGAAATTCACTGAAAAAACAATAGGTTTTAGGGGTGTTATAGTTAGCTGGACATTTCACTCGAACAAAACCATTGAAATTCATCCGATATAGTTAGTTGTACTAACTACATCTCGCGCGCCCGCAATCCACTGCTGATGATGTCACATATTACATCATTCATGACATGGTCAGTGACATCACTGATGACATCTCAAATGACATCACTGATGACATCGTATAAATATTCCTCTAAAATAATATTTACACCTCTCTGCAACGCAGCCCCCCTGGCTCATACTGGAGGTTCCTGGTGGGCTAGCTGGCCCGGAGGGACCCCCAGTATTCAAGGAGAATTAGTTTCCCCTCTGCAAAGGCGCAGACCCTGGAGACCCCATCCCCCAGGGCCTGCCCCCAATTTTTATTTTTAAAAAAACAATCCAGAAGGGGGCCGCATGGCCCCCCTCCCAAGGCCATAATTTGCCCCGTGGACACCATCCCACAGGGCATGAGCCTTTTTAATTTTCTTTTTTAATTCTTTATGGAGGGGGGCTACGCCCTCATCTCTCCACATTAAGGCCCCGGGGACCCCATCCCCCGGGGCCGGCCATTGTTTTTTTAATGTTTTATTTTTTAATTTTTTAATGGTGGAGGGGGGCCGCGGGACCCCCCTTCCAGGCCACTTATGGCCCTGGCCTCCGTTGGGGGCCGTGGGGGGGTCCCCAATCCCCCCACGGTCCCAGCCGGCTCCCCGCGTCCTGCAGGAGCCGGCATTGCTTTTCCACATGGGGAGCAGTTAACATGCTGCTCCCCATGTGGAAAAGCAATCAGCTTCGCTTCATTGAAGCGAGAGCAGGTTTCCCTGCTCTCGCTTCAATGAAGCAAAGCAGTTTGCAATGTCGCTGCTCTTGCCCTGTCATTGCAAACTACAGTGTCCCGGGGGTGGGCACCCCAGGACATTGCAGTGTCCCTGGGGGGTGGCGGTCCCCAGGGCCTATAAACGGCTCCAGGAGGGGGGGGCCGCGTGGCTCCCTCCCAAATTGACAAGTTGCCCCAGGGGGTAGCAGTCCCTGGGGCTGGGGGGGCCTGAGAGCCCCCCACCCCAAATTATTTGAAGCCCTGGGGGGTGGCAGTCCTCGGGGCTGGGGTGCTGAGAGCCCCCCACCCATGTTGAAGAACCCCGGGGGTGGCGGTCCCCAGGGCTGCAGGGGGGCCGTGAGCCCCCCCGCATATACTATCTTCGAGCCCCGGGTGGTGGCGGTCCCCGGGACACTTTTTTTTAAATTATGCCCCCGGGATTTGGCCCCGGGGGGCAAATTAGCATATTCAGTGCAGGAGCCCGCGCTGATTTATTTTTTTTTTCGGCCGAAATTCGTACTGGCTGCACGAATCTCGCCGATTTAAAAAAAAAAATAATCTTGTTTTGGCCCTGGGGGTCCATGTGGGACCCCCTGAGCAGGCCTAGGGGGTCAGGGTGTTTCTACCCTGCCCCCTTGTCGCATTTCTCGCGTTTGTCTTTTAGGTTTCTTGTGCCTCGGTTCTACCGAGGCACAAGATGGCTGTCAACACTTCCTGATCTGGAGTGTTGACAGCCAATTAGAATACAGCTCGTGCACAGCAGGGTGTGCGCTGGGTGCGCATAGGGTGCGCCGATCCTCCGAGGCCATAGATATATATGTACTTTTAACTCTAATTTTCTCAGGAACTACTGAACGGATTTACACCATTTAAGCAAAAGGCATGAGTCTGAACTGAGGACTACCTCTTTGCCTCTTTGACCCCCCTTTTCTCGGCCCCCGCTTGACGAATCACCGTGAAATGTTCAGGATAGGAGCGGACCGGAGCTGGCCAAAAGTTTGGAAAATTTTGCGAAGATTCGTCAATCGGCGCCAACGTTATTCCAAATAGAATGTTGCGGATTTCCTATGGAAAATAGGTCCTAACTATATCTACCTACTGGCGACCGCCAGTAGGTAACATATATATCTATATATCTATATATATCTATATATATATGTATACAAAAAAGAAGCAGAGAATGCTGGGTAGTTCCCAAGTTTAGGTAGAGAGCAGCTCCTGTATAGAGCACCCTACAACACCAGTGACACTCTGAATTTGCTTACCTCAAATGTCTGCTTTTCTCGCAAATTTTTTAAGCTTAGGATTAGCATAGTGCCATCAACTCCAAGATAGTGGTGATTGGTCATCCCTGAGGGGATTAGCCAACTGCCTTGATTAGGTGATAAGTGGCCTGGCAAGGCAGAGGCTGTCTGATGGAGAGCTCTTTGAGGCACAGGAATGCTAAAGCAGGGGATTGGGCCATCAAGCATCAGCTTAAAGGAAGAACAGGTCAAGCAAGCCTGTCAGCCGTGGCCACCCTTCTTCCTGCCAGATGGAAGGGTCAATGAAGGAATTCAAAGAAGTGAGTGTGGGGAGTTTATGGAAATGAGCCATACTCTGAGTTTGGTTTAGTTAGCTCTTGCTGCTCTACTGAAAGTTTACCATGATGGATTTTGAGAGAATAGTGCTTTCTGGGATGAGACTATGCCACATTTTGGAGGAAGTTGTCATGGTTTGGAGTGTTTCCCCGCACCTCATTGGCCAGGGGTGCACCCCAACTTGTCTCCAGAGAACACTAGATACATATGTGAGAGGTACAGAGCCTCTCAGTTCTGCTGCCAGAAACTACAAGAAGAAGGAAGATTGTCCTGCTAGACCCTGGTCTGCACCCACGGGCCTGCCTGGTGAAGAATGCACTTGCTGCTCTATCTGTGGCTAAGGAGTAGACTCCCTGCAGCTACCTGCCCTATTAGTCCCAGAGCACATAAATGCTGCACAAGTAGATCCGAAAAGAACTGCAACATCAGTGCTCAGAGGAGCAGTAGGGCACTCTCCAACTAATAAAGAACACCCTCAAGACAATTGCAGAAGTTGCATGGACCTGCAATGCCAATGTTTGGGCAAGCTGACCTGGGATGGATTTCAAGTACAATAAATAATCAAAAAAATTGACAATATTGTGATAAATCACCATCAATCAATGCCAATAGTTCACTACGGATATGCTCATGGGACATAAATGGACTTGCCAGCAAAATGTCACATCCAGATTTTGCCATCTATCAAAGGCAATTTGATATCATAGCATTACAGGAAACCTGGATGACAGACCCTCCGCATCTTCAAGGTTATTTGCGCTTTTTTACCCCAGCACTTAGGGGGGCAAAATTCGGTCATCTCCGCTGAGTCCTTGTCACTACAAGTACATCTATAGCCCGCGCAGTCGGCCCAACTTCTCCAGCAACCATTGCAATAAATTTACTAACTCGATCAATAACATCAGGGAAAAGGAGTAACGATATTATATTAATAAACCCTTATCTCCATCCAAAAAGGAAAACCAAGGTTGCAAAGAATCTGCGCGAATTCCTGGAGGCATGTATAAGTGAAGAGGCAACAACAGACTGGGGATTTAAACCTCAATCTAATAGGCTTCTCTACAGGTGACGAAGTATCCATTCAAAACTCAATCTGGAATATTCCTTAACAAGGAAAAACCCTACCAGGTCGCCAAACCAAAACTGGCAAGCGCTTACTTGAGGAACTTGAACACTTCAATCTTAGAGCATTCAATTCAATTCAATTCAATTCAATTCAGCTTTATTCGGTACAAATTAATGTCCATAAAAGCATACACAATCACAGTCACAAATACAAAGTATGAACAACTTATAGCAGACAAAATCACACATCATTAAACAGTATTATTAGTTAAAAAACAATAATTTACACCTTTAAAATTACATGACTACATCTAAAAACACATGCTTTTCCTCAAATTGATGCATTTGTTTAAAAAAGTAGCAGTATAAAAACAAATGTCAGCAGTTTGTAAGTTAAAAATCAGTTTCATAGCTTGCTCAACCGTACGTGTACCGTGTTTAACAAACATGGGTTTTAGCAGGATAATACGGAAGTTAGAGTAGAGCTTGCAAAATAATATAAAGTGCATTGTGCTCTGCTTAGAAATCCCGTCACAACTACAAGGACCTACAGGGTATTTCCTCATTACAGGTTGTGCCACCAGATGATGCACTGTTCCAAATCTCAATCTGGTCAGCACAAATTTATGTGTCGGCCTGGTGACAAGAGTTAAATAGACAGGAAATCCATCCATGGACAAGTATCTGTTATAAAACATAACAGTGGACAAAGTACCAGCAATAACTGTTCTTTTCCTCTCAACAAAGGCTAGAAAAACCCTTTTTAACTCGATCTTAGGGATCAATAAAACAGCATTCGGATCAGTTACAATATTCAGGTTAAAAATATCCGAAAAACACATAATAATGTATTTAATCCAGGGTATTGCTATAGCTTTATCTAGTCGCATACAATCCTGGATAATAGCCCTAGTGAAGGATTTTTCTTCATTCAGCCAAATAGACCGCCAAACCATCAGAGGTCTAAGTGACAAAAGATCGGATAGATAGTTCACATTTAATTCTTGGTGACATAATGCATTAGAGGCCGAGGTGGGTAAACACAAAACTTTTTTAAGGAAAGAATTCTGTTCCAGTTGCAATTCATGTACGCCACTGTAACCCCAAATTCCTGCCCCATATAATGCAATCGAAACACATCTAGCCTGATAAATTTTTGTCATATCTCTGGTCCTACGATCCCCAATTTTCTGGGCAAATCTAAAAATTCCATGTGCATTTCTAGCCATTTTATTGCGTATGTTATTAAATTCGTGTGTCCACTTTTTATCTTCAGAGAAAGTTATACCTAAATAACAGAATTTGTCCACCTGCTGTACTTTTAACTTGTCAATAAAAAACCCTTTTGCTATATGTTTACATTTCTTTGGGCCACAGATCATTGTATATGTTTTGCTTTTATTGATAACTAATTTTTTATCATTAATAAAAGAAGCAAAACTATCCATTAATCGTTGTAACCCTATCGGGGTTCTTGATAACAATACAGCATCATCGGCGTATAATAACACCGGTACTGGGACACCGTTAATCAGGGGAGCATCTGCGGGTACTTCTTTTAAAATTGCATCAATATTATTTATAAATTAAATAAATAAAAGCGGTGCTAAAACATAACCCTGCCTTATACCTCGTTTAACGCTAAAGTTCCGGGTACATTCGCCCTTCCTGCCAAAACGTACACATGTTTTTAATCTCTCATGCATCCTGGCAAGAAAATAAATTATGCCCTTTGGCGCCCCTATTTCCAACAAGGTTGACCACAAAATAGAGTGGTCAACCATGTCGAAAGCGCTGCTTAAATCTGCAAAGCACATATAAATATGGCCAGATTTGGCTTCGCTGTATTTCCCGATCAATAATTCTAAATTAATGCATTGATCGAGTGTACCTCTACCTTTCCTAAAACCATATTGGCTATCTGACAAAATACAATCCTGTTCTACCCATTCTTCCAGTCTAACTAGCATAATCCTGCTCATAACTTTTACCGAAGCATCCAATAATGAAACTGGTCTGTAGTTTTTTGCATCTGACCTGGATCCTTTCTTATATATTGGTACGATTATAGACTCCTCCCATGTTAACGGAGGGTCTGTACAAACCGCGGCGTTAAAAACAACAGCCAACAGTGGACCCCATATTTCTGGGGCATCCTTATATACATCACTAGGGACCCCATCTGGACCTTGGGCCTTCCCTCCCTTGCTTGCCCTAATCCCCATTTCCACTTCTTCCACAGTAATATCGAGTGGTATAATCGGCCAGCTATCTGACCCGACGTTACTGTTTTTATCTGAATCAAAAATACTTGAGAAGTGGGTAATCCAGCCTTCACAGGAGACATTTGATGTTAACTCAGGCATATTTGTCTCCTTAAGGAATGGGGAGTTGACTGTTGCCCAAAATAATACAGAATTAAAAAGTTCTGCCGCCTGGTTAAGAGAGTCCCATGCCTGAAGCTGTAGAACCTTCTTCCTTGCTTTAATAGCACTTTTATATTCTAGCCTCAGAGTAGTTACTAGTTTTTTCTCCCTTGGTCTTATTGCTAGGGCCTGTTTAAGATTGGTCAGGGCAGTGGAACAGGTTTTGTCAAACCAGACCAAACCAGGTTTTTTACTACCCCTACTACCGCTTGTAAACTTAGCGTTAATGGCAGTGTTGATTTCCTTAAAACTAGATAAGACCCGCTCATGATCTAATCTATTTTCTAAAATAAAGACAATGTCTGCTAAATTCTTCATAATAATAGATTCAGTTAATTCAGATGCTTTTGCACCTATCCACCTCAACCTTACCCCATTAACCCAGTGTGCTTCAATATTTCCAACCATAGTCCCTGTCTCTCTATCATTCCCTTCCCACAAAGTCATGGGCACAATAATACAATTGTGGTCACTAGTGCCCATTATCTCCATTTCCAGTGGGGCAAAACAGTCAGCAATACTGGAGGATACCAACACATGATCGATTACAGAATTGGCACGCCAATTCCTAAATGTGGGGATAGGTGAATCATTACTATCCCTGCAACAATCCAAAATTTCCAGGTCAAGGCACCCCATTAATGTATTCAGATTTTCCCCATACATATCATGCCCAAAGTGTGGGACCTCCCATCCAGCATTATTTGTAACCCCACACGCCTTTGTGGATAATAATTCACATAATGAGACATTGAAATCCCCACACCAGATAATATCAAATACTTCGTTGGAGTTCAAACTTAGGTTCTCAATAGCATTGGCCAATTCGGTTACAATTCTGCCCCTGGTGCTATCAAAAATGTTGTTATAATAATTGATCAGAAGGATGTTACGGCTTTTGCCTTCTCGGATCCAAATCATCTGTATTAGATCACCTACCGGCACATACTTTTTCACAATCATCTGGCGGTGGACCGATACAAGGGTGAGTAGACCCCCCTTAGCTCTTCCGGGTCCCTCTCCATATGCTGGTAGGTTATATGAAACAAACCCCTCAAAATCAATATTATCTTTGCACCAGGTTTCCTGAAAACATAGGATATCATACCTATTAATGAAGGAATTCCAACCCGGGTCTCTGCTTTTGGATTTCAAACCAGCTACGTTCCAGCACACCAACCTGGAGCATATACCTGTTCTGGTGGTAATCCCACTAGTGGGACCTCGGGCGTTTCCCTCCGTTGGGCCAGCCTCATAATTTTGACCCAGTTCACCTGTATTCATACTACCCTCTTGTGTGATCTCAGCCTCATTCTGAATAGACACAAATCCAGGGACCAAAGTTGTTATTACAGATATTACAGATGTACACTCCTCTCTACAGTCCTCCAAATTGGGACCTTCTTTCCTTCCTGTACATATCCCCGTCTCTTTTGTGCGTCAATCGTTAGAGTCCAGAGTACTAAGTGCAAGAAATCTATTCTGTGTAGGAATATCAATATAAGGTTTGCAAGTGAGCGGATAAGTAGAACTTCTAGTATTGTCCCTCCGATTTTCATTAAGGTGATTATAAAAGTATCCTAGTGCTCGGGCACATACATTGCCATCTGAGAATGGGAGGGATGCCGCTCTTAGGAGAACTGTAGTAACATGCTGTGGGTATTTAAAGTTAATAATTACACAGTCCCCCTTTAATCTTTTCCTATCGCTCCCAATCCAGTTGGCTCTCCTGGTTGTCAAAATATTATCAGAAAAGTTCAATGGGAAACCACATTGTCTATTTAGCCACGACAGGCATTTGTTTTTTAGGGAATCATGGGTTTCCTGATAACCCCTGTTATCTAGCGGTGGCACATTAGTAAGTACCACCACATAAGGAGCACACTCAGGTGGGAGATCAACAGCGCCCTTAACGTTATTTTCCTTCCACCCATTTATGTTATCTATAGCAGGCGAAGTATTGCTAATTGAACGCGTGCTTGTTTGGGGTGTTACCAAGATAGCACCATCATTCCCTTTATTCCCTGTGGCTTTCTTAGCAGTGTCTCCCTGTGGTTGGCTCTTATCTTGATTGCTAGTGGTGTCAGTTACAGCAGTTGTAACAGTAGTAGCAACAGACACCTCTCCTTGTTTGTGTAAGGCCTTACTCAGCAAACCACCCAATCTGACAACTTCTTTAGTTAACTCCTCTATTTTTAAAACCAGTGGATCTATAATATCCCTAATCTTGATACCAATAATCTCCTCAATGCTAGTAACAATACTATCCTCAGTCCCCCCCTTATTAATTTTCCTCAGGACAATATTTTCCGCATCTTTATCTGATGAGACAGCTGGTTTCTGCCCGTTACGCAGTGTCCTCTTTTTACTCGGAAGTTTCCTACATGTTCTAACTGCCCGTACTTTTGGGGAAGGTGAACATTGCTCCACCGTATCAGGACAGTCATCTATTATTAACTCATTGGGGGTAGTTTGTGCGGTCTCGAGATGTCCCCTCTCTGTTGGCTCTACCACTCCCGAGATACTAGTGTCGGAGTGATTGTTCGCACCCTCCGTGCTAGGGGTTGATAGACCTCTTACAGGGCTCTCTAGATGCGGAGTACTACTTTTCCCCAGCGACTGTCGTCTTTCCGAATTAATCTTATTGACCTTCTGGACCAAATAATTATCCATTGTACGTGGCCCCATAGAGGGTTTAGATTTAGACATATTATGAAGTATAAATCGTCACCCCCCCCGTCAAAAGCTTACTGAATTGATATAACGTTCAATCCGTTAATATTTCAAATAAATTTAAAATTTTAAAATACCTTGGCTACAGCTAGCAGAAAAACTCATATCACCCCCACTGCCTCGTGTAACCCCTATATACCGAACCAGCGTCCCTGGCCCAGTCCAGTCTCCTCAGGCCTCTGAGGGCCACAGAGGGCCCGCCCTTTGCCCGGGCTTAGCCCGGCACCGCCCGCGCGCGTCCCGCGACGCGGAGGGAGCCTGACAGTTTTAAGCGCCTCAGGGCGTGCAGGGAAGCGGAAGCGGGAAATGCCGCTAGGGACTCTGGGGGCTGTAGTCCCCTACGCGGCGTCCAGCGCGGTCAATGGCGGCCCAGATGAAGATCTCAGCGTCCTCGGGCCCCCGGGTGATGCAGAGTGCGCAGCGGAGCGTCCTTCAGCCAGGTAAGCTGCTTCGCAATGTCCCCTTAGAGCATTCAATGGCAGATCTGCCGGTGATAACCCTCCTGCAATCTCTCATTATTCATCAACAGTAAATTCTAATTTAGACTACACTTTCGTCTCCTTATTTCTATTAAACCAAATCTCTTCATTTCAGCTGGGCAATAAGGCTGATAGTGATCATCGCCCTCATGAACTTGAGCTTCAAACAAACATGCCCATATTTGATAGGTCTCGGACCCTCCACGGTTCAGAGTTTACAACGAACTACAGAAGAATCAAATTTGCACAAGCAGCAGATGGGTGCCTGATGCAAAGCACAACACTCTATTTTGAGTCACGGGTCAGATCAAGTGAAACTACGAAGTGGGAGAACTTCACCACAACAATGGCAATTTACGCCGTCACAACCAAATCAAGGGCACCACAGAGTCACGGTAGTATGCAGCAAATGTCAAAACCATATAAAAATGAAATCAAGCTCATCAAAAATTCCATCTATCGCACAATGAGACATCTTCGACACAATCCGACTGACAAAAGGCACTTAGTATTGCTATGACAACAAAAGGTGCAGTTAAAGAGACAAAAATGGGAAGCTAACAGATACACAGAGGACGAATTCTGGGCAACATTACTCACCAATACCAAACAGAATAATGATGTAAGATTATGGGGAACAATAAATCACTTCATCCATCCCTCATATGAGGGAATATCATCCAACATCTCAGAAGAAGACTGGGCATGCCACCTTAGGACCCATTTCCATCAGGAAAACAATTCCCTGGACACAGAATTAGAAACCACATTTACCTTAGGAGATGTGTCCCTGGAGATCCATCGGGCGGAACGCAGAGCTTCAGAACCTGAAATTTTGGGGGGAAACCTGACAATGGTTGTACCCTTAAGAAATAAAATCAGGACAATCAAGTGGCAAATAGAAAAGGGAAGGAGAGAGGTGGCTCGGGTCCGAATGGAATTCCTCCGGTGCTGTACAAGTAGGACGCAGACCTCTGGGCCAAGGCCTTGAACCTCTCTTTGCAGAAATAAGGCTATTGGGCATGCTTCCACGCTCATGGAGAGGCTCGATAATCTTCCCAATCTTTTAGTCAGGAGACAAGTCATTGCCAAAAAACTACCGATTAGTGGCACACCAGAATAACGAGGCAAATATTTTGGGGGGAACTCTATTAGAAGAACTTCAGGCTTGGGCCCCTGAGAAATCAGTTATTCCCCTAAATCTGTCCTGCTACGCAATATCTGTCGCTGCAAAAACAAACATTCTAACAATGGCGATGTTAATTGACAAGGCAGAGTCAAAAAAAATGTACATTACATCTGTGTTTCATTGACTACAGGGCCACCTTCGACTATGTAAAACTGGCAGGCTGAGGTATGCACAGACTTTGTTAAATCTGATAATTATTCTGCATACAGATGCATGAGTTGTTGCATATGGCCCTTTTTGCAGGGTTATCCCTAACATTTTTGCTTCTTCCTTCTTTTTTTTCCTGACCTGCTGCTGTTGGTTTTAGGACTCTAGGCACTTTACCACTGATGATCAGTGCTAAAGTGCATATGCTCTCCATGTAAAATGTGGTATGGATTGGTGTTTCCATGATTGGCCTATTTGTTAAGTGCTCTGCGTGTGCCAGGGCCCATAAATCAAATGCTGTTGGTGGGCTGCAGCCCTGGATTGTGCCACACACGCAAACAGCCAGTAAGGAGTAAATCTGGCCTGCCATTGCAGAGTCTGTGTGCAGCCTGGGGCTGCCATGTCGACATGGCAAGTGCACCCACTTGCCAGTCCCTAAACCTTGCCTTTTTTACATGTTAGTCACCCCTAAGGTAGGCCCCAGGTACCCCTGTGGGCAGGGTGCATTGTATGTGAACTGTAGGACATGCCCTGGTGTGTGTGGCATGTCCTGATAGTGAATTACCGCCTATTTTGTTTTTCACTATTGCAAGACTACCTGTCCCCATAGGCCAGAATGGGCAGTTTGATTATAACATCATATAATCCTAACTGACCCAGGGAACATGGTAGAAATTCGAGTTTAGTATGCCTGAACTCAGAATGATAAAATACATCTTATAGTGAAGTTGGTTTTAACATTCTCTGTTTGAAAATACCACTTTTAGAAAGTAGGTATTTTCTTTTAGTCAGTCAATACTTTATTTCTGCTAACAATAGCCATAAAAGTCAACACATATAACACAATACATAAATCCATGGTAGAAATACACAATACATAAGTCCACGATGAACAGAATACATACAATTTATAATGGTGAGTATTTATCCATGATTAAGCAATACCAGATAAAATATAAATAACACATTAAATTAGCTAAAAGCCAGAAATCTTACAATAAAAATATTAAATGAAGTAGACTTGAGGATAATCTGATATCTAAAGTAATCCAAGGTTCCTCTTCCTATGATTACAGTTTTTGACCACGGCGTTTCCTAATAAGGTATACATTAAATAAATATCGACTTATACCATATACCATTGCTTGGGAGGAATTAAATTTTAGTATGCGCTCAGCTACTTTATATGACTCAGTCCCCATATTCCTACAGAGGGGTTTAATCCAAGAGGACCTTGGTTTCTTGTAGGCCGGACAAACAAAGAGAATGTGGGGGTTGTCTTCCCTAGCCCCAAGGGGACACATAGTACACAAATCCAATCCATTTTCTCCAGCCCACCTACATGTATAGGAGTTTAACAATAGAACCCCATACCTAAATTGCAGATAGAGAGATTTTGCTAAGGGGGGGAGCAATCTCATCCATAAATTCCTCAAAGTTTGGTGAATCTTTTGCATTTAAAAAATTCTGGGTTAAAGTACCAATACAAGAACCCAGCGTTAGTTCACTATTAACGTGGGACCAAAAGGTTACCTTGAGGAGTTTTTTGGAAAGCTGAGTCAAATTATGGGGCTCCTCCCAAAAGGTAAAAAGCCCCAATCTCTTAAACGATGTACGAATATATTTCAGCCATGGGGTTTTCAGAAACACGTCCAATTTAATTAATTCGATCAACCCATCCTTATAATCTATCAGCTCAGGGGTTGACCATATCCTGACCCAGTACAATAATGGTCTTAATAAAGCCAAGTGCTCTGTTCTTTTGAGATTGATGTCTAAAAACAGGGGCACAACTGGGGTACGAGTCGGTATTTTGAGTAGACTACGCACAAATGTATTTTCTATCACCCCAAATTTAGAGGAATTACTATATCCCCATATCTCGGCACCATAAAGAGCTGCTGATTGAGCCTTGGCTTTAAAGACCTCCAGTGCTGGAGTAATGGCTTTAGAGCTACTTGCTCCATGCACCTTAAGGATAGGGAAAGAGTTCTGCTTAAGAGACAGTGAGCTTTTGTTTAGCTGGCCTTGCCAGGACAGCTTATTATCTAATATCAAGCCCAAATAATTGAAACTTTCTACCTTTTCCAGTGTGCGGTTCTCTAAGAGCAAGTTTTTCCTAAACGTTTTAGTTGGGTTTATGGCCATGTACTTTGTTTTCATTGGGTTAATTTCTAGCCCCTTTCCCACGCAATAATTATAAAAAGTATTAACCAGATTTTGCAAGCCTCTCGGGGTCTGAGAAATAAGGATAGTATCGTCGGCAAAAAGTAAGGAAGTAATTGGTTCACCGACTAATTTTGGGGAGTCATGAGCACAATTCCTCAGGTATGTTGGAATATCATTAACGTACAGTGAGAACAATGTGGGTGCTAATACGCATCCTTGACGCACCCCTCTATCTACAGGAATCGCTTTAGATAGTTCTCCTGCTTTTCCCCATCTAATTTTTGCATAGTTCCCTGTATGGAGTTTGATGAGTTCATTAAGTAACTCACCAGGGATGTCTAACTTCTTTAGTGTAGACCACAGCAACTTCCGGGGGACAAGATCAAAAGCAGCCCTTAAATCTATAAATGCAACATAAAGACTACCCTGTCTGATCTTTATGTATTTCCAACAGATACACATAAATCTGAATACCTGGTCGACAGTACTTACTTTAGATCTAAAGCCAGCTTGGAATTTTGACAGTAGTTTCGTCTCCTCAATCCAAATTAAAATCCTATTTAAAATATGTCTGGCAAAAATCTTTTGTAAAACATCAATTAAACTAATAGGGCGGTAATTGCTAGAATCATGGCGATCACCTTTTTTAAAAATTGTTATAATTTCTGCCCCTTTCCATGATTCTGGAATAGGTAAACCGGCCACAATTGAGTTACTTAAAAAGTTAATATACGGCCCCCACACATTGACATCGTGTTTCAACAAATCACCAGGAATTTTGTCAGGGCCAGGGGCCTTGCCAGTTTTTATAGCTGATAATGCCTGGACTGTTTCTTCTAAGGTAAAATGTAATGGTACAGTACTACTAACTGGAATAACGTCTACATTCACTAGGGACAAATCATCCTTACTAATCGTGTAAAGTTTAGAAAAGTGATCACACCAGGTCTGTTCATCCAGAAAAATATCCTTGGGTGATCTACCCTTTTTGTTTCCCTTAGCGATTAGATTCCAGAACGTACTTTGATCATGTAGTTTAGCTGCACTCAGTAAGTCATCCCAAAAATTAGCATCCCATGTGTTTTTAGCTTGACTCAGGGTTTTTTTATAGATCAGTCTAGCATTTTTTATATCACATTGGCTCCCATTTTTTACTACGTGAATCAGTTGTGATTTAGCAGCCCTACAATCATGGTTATACCATTGTTTTCCAGGTTCGACCTGATCCATAGTTTTATTCCCTTCTTTTTTATAAACCTTACTCAGAAGGGGTGATAATGCGTCGACCAACTTCAAATGTAAGTCGAGAACTCCCTGGGTGCCTAAAGATGGCATTTGGGGAGACCCTATAATTTCACAGAATTTGTTATAAATGTTGGCCAGCGCTTCTTTGTTACCCGCAATATACGACCATTTTATGGCTCGTCTATTATTAGAAATCTGTATATCTCCAATTTGGAGATTCAACGGCCCTTCTGCAGGTAATCTTTGAAGGAAAAGGGCAGGGTCTAACCATAATTGGAGGGGGAAATGATCACTCTCTATTCTGGAGTCAACCTTAAAATCAATTAATGAACTCCATAATTTTCGAGAGGCCATTACGAAGTCAATATGTGATCTGATACTTCCCTTAAAATAAGTGGGAGCTGACGGAGTGTCTGATGAAAACCGACCATTACATGATCTTAGATCGTGCGAAACAGTCATCTGTAGAATCTGTGTGGCGGCTATTGTGCTTTTGGCATAACTTATGGCCTCCAGGGGCATGATACCACTAGCAGTATCTTGTTCGACAAACAAACTATCAAGAACCTGTATTGGTTCGTATTTACAATTAAAATCTCCACAGATTAAAACACGGGCATTAACTCCCAATCCTTCTAGGGTGGAGTCCAGGGTATCTATCAACCTAGATTCTCTATTTGATGGATAAGGTCTATTATATATATTTAATAAGTAAATAACACTTTTGTTACTAGTCACAATTTTTAGTCCTAGCAAGTCCGGGCCGGGAGTGGACAGCTGACTAACCTCTATTTCTAGGGAAACTTTGACCCAGATAACCAGCCCCCCGGATGCCCTTCCCCTATTGGATGGCATCGCTTTAGAGCAAAAGGTTTTATATCCTACTCTATGGGGGGGTTCTACCATCCAGGTTTCCTGAAGGGCAATTATGTCATGTTTCTCAAAGAAAGAGCATACTCCCACATCCACCAGGTTCCTAGAGAGGCCAGCAATGTTCCAAGACAATAGGCTGGTTTTAAGTTCCTCAACTATCTTTGGAGATGTTCCCCTTAATCCAATATCGTCACTAGTATTATTAGATGCTGGCGAGTTATCTAATACCATTGTATATTTGTCAATGACTAATTCATTGCCTAATGTCTTTTCCTGTGCTATAGTTATCTTTGGAGCAACATCAAGCCCAGCTTCTACTTGTATTCCCTGCTTACTTCCAAGGGACCCATTTGTCTTTGACTGCTCATCTAATGGGTTAGAAGGAAACCCCAATGCCACCGTACTTTTAAAACCAGGGGTTCCACAACCATTAAAAATCTCTATAGGGTGAGTAACCAGCGATGAGGCTAGGCTCTTGTTTATATCGGCCTCTGAGAGTCAATCATTCTCATCTAGGTCCCTCAATACTGCATATCTATTTGCCATAGGGATTTCAAATTGTAATGGTTTATTAACTATGCAAATAGGGCTAACCTCGATTGTTCTTTGGAATGCTCTATCTGGGTGTCTGTAAAAGTAACCCAAGGGGTGTACACGTATGCCATTTCCTTCTGATGCAAGGGAAGCTGCCCTTAGGAGTGTAGTTGCCACATGCTGGGGATGTCTGAAGTTTATTATAACACAATCCCCCTTGCATGTTTTCCTCGAATTACCTAGCCAGGCAACTCTTCTAGTGGACAATATTTGGTTTGAGAGGTTCGTGGGGAAACCACAGTTTTTGTTTAGCCAAGCCACTGATTTTCTCTTGAGTGAATCATGAGATTCATCCGAGGCTTTAAGGGAACCAGGAACGACTGGGGGAACATTAGACAAAATAACCACATATGGTTCACAAGCTGGTGGAAGGTTGGCACAAATTGGTTTTTGGGCTATAGCTATAGGACCCTTGTTACTAGATGGGTCTGTATTAGTTCGAATACCACCACCAGCTGGTTGTAATGTTGTCATGCAGCCAGTTAAGATTAAATTTCCCTCCTCTAGGGCGGGAACCTGGGCAGTATGAACAGGTTGTAGTGGTACCTTAGGCGGTATACTAAGCGGTGTAATATGCTGTTTCAATCCCTCCACAAGACAGCCCAACCTTGATACCTCTAATGCCAGGGTTTCAATTTTGTCTGCAAAAGGTTTAATCATAAGCACCAGTTTTTCCTCCACAATTTTAGCTATCGTCTCAGCGAGAGTAAAACTCTCAGCTTCATTACGGGTCTGTGTTTTAACATGAGCCACAGCGGGCTTCCGAGGTTGATCTAACAATGATTTATGGTACACACTACCCTTCTTAAATTGAGACTTTCTACATTTCCTAACTGCTCTTTTCGGAGGAGAAGGAGGGGCTTCAAGCTCGCTCTGGGACTCTAATATTTCTTGACTTGCAGTAATGACCTCGTTGTCCACAATGCAATCAGATTGGTTCCCCACTAGGATTGCTTCAGTTAAAGAGTTCCCTATAGTTAACCCATGAGCACCATCATCTATACAAAGCTCAGGATTATCTTCCAGAGTCGCCTTCCCAAGGGACTTCCGTCTTTCATTATTTATCATGCTGACCCTTTTAACTAAGTAATTGTCCATCGTTACTTTAGCTTTTGCCATCTCAAGCACTTATTAAATCATAAACAATTACAGTGTGGTTGGTATCGTAAATAATCCCAAGAGCAGGATTAATACTAGTACACTATAACAAGAAGTCCAACTTTTATACCAGCAAGGTAGGACTTTTTAGAAAACAGGACAGCAACAAATAATAATACACTTAAATATATGACCAAAAAAATACACAACACTAACGATCAGGAAATGCTCATGACTGACTGAGTCTATTAAAAGAAATACTTGCAAAAAGCGTGTCCACAACGTTGTCAAGGGGGGTGGCCCAACCCGACCGCCTACGACCTCCTAACGGCCTCACAACGGCCCGCCCTTTGCCCGGGCTTAGCCCGGCGCCGACCCGCGCGCGATCCCGCGACGCGGAGGGTAGGCTTGAATTTATGGCGCCTCCAGGTGCTGTTGGCGGGTGGTAGGCGGGACTTCCTCCCCAGGAAGCCGAGGATGCCGGGAAATGTAGTCCCCTTCCAACCGCGGCCGCAGGAGAGTCAGACGCGGCGGCGGGAGGGGGACGCAACGGAGGCAAGCCCACAACAGAGTCCGCTCGAACTAGGGAGCATACACAGGTCTCCTCCAGCAGGACAGGTAATTGTCAGACCCCCAAAGGCAAAGGAAGATGCACTAAAGGCTTTTTTAATGGAACGAAAATAGATTGCTGCCGAGAGATACCCAATCCGTAGCACTATATCATCTTGACCCACAGCCAATTCTTCAATTCAATCCTTATTTGTTAACAGGTGCGTTTAAATGATAAACAGTAAAAGAAAGGCTTTATTCATTAGGTTCCACTAGATACAAATGAACTAATTAAGCGCATACACGATGTAACTCGAAGAAAACGCGTGCAAGTAGCGGTAATTTTTTATAATGCAAACACTTTTTGCAGTTTCCGTTGGAGAAGTAGATTAGTGAGGCAAAGTGGGACATTTGTAGCTCTGGTAATCTGTACTAGGTTTCTCAAGATAACCGTGCGGAATATGCGTGTACCGTAGAAGGAAACATTAAATCATCACTTTAGAAATTCGGTTTATATTAGTCATGGTGGCTCATTATGGTCCCATTCAAATTCTCTGCTTCTATTTTCTTACCTAATCATCCAGCCTGCCTCTGCTAGCTTGTGTATTGGCTGTCTGGTTTGCGAGTGACAGGGGCTGGGGAGAGTCCAGGAGACAGGGTGAGTCAGCACAGGGCTGAATAGACCTGTCTACATGTAGATGGGTGGGAGGAGTAGCACCTGGGTCAGAATAGGGCTGTGCCTGCCTTCCACAATGCTGGCTCCACCTCCTGTGGTGCGTCTGAGGACCCTGGCCCACACTGACAAAGGAAGAAGGTGCACACTGGCAGAATGCACCCAGAACTGGTTTAAACTAGGTACAGGACCCTCTGCCTGCAGAAGACAAAGGATTTGGATCAAGAAGACTGCCAAGAAGAAGAGCTAGAGAAGCTGTGAGGAGGAACTACCACTTTGCTGGTGTGGTGTCTGTTTGTAGTGCTTACACTGTATTACTGTTGGTTATGTGCAAATGCTTTGCACACTGCCTCTAAGATAAGCCTGACTGCTCGTGCCAAGCTACCAAGGGGGTGATCAGGCGATATTTTAGGAGTGTAACTCCCCTATCCTGACTAGGAAGAAGAGTCCCTATTTAGACAAAGGTACAAGCCCTTGCCAACTAGAAACCCCCATTTCTAGCATTGGTTGTCAGCGGTGAGGATAGGACTTGTGTTTGCACTTGACTTACAGTGATTGGTGTGCACTACTACCATATCGCAGACCATTACGTACCACATACTGGTTTTTTGGGGTCTATTTTTGTCTTTCCATTGGTTTTGAACTTGAACTTTCCAGTACAACATGCCTGAATCAATTGCATCATCTGTTGCATCCTTGGAAGTGGCCTTTGAGAGGAGAGGTTAAAAACCTTCACTGTGAAGGAAATGAAGGCGAGCTGCAAAAACCTCAAAATCCGAATCAGGGGCCTCACCAGAAAAGAGGAGCTACAAAAGGCGCTGAGGGCCTGGGTAGCAGCCAGACAGGCTAGTGAGCTGTCTGGGGATCTTGGCATGGAGGCAGGGGAGCCTATTCCAAGGGTGGATGTGCTTTTGGGAGGGGGGCACCCTCTACACCGGGCAGCAGTGCCTTGTCCACAGAGGAGCTGGAGGACAGGTGGGAAGCAAGGAGAGCTGCTGCGGAACTGGAGAAGCTTAGGTTAGTCATGGAGGAGAAAAGGGTGATGTTAGACCATAACGTTAAGATGAGAGAGCTGGACTGGGAAGCCAGTAGGGCTAGGCCCAGCTCAGATGTTGGCAGCAAAAATGAAGTGTATAGTACTGAGGGTGAGGTACACGCACACACAGATTTAGGGCCCAGCTTCAAGAAGGGGGTTGACATATACCAGGGGGTTCAGGATTGTGAGGTTACTCCAGTAGTGCGCAGTGTCCCTGAGGTGAATTGGGGAACTGGCACAGGGGATCATATTCCTGGTACTGGGAGGGACACTCTACTGACTCTAGATGAGAGGTGCAGGGAGAGGGGTTCCCTCATGACTGAAGCCCTGGTAAGTGAGTATGGAGACCAGTCAGAAGAGTATGGGTTGAGAGACAGCAACAGTCAGACACTGTCTCACCAGTCTTGTGAGAATGAAGTGGGGGTACTTTTCTGAGGCACAGGATGGTTGGGTGAAGGGTAGTTTGGTTAACACCTGTGTGGGGCTGTGTGATTCAATTGTTAGAGAGCATATTTTAAATCCCTGTTTTCCAGAGATATGCCAATACCTGGTGGAGCTTGCACTGGAGGCAGACATTTTGGTGGATTCCAGAGGGTCTTGAAAAGCATCTGGGGTGACCCTGAAGGAAGTGGCTTAGGTGTTTCCCAACCAAGGATGGTGGGAAAGGTTTGCGGTAACCCAGATAGATCCTGGTGTCATGGGAAGGGTGTAGGGACTCACGTCTTGTCCCCGTGGCGAAGGAGTGGGAATGGGCTGCGGCCCAAGGTGCCCGAAACCCGGTCCCAGAGCCTGGGTGGTTCCAGGAGGGGACACCATGGGGGAGCCTAGCCTGTACTGGAAGGCCACCCATTGAGGGGGATCCCCTAGTGTCTGGGGAACTGGGGGGGACTGCTGTAACAAGCATCCCACCGGTTCTGGTGTCTGGCAGCACAGCTCCAGTTGGGAGGGTGCATAAGTCCAGACAAAAGGGTGAGGGGAGGACGCTGTCCCCAGTGGAAGGACCAGTGGGTTATGTGTTGCCAGCTCTGAGGTCAGAGCACCCCAGGACTGACCCTGTTGAGGACACTTCTGGCCTGGGGGGTCTTCATGCTCTGTCAGCTCTGTCAGGTGGACAGGAGGCTGGAGACCTGCGCCAGGCAGACTCTCACACAACTCATGGGGAGTGTGTTTCGCTTGGGGGGGTTGGTGTACTCCCCCAGAAGTCCTGGGTTGCCAGTCACAGGTCCAGCCTAAGGGTACAGACCCTGGGTTGGAGGACCAGGTTCAGGGAGTCCCCCCTAACCTGGAGGAAGGGGTTACTGCTAACAGTGCCCCTACCAGTTTGTCTTTTGGGGGTGCTGCTCCAGGTGGGAGGGTACAGAGCCCCAGGGAGGAGGACCGGGTGTGGGAGAGTCCACCCCAGTCCCTTGTTCAGCCTCAGGGTACAGACCCTGGGCTGGTGTACCAGTTGCAGGATAGCACCCCTGAACTGGTGGGTGAATTGAGCAGGACACCTGCCACAGGTGCCCTGACAATTTTGGAAGGGGGTGCCGCTCCAGGTGGGAGGGTACAGAGCCCCAGGGAGAAGGATGGGTGGTAGGAAAGCCTTCCCCAGTTTCCTGTCCAGCCGCCGGGTACAGACCCTAGGCTGGTGGGTCAGTGCCAGGATGTGATCCCTGACCTGACAAGAGGGAGAGTGGACAAAGTGTGGCAGACAACTGGGGCTACCGCCCCCCACTCTCTGACGCCACAGAGTTTAGAGAGCCCTGAGAGGGATAAGGTCTGGGTCCCCCCACTGACAACTGATGGTAGCCACTGTGGCTTGCTGTCCTGGTGGACAGAGTTGCCCCTGGGAGGGTGACAGGAGTCACACCCCGGGGGTGGACTGGACCCCATAACTGTTTTGGCCATGTAGGTACTGTCGGCCTGTTGGAACACATCTGTGAGCAAAGTAAGTTTAGGCGCTGCACAGATGGTGTTCACAGGTGAGGAGAAGGGTTCCCCATGGGTCAGCTTAGTGGGCCCTGAGAGCAAGGATAGAGGGATCAAACTGGGTTCAGGGAGGGATAGAACGGGAATGAAACCCTGCTGTTGCGGGCCAGGTTCCATGTTCTATCGCCCCAAGCAGGGAAGTCCATCGAGTTATGGATTGGTCTACCCTGGCTTTAGGCCGGAAGGGGGTTGTGTTGGAGATGGCCCTTTTTGCAGGGTTATCCCTACATTTTTTGATTCTTCCTCCTATTTTTTCCTGACCTGCTTTTGTTGGTTTTAGGACTCTGGGCACATTACCACTGCTGATCAGTGCTAAAGTGCATATGCTGTCAGTGTAAAATGTGTTATGGATTGGTGTTTCCATGATTGGCCTATTTGGTTTATGTGTCAGTCCCTAGTAAAGTGCTCTGCGCATGCCAGGGCCCATAAATCAAATGCTGTTGGTGGGCTGCAGCACTGGATTGTGCCACACACGCAAACAGCCCATAAAGAGTAACTCTGGCCTTCCATTGCAGAGCCTGTGTGCAGTCTGGGGCTGCCATGTCGACTTGGCAAGTGCACCCACTTGCAAGTCCCTAAACCTTCCCTTTTTTACATGTTAGTCACCCCTAAGGTAGGCCTAAGGTACCCCTGTGGGCAGAGTGCATTGTGTGTGAAAGGTAGGATATGCCCTGGTGTGTGTGGCATGTCCTGATAGTGAATTACCGCCTATTTTGTTTTTCACTATTGCAAGACTACCTGTCCCCATAGGCCAGAATGGGCAGCTTGATTATAACATCTTATAATCCTAACTGACCCAGGGACCATGGTAGAAATTCGAGTTTCGTATGCCTGAACTCAGAATGAGAAAATACATCTTTTAGTGAAGTTGGTTTTAACATTCTGTGTTTGAAAATACCACTTTTAGAAAGTAGGTATTTTTCTTACCTAATCATTCAGCCTGCCTCTGCTAGCTTGTGTATTGTCTGTCTGGTTTGCGAGTGACAGGGGCTGGGGAGACTCCAGGAGACAGGGTGAGTCAGCACAGGGCTGAATAGACCTATCTACATGTAGATGGGCGGGATGAGTAGCATCTGGGTCTGAATAGGGCTGTGCCTGCCTTCCACAATGCTGGCTCCACCTCCTGTGGTGAGTCTGAGGACCCTGGCCCACACTAACAAAGGAAGAAGGTGCACACTGGCAGAATGCACCAAGAACTGGTTTGAACTAGGTACAGGACCCTCTGCCTACAGAGGACAAAGGATTTGCTAGTATAAATATTGGGGCCCAGACCCCAAGACTTTAGAACTCTTTTGGATCAGGAATACTGCCAAGAAGAAGAGCTGGAGAAGCTGTGAGGAGGAACTACCACTTTGCCGTGTTGGCGTGCAGTGGCTGCTTCTGTCTTAGGCAGTGAAAGGACTGGACTGAACTTTCTGCAATCTACTTTTGTGAGTTTCTCCAAGGGCTTGAGGTAGAAATTGCCCCCTGTTCAAGAAGTCTCAGGAACCGCAAAGACTTCAAGCTCGATGCCGTCTACGACTCTGCTGCCGACTCCGTGTCCTGAAGGCACTGCAGAGGGCACCACCGCACCGCGACCCTGGTCTCACCGACGATGCCTGCTGATGCCGCCACCGAGCCGCTGCTTGCACCGCGACCCGTTGGCACTGCACTCCGCACCGCCTCGCTTCGTGATGAGGCCTTGGTATCCCCGATGACACTGCTCCACGCCGGAATCGACGCCGCTGCTTGCACCATGGTTCGAGGACACCACTCATAAAGTTACACAAGGCACCGCCCTCATTCCGCACCGCAGCCTTGGCCTACCGACGTCGGTGCCATCAACTCCAGTTCATCAGCCGACGACAGCGCTCCAGCCACGACGACGCCGCTGCTTGCACTGTGACCTGCCAGCACAGCAACTCACACTGTGACCCTGGTCTCACCGACGGTGCCATCGAACGCCGCCACCGAGCCGCTGCTCGCACCGTGACGCCGCACTGCTGCACTTCGCACCGCAGCACCCGACGCCTGCCGACGCTCCTGACTTCAGCAATAAGGAGTTCGACCTGCAACGCGTGTGACTTCGAGGGCCCCGACGACTCTTGCACCGACCTCCAGAACCGACTCCTGCGGACGCCGTCTGTTCGGAAGCTCAACGAAAGGACATCGACACCCTGTATTTCTGAAAGGTACTGTTTGCGGGTCTTCCCGACACCGTAGCTGGTCCGCGACGCCGCGGTCAGCCAGAACTGTTTGAATTTGTTTGCTCACGGTGCCGTGATAGCCCAGGAAGGAGCTATCGACATCAAGGAACTGTTTTGCAAGGTTATTTTGATAACTGAAGATTTTTAAGTACTGTATTGTGGATTTTGATCATTTTGGTCTTGTCTTAAGTATATAAAAATATTGGATATTTTTCTAAACTGGTGTGTTGTCCGTTTGTAGTGCTTACTGTTGGCTATGTGCAAATGCTTTACAGACTGCCTCTAAGATAAGCCTGACTGCTCGTGCCAAGCTACCAAGGGGGTGAGCAGGGGTTATTTTAGGAGTGTAACTCCCTTACCCTGACTAGGAAGAAGGGTCCCTATTTGGCCAAAGGTGCAAGCCCTTGCCAACTAGAGACCCCCATTTCTAACATGAGTCCATCCAGATAAAGCTAGGTGATGGATTTTTTTCTGTCAATGTGCATACCGACAGAGAAGGGGCTCAAATAGGTATGCGTTTTAGCCCCGACCCTGTTCAACCTATTCCTAGCAGATCTCATTCCGGCATTAAACTCCTGTAACTCACATGCACCAAGGTTAGGTGGCTTAGTACTACCATGCCTCCTCTACGCAGACAACATAGTCCTGATCAGTCATACACAGGTGGGTCTAAAACATCTCACCACCACGCAGAAATACTCCAAAGCCAATGGCATCATTATCAACCTGGAGAAAACAAGGACTATGATGATCAAGACAAATCTAAAGAAACCCCCAACCTGGTTCTGGGACAGTACGCATATTGAATCAGAACTGGAATATAAATATCTAGGCGTGATTATTGATAAAGGAAGCCAGTTTACTGCCCAGAAAAACTGCATCAGACACAAAGGACTCACCCTGGTAGTCTCATTAAAGGACCTTAATTACAAACTCAGCGGTCCTCTCGATATTGCCATTGGCTCAGGTGATACGTGCCAAACTCCTTCCAACAGTTGCCTACGGCTGCGAAGCACAGAGGGGCAGGGACTCAAAAGTATTGGACAACATGGTCACAACAGCATACAGGATTATTTTCGGCCTGCCCAAATACACCTCGCCTGCACAGATCAGGCTAGAATTTGGCCTACAGAAACAGACCCTGGCCAGACAAGGGGCATATATCATTGCGTGGGACAAAATCCGGAATGCCACATCAAGAACTCTCAATCAATATCTGTGGAAAGAGCTTCAACTACAAGCAGCATCACCCGCTTCAAAGTATCTCAACAATAGCCTGATCAACACAGGGTTAACTCTGGTATGGAAAACGGTTAAGCATCTCTCTTGGATCGAGGACAAGGCTTTCCTCTCTAAAAGGGCTCACGGTTGGATGACTCTAAGCAGTTACATAGTCCCAGCTGCTTAGAATTATTTTGATTTGGGGTACGCTAAAGCCACTACCGTTAAGTTTTTAAAGTATTAACTAAGCCTTTTTCTGTGCATACAGCACCTCCCTCACTGGCTCAGGGAAAAAGCTGGCTTCACCTGCCGCTTATGTGGCTTGGTACCAGAAGATCTGCAGCATCTCCTATGCTCATGTAAAGAACTTTTGGAAGAAAAGAAAAGTCTACAAAAACTTCATTTTAACCAATGAGGGATACGCACTAGGAGACAACCAGTGCTGGCTTTGTTTGCACCTGGAGATCCACAGTTGAACTGTTGTCCAGTGAAGTTTCTGAGACTGGTGGAAAAAAATGCCAGATTGATGGATGAGCTTATGACCAAAGGAATTCTCTTGGAACACCTCTGAATCTCCTTTGCAGTGAACAATAGGCCTTACAATCCACAACTTCCACCTAGCTATATTTTAAAGGGGGGGGGGAGTTTTAAACATCATACTGAGCCCCAAACAACTTTATTTATTTAGCTCGAGTAAATCATGCTGGGACAAAATACGAGATTAGCACTTTAAATACTTTGAGCAGTTTTTTTTGTACCAAGAGCAGTTTGTAATTGTCCTGGCATTAGGCTGGATGTGGAGAGAGGGGTGGAAATAGACAGCATAGCTCTAACGGCACTGAAGTATCAATAGAATGTTTTATGGAGAGTTATCTTTTAGTTGTCTAGAGTCTACAAATGACTTTATTTTTTTAGCATACATGAAAGTGCAGATGATATTTTATCATTATGTGTATTAACGATTTTATTAATTGATTTTCTTTGTAGCTGCAATGGTTTTTGGTAACTATGCAAATTAAAAATAAACCTATACCTAAAACCCTGCAGCTAGAGGTTAACAGAGCATTACTGATGCTTCTTCAGCCAGAGTCCCACTGCTGGAGTGTGTCCAGTGGAGTTCTATGGGGTTGGCCAAATGCATTGTGGGAATTGAAGTCCTGGCCTGCCAAGGACCCTCTAGGAGATTCTGGACCCTTGGATTTGTATTTTGAACACTTGGAACCCACAAGGAGGCCTTCTTGAAGGACCTCCAGAACTTTGGGAAACTTTTTAGAAAAAGACCCAGATTCCAGGTTTGTCCCACCGACGACCTCCTGAGGTCCAACTTTCAGGGCTTGACCGAGAGCTTGTGGAAAGTCAAGCTGGCAAACTCTCACCAAATGCAGACTGGTGGAGAGACCCCGGCAGAAAGATTTCCAGAAAACCTTCTAAGTGCGAAGGTAATATTTTAGCCAAGGTCTCCCGCATGGAGTATATGAGCAGGGCTCCATCCCAGTTGGCCTCAAACTTTGACTTTGTCCCGCTCAAGCGTGACCAGATGTCCCAGAGTGGCACTAAAGGTTTCTAAGTGCTATAAAGTATTTGATAATTAAAAAATCATATCACCAGTTCCCTACATCAGCTTTTTGTCATTTTGGTGTAGTTTTAAAGATAAAAATATTTCCTATTTTTATAAATTGGTGTGGGATTTTTATTGTGTCTTTTGTCTTACTTATTCACTATATTGGTGTTTTTAAATTCTTTACATGCCTGTTTCCTAAGTTAGGTCTTGTTGCTCGGTGCCAGCTACCAATAGTTGAGCAAGGGACTAATATATAGAGACCGTATTTAGGACCTTGTTGCTGGTGTTAGGAGCCCACCTACCACCCATATAACCCACCTTCCAACATACATTTTATATGAAAGTAGGTTTCTCTACATTGCAAAAGCACTTTCCTTGCCATGTAACACTGCTGTGCTTTCAAACTGCAGTAAAACCTGACTACAGTGGTGCTTTGTTTTATTTTGCTATGCGTTCCGCTGCCTGCATATGACATTTAATTTCCACGTCACTGCTGCATTTTCTACACTATCTACCCAAGCAATTCCTTAGAGTTAAAAAAATTGTCTAGGTGAAATAAATGCTCAGTATATGTTCTATTGGAAAAGTGCATATACATGGCAATGTATAGCAGTGTAATACCGCACAGAGTCTTAAAGCAAGCAAAACCAACCAGGAAATAGCAATGGGACCACTACAAATACAATGTTCTTTGTTACAGAAGGAGGATGCATGCTCCTTAAAACAACTAGCTTTCTAAGAATATTTGTTTTTAAAATTAAAAATAAATGATTTTTAAAAGCCATAGACTGGAAAATCAGTAAACACTAAGTAATGTGACCCAGATTAACAAATCAGTTAAGCCTAGTGAAGTTACTGATCCTGATGGCATTTAGAACTTAGTTAATAAAGTTGATCCAGATTTTTAGGCTGTGATTTATCAGTCCATGTTCAAACACATAACTTGAACTGGGGAATCTCCCACTTCCTGGAAGGGATCTTATGTCAAGCCACTCTATAGAGAGGGGACTTATGAGATTCTAGGTCCTAAAGATTAATCGCTAGGGTCTGCCTCTAAAATATTGGCAAAATGGAAGAAATTGAAGTATTGGTGAAGGGGATAGTTACCTGCCTCAAGTAATAATCAAAATCTTTCTGAGGGTAAATCACTAAAGCCACTAAATAAACCTGAGCTCAACAATCTGGATGCTATAGCACACAGCAGACAGGCTTAATGTAGAGGCAATGTGTAAAGCATTTTGCCAATACCAAAACAGTAATAAAGTCAAAACAAGGAAAATCCCAAACCAATGTTGAAAAATAGAGTATATTGTGATTAATAAAATGGGATATTAATGACAAAAATCCAACCACGGAGAAAAGAAGATATGAATTTTTATATTTTAAAATAAAAATAGCATCATAAGCATTACACGCCAACCGCTGTCAAGTGTTTACTGTAGGCTAGTACTTAGATGTAATTTAAGACCATCCGTGACGAAGCGCGGGTCAGATACAGAGACAGAGTTTGGCCAGGCCAGAAGCTAAATCTGAGGTTTGAAGGGGATTCTGGGTAAGAAAACGTTGGGAGATCTACACAAGCCGGACCTCCCTGTACTCCCCCGGGTGACTAGTTTTCAGAACTGTCTGGGTTTGGTAGGTTTCCCTAGATGGCCGCCGACACCGGGACAAAAAACGCAGGTGACTCCCTTAGAAAACCAGTTTGTTTTCTGATAAGTAATTTTGATGTCTCCACAATATGTTTTGGGCCCTTCCCTGTCACGGGCACTTGGCCCACCCACAAAAGTGAGGAACCATTTTTATTGAGATACCTAGGGGTATGCTGGGTGGTAGGAAATGTGTGTCGGCCTCGTGATCCCACAACTTTCCCACACAGAAATGTGAGGAAAATGTGATTTGTTTAGTTACATTTAAGGTTTGCTGGAGATTCTGGGTATGAAAGCATGGGCGATCCATGCAAGCCATGACTCCCTGGACTCCCCTTGGTGTCTAGTTTTTAGAAATGTCTGGGTTTGGTAGGTTTCCCTAGATGGCCACCAAGCCCGAGACCAAAAATGCAGGTTACTCTCTAGCAAAACCAGGTCATTTTATGATAAATATTTTGATGTCTCCACAGTGCGCTTTGGGCCCTTCCATGTCAAAGGCACTAGGCATACTCACACAAGTGAGGTACCATTTATCAGGAGACTTGGGGGAATGCTAGGTGAGTGGAAGTTTGTGGTTCTCTGCAGATTCCAGAACTTTCCATCACAGAAATGTCAAGAAACTGTATTTATTTTTCTTACAAAGGCAGAGGTATGCAAGGGATTCTGGGTAACAGCACCTGCTGGGAGACACACAAGTCACCCCATCCTGGATTCCCCTTTTTGTCTAGTTTTTATCAATCTACAGGCTTTCTAGGTTTCCATAAGTGCCGACTGAGCTAGGCCCAAAATCCACAGCTGGGCACATTGCAAAAATGGTCAATTTTAGTGGAAAAATGTGGTGTCCACATTGAGTTTTGGGCAGTTTCCTGTCACGGGCACTGGGCCTACCCACACAAGTGGGGTACAATTTTTATCGGGCGACTTAGAGAAACACAGGATAGTAGAACAAGTGGTATTACCAGTTGTTTTTCTCTGCATTTCTGCCTTCCAAATGTAAGACAGTGTGTAAAAAAGAAGTAATTTTAAAACATGCCCTCGAATTTACATGCTAGTATAGGTACCCACAAAGCCAGAGATGTGCAAATAACCACAGCTTCTAAAAGCCATACCTTGTTCCCATTTCAGAAATACATATGTTTCCTTGATACCTATTTTTTACTCTTTATATTTTACCAAATAAAGTGCTTTATACCCAGTACACATTGAAAACCCATTACAAGGTGCAGCTCAGTTAATGGTTCTTGGTACCTCAGGTTCTTGGTGAACCTGCAAGTTCTGTATATCCTCACAACCAGAAGTGTCCAGTGGACGTAATGGTATATATTGTTTTTAAAAATTTGGCATAGTTAGAAGTTACAGGTGAAGACTCAAGTTCAAACTTGTTTTGTATTTCAACTGTTACTTTCTATAGAAACACCTAGAAGGATCTACACAAATGCCCCATGTCTGCTTTTCAGAAATCTATAGCTTTCCAAGATCCATTATTGATTTCACACCCATTTCTACCACTAACTTGAAGGAGATTGAAAGCTAAAAAAAATAGAAAAAATAGGCTATGTCCCAATAAAGTGACAAAACCATGTAGAAAAATATGCTTTTCTGACAAACGTCTGCCTGTTCCTCAAAGCTGGGAAGATGGGGATTGTAGCACCACAAACCCTTACATTGATAAGTGTAAGAAAGTGAGATCTGCTTCTATGGTTACCCCCACTTTTTGCTTGATGTAATGCTGTTTCTGACCAGTCTGATTGAGATCCTGCTACTCAGGACCACAGTCTCTCTGCTTTCTCCTCTAAATAGTTATGGTAATTACTTAGGTACATCCCAGATTGGATACTGGGGTACCCTTATCAGTCCCTAGTATATGGTACTAAGGTTCCCAGGGCATAGGTACCCCAGAGGTCCCCCATAGGCTGAAGGCTGCATTATACCACCTATGGGAGACCATTCAAACTACCTCTACAGGCCCGCCATAGTAGCCTGTGTAAGCTTGTGCTAGCACCACTTATGAAAGATATAGGTTTCCCTGCACTTAAAACCTATAAGTCACCCCTATAGCAGGCCTTTTTAATCCTTAGGGCAGGGTGCTTGGTTCTAAATGTGAGGGTGCCCCTGCATGAGCAAGACACCCATGCAGCCTTCGTAGTCCATTCTCCTGGGTTGTAAGTGAGACAACCATATAACATATAAAGGGGCACTGCATCATTACGCGATGACCATCTCAAAACTGGCTGTAATGAACCCTGTTTTGTTTGGTATCAAACATGTTGGAACAATACCCCCCACACCGTAAACAGTGTGGGAGGTATGATTCCAAGCACTGTAAAGGCCCTCAGTGCTCCCGTACCAGTCTTCTTGACCCGGACAGCACAACATGGCTGATGCTGACCAGAGACAAGATTCTACCCTCCTGCTGCTTAGCCAAGCTCGAGCAGGGGAAGGCAGAACAATAGGCATCCTGTCACCGGGAGGTGTGACCAGCTCCCAGACAGGGTTTAGTGTATTGGGGCTGAGTGGCAGCGCTTGCCAGTGCCACATAGCCTGCAGGCAGGGTACATTTGGTGCCCTCCATGAATAGTCCAGCTCAAACCAGTTCAGGGAGCTGTTGGCTCATGCTCTGGCACAAAACTGGAAAAAGGACAAGGGAGTATCCTCCCCCTTGTCCAGCCCCTCTTTAGGGAGGGGACCCCTGTATCGTCCCAACCCTTTCCTTGGGGTATTTAAGGGCTTACCTGTGGATGGGTCCCCAGATTCGTCGTGGAACACGATACAATTCAGACACCACTTCAACTTCGACCGTCTGGGCACTCTGGACTTCGCTGGACTTTGCTCTGGACATCAAGGCTGCAACCTGGAAGACACCTGCTGCTCCTGATCTCTTCGCCCTTCTTGTCTGCTGCAACGACTGTGCCTGTGCTCCACACAGAACCTATCCAGGGCCTGTGGACATCCAAGGCACCTGAAGGAATCTTCCTTGGGGTGAAGGAGCCACTTCCCTGCATCTGCAGGCACCACAACTAAGCTGCCGGTGTGCTGATCCTGGGCTCCAACGGACTCCGGAAGGCTCATGCAACACAGGTGGTGGTTTTTCACATCCCACCAGGCCTGCCCTATCCACTCACCAAGTTTAAGGCCAGTATCCCTCGTCGGAGCCGCAGGAACTGAACCCCTGTGCATCGCATTGACTTGCAGTTGCATAGGCTTGCTGGCTTCCTTCCACCAAGATCTTCGGGCTCCAAGTAGCCCCAACCTCAAGCATCTCCAGTAACCTGCATCTTTGACCACACCAAATTGCTTGCCCTATGGGCCTGCTTCTTTCGTAGCTGCTTGAGGTCCTCGTGTGACTCCAGTGCCACTGGCCTGTGGGTCCAGTCAAGGGTCATATTTGAATTATTTTGGGCTCCTCTGATTGCTCAGTCCTGCCCTAACTTCCCTGCTTGTGGTGAGTCTCCTGGACCTTGCTGGTCCCGACATGGCACCTTCTTCTACTCCTTAGTTGATTGCAGTTGACAAGGCTTGTTGGTGCTCCCGCCAGACACCGACCCCTCAACTCTCGACATCTGACATGGAATAGCTTGTGTATGGCACCTGGTCTTCCACAGCATCGCCTGGTCCACACAGCTGCATTTTCAAGGTCACCGTCCGATCTCCTGCAACATCGGACATCAGTGGGCATTCGTCTTCTGTGCCTCCTGGTCACTCCTGAGTGGCATAGACTCTGTCCCCTCTGCTTGCAGGTTCTTCACATCTTGAATACACCTTTGGGTTCCCTGGACACTTTCACCTTCTCCAGCAGCGGCATCTTTCTGAAGTTTCCCATTGAGTTTGACAACGGTTTCCGACGCCACTTCACACTTATGAACCTGGCTCCACTGGTGCAGGTATCCTGGTTCCTAAGTAATCCACCAGTGGGGTGGATCTCCAACCTCTTGTCTTCCACAGGGTTTCTTCAGGGTCCTCTGGGAATGGTCCTCTTCCTTTAAAATTGCAACCGCGGCGTACCCATTGACTTGCATTGATCCCACAGTTGTGTTCCTACCCTGCACACAGCCTCCGTGGGGCCCCTGCTTACTTACCTTGGGTGGTTCCTTGGGTCCCCAACACTTCTACGTCTTCTGGGTCTTGACTCAAGTCATGGTTTCGTGATGAGTAAAAGAGTTGGCATCTGTGTTTCCCTCTTATGACATTACCTTCCCCCTAGCTACTGAAAACCAACATATTGCTACTTTGCAAGGTTGGCTGTGGATATGCAGAAATGTGTAAGTGTTCATGGCTCCTGTTGGATCCAGATAACAGGTTAGTGTATTCTGATAAGTTATTAGATATGATCTGCGTATGTTTTAAAGGACTAGCTACTTTCAATTAAATTGTTTAGGAATTGTGAAAGCAATGAACTGCACCATTTCACAGCAATATGTTTTTATTATTCCCTTTCATTTTATATGCTTTTATTCTGTAGAAAGGGAAAAAGAATATTGAATATTGGCAGTAACTGTGAACGTGCCTACAAATGCTTAACACAAATGTAAAGATTATTGAACAAATACTTTCTTTAAAATAGATGTCAACAACTTACCTAGATAAGGAAATAGTGCATGATAATGATTTATTTTACTTATTTTTCAAAAGTTTTATATAGCGCTATCTAGAACCGGGGGTATCAGAGCGCTTTAAATAATCAGGAGCCAGGCAATAATCAAGACACTTAGTAGCTGATGTACAAACAATCTTAGGTACAAACAGCAATAAATACACTTGGAAAAATTAGGCAATGCGGGTGGAATACACTATGTACACAGACAGCTGCCAGGCCCTGATGGCAGTTAATGCTTAATGGCAAGTCGCCACTTAAGAGTCAAGTGAGAGAACGAACATTCAAGGTAAAAAGAGGCAAAACAGAAGTAACCAGCCATCTGTTTAACGGGTCAGATGGAGAGACTGATAGGACCATGGTTAAGAATTGTTCAAGTGTTCCAGTATTTCTTGAGGAGAAGGCATTTAAGGTTTCTTTTGAAGCCAGTAAAGGAAGGGTTGCATCGTAAGTCCTTCAGTAGAGAGTTCCATATGCTGATAGCGTTACCCGAGAACGAGCGAGCTTGGGTAGATTTATTTTTTAGTTTGGGAGGAACAAGAAGAAGTATGTTGGAGCTTCTCAGTGCTCTGGTTCTGCCCGATTTAATGAGTTTGTTGTCTAAGTATTCAGGGGTGTGTGAGTGAATGGCTTTGTGGGTGATACAGGTGGTCTTGAAATTGCATCTTCCTTCTATAGGAAGCCATTTGAGGGTCTTGAGTGCAGGCGTGATGTGCTCAAATCGTTTAATATCTGTTATGAGCCTTGCTGCCATGTTTAGTACAGATCTGAGGGGCGCAAGGTGCGATTTTGGGGTCCCTGTGATGATAACATTATCATAGTCAAGTTTGGAGAGGACCAGTGATTGAATGACCCATTTGAAGTCATCCGAGGGAATGAATGGTTTGGTTTTTTTAAGGTGTTTAAGTGTGTACATCGCTCCTTTGACTGAGTTTCTGATGTGTTCCTGCATTGACAAGTCTTTATCCAGCGTGAATACTAAGGATTTAGCCGAAAGAGTGAGAGTACAGTTTAGAGCCGTCAGGTCATTGATCCAGACATTGATAGGAAGGTGGTTACTTTTGGGGGAGAACAGGATCATTTCTATTTTGGTGAGATTTAATTTTAGATGTTTAGATTGAAACCACGATTGGGTATTACACAGTGTGACATTAAGATGACGGATGTCACTGGGGGATTCAATTTTGTAGTAGAGTTGTGCGTCATCTGCATAGAGGTGGAATTTGATTCCAGCTTGCTTGAGGATGATAGAAAGGGGCTCCATGAAAAGATGGAACAGTGACAGGGAGAGGATTGAACCCTGGGGGACTCCAAGAGAGACCGGTGTGGGTTTCGAGAGGCAAGACTTGATTTTGATTTGTTGTGATCGGTGTTGAAGGTAAGAAGTGAACCATTTTAAGACAATGCCATTAATACCGGCACGGATCCTCAAGGATTCCAGTAAGGCTGCGTGGTTTACAGTATCAAAGGCCCCTGATAAGTCAAGTAGGATAAGTATGCATGCATCATTATCATCTAAGGATCTATGTATGTCCTCTGTGATATTAAGCATGGCAGTTTCAGTGCTACATCCTTTCCTGAAACCTGATTGGAAGGAGTCACGTAGGTTGGAAACCTCGATATGTTGGTTGAGTTGTTGTAAGACACATATTTCCATAGTTTTGGCTAGGAATGGGAGGTTGGAGATAGGTCTGAGGTTGTTGAGATCATTCGGGTCAGCCCTGGGATTCTTGGAAATGGGTGTGATTTGACCTAGTTGAAGGGAATCCGCTACACAGCCCGAGGCTAGAGAAGAGTTAATGATTTTTGTCCAATGCAATAATGTGGTTACGGTTGTGTACTATTTTAGCAGGGAGGGGATCCATGGTGTGAGAAGTGGGTTTTAGTTTTTCAATGATATTAAAAACCTCAAGTTCGGTTATGGGTTGGAAGACCGACCAATTTGCGTTGTTTTTCAATTGGATGTTGAAAGGGTTGCCGCTAGTACCATTAGGAGCCATTTTTTCTTTGTGGAGGTCCAGGGGAGAGACTGAGGTAGTGTGTGGAGTGTCAGAGCAGATTGGTTGGAAGGGGAGTGGGGTTGTGACTGGAAGGAAAGATTGATCAATTTTCATTATTTTGTCTGTGAAGAAACTGGCAATTTCTTCACAGCGTTCCTTAGAGGCTACGATTTCTTGTGAGGAGGAAGAGGTGGTTTGTCGTTTGACAATGTTAAATAGTTCTCTGGGCCTATTTTTTGCGTGGTCAAGTTGTTTGTGGAAGAAGGTGGCTTTTTCTCTGAAGATGTGCTTCTTGTATGTCCTCCTTGCAGTTCTGAGTAGCGTAAGATGTATTGACGAGGGGTTTTGTATCCAGGTCCTTTCAGCTTGCCTAAGATGTCTTCTATCGTTGTTGATATCCGAGTTAAACCCAGATTTTTATTAAATTGATCCTTGTTGTTTTAATTTGAGAGGTGCGACTAGGTCCAGAACTTTAGTTACATCAGTGTTGAAGTGTGTGGTCAGGTCATTTACGTTATGCGAGGAAAGGTGATGTTGAAGTTGTTCACAGATCTTGGCTTCAAGGTCCGTAAGAGGGACTTGTTTGATGTTTCTGGTCCATTGCTTAGGTTTCACTGAAGAGTTTAGGAGTGCTTCAATGGAGGTATCAATGTTGAACAGTATGAGAAGGTGGTCTGACCAGTCTATAGGTAAGATGGCCCTAAGGGAGACCAGTTCATTTTTGTTGATAATCGCGTCAAGTGTAGCGCCTTTGATATGAGTTGGTTTATTGCAAAGTTGATTAAGGTCATTCATTTATAGAAGGTTCATTAGGCGCCTGACTGTGGAATCCACAGCATTCTTCCAGTGCAAGTTAAAGTCTCCCAGGAATACGTCCTTTGTGTCGGTTAAGGAGAAACGAGTTAGTAAGTCTGATAACTCATCGGCAAAAATGGTGCGATTTACAGGGGGGTGGTAGATGGTGTGGAATTTGTTAGGTGTGGAGCCATTACCTTTAACTTCAACGCCGAGGTATTCGAAGGTCTAGTATTCAGAATTATTTAGTAAGGATAGATGGATTTCAGCTTTGTCGATTATGGCTAGACCTCCAACAGTTTTTCCAGTCTGTCCTGTCTTATGATGGAGTAACCAGGCGGGGTAAGTAGATTAAGTATGGCATTTGAGTGGTCATTGAGCCAGGTTTCCGTGAGGAAGGCAATATCAATTTCCTCACTGAGTAGGGTTTCAGCGATATCAGTAGCGTGTTGAGCTGCTGATCTGCAGTTGACGAGCATGCAAGATAAAGAGGAAGAGGTGTTTTTAGCCAGTTGTAACGTCTGGATGGTGGTGAATTCAGCAGGTGGTCTGGGTGAGTCAGTAGTAACGTGGGATCTGTTTATGCCCACTATAACTGGGATGGTGGAGGGATTGAGTGCCACTGTCGGAGACTTTGCAGCCGGTCTGCAGATGGTGAGCAAACAAGCTAGTAGGCAGGGATTGTCTGTTACAAATTGTAAGGGCTGGATGGTAGTGAGTTGAGAAGGGGGTCTGGGTGAGTCTGTAATATCAGGGGTTCTGTTAGTGCCCATTATTACTAGAATGAAGAGGGGAGGGGTGAGAATAGTAGTCTATAGCTTGGGGAGGTAAGAGTCACTGAGAGCCACAGCTTTCCGAGTAGATAGGGGCAGTGAGAACAACGGGGCCTATGAGCCAGCCGGCCTAGTGGAGTGGAAGGCCAAGGGGTTTCTTGTAAGGCCTTCATTGAATCTGGGTGATGCGGCCACTTCAGGCTCTCGTTGGTGGGAGAGAGGGTATGGATGGCCTGAATTCATAGGTCCTGTCTAAGATGTGCTAGGTCCATTGTGAGAGAGTCGATTTTGCACTCCATACGGTGAAGAATCTGAGTGAGAGTGTAATTGATAAATCCCACATAGGTATTGGGGGAAGAGTTGGCAAGTCCAGTGCATATGGGAGTAGGGGTCGCTGAGTTGTTGGGGTGTTCTAATTTGTTGAGGCAAGCATCCCAACACACGCTGTGGACCTCAACAGGCTTATTTGTAGTGTGATTGTGTGTAGTTGAGGAAGCATGTGGGGACCTGCTGGCGGGCAATTAACTGTTGTGAGAATTGGAGGGGGTGTCAGGGATGACTATTGAGTCCAGGAGAATCCCAGCATTGGATATATTGGTAATGTGAGGGAACATGTTCATACCAGTGTGTAGGGTAGCAGGGAGGTCAAGTCTACACTGGAGGACAGTGTCATTGGGTCTGTCATTGACGATCGCCTCTGAAGCTGGGTAGGGCTTGCATTAAGAGTAATGGGGACAACTGTAGCCAGATTGGTAGAAGACGGGCTGGGACTAGGGTCCAAGCTTTGTATGGTGAGAGAGTCATCTGGGAAAGTCATTGTGAGATGGCTGGTTAGAGATGTCATTGTATGGGGCATTGGTCGACGGTGTGTGTTGGAGGGTGTGAAGGTAGTGTCAGGAGTAGGGCCGCGCGGGGTATTAAGTCCAGTTGAGGGAGAGGGAGGGTCAGTTCAGGATTAGCGGATTGTGGTAAAGGGGAGAGAGAAGTTGAGGGTATTTGGCCCCATTGTGTGAGTGCAGTGGTCAGGGAAAGAAAATGTCTATCAAAGATGGAGAGGTCAGGGTCAGTGGCTCGGATGAGGATATTCCCTGTTCTGAAAATTGATATGTCAATTTTTCCTCTAAAAGATGGGGAGGAGGACATCGTCCTTTTTATTCCATAGTGTATTTTGGTTGATTTGGTGATTTGTAGGAGGCGGATGAAGATGCTTATCCATTTAGCCAGGCATTTAGAGTAGAAGATAAAGTCCGTTTTCTTGGTGCCATTGAGCACGCTGAGGTAGGGTTCGGCTATTAGTGTTTCCTGGTGCAGCTTCAGTAGCTTATGTTTGAGACTCTTTTTTGCGTACTTGGAAATATTTTTAGGATATACGATGCTCCATGAGTTTGGCCCATATCTGGTCAGGGCGGAGTCCAGGGGCTTGTGTAGGTCCATTGCTAAGGAAGGTCCTTGATAGATTTATGAGGAATCATTATAATAGTGTTTGCAGAGTTGTGAGGTAAATGATAACTGTATGTAGATATGAACATTACCACAAGACTAGTTAGCAGTGTTATTTCAAGATGGGCTTGGGGAAGAATGTAAAACAACGAACAATAAATACTAATGGATGAAAAACAAATTATTTTTATTGGTAACAAAGGGCTTCTCATAAAAATGGGCAACGTAAGACTTATTATTTAACTTGCCTTCTTGAAGTCGTCCACCATTTTAGAATAAATATTTTTCCTTTGAGTATTGAACTCCACATTGCTTCCATAGTTAGCTTCTTTGTGACAGTCATGGAGTTATAAAGCATTATTTTCTTCACTTGAATCGAAGTAAATTAATGGCACCACTCGCATCATCTTAATATCTCTACAAATTTGTATTTTTGTCTGAATTGCTGGTGTGTATGCCTCCCTGAGTTCAGCTGCCATAATAAGCCTTGAGCTCGACCAATCAAAGGATGAGTCACTAGTAGTTTATTGAGGCCTTTGGGAAACGTCTCCGGGGGTTTTCTGACAAGTGTATTTTATAAGCGTGTATAAAGGAGGCATAGATGTCTCAATGGTTGCTCACTCATACCTTTATTATTTACTCATTTTATTTACGGTATTTGTCTCGCGTAGGCCTAGCCATGAGGGTTGAAGAATGATTCACAAAGAACAGGAATAACTTAACAAGAGAGTAACACCAATATCACCTCTGTGCTTCACTTCATGCTGTTGAATCATTTACACTTTACTAATGAACCAGGCGTTTGCTTGTATTTTAATTCTGGGGTAAAACCATCTGTTACTCACAGGCTGATCCAGGGTGCACAGGCCGCGCTGATCCCGCCATCATTTCCAGCATGCAGCTTCGAGAAATAATAATAAAAAAATGTAATTATTGGATACCTCGACACGCGCAATTATGCAGGTGTTTGCTAAAATACATTATTATCGTTTAGACGTCATATACAGCTTAGAATATGTCCTTCTTATGGATTCTGATGTATGCAAGTTCTCCGATAATGTCTCCATTCAGTTTGGAAGGAATAATGCCTATATTTGAATTGCAAGCTTGAGGCTACGTTATATCATGTAGCATGCACTTCCTACATTGGCCGCTAGATGTCACCCGAGATAGCGGAGAAACTGTTCATTCGCCAATCTTTCTATAAAGGGGGGCAAACAAACTCACTAACCTTACTAGACCGCAATAATGGGCCTAAAAAGTATCCACTAACAAGCACAGTACAAACGAAGTGACAAGGGCGATGCATTTGTTTGTTTTCTTCTGCTTCGAACACAAACCGGGAAAAAGATGGGTAGTTTGGGGCCGGACTGCCTGTTCCATCTCCAAGGCTGATTGATGTCTGCCTGAAGTGGCACGGTGGGCATACACTCGATGGACTGGAATGCCCTGCTGCCCACCGCTTTTCGTTTTTCCCTCGTTTTCAAGAAAGCAGAAGGACAGCCCTTTTCAGAGACAAGGCTTTCGGAGGGCTGGGACAGCTGATAGCTGCTAAGTCTTAAACTCCTGTGGCTCGGAGGAGTGAGAAGGGGCTGCGGGTTCTTTCATCCTGCCGGTGACGCGACGATGCACGCACCATTCAACCAGCCCACTGCATTTACCTGTGTTCGCAGCTCTCCGGCGAACCACTCATAAAAACAGCCTTTCATCTAATTATTTTATGTGCAAAAACTTTAGCGACACAGCGAACTGGCAGCTGGGATAGAACTTTGCCGCCTGAGATGCGTAGCCGTAGTCAACGGGGAGCCTCAAACAGCGGGAATTCAAAGGGAACGGGGGTGTCAAAGCGACAACAATTGTCATTGTGAGCAGAGCCGCAGCAAAGCAGATTGCTAGTCACTCACTGCTCCCTGGGACAGCAAGTCAGGCTTCAAACAGCTTTCACAGGAAGTCAACATTTAACAATAAATAAAAAAGAATGCATTAGCAAACATCTATCGGATGTGTCAAAACAGTTTCTAAACACACACCTGAAAAATAAAGTTAAAGTACTGTAGCTTCTGGTGAAATAGAGGGTATTTTACTGTGCAGTTGGAGATTGCAGGGGGCTTGTTTGGAGTCAATTAAGTGTCTGTTAAAAGGAAAGTGAGCACTTCGAATCCCCTGGTCCCCGTGAGATGGAATCTAGGAATCTCGAATGGCTGCGGATCGCACACAAAAGGGTAGACCTACCCACATAATCCGATATTAATAATTCGGTTCAATCCTAATTTAACCTGACTCAGAAGATAAGCGACTGGCATTGTGTTTGTGATTCAAGACCTCTCCTAGAATGCTTAACATTATGTAGGACCAAAAGCCAAAAGCAGCCCGGGCACCCCAAAAAGTGGTGGACATTTGTAAATAAATGACTTCTCCCATTCTGGTTTGAAGATTCGATAGACAGAGAGATGGGTTCTCGGGGGTGCTGGCCTGTGCTTTCTGTCTCAGTCCTGCACTCCTCCTGGACAAGGCAGGGAAACTGGCTGTGGACTTAGCGATTCCACCCCCAGTCCTTCTGTCATCTGACATGTCTACACACTTACTTTCGTGACAAAATACAGTTGCGTCACCAACAAAAACAGACCACACGCTGTTAGTGGGAAAAACTGTCCCAAGTGTATTCATATTCGCAGGATTTAGCTCAAGAAACAGCTGCATGAAAGAAATTGTGAAGAGTCTGGCAGTGCTTTTATCGGGAATCTGATAAAGCCCACTATATAATAGCCTGAAAAACCTATCATAAAAACCTCAAGAAGAGGTGCAGCACCTTTTATACGCATTGCATTAAGGAGGCGGAGAACGAGGGGAAGGAGATTTTTTAAATTGTCGCCAACTTTACGGATCCTAAATTCACGTCTGCCCGCTGGTACCCAGTCAGTCCCTATGTTCTGACTTAGCGATTTCTTTGAGGAGAAAATCCTCAGAATTCAGTCTAATTTGTCGGGGGTAAATAATGCTTCCCTCCAGGCAGCTGTTTTACCAGATGACTGGAAAAGAGCCAACATGATTCCTCGACTTAAAAAGGCTAATGCCAGTCCTGAATCCTTAGCTAATTTTAGACCAGTCTTGCTGCTTCCAGTAGCCTCAAAGGTGTTGAGGAAGTTGGTAAACTCACCACCTTTCTGACTGACAACAACCTACTGCACCCCTCTCAATTGGGGTTCAGAATACGCCACATACCGCTCAGAGACCACATTAGTAGAGTTTTCTGAGTCTATTAAGTTTAGTTTGGATTCTGGCCTTTTTGCGGCTCTGGTGCTGTTGAACCTGTCAGAAGCATTTGATACTGTTGATCATAACATCCTTCTGCACAGTTTACAACACCTGGGAATAACAGGCTCTTCACTAAGCTGGCTGGGCTCCTTCCTTGAGGAACGTGAGCAGGTGGTTTGGATGAAGCTGTATGCCTCAGGAGCAAAACAGTTGAAGTGGGGAGTGCCACAAGGTTCCTCACGGAGTCCCACACTCTTCCAACATTTACACGTCTCCTCTGGATTATTTGGTTGAATCCTTTAACATCAAGATCATCTCATATGTAGATGATAACCACCTCCTGGTCATGCATGATGGAATCCTACAAAGGCAAGAGTTGCGCTCACCAGCTATAGGTTGGCACTGGTCGATTGGCTAAAGGCCAGTAGATTACAGTGCAACCCAGACAAGACGGAAGTCTTGCTGTTTGGGCAGGTTCCCCTTCCATGCTGAGTTGGTGCCTGGCTCAACTGTGCTCCCCTGCCACCCCCTCCGACGACGGTGGCTAGAAATCTGGGTGTGCTGTTTGACGCCCAGCTCTTGTTTGGGGCACGTGTCAGCAGTGGTGAAAGCCTGTTTCTGTACTCTTTGCATACTGAAGAAGTTTCTTCACTTGCTTCCTCATGAGGCCCATGTTATAGTGGTCAGAACACTGATTTTAACTAGGCTGGATTATGCCACTGTCCTGTATTTAGGTCTCTTGCAATACCTGACCAAGCGGCTACAAGTTATGCAGGACGTGGCAGTCCATTAACTAAATAAAATTCCGAAATGTACCTCAGTATTGCTATTTTGGGAAAGATTTTATTGGTTGCCAGTTCGACAACGCATTAATGTATAAGGTTCTGACCCTAACACACCAAGCCCTCCATTATAGGAGGTCTTTGTACCTTAATGAACGCATTAAGGATTCCAGACCTGGTAGGACCTTGCATTCTAGCACCACTGGACCTATTGTGGTTCCCCGTTTTCAAAGACAGCGGAGGGAAGGTTCTTCCTTCACTGTCAAAGCAGAAGGTGTGTCGAGCAACCTGACTGAAGGCCTCAGACTCATCCCAGACGAAGCTAAATATAAAAAGAGCTGAAAATATTCCTATTCAGACTTTAGTGGTGATTGAGGGCTGGCGGTTCCCTGCTCTACTCCCCATGGGCACCTAAAAGCGCTGGAAGAATCCTTCATTCATTCATTCTGTTATGCAGTGCACATGTAGGGTTAACTTGTGGGTGATCAAACAAGTGCAGCGTACTTTAAGAAGGGACATCATCCACCACGTGCAAAATGGGGAGGACGTAATCTTACGCTGGCCGTGGCTACCTTCCTAAGCCAGGTGGCCATTGACAAAATACTTCTCGTTTGAGAAATGTAAACCCAGGATCCTACATATTTCACCCTTTTTTCACTCTTGGTCTACTTCAGCTTGCTGTGCAGGATCTAATTTTTACACATCAAGGGCATCTTCTGCCCTTCTACTGTGTCCAGACGTAGCCAGAATCTTACTGTATCGGCAAATCCTAAGTAAATCCAGGATGACATTCCTGGTTCCATTCTGATGCCTGGTTCATTGCTGACAGCAATCTTTTTCTGCATTTTCCCTCTTTATATTGAAGGGCATTTTGCATCTTCTACATAGTAATTCAGCACTGTATTGGAATTGCGGGCAAACCATTGCCTTGTAAGTGGTCAACAGCAATCATAAAGACATGTCTCCATAATATCTGTTACACTTTTTTGGTCGCTTATTGATGCTAAGGTTCTCCCTTTGAGGGACTTAAATATTCTTTTCATGTCAGACTCTTTTCGAACCAAAACCCTAAGTACTTCTATTTATTGACAGTTTCTAATTTTGTAGGCACCAAAAACCATGCACTTTTTACAGATTTTTTACCAAATGTCAGCACCACGGTCTTATCCATGTTTATCACAAGTTTTTTCTTATTACAGTAATCTATTTGCTTTGCAGGCCTCTTTCCCTCATATCCAGTATGACCAGTTCATCGGCATATAGGAGGCATGTTATATGGGTACCATCTATTTTTGGGCTGAGGCCTTTTGCTTCAGCTAATACAGCTGGTAGGTCGGCGTTAAACAGCGAGAAGAGCAAGGGGGCTAACACATATCCCTGACATGGTCATTCCCAATTGAAATGTTTTGGCTCAATGTGCCATCTATGTTAATAATTACCTGGGCCTAATTTTGTGAATTCAGACCCTGTATAATAGTTATAAGACTTAGAGGGATTTTCATTTTAATCAGCATTTCCCATAGGCATATCCGATCAACTGAATAGAATACTGCACAGAAGTCAACAAAGCAACAGAACAAATTGCCCCTTTGTTACCTTCCTTGTGCATGACCACAGACTGAAACAGTGATCAGATGTTAAGTTAAGTGGACCCCCATTGTTCTGGTGGGACAATCTTATGGAGTTCAGCCTAATACTGAAGAATTCCTAAAATGATATTTGCAAAAAAATGTCACCCACATCAAGGAGGTTGATGAGTCTATAGTTGTGATTTTTTGTGTTATCTTTCTTTTAAAAAAAAAAAATATTTGTATTAGTTTTAGCACTTAATACCAATAGACCCCCCCTCCCTACCACCTCCCCAAGCAGACATTTTCCCTAGACATAATTCATTTCATTCACCCAATATCAAGAAACCAAGTTTAAATAAAAATATATATATAAAAATATATACATATACATCTAAATTTAAGTGCCATAACGATAAACAGAGAACCATAAAGAGGAGAAAAGAAATCATCAGCTAGTTTCTAAGTTACATTAAAGAGACCATACTCTTACATTTTTCTTCCTTGTCTTCTTGTTTTTGAGGGAGTAGATAGCCCTTTCCAGATGGTAAGTTGACAATAGGCAAGCATACCATTGCTGGAAAACCAGGGGAAAGGGATCCAACCATGCTGTGGTTAAGCAAATCCAATAGACAGCCATAGCCACAAACATAAAGGCAGTGGCGGATGGTAGAATTTTAAACTGGGGAGGCATATGCAGAGGAAATCAATGTACGGTAGCCAGCGAGCCCGACGGTAATAAGCGGGGTTCTCCCCCGTAAAGACTTCTTTTTTAAAATTGTCATTTTTTGGTGCAATTTTCAGCACTATTTCTGTGATAAATGGACTGAAAAAACTGTTCTTTTAGGCATTCATGAAAGAAAACTCATACATTATTTCAGAGAATTTCTGTGTTGGCAAGCAAGTCTGACTTCTGAAGAGGGCTAGGGTACTAAGCAAGACTGCTTTGTCTCTACCCATTCCAATATAAAACACATAACATAGGTGCATAAACATCCACAAAGAAATGCACTTGTAATTTTGTTCCTACCAGAAATGAAGGCTGGCAACCTCCTTTTCTGCATCAGCTATTCAATGTTGAATGCCCAGTTATCTTCATGACATATTAAATAGCTACAAGTATAAGAAATATCCATTCGAAACAAACATTTAATTTTTAGGAAGTCAGCAAAAGCTTTGCATTTTTGAGCAAGGCAATTTTGCAAATTAAAAAATGAAGTAAATATTGTACTTAAAATAGTTCATTTAGCGCTCTGAAGCCCTTGGGTCCATCAGTATTTTAGAAAACCACTAATTAAAAATAAGTTATGCAATGAGTGTAATATGCATTGCTTAAAATATAAGAAATATCCATTAGAAATCTTTCATTTATTTTAGAAAGAAACAAAAACAACTTTATATGTATCAGCAGGCTAGGTAAAAACCTTTTACTTTATTTTTAAATACTTTGCATGCCACTCTCAGGCCCTTGTGCCTGTCAGTACAGTAGACAATGGCTACATAAAAATAAAATATGAATGTAAATAAATGTATATTTTAAGAAATATCCCTTCAAAACCAATATGATATTTGTAAACACAAACAAAATTATTTTTAATAATACTATGTAAATACTTTGCATGCTACTCTCAGGTCCTTGTGCCCTTCAGCCAGCACACCAGAAAAAGTTAAATAAAAATAAATTATGAAAATAAATAAATGTACATTTTAAGAACTTTAAAAAACAATTTTAATATTTTTAAACACAATTTAAAAAATAAAAATAATATTTAAATACTTTGCATGTCAAGCTCAGGTAGAAGGGTTCTTGTCCCTGTCAGTATAGTAAAAAACTGTTAAATAAAAATAAAGTATGAAAATAACTAAATGTTGTACATATAAAGACATATACCCTCAAAACCAACATATTTGTAAACACTAACAACAAAAATATTTTAAATAATAAAATATGAAAACAAATATATATAAATTCACAGATACATAAACACACATATATAAATACATATCAACTGTACAGGAGTTGTATGAATATTAAATGGAATGAGTACATTTCCAACAGAACTTTCTAATGTTATCAAACAAAACAAACCAAGCTATAAACACCTGAAACTATGATCACACATCAGATTCATATTTTCTATTTATATAGAAAGTGTGCACGTCGATCTTTGATATGAACAAACTTTTCGATTGTTCTTTTGTTGAATTATAGTATTCCCTTTATTAGCTCTTTTTCCATTGACAGCATAGCCAATGCATTAAGTCTAGCTTGAGACATAGTGTTTCGCAAAAACGTTTTTACCCTCTTTAGTGTGGAAAAACATTGCTCAAACTCTGCTGTTGTCATGGGTGTAGTAATGACAACTCTTAAAAGCTTTATGGTCTCAGAAAAAGTTTTCTCTAAGTTGTTTTCACACAAAAAACTAAATAAAGCCATGGCACCACCAGTAGTTTGACGGAAGTCACGTCTTCCATACAGGACCGAAAGTTCTGTACGCAATCTGGCTTTATCTAACGTCTAATGTGTGTGTGTGGTTTTTTTTTTAAATCAGAGTCAGTAACGTTATTACAATAATGCTGGAAATCATTATTGTAATAACAAAAAAAAAAAACCCTACCTTTCCCAACTCGTCATAGCGATGGGTGGGGTCAGTTATGCTTGAACCCACCCCATCCAGTGATGACTGGTGAAAGGGAGGGGTGAGGCAGGGCAGTGTGGTAGAGTAATGCAGCCTCTGGCTTATACAGTACTCGCCCTAGGTTGCTCTGGAATTTTGACGCTGCCTGGTGTCATTAGTGGGCGGGCCCTAACAGAGCTTTCAACATAACTACCGGGCTGACACCATGTCCGCACGATAGATCTAATGCTTCATTTTGTGACAACATGCGCAAAGCGCATGTGTCACAAACGTGATCCCAAACTTGCAAAGCGCATGTGTCACAAACGTGCCCCCAAACTGCCTTGATCTGTGCCTGCCCTGCCTGGCCTGCGTGATGCAATGACGCTGGAGTCTGACTCCGAGCATCGCAGGCAGGCAGCAGGACTTGTCAGCACTTGTGACTCGGGCTGAGCAAGTGAGCAGGCTAGGCACTGCAGTCCTGCACAGCACGCATGCACCGTTCCGCTTTCGATTTAAAATGATAAGTAACATTGCTGTTACTTATCATTTTAAATCCAAATGATGTGCTGGGTATGTATGCGGGCGAGCGAGCAGCAGCGGTCAGGAAAGGGAGGGCGCCACCCGCCCGCCCATTGAAGAAAACCGTCGCTGCATAAAGGGCTGAACATTAACTCTAGAAATGTCATCGTCCACCCCCAACTGAATCCACTGAGAGGTTAAAGAAATATCAATCCCCAATTTTACAACCAAAAAATCATTAATCTCAGCTTTCATGTTCCTTAGCCTAGGGCAAGTGGCCAACATATGAACTAACTCCACTGCAGCATCTTTATACCTGGGGTATCTTGTCCTATTAGCCCTCCCACTCCACTTGGCTATCTTCCCAGGAGTTGTATATAGATTAAAATAAAGTTTTATAATGTTGGGCCTGTAAATTGGCTGAGATAAAAACCCATGAGCATCCGCCAAAGACTTTAGTAAATCCTCTGGTTGGGCTTGAATCTTATCCTCTCATCTCTTTGAATCTTTCATCAGATCATCCTGCATTGTTTTATCTAGGGCTTTAAAAAAGGCCCCTATCTGGTATCCTCTTTCTTAGCCAGTTATATAACTTCTATCTTTTCAAATGTCCTCGTCCCACCACCCTTCTTCATTAGAAAATCTCTAATCTGCAAAAATGTAAAGAAATTTTTATGACCCAGATTGATTTTTTTTTATGTCATCAAAAGACTTAAACGATTCAGGTGCAAAAATATCCCCCAGTGTTCGAACTCCATGTATCACCTATCTACCCATAGCTGGGTCTCGGAAAATTTCCGGAAGTAACAGATTATTCCGAATAGGGGTATAAGAAATAAATCTCCCAAGGCCTATTCTTTTTCCCACTGCCCCTCACATTTGATAGGCTGCTATTAAAACCTTAAATCATACTTTTTTATAATATCCCAATTCGATTTGTCAAAGGAGGCAACCCATGCCTTTTCCCCCCAATATAAGCTCATATATAGATATATATAGACGTGGTGCCCTCCCTCTGTTCTGTGTCTTCCCCCTTCATATCCAGGAGAAAAGCCACTTGCTCTAAGGCAGCAGCCCAGAAATACAATTTAAAATTGGGCACAGCCATTCCTCCTCGTTCTCTTGAGAGAGTCAAGAATCTTAACGCTCTCCTTGGGCTGGCATATGCCCATAGGAACTGAGTCACTATCTGATCGATTAATTTAAACCTATTATTACCTATTTCAAGCGGAATGGCCAGAAAGAGATGTAAAACCTTAGGTAAAAATATAATTTTAATAAGGTTAGTCCGCCCGAACAACGATAATCTCAGATTCTTCCACCTAGAAAAATCTAGTTTTGCTTTAGAAATTTGGGTGGGGGGGGGTCAAGTTAGCTTGCACATTTTTCCCCACCTCTGCTTTAATGACCACCCCTAGATATACAGCTTCTTTCATAACCATCCCATCAGTCAAAAATGCATCTTTATTGATAATTACATGCATTTTTTCACTATTTAGGAGGTAGCCAGAAAATTGGCCAAATATCCTGGCTTTCTTTTCAATCTCGACTATAGCACCACTAGGATTTGGGGTAATGATAGCAAGATCATCAGCATACGCCAATGTCTTTGCCCCCCCACCCCCCGGTGATAAGATCGGTTGAATTGCCTGATTGCATTGTATTTGTCTTATCAGGGTATCAATATAAATGTCAAACAGGAGTGGGGAGCAAGGGCATCCTTGCCCAGTGCCTCGTTCTATAATTATTTCATCTGATAGCCCATCCATGATAGAAATCCTAGCCCTAGGTTTATAATGAAGAGCTTTTACTGATTTAATAAATCCTTGTCCAATCCCCTTCCGAGCCATCACCTCCCAAAGATATGGCCATGAGACCCAATCAAACGCTTTTTCGGCGTCTAGCAAAATTAGCGCCATGGGATCTTTTGTAACTCCAGCCGCATCTAAGAGGGTGATGACTCATCAGATATGATCGGTCGTCCCCTTACCCGAAATAAAACCATGCTGGACAGGGGCTGTAATATGGTTGATAACCATAGCAAGACTCTGGGCTAATATTTGTGCATAGATCTTGGAGTCAGTATTAATAAGCGTAATAGAGTAATATGAACCTAAATCTTTAGCTGGCTTATTCTTTTTTAGAAAGACTGCAATCCTTGCTGTTGCCCAGATATACGGGGGGAGGGGGTATTCCCTTCCTGCACTTCCCGCATCAGTTCTACTAAATGGCCTTTAAGTATCCCTGCAAATATTTTATAAAATTCTCCAGGGATGAAGTCCATACCAGTGGCTTTCCCATATTTTAGGCTCTTGATAGCTGCTTCTATCTCTTCCACTAAGATAGGTTGATCCATTCCCTGTCTATTGGATTCTTCGAGACTCGCCTCACAGGAAGCTGAGAGATATTCCCCCATGATGTTAGGAGTTTCACCAGCCTTAGAGTATAGTTGCTGGTAAAACCATTGAAATGCTGCTCTGATCTCAACCGGTTCAGATTTCTCCCCAAGCAATGGGTCTCTTATCTCCCTAATTTGTCCACCCATAGTTATTTTGGTGCTGGAATTTAGATATGTGAGCGTGCTTAATCAAGCTTTTCGAGATAAAAAAATAATCAAGTCTGGCATGCACCTTATGGGGAGCTGAGAACTATGTATAGCCAGAATCAGCCTTCATTGTCTCCTTCCACACATCCGCCAAACCATGACTATTTTATAAATCAGCTAGCGCATGAGATACTGTAGGTTTCCTACCCACATAATTCCTGGGCCCAGATCCAGCTACAGTGCAGGGTAAATTATTATTAAAGTCCCCGCAAACTATAAGGGGTAAAGGCCACAAAGCCAACTCACTATTCAGCCATCTTAACAATGCTGGATCATCTAAAACAGGGCTGTAAATAGAGCACAATGTAAATAAGTCTAAGCCAAGGCGGCATTCTATAATAGCCCAACGACCCAAAGCATCAGCATGAACTCAGGGGAAATCACAGATGTCCTCTTTAGAGAGAATTGAGACAAAGTGCTGAACAAATTAATGTGGCCCAGAGACCCCACAATGGACTTAATATATAATATTTTGAAACAAGTACAAGGAGAAGCCAGAGTGGAGACTCGGAAAGCTCACCCAAACTGCCAAGAAAATTCAGGGAGCGATCCAAAAAGTCAATAAATGTTGTATGGATATGGCCTAAAGGATGTCGACAATTGAAGCCCTGACTGTCACTATTGAGGAGACTGTTGATGCTTTGCAAATGAGAGTGGATAGTCATGATGCTGAGCTTATAGATGTCTAGTGGAAGCTTGAGGAAACCAGAGAATGTCAAAGGCAATGATGCACGGAGCTCCTTCTCTCCGCCGGTCACGAGTATTGTGATCCTGCGGCCCATTTATGTTCACGCCCCTTACGCCTTCTGTTCGACGCGGCGCTAGACTGGGCGCCATCTTTAAATGGGATAATATTTCTATAACTCCAAATAAGCGTTTAAATTGCCCGGACCTCGGAATTAGTATCTTTATCCCGGTCTCACACTACCATTAAAATCTCACCCTGATATGTCAATACAGGCCTCGAAGGAGTTAATGTGCTGTGAACCCACAATTACTATGGACCTCCTCGTAACGAGGCAAAAGTAAGCGCCATGATGGATTGGGGGCACTCGTGTGTACCTAAAGTTCAACTTATGTGACATCAAATTTCTTTGATTTAATACAGATTGCTCAGGGGTAGTGTCCTAGTGTAATCTCCAACCCCCATACAGGATATTGTGACCTCAGTGAATTTAGGTAAGGGAGGGGTTAGAAGGCATATCCCCTGCTAGGACCCTCCTCTTCACGCTGTGAATGCAGTCGCCATCTTGGAGTGGCCGGACTCGTATGTGTCTAAAGAGTTACTATGTGTATTTACGTCTCTCGGATTGAGTTTAGGATACTCAGGGGTGGTATCTTAGTGTTATCTCCAGCCCACCACTAATGATATTAATACCAACATCAGCGAGTCTCAACAAGGGGGGAAAGAAGGGAATTAAGCCCACATCTCCCTTCCTCTTGTGAGTAAACCCAATAGCACCGTGGTGGATGCCGCATCGATTTACTAGTTTGCGGGATGTTATCACTTGATACGTTTAACATTATGTCCAGGCAAGGACCTAGTCCAGCAAGGTATTGCTGCACGGACCCCGAAGGAGTTCCACAGAGGTCCGGGGCCCACTCAGGGTGCTTCTAACAGAACACATAGAGGGAAATACAAACGTCTCTTTCACATTTTTTCACATTTATGTGTTCTTTTCACGGTTTACTCATTAGCTTACTGTATTGAGAAACCCTAGGTGTACCACATTTAAGTTTAGACACCTTTACGATCATTGGTGAGACTGCTGAGAGTAAAACCATCTATCTTTTTTCTGGTTTTTAAAAAAGTGAAGGTAGCCAACTAGTTGGCAACTACCCCATAAAAGATCTTCTGACCCGGGGCGTTACCAAAGACCCACAAGGTTTGGACCAACCTGTATGGCTCAAAATACCTTCTGACACCCAGGTCTTTGTTGTGATAGACTATTTGAGTGGAGGGCGACCTGGGCTATTTTCCCTCTAGAGCTCCTTATTGTATACAAGTAAACGTTTCAGACCTGTGCACTTTTAACCACAATGCAATCCTATGGGCTGAAAAGTCAAAGATGCAAAATGGTAGGTACAGTAGGTTTCAGGGGTTCACCTTTTGGGATCAGAATAGTAGTGGGCCAAATTACAAAATACTACTAGCAGGTCTTCAGAAACTGCTTGGGTTCTACTTGGAGCAGGGTGCTGGTGAGGCTGGTTGCGGGCACTCTTTGGAGAAGGAGGGCAACTTAGAAAGAGGCAGCACAGGGGGACCTATAGGCAAGTCTGAGGGCTTCAAAGTGGGGGCTCGGGTCACAAGGGGTCTTAAAGCATGGGAGCACAGCCACTTCATCAGGACCCATGACAGAGGGTTCAGGAGGAAATTGGTGAGGTGGGCTGGGCTGGTGAGCAAAGACGCACCTCGCGGTCAGGGACAAACAGCTGCAAGAGGAGAAATCAAGGCAGCTGGGCTACTCTCGAAGCGGGTCCTAGTGATGCTGATGTCCCTTGATGTCTGCTTGGTCCTGGTGCAGTGAAAATCCGGACTGAACACTCACGGTCGGTGTTTGGTGCAGGGTATCCGGTACCCCGGGGGTTGGTATGGCACGGCTCCGATTGGTCCTGGTATCTTCACACTCGGTGGGGAGACAGATCTGATCTTTCAAAGCACGAGTACCTTCTCCTGGTCATATGTGGCGTCAGTCAGGCCGGGGTGCTGCAAGGTGGTGGACCAGACTCTGCTTGTCAGTGCCTGCGGACTGCAGGGGATTAGCTCCTCTACTCCAAGAGAGACTTTTGGTGTTTGTGTAAGTGCTTGCAGACTACCCAAGGCTTTGGTAGTTCTCCAGCTTGCGGGGCGAGTCACTCTTTCCCGGCCATCAAGAGAGGGCTGAGGACGGCAGGGTTTTGCGCAAAAATCCAAGTTCTGCTGCAGTTCTCATCAAGCAGAGACTCTTAGTCACCCTTCTTCTGTTGATTGGTCGATTCTGATTTCTTGGGTTCAGGGTGCCACCTAAATACTCAATTTAGGGACATTTATGGGTAGTGACAAATAGCAGCCAATGGGTGTCTACACCCTCTATATGACCACTTCCTGTGGGAAGTGGGCATAATCCTGACCCTAGAATGCTAATTCCTGCCAAAAAAGTGGAGGAATCTGAAAAGTAGGGTCCACATCAGCTGGCCCACCTTAGGGGTGGAGCTTGCTAAATGTGGGAACCCCCTTCTAATCTGACTAATTTTCCCAGCTATCTTGCCACCAAAAAGTGGGGTCAGGATAGCTCCACTATCTAGAGAGGCCTGGAGTCGCATAACAAAGGCAGCAGGGCCTTTGAAGCTTTCCAATCTCGCAGGTCAATCCTGCATGGGGGAAATCTGAACACCTCCACCCAGAGCAGGCTTTGTTCCCAACCTCCATGAGTGAAGGCTCTCACACCAGGAGGCCAGAGACATGTCTATGGTGATTGGCTGGTCAAGACCAGTCATTTAACACACTAGTAGTTGGTAGGTTTTCAGGGGGCACCTCTAAGGTGCCCTCTCTTTGCATTTATTAATAAATTCAGCACTGGCATTAGTGTAGGTTTATTAAGATGAGGTGTTTGGTACCAAACAGCTTGGTTACAATGAAGCAATCATGTAGCTAAGGAACTCGTAATCACGAGTGACCAGCTCCTGTACTCGTCATGGCTTCCCTGTGCACTTGTGATATCCAAGGGTAAACTTCGATACTACGGGGACACATCCACTCAGGCAGATATGTTCACACATGGGTATGGTGTACACTTCCTTCAGGCTGTAAGGCCTGCCGTAGGAGTGACTTATATATACCACATTCAATGTTTTACTGGCATGGCACACAGGGATGTGTGCTATGTCAACTCTTCGGTTTTCTCTGCAACAAGACATGCAGGATGCAGTGGCAGTTTGCATGAGCTTGGTGATGTGTCCTCAAAGATGGCACAATTCATGCTGCAGCCCTTAGGGACCCTCTCTAGATCCAATGCGTTAGGTAATAGGGGCACCACTTACTAGGGACTTACAAGGAATACTAAAGGGGTGCCGATTGTGGAACAATCGTACAGTTTATGGAAAGAACACTGGCGCTGGAGAACTGGTTAGTAGGAACCCAGCACACCCTCAGTGAAAGTTGCACCAGATACCAGGCAAAAAGTAGGGGGTAACCATAGAAGCGTTCTCCTACAATAACCAACCCCCTTATCCCTTGACAACAATGAATCATCCCCCATACATAACTTTGTTTCTTTATTTTCCATTGAATTTTTGATGGGACCCCCAGGAGTGCACCTTTGTGGTACCTTTTAGAAAAGTTTTGCAGAATACTTTCTTGTCCCTACTACGTTTATGCTTCCTTTCTTCTTCTTCCCCTACGGTAAGCCTCTGCTTTGCCCTTTTTTGTCCCCTTTACATGAGGTATTTATTGTCTATACATCGTGGTCTGTCCCCTTTTTTTTTATCAACATAAGGTACCTGGAGGTGTATACTGCTATATCCCTTTCCTCCACGTACATAGATGTGCCAGCATGCTCATCTGCATCATCCATCATAGGTTTCCTACTTTCCTCTATAGGTTTAACTATATTAGACATATGCTCTTTTATTTGCATTAGCTCTGTGGCAATAGACTCAAGTTGGGTTTTCTGGGATTATAAAATATTGTTATTGAACACTGTCACTTCAATGATCATTATATCTAGCACTGAGACTGAAAGTAAAGCTGTGACTTCTGGATTTAGGGTAGAGTGTTGTTTATGCCCCCCACTTCTACATATATCAGGCCCTAGTTCTCTCCCAGTGTATCGCTGGTTGCCTCCGTCTAGTTGCCTGGTCCCTTGTCCTTTGAATGCTTTGAACATTTAATATGAACTCTTCTAAGACTGTGGGGTTGTCACGTTTCACTTAAGGATGTTCCTGTGATAAAACAGGAATGATTCTCTGACGTCAGGACTATATTTTCATGTTATGTATAAATGTCGAAGCATAAGGCTTTAGAGATCCAGGATGTTAACAGGAATTGCTAATGTATGGAAAAGTAAAATAATAATGTTTGTTAAATAGCTTGCAGTATTACATAAGCCAAATAGAAATTATGACTCATCCTAGACAAAAAGTGCACAGTGACAACGTTTGATCTACCTCTTCTATTCACATTATCAGTAAACATATGTTTAAGGAAATCTTTTCTTGTATGTTTAGTTTCAGAAGTTAAAAGTTTCACATAAATGTGGGTGCTTATCTCAAACACCCCAGCAGAACGGGCGAGATATGGCTGTAAATTGGAGATGCCTCTTTTCCAATGGTACATCTATTGGTGATCTCTGCTCAGTGATCGCTGCAGGAGAGCAACCCCCGAACAGGGATCCACCGACTAAACACAAGGGAAACTGTAAGGTGGGAAGACAGACGCCACAGGCATGAGGATTGCTGCTCAATCAGAAAAAGGCATATTCAGTCTTTCTGCCTCACTAAGAATTCAGAAAGCCAACTAGACCCTGGGATGCAAAAATCGGGAAGGACTGACCCCCCTTATATTGAGCCTTATCCACAACCTTTATGGATCCACCTGTCTTTCAGTTACCACTTTTATCAGGCAAAGTGTGGGAATGACGGGTGGTAGAAATTTATGGATCCCTGTAGATTCTGGAAATTTCCTTTACCAAAATGTCAGCCAATGTTTGATTTTGCAAGGAATTCTGGGTAGGAAATGTAGAGATATCCGTGCAAGTCACACTACCATGGAAATGTCTGAGTTTGGCAGATTTTAGCCAGACCTAAAAAGCAATCCATAATAAATCAAGAAATATGTAGTTCTAGACTTGGATGTGCAATTTCATTCCAGTAAAGCATATTGGATAAAGATGCAGGTAGCAGAGTTCAATCAGCTTCTAAAAGATGTTAACTTCACTGGGATTTGTATATGTGTCAGAAAAGCCCCATACCGAGATGCGGGAAAATAAATATATTTAAGAGTTAACATAACCAGTTAAAGAAAAAGAGGATTGATAAAAGTACTTAAGGTAAACACAGTGAACATACAAGATCTAGGTATAGTGTTAAAAGAGAAGCATGTTCCTGGGACTATCAGTTCAGAGCCTGGTGAAGTTCCACAGTCTCTACCTGACAGGGTCAACAACTCTTACCATCAAATACGTCTGGCTTTGTTGACTTATTTGCAGTATCTCACAAAATAGGGTCTATTGGAGTATTTAACATCACCCACCACACTACTCCAAACAAATTATCTCACATAAAGTATGGGGTAGGTGATACAAATCACCAAATAGGACACAAAGTCAAATGAAAACGAGAACGGTGCAGAATTTTTTTAAACGAGAACCCTCACTCACCCTGGGGTGACATGCTTCATCATTGGGTCCCCTCTTCACACTGGGATTGCAAGGTACCCAGTGTGGTGTACAACTCACCCTAAGGAGAGGAGCGGGAGGGTTGTTTTTACCAAATCATCCCTATATAGAAGTCTATAGGGGAGAGAGGGCAATGTGCATAAAAAATTAAATAGTGATTGTGAGTTAAAACTAGCTCTTGGTGGGTAAGGTCAACTTAATTCTGGCACCCCCAATGGATAGGTTTAAAACCAAGCTAAGTGAAACAGGGACATAGAAAGTCTCCTATTTCATATTTCTGCGTAAATCTGCTCAACAGGTGCATGGCATTCGTCAGGACCAAGATTATGAGTCACTCTGCTTGTAAAAATGTGAAAATTATGCTTTCGATAGTTAGGTCACTATACTGTGGTACTGACTGACATCTAGTGGGATCCACAGGGTGCTGAAAATACACAAAGATCAATATTAAAATCAGTTATTTATCTCCTTGTCACACCCATTTAGTGTCCATCACCAACACTGCAAACCGTGGGGTAAAACCTAAAATAGTATCCTTACCATAAGTTCCTAAGCAACTAGCCCACCTTCCACAGTCCCTTCATGGCGAGTCAGAGCTGTAAGGGCATATAAACATGATAACAGAGTTAACTGTGTGGACATCTCTCGTGTCCTCATAAATTAACACACACACTCCCTCTCTAAATGGCCACAACATTATCCATAGTATCTTAGAAAATTGGATGGACTTCTTACTGATAACCCCCTAACCCTCCATATTTCAATTAACCTCCAAGATTTTTGCTCCTTTGATATGTCTTGACACATAGACACCAGTTTGGAGTATAGGAATTCATGATATAGAAAAATGTCAATATTTTGAATATCATGTAGCACCATAAGGTACTAATCTAAAAGAGAGATGCCTTAATCTGAATGTAGTCCACTGAGGACGAAATGCCAAGCGGAAACACCACACAACAAGATAAAAACTATATTAGTCTGGAAAGGCGTAGCTTAATCTCATTCTTGTCAGGAGTAGTCTTATGTGAGCAGCGAGGGGACGCATTCTACCTAGTTCCTCTCGACCGCAGCATATACGAAGGGCTGGTAGAGATGGAACACCGGCAGACGCTGCGCTTTCAATGCGGCTACACGGAAATGACGTCCGCGTGCCGGTCGCTTTCAACAGGAATCATGGGAGTTGTAATATTAACTCCCAACTAGTGTGAATGACAGTTTTTGACATGCACAGGATATAGAAATAAGCTAGTCATATGCAGAAGGTGTAAAGGTAGTTGTAGTGCCACCTATCAGCCCTCAAAGAATCCTTCGAGAATTAGAGATAAGAGAATAGAGAATAGATTTGACCTGCCGGTCGCTTTCACTGGGAATCATGGGAGTTATAGTATTAATTCCTTACTGGTGTGAGTGACAGTCTTTGAAATGCATGGAATATTGATGTAGGTTTTAACAAAAAGTATAATTGTATTGAGTTTCTTTTAAACTTACGTTTTTTTAAAGTTGAGTGGGACACAAGGCACCACCAATTTACCAAAGTTAAAAGGACGTGCTACCCATTAAGAGGTAGTTTTAACAAACAATCACTATATAATTTTTGTATGCACTCTGCCGCTCTCTCCCCTATAGACTTCAATATAGGGATAATTTTCCTCTCCTTAGGGTGAGTTGTAGCCCACACTGGGTATCTTGCGGTCCCAGTGTGAAGAGGGAACCAATGATGAAGCATGTCACCCTAGGGTGAGTGAGGGTTTTCGTCTTTAAAAAGCAATGCTGCCTCACCCGTTCTCATTTTCATTTGGCTTTGTGTCCTATTTCATGATTTGCATCACCTGCCCCATACTTTATTTGAGATAATTTGTTGATTTATTTACAGTGTTTGAGTTACTGAGCTGATTACTCCACATATTCCAAAATAATCAATCTGTAACACATTGCAAGAATTCAAACATGCATGTCAGTCTTATTACCAGATGTGCATCATGCAGACATAACTTATTTTTCCCATTAACTGCTTTGGAAAATGTTGTATTCTCCGTTTCAAAAACACAATGAAAATTGGATAGAGTTCAAAGCCAGCATAAGCTTAGCCAGTGCTGTATTGGAGAATGTGTTAAATATCTAAAATTACAATATGTTTAAGCAAACCTTTGCCAGGAGGACAGGCCCAGAACCAGAAGCAATTGCATAGTTAATGCTTAACAACTTTTGTTATTATCTTAGCTCACAAAGATAGAAGAGAAAATAAAAGAGATGCATCTAAAGTTGGATTCTCAGGGCCCGATTCTCAAAGGGCCCCCGCGCTCGTGGTGGCCCCACAGTTGTAGCGAGGAAGCCCGCAGTCATGGTGGGGGACCTGCAATGGGTAACTGCAGTACGGGGTCCTGCCAGGACTGCAGGGCCTCTGCCATGTGTGTGGAGGCCCGTTGTGAATCTGGCCCTCACTGTCAAACTTCATTAAATAAACACATGGAGGCAATTTTCAGTGAAGACCCGGCTTCTCCTCAGGGATTAAACATCCGCAACTTCTTTATCCGGAATACTCTCATTTAGGTAGGACAGTGTCTATGCAATGTCACGTTTCTTTCCCCTAATATTTCCAGGAACATTGCTTTTTCTCTCTCTGCTGCTTTATGCTACTGTTGGATCACGAGGTAGAATGTTGATCATTTACCTCACCTGAGACCTTCAGCAGCCCAAGTGCCGCGCCTAACTAGTGGGCTGGGAACAAACACGCCTCTTAAAGATCGATCTCCTCTATTTGAGGTGACCGCCTCGTTATCCACCGAGATCCCCACAGGGGTAGCACAAAATTCAAATAGATCTCTAACATTCCTCAAGTAATTTCCAAAGCTAAACAGCAGACTAACAATTAATGTATGTTTTTAGGAATGCAGTATGATCCCCATTATATACCCTAGGCTGCGAGCATGACATATTTCATTGTCATTCTGATCTCCAATCTAAAAGACATATTTTTTACAAAACCCACTAATGTGTTTTAGAACTTTTCAAAATGTTTATTTTGAAATCCTATTTTGACTAGAAACTCTGAATTAACACTGTGTCATGCAAAAATATAAACAGTTGACCGGGTGACGCCAAAATCAATTTTCATTGGTCTGCTATATTGTTAACAAAACGGAAAGATATGGACAATTCTAATGCTTTAGGGACTTCTTAATTTTAAATTCTTTTTACAGAAGGAGGATAGGAAGTTGTGTAATCTTTACAGCATATTTGCCAGTGGGTCCTCTCAATACCTGGAGTGTAGTAAATCTTCCAAAATGATTAATGAATGCCAGCATAAAATGCTATTAGTCTTCAAAAGAATTTATAAACCACCATTCATTCAGGAAATAAGGAAATGTACAATCAGCTGGTTTAGCCTTCTATTCCTGCTCTGTGTCTGCTAATTCAGGCTGGACCTTTCCTATTGGTGTATGACCAAAGCTGATTTGCATAAAGTTAATGCCTTTCTGTAGTGGCGAAGACAAGATAAACAAGCAATGAAAATGCAATAGGTCTCGCCTTTGATTAAGTTAAAGCCAATTCCTTTGCTAATGTAGAGCAAAGCAAATAGCTTTAACTTAATGAAAGGCGAGACCTATTGCATTTTGTATGCTTGTTTTGTTTTGCTGCCTGCATTCCACGTATTGCACAATAGCACATGCTGTGGCACACGTAAGATTTTATTGTATTGTAATTGTATTTTTTTAGCGCTTACTACCCCTAACAGACACTGTTGGGGTTGCAAAGACAGACATTAACAATTGTAAGAAGGTGGTTCTGGCATTTTCCAAATGGGAAATGAACAATGAGACGAGTGATGTTGTTCCGCTAGTATACCTGAATCGACATCCATCTGGGTCAAGCTGATAGTGCTAACGAAAATTAAGAGTCTTGGAGCCATGCGGACACCATTCATCTTTGAAAATGCGTCACTAATGCATCGCTCGCCGCGCTTGGAACTTATAGCGCCAACATGAGGTCGCATGGGGCGGGCACCATGGTGGTTGCGATAACCTGAGGATAACGTCTGTGTCGCTCCCCCCTCTGGTGTTTTTGCAATGCAGACTGTAAGATAGGGAGGGAATCCGGAGTCTCAGACCTATGAACTTACACACTGCACTCTGCAAATCAGTTGCTGTAATATACCCAATAATGTGGCCATGAGTTTAAACCAGGCAGAACACTACCACAGGCTGCAAGACCTTCGCATGCAATGAGCCCTTGCAGTCCGATTACATGGGGGGGGGCAGATGGCTCAAGCCAGCTCCGCAGCTCAGTGCAATGGCCTGGAGGATGCTATAAACTATGTTGAGGCAGAGAATGCACTGTCACTGCCCTGTCTGTCCTGGACAAGGGCAGGCAGTGAAAGACATGCATGCCCCCTGTGTCCTGTACAATAGTAAGAATGGGCAATCATTGAAAAATTACAGAGTTACGCAAACTATGCGCAGTCCTTGCATGACCCTGCAGAAAGCATGCAGTAAGCGGCGGAAAAGCAGGGGCAGGTTTATCATACTCAATGGCATGGCCGCTTGCTCACTGCACTGAGACAGGCTTTGCTTCTAGTTCGCATCGTCTCCAGGACTTCTGAAGTTCTGGTGCCACGCAGTAACCTACCGTTTAACCTGCAACCTTTCCTGATACATCTGAAATCAATGAGAGCAAAGATAGCAACTTTGCCACGTTCACGCTGGAATGATGGTACATGGCATTATTTACATTTGAACGTTTTTCTTCCCACCACCCCCATTATCTATTTACAGCCCCACCTCTTTTTTACGTCTGGCATTGCTATATATACTTTGGGTGTTGTTATGCAGAGCGCACTTAGGCGCTGTGTGTGGCTAAGAATCATACTATTTTAATAGCTGAAAATGTGAAATACAATAAAACCGGGCAGCCTGGGGGCGTTGGAACCCCGACCTGACCATTTTCAATTAAAAAAAAGCTTACTGGAAGTGATTCTCTTATCTACGGGGGTTAATGGGCTAAACATGCATTTCTATGTTAAATGCTAGCAGCTTCCTTGTTTTTGTCGGAACGAAATTTCATGAGTTGTCTCACGCCGTGTGTTTTTCTATGTATCCTCGGCGCCCCTGAAATGGATACAGAGCTGGCAGGCCGGCAGGGAGCCTGACGGGCCCGCAGGCGAAGAAGACACTGGGAGCTCTCCCTCTCTGAGGCCCTTACCCTGGCCCAACCACAGATCAGGTCCCCGGTGTCTGGCTGGGGCTATTTTTAACGCTAGCTGGCAGGGTGCATTTCACCACACAAGGTTACCCACAGGGCAGGGCGCACAGAATAGGCAACACCGAGCGAGCTGCATCAACTTTGTAACAGAAAATAACCGGGTACTCAGGAGGCAAAACTGAGGCTAGGTCCGATGACAGCACACGGGCCGCTGCAGGGAGAGGCAGGTAGGAGGGAGTGGGAGTGGGAGTAAGGAGGGCTGCAAGGAGGCAGGGTGGGGAGAGGGGCGCTGTACGCGTAGCAGTGTTTATATGAGATCAAAACAGAGCCAAGCCCCTCAGCGGCCAAGGAAGATGGTGACTACTGGCGCGGGGCTCCCTCCTGACGCACTGGCAGTGACTTCCCTAAGTCCCCTGCCGCCGGGAGGGACTAACAACAGAGAGGATGGGGGCTGACTGATATGTCTACGGTAACCTTCCTCAAAAGTACACTGATGACCCCGAGCTTGCGTTCACACCCATCTGACTCCCATGTCTTGACAGCCACTTGGCAACACAATCCATTGGCTCCTAGTTATATGACACCACCCGTCAGACCTGGCTGTTCTGTCAAATAGCTGCAGTGTGGGGCACGTAGTTGTGCGTTTAAAGGTCGTAGGTAGAGAACCAGAAATCCGAACATGCAAAGTGCTGCTGTTTAAAAGCCAGGATCTGCTGAAAGTCTCACGCGTGCCATGCAAATGCTTGGAAGCGATGTAGCCAGACCTTGTGCATTATATATGCACCTCGAACACATATCGATGGAAATATTAGGAACATCTCAAGTCCACCTTACAAGATTGCTGATCTGAGCTCCGAAATGCCACTAGGAGTTTACATTGGTACGCAACAAGTAAACCAGTCACATTTTTTTCTTTTACCCTCAGCAAAAATTCAAGGAAGTTTTACCTGTTGTTGGGGGACCTTCTGCCCATCATAGATGCTTTGTTTTTCTTTCCAGAGTAATCACTGTCAAAGGGCAGAACTGAAGCATAGCAATGTTCTGCTTCTAGAGGAAGGAGCAGAGAACAACCATCACCAACCACATACTTTTTGAAGTTTTACCCTACTCTCTGATGCACTCTTCTTGCCTTGGCATTTACTGCCCTGGAACCTTTCTGGTTTGTAGTAAGCAGAGGCCACGAGGGCCTTTGGGACAGTACGGGGGCATCTGCTTCAAACATTTTCAGACTGAGATGCCACCAAGTGCTGATGCACACGTCTAGAGTGTATGTCATTGGTGTGGCTAGTGCTTACATGCAAGCCATAGTAGTAAATACATCAAGATTAAAAACAGCATGTTTATCACGCCTCGCAGCAGATGTTCCATGGTTTCCCTGCCACGCAAGCAGACTGTGTAGATGTTGATTTCTAAGCAGTTCGTCCTCAAAATACCGTCGCCACATGCCGAGCCAAAAAATAAAGTCCTCAGTGTGTCACACCACCAGTTAAGCATCCAGTCCTCACGTGCACATCTTCTGTCCATCCGCGTGCACGCTTTGGAATCTGTATTGATTCCAAAAGGCCCTCGCATGGCGTTAGCAGTGCATGCGCGCTGCTAACGCCAGGCGAGACCTAAAAACGAAGTTGTGGAGTATCCTGAGTAATTACTAGTGACTGAGGTTAATTAAAGAATTCTACATATCACTTTTTTGCTTCTATTATTCCAACATTCTGCACAACCATTAATATCCTGAAAATATTTTTATGCCAAAATGCAAGGAAATATTGTAATCCAGACATATGTTGTCAATGGCACAAATCCCAATGTAGTGCGACAACCAGAATCCTGCAGAGTATCTAAAAGTTGTATTATACTGAGTGATGTCTTTGTGTAAACAAAATACAGCAATAAGCATGTACTTAAAAAAGATCATCATGCTCGATCAGTCGAGTTAAACCATGTAGTGGTTTAACTCGATTGTTAGTATATTTTATGTTGCCAGGTCATGAAGAAGGCCCAATTATTTTGTGAACCATAGATAGTTCCAAAAATATTGATCTCATTAGAAGGTGAGTAACATGTAATCTTTATAATTTTAAACAAAACACTAATATTCTTCTCAAAGGTTTCCATACTGTATTAATGTTCCTTGACACCCCATTTATTCTCTGTGCACCCTTGAGCACATCCTCGTCACCATGAGGGTGCTGCTGGGAAATCATGATGATCATGCTTGCCTTCAGCCCTGTGTGGTATTAGGAGTTAAAAAGTGCTCTCTCCACACCGAAGCCTCTTCATGTTGATAACTCCTCCCCCTTCACCTCACGCTGGGAGAATACTTCCTGTTGTGATACACAGAAATTCAAATTAGTCTTTGGTCCTGCCACTACCAAAGCACAAGGGGTCATATTCTCAAGGACTTATCGCAGCCAAAGTGGCAATAGATTTATCGCCCTACTCACAAGCTGGTGCTAACAGCCAATATCGCCAGTTTTCCTGCGATAGCAGCCGCCAAAACCATCGCCACGGATGACAACGGCAACTAACACTAATGAGATGCAGAGTAGGCGTTCCCGTGCAAAAAGCCGTGACAACACCACTTCGCAACATTCTCAATGACCAGCCAGATCGGCGATAAGATCACAAAACATGTGATAAGGCGCATTAGCAGCAGGGAATAAACACCTGCTCTTTCCTGGTATTAAGTCGGACGATAAACTGCACCCAGCCCACAGCCACACCAGAAGAACAACAGATGTCATGCAGCTCGGACACCCAAGGGGGCCACAACACCCTCTCCGCCACCACCCCCAGGACTCCCCCCCGGGCCCTACCCCTGGACCCACCCCGCCAAAGATATTTTACATCAACTTCAGGAAATCATGAACAAAACAATTCGCCTGATGTCGCACAAGAACAATAATTAACATTCATTTTTGGTCAGAAAAAGGAGAATCATTCATTCATCTTTGAATTTCTAAACAAATTATTTTATTCAAATTTAACTCAAAACAACTATTCGGAAGAGTCATGGCGGGTCTTCTCTGGACAATCTGTAAGTCACAGCCTGCAAGACAAAATTCAAGATAAGAAGGTGTGTCATGCGCTTATCAAAGGACAGAGAGAGAGAGAACGAGAGAGAGAATGAAAGGGAGAGAGAGGTAGAGTGAAGGAGAGGGAGAGAGAGAAAGAGAGAGAGAAAGGGGGGGAGAGGGAGAAGGAGAGAGAGAGAGAAACAGAGGAAGAGAGAGAGAGACATTTAAAGGAAGAGAGGGAGAGGGAGAGGGAGAGAGAGTGCCAACACTGTGGACCCAGGCCTCACTGCTCACCTGCTGCCACCAGTGTGTCTCCAACCACGTGCCGGTATCCACTGCAGTCTACCAGGTCCCTTATCTGAAACAGAGTCCAGATTTATGAATGGCAGAGTTCATATCATTGCACACGCCATCATCGCTTGGCCGCCCCTGTGCACACAGGCTGCTGCACCCCAGCCCTTCCCGCCGCCCAGGGGTGCTTGCCCGTGCCTGCGCACCCAGGCCTCACTGCTCACCTTCTGCCACCAGCGTGTCTCTAAGAGGACCAACCACTTGCCGGTGCCAGCTCCAAGCCCAGGGCCTGCGACCTTGGCAGCCTCCACATCATGCAGCCCCGCACCGCGGGCCACCAGGTCACACACATGATTCTGGGTCTTGATTTTGCAATAGCAGAGATCATATCAGTGCACATGGCATCATCGCATGCTGCACACCCGCTCAGCTCTATAGGTGCCACTAGCTCTGAACCGCGAGGCAACGCCACGCGGCGGTAGGCCCCTTGCTGCCCTCTGGCTCAGGCCTACACTGCAGTCCAGCAGGGCTCACACAAATCCTTACCAGTCCAGACCGCCAGGACGGCGCATCATCGCAGGCTGCACACCTGCTCAGCACTTAAGGTGCCCCTACCTCAGTGCACCAAAAGTCACGGTCCCATGGAGGTAGGCCCGTGCAAGCCGCAGTGTATCCGGTGCCACCAACTCTGTGCAACGTAAGTAATGGACCCTTTCTGATTGAGTCTCGTGATATGCCAGGCGGACGCAGCCATGTCACCTCCGGCAGTGGGGAAGAACTGGGGTAGCGTCGTCACCCCCCCTTATACGTAAGACGAGTGGGCTGGGTCGGCGTACGCCAGGCCAGCGTAGGGTGTGAATAATTATCCCTGGGATCTGGGCGTGGTTCATTTCTGGGCTGGACAGGAAACCAACTGATGGGTGTGTCTCTTTTGCAGTGTCTGTGCCACACGGCCCGCAATCGACAATGCACCCGGAGGGCGGCCGCGCACGTAGGGATTGTACAAGGAGCGCATGACCGCTCGGGCTCTTGGCTCATACATGCCAACTGTTGTGTGTGTATCGCTATTGGTGCACCATAAGCCTAAGGCCTAGCCTCAATTGCAGCATGAAAGCCACATCACATTTCCAGAATGCAAGCAGTAGTCAGACTAAAATTAGGGATGAAAGCGACTTCGACTCAATACATAAGGCGGAAGGACATCTGCACCTCCGACCTTGGTCTTGCATGCAGCAGGCACCCCCTGAAGAGAGATACCATAGCAGAAGATGACGACTCCCACACTACACACAGCACTGATGAAAGACCAACGTATCCACACCCCACACACAGAAGTCCTTGCTCGAGGTACTTTTGCATGGAATGCCCTTGACACTTCCGTACACAACAACCCATACATCCAAACATTGCACACACATACGACTCATTGCTCCGAGCTGTGGCATATCATCCACATAACTACCACAGGTCCGAAGAGTCCCGGTTCTACGAGAGCCACCAACGCAATGGCAAAACATCCCGGGCACATGCACAACGCCTTTCATGTGTAACTGTACCGTGACCGAATGCTGCCTGTTAGTGTCTGATGAATTGGTCTGCATGTTGTGGCCCTTGTCTTGCCCGCACTGACAGGTACATGCTAATAAAGTCTACGCAACTTAACTAGTGTTCAACTGTGATGAGTGTTGATTAGAATGACAAATCGTGTGCCTCAATGAGCATTGTCCATACACAGGGAGGGACTGACTGACGCATTTCACTTAGGGGTGAGTGCCTATTGCTAGCTCCACCTCTGTGAGCCAGACATTGTGGTTGGGATAGTTGCTGATAGACCTGTGCTCCTACATGTCTTCTGATTGGCTGATCTATCCTGGAAATTGAGCTTGTCGGTCCTGAGGAGAACCCCGCTAACATTGTTTGGGTGTCTGAATTGCGTCGACCTGTTGTTTGACCTATTGAGTGTTTACATTTGTGCGAATTGTTTTCAATTTTTGCATTGTATTTCAAATTAATTCACCTGGGGTCTCTAGTAATTCATGTCATTTGGAAAGTGCCTTTGTGTTTTAGTGAGTGTGAGTGTGAGGCTGCTGAAATGAGTGTGGCGACAAACTTAAGCAGTGAGTTGTAAAAGGAGTGGTAGGTGGTGTGAGTTATATGTTGATATGTGGTGTTTTGGAATATTGTTGTATGCTGAAAATTTTAATGATTTTGAATAATCCATACAAATGACTATGTGGCTAAATAAATTTTGATTTATTCAAACAGAGACAAAAGGTCTTATGGTCACATTGTTTGGTCTCAATGTGGTGCGTATAAAAAGGAAAATTGTGTATCAGTATTGGCATTCAGTTGTTTATTGCTTACGTGTCTTCAGCAATGTGAGTAAGGTGTCCAACTTCTTGCAATGTGGATCAATGTGATCCATCACTACAGGCTGTGTCCACCCAGTTGAGTGTGAGTAGGTGAGTAGGTATGCAAAGAGATGTTCTGTTGTCAAATGTGATGGGGGACCCTACTTTAGGCCTGCCAATGACTTTGACATTTCATATCCAGCCTTATTTCTAAAATTGCGTGGGGCAAAGTTGTGAAATTGCACGATTGTTGTTTCAGAGCAATGAGGCCACAGCTAGTGCACACATTCCCAGTCATCTCACTGCCTATGTGAGTCACGGTCAAAAATGCGCATTGCTTTAATTTCCCAGGGTGTACCTTCCTGTGCAATCAATGTCCTTACATTCATCCATACTTTCATACTTGATTGATTATGGACATGACACATCTGTGTGAATTTGAATGATTTATTCACATTCGATGGAGTGTCAGAGCTGGAGCAGTACATGGCCATGCAAACCCCACATTACATTGTAGCCCAGTGGAGGGCCAGCCAGAGTCATTTAGGGATTGACAAGTACATTGGAAGAGGAAGAGTACAGTCCGCAGTCTGATTGCTGTGTCATTGGTAAGCAAACAAAATATGGCAGTCCATGTCGAGGTCCAAGGTGAGTGTCGCAGAGTGTTTAGGGGAACATTGGGAGGTGTTGTTACAGGGCATGATGCTGAGGGCAGAACCAAGCTGAAACAGGGCATATGGCGGAGAAGAATGCTATTGTCTCCTTCTTAATACAAAGGTAGAATCACCCGCATCTTCGTCCTCTATGTCATCTGTCTGACATGTGGGTGCTGATGTTTGGTCTGCAGCACTGTGTGCCACTGACATATCAGGGGCCGGAGATGTGTGTGTAGAAGTACCAGCAGCATTCATTAGCAACTGCCTTAGTGGCAGCAATGCGATGATGAGGATCTGCAGGACAAGGAAGATCCCAACAACTTTTTGCTGGTGTGCATCCGTGGCAGCCATTCTTTCCGCATGCATCCGCTCCATGTTCTCTATTATCCTCAGCATCTGTGCCAACTCTCGGCTGACATCGCTGAGGCCACTGTGATTAGACAGTTGTTCTCCTCTCAGAGTCATGACTCCCGCGATTTCTGGCATGGATTGTTGGACATCATGGAGTGAACTGTGGGTGTCCGTTAGGGAGTGTAAGTGGTCCCTGATGGGACTTAGACAGCCACGTATGTCATCTAGTTTGGCTGCTATGAGGTTGAACCCGACCCGCACCTGTTCAGCCACCTCCTTCTGGCAATCTACCACCTGGCCTTGGAATGCGATGGGTTCTACGGTGAGGTGCTGGGAGCCAGAAGTGGTGGTGGGTGCTTCCTGCTGTGTGGTCTGTGCAGGGGGTGGGGTCTCCTCGATGCAGCTGCGCTGCTCTGCTCCTGGAGGTGGGTTGCCCTAGCTGTCCCTGAGCTGTTGTAGGGTGTCTCTGTCGAAGGTGTGAAGGTCCTCTTCATCATCACTGGTGAGTTATTTGGTCTGCTCTGCAGGAGGTGTTGATTGTCCCTCTGCATTGTGAAGAGGCGATGAATTTTAACATTGTGTTGACATGTATGTTGACCAATTGTTCCAGTTTACATACAGACTGCATGACAATGTACATTGTGACTGTTTGGGAGGAGCTGACTATTTGATGCGGGACAGTGGATATTTGAACTACATCAAGGATGTGAGGTTGTACACGTACATTATCATCTCACAGTTTCCTGCTATGCCAGATGTGATTGGCCAGTTTCTACGGACAAGCGGAACCAGTTGTGTCCTCTCAGAACCAGTTGTGTCCTCTGTTCTGTCGTGAAAGTGTTGCACTTTGTACCACATTGTCGTCAATGATGATGTGCTGTTATTGCTATGTGTGTGTGCTGCATTGTGGGAGAGTCACCCCTGCAGCTGTGATTTTGCTGCCCCTCATCCCTTTGAGGCGGTGTGCCTTTGACTTCTGTGCTTCTACAGTCTGAGATGTTGCAGACTTGGCTAATTTTGGCTCTTGTTCGGATTTTGGACTCTTGGGCATGGTTTATCCGCAGATGTGTTGTTGACGTCAGGGGTTGTTTGTGCACGTGAATGTGTCAGAGTTTGACCTGCTCCTTTATGGATGTGTTCCACACTCAGCCACCTCAGTGTCGTGGCGTGCACCATGTCATGATAATTGGACTGCAGCCATGCTATTCGTCATGCAGTTTCACTTGCATTGTCAGTGTGGCTCACAGACACACAACTTTGCTGGTTTTCACATGTGTGCATGGGTTGGTTGTGAGATTGGTGCTGTGTGGGGAGGGACCCCTTTGTGCCCATAGTGGACGGGGGCCTACTTGCTGTTTGTATGTGTGCTGCAGTATGCCAAGGGGATGAGGGACATGATCCAGAGTCAGTGTGGGTGTGCAGTGTACTCTACTTAATTGTGCATGTGTGCCATTGTGCCCATTCCCCCCTGGCCCCCCAGTCCCTGTTCGGTACTCACCCTGGTGCTGTTGTGTCAGGTCATGTGAAGCAGTGTCCGGACCCCCAACTCCTGCCACCGTCTCCCCACTGATGACTGTGGACACCATTTCCTCCATCTCATCCAGCTCCTGGTGTTCCGCTGGACTGCCACCTCCAGTCTGCATTGCTGCCTGATGGTTGTCAGAGAGTTTCTTCATGGTTTTGCGCTTCGCATCATTCCAGCGCCTCTTGACCTCTCCAATTGTCCTCCTCCTCACTCCGACTGCATTCACCTTGTCCAGGATGGACTGCCATATTGCATTTTTATATGCCAATGACACATTGGAGGTGACAAACAGTTGTTGGTGGTGTTCTATCACCTCCGTGATGATGATCCTGTTTTCCTGCGGACTGAACCTCATCCTCCTTGTCTTCTTCTCCTTGCCCTTCCATGACCCCGAGATCCCAGGCTGGTCCTCCTTGGGGCTTTTGAGGTTCTGGTCGTCTTCTGTACTTGCTCCGGCTTCCTCCATGGTGCTACGCAGTTAAAATTATTTTGTTTGTGTTTTTCGGTGCTTTTATAGTGCATTTTCACGCATGACGCGTGGGAATTGCAGGCCTGTCGCTGGTTATCGCTGATTTCTTTATCGCGGTTGACCACATCGCAACTTTTTTTTTGCGTTCGTGTTTTGCGTTTTTTTGCCGTCACGGTAATTTTATCGCGGTCATTTGATGCGTTAGCGTGAGTCTATCGCATGGTACTGCCGTGTTGAGAATACAACATTGACACAGCGTTATTTTCCCGCGATAGACTGCGATGTGCAAAGTTGCGTTAAGCTAATTTTGCGAAAATTATCACACGTTCTTGAGAATATCCCCCAAGGGGTGATACTGCAGCAGCTCCACCTTTCCATCTTGGGCCCCTTCCATGCCTGCAAGTGCTCTTAAGTGAGGGTAAAGTGACACCACTGTTACACAATATTCCAAATATCATTAAATAATTCAAAAAGAGCCTGCACTTCGCCATTTATTGAAAGTTTCGGAGTATCCCTGACTTAAACACAATTCATTTTTCAGAATTTCACTCCTGTTCGTGCATTTGCTTTTGAAACAGGATTGTTGATTTTAGAAAAGGAAAAAAAAGCAACTTGTGCTCCTGTTGCGGTTTCATGACCAAGCAGAAATCTTAATATTTAGGAAACATATTTTATATGACTTAAAAACCACAATGTGTAACAAAACGTACAGCGTGACAGCGGTCACCTGCGAGAAAACAAATTATATTAAAAATGTGCGAGAGGATGGGCTGCAGGAGCTGTGATTGGACCCTCCCAAATCGCCCAAGCATTCTACATGAATAAAGCAGAAAAGGAAAAATAATTATGAGAAGCAATCAGTTGTGATAAAAGCAGCCCTTCAAAGGCCCGCGCTTCTTTTTAATTTGTACTACGCGCGCTGAGCTCGCAGTCCTGCTGTAATGTGTGCCCAGGTTATCCTTGAACCGGCGGGACTCCCGATGTGCCTTTTCTCTAGTTCAATCGCTTGCTGACAGCATGAGGGCAAAGGTTTGTTTTTTGGAAACCGTTTGGAATTCTCTTCTCTTCATCATCTTCCGTCCTGCGCCTGGAACAGCCGAGTGCTGTCGTGTCTTCAAAGGAAGCCTTCCTCTTTTCCCATCTTGTACCAGGTTAATAAACGAGCAGGCCACACCGTATGTCTAATTAGACGATTAATGGCGGCGCTTGCACTAAACAAATGCTCCGATGACAGAAATATTTTACTATGAATAATAGAAGGAGCACATTAAGGACTCGTGAAAAATATTTTATTTTGCTCAAATAACAGCGACCGAAACAAATACTTTTAATAATAAAAATCAAGGGCAATAGACGTATGGCGAGTTCTGGTGTTGCTTTTTTGGGAACACGGAACGGAACGTATGCCTGCTTTTTTCATGTGCAGCTTGGCCTCGTATTCTTTCGCTCCTTCGAATGTCAGTGCATTGTGATGGGCTCTGCAGTCTGTGTTGACCGCATTAGTTTCGGATGACTTAAGGTAAACACTGAATGAACAAGAAGAGGCTAAAAGGAGTTGCTAACTGTTTCGGTGTCCGTCTAGGAACAGCTTTTAGAGCAATCACTTACCAGCTTCTCCCAGCAGATGGCGCTCTTTTCTTGCGTGACGCTAATTGATGTCTCTAGGTGATATTGTGTCCTTTATATAAATACACTGTCTTCGTGCAATGAGACACAACCACAAGCCTGATTCAGCATAAAAGGCCACTGTGGTAATCTAGTGTTGTCTGTGATGCCCAGGATTGCTCACCGGGGATTCCATGTTTTAAGATGGAATGTGTATCCTTGAGTTAGTGACCGTTAATTCCTGGGGCTGCTATTAAGATACATGAATAAACGTCTCCCCCTGAAGGTATACAACATTGTCTGGGTTGTATTTTTGTTACTAGGGGTGGGAGGAACTTGTGGCGTTTCACCACGCTGAATTCCGCAGAGTTATATAAAAACTCAGCGAGATTCCATGGAGTTCCAGCCACCAAAACACGCATCTCGGTGAAACCTCTGGTCGCCTCTCAGCAGCCTTTCACCTCTTTGAGAGCCCGGGCTGCACAAGGGAAAAACATAGCATTTCCACAGAGCCATAGTGCCTTTAACCCCGGATAAGGAGTGTTTTTAGGCAGCAGCGTTAATTTAAATGTTACTAATTTACCCAAGTCATTGAAAAAGAACCAAAACAAGGAGTTATGGAAGCAAGGCTTGTAGGTATTTGAGAGCACAGTTGCATGGGGCACAGATTGAAATATGTAAGCGGGTTGATACACCATTTTTATAACCCATTCTTGTGATCACTGCACGATGGGTAGGCACGTGCACTGTGGGGACCGCACTCAGATCAACACATTAGGTTCCCCTTGTGCGCCATACTGCTCCCCTCCCCAGGCTAGAGCACATGAGTGGAGAGCGCCCTGCTTGATTTGTAAAATAATAAGTGCCAGGGCCCTGCTAAGTGTTGCATACGCGGGGGGGGGGGGGACCCGCCCGCCCTGGGATGCGCGCAGTGGACCCTCTCTGGCACGCTAATAAATATACACACACACAGTGTATGTGTTAGGCGCGGACTGCCTGCACAGCTCCACCCATATTTATTCATCCTGGCGTTCATGCCGTCCGGCGTGAACGCGGGGCGGGGACCATCCGGCACGCGCCAGCGGTAATCACTAGCCCACTGACCGCCACATCCCATCTCAACTCAGTCCTTGACTGGATCTTATGAGTCCAGCAGTTCACTTACTTGACAGGTGAAGTCTCTCTGGTGGGTGCTCGGCCGGGGGTTCTCCCTCAGGGCATACCTGGATGGGCCCTGGCGGGGGCCAAATGCAGCAACCGGGGTGCCAGGCGCCAAAGGCGGTCCAGGGGCTTCTGGGGTTGCATCCGGACCAGTCGGCGAGGGAGTCAGTTCCAGATGTTGATCTTCTGCCCCTTGGGGTTCTTCCTGGCTGGCGCTCTGCTCTTCAGGGTTGCCTGCGATGTCGGCATGAGGGGCGGGGTTGTCTACCTGTTTAAACTATGAGATGTTGCAGGTCACGGTTTCTCCTCCTTTCTCAACTGTTACCATAATCCCTTTCATATCGATTACTGTCCAGTAGCCGTGCTCATACCAAGTCCGGAACTTTCCTCCGGGTCTACTGTCTCTCATGATGACAGTGTCTCCTCGCTGTGGCTGACGGGACACTGCTCTTCGGGCTTGGCTGGTGGTGTTGAGGCACCTCTCTATCCGCCTGAGGGCACTCTCTTCGTCAAATGGGGGGGTGACCACCCCGGAGCGATGGGGAGACCATCTCGGCGATTGCCGTTGAACATTAGCGGCCAGGGTGTTTGGCGCGTTGAGCAGTGAGGAGTGTCCGATACTCCTGCAGGAACCTCTGCAGTTGCTGTTCTGGGTCGTTTTGCTCCACTACTGCAATGCAAAGAGTCTTGTTTATTGTCCGCATAAAACGTTCAATCTGGCTTGGGGCCATTGCGGGTTGATGTGCCTATGCCGAATGCCGTGGTGGTGTAAGAACTCGTGCCTCTGGAAGGGGGTTCCATTGTCGCTACCGACCTCACCCGGACATCCAAACATGGCGAACATCTTTTCTAAAGCGGGGCCCACATGCAGGAAGGCTATTGAGTTCACGACCTCTACCACTGGGTACTTCGAGTAGCTGTTGATGAGAGCTAACGTGACACGGCCATCAGGGAAGTTTTCAAAGTCCACGGTCACCTTCCAGGGGTTTTGTTAATGTTCCTCTGTGTGAATGGGTGCAGGCCTCTCGGGCCCACTCATCACTTGGCAGGATGGACATTTCCGGACTGTCCCTTCTACCCAGGCGTCCATCCCTGGGAACCAGACCTTCTCCCGCATGCGGGCCTTCATCTTTTCCACTCCATGGTACCCTCCATGGGCGAGTTGTGTTGCTTGTAGTTGAAGGGATGCAGGGATGACGATGCGGGGTTCTCTGAGAAGAATGGCTCCTTGGGTGAGACTCACCTCGTTCCTGAGTCTCCACATGTGCATCAGGCTGTCTTTTTCCAGGCTCGACCAAGGGTTTGCGGAGTATAGGAATTGACGCCACTGTCCACCTTGGACAGCGTCCCGGACTTTGGTCATGACTGGGTCCTTTTCAGCTGCTATCGCCACTTCTTCGAGGGTCAACGCTCGAGGGCATGTGAGTGCTGAGATCATGTTTATGTGTGCCTCAGTGGTGTCGGTGCTTGGTTCTTCACTTCCTTCTCCGTCGTATCAGGGTGCCTCGACAGGAAGTCAGCTGGGTTCTTGGCACTGGGCCGGTAGGCTACATCCATGTCGTAGTGTTTGAGCCCAATGGCCCACCTTACGATGCATGGCGGTGGGTGGGGTGCTGAGCCTTTGAACAGCGGCACCAGGGGTTGGTGATCCGTGATGACTGTAAATTGGTGTCCGCATATGTATAAGTGGAAGTGTCTGCAGGCCCAGCGTATTGCTAGGGCTTCCCTTTCAATTTGCACATATCGCTTCTCCGTCAGGAATAGCACCTTGCTGGCATACGCTAGGGCGGGGCATCATCCGGGTTCTTGTTCCTGAGTGAGGACGGCCCCTAAGCCCACCGGGCTGGTGTCCACGAGTCTTTCTGTCCTTTTCGCTGGGTTGAAATACACCAGCGTAGTGTGGTCGAGAAGGGCATTTTTGAAGGCTTGAAACGCAGTCTCTTCGGCTGACCCCCACTGCCACATGGCATCTGCCCGGATGAGGTTTCGGAGGGGTTCTGCAATGGTGGCTAGATCTGGAATGAAGCGGCCACAGTACGTAACCATCCTCAAGAAACTGCAGACTTCCGCTATGGTGAGTGGGGCAGATGCGTTCTTGATGGCTTGGAACTTTCGAGGATCTACCTGCATGCCTTTTTGTGTGAATGTGTAGCCGAAGAACTCTATTTTCTGTTGGAACAGCAGACACTTCTCTTTGTGTAGGGTGACCCCGTGGTCCTGGAGTCTCTTCAGTATGGCTCTCACATGCTGGTAATGTTCCTCCGCCGTTTGCGAGTGGATGAGGATATCATCACTCACGTTCAGTACCCCAGGTAGCCCAACCAGGATCTCCTTGACCGCATTCTGGAATATTTTGGTGGCAGAGGATATGCCGAAGTTCAGTCGTTTGTATCTTTGGAGTCCGAGGTGCGTGCTGAACGAGGTTATACAGCGACTGTCTTTGGCAAGGGCTAGCTGGTGATAACCCGCATTCAGGTCCAATTTGAAAACCACCTGGATCCGTTCAAATCGGCCACTATATCATCCATGGTTGGCTTGCTGTGGCGTTCGCGTCGAATGGCCTTGTTTGGGAGGCGCATGTCAATGCAAAGCCTGATCTTCCCCGGTTGGGGAGGCTTTTCCGCGATTACCATGGGTGACACTCATGGTGTGGGCTCGGACCCCTTCTCAATGACTCCTTGATCTTTGAGCTTCTGCAGCTCTTCTTCCACTAGCGGTCGGAGGTGAAAAGGGATGCTCCTGTGCCTTAGCGCTGTTGGTGGAACGGTTGGGTCTATGTGTAGTCGGATGGGGGCTCTCTTTATCCACCCTAGCCCCTTAAACAGATCTTCAAACTGGTTGAGTAATTCTTTTGTCTAGTCCAACTGCATGCTCCTGGTGAACATCACCAGACCCAGGTCTTCAGCGGTGTGACTGCTCAGCAGTGTGTCTGCCTCCTGGTTGATGACATGGATATTGATGGTGATCTCAGTGTTGTCGAACTTCATTGGAACAGTTATTTTGCCTCGGAGGGGTAGTGGCGAGCTGCCTTCATACACAAAGATTTTTGTCTTTGACAGTCTAAGTTCAGGTCGGGGCCTCAACTTGTTGTATTGCTGGATCCCCATGACTCTCACAGAGGCTTCGGTATCAATTACTGCGTTGACTTCCGATCCTGCAATCTGTATCGTGCATCGGGGCTGGGGTCATCTTCGACTTTTCAGGGCTTGGGTGAATGATACTAGGTACGTCTCCTCTTCATCTTCTGATGTCGAATCATTTCCCTGGTAGACTGCTTGTTCTTTTCTCTTTCCTCCTGGAGGGGGTGCCAGCCAGCGGCATAGCTGGGGGGTCGTTGGGGGCGGTCTGCCCCAGGTGGCACTATTTTGAGGGCGGCGGCCGCGCGGCACTGGCCCGTTGCGGCGGCCTTTATAAATTATTTGGGGACACTCACTGACACTACTGTCAGTCAGTGTACCCAAATTATAAAGTCCACAAAGGACCAGTGCCGCGCGGCCATCGTTTGAAGTGCAAGCGCTGCCTGTGCAGTGCACACCTGCTTGCAAAAACTAAAAGCAAAAAATGCTGCCGGCAGCGCACTGCGCACGCACCACGGTGCGCAGCGCGCGACGTGCCTCAGCGTTTGTGGTGCGTTTGTGATTCTTTCAGAACCACATGACAGTCATGAAACAGGGTCTGAGCTCAACTTCTCAAGGGGCTGTGCCATGCTGTCTGTCATGTGTCAGACACAAAATAATCCGTGCCGAAATTACGTCCACCGGGGGGTATTTAAACTCAAAGCTGCTGGGCGCGAAGTTTGTTTTTACTCTCCCATTACACTTGCGGGCAGAGAGACCTTGACACACGTTTTTCACTTGTTCGCTCTAGTCATCCGCCGTGTGTTCTAGAGGTAGTCTTTGAAAGCTATAAAGAGCGCTGTTAGGTGTGCTAATACGGTAATTTGGCCTACATCTAGTAATGGCGCAGCATTGCTTCAGAACGGTGCCCGCGCTCTGAGGGGCGCTGTTCTGGCTGGCAGCCTTCGGGCTTGTGCTCGTGCACGCCCAGTTTCCCCGGGCATGCATGACGGTGAAATCGCTGGCGTCTAAGCAGTGCTGCCCGCCGCTGGGGCCGGAGCCTTCCAACGTGTGCGGTTCTCTGCAGGTGCGCGCCGGTGAGCGTGTACCAGTGGCCATGGAGCGGCCCCTACATCCTGCGGAACATGGACGGCCGGGATAGGTGGCCGGTCAAGTTCTTCAACCAGACCTGCCAGTGTACAGGTAAGAGGCGCGCAAATTGCAGCGAGCCGACGACTTCGAGCCTGAGGTGCGGCACGCGTTACTTAATTCTTTATTTGTACAGCGCTTTCAAGCTTCCCAGGTCCATGAGAGGAGCTCAGCGTCTTTGCTTTCTAGGTCTGGTCGCGCCTTTATTAAATCAGGACTACAAGTCCCAGAATGCCGTTAATTGGATTTTGTCAAGTAGTTATTACTGGGTGGTTATGGCTGTAACTTGAGTAACCGTGGCCAAGTCTCTTGCCTCGTTTCTCTTAGCTTGTGGTACTGTAAATTTCGGAACCATGTCGGTGGCATGGTCCCACCATGCCGATTTTGGTATCAGCGAACCGCAAATGACTAGCGCGGTATGTATGAGTGTTTTCGTCATGTTTTACCGATGAATTCACCGTGTATACGATACTATATATCGTACCCTCGGGTTCCATTTTAGAGCGGTAGCCATTTTGTGGTTGCCCTCACATAGGCTGTGCACTAAGGCCATGCCTAGGCCTAAAGGACACGTACACCCTCTGATGACTTCTTTGTGACCTGTGCAAACTGACTCCAATGCCCGAGGTCATTCATGTCCGGCCGGTTCCTTTTACTGCGGCCAAATGGGATTAGTATCAGGGCTTGACACACCATAAAGTCGTTCTTCCCACACGAACCCTGACTAATCTCTTTTCACACCTGACTCTGTTTCCTACTTTATGGCTTACTTTACGAGGAGGAGGTGTCCGTTTTATTGGGGTCTGCTGATATCTGATGAGGGTTCTGAGCCTCGCTGTGTAAAAAAATTGTGGGCTGACCGAGCTGAAATGTGGGATTGTCATCATGACTTTGCTGTTTCTTTGAAGCGAAAATATGTGAATGCCCACTTGTAAAATGGGGGTGGTGTTGCCCAGAGCCTAATATTTTGTATATAAGAAAAGACTGGTTTTTGGTTTGGGCAGTCTCCTGAGAACATACACCGTGTTGTACTTCTCGGATACCTGTTATTGGTCTGCAGCCAATAAATACGATCTTTGACTTCATCTAGAAGACTCTGTGTTTCTGTAGTCTGAAACAGGAAGAACTCGAAGTCTTCGGGTGTGTCCCCTGGCACCGCTGGGTTGGTTCTGAAAAACCCAGTACTTCAGTTGGCGCCCAATGTGGGGCGATTTCAGCGGTGCCGGTCCAAGCCAGAGGTTCGTGAGGAGCTTCGTGTGAAAATTTTGGAGGAAGGCCGCCACTTCATCGACCCCTGCATGTCGACGTGGTCCGAAAGTCTTTACTGCGAGGTTCTCCGCGTCCCGACGGCTACCAAGGACTGCTGCCCTGACTATCGCCCTGTTTTGGACCCTTGATGATTTGGTAAAGCGAAACTATTTAACGAGTCGTCTGGTGACGTCATCGATACCTCAGTTAAGTATAAGTGGAGCGTCTCCCAGTTCTTAGTTTGGTTCTTAGTTTGGTATCCCTTCGGGATCGTTTTGATTTGGAACTTGCAAGCGCCAAAGCCGAAGGACTCGTGTATTCACGAGACTATCGTATTCGATAATCCTTTGAAGTTTGAAACTAGACTAGTGAGCGACGATGCCTGGTTCTAGTATATTTGGAAATTTGTTTTGTTTGGGTTGTAATAGGGACTCCCGACTGGAGGATTCGTGTCCGGTTCCTCCAATTGGAACTCCAACTTATGAGCTTTATGTGAAACATGGTGTGGGCCCCATTGCGTATAATGAAGTATGGATCCGGTACACCAGGAAGGATGGTGTTTTAAAATGGCCACAAAATGGTAGTTTCGACACAGAAATCCTAGATAACTTAGAAGTTAAATTATTTAAAAAGAAAGCCCGGCCGGCGATGTTTGATTCTTTCCGCCTATGGCGAAAGGAAGCCAAACAGAAAGAAATTAAATTAGCAAAGAACAATAAAAGAGAGAAAGGTATGTCGATAATGCAAGCAGCTTTGCAGTTTAAAGATAATGAGGATGAGCAAATGAATGAGCAGTTGCGCAGGCAACATGAACTAGTAATTGATAAATGTTACCCAGTTTTGCTGCCCCTTCAGCAAGATGCGTCAAAAGAAAAGGAGAAAGATCCCCTAATGTCACATTTGCTGAGTTCACCACCCCCGTATGTGCAGAGTGCTACAGCACCTCCGCAACCCTTAAATGTACAGCCTCCAGTTAATTTCCCGCAAGCTTTCCCGCAGCTGCCAGCTCCTCCTCAGCCGGCTCCTATGCCTACGGCGCAGTCCTCTCAAGGGCCGCCGGTTTCGCTCTGTATCACTTCTGTGCTTCCTGCGACTTTACCTAGTACATCAGCTGCCTCCCTCAGCGCTCTTCCTGATACGACCCCTGTACCTGTATCTGCACCTGTTTTTCTTCCCTCTATCTTTCCCCCTGTTCTTGCCTCAACTTCTCCTTCTACACGACAACAAATAGCTAGTGCGGTCACTAGCTTTATATCGCCTCTCTTTGGGTCACCTAGTACGACCCCTGGTTCCCAACGTAAGCAGTTGCGTAGTCAGCTGCCTGATTCTGGAGAGAAAGAAGTTTTAGACCGCATGGCACGTAGATGGATTGTTTTTCCTTCAAGATATGATGTGGAGTCTGTTGTAAGTGTTTTTCATCAATGGGAAGCACCAAAACAGAGGTACGTGTTTGAGAAAATGTGTGAATTCCTCTGTGAGGAATTGGAAGATCATGGTCTAGATTCAAGCCCACAGGAGTTGTGTCATGTGCGGTTTGAATTTGGAAAAGGCACGATTGTGGGCACCGATGTCGAGAAAGCAGTCACGACATTGTTGTCCTTCAGGAAGGGGGATTGTCATCAGTCGTTGTTCGACCAAGAGCTCCCTGTGGGGAAACAGGTGAAAGCGCGCCAATATCCAATGCGGGAGGTTTCCCCAGTTTCGAGACCTGGTGATTTAAATGCTAACCCACCTGTTCAGCCTTATTTTCAGCGTGTTTGGGTACATGTTCCTTGGAAGCGATCAGAAGTTTTAGCCCTTAAGCAGACATTGCCTGACCCCCGTAAAAACCCCGCAGGGTATTATAAGGAGTTATCACAGACTGTAGAATCGTATGTCATGAACCTAGCTGACATAAATATGTTGTTCGGGAATGTTGTTCCGCAGCCTTTGTGGGGGTTGATTCGTAAAGCAGATCATGTTGCAGAACTAGGTGGCACATGGGCTAATATCATTGCTACAGACACTGCACAAGTTGGTGGTGCAAAACCTGAGCCCTTAGTAGCAGAACTCCCTGGTAGAATTATTAACTACATGAAGACTTTAATGCCGGCGATGCGTGTAAATTGGGATAAATTATCCGCATGCAAGCAAAAGAAAGACGAAACAGTGTCTGATTTCTTCACCAGGTTTGAAGAAACATTTATCGACCACAGTGGTCAAGACATGAGTACAGAAGGTGGTCAACGGTTATTTGTTGATAAATTTGTGCATAATTTGCTTCCCGAGTTGTGTAAAAAATTAAAAGATTCAGAGAGTTCTTGGGCTGTTTCCTCATCAGCGCAAATAGTGGCTACTGCACAGTATTACGAAAATAGGGATAAAGATGAGAAGGATAGAGCAGACAAGAAAACAAAAGAGTTAAAGACGAAGGTTCTTTTACAGCAGGCGTACCCGCCACGTGGAGATCAGAATAACTATAAGCAAGGTCAGAGTAACTATCAAGAACCCCAACAGTTTCAGAGTAACTCGCAAAGGTTCGGGTATCCCCAACCGCGTGTTCCCGTGGGTCCCAATCAGTGTTCGTATTGCAAACAAGAAGGTCACTTTAAGTATAGTTGTCCTATATTGTTGCAGCGCACGAATAATGCTTATGGCGCGAGAGGTAGAGGTAGTCAGCAAGCTCCTAGAGGTAGAGGGCGTGGGAAAGTTCCCCAGAATGCGCGTCCTCTTCTGCCTCAAAATACGATGAACAGTTTTGATCAGCAGGCCAATGTAACTGGTGGGACAGCCCAGTACTATAATAATGACTATTATGCAGAAGATGGAAATGCGGAAGGTAATGATTACTAGGACAGCCGTAGACAAAGAGAGGGAGTTGTTTCAGTGCCAGTGGATCAGAGTGGACCGTATGTTAAAGTGACTACAGCGGGTGTGTCAGAGCCTTTTTTGTTGGATACTGGTGCTGCAAAAAGTTCAATTATGCACTCAAAACTCCCTGGCACGCCTTTGTCTGGCGAAATGAATGTTTCAGTAGGTTTTTCTGGCGCCCCGGTTAGGAACCCGATCTCTAGTCCTATGTCCCTTTCTGTTGGACCTTGTGAGCTGAAAGCACCCCTTATCCTAACAACAGGATGTGGTGAAAACCTGTTAGGATTGGATTTGTTAAAGAGATTACATGCGACATTATATTGTTCCCCCTCGGGAGTACAACTTACACTGGGTAGGGAAGTGATTTCTCCCATGTATTTGTCAAAGAATAAACTGCCAGCTGAATTGTCGTCTCTTCCGGATGTCCTTTGGGCTACTGGTCCTAACGATGTAGGTCTCTTGGAAATACCGCTATATGTGGTCACTTTGAAAGCCAACGTTAAATTGCCACGCATTCCCCAGTACAAGATCTCTAATGAAGGTGAGAAAGCGCTGTTAGCGATCATCTATGATTTGATTGAAAAGGATGTAATTGAAGAGACAGGAGGCAACTTTTGCAATAGTCCAGTTCTGCCTGTTTTAAAACGTACCGACCCTTCTCAGCCACCTGTTTACAGGTTTGTGATCGATCTTAGAGAGGTAAATAAGATAGTTGTGCCACAGTTTCCAGTTGTCCCTGATATAACTGCCTTGTTAACTATGATCCCAGCGTCCGCTGCTTGGTTCTCGGTGATTGATTTAAAGAATGCTTTCTTTAGCATTCCGATTGCAGAGGAAAGCAGGGATATTTTTGGTTTTAGTTTAGGAGGTCGCAGCTTCCGCTTTAAACGCGCTCCACAGGGATACTGTGAAAGCCCATCAATATACAGTCAGGCTTTAAAAGCGCAGCTTGATGCAATTGTTTTACCTAGTGATGCTACCCTTATTCAGTATGTTGACGATTTACTAATCGCCGCGGATACTGAGGAGATTTGTAAGGAAGCTACATTGTCATTGTTGCGTCATTTGTCTGCCTTTCATCACAAAGTGTCTCTCTCAAAACTGCAATATTGTCGACAAGAAGTGACCTACTTAGGTCATCTCTTATCGAAGGAGGGAAGGAAACTGACCCCAGAAAGAATTCAGGCTATTGCACAATTGAGCGTGCCAAGAACACAGAGATAAGTGCGTGCTTTCTTGGGTATTACTTCATACTGTAGGCAGTGGATCCCGAGTTTTTCTTTGCTGGCAAAACCTTTGATAGCATTAACATGTAAAGATACCCCGAATCCCGTCCCATGGTCTGAAGAGTGTCAGAAAAGTTTTTTCGGAATTACGTAAGGCATTATGTTCGGCCCCTGTGTTGGGTACCCCCGACTACAGTAAACCTTTTACATTGTATGTTCACGAGAAAGAAGGTTGTGCGTTGTCAGTGCTGACACAGTCTTTTGGAGACAGACAGCGTCCATGCGCGTATTTTTCGTCGACTTTGGATCCAGTAGCTAAGGCATTGCCAAGTTGTTTGAGAGCCACAGCGGCAGCAGCTGTGTCTATTCGATAGTCTGCTGGGTTAGTAATGAATAACACGTTGATTGTAATGGTTCCACATGCAGTGGACACATTGTTAAACAGGACCAAGACACAGCACTTAACTAGTGCTCGATTGTCAGGTTACGAGTTGACGCTGCTAGCGAGTCATGTGCACATAAAGAGGTGCAATACGTTGAATCCAGCTACATTATTACCGATTTCAGCAGACACAGATGAGATTGAACAACATGATTGTCTGTTCAGAACAGAAGAAGAAACAAAAGGGAGAGTGGATCTTAAAGATACTCCCCTGGTTGAGTGTGATGGTACCTTATGGGTGGATGGCTCGTGCTTCAAGCTTCCGAATGGTGATACGACTGCTGCATATGCTATCACGACTTCGCACACGATTGTTGAAACTGCACGTATACCACATAATTCGGCTCAAGCAGCAGAATTAATTGCACTTACAAGAGCATGCGTGTTGTCGAAAGGAATGAAAGTGAACATATATACTGACAGTCAGTACGCCTTTGGCGTGGCCCACAGTTTTGGGCGCTTGTGGAAAGAACGTGGGTTCCTGACGTCGCATGGAACTAAGATTCAGAATGGTCCACGATACTCTGCCTCAGGCCTCTGAAGCTCCAGGACATCCTATCAGTCCTGGATCGTGGGTGCTGGTCAGAAATTTCCAAAGGACGAAAAATGATGAGCCCCGTTGGACCGGCCCCCATCTCGTCCTCCTTTCAACAAGATCAGCTGTTCGAGTGAAAGGGAAAAAAAAACTGGATTCACGGCGTACATTGTAAAAGAGTTCCTTTGCCTCAGCCGTATGACCGGTGGGTCCAGGAGGATATCGCTGATTCTGAGACTGACACTGTGCCCCATTTCGTGCCATTTACCGATGCACGTGTAAAAGGAGCAATTTCAGAACAAGGGAACAACGACATTCTGCAGGAAGCTGTGCCGCCATCAAATCGATTGGACACCACAGAGCCTGAACTCTTGTTTCAAGACCAAACAGTACCTACAAGAAGTCGCTACAATCTGAGGCCGAGAACTATGGACAAATAAAAATTCTTTTACTTTGATATTTTTTAGAAGTGCAGCTCTCTCTTCCATTTGAAAAACTTTCTTATTTTTGCTTTTTCGAACCACCATCCGGGTTCAGCTGTAGGGTCGCGGTGCCAAGACTTTGGGGTACAAGCCGGAGATGCTAGGTCAACGGTTCTGGTTGGTCTAGGGCATTCCCTGGACTGACAAGTGTACTCCTGAGCAGAAGACACTCATCCGCCGCGAACAGCACGATTAGAGGATGGAGTTTTTCAAGATGAAGAGACCCGCTGAGGAAATCAATTTTAAGAGCAGAATATGTAAAGTAATTAATAGCAAACGTTTTGTAAGATTATGTCTGTTTGTCCTATTTAGCATGATGATGTTTTCTGTAGGTTATGTATTATTGTCTTTTCAAGTGCCGTTTGCACCCACTATACAGCCCATACCTCCTCCTACTGTTTCCTCACACTCTTTCCACCCTCTGCCTGAACACGAACAAGCTAGACGTTCTGAGTTCGTAAACAATTTGTTTATTCAACTTCTGCACCAACATCAACTAGTTATGAATACAACAAATTGCTGGGTGTGTGGTTTGATGCCGCATACCATTAATAAGGGTATCCCATATCTAGTGCTGCCGTTTAGCTATAATGGGTCATCATGGGCATTCCAGACTATGTTTCTTTTTGCGCTTGAAACCTACTCCCCGCGACCACCGCGTTCCACTAGACCTAGCACGAACAATAAGGCCTTGATGAAAGGAGTTGCTGATATGAGCAGAGATATCGATGCATATTCATCTATTCCCAAGGATGAGTTGCGAGCTTATGTAGGTTGGAACATGACGGGTTATAGCATTAGTCTGGGCGAGAAACAGCGTAAAAGTTCATCCCCACTTTGGGTCGTACCCCACATAGGTCGGTTCTGTTTACAAGGCAATGGTCAGAATCCAAGAGCTCAACTAGAGAAGAGTGACTGTACTGAAACGTACACTTTTCCATCACAGTTTTCCCCTGCGTTTTTGGCTGCCAAGGGTACATACTTTGTTTGTAATGATCGAGCATATACATGGTTGCCCCCTGATTTCTCGGGCACATGTTATGTTGCAAATTTGCTGCCGCCGACATTTACTGCGGCCTCTGATTATCACAAGACCAGAGTTGTGAGAGGCGTTGTTAATAAGGAGGATACTGTCGGTCAGGAAGCGGGAGATTTTTTCTTGGGTTTCCTGCCGTTTTGGGTACCAATGGTCAATAGTAGGAACCTGAGACAACTGACTCGTGTAGTTGAATCCACTGTTAATGTAACGGCCGGTGCCAAATGGGATTAGCATCAGGGCTTGACACACCATAAAGTCGTTCTTCCCACACGAACCCTGACTAATCTCTTTTCACACCTGACTCTGTTTCCTACTTTATGGCTTACTTTACGAGGAGGAGGTGTCCGTTTTATTGGGGTCTGCTGATATCTGATGAGGGTTCTGAGCCTCGCTGGGTAAAAAAATTGTGGGCTGACCGAGCTGAAATGTGGGATTGTCATCATGACTTTGCTGTTTCTTTGAAGCGAAAATATGTGAATGACCACTTGTAAAATGGGGGCGGTGTTGCCCAGAGCGTAATATTTTGTATATAAGAAAAGACTGGTTTTTGGTATGGGCAGTCTCCTGAGAACATACACCGTGTTGTACTTCTCGGATACCTGTTATTGGTCTGCAGCCAATAAATACGATCTTTGACTTCACCTAGAAGACTCTGTGTTTCTGTAGTCTGAAACAAGAAGAACTTGAAGTCTTCGGGTGTGTCCCCTGGCACCGCTGGGTTGGTTCTGAAAAACCCAGTACTTCAAGCTGCCAAAAGCGGAATCCCTTTTAAAGCAGTGGGCGGCTATTCAGCACAAAAAGGATTGAGATCTCAGATATAACGCAAATCACCCTGACATGGCACGCGCACCCCTCTTCATGTTGAATCTCCTGTGAGCGCCTGCATGAATGTTTTTTGCCCAAGTTCATTTTCTCTATGGGCACACGTCTTTCCCCTGTGCCCTAGCTACGCTGCTGGGTTGACTACATTATGCGGCTAGAAAGTCAAATTATGCAGCATATTATTGCACATTTTTTGATAGTATTACGTCATTGTTTTGTCACTTGTAGATGTTGCCACTCTGTGAACAAAGGTTTCAACTCCTTAGCACTGGCGTAATACCCAAATATAGCAATAGGCAGCTGAAAAGTGACCGGTCAACCTTTGAGAAGGGCTTTCCACTGCGCAGCAACACATTGCTGCATTTTTAGTAACCGTTGATCCATTTTAGAAGAAGAAAACTTGTTTTTGTTGTTGAAACCTGTAGAGTGTGCAGAAGATTATGGGTTATGTGACAAATGTTCCTAACCCTTCAAAAAACGCACCAGCCGTAGAATTGCTTAATTCCAGCGGTAATGCTGTTAAATTGCCCACCAAGGCAGGGGTTGTGCCAAATGAAGTCAGCTGTGCAGATCTGTTGATTAAAATAATTTTCCCAGTTTTGTTAATGTGCTTAATTCATATTTTTCACTTGTGTACACATTATGACCTGTTAGCTTTGGACACATTTCTACTATATCCACAATTATGCACACAATCCTCTAATGCCTTCATCATTCGTCTTTGTTTCCTACCTAATAATAATCCACTCCTTCTTGTGTTTGTCACTACTGTACACAATCCAGTTATTCTTGCCACTAAAGCACACTGAATAACACACTACTGTAAGTATTTCCCATTATCCACATGTCCCTCATGTTTTTCAACACTGAACCTGTTCCTTTTGTATGTTCCATATGCATTTATCTCATGACACTAATGTAGCCCTTGAGCAGCTGTGGGCCTCTTTGTTGCACTTGTACCTGGAGTCTGCTACCCCAGTGACGGTCTGTTAATTAAGATTAAATGTTTCATCATGTTTCTTAACTCTGCGACCCAACCGAAGCAAGGTCAGTTTGAGAAAAACTTCTATAGCTGACATTCCTGTCTCTTACTGCCTGTTATTCAGAGTAGCTTGAGTTAATCTGAAGACACGTTTGATTAACAAGCCAGATCATGGACTTCATTGATGGATTCTAAGATTTCCTCACCACCTCTTCCATCTGACATGCTTAATCCTCCCTCTTGGGTGACTTCAACCTCCAAGATAACTCAAGATAAGCAAAGAAAAATTAAACTGACTCTTCAACCAAATCTATACACTTAACTTGGTACAGTATTTTTCACAACCGACACACTTCAAAGGCCACAACCTCAACCATGTCTTCTGAATGTAACCATCAATCAATGTACACCACCCTTACCCATGGTCTGGACCAACCACTTTGCCATCCCAGTCTCCCTGCTCGGGATCCTACCACCAAACCAAGCTCAACACAAAAGAGAAGATCAAACCTTCAGATCCTTCAAAGGCTTCTCTGTAGGCAACCAATACTTCAACTCAGCTCTCACCCTATCAAATCCACATCAGATGGGCAATCAATACTTCAACTCAGCTCTCACCCTATCAAATCCACATCAGATGCTAGCACCCCTTTAAAAAGAAATTGGGTAAGCTATGTGAATATCCATGCCCCAATTGCAACACCCAAGTGCAGGCCAAAACCTTCAGCTCCTTAGTACTCTAAACACCTTGCTTGAAAATAAAAGGGACAACAGCTACTCCACAAACAGCAGAATAAAACCATGTCAGGCTTATAAGGCGTCTCCCACTCCTCCCCACTTAGGGTAGACTAACAAAGCAGCTGAGCTGCTATTCGATGGATAGTGAAGACTAAAGTAGACCTGAGTGTACCCACTTTGCTTCGCACTTGTGTTTTAGGAAGGCATTAGTGCTTTAAATGGACAGGTACTGAGTACCGGAACTTTTTTATTTTGAGACGGAGAGTACATGCACTTCTCAAGAGTGACGTAATACGTTTAATTGGAGAGTACCGGCACTTCTCAAGAGTGACGTAATAAGTTTAATTGGAGAGTACCGGCACTTCTCAAGAGTGACGTAGAACGCTTAATTACAAAGTACCTGTACTTCTCAGAAACAAGCAGGTACTCTGGTACATGGTGCCTGCTCTTCAATTTTTCCATTTCTAGCTTTGGAAGGCAATGGTAGGTAACATGCCTCAAGCTACTGTACATTTTTCAAGGACGAGCACAGGAAGTGATTCGTTTTTGCTTGTTTTGTCCTAAGTAAGTTCTGTCACACCCAATTCCAGAGCTCAGCTTAGCAGCAGGCTGGCTGTGGAGGAGAAGTTGTGAGCTTCACCTGACTATTAGCGGTGATACTATGCATTTCTCAGACCTCTTTCAGGTGCTCGCCGTCCTTTTTCCCCAGCACTCCCCCCAGGGGGCGGCAATCTGAAGGATAGCCCTGGGCACAACAAGTTCTAGCTACGCCTCTGGAGTGAGCAAGACACGTGATAGCTGGCGGACCAGCTTCCTCATCTGTTTGGGTTGGTTCACCTCTTTACACTGCATCCTCTTTCTGCATTCTGTGGCAAAGTGGTTTGCGATGCCGCAGTTAGTGCATATCTTTCCTTGCGCCGGGCATGAGTATGAGGGGTGTTCTTTGTACCCACAGTATCCGCATTGATTCTTTGTGGTATGCGACTGGCGGTCTCGTGGTCTGTGGGTCTTGTCCCTCGTCCTGAGTGCATCAGCACGTTCAGTTTTGACAATGGCGCCTTTCTCTGTGCTGCTTACTAGTGCCATGTCCATCTCTTCTGCTTGCGCTGCCGAAAGGTCATGTGAGCGTGCCAGCACCAGGATATCATTCATGGGTATTTTCGGCTGTCTGAGTATGAGGCCTCGCAGGACTTTGCTGCGTATACCTAGGAACAGTTGGGCCCTGATCTCTTCTGCGGCTCTGTCTCCCACGAGGTGAGTGCCTCCAGTTCCCTTAACCGCGCATGAAAGGCGTCGACGGATTCACCCTCTCTTTGTTTGGCTTGTCTCAGCTTGAAATGCTCGAAGTTTGGGTTCATCTGGGGGTCAAAATGAGCATTCAGGGCAGTGACAGCCGCTGCGTAGTCCTCGGGGGCCCTGTGTTGGGAAGATGCTAGAAAAGAAGGTAGATCTCTTCCCCCGCATAATGGAGCAGCAATGAGCGTTTCACCACACCGTTTTTCTCCCTGGTGGCGATGAAGTAGTTCTCCAGGCGACCGAGCCAGGTCTGCCACCTTGGAGCCGCTGTGGCAAGGTCTGCTGACTCGCTAAATTGAGGTAGGACTCCCGTGAGGGAGGGGTGCGCGGTTGCTGGGGCCTGAGCGGCATTATCCTGGTCCCCCATGGCGTCAACAGGCGAGTGTCACTAAGTGGCCCAGTCGCAGGTAGCCTTGGTGCGCCAGCTGTGGTGGCACGGAGTCTGGCCATGTATGGTCCGCTTGTGGGCACGGCCTTGGAGTGTGTGGGCAGGCTGACTTGGGGTGGGCGCTCTCTTATGGCCTTCACTGGGGTGTGCGTGATTCACCCGTGGCGGTGTGGGCACTGAACTCCTTGATGTGCAGGGATAACTGTAGTGCTTTGCCTCCCTCGTCGTGCTTTCTCATTTGTGAGGGCACTGGCCCTTGTGCAGCGTGGACTGAGGTGCACGTCGATGTCTTGGTGCACAGCGGCACTGCAGCGCCACTCCACAGGGGCACATACGAGCGTGCGTTGCACCGCCCTCGTCGCCAGTGTTGCATCCGCAGGGGGGGGCACCCACCGACCCTGGGATGCGAGCAGTGGATCCTCGCTGGTGCACTATTAAATATACAAAGCCAGTGTACAGAAAATCAAATCAAGGGGCACTGTAGTCAAAACAACACTGTAGTCAAAAGAGCACAGGTCCACAAATTCCATGTAAACCGGTATGTTCACGGAAAGAAAGTAGACCTCTATGGAACAATACCCAGTTGGTATAAAAAGCCCTCACTCGCCAACCTGGTTGGTGACATGCTTCATCATTGGGCTTCCACTGGGACGACCGAATGTCATCCCAGTGTGCTGCAACGCCAGGTTACTGCGGAGCGGGGTTTTTTTGTGTGGGGATAGTGAATTTAAAATCTCCAATTTGAGTCAAAAATAAAACTTTAATAATTTTGCTTAATTGGAAAAGAATAAAAGGGAGTGAGGGTCAAAAAAATAAAAGACCTGGTTCACTCCGCGGCGGTCAACATGTTTCTGCCTCTATGAGTGTTAATCGGGCATTCTTCAGGACCAGAGTGGATGTGCGGAGCCCCGGTGGTGTGAACTCTCTAAGGTCCACCCTACCGTGGGCTACTTATGTGAAAAGCAAAAAAACTAGATAGTGAAAACTCCGCCAGTTAATGTTATTTGTTAAGGGGAGAGGAACGAGTTTACTAGAGAGGCCAGTCCGTTAAATGCCTCATGGATCCCGGGAGGGGGGTGGGAGCAAATTGGCACACCGCCCTTGCTGCTCAGCACCCGTGAAAAACCTACACAGCCTCTTGCTGCCGGGTCCCCTTAACAAATAACATTAACTGGCGGAGTTTTCACTATCTAGTTTTTTTGCTTTTCACATAAGTAGCCCACGGTAGGGTGGACCTTAGAGAGTTCACACCACCGGGGCTCCGCACATCCACTCTGGTCCTGAAGAATGCCCGATTAACACTCATAGAGGCAGAAACATGTTGACCGCCGCGGAGTGAACCAGGTCTTTTATTTTTTTGACCCTCACTCCCTTTTATTCTTTTCCAATTAAGCAAAATTATTAAAGTTTTATTTTTGACTCAAATTGGAGATTTTAAATTCACTATCCCCACACAAAAAAACCCCGCTCCGCAGTAACCTGGCGTTGCAGCACACTGGGATGACATTCGGTCGTCCCAGTGGAAGCCCAATGATGAAGCATGTCACCAACCAGGTTGGCGAGTGAGGGCTTTTTATACCAACTAGGTATTGTTCCATAGAGGTCTACTTTCTTTCCGTGAACATACCGGTTTACATGGAATTTGTGGACCTGTGCTCTTTTGACTACAGTGTTGTTTTGACTACAGTGCCCCTAGATTTGATTTTCTGTACACTGGCTTTGTTGATTTTGGATAATCTACTGAGGGGACTAGCCGTGTAGATCCCTTCCTCTCTTGTTGATTTTTGGCACTATTAAATATACACACACACACAGTGTACGTGTTAGGCACGGACTGCCTGCGCAGCTCTGCCCATATTTATGTATCGTGACGTTCACTCCGTCCGGCGTGAACGCGGGGCGGGGACCATCCGGCACACGCCGGCGGTAATCACTAGCCCGCTGACCGCCACATCAAGGAGGCCACTGCAGCTTGCACCACCCATTGCCCCTGACATCACTGTAATTGGCAGTACCAAACCAACTACTAACCATCTCTCTCACTTGCAAGTGCAACAATTAAGATTATTCCAGGTCCCCAAATATAAATGAATGGCTGGGGAGGCAGGTATTAGTAACTTTTATGTATATTGTATTCATAAACAACCGTTGTTCTGCTCCTCTCTAAATTAGATGAGCAGCACCACCAAGTGGCAGACTGTCATAAGTGTGTTGTTGACAATTAAGTGTGGGTGCCCAGCCCCAGAAACCAATTAAGTGCTGGAGCTGAGCACCGCAAACCACCGGCTTAAGGTAAGCACTGAGAGAGGCACCTACAATTGTTGAGATAGAAAAAACGCTTGCCCGGCAAAATGGCCATAAGAAGCATTTTACGATAGCAATCAAAGTGTGACGGTTACCTGAAGCTAAGAGATAGAAAAACATACAGGCGGCTGGGGGATCTTTGTACTGGTATTTGTTAGAAGACTTAATGTGTGGTAAACTTCATGTCTGGGAGGCGGGGACTCCTCACAGGGTAAACCCTGTCAGGCGCACTGGGGTATTTTTTGGTTGTGCCGAGTCAGCTAGGCTCAACGGCCAGCCCTACCATCGTCTTCAGTGTGCCACCATGCTTGCCGTTGTGTGGCCCTGGTGAACGTCCCTCCTGCATGCCATGGCACCTCTTGAGCTGTCTGGCACTTTCAATGAGCACCTGCAAAGTTAACACAGCCACGACACACAGATTCACTGAAGGCTCAGATCATAGCCCAGGGCATGGGTAGGTGGCAAAGGTAGCACCATTGTCTCTTAGAGGCCTGCTGTAACGAGGACATCTTGCTCCTGCTGGTGGCCCTTCTGGGGGAAGAAGGCAGGGGAGGATCACAGATTATATCTGTGCTCTTGTGTCTTCTCTAGCCCTTGTCAGTGAACCCTGACAGGTTGTGCCGCTGGAGGTGAGCTTCCGTTCCTGATGCTCCGTCCCACTGTTCCTCTTCTCTCAGGGCATTGCCAGTGCCTCAGAATCACAAGCCTGTCTGTTTCAGGAGAAACTTGCACAACTTTGCCGCAAGGCCTTCTGGGAGAAGTAGCCCATCGCTGCAGGGAGGGGTCACTTAAAGTTAAAGGGGCCACATTCTCATTTATGTTTTAGGGCCATACTACAGCAACCTTACTTCCACTCTTTGTTACTAATGCCACTGATTATGAATTCCGCCAGCGGAGCAGAGTGGCAGAATTTATTCGTAATTCCGCGTTACAAGAGTAATGCAGAATTACTAAAGTCCTCCAATCCCACAGGCAGAATTAAAAATTCTGCCCACCCCTAGTTTTTATGCTCATTTGACTTCCACAGCCACTTTATTAGGACAGGGTTGTAAATTGTCAGCATTCAATTATTTACAAATTACAAAACATTCGCTAATCTCCCCTCTCTCACACAACCCAAACAAATATCTCCAAAGAAATCACCTTTGTCTTGCTCCACCTCATCAAACCTACTCTTCTCTTCCCCTGTGTCCCCCCACCCGGAGTTGTGGATATGCCCACACCTGGCTCTCCATTCCCCCCAAAATTGCACCAACCAGGAAAACACTGGAAATGGGTTTTCCTGCCCCACCCAGCTGCAGAGAGTCACAGCACATGAATGTCAACCACACCATGGTTTCTCCTTCCCCATACTTGCTAACATTCCCGCAGCTCCAAAAGAAACAACGCATGACCAAATCTTGACAATAGAAACCCCATCAGACCGAAAAAGTTACCCATCTTCCTCTTTGATGTTGTTATGAGCCAGAACTGTAACCCTAATAGACGGACAGAAAACTCTCAACACCATATTCAGTTTACGCCTGGCTTTATCTATGGCTTCTACTTCAAAGCACTCCTTCAATGCCTCCATGGCACAAATTCCATCCAACTCACGCTGGTACCCAATCACACACTCTTAATCCGTTGTAAATCATCTTTCATCTGCTTCAGAAAAGTAAAAAAAGATGAATGCACTAGATCATTTTTACTCAGGTGAATAATAAGCATGTCAGGACAACCTCTCTTCATAAAGAGTTCAGCAACGAATGGTAACAACCCTCCCTCCACCGCACCCACTACTTCCCCACCTAAATACTTCACCGTGACTGCTGGGAAGAACAAGGCATCTGCTATAACACTGTTGATCTGCAGTGTCCATCTTATAAATGAATTTAGCTGTAATTCAGGCCACCATTTTCACAACAGAGGGTCCACAAAGACATCGAACAGAGCAATATAAGAAAAATCAGCAATCAAATACAACATGTTGGGTAAGGATTAAGAGCTAACCATCACCCCCTTACTTCCTGACATACTTCTCACAGCACTCTGAGCTCCATCTCCCAATTCTTCATATTTCACACCATGCATAATTCTGCCCTCATGGACAAAGTAATCTGTACCCTTTGATTTGGCAAAGCCGCACCAGACATTGCAAAATCCAGCTGCCTGCAAAAAGCCCTACCTGCCCTGATGACTCTGCAGGCAAAATTCAGATAACCCAGCAGATTCTGAACATCCTCAAAAACAACTTCCCCCTGGCAATAGATCAGTTAAAAAACCCAACAATCTCATGCACCTTGTCCTCTGGCAGCTTGTCAATCATATCTATACAGTGTCCAATTTGATTCCCAGAAATGTTAGAGACAGAACTGGTCCCTCCATTTTCGCAGGTGCCAAAGGTACTCCCAAATCACTGATCACATGCTCAAAAGACTCCAAAGTGATGCCACATTCAACTGCCCCCTCCTATCCACTAAGAAAAAAGTCTTCCTAATAGTGGCACACTAGTTGGAGTCCACTAAACTTCATGAAAGCCCACTGTAAGTATGTGCTAAACATCTTAAACAGGGAAAATGGAATGGCACATCCTATGGGCAAAAAACGTGATCCACAAAAAATTGCTCCATCAAATGGCATGCCCAACAGGCAAACGTACTGTGGATGGGCTGGTAAAATCTGAAAAGATGATTAAATGTCACTTTTCGACAACTCAGATCCCTCCCTCCTTCCACCAATGCATAGGTCACTGACACATCTTCCTCCCCAATGTAGTCATTAACAGAAGCTCTCTCAGGCCATGAAAGATGGGGAATCAAATGAGACTCCCCTTTACCCTTTTTTTGGAACATTAACCAAAAGGTGAGATCATCAAATTAGGAAAAGATCAGTCCCAAAAAGGCTGTGCAATCTGTCCCTCATTCCATTCTTTAGACATTTTTTCCTTAACAATTTGCAGAAAATTCCTGGCTGATTTCAGATTATCAGCCTATCCCTGAACCCTCGGACCCTGTTACCTCAAAAGAAAACCCTTCTTAAAAGCCCATTCCAGCTTCACAGCTGCCTCCCTGACCAGATAGAGCTGCAGCAACAAAGTCAAATTCTCCACATTAAGCGGAGTAAACGCCCTTTGGTAAAGGTTGAGCCTTGTCCTCTGCCTATATCTGTGCTCCATTGTTCCCCAGAGTTAACCATGGCAAAACATTGTGTGTGCGTGTCTTCTTCCACACTTTAGACACTCATGTTTATAGCAGCAAAATTACTGGGGACAAAATCCCTTGTTAAAACCCCACCACACTCCCATATTAGATATCTGACCTCTATATCCTGAAACTGACCCTGATGGGGTGGGCCTGTGTAGAAATGGCCAATGCCTAATGGGGAGCCCACTTGCCATGTGTGTTGTAGCTGGGTGAATTACATCCATTGCAGCCATAACTCGGAATCTGCACCCCACCCCCATGGTTTGCCATGATTGAGAATTAGTCTAGCCCCAAATTCCTCATCTTACCTCAACCATGCGTAACCTCCAAAATGCATTTGTGCTTTGCAGATTATATCCATGTATTTAAACATCTTAGTTGCTCTCTCATCATGCTTCTCACACTGTATACTAGCATATATTAAAAAGACAGTTGTCCAATTATCAACTGTGATAGGTACTCTCGGTCTGCATTCTAGTTCCCATTCTTCCTTCTTGACCCTTCCTTTGATTGAAGATCTCTATGCAACAACTTAAAATCATCCAGATATTCATCTTCCGCACTTTATTTTTGGTCTTTTTAGATAAATGTGACCCCAACGGCATGCCTCTTCCCATGTATGGCATTTTCTTTCTGTTCTGTGTAGTTGTGGACTCATCCTCATCTTTTGTAGTATCCTTATTCTTGTCTTTCTTACCTTCACATTGCATCTCCTTGTCACACATTATCTTTACTTCATTTGCTGTACTTTTACCTTTATTCTTTGCCCCTGCAGGTGTTTTGCACTACTTAATTGTCCCTATCCCTCTCCGAAATTGGACTGTCACTGAACTCCACTGATTTAGTATGCTTCTGAATCTCAAAATTATTCTGTACATCCCAAACGGACCACCACGGCTCTGTGCCTACAATCTCGGTCTACCACCACAAGGAACACTTCTGCCCTTGAACGAGCTTCCCTGTGGTTGTCCAACGCTTTTGACGTTGCTTCTTTTGTCCGCACGTAACCTCTGAAAGGCACCAAAAAGCTTCCATTCTGCTGTTAACCCCTCCATCTTGTTCAACACTAATTTAGTGCTGCTTTCACAGGACCTCCCATCACCGTCACACACGTCTCCCTCCTCCAGGTCATCGCTCTCATCACTGTAATCCAACTCCAACACATCAGCTTCATTCGCCTCACCCATACCACTAACACCTGGACATTCACTGCCACACACACCACCATTGCATTATCTCCAAGCCCCAGCTGTGCGAGACAATGAGTTTGGAACTGGATCCCTCATTGAGGGAAAAGCCGCCAGTGACCCTTCCATGCCTTCAGACTGACCTTCAGGTGCCGTATTGTGTTTTGTTGGCATCTGCATGCTGCAGACAGCCCTTTGGGCTGGGAAGACGCTTGCTGCCCCTTCAATTGCTCCAAACTGATGAGAATATTCCACATAATGTGCCACGAGCTGCTCTAGGTCTTCTATCTGCCTCCTCAACCTCATCACTAGTAATCCAAATCCTTCAACCCTTAACACTCTGCACTTGTTCTGTATTAATCACACTGTTACCAGCCTCTAAACTGTGACCAGATTCCACAGTTCCAGACACTTTGCTACAGGTGATGCGTTTAGTACCTCACTGTCTGTATTGGGCCTTGCTGAGGAGCTGGGCCCTATTGCTTTGTGATATATGTTTTATGGATGTGCAGCCTTTTGTGTTAATTGTTTCTTATGCATGTTTCGCTTATTTGTTTTATTTGTGTATGTTTAATATGTTTTACAACACTGGAGAACACAGGTACTCACAGCAGGAATGAACGATTATAAGCTTAATTTAATTGTTAAAATAAACTTGCAGAAATCATGCAGAAATTGCCAGTGATTAATTAGTGTAATCATTGGACAACCAACAATATACAAATTAATTCCTGCATTACACCCCTTCTCCGTTTACATTTGCCGGGGAGCCTTCAGCACACTTAAATGCCCTTCGGACTCCTGCCAAATCATCAATATGCTTCTCCTGCAATATTAATAATGAGATCCGAAGTAGCGTTCTACTCACCGAAAAAAGCGCTTCAACAACCAATCAGGGATACCAAGTGCTATATAAATGCAAACCTGTTTCCCTTCTCTATCCCTACACTATCCTTCTCAATCTAAATAACATATCCACCACTCAAATTACTTTCATATTTTCACTATACTAATTCACCACTAATCCTTTTTGGGTTCTGAAGTAGCCTGCTCCTCGCCGAAAAAGCGCTTCATCACCCCATCAAGGGTAGCAAGCGCTATATGAATGCACACCCTTTACCGTCTTCTATCCCTCGACTAACCTTCTCAATCCAAATAACTGAGTAATATATCCACCACTCATGTTTTCACTATACTACTTCACCGCTAATCCTTTATGGGTTCCAGAGTAACGTGCTACTCGCTGAAAAAACACTTTGACGCCTCGTCAGGGGTAGAAAGCGCTATATAAATGCAATTACAATACAATACTATAAAATGTGTATTTGTAAGAAGGGCTTGCTTGCCAGCTTCGCCCGAAATGGGCTCATCTGCTGCACACGGAGGAACTACATCCCCCATGAAACCTTGGGGCATGACATCTTCATGCCTTACTCCCGAAACATGCTGAACCTGAAGCGCCTCCGAGCAATGTCCCACCAACAACGTGCCTCCTCTTTTGCCACTCACAGAGCGCTTCCTCTCCTCAGTTAACCCAGCCCGGCTAAAGTTCCTAAGTGGATATATAAGCCTGGATGCTCCAGCACCGTCCCCACCGGTTCAACACAACCACTCCCCCAGACCACCTCCAAGACACCAAATGCAAGTGCCGTACCACCAACCCCATGCAACAGGTATCAGATTTTCTGTCTTATGAGGAACGCCAACCATGCTGCCCACTTCGTTTGCACTTGCAGACTGGCTGGGACCCACCAAAACCCAGAGGAGAACATGCAGCAACAGCAGCTGCTACTCCCCCAGCAGCCCCCTGTTTAGGCCATGCCATTCCAACCCATGCCCGCTCCAGGACCCCAGGCCTATTGAGGTCATCCATTCCTGCATGGCAAAGCGTGTACAAGATTTCCCGGGACAAAGAACTAGAATCGGACACAATACCCGCTAATGACAAAAACAGTGAACCACTACCTGCTACCTGCTTAGCATTCCCAAAAGATGGCAGCAACAAGAGGCTGAGACACCACTTCCACCATTCCTATGTGCCCTATGCATATAAAACCCAGCCCCCTAGTGTCCACAGCCTATCATTGTCACCATGCAATGTGGGCTGTGACACTTGCACAAAGTCACCTAAGGAGAGACCAGCTAAACCCATGCTAACCCCCACACCCCCCACCATGTACCCACATGAAAAAGAGCTTTCCAGGAGCTACAGAATATGAATCCGAGGACATCTCTTTAGTTACTGCTTAGTTGATATTATTGCAATCTACATCGATGTTTTGTGAAATTCAATTTTGCCTGTTAATGAAAGTGTCCACCATATTTGCCAAGCACACCGCTGGGCTAACAGCTCTCTGTGTTGATCCTTCACTGTTATGGGTGTGTTCATACATTGGAACCATATAGACAAATCATTTTCATATCAGCCATTTGAAATGTTGAAACATTGGTGATATTATGAGATTTTGTTTAACCTGTGGGGGTAGGGAGTGCCTCATGTTGTTAAGCACTGGGAAAAGGACAGATTTGTGGATATGAAATTTACCGGTAAGTAATGGTTCCATCACCTGCTCATATGCTACCCTTCTCTCAGCCCTCATCAATAAGAGCATACCAAGCAATAGGAACCTCGCACATTTAATAAAAACCAACATAGAAGTCAGAAGAAATGCATGGTGCACCCCTGTTACACAAGAGAAGCCTGGTGACAGCTTCAGCCTTTCTGAAAAAGCATTCAGGGACCGGGAAAAGAGAGTTCTGAAGTACATATATGAATTTAGGGAGGCATATCATTTTGTATAGGGATGCACCGCTCAGTAGGGATATAGATAACCTACTTCTTTGGTTCACATCCCCCTTTTATTCTTCCATGATTCTGCCTAGGTTTGAATAAAAGAAAAACTGCTGATTCCTAGTGATGCGGATCCCCAGAAAACTGAACCCCCCTCCTCTATGGGTATCAGATATCTCCATCCCTCCCGCGGTCTCCATCCTGCTGGCAGGAAGAGGCTCGACTTCTCCCAATTGATGCGTAATCCAGAAAAATGACCAAAGACCGCAAAGATCTTCAGGATCCTATTGATTGATTATTCGGGTTCTGCGAGGTACAAGAGCACATTGTCTGCATATAGCGAGACCACGTCCTCTCAGTGGAGGTCTCAGCCCAGTCCCCTGAGAAGTGCACCTCCCCAGATTTAGTTGGACAGTGGTACCAGTGCTTTCACACAGAGAAGGAGAGAAAGGAGGACTCCCTGTCTTGCCCCCCTCCCCAGTGCAAACTAATCTAACAGCGTGCCATTACCCCCACTCCTGCAGTGGGCAGGGTGTACAGAAGTTGCACCTAACATCGAAAGAAGGGACCAAAACCCATTCACTCCAAGAGTTCCAGTATGTAGGGCCATTCGAGGGAGTCAAACACCTTGGTGCTGTATAATGCCAGGATTGTGGCCGGCTCTTGTATATGCCCCTGATGCGCGAGGCAGCCAAATAGGCACTGCAGGTTCTGACTGGTGAATCTGTAAATACAAGGAGATGATGGACGGAGTGCTGAAACTTTTCAAACACTCACCCCCAGTCACAGATTTGGGTTGAATTCATCATCGTTCTTTAGCTCACTCTGCCATCCCAGTTCAGACACAGCTATATGCAAATCAGACTTGACCCTGTGCCTCATGGGAGCCGTCCATCCCTAACTGCCAAGCCATGTCTTTCCTTGACCAAAAATAAAGCATACTGGGACCGGTTTCAGGGTAACACCCCTTATCAGCCAGGCTAGCTTGAGTCCAGTGGCAAAGTGAGCAAGGGAACCACATCTGGGCATACCCTGCCAACGTAGGGCGAACAAAGCAAACACAAGGAGATGATGGACGGTGTGCTGAAACTTTTCAAACACTCACCCCCAGTCACAGATCTGGGTTGAATCCATCATAGTTCTTTAGCTCACTCTTCCACCCCAATTCAGATACAGCTATATGCAAATCAGACTTGACCCTTTGTCTCATAGGAACAGTCCAGCCTGAACTGCCAAGGCATATCTTCACTTCACTTCGCCTGGTTAGCGGTCTAGTGTTCCAAGGGGGTCTATAAATGAGCTCGCTGTCGCACCCGTGCAGCACTGATCACCGAGTGAAGCTGCGTTCAACGCTCGCTGGTGACATTGCTTGAGCTACGATCTTCTGGGGTGATTATTTTAAATATTTTATAAAGAATCTTGGTTTTTAACATTTTATAAATATCAGAAAGGCAGTTATTCAATTGAGAATCAGGGAGTGAGCTACTATTTGCACTGATTGTGCACTTGCACTTTTGCCGGAGCACTGCTCTGGGATCGGACGATACCACTTCCGCCTGGTTAGCGGTCTAGTGTTCCAGGGGGGTCTATTTAATGAGCTCGCTGTCGCGCCCGCGCAGCACTGATCACCGAGCGAAGCTACGTTCAACACTCGCTGGTGACATCGCATGAACTACGATCTTCTGGGGTGATTATTTTAAATATTTTATAAAGAATCTTGGTTTTTTACATTTTATAAATATCAGAAAGGCAGTTATTCAATTGAGAATTAGGGAGTGAGCTACTATTTGCACTGATTGGGCACTTGCACTTTAGTCGGAGCACTGCTCTGGGATCGGGCAATACCACTTCCGCCTGGTTAGCGGTCTAGTGTTCCAGGGGGGTCTATTTAATGAGCTCACTGTCGCGCCCGCGCAGCACTGATCACCGAGCGAAGCTGCGTTCAACGCTCGCTGGTGACATCGCTTGAGCTACGATCTTCTGGGGTGATTGTTTTAAACATTTTATAAAGAATCTTTGTTTTTAACATTTTATAAATATCAGAAAGGCAGTTATTCAATTGAGAATGAGGGAGTGAGCTACTATTTGCACTGATTGGGCACTTGCACTTTGGCCGGAGCACTGCTCTGGGATCGGGTGATACCACTTCCACCTGGTTAGCGGTCTAGTGTTCCAGGGGGGTCTATTTATTGAGTTCGCTGTCGCGCCCGTGCAGCGGACGCGCGAAGCGGACGCGCACAGCGGGTGCGCCGTTGGTGCGCCGAAGGCGCGCACAAGGCAAGCCCGTCTGCTCCCGTCCGCACTCGGGCCGGGCACAGGGCCAGTCCCCCTGGCCGTACTACTACCGATAGGCAGCATTATACTACCAATGAATTACATCTGTTGAATCAGGTCGATAATTGTTCTCAATGTCCTAAAATGTTTCCGGCCAACTATTATGACAGCAATAAATACTATGACACAGAAAGTGGGGGTTTAGTGTGCAACAGTTGTCAGCTACCGCTTCCTGTAGTGTTAAACCTACCAATTAACTGTCGGGAAATCACTCCGGGTTTGGAAAGAGGCAGTGGAAGGGAGACTCCATTGAACTGTATATTATTCAATGCCAGATCACTGGTAAAACATTCTATGGAATGTGCCCTTCTACTGGAGGACAATAATGTAAAATTGGCATTTATCACAGAGACATGGTTAGATAGCACCTCGGGCCCGGACCTGGTTAAAGCCACACCATTTGGCTTTCACTGCTATACGCTTGATCGAACGCAGAAAAAAGGGGGGGGGGCTTGCGGTGATCTATCATAAGTCACTCACCCCAAACTTCGTGCCAGTTTACAACCAGGGGTGTGAAGCTCTTTCTTTTAATATATATTCAGCACTACATAAACCTTTTAAGGGTATTTTGATTTATCACCCACCTGGTGCGAAAAGTGGTTTCTTAGACTCTTTGATTCTGTTGTTAAAAGAAGGGTTGAGTCAACAATCCTTCACAATGCTTGGAGATTTCAATTTTCACTTGGAAAAACCTAATGATCCTGACACATCCAGACTAGAACGCATTATGGCTATAGGAGGCCTTGAACAAATGGTCTCTCTTCCCACTCATGTGAAAGGTCATACCTTAGATGGGATATATTCTAATAATAGTGATCTAGTCAATATTTCAGTCCTTCCTATTACATGGTCTGATCACTCTGTGGTCAAGTTTGAACTAAATAGTTCTTTGAGGCATCCTGTTGGCCCTAAACAGAATAAGGAGATTGTTACTAGGGCATGGGGCAAACTGGATGCCAAAAAATTGGAATCCTCCCTCATAGATTCAATGTATACGCCTTCGCGGGACATTGAAGAGGCTATGACTCTGTATAACAGATGGTTAGTCAATGCATGTGAACAATTAGCGCCCTCTAAAAAATGGATACCTAAACGAACCTCTCCCACCGCACCTTGGTATTCTGGAGAACTCAAGGCAAAAAAATTAATTTGCAAACACGCTGAAAGGAAATGGCGTAAAAATGATTTAGAGTCAGACAAAATAGAATTTAAAACAGCCATTTCCAAATATAAGCAATCTCTCATGCTAGCTAAGAAAGAGTATTTTTCCTTACAAATAACCAAGGACCAATCTGATTCTAAGGAACTGTTTAAAACGGTTATTAAATTGTCCAGTCCCAACTTGCCAAAAGATCATGCTGCTCCTGATTTCTGCAACGTAGTCGCGGCGTTTTTTAAGTCTAAAGTTGAGACGATTTTTTTATCTTTGTCGGGACTGATTATTAAAAATCAGACTGATTTGAATTTAAAAAAAACGGAAAACCCACATCCCCCTGACTTGATATTGGATCACTTCTCCCCTTTGGAAAGGGGTGACACTCTGAAACTGTTGAACAGTATCAAATCTGGTGCCCCGAGTGATCCCAGTCCAGTGTGGATCATCATGCAGACTGCTGACATTGTTTGCATGGTATTGACACCTCTGCTTAATGATGTACTTTCATCTGGAATCGTTCCAAACTTATGGAAAAAAACCTCAGTGCTTCCGTTATTGAAAAAACAGTCTCTCGATCCTAAGGACCCAATTAACTATTGTCCTATTTCTAGAGTTCCTCTGCCAGCCAAAATACTAGAAAAAGCAATAAATAGACAACTCAGCGATTTTCTTTACCTTAATAACTCCCTGGACTCTTCACAATACGGGTTCAGAGCCTTCCATAGCACTGAGCTGGCGCTATTAAAATCAACGGAGGAAATCAGAGAGGCCGTGGATAAGGGAGGGAATGCATTGTTGATCTTATTAGACTTATCCGCGGCCTTTGACACGGTTCACCATAAGGTATTACTTAACCGGTTATCTGAGATTGGGATATGTGGCCGGGCCTGGAAACTGTTAAACTCTTTTCTGACTAATAGGTCACAAACAGTTGAACTAGACGGTAACATTTCTGAACCATTTTCTTTGCCATGTGGGGTGCCGCAGGGCTCAGCTCTTAGCCCTACATTTTTTAACATCTATGTGGCACCCCTGGCTGGCATTATTAGATCTTTTGGGTTCCAGCTCACCTCCTACGCTGATGACACACAAATTGTGTTGTCAGTGACGGAGGGAGCTGAAATGGAAACAGGTGCACGCTTTCACGACTGTATGGGATCCATTTCTACTTGGATGTCTGCCAACTGTCTAAAACTCAACTCAGCTAAAACAGAGGTGCTGAGATTTGGTAACAATCCTCGGATGTGGACACCAGAATGGTGGCCTGAGAATCTTGGTCTCTGTCCTATACCTTCCAGGAAAGCCAAAAACCTGGGCATGGTGATAGATGATAAACTCACCATGGGGGACCAGGTGAGCAAGGTGACGTCTGCATGCTCAATGGTTCTCAGACTGATTAGGAAAATTAGGTTCTTCCTGTCTGAATGGAGTCTGAGGACGGTGGTGACTGCATTAATAATGTGACGTCTTGATTATTGCAATAGTTTATATCTCAATATGCAAAAACAACATCAGAACAGGTTGCAGGTCGTTCAGAATGCAGCAGCTAGACTGTTGACCGGGACATCTAGGTTTGCTTCAGTCAGAGGAGAACTAAAGAAACTGCATTGGCTCCCAACTCATTTGAGATCTCGTTTTAAGGCACTGTGTATTGTTTTTAGGGCCTTGAATGGAACAGGTCCTGAGTCCCTCAAAAATAAGTTTTCATGGTATATCCCCAACAGAACTCTTAGGTCTACAGGTGCCAAGCTAGTGAAAACTCCCTCTTTTAAGAAAGTAAACTGGGGAGGTAGAAGCTTTGTGTATTGAGCCTCCAAGGCCTGGAATGAACTCCCCCTTATTTTGAGAAATGCTTCTGATTTTATCTATTTTAGGAAAAATCTTAAGACATGGTTCTTTTCCCAGTTTTAGATATTTTGCCATCTCAAGTAATCAGTGTCTAGCGCCAGGACACCTTAGGGTAATCGTGCGCTCTAGAAGTATTAATAACATAACATAACATCTTCCCTGGACCGGGAACAAGCATTCTGGGAACGGTTCTGGGGTAACACCCCTCATCAGCCAGGCTAGCTTGAGTCCAGTGGCAAAGCGATCAAGGGACCCATGTCTGGGCATACCCTGACAACGTAGGGCGAACAAAGCAAACACAAGGAGATGATGGCTGGAGTGCTGAAACTTTTCAAACACTCACCCCAAGTCACAGATCTGGGATGAATCCTTCATCGTTCTTTAGCTCACTCTGCCACCCCAGTCCAGACACAGCTATATGCAAATCAGACTTGAACCTGTGCCTCATGGGAACAGTCCAGCCTGAACTGCCAAGCCATGCCTTCCCTGGACCGGGAACTAGCATCCTGGGACTGGTTTCGGGGTAACACACCTCATCAGCCAGGCTAGCTTGAATCCAGTGGCAAAGTGAGCAAGGGACCCACGTCTGGGCATACCCTGCCAACTTAGGTCGAACAAAGCAAACACAAGGAGAGGCTGGATGGAATGCTGAAACTTTGCAAACACTCACCCCAAGTCACAGATCTGGGTTGAATCCTTCATCGTTCTTTAGCTCACTCTGCCACCCCAGTTCAGACACAGGTATATGCAAATCAGACTTGACCCCGTGCCTCATGGGAACCGTCCAGCCCGAACTTCCAAGCCATGTCTTCCCTGGACCAGAAACTAGCATCCTGGGAACGGTTTCGGGGTAACACCCCTCATCAGCCAGGCTAGCTTGAATCCAGTAGCAAAGTGAGCAAGGGACCCATGGCTGGGCATACCCTGCCAACTTAGGGTGAACAAAGCAAACACAAGAGATGATGGACGGAATGCTGAAACTTTTCAAACACTCACCCCAAGTCACAGATCTGGGATGAATCCTTCATCGTTCTTTAGCTCACTCTGCCACCCCAGTCCAGACACAGCTATATGCAAATCAGACTTGAACCTGTGCCTCATGGGAACAGTCCAGCCTGAACTGCCAAGCCATGCCTTCCCTGGACCGGGAACTAGCATCCTGGGACTGGTTTCGGGGTAACACCCCTCCTCAGCCAGGCTAGCTTGAGTCCAGTGGCAAAGCGATCAAGGGACCCATGTCTGGGCATACCCTGACAACGTAGGGCGAACAAAGCAAACACAAGGAGATGATGGATGGAGTGCTGAAACTTTTCAAACACTCACCCCAAGTCACAGATCTGGGATGAATCCTTCATCGTTCTTTAGCTCACTCTGCCACCCCAGTCCAGACACAGCTATATGCAAATCAGACTTGAACCTGTGCCTCATGGGAACAGTCCAGCCTGAACTGCCAAGCCATGCCTTCCCTGGACCGGGAACTAGCATCCTGGGACTGGTTTCGGGGTAACACACCTCATCAGCCAGGCTAGCTTGAATCCAGTGGCAAAGTGAGCAAGGGACCCACGTCTGGGCATACCCTGCCAACTTAGGTCGAACAAAGCAAACACAAGGAGAGGCTGAATGGAATGCTGAAACTTTGCAAACACTCACCCCAAGTCACAGATCTGGGTTGAATCCTTCATCGTTCTTTAGCTCACACTGCCACCCCAGTTCAGACACAGCTATATGCAAATCAGACTTGACCCCGTGCCTCATGGGAACCATCCAGCCCGAACTTCCAAGCCATGTCTTCCCTGGACCAGAAACTAGCATCCTGGGAACGGTTTCGGGGTAACACCCCTCATCAGCCAGGCTAGCTTGAATCCAGTAGCAAAGTGAGCAAGGGACCCATGGCTGGGCATACCCTGCCAACTTAGGGTGAACAAAGCAAACACAAGAGATGATGGACGGAATGCTGAAACTTTTCAAACACTCACCCCAAGTCACAGATCTGGGATGAATCCTTCATCGTTCTTTAGCTCACTCTGCCACCCCAGTCCAGACACAGCTATATGCAAATCAGACTTGAACCTGTGCCTCATGGGAACAGTCCAGCCTGAACTGCCAAGCCATGCCTTCCCTGGACCGGGAACTAGCATCCTGGGACTGGTTTCGGGGTAACACACCTCATCAGCCAGGCTAGCTTGAATCCAGTGGCAAAGCGATCAAGTGACCCATGTCTGGGCATACCCTGACAACGTAGGGCGAACAAAGCAAACACAAGGAGATGATGGATGGAGTGCTGAAACTTTGCAAACACTCACCCCAAGTCACAGATCTGGGTTGAATCCTTCATCGTTCTTTAGCTCACTCTGCCACCCCAGTTCAGACACAGCTATATGCAAATCAGACTTGACCTCGTGCCTCATGGGAACCGTCCAGCCCGAACTTCCAAGCCATGTCTTCCCTGGACCAGAAACTAGCATCCTGGGAACGGTTTCGGGGTAACATCCCTCATCAGCCAGGCTAGCTTGAATCCAGTAGCAAAGTGAGCAAGGGACCCATGGCTGGGCATACCCTGCCAACTTAGGGTGAACAAAGCAAACACAAGAGATGACGGACGGAATGCTGAAACTTTTCAAACACTCACCCCAAGTCACAGATCTGGGATGAATCCTTCATCGTTCTTTAGCTCACTCTGCCACCCCAGTCCAGACACAGCTATATGCAAATCAGACTTGAACCTGTGCCTCATGGGAACAGTCCAGCCTGAACTGCCAAGCCATGCCTTCCCTGGACCGGGAACTAGCATCCTGGGACTGGTTTTGGGGTAACACCCCTCATCAGCCAGGCTAGCTTGAGTCCAGTGGCAAAGCGATCAAGGGACCCATGTCTGGGCATACCCTGACAACGTAGGGCGAACAAAGCAAACACAAGGAGATGATGGATGGAGTGCTGAAACTTTTCAAACACTCACCCCAAGTCACAGATCTGGGATGAATCCTTCATCGTTCTTTAGCTCACTCTGCCACCCCAGTCCAGACACAGCTATATGCAAATCAGACTTGAACCTGTGCCTCATGGGAACAGTCCAGCCTGAACTGCCAAGCCATGCCTTCCCTGGACCGGGAACTAGCATCCTGGGACTGGTTTCGGGGTAACACACCTCATCAGCCAGGCTAGCTTGAATCCAGTGGCAAAGTGAGCAAGGGACCCACGTCTGGGCATACCCTGCCAACTTAGGTCAAACAAAGCAAACACAAGGAGAGGCTGAATGGAATGCTGAAACTTTGCAAACACTCACCCCAAGTCACAGATCTGGGTTGAATCCTTCATCGTTCTTTAGCTCACTCTGCCACCCCAGTTCAGACTCAGCTATATGCAAATCAGACTTGACCCCGTGCCTCATGGGAACCGTCCAGCCCGAACTTCCAAGCCATGTCTTCCCTGGACCAGAAACTAGCATCCTGGGAACGGTTTCGGGGTAACACCCCTCATCAGCCAGGCTAGCTTGAATCCAGTAGCAAAGTGAGCAAGGGACCCATGGCTGGGCATACCCTGCCAACTTAGGGTGAACAAAGCAAACACAAGAGATGATGGACGGAATGCTGAAACTTTTCAAACACTCACCCCAAGTCACAGATCTGGGATGAATCCTTCATCGTTCTTTAGCTCACTCTGCCACCCCAGTCCAGACACAGCTATATGCAAATCAGACTTGAACCTGTGCCTCATGGGAACAGTCCAGCCTGAACTGCCAAGCCATGCCTTCCCTGGACCGGGAACTAGCATCCTGGGACTGGTTTCGGGGTAACACACCTCATCAGCCAGGCTAGCTTGAATCCAGTGGCAAAGTGAGCAAGGGACCCACGTCTGGGCATACCCTGCCAACTTAGGTCGAACAAAGCAAACACAAGGAGAGGCTGGATGGAAAGCTGAAACTTTGCAAACACTCACCCCAAGTCACAGATCTGGGTTGAATCCTTCATCGTTCTTTAGCTCACTCTGCCACCCCAGTTCAGACACAGCTATATGCAAATCAGACTTGACCCCGTGCCTCATGGGAACCGTCCAGCTCGAACTGCCAAGCCATGTCTTCCCTGGACCAGAAACTAGCATCCTGGGAACGGTTTCGCGGTAACACCCCTCATCAGCCAGGCTAGCTTGAATCCAGTAGCAAAGTGATCAAGGGACCCATGGCTGGGCATACCCTGCCAACTTAGGGTGAACAAAGCAAACACAAGAGATGATGGACGGAATGCTGAAACTTTTCAAACACTCACCCCCAGTCACAGACCTGGACCGGTTCCTCCATGATAATTCTGTCCCATGACTAGACAGGGAGATTGCTGGGTCCCTCGAGGGAGACATTCAAGAGTGTGAGATTGCCGACACCCTGACCCAACTGAAATAAGGGAAGACACCGGGCCTGAATGGGCTAACCCCTACATTTTTTAAATGTGTCCAACGCCAAGTGTTGAAACCGATCTGGGATATTCTATACAATACCCAATCAGTAGGGGAACTTCCCTGTGACCTTTAATCCACAAACCTGGGAAACTGCCTGAGTGTTGCTCTTTGTACAGGCAAATCTCACTCCTTAATATAGAGACAAAAATACTTGCTTAGGTATTGGGGACCAGGCTATTGAAGGAAATTCACATGATTGTAGCACCATACCAATCTAAATGTAAGCCCCACAGATCCACCAATGCAAACACAAGGAGATGATGGACTGAGTCCATTTGTGAGGTGTACAGGTCTTCCGAAAAATCAGCAGAAAGTGCAGCTATTTCAGCTGTCATAATTGCTTTGTGGCCTTCTTCCATGTGGATTTTGTGAATCCATCTCTGCTCCTTCAAGTGCCAGCCATGCCAGTAACTTCCCTGCCTTGTTCCCCAGCTTGTGCTGTTTAGATTGGTAAAGTGCCAGCCCCTGGTGTTGTAGTCGTATTCGTCTCTAGTGTTTTCTAATTGAGAGGCTAAGTGGGCATCTGGCTGCTGCGTGTATTGGGCCTCCAAGGTTTCCTGTTTCAGCTCCAGCTCCTTTCTCTGTCTGCCCCGGTCTTTTCTTTTCCCTGTTACATGGGCAATGTGGTTATTACCATTTTGTACGTCTCCCACAGGCAGACCAAGATGCCACAGAGCCCTCATTATCGTGAAAGTATAATTGCAATGCCTCATGTGTGAACCTTTTGGTTGACCAATCTGTCAGCACGCAAGGGTTCGATCTCCAACCCACTGCACTGCAGGGAGTGGGCTGAGTCAACCGCAGACTCAGCGACATATAGTCTGAGAAGCCCCTTGGGAGATACTTGATCTCACCCTTTCGCCCCATTAGAAGTGTCAGGAGTAAGACGTAGTCCAGGCCCAACATTGATTGCATGACATTGGCCACAAATTAATTCTGTCGCACACCTGGATGCAACACCTGCTAGCAATATGTCAGGCCCATGGCTGTCAGAAATGTGGCCAGTCAGGCATCTTATTTAGGAGGCACAGTACTTCTGGTCACCCTGTTGAGTGGACTATGGAGGGTCAAGTTCAAGCATCCACCTACAACCAGAAGTGCCTTCGGGACCTTTGTGATCCTTTCAGCCATAGACTCAAGACCCAGCGTCTGCTGGCCCAGGGGGAGTACCATAAGGGGACCTAAAGTACTTCCCCGCCATGTACTAGAAATTTCATCACAAATACCGCTTTTCAGTATTCCCCCAAACCCCTTAAAGTTCCATGTATGGATTATGAGTCAGTGTGCACCATCTGTGTGTAGGCCATGTCATAATTTGGTGTAGTGTGTCCAGAGACTTACCCTCCGAGTGATCCTATGATTGCCTGCTCATCTGCTCCCCTCCCAAACATGCCCCTAGAGTGCCCCCACCTCTCCACCCTCCGAGCCCCCTCGTAATGCGAGTTGCAAACTACCCTCCACCTTAATCCCCGAGGTACCTATTGCACCCTCCTTTAACATTCTGTGGTCAAGTCAACAATAGACGCCAAATATAGCACAAATACATGTGTAGGGGTCTGGACACGCATGTCTGACAGTCAACTTATGCACCTTGAATGGTCACAGGAAAACTCTCTGCATCAATCGACCCCAGTTCAGTAGCTTCAAATAATTACATCTGCCATCATTGGTGTCACCTTCAGTAGTTTGGCATCTCCCCCTTTTGCCTCTGAGTCATCTTTGCTGGCCCCTAGTCAGAGGAGACCCTGGGGCACTGAGCATCTGGTCGCCACCATCCAGGGATTGCCTTCTTTCACTTCTTGCACCACCCTCAACCGCTCCTGCCACTCCTGATCTGTGGTAGAGGTTGACTGCTTCTTCTGTTGCTGCGCCATTTTGAGCTGTGCTGTTGCCAGATCGCAGGGGCTGTCAGTAAAGTGCCTGGGGCATCTGGTAGCCTCTTTATTCCAACTATTCCCAGACTTCCTGTGTAGAGGCTGTGACCCTCAATTTGGCAGGGAACAGTAAGGTGTATATCAAGTTGACGGCCCACAGATGTCGTTTAACTGGCAAGAAAGTCTCCCTTTGTGCTTGTTCGGCCATTGTATAATCCAGACTGTCCTTAATTTCCAACCAGTCATGCAATTGCGCCACCTGCAGAATGCGGTCACTGGTTATGTAAGTGAGCAGCCTGGCTATCATTGGCCGTGGGGGGAGGGGCTGGAGGTGGGTCTCTTCCTGGTACCCTGTGGGCATGCTCTACTGTGCACATCTTGAAGACCCGTCCTCCCAGCACTGTCTCCAGTAGCCATTGTTTAAGAAATTATTCAACACTTGGGCACAGAGCCCTATGTTGGAGCTGGCCGTACTGATTTAAGGTTCTTGGGCTGCACCATTACTTTGCCCAGACTCCCACACCTCCCGAGACTGAGGGGAAGCCCAGTTTCCTCAGGAAAGCCTCCTTTGTTGGGTCCACCTGTGTGCTGCAGGTGCAATTCCTAGGATGTGTGCAGGCTTGATATCAATGTGAGGTGCAAATTCTGGTATTCAAGCCCCAATGTGCTATACCCACCAGGTCCTATCTAGAGTATCCTATATGCCTAATTGAGGGCATGCACCAGGGCCCGCTCGTTTGAGGACGGGTCCTACACCACAGCAGGATGCATTCAGCAGGCCTTAGAAGTCCACTGCACTCGGGGGGCGCAGTGCCCATCTCCTCTGGTGCGGTTTGAAAGGTGGGTCTGCTCTCTGGCCGCTGTCCCGATGCCAACAGCATCTCCACCTCTTACTGCCACATATGCAAGCCATTCTTGATCTTCAGGGCCCCTAGGGCCGGGACTGCCTCCTCTGCCTCAGGGCCTGCATCAGTCTGCCAGTTCCCATGTTAGAAATTGGGTTTCTGGATGGCAAAGATATGCACTCTGTACAAGTAGGACCCACACTCCTGGTTAGGGTAAGTCAGATACACACCACATATTAGCCTGTGCCCACTCTCTGGTTGCTTGGCACAGAGCAGTCAAGCTTAACTTAAGAGGCAATGTATAAAATATTTGTTCAGCACTTCAAACAGTAACACAGTGAAAACATCACAAAAAGACACCACACAAGTTTAGAAAAGAAGATTATGAATTTATAAATAAGACCCAAATGACAAAACTCCAATAAGTAGAAGTAAGCATATGAATTTTCTAAAGATTAAATGTAAAAATAGCCTTTAAAAGTGATAAGTACCTCTGGGAGTTATCTGGTCATGCTGGACTGGGGCAAACTCAAGAGTTCAGCTCGACTGCGATGGAGCAGTGGCCAAGTATAGGAGCCGTGCGAGGCCCGCTGAACAAAATACCTTGATCCTGGTTAGAACAGCGAGATGCAGAGTGCAGCCGAGCGATGCATAGGTGTCGATCCCTGCAGTTGAGGTTATGCATCGACTTTCTCCACGCTAGTGCTGAAGAAGAAGCACCAAAGCCGATATAAGTTGGTTCCAAAGCTGATGCGTCGGGTTTCTCCACGCAGTCGGGGAGCTATGTTGATCTTCTCAAACTACAATGGCGTCGATGAGGCGGTTCCGATACATTGGTTCTGAAGGCATTGCGCTGGTTCCGAGTGTGATGCAAGGGTTCTTGTTCCTGCAACAGCGTGGATGCGTCGAATTTGGTTTACGCAGCAGTGGATTTGTCAGTTCCACTGGAGCAAGCATCTGCATCCACTTCCAATGCATAGGATCAGGAGGTGAGACATGATATCTCTGGGTCTCAAAACAGGATGCAAGTTAGAATGGCCATGGAGATCACTCTGGGTTCAAACATGAGTCTAGTTCTTCCTCAGCAGGGGCAGAGGGTAGCAGGCAGCAGGGCAGCAAAGCAGAAAAGCAGTACTTCCAGAGCAGCAGTTCAGCAGAGCGAAAGTCCTTGTAGCAGCACAGCAGTCGTTCTTCCTGGCAGAGTTTCTTTACAGGTGAAACCAGAGGTGTCTGATTGGTGGGATCAGAGACCCAGTTCTTATACCATTTGTTCCTTTGAAGTGGGGGTGACTTCAAAGAGAGGCTTGGAAGTGTACAGACGTCCTCCTTGCCCAGCCCTGTCTCCAGTCTCACTACAAGGGTGAAATTAACCATTTGTGTGGAAGCAGAACATTGCCCATTCAGGCGTGTCAGCTCCTCCCTTCCATCCTGCCAGGATGAGCCATCAGGATGCAGAAGGGTACTCAGTCACACCTACCCTTCCTTTGTTAGTAGCTGTCTAGAGGGAATGCACAAAGTCCAGCTGTCCCCCACTCCAGTCATGTATTGGAGACAGACTGCAGGCACACATAACTTTAAGTGCAGAGAAATGCCAGCTTCCTAAATTTGAAAGAGATACTCTACATGGAATAGGCACCATTGAAAGGAAAAAGAAATCCACTAAACATAACTTGTCTAAAGAAGAACATCAAGCCCTGCTGAGACTAAAATCCAACTAGGAGATCATAATTAAGGCAGTGGATAAGGGTGGTGGAATAGTGGTTCAGTGGATAAGAGTGGTGGAATAGTGGTTATGGACAGGTAAAAAAATGAATCAGAGATTCAACTATAACTACTAAATGAAGAACACTGTACAAATATTCAGGAGAATCCAAACCGTATCATCAATACAAAAATCACTCAAGTAAGTAATGAAGGGAAACAAGAAGGATGGATCTTCAACAAGGAATAAAAATTAGGCCTGGGCAAAGCACTACGCTACGCTCGCGTAGTTTGCGAAGTTTGCGCAACTTCGCACTACGCGAACTGCACGTAGCACAGTGCGAACACGCGTAGCGTAGTGTTGCAGTCATTTTTTGCTTGCTCGCGGTCCTCAACGTCAAGTTGGCGACCGCGAGCAAGCAAAATGACATCCCGGCGAGACTTTTTCCTTGTTCGCGATCAGCAACATCAAGTTGGCGATCGCGAGCCTGGAAAATAAACCTCCCGGCGAGATTCCCAACGCGAGGAGGTCAGGTTTCTCATTGCGAGGGGTCGCGTATGCTCGCGACCGCTCGCGATGAGAAACTACCAGTTCGCATTGAGAAAGCTGCCGCTCGAGTAAAAATCTACTCGAGCAGCAGAAAACTACAGCTCGCACTGTGCAAGATGCCATTTTCAATGATTGCACAGTGCCGGTTGCTTGTCCACACTGTGCAATCATTGAAAACAACATCTTGCACAGTGCGAACATGTTACTTCGCAGTTCGCGAAGTGCTACGCGTAGCTCGCGTAGTGCGAACTTCACTTTGCGTAGCTTCGCGAAGTGATACTTCGCGAACTACGCCCACCCTTAATAAAAATATCTACACAACAAAAACCCTAGGATACCTCTCATCTATATCCTCCCAAAAATATACAAGGACTCACTAAATCCACCAGGAAGGCCAATAATTTCAGTGGTAAACTCGATTCTGGAACATCCAGCTAAATATGTTGATGTATTTCTCAAACCCCTCATTTTGGATATACCAAGATATCTGAGAGTCACAATGCATGCCATTAACAAACTTGGCACTTGAAGGTATGCCACTGAATGAGCGGAAGATACTGTTGTAAAACTTGATATTGTAAGTCTCTACATCAATATTCCCTAGTAAAGTGGATTAAAAGCTATGGAATACTTCCTCAACAAAAGACCTCTACCGCATGAGGTTCCAACAAAGCACAGACTACAATTTGGACAAATTTGCCTTAAATGTAACTTTTTTCAATTTAATAGGCAGTTGTATGTAAAAAGCAATGGGACTGCATTGGGATATCCCTTTGTATCGGAAACAGTCACAATGTTTATAGCATTGTATGAGGAAAAGAGAATCTATAATAACAACCCTTTCATAGACCACATCCAAATGTGGAGAAGATTTATAGATGATGTATTGATGTTATAGAAGGGATCAGAAGAACTGATCAAGAATTTCACTCAATGACTGAGCACACAAAGCCCAGATATCCAGTTCTTAATGACAATGAACAACAAGGACATTAGTTTCTTAGATATAACCTTGAGACATGAGAATATTGAGATCTACACGACTCTCTATACGAAAGACAGACAGAAACACACTCCTACACTACTCCAGTTTCCACCAAAGAAATCTTAAGGATAACTTACCCTACTGCCAGTTTCTGAGAGTAAGGCGGAATTGCTTGAAATGAGGAGATTACTTTACCAATGTTGGGACATTAATTATCAAATTACATCAACGTAATTACCTAAAAAAACTGCTCAAACGAGCAACGGAGCGAGCCTGGTATACTCCAAGGAAGATCCTTCTGGAACTAGGGGAGAAGACAAAAATTGATGGAATGGTATGTGCAGCTACATACTCTGGCACAACATATACACTGAAAAACTCAATCCATAAGAACTGGAAAACTGTTGCAGGATTGGACCAAATCATGGAGAAACCACTGTTTTCGTTAAAGAGAAAAAAAATGATCAGAGACAAGAGTAGAATCAAAAACCACCAGAACACATCCGTTTGTTCGATACTGAATCTACCCCCAATAAAGGGCCATCACAAATGTGATGATTTCTCCTCCTGTTCAAGTACAATTGAAGGTGAGGAATTCACATATAGAAACATCAAAATCAAGCACACAGAGTTCACAAATTATAACTCAAAAAATGTTGTGTACTGCATGCTCTGCCTATGTGAGCTTGCCTATGTTGGCAAGACAAACCAAAATGTACACAAACGCATTGTACAAAACAAATATAGGATCTAATGCAAGGTTATGATTGCATCAATGGTGCAACACTGCATTGATCTGAACCATTCCGCAACAGACATTAAGTGGATAGTCCTCTGACATGTCAAAGCCAATAACCCAGAAACAATCTTCTTAAGACTTGAAGCGCAGATGATACTCCGAGTGAGCAATACCACAAATGGACTTAAACAGTTATCGGAAATAGGAAACTTCTTTACACAATAATAATGTACTAGGAAGCTAAACAGAGACCCAGGGGTGCAATACAACTAATGACAATTTGATACAAATCAGGAAGGAGGCATGGATACATATACACAGAACATACACTGGAGTAACTCTAAATGGGAATATCTAAAACCTATTAAGGTGCAAGGGTCAATATAGCCGACCTCAAATAAGTAAAATAGAGAGCCCAGAAATTAAATAAATGTGAATGGCCATTATTCGTTACTTGGGAAAGAGTAAGGCACCTAAGAAATTCTAGAGAAAAAGACAGGATTTGAGCTTAATTTCGAGATGGGGATTGAGTAGCTAAATGAATACGAACATCACTGTACACTCAGTGTATGCATATAATGCAATCTATTTTTATCATGTATATGTGTTGTCTTCTGGAAAATCTATGTATTGATTTATCAACTTGCGACTCCACATATGAAACAGGATTGTCGAAAGTTCTTTTGAAGCTCATTGACAAGTGGAATAATGAAAACATACAAAAGGGACACCATTTCCTTCAATCCCTAGGAGGTAAAAGCCAGGGAACATGAGTGGCGGTATAAATCCCCCCGCCCTTTATCCCCCCCGTTGGACTCTCCTTCCCCTTGTTTCCGTTAAAAAAAACCCTGTCATTTCAAGCTGCTTCACGCAAAAAACACAATGTAGTAAATTCCGGATGCGGCCCGTGCAGGTAAAAGCGGTGGGTTAGAGGGAATTCGATAGACGACCAGGAGGGAAAATTAAATAAGTAATTAATTTTCCCTCATCGTCGTCTGTTGAAATCCTCCGCCCACCTGGCCCCACTGCCCCCTGCTCTGACCTGCATGGGCTGCTGCTGGTAATTACATCAACTTGCATTCTTAAAGACAGCGACACACACCGCCTGAGTCCCCTGATTGTCCCGCATCAAAAACCATATTAGCGTATGGTAGCGTCACACTTCCGTTACTTTTAAAATCTAGAAGTGCTGTGCGTGAAGCAGGAGAAGAAACTGATCTGGCCGCGCGGCTCCGAGGAAGCAAGGTGGGAGCTCACCCAGCGGCAGAAATTGCATATTTTGTATACATTTTGCTGCCCATTAAGGATATTTATAGACAGTTTTTTAAAAACATATGTAAATGTAAATGTAAATGTAAATGTAACTGTAAATGTGTATGTGCTTATATAGCGCCGAATCACCCCTAGGGGTATCTCAGCGCTGTACTCATACCGCTGAAGGAACCCTTCCTGGCTTTCCGTGTGAAGTGTCCACTCCTGGGCACCCCCATGGTGAAGCCAGGCATCCCAGCGCTGTTGGGGCCGTTGTGGAGATTAAGCAAGCTATTGCCCAGAGTTGCAGCGTGGGACCCATGATTAGAGTAGGCACTGAGGCGATGGCGATGGCTCCCAACATCGTTCAGTCGGACTCCCATTGACTTCAATGGGAGCCTGTGTTCTGACCGAATACACAGGCTCCCATTGAAGAAAGGGGTGGTTGGGTAAAATCGTGCACCCTGTGACAGGGCTCCCAAGGTGCCTGCCACACTGTGCATGGTTGGAAAGGGGGGACCCATGGGTACCCCCACGGGCCCGCTTCATCAGGAATAAAATCACCAAACACATCCAACAAAGGAACCTCGGCTCTAAAGGGGCATCTTGCCTCAAAATCCCAAGATACAAGAACAAAAACATGCGTGGCACATCCTTGTCTGTTCAAGCAGCCAAACTATGGAACTCTTTAGCCCCCAACATAAGATCCACCGACAAACACCTTATTTTCAGAAAACTACTCAAGAATTGGCTCTTGCCCACATCAGCATCATACGCAAACAGAAATTTACAGCATATCCCTCTGTATACAAGCATTTATTTTCACTATAGATATGTACCTATCTTTGTGTATTGCTTTATATAAACATGTACAATAATTATGTTGTTAAAAAAAATCATCTTTGGTCTACATGTACTTGCTTCCATTGTGCATCTATGTACCTCCATGTACTTGTATCTGTGTGTCTGTTACTTTTCTCCTGAAAAAGCATATCCAATGCACTACCCTATTTCTCATCCTCTACCTCTATCAATATTTTTAATCTATATACACTTACCTCCTTTATGCATCTATATACTTTCAATGTACTCATGGATCTATATATTTATCACTTTCTTCTAATTGGGCATTTCCAAATGCACTACCCTATTTCTCAGTCTATACTTCTCTCAAAATATCTTCTAGCCCAACTTTCTGACTCATCTCAAACTACTTTCCACTATTCTTTCCAATGCACTACACTATCTCTCACCCTATACATCTATCAATATATCCTCTACATCCACTCTCTAATTTATCCCAAACCCTATACCACCATCATGATCCCCAAAATAACCCTTTCTAGACTCTCTCCTACTCTACCCCTCCTTGAATCATCTGACATCACTTTTACTATACCGATCCCCCAAAACAAAACTCTCTAAACTCTTCCCTCTGACTCTTCCCCTCCAAAAAACCCTTTTTACTCATCCAAAAGCCTCCTCCTACTGCCATGACCTAAAAAAAGAAAAAAAAAATCCTCACTCTTCTATTCTTCCGCTATCCCTTTCAATCAAAACAACAGACTAAAATGTTCACTTCTCAAAATCCATATTCCACTATTCTAACTCGCCACTAATCCTTTATGGGTTCCAGAGTAGCGTGCTACTCGCCAATAAAGTGTTTCAACACCCCATCAGGGTTACAAGCACAGTATAAATGCAAACCATTTTCCCTTTTCTACCACTCCCCAACCCTTCACAATCCAAATAACTGACTAACATATCCACCAATCAAATTAATTTCATGTTTCACCATACTAATTCAACACTAATCCTTATGGGTTCCAGAGTAGCGTGCTACTCGCCAAAAAAGCGCTTCAAAACCCCATCAGGGGTAGCAAGCGCTATATAAATACAAACCTCTTTCCCTTTTCTATCCCGCCACCTAGTCTTCTCTATCCAAATGACTAAATAACATATCCACCACTCAAATTACTTCATATTTCACTATACTAATTTTCAACTCTAATCCTTTATGGGTTCTGGAGTAGTGTGCTACTCGCCAGAAAAGTGCTTCAACACCCATCAGGGGTAACAGGTGCTATATGAATGCAAACCTTTCTTCCCCTTCTATTCCTCCACCATCCTTTTCACTCCAAATAACTGACTAATATCCACCACTCAAATTACTTTCATATTTCACCATACTAATTCATCATTAATACTTTATGGGTTTCCGGAGTAGCGTGCTTCAACATCCTATCAGGAGTAACAAGCACTATATAAATGCAAACCTTTTTTCCTCTTCTATCCTTCTGCTATCCTTCCGAATCCAAATAACTGACTAACCTATCCTCTGCTTAAAATGTACTTTCATGTTTCTCTATACTAATTCAACACTAATCCTCTATGGGTCCCGGAGTAGCATGCTACTTGCTGAAAAAAACCGCTTTGATGCTTCATCAGGGGTAGTAAGCCCTATACAAATGCAATTACAGTACAATATACACATATATATGTCACAAAAGTATCATAAACATTGGAAAGTGAGGAGTAGTAAGAGGCACACCAAAAAAGAAACCAGGGGCCTTCATTGCCCAAGGGAGTCAGAAGTTTTACATGTCTCGATAAGTGAAATACAAATCTTTAGTGTAGGGGGTATCTTTCTGAATATTAGCGTTCTAAAAGTGGAATTTCTAAAATATCAACTTTGCCAGCAAAGAGGATTTATCATTACCATTCCTGTGATTAAAACAAGACAGAAATACTCTGTCTTTATCAGGAACTACAGCTTAAAAGAGTAATAAGGGAATCCCAATGTTAAACTATGAGAGGGGTAGACCTCACAGTAGTAAAAAACAAATGTATAAAGTATAAAGTATAAAGAAGCTTATTAAGCGCTCGAATGCCATACGGCGTCTTGGCGCTGGAGTGTGTAAAGTCAAAGGGAAGAGGAACAGGTCGCTACTGATTGTTAAACAACTGAAACTTCAGGGCCTTCCTAAATGAGGGAAAATTCTGTTGAAGTCGCATCGCCACTGGTAACTTATTCCATAGTTTAATTGCACAGCTGGCAAATGAGCGACCGCCCCATCTTGCCAGTCTGTATCTGGGGATGCACATGAGGCCATAGCTGGCCGAGCGCAGGTCATGTGAGGGAGTGAAGGCCTAAACCTATCCCTCCCATCAGTTGCACCCCCACCAAACCGTGCCCTGTGCACCAGACAGAGCGCCTTAAACTCAATTCTCTGCATGACTGGAAGCCAGTGAAGTGACCTTCTTCCCTTGGAAGTGGGATGGCCTCTAGGTAAATTTAAAATAACACGAACAGCAGCGTTTTGCAGTGACTGGATCTTGCAGACCTGGTGCTTGTCAATACCCAGAAACATAGCATTGCAATAGTCCAATCTGGACATAAAGAGAGCAGCCATTACCATCTTCTGCAGCGCCTGAGGAATGAAAGGAAAGATTTTTTGCAGCGTTTTGAGCAGAAGAAAACAGGAAGAGGTTAGACTGTTGACCTGGGCTGACATGTTCAACTTATCGTCAAAAATCACCCCGAGGTTCCTTACCTTAGTAACCGGTCGAGGGCACTGTCCGGCCTCAGGTGGCCACCACAGAGTACTCCACAGAGGGGAGCCCCTACCAAATTCCATAACTTCTGTCTTCTCGGTGTTTATCTTTAGGAAGCTCTGGCGCATCCATTCCATAACATCCTTTAGACAGGCATGGAATCTGGGCGCTGCTAACTCTGGTCTGTCAGATACTGATATCACCAATTGCGAGTCTTCAGCATAGGACACTAGGGTAAAGCCATGTTTCCTGACTACTCTAGCCAATGGCCTAACATACACATTGAAAAGGGTAGGGGAGAGGGCTGAGTCTTGTGGAACGCCACAAGGAAGGGTAAAGTTCCCCGATTGTAAGCCCGCCCAATTCAGGCTCTGCTTTCTGTTGTCCAAAAACGAGGAAAGGAGGTCCAGGGCCCGCTCAGTAATCCCTACCTCTTTTAGTCGCTGTACCAAAACCGCATGATTCACGGTATCGAAAGCGGCAGACAGGTCAAGGAGGACAAGAATTGCCCTCCCTCTTCCATCAACTGCTGACCGATTTCCCTCAGCTGCCGTAATAAGGGCCGACTCAGTTGAGTGTTTTGGCTGGAAACTAGGCCTGGGTGGTAAATTCCGTTCCGCTCGCGTAATTCGCGGAATTTGGGTAATTTCGCGTTCCCCGGAGAACGCGAAATAGCCCAAAAATCTGCGTTCCGCAACTTTGCGAAATTTTTTGCTTGTTCGCGTTCTCAATATGCGCGTTCGCGAGATATTTCACCCCAAGCACGCAAACAGCGATCGCGAACATGAAAAAAGTATCGCGAACAAACAAATCCGCGTGTTCGTGGAATTTCTGCGTGTTCGCGGAGATTTTTTACCGTTTCGCGGAAATTTGCGGAACGCGATTACGCGGATTCCGCCCACCCCTACTGGAAACCATGCTGGGACCGGTCAAGCAGGCCATGTATGTCTAGGTAGTCAGTTAGACTTATATTTATAGCTCTTTCCATTACTTTAGCTACCAACGGTAGGCCCGAAATAGGTCGGTAGTTTTTAACATCTGCCAGCTCCAATGAGGCTTTTTTGAGAAGAGGCCTAATGCTGGCCATCTTCCAGACAGCCGGAAAGGTCCCATCAGCCAGAACTTGATTGATCAAGGACGTGAGGGTAGAACCGATCCTTTCCGCCGCCAAATGCATGGTTAGCGGGGGACAGGGATCGGTAGCTGACCCTGATTTAATACATCTTAAAATATCTATTACCAGCTCCTTAGACAAGGGACCAACGGAAGTGAGACTACACAGTAGGTTCTCCTCCACACACTGTGTCTGCTGCTTATCTGAAGCAGATGTTAGATTTGATGAGGTGGCCAGGTCATCATAAATTGTCTGCACCTTGTTTTGAAAGAAGACTGCCAACTGATCACAAAAGGCCTGATCGGGCCTGCTGGGGTGGTTTTCACTGGCAGTACATGCAAAAATTAAAAGTACATGTCCTACCTTTTAGGTACACAGTACCTTGCTGTATGGGTTACCTAGGGCCAACCGTAGGTGTGACATATGTAATAATGGGGAGTTTAAGACTTGCCAATGGATTTTAAATGCCAAATCGACTTGGCAGTGTGAGCTGCACACACAGGCTGTTCAGCAGCAAGCAGCAGGCCTAAGACATGTTTTAAAGGGTTACTTGTATGTGTGGCACAATCGGTGCTGCAGGACCACTATCAGCATTCAATTTACAGGGGCTGGGCACAGGTAGTTTACTCTACTAGGGACTTACAGGTAAATTAAATATACCTATTGTGGATAAGTCAATTAAACGATGTTTAAGCGAGAAGCACATGCACTTTAGCACTGGTTAGCAGTGATAAAGATCTCAGAGTTCTAAGTCCAACAAAAAGAATACAGCAAAAAGCTGAGGTAAGCAGGCAAAAAGTTTGGGGAAGACCGCCCTAACGCTGTCAGATCTAACACGTTGAAAGCGAAGAGAGGTACCCAACCTCTAGGGAATTCTCATCACTAAGGTGGAAGAACCTTCAAAGACTATCAGCATTGGGTTAGTCTAACCCAGGTCTGTGTACCACCTTAAAGTCCATTCCCTGTAGGGAGATGACCACAACAATAATTTTGGATTCTCACCCCTCATTTGCATTAGCCGCCTGAGGGGCTTTTGGTCTCTCTGAATCAGGAAGTGAGCCCCAGACAGATCTGGCCTCAACTTCTTCAGTGCTCAGACAATAGCAAAGGCTTCTCTTTCAATAGCAATCCACCTCTGTTCCCTTGGAAGTAACCTTCTAGAGATGAAGGCTACTGGTGGGTCTAGGATAACTTCATTTAGCTGTGATACAACTGCTCCATGCCATGTTCTGAGGCATCTGTTTGTACAACAAATTCCTTGGAGAAGTCAGAGGCCCTGAGCACAGGGGCTGTGCGCATGGCCTGCTTCAGGGAGTGAAATGATTTTTTGTGGCATGCCTCTGTCCAAATCACATTTCTGGGCTGCTTCTTTGAAGTCAGCTCCATCAACGAGGCAACAATAATATCATATCCCTTGACAAAACTCATATAGGACCCGGTGAGGTCTAAGAAGGCTCTTACCTCAGTCTGGGTTTTAGGGGGCACCCAGGCCACAATAGTCTCTATCTTGGCCTGGAGGGGCTGCACCTCACCCCACCCCACCCGGTGTCCAAGTGCACCACATACCAATGCCCTTGATAGTCAGGCCTGCCTGTTCCACAACCTGAAGCACTTCCTGCAGATGAAAGAGGTGGCCCTTTCAGCTGCTACTGAAGACCATAATGTCATCCAAGTAAGTATCACTGAAGGCCTCAGTTCCAGCCAAAACCTGGTACACCAGTGTCGGGAAGGTTGCAGCCGCATTCTTGAGTCCAAAGGGCATCACTCAAAACTGATAGTGGTGTTCTGGAGTGGGGAAGGCTGACCTCTCCTTGGCTCCTTCAGTTAAAGCAATCTGCAAGTTCCCTGATGTTAGATCAAAGGTACTCAGGAACTGGGCAGCCCCTAATCTATCACTCAGCTTATCAACCCAGGGGTGGGATGAGCATCAGTATTGGTGACTGAATTGTGACCCCTGTAATGCACACAGAACCTGAGCTCTGGTGTGGTGCCCGATGGGGCAGCTTTGGTAGCAGCACCACAGGGCTGGATTAGGGCTATTAGAAGGTTCAGTCACCCCCAACTCCAGCATCTTAGAAACCATCTCTTTGATGCTAGCCCTCACCTTGTCAGACAGCCTGTAAGTTTTATTCCTGACAGGAAGGCTGTCTCCTGTGTCCACATCATGAGTTAACAGGTGAGTAGTGCCAAGGGTGATGGAAAACAAAGAGGAGTAATGTCCCAGCAGTTGGTGGCACTCCCTCTACTATTGAGAAGTGAGAGTACGGCAAAGGTTCACACCTTCGACTGACCTAACCTTCTCCTTGGAGGATAAGAGGTTAGGGAGAGGTTCACTCTCCTCTTTTTCCCCTCCATCTGCCACCAACAGCATGGTGAGCTCAGACCTTTCAAAGTGTCGTTTGAGACAGTTGATACAGAAAACAGTGTGGAGGTGCTTCGGGGTCTTGATGTCCACCGGGTATGTGACCTTCCTCTTCCGCTCAACTATCTCATAGGGCTCAGTCCACCTGTCTTGGAGGGCCCTGGTCTCCACAGTTTCCATTGCCCATACTTTCTACCCAGGTTGTAATTCCACAGGGGTAGCTGTTTGGTCATAACAATGCTTCATTACTTCCGGGAAGGCCTCTAAGTTGTGAGAAGCTTGCTTCCACAACTTGCCCATTTGTCTTGTGAAGGCCAGAATGTAGCTAACTACATCCTGAGGACTTTTCCTTGGAGCTTGCTCCCATCCTTCGTTCACCAAACTCAGAGGTCCCCTTACAGGGTGTCCATACAGAAACTCAGAGACTAAAGTCAACCAGTTTCTGTTTCACCTCTCTGTAAGTAAAGAGAAGGCATGGCAAGCGGACGTTCCCATCTATGTCTCCAGGCCTCAGACAGGCCTTTGATCAGGCCCTTCAGGATCTTGTTGAATCTTTCAGCAAACCCATTGGTTTACGGATTATAGGGGGTGGAGAACCTACAAGTCACTCCACTCTCCTTCCACATTTACCTCATATTATCCGACATGAAGTTGGTGTCCTGTCAGTCACCACTTCCTTGGGGAAACCCATTTGGTGAAAATCTCCATTAGGACCTTACCCTTGCAGTTGCAGTCCTAAGAGGTATGGCCTCTGGGTATCTTTTGGCATGGTCCACCAGTAGCAGGATGAACCTGTTGCCAGAGGTTGTCTGGTGATCCATAGGCCCGACAATGTTGATGCCCACCCTCTCAAAGGGTGTGCAAATGACAGGCAAGGGATAAAGAGGGGCTTTCAGTCTCTGCCCTGTATTCCCACTGGCCTGGCAGGTCAAGCAAGTGCTACAGAATGCATCTGAGGAAATCTTCATCCGGGCCAATGAAAGTGGGGGACAAGTCTGGCAAAGGTCTTGTCCTGCCGAATATGTCCTGCCAGAAGTATCTAATGAGCAAGCTCCAGAAGGAAGGCCCTGTAGCATTGGGAAATGACCAGTGCCCTTGTTGCCCCTTGCACAGGTGCCTTAGGCTCACTATACAGGAGGCTCCCTTCACAGTAAATGAGGTGATTCTAGGAGGCATCACCTGCTTTTTGGGCTTCGGACTGTTGCCTTATGCCCTCTAGGGTTGGGCACTCTTTCTGTGCCTTGCAGATCTGTTCCTTGGTGGGTCTCCCCTCCACTTGCCATTTAGCAAGCTCAGGTAGGTCACCAAGAGAGGCAATGTCCTCCTGAGTGGGCTCTGGGGTAGCCTCCTCTGGCACCCCATCCACCTCAGCTAGCAGATATTCAGGGGCTGGTTCCCAAGCCCCATCCCTCTTTTGGCAGCTGGTTGGGCTGTTATTCCAGGCTCCAGTTCTCCTTGATCCCTACCTGGGTAGCCATGGACCAGGTGGTAGCACATAACCACTCAGGTAATCCTAACATTTCCAGATGTACCTTAAGCTCCAGCTCCATCCAGGTAGTGTGCTCAAGGTTATTTTCTAACAAATAGTCCACAGGCATGGCATGGCTCACTGCAACTTTCAGAAGACCTGAGAACCCTTCCACTCTAATGGAACAAGGGCTACTGGATAGTGACCCTCCTAGTTGTCAACCACCACAACCTGGTGGAATGCATTAGGTGTAACTTGCTCTGGGGCCACCGGCTGACTCCTTAAAATAGTCATGCTGGAAACTGTGTCCCTCAGAGCCTCAACACCTTGTCCATTGATGGAACCCATTGCCTGTACTTTGCAGTATTTGAGGGAAAATGGATTTTAGGAACCACCCCAACTGTTTCCTAGGGACACCAGGGTAACCTCACTGAACTCCCCCCACTTACTGGGTTAAACTCCCCCCCCCACCCTCCAAAGCACTATGCTTGCTATCCCTGGTGTCTTACGGTTGGTTACCTCAAAGATATCTTCAACAAGATGTTTCGAGATGGATATTTTCCAAGGGAGTGGAAGAGAGCGTCTATTCTATCTTTGTTGAAAAAATCTAATCTAGACTGCAAGGATCCCTACCACTGTAGGCCAATTTCTCGGCTGCCTTTTCCAACTAAGATCGTCAAGAAGGCAATGAATATTGAATTATCCCAGTTCATAAAGGATAAAAATCTCCTGGACGGCACACACTATGGGTTTAGATGCCAACATAGTATAAAGCTGGCACTGATAAATGTATTGGAGATTAGGGAAGTTCTGGACAGAGGTGGGAAGACGGCCTTGATCCTGCTGGACCTCTCTGTGGCATTCGACATGGTGAATCACGGTCTTCTCAATAATCAACTTTTTACACTTGGCCTAAGGGGCAGGGTACTCAAACTGCTTAAATCTTTCCTTGCAGATAGGGAGCAATTGGCGGAGCTTGATGGGTTTAGGTCCACCTAATTTTCCTTTCCCTGTGAGGTGCCGCAGGGCACATTGTTAAGTCAGACAATTTTTAACCTTTATGTCACCCCTATTGCCACCTTAATAAAGTCATTTGGTTTTACGGAGGTATCATATGCTGATGTTATGCAGATAATGGCATCACTGGTGGGTAAGCTACCGGCCCATCTCGCTCCTCCCCTTCACAGCCAAAGTTGCAGAGAAAACAGTCAACAGGGAACTGATATGATTCATTGAAGAGAACGCCACCCTCGACCCATCCCAACCTGAATTCAGAAGCAACCACAGCACCGAGACTGCCCTACTCGCTGCCACAGACGACATCCTCACCCTCCTGGACCAAGATCACTCCGCAGCCCTCATCCTACTCGACCTTTCAGCGGCCTTCGACACCGTCTCCCACCACACACTAGTCACCAGACTACATGACGCCGGCATACAAGGAGCAGCCCTGGACTGAATCTGATCATTCCTCACCGGAAGAAGCCAAATGATCAGAATACCACCCTTCCTCTCTGACCCCATGAAAATCACCTGCGGAGTCCCACAGGGGTCATCACTTAGCCAGACCCTCTTCAACATCTACATGGAACCCCTCGCAGCCATCGTCCGACAACAAAGCGTCAACATCGTATCCTACGCGGACGACACTCAGCTCATCCTCTCCCTCACCAAAGACTCCACCACCGCCACCTCAACTTCCAGAAAGAAATGCAATGCATCACTGTCTGGATGACCAACAGCTGCCTGAAGCTCAATGCCGAGAAGACAGAAGTCCTCGTCCTTGGAACAACCCCTTCAGCATGGGACAACACCTGGTGGCCGACTGCTCTTGGAAACCCACCAACCCCCTCAGACCATGCCAAAAACCTCGGCATTGTACTCGACTCATCACTCACCATTAACCGACAGGTCAACGCCGTCACCTCCAGCTGCTTCAACACCCTCCGTATCCTCCGCAAGAAGTTCAAATGGATTCCCCCTGAGTCAAGAAAGATAGTCACCCACGCACTCCTCACCAGCAAACTAGACTATGGAAATGCACTCCACGCTGGCATAAACAGGTCCCTACTCCGCAAACTACAGACAATACAGAACACAGCCGCCAGACTTGTCCTCGGCATCCCCCGGCACACACAAATCAGCCAACACCTATGAAGACTCCACTGGCTCCCAGTGGAGATAAGAATCACCCTCAAAATCCCCACCCACACCTACAAATGCCTACACAACAACGGACCCAAAAACCTCAATGACACAATCAACTTCCACGTACCCAAAAGAAACCTCCGATCCTCCAACCTCTCACTGGCCAAAACCCAGCGCATCCAGAGCAAGATCAGGCAGAAGATGCTTCTCTCTCATATCAGCTAACACCTGGAACGAGCTACTGGCAGACATCAGATGCGCCCCTTCCCTGAACATCTTCAGGAAGACCCTCAAGATCTGGTTCCTCAGCTAAACAGACCTGCGGACCCCCTCCTCCCCTCAGCGCCTTGAGACCCTAACGGGTGAGTAGCGCGCTTACAATTCCCTGATTGATTGATTGATTGATTGATTGAGTGTAGTCCTGAGGACACCCCTTTTAGATTCCATGGTTGTACACATGAAGTTGGAAAGTGGATGTCCGGAAATTGTCTCAAGCTGAACTCAAGAAAGACTGATGTTCTTTTTTTTTGGACGTGACACCTAGTTTTGGACACCTCGCAGGTGGCTGCAGGAACTGGGAGATCTTCCTAACCCGGTCACTAAGGTAAAAAATGTAGGAGTTTACTTCGACAATAAATTGTCTTTCGAAGGCCAAAGAAAAGCCATCACCTCCTCCTGCTTTCTCATGATTAAAACTCTCAGGAAAGTCCTACCTTTTATTCCTTTAGATCTTCAGAAAGCTGTAATTTCAGAACTTATTTTATCAAAGATTGACTATTGCTGCACACTCTTCTTTAATATTCAATCTAGATGCCGCATCACACCTTTTGCTTGCCATCCCAAAATATCAATCTGTATCCCGCGCTCTGCCAATATTGGATTGGCTGCCAGTTAGAAGGTGAATTGAATTTAAGTTCCTCTACATTGCTTTTAAAGCACTACATGGGCATGGCCCTCGTTATTTTAAACACAGATTAAGGAGGTATGTTCCTGAAAAGCAGCTTTGATCTTCTTCATCTTTTGATCTTGTAATTCCAGGGGCTAAAACAGCATCTTGGGGGGTAAAAGTTTCGTGGCAGGCACAGCCAGGTTATGGAACTCACTGCATCTGGTACTTAAGAAAGAAACAAATCTCTCTTTTCTCAAACTTTTAAAAACCTGGTTGTTTAAAAAAATAAAATATGGTCCTTCAACTGGTTGTTGCTATTTTCTGTAAATTTCAGTTCCCCCTTCTTTCTGTTTTAAATCAGAGCTTTCGCGCCTAGAAGCCCTCGGGCATTACTTCATTTTATTTCATGACCCTCAATTAGGAGGTTGTGATCTTTTTGGGCACTTGGGATCCTCCTCATAGTGCCCATACTCAAAACACTCATAGCATCTTGGATTCTTTGGCTGAGCCTTGTCAGGGAATCTCGTCTTCTGGCAGCCACATTGGGATTGGGACTCTTTTCCCTGTAAGTTGTTATGGGGGCCTTGAGAAAACTCATTCTTTTTCTCCTCCCCTCTTTCTCTGGTGGGAACCCTGACAACCATTTTGGGAGCCCCCCTAGATGCCTTCTTGGACACTCTGGGGCTGACCCGAATGCCGGCCTCCTCAGCAAGCTTCATGCAGTCAATCAGCTTGTTGTCCATTTGGTGTTGGCACAGCTCTGGAGAACAAGTATCTAGGATGTGCTCCTTAAAAATTAAGTTGTACAGCCCAGAATAATCATCAACATTGGTGCCCCTCACCCAGCCACACAGTGCTATGCTTGCATAGTTAAGGAAGTCTGCTCATGTTTGTGAGAAAATTGTGGCTGCCCCTGAACCTTTGCTTATACCTCTCAGGGATCAGCCAAAACTTACTAAGTAAAATGGCCTTCACGGGGGTGTACTGAGTCTCATCCTCTACCTCTTGGTGTAAGGATTATGTCCCTCCCCACCGTGGGCATGTATCCACAGACTACCCTCTCAGGAATTCTCAGGAACATTGTGCATCCTTAGAGCCACTTTATAGGTGGAGAACCACTTGTCTATATCACCCCCCACAACAAAACTAGGCATCAAATCCTTTGGGATGCAACCTCTCCCTTCTGCAGCTGACAATGTATGTACACTGCCACCACTACTGCTGGACTCCACTAGCGGGCTTTGATGTTCAGCTCTCTCAGACTCAGCTGCCATGCTACTCTCCACCATAGTCAGCCTTGACTCCTGTAGAGCTTGCTCCTCCTCCAACTTAGTATGTTTTTGCTCCTTTTCAATCTTGTCAAGCTCTAGTTGTAGCTTCCTCTCCTCCCTCCTGCCCTCCAGCTCGTCTGGGGACAGGTTTCTAGAAGAGACACTGCTGCCTGTTCTTGGATGGACTTCCAGTCCTGGGAGGATGTTACCCCCATGCTTTTAATAATGTGAGTAGGAACCTGAAACAAATACATTTTGTTTGTAATGTTTGATTCATATGCAGATCATGATAAGGCTGTGGCATAGGACTCTGGAACGAGGATCAGAGCAAGTCTGTTCTGGACAGTTTTTTAAATGACTCAATGTTATTCTTATAGGAGTAGGCTGTAGATACTTGCTTTACTTGTAATTTAAACTGCCCATACTCAAACTTGCTGTCCCAAAATTTAGCTTAACAAAGTTTTCAAATTTAAGATACGCATGTTCGTGCACATTTTAAAATCAACTTGTTGCTCTTTTAAAGAACTAGTGGTGCATTTCTCAGACGTTAGCAATACTTACCAAATTGAGCATCAGCAGACCTAGATAGACTGACCATTCCAATCTTCAGCCTAAGTTAGCTTACAGGCATGCTCTTCAGAAGACCAAAGATTGTGTGAATAGCCCCATATTGTCGTACTGCACTGCTGCGAGCGAGCGTAGCAAAAGTGGACAAACGGTGCATTTTCAAGCAAATTTGAGGAAGCAGGAAGGTTAATGAAGCAATTAGTGCTGGGCCTAATAAAAATAAATCGGTCACTGCACCTCCCTCACTTCACAAAGCGTTGCTCTTGTACCTTCACCCAGCTCCACAGAGACCCATGCTCACTCACAGGTGTACACACACATCTCTACTGGGGATTGCCAAGTAGACAGACAAATACACAACTAACAAGCAGACACATCTCAGTCTTGAAACTGTAAAGCAGAGACACCCAAACGGATCTTATAATAAGAATTATAATTAAGCCTGGGCAGTGAACTACACTCCGCTCATGGAGTTTGCGAAGTTTCAGTAACTTCGCGGTTCGCGTAGAGCGTGAAGTTGCAGAATACTACGCAAATTACAGTGTAGCGTAGTTGTTTTTCTTCCTCGCGCGCTCAATATGCGTTCTCATGCGCGCGGTAACGTCTTTCCCTGATTGTGCGTTCGCTGACTCGATTTTCTATCTGTTCGCATACGCCACGAGATTTGTAATATGGTTGCCCAATCCCGCGAGAGTGTGCGAACGTGAACACGTCATTCGGACGCGCGAGCTGACTTACGGCGGCAGTCTTGGTAAGATCGCGATCCCGAACACGCAAAAACTACAATCTGGCGAAGAATATCTCTTGAGCATCATAAAACCTTCTTGAAAATGATCATTTTGCTCAGAAAAACTCCTCAGATTGTGCAAGGAGTCCTTTTTTTTTTTTACTCTTTTTTTTTAAGAGGATGGAAGTGCCCCTGAGTCTCCAACTTCCTGTTCCTGTCCAGCAGGCTCCCCCCAGTGCTTTGTCCATGTGCTGTTCACTTTCATTTGGATTTGGAGCTGGAAGGATCACTTTTTGTGTCTGTCTGCTGCATCATATCATTGGATTGGATTTATTTGAGGACTTTTGGATTTGAGATTTAATTTTACAAGCAAGTTGGAGAATTGGAGTACATGTTTGTTTGATTGGGGCTTGTTTGTACCTACATTTTTCTGGGATTTTCATTGTTTAAAAAAATTATTGTTGTGGGTGGCCTGTACTTTCAATAGGGGCCTAGTTGAAATTTCAGCCAGTGGGCCCAGAGGTACCCATGGGTCCATGTTTCTGTGGTGTCTGTTGAATGTAAACATCATGTAGGGCATGGATGGCATAGGATTGCATTGCTAAATGTGGTTGTGGTGTATTTCACTGTTTGGGTGTGTGTGTTAAATACCTTTGTTGGATGTGTGTGTGTGCTTGATGTGTAACTTTCCAATCCTTTCATAGCCCTGTTGATTTTCATTTTTGTATTAAAGCTGTGTTGTTTAGCAGGCCTCCTTTGTCAGGTCATATATAGGCCTTCTTCAGTTAATTGTTTTCCATGGTCTGTTGTGACTGTGAGTGACCATGTGGCTTGGGGCCATTTTGTGGTGGTAGTTTAGAGGTGTGCTTCTTTTTCCATATAGGCCTGCATGTCTTTTCTTAGTTCCCCTTGGCTTATGCTTGTTGTTGTTGTGGCCTGGCCATGTGGGTGGCAGCCATTTTGTGAAGACAGGCAGTGTGCTTTTGACATAGGCTCGCATTGTCTGTCTTCCATTTCTTTTTGTTGTGGGTGGCTAGCGGCCATTTTGTGGAGCCATCCAGGCAATATGCTTGCTTTTGCCATTCAGTTCCAAGCTTGTGGCCTAGTCTGCCAGTAGGCCCAGAGGTAGTCATCATCAAATCATGGGTGCATACAAACTGTTTGTGTTGTCTGTTGAATTTTAACACCATAGATGGCATTGGATTGAATTGCAAAATGTGGTTTTTGAAGTGGAATTTCAGTTTTTGTGTGTGTTAATGAAATAGGGCTTTTCAGCAAGTAGGTAACCCTAGGAGTTCAGCTCGCGTACTTTTGGCAACTCTGCACAGCGCGACAACGCGGACTTACAGTTTTTGTCTTCCTCGCGCGTTCAATATGCGTGTTCGCGCACGCGATAACAACTTTTTGTACAGTTCGCGATGCCGAACACGCAGAATTTGCAATCTGGCAAACAGTATCTCGCAAGCAACATAAAACCTTCTCGAAAATTATGATTTTGTGCATTTTGCTAAAAAAACTCCTCAGGTTGTCATTTGGCTGTAGTTTGGCGCATGGAGTCACTTTTATTTTTTTTCCAATTTTTTAAAAGAGGAAATAAGTTCCACAGAGACTCCAACTTCCTGTTCCTGTCCTTTGTATTCCCTTTCTTGTTATTATTGTGGTGGGTGGCCTGACCATGTGGGTGGCGGCCATTTTGTGAAGCCAGGCATTGTGTTTTTGCCATAGGCCTGCATTGTCTGTCTTGTATTCCTTTTCTTGTTTTTGTGAGTGGCCTGGCCATGTGGTGGCGGCAATTTTGTGGGACCAGCCACTGTGCGTTTACCATAGACCTCCAAGCGTGTGGCCTAGTCTGCCAGTAGGCCCAGGGGTACTACTCATCAATCATCATGGGTGCATGACAGTTAAACAACTGTTTTTGTGTTGTCTGTTGAATTTTAACATTATGTATGGCATGGATGGCTTTGGATTGAATTGCAAAATGTGGGTTTTACTTTTTTCCTGGGGTATATTTCACTTTTTGGGTGTGTTAAATAAATGCCTTTTTTATGTGAATGTGTTTGTTGTTGTTGCTCCCTGATGCTGGATCCATCCCATGTGATGCACAAATTTAGGGCAAACAGGCTCCACTACATTTATGTTTTTGTTCTTTGCTATTCTTATTCTTCCTGAGTGTACACAGTACAGTACACCAGGAGCCCTGGCCTTGTTGTCAAAGTCTCATAAATGGCAACACTGTTGTTGTTCACTGACTTACTAAAATTTAATAATTGTGACCACCCACCACACACTAAGAAGTTATATATTATATTAGTTTGATTGTACTATCTTTTGACTGATGTTCTTCTGGCTTCTTTGCTTTTAGGTGCACAAGAGACTGAGGAGGAGGTGTGTCATCATCGCCCGTTGTGGTGCCAGACCGACATCCTGCTGCTGTACACGACGTGACGTGTGAGTGACCTGACCAGCCATCTCTGCAACTTGTGCAACTAAGAGCTGCTGACATCTAAAGAAGATGCCCCCAAAGAAAGCAGGTAGCATGTCCTCCAGTACCAAGAAAGTTGCCATTGAGAAGAAGGAACAGAAGAAGAAGGAAGTGTCACTTAAGTCTGGTGTGCCGCCCAAAACCTTTTTTGGGACACCAAAAATGATGCCTCCAGCAGCGGTGTCTGGTGGCCAAGCTGGGGGCATCAGTGGGCCCAACCCACCAACCCAGGCCCAAGCAAATGAGTGTGGAAGAGGTAGTCAGCATAATGGTGGAAAGCAGTGATGCTGAGCCTCACCTAAACTTATCGCTGTCTCAAAGTAGTACACAATCAGCGCAGGAGGGAACACAGCAGATAAGTGGTCAACAACAACAGCCGCAACCACCGCCCCCAATAGTAGTTGTTGTTCTTCCCAAAGTAGGGTCAGTTCAGGAAATTGAGCCTCGTGCAGAGGAAGAAGAGGAAGCCACTCATTCAGAAGTTCCATTGTCTTCCAAATCCCCAGCAAGGAAAAGGAGGGTTAGTCCATCATGTTCTTCGCCAAGCCCCCCTTCAGATTATCTAGATGCCACTTGGAAGCCACAAACTGAGTCTGAGAGGGAGACACATCCCAAGACCAGGCTAGGGAAAAGGAAGGTTCCAGAAAGCCTTACACTTATGGAGGTTGATGTAGAACAGCAGGATGCTGAAGATGATGAGCCAGTCATCATGAACATCACTCCCGGCCCAGAGGAGATGGAGACCAACATTATTACCCTATCCAAAATGGCTGCGAGGGATGTAGCATGCATACCTCCAACACAGGAGAGCACCAACATGACCTCCAGCTTCCATATTTACATTAGCAAAGGGCCAGCAGCGTCCTACATCCAGCACAAGCACCACCTCAGCAGAAGTAGGTAGTGGTACTGCACAGAGTCAAATTCAACGCACACTCTCCAGTTCATCTGGTATTGGAAGTGGCACCTCCAGCAGGAGACAAAAGTTAAGCTCCCCAGTGTGGGACTTCTTTACGGTTAGCGAAAAGGAGGAGAACATTGCTATATGCTCCATTTGTCATACCTCTGTTAGTCCGGTAAGCTTGGTACAAACTATGGTACCGGAGGCCAAATGACCCATCTGAAAAATCACCACACAAGCAACTGGGAGGACCACCTTCGTCGCATAAAAACTGGAACCATTGCTGTTGGTGGGGATAAACGAGTAGAAGAAGGTCCGCTCACGGTGGAACAGAAAGAAGAAGAAGAGGGAGACATTCTCTCTGGTAGTGGTACACAAAGTAGCCCTGTCGCCAGCACTGCAGTGGTACCACCCACAACCTCAGCAACATCTCAGTGGCACAAGAGTTAGAGTCAGCCTGAGACACCAAGGAGTACTGCATTGAAAAAAAGTGCGACGTTGAGCATAATAGGAAGGAATACCACGCTGCCTACCATTCTTAGCATGTTTACTAGGCCGGATGGGCAGTACGAACGCAACCACCCAATAGCACGTTTGTACAATGCGAAGCTGGCTAAAATGTTAGCACTGGACCTTCTCACTTTTTCTTTTGTTGAAGGGGTGGGTGTTCTGGAATGTGTGGCAACCATCTGCCCAAAATGGAAGGTTCCCAGGCGCTACTATTTCGCCAGAGTTGCTGTTCCAGCACTACATCACAACGTGCTAGAATTGCTTGGAAAAGCCTTAAAACAGAGTGCTGTTCAAAGTATCCACCTGACAACAGACATGTGGACCAGTTGCCAAGCCACTGATTACATGTGCATCTCTGCACACTGGGTCTCATTTTCAGGTGTTAGAGATAAGATATCTGCAGGTGTTGACACTGCTGAGATTTTTAATGACAATCGCAAACATGCAACTGTAGCCGTGTTTGCTATAAATCTCATACTGCTGCAAACATTTTGGATGAGTTTAACAGCAAGGTCTTTGAGTGGCTACGACCAAGAGGGCTTAACATTGGTTTTGTTGCCATGGACAATGGCAGTACTGTAGTTAGGGCCATGAAAGATGGTGGCTATTTCAGGGTCCCGTGTTTGGCACACTGCATTAACATTGTTGTTCAAGACTTTCTGAAAAATGAAAGCAAAGTCAGCAACTTACTGACCACCTGCAGAAGAATATGCACACATTTCAACCATTCTTTTAAAGCTCAGACGCAGCTGAGGGTCATTCAACGTGAGCATAAAATGCCAGTCAAAGCACTCATCCAAGAGGTGCCAACACATTGGAACTCAACTTATTACATGCTTGATCGTCTGTTTGAGCAGTACATACCACTCAATGCTTATGTCATGAAAAGATCAGGGGATCCTACTGTGAAAGGCATGACCATTGAGATGGCCCAATGGGACCTCATTAAATGCCTGACAGAGATGCTACTTCCTTTTGAGGTCTTCACACGTGAAGTCATCAGGAAGGACTGTACTATGGGCCAAGCTATCCCATTGTTGTACATGCTAGAGCAAGAGCTGAAGGAGGTGTCTGAAACGTATGCAGGTGTGGATGACAAAGTAGACGCATATTATTTGGCGGACACCTTAGCCGTGCGCTTATCTGAAAATACAAGGATTCAAAATAACATTGTGTCACATCGACATTACATTACTGCCTCAATTTTGGATCCACGGTACAAATTATTTCTGAACAAGTACAAAACTTTGATAGCTGAGGAAGCCACTGACTTCAAAAACGAACGGCTCTTAATTAGAGGCCCACCACCCCAGGCCAGAACAAGTACTACAGGGCACCCAGAGTCAAGTTCTACTTCAGAGCATGAGAGCAGTGCGTTTGCCTCCCAGCAGTCACCAACACTACCAGCAATAACATCAACAACAGCACCAACAGGATCATCAGTCACATAAAAAAAAACAGCAAGTGATTGGTTTCTATGGAAAGGGTTTTGTACGTCCATTCCTGATGGAAAGGCAAAAGAGGCCAAGCAAATCGGAGCACCCCTGAACATTGAGCGAATGGTCCAGGCCTATCTGGATGACACAACAGAGGTCTTCATGGAGCAAAGCCCATTGGTGGATTGGTATGGGAAAAGAAGCCAATGGCCAGTGCTCAGCAGGCTGGCGATAAAGTATCTGGCTTGCCCTGTTGCAAGTGTCTCTTCTGAGCGTGTTTTCAGTGCTGCTGGTGCCATTGTATCTGTGAAAAGGACCAGTCTCTCACCCAAAAGCGTGGAAAGGTTAACCATGATCAAAATGAATCAGCACTTTATACCACCGGAGTACAAAATACGTGAATCACAGCAGGAAGAGGAGAGCGACTTCGATGACATAAGTAGTAGGTTACATGACCTACTTCTGTCCGAACCACCAGAGTTTGAGGAAGAGCTCCTCTTCCCTGACAACTAGGCTTTCAAATTGTTACTTTCTTCCTTCCTTTATTTGTGTGTGTATCTGTTTTTCTGGTTCAAATCTAATCACAAGAAATCCATCACCACCGTCTCCTTTTTTTATTTCCCTATTGGAGTTGCACGTCTGTGCATAACTGTCCACTCCACTCCTCAGAGTCCTGCTCCATCTTCCTGACTCGCCCTAAATACATTTCCAGCAAGCCAGACATTGGATGGAGATGGAGAATAGTACAATAAATGTTGCCTCTAACAGTCCCTCCATAAGAAGTGAAACGTGACTACAGCTATCTTCTGTTTTGTTTCCGAGACAAAACTCATCACTGTCAGAAGGCTAGGCATCTGATCTGACAGCCAAAGAGAATAGCAAGACAGGTAATGATTAATGAATGATGGCATGCATTGCATTGGATGCTTGCTGACTCAGAGTGAATGTGCATGAAGTCGAACTATACAAGTTTATCTACAAAGTAAAAGTGACTCAAGTGACAGTCAATGTTTCCTTGTTGTTTAATAACCACATTGTACTCCTACTACTGCAGGTGCAGGCCAATATCTGTTGCAATTTTTTAATATGGAATATAAACTTAATCGGAGTCACTACAGACTGAGTTGGTGTTGGACAACACGTACCACACGGTCATGATGATGACCATACTATCTTTGCACGCAGTCAGTCTGTTGGATCGGAGATAATTGATGGAATAACTGCGTTTCATGAACTGGCATAAAAGGTAAACAACAATTCAACAAGAACCACAGAAGACCTAGGCTACATGTCTGTGTAGTGGTGTTGAGTAAAGTGTAGTGGTATGACTGACAGTGGCGCATTGATTTAGTCATTTGATTTGGAAAATGCTAGGTTGCTGTATATGCCTTTTGTCTGGCTCTGTCAAAATTTAAGGTAAATGGAGGTTGAGTCACGGGCCGGCCCGGTGCCATGGGCTTGTTCTGTGCTGGCTCCTGTCCTGTTGTTGTTGTAGCTTAATGCTGTAGAGTAGACACGATGTATCCAAGCCGCCTCAGTCTGAAAGTGTTCTTTCAAGAGTCTTGTCTTCTCTTCTTGCACTCCACCGTAACTGATGCTTTTTTTAATTCAGTTATTTTTCAATACCCCTTTTGTTTTTCCATCTACACTTACAGGCCGGCCTTTACCCTGTGCTATACTGGGAGAAACAACTCACACTTACCTTACCAATCCGCATCAGGCAGGCAGTGGTACCCAAGATTGATGTGCGGAGTGTCCATGGAAGGGAAGACCAAGAATGAATGACGAGATGCAACTCCACAATTCGACCAGGCTAATACAGTAACTTTAGTATCATTCATCATTCGTCTTTTAATTTATTTGATTCCTTTTTTCTCTTCAATCATTACGACTGTGTGTTGTGGTTTGTTTGGTAATTGAGCCCTACAACTATTTCATATTAATAATTATACTGCTGCCCTGTACTGTCTAATTGTGTAGTAGTAGTTAGTAAGTACTACACATTAACCATCAAGTTATCTTCATCATCATGCATGCATTTCCTTTTTCTCCCTTTATAGATTTATAGGATAATGGATCATGGTCGTCTTCCAAGATTGTGTTTTACTTTTGTTGTGTCCATGCGTACTGCTTTTCTTTGTCAATCCTTCCATGGGAATGGATGAATGCCTTCCCATCCATTCATCAATCACTAACCCTCTTCCCCCGGGCTGTGTGATTTATATTGAGGTGTGATGTGACTACATTAAATGTACACTAACAATTGATCACACGCTTGCTGGGGCAGATGTGGTGAAAGCAACACTAATTCAATTTCAAAGCAGGGCAAGGATCTTCTTCTGCTTGCCCACCCATGCTGTACTTTACTTCGTTCTACTACTCCTCCCACAGTCTCTCTCTGGCAAGTGACTGTCTCTCTTTTTTTTTCAAATGCTAGGGCCAGTGTCTGCTACTACCACCACAACCATGGCATCTTCTCCATTCTCTTGGGAAACCATGCAGCCATCGCTGTGCCGAACCTAATCATCATCAATCACAGGTAAGATAAGTTTGGTGGGAGGTATAATGGGCTAGGAGGAGAGACTGACGGTACTAGTAGGACAAGTAAAATAACTCAGTGAGGGGTACCGCATCTATCTGTGTGTGTGTTACAAAATCGGCAGATATTTTACATCAAACACTGGCTGCAGGCCTGCAGCAGCAAGGAAACCATGTTACGTAAATTCGTAAAACAGTAACCCACCCACAAAACATTAACATCGTATATTTAAGTAAATATAATTTATTACCCTAACAAAAATAAACTATCCCACTCTGACCTGACCCATCCCACTCCCTAACCCCAACCAATGTCCAAAACCCAAATTTCCAAAATGTCCATAAACCCCAACGCCCAAAACCCACCCACCAACAAAAGGAATTAAAAAGGGGCAATTCAACGTAGTCCTAAATTCGGCGGGCTTTGTAATTGTAATTGTAATTGTAAAATCACTTGTATAGCGCATGGCTACCCGTAAGCATCCCAGCGCTTTTGGTACAAAGTGAGCCTAGGGTTAATTCACATCACATTGTTTTACCGCTTTGAGATGTTTATCAATGAGGATCTTGACCCACTCCTCTAGGTGCTCCTCCAAGCGTGCCATCCAGAGGAGCATCTGGCGGCAAAATGCCCTGCAGTTGCATACAGGGTGGGGGGCAGCAGTGCTAGATGTTATCGAAGCACGGCGGAGGGCGGCTGCCTGACCGCGGCACCGTAACACTAGAGGCGGGGCCTGGCTGGGGCAATGGAGGAGGCTGCAACTGCATCCGCCTCCTCCTCCTCTGCCTGAGCCACCAGCCGCCGGTACTCTCCACAGATGGCCTCCAGTTTACGGCACCGGGCCCTGGCTGCCAACTCCTTCCGTGTGGGTTTTTTTTGGGAAGGAGGATCTATATCAAGAAAGAAAAAGAATATTGTAACCAATACTCTTAGCAAAACCATAACACAAAATTAATTCAACACATAGTGGGACACTATCACTAGCAAGCACAGTACATAACATTTGTGGTAAGTATCTATCCTTCCCCTTCCTCGGACTCTAACATTTGTGGGAGTTTCAGGCATTATACTAGCACTATGGACTCCAGTACACACCAGTTGTCTTCTTCTTATCTCTAGTTTAGCGAAATTACATAACCTTGTTGTAGCCGGCATGCCAGCTCAGTCAGCTAAGCTTGCACCCAAGAGAAACAGATACGAGTCACATGATGCAGACTCACATTAGTTTTATTTACTACAACTGTCTGCAGGTGGGGAAGCTCATATTTTTGTATTACGGGTGGCACTGGCCATACTCTCTCTGTTACATGAGGGCAATTGCTCAATTTCACTTTCACCCTGCCCTGGATACTACAAAAGGCAGATTATTTATCTGATCCAATGATCATTGCTTATATTATATATGGGAACATGACATAGGGTCAGTAGCAGTCGGTGGTGGGAGTGCTGCTGGACGGTGACGTGGGGAGGGGCAGGGTGGGGGGTAGTAAACTATGGATTACGGGCAATTACATGTAAGTAAACAATCATATAAATAAATAAAACAAATTTTGTTGCACGCACTGCATCGCATTTGGCGGTGCAGTGCGCACAATGAAATTTGTTTTATTTATTTTTATGTTTACATACCTGTATTTTGCCGTAATACATAGTTTACTACCCCCACCCTGCCCCTCCCCACGTCACCGCCAGCCAGCACTCCCACCACCGACCGCTACTGCATAAGATACTTTGTTTTCATTGATTGTGTAACCAACAGAAAGGCCACCCTTTGCAGGCTGGCTGACACAATCGAAAATAAATTAACATAGGTAGGGAGTGGTCCTTGGAGTCGGAGGAAGGCGCTTGATAATATATATATATATATATGATGTGCCTGCAAACTACTGTGAGTCAACTGTATTCTGAAAATACTACTTATATATTCCCCTCCGCTTTGCTACTCTGGCGCAGTTTCTTTTGCATTCTCTTCCAAGTAAGACTCCCCAGTGACAGTCTCCACCTATGCTGTCTATGCTGAATAGTACATCCAGGCATCCATCCATTAAAAGTAAATGTCTATCATTCTTTCTTATATATCTCTTAACAAACCTTAGTTGGTTTCACCAACAACCACCCATGCTTCCGCTCCTTCCTTGCTTGCCTTGGCTTTGAGTTTGACCCAAACACCGCTGATGATTCTTGCTATCTAGTATCCACCCATACTGTGTCGCCCACCCAGGCAGGCATCTTCTTTCACCTTCCACCCATCCTTCAACAACCCATGCATCTGATATGATTCCTATCAGCCACCTATGCATGCTATGAGTAGGGTACCCGGAGCCGCCTGCCTCCTGCTTCCAAGGTCATGGAGAGGTGGCGCTGGATAAAAAAATACAAGGGCAGCCACCTCCGCCTCGCCAAAAAGCTGCCGGGCCTGCACCCCTGCAGGGCGCATTCTGCCGCAAGGCAGGTGGCTCTTGGGCGCAGGCGCCTTGCCCTTTGAGCCGTCAGTGCTACGCTTGGCCATGGTTCTTGGGTGTGTGGGAGGCAGAAAAGAAAAGTTAGAAGGAAAAAATAAAGTTAGGGGGAAGAAGTAGTAGCTTAAAGAAAGAAGTAATATAAAACAGTAGAAAAGTGAAAAAAACACAGTAAAAGTAGAAATAAAATGCAAAATATAAACTAAGGGACAGAGAGAGATAGATGATAAATAACAAAAAGTCAGAAAAACCGTGTAAAAAACTAAGGATTGCAAAGATTAAGGGAGGATGGAAAAGTAGGCCCAGAACCATAGCATAGAGTGAAAAACAAGATGGCCGCGCCCATCGCGACCGCGTGGGTAAGTTCGCGTGATATTTCCCCGCGAACACGCACTAATCATCGCGAACAAGTAAAACGCGCTTCCGAACATGACATGCGCATCGCGAACACGCTATATGCGACCCGGAACAGGAAATAAGGCATCGCGAGTGGGCGGGACAATTGAAAAACAAGATGGCCGCACCCATAGGCGACCGCATGGGTAAGTTCACGATATACTATCCCCCGAGCACGCAAACAGCGCCCCGAACACGCTCAATGCGCTCCCAAACAAGAAAAACGCATCGTGAATGGGTACCCCAAGCAACTACGCACGCTTGCGAAGCTACACGTAGCTCGCGTAGTGCAATGACATTTTCGCGTAGTGCTCCTCCCCCCTTCCATCTCGCTCCTGACTCCTGCCTCTCCTCTTGGTTAGTGTACCCCCTTTCTCTGCCTTTTATTTCCCCTCTCACACCTGCCCTTGGAATGCTTGTACCACCTGCCTTCCCTATGCCTCCTGCAACAGGGGCAGTGCCAGCTCTCTGCCATCCCTTAACCTCCCGCTTCCTTCGCAGGCATCACAGGTTTTCCCTGAATGTCTTTGCCACCCCTTCCCTTCAGGGGCCCTGCTGCTTTATGGCCACGGGGATTTGAATTTGCTTAAATATTTTACTGTCCTGCCTGCGCACATTTCGTAATTTTGTTTTTTAAATTGACTCAGGCAGTTTGTCCACATCTGGGAATTATCACTGCTGGGCTTTATGATTATTTTAATTAATTTCCAATTTCTCGATGTTAATAAACACGTTACCACAATATATAGCAATAGATTAAAAAGTGTATGTAAATGTAACATCATTAGCAAGGCATACTCTTTCATCTAGGTCCGTACCAATGTGTGCTACAGTCAGTATTCACAGAGCTTTGTGTGCACAATTGACTGTCAACATTTAACGTTTGTGCCTTTGGCATGAACTGGGGGTCTGAGAGGCAAGTATCAAACACACACACACACACTTTACTACTTTCTCCCTCCCTCTTTCATACCCATCATAGTCTTTCGCTCTCACACATGGTCTTTCTAACACAAACCTGCTCTCTCTCACACACGCGCGAACACACACCTTACCCTCTCCCCCTCCTACTCTCACACACACAAAACGCTCTCTCTCTCTTTCTCTCACACACACACACATACTTAACTCTTACCCTCTCTTTCTAACCCGTAAATACTCTCTCTCTCTGTCTTTCTCTATCTGTGTCTCTGGCCTGCAGGATTCTTTAGAGAACTGTACACAAATTAGAAATAAATACACCTCTATCACTGATACCTAAACACAAAGGCGTGGAGAAGAACCCTTTGTAATCATGCCATGTTTACAGCTGTGTAAACATTTGTTAAAAAAATTGAACTTTCTCCAGGAGCTGATTGAGGCTTTTCAATATTTTTTTCCTTTGCACATAATTTTACCATTTCACAAACCCCCTGGGCTGTTGGAGATGCTCGTTTTTTTGACAGAGCTATCAATTCTGCAGCTACCCGTGCTGTGCGAATGCTTTACATCTGTGGCAGGCTTGGATTATCTAATAGTAACAGAGTGGTTGTTATGCAGAGGCCTTAGGGGACACGCAGAGGCGGCCTGGACTGTAGGGAAATTGGGGGTCTCCTATGGAAGGCCCAAACCGGTAGCGACAGAGCAGGGTAAGTCACATGTCAGCTTGGTTGGGCTCAAGCAAAGTCAACCGCATGTCAGTTCTGTGCCTCTGAAGCGAATGTATGACTGGGAAAAAGTTAGTCAAATGTTCAAGTTTGTACCTCTGAAATGACTGTATAGTGAGTGCAGTGTACATAGGAGGCGCAGTAGACACTGATATACACACATTTGGGAATTCTGAGAAGGCTGCTACCAGTTCATCACTACTGCCCTTTGAGAAATCTAAAAAGAAGCTCAGCCCACTTCAGCTTGTGTGCTGGTGTTCACCAAGAACATTTCATAACCTAAGGTTGTGCATCTTTCTTTACTCTGCTGTGTAGTTATAATGCTAAGTAATAATCTGCAATCGCTGCTTTTAAAATGTAAATTATATTTGAGTGGGTGAGATTTTTATTAAAGTAACCTTTATGGTGAGTGAGCGCTGTACAAAAGATGCCTAACACAATATTTCTGAATATGAATTTTGTCCGGCTGTCTGGCAGCTCGATATATTGCACTTTTTGATATGCTCGGTCTCGAGTGCAGCATTTGGTCTTTTTAAGCCTTAGAACACCTTGGACTGGTGTTGCTCCCTTTCTCCGTCTGTGCTACCTAAATCTAGGTCTCTGCTGGGTCTCCCTGGGAAAGAGCCATGCCAGGCCACGTTATTTCTAGAGCCAAGGCACATTTAAATCAATGCTTAGGCATTTTAAAATACACAAGAGTTCCTTTGCATTCACGGGTTGATGCTCCATCACCTCCTACTGAGAGCTGACCCATGCTTCTTGCAAAGAAATGATGGAAAATTGATTCACCCAAGATATGAGGTTTGGGTGAGTTTTGTGTTTTTTGGCTCCTGCAATATTCTAGGATAAGAAGAGTGGTAGATTCTTATTGTTCCTAGTCAGGAGTGCCCCTTCCATCTAGGACTTTCCACATTGTACCCATTAATGGCCCTGGTAGCCAACCCCAGTCTTCAGGTGCTGGGGCTTGAGCCTCAACATTTAATATGACCGTCTGCTCCACGGATTGCGACCCCCTTCCCATACCAGAGATGAACAGTAATTTGGTTTGGTCACGCTGCAGTTTGAAACTGCAACAGGGAGGCTACAATGATAGGCCTGAAGCCATTGTGTCCTTGTGACATTCTCCTGTCTATGCCATGGGTGTAGTTTATATACCAAATGCTATGGCCTTATAAAAGAGTTAAATATACCTATCAGGGATTAGCCACATTTTAAATGTATAGGGGGTCAAAGCACATACACTGGACAATGGACAGCAGTACACCAGTGTGAAGAGTCTAAAAAACAACAATAAAAGTCAGCAAAAATATGGGTATTTTCTCATACTCATGCGTTCCAATGAAAACTTGGAAAGTGGAATAACACCACAAACCAGCCACGGCCCATGCAGGTAAGGGCGGTCGGGCCGGGCGGGGGGGGGGGTTGGGGGGGGGGTTGGGGAAATTGACAGTCAATGAGGAGGAAAAATTAAATAAATAATTAATTTCCCCTCGTTATCGTCGGTCAAAATACCCCCCCCACCCGGCCCCACCACACCACCGCTTTTACCTGCGTGGGCTGCGGCTGGCCATAGCCCACTCTGGGTATATTGTAAAGAATTGGTAACTATACATTTTGCAAACAGCTGCACTGTTAAGCCAAACCTCATAACTTTAGCAGACGATAACTGCAAAGGAAGTGAAGGAAGAGGCTCAGAGGGGGTCACTAGGAAATACATCAAAGCAAAGGGTTGAACCTGGGAGGGATCACACTGTGAACTGAAAAGATATGCAAAAAAGTGAAGCCAAAGGCACACGGAACAACACGTTGTCTATGAGAAACAAAAACCTGACATGCCACCTATTGAACATTGACAGGGTTATTTACAAAGGTAACTTATACTTATGATTAGCTTAAATAAATACTCAGATTTGTAGAGTGTGGCTAATCACTAGTGAGGGTATTCAGGCACTGCTTCTCGGCGTAGGGAGATTAAGTGATTTGCCCAGAATCACAGATTGTTGAACCGATGCCAGACTCCAACTTGGATCCCCAGTTCCAAAGTCGTCAGCTGTGGCCATTACGCCACATCCTATCCCACTTTCAGGTAACTTTAATACTTTTGGCTATTCACAAAATCTGAGTGTAAACTTACTCAAAAATGTAGACTTTCAGATTACCACTCTATATAGAAGAGGTGAAGCTAAATTTAGGAGTGTAAGTTACTACTACCAAAAAGAAACAATAGTAAGTCCGGCACTGCACATGGCCAACCACTAATACTGAAAAACCCATTACCTAGAAAATGGAGATGGACTTAAAATCAAACCCTATAGAAAATAATGTATTATATTAAATTATTTGAAATAGTTTATATATAAATAAATGTTATTTATTTATTTTTATTTAAAGAGTTTTATATAGCGCTGGCTAGACCCGTAGGTATCAGAGCGCTTTACGTAAGGTCAGCAAAGTTACAACAATAATAACAATTTTACGTTACATCAAAATATATGAGACACATTAACGGGAGAGAAGGAGAGATCAGTAGAGAGGGAAGAGGGAGAGGGGGAGTGAGAGGGAGAGGACGAGGGGGAGGAAGGAATAAGAGACGGAGGTAAAGTCACCCCAAAGATCGAATGGGAAGGTGACGACCAGTGAGGTAGTCCGAGGCCAGTCTCCCCTATAGCTCTCAAGGAAGCACCAACGGGTATCGGTCAGACAGGTGGATAGAAAGGAGAACAAGGCAAAAGCAGAATGGCATGAATACAATGAAGGGGAGGGTGGGCGAGACAGGGAGAAGGGGAGAAAACTGTGCCCAAGGTCTGGCTGGGCAGGTGACGGTCAGGGGGTGAACCAAGTCCGATCTCCTCATTAGCTGAACAGAGTAGCTCCACCGGGCGTCGGACATAATCCTCGGACACCGCTGTCAGAAAAGAGGTCATGTGTCTTCAGGGAATGTCAGAGTAGTGCGGGGGCGGGTGGGGGAGGGAGGCCATGGTCTTAAAAAGATCTAGAAGTCCTCTTGAGGTCAGGCACATTCCAGGAAGGGTTGAGTAGGTAAAAGTTCTGCAAGGGGAAAGAAGTCACCAATGTCGGCCATGTTGGGGGTCAGGCATCCTGGGACCCTTTTCCAAACCGAGAGTGTGCCGAGTACAACAGAGCTTTGTGATGAGGGAAGGGTCGGACTCCCATTAGTTATTACAAAGGACACAAGATCACCCCCAGTGTCCCTAGGCTCTCGAGGCGTAGCGCAGACCGTGAAAGGGCGCTGGGGTACAGCTCCCATTACGGTGGCAGCGCGGCAGGATCCGCCATTTTGCCTCGAGCAGGGGGGGAAAGGGGGTACCGCTCACCTCGATCTTGGGCAAACAGGTGCCTCTAGGCTCAGGGCAAACAAACCGGCATGTCCGCTGCGGCCAAGGGATGTTTTCCACATGCAGCAGACGGGCCACACAGCTCCGGTATTTCAAAAGCGGGTCTGTTCCATCCCAGGCGCCATCTTGAGGCAATATCGCCAGGCAAGTCATTTGCCGATATCCCTGCGTTGCAACGTCTGGTTTGAACAGCGGCCACAGGGGCAGACGCTCCCGACCTTCAGACGTCAGGAGATGGCTCAGCTGTTGAAATGGGGTTTAAGCGCCGCACTGGTTGTTGAACGCGGGGCTTTAGCGGAGCAGAAGCTCCGAGCGGCCATCATGGATCCTGGCTCCGCCTGATAAATATAATTATATGTTATAATATATATATAAAAAATATGTATTTAATTACAACATATTTTAGCAACTTTTTTGGAATTTATATATTATATATATATATATATTTATATATATATATATATATATTTATATATATATATATTTATATATTAACTACTTTATTTAATTCTATTAATTACCTTTAATCTTTTGTAACATATACCAAAACACATTTATTTGTTTCACTTTGTTTGTGAGGTTTTATTTTAATTTATAATTCAGAAAAATTATGTTAATTTAACAAATATAGTTAAATTAATTAAAGACTTAGGGCCTCATTTCAATATCGGTGGATGGGTTTCTCGGTAACAACAGGGACGGATACCCCATCTGTCAAACTCAAAATCCCATAATACCCTATGGGAATTAGGCAGACTGGTTATCCGTACACGTTGTGACGGAGTAACCAGTCCGCCAATATCTAAATCAGGCCCTTAAATAAAAGTTAACTTAACAGTGATGTAGAATAATTTAATCTACATTTCAAATCAATATATACTAATATTTTGCATAAAACTCATTTTTTAACAAGTTTATTATAAAGTGTAATAAACGTTCCTATTGTTCTCTATACTTTGCCATAGGGCAATCCCCAACCTCAATGTGGAGTCCCTCCTCTGAGAAAGTACAGAGAAATGACAAAAGCTTATTTAACCAAACAAAAGAGTAAAAATTATTTTGTTAAATATTAAATTAAATTAATTGGACATATTTATTTTAAATGTTAACAAAATGAAATATGCTACAGCACTATTAACTAACTTTAAAATTCAATCTTGAATTTGTTGAATATGTTAAATTATATTCAGACTATTTTTCTGAAGTGCAAAATAAAAAACTATTTTCACCTAAGGTAAAAAAATATTTTTCATGCATTAATAGTTATTAAAAGTAATGTGCAGATTTATTTAAACCCAGATTCTATGTATTCCTATATACAAAAAAGTTGTTACAATAATTTATGATTAAATAATATGTTTCAAATTTAGATTTTTCATAATATTGAATTATATTCATTTACATGTTTAACTATTTTTACAACTATAATTTAATTTAACAATATTTCTCATGGGGTTTAATTTTAAGTCACCACCTCCATTATTTTCAGCGGGAGATTGTTGCAGTGCCAGTAGTTGGCCATGGATGGTGCTGGACTTTCTCTAGCTGTGAGCTTAAGTAATTTACTACTGTTTTGAGACCCTTTGTGGCTGTAGCAGGCATGCCAGCTAAAACAAACATTTTACAGTGTGAGGAAGGGGCGGGGTCTTGGAGGAGGTGGGGCCCCATGCCAAGAAGTACGCATGAGGCACTTTTGACCACTCGCTGACTCTACACCCCCTTCTATAAAACAAAAAGAAAAAAAGTTTGCTAAGGCTTGTGCCAATATCCTGGAATGTTTTCACACCCCTAAATGTACATCTGCAGTTCAAAGCTTCTGAACACAAGCTGAAAATCCACTTCTCACACTAGTTTTCAGCTTACCTTCCTTCCCACTATGTGATATCGGCTCCTCACCAGGTGACTGTCTGAAGGGAGACAATATCGTGTGACACTCAGTGACGCTATGTGAAATGGCAGGTCTGGTATAGTACCTTTAGAAAGGCAATTTTTGAATAGCAATGACTTACTGTTTTGTGAGTGAGTGCATACCCCTCACTAAACCACCCAAGCCTCTCTAAACCCCATCATACTCCTCCCTAATTGCCCCCAATTTAGTAGTAAGTATTCCACTTTTTCCAGCCACTCCTACAGGTTCCTCACACATTTACTACTAAATAAGAAACTTACACGTGGATCTCCCCATAGAAAAGATAGGAGGTGGAGGTTGAGATTTACACGTTCAGGTTTGTGTAAAGTATTTTGTAGTACTTTAATAATAATATTGTCGTTAATAGTCCCCTGAGAGTCAAAATTACCAGACCCAGAGTAAACCAATCCCTCAAAATCAAGAACCTCCAGTAGATCAATCCTGTAGATGATTTCTATGCCTAACATAGGACTGCAAGGTAAAGGTGAGAGGATCCTCAATCCAAAGGGGTGCTAAAGGCAACTCACTTAACCTCCAAAATCTGAAGCAAGGCCTCCAAAGGGTCTGGATCAATAGAAGTGGCAGGTGAAGAGGGGAGAAGGTACACTGATCTAAACGTATAATTAATCTAACATTTTTTGTATAATTTGCTGCAGTGAACTTTGATAGATTGGTAACTCAGAAACCATTGCCTTGCAGCATGTAAAGGTTTGTGACTTCACATTTGGACTGTGAATTTAGAAAATTGTGTTGTTTGTAGGATCCTTGTTCCTATAAAGATGCTTTTGAAGACCACATGCTCCAAGTTTCTTTTCTTCTCATGACGTAAAAGTTGCACATGCTCATTTGAAAAAAGAAACCTAAAGTAACATGACCTTACACTAGTAACTTTTTTAAGTTGAATATGTGAGTGATGCTGTCCCCTTAGTGAGAGCCTCTTCTTGGTGAAGTGAAACAATTCCTCCCTGACTGGAGGCACTAATAACAAACAAGGAGCCCCAGATAGTTACGCTTGGTGGAAGAGGAGAGGTTGGAACAATGGCCCCAATGTTGATAGTGCAATTAGTAATGTAGTACGTTGAGCTTGTGGAATTAAAATCAATACCCCTAGAAAAGAGCTTTTTCACTTTGCCCTAATTCTGTGTGAAAATCAAGCCCCCAACTCATCTCAAATATCGAACCAAAAGAAAAAGATGCTCTCATTATTAGTAGTAAGATCTCCCATGCTGAGTACTCATTGAAAATTATTAGCTGAAAAATTGTCGGTTTGACCCATAAATTGGAAGATCTTTTCTAGACAATATGTAAAAATTAATGATGATATTTTTCTTCCACGAAACATTCTCTCTTTTGGAAGTACCGATGGCTATATTTAGAAGTGTAGGAAAGTGGATAATTAGTAGGTAGGGGTATTCACCTTCCACTAGTAATAATAACACAATAACTAATAGGTTCAGACAAGACTCCTAAATTAAACCTTGCTAAACCCATGGTAGCTTGGCAAATAAGCAGTTAGGAGACAGGTATGTGTAAAGCATTTAATATCACCAAAACAGTAAATAAGTAAATGACACAACACAAAAAAACACTAATTTCTGAAAAATAGAGAATATTTGTATCTTTAAAATGACACAAAACACAAAATCCAATGTAGAAAATCAGAGATATGAATTTTCAAAGATGAAATGAAAAGTTGTGCATTATAGCAGCAAAAAACTCAAAGTGCCACTTGCGGCTTTCTGGTCATGCTGGACCAGGACAAAATAAAGTTTTAGAATGACTGCAATGGAGCTTGGGTCAGATAGGCTGAGTTCCAGGTCCTGGTCAAAAGTTTACCTTCGGACTTAGGGCATGATTATGACTTTGGTGGTGTGGGAGCAGGCCGCCAAACCAGCGCCCCACTCTCACACCGCCAAAGTCAACCGCTGCCTGCCCGCCAGATTACAAGGTTCCTCTTGGTCTGGTGGGTGGTGCTTTGGCAGTCCTGCGATGGTGCAGTTCAAAGGCTCACAGGTGAGCCTTAGAACTGCAGCACCGAGGGAGTGCCAAAGCATGTTCCTGCAGGACATGGACTGTGAAATCCATGCCATGCAGGAACTGGGCTGCATGTCCACATTTCGCAAATAATTTCTTGTCAAAAAGTAATGTTGGTATTGGCTTTTTTTTTGTTGTTTCATACTTTCTATAAGGGGCATTTTCCGATTTGTAACTGAAAATTCAACATCAACATAAGTTAGGTTTTTAAATTGTGAGTCGAGAGACCCCAAACTTCAAATGTCTATCTTTTCCCAGTTGGAAATTACACTTATAAATGCAATAAAGTTAACCTATGGGAGAGACAGGCCTTGCAGTAGTGAAAACAAATTTAAGGGTACTTCACTACCAGGACAAATACAAGTTAAAAGTAAGGAAGGTGTGGGCCTGGCAAGTAGGTTAACTTGCCAGATCAAAATGGCAGTTCAAAACTGCACTCACAGGCTCTGTAATGGCAAGCCTAAGACATGTTTAAAGGGCTACTGAAGTGGGTGGAACAATCAGTGCTGCAGGCCCATTAGTGGCATTTAAATTACAGGCCCTGGGCACATGTAGTGCATTTTTCTATAGACTCATAGGTAAAATAAATATGCCAATTGTGGACAAGCCAATGTTACTTTGTTTTAAGTGGAGAACACATGCACTTTAGCACGGGCTAGCTGTGGTGAAGTGCCCAGAGTCCTAAGGCCAACAAAAACAAGGTCAGAAATAAGGGGAGGAGGAAAGCAAAATGCTTGTGGGTGACCCTGCAGAAAGGGTCAGGTACAAAATGTATGTATGTTTAGTTGTTTTAGAGCGCAAACTTGATTGAGGATAATGTAGCACTAAACAGAGACCGTCGGAATAGTTTTGAAAAGTACTTGCAGTGGTTTAAAAACACCTAACTTACTCATAAATGGGCGCTGTTTAAGTGTGGTGAAGTGTGCTTTTTCATTTAAAATTCACAAAACGTACGTAGCAAGTGGTGACATTTGAACACTGAAACAGAGACAACTGTAAACATGTTGAATTTCCAAACCATACTCATGCATAAGTCACGCGGTTGCAGCTATAAGTTTTAGCTAGCATTCCGTAATAACAACAAAGTTTTTCTGTGATTTTTAGTGGAATTTTTAATGTATGCCTGCTTGGATTAAATGGCAATAGAAATGCTATGCAACAGCCAAGGGTCCCAACATGCTCATGAATACTGTATGTGTACATTAAAAATGAATTCAGTCTGAGTTTGTGGTCCATACCTTTGTGAATCAGCGTTTGGTGCTGAAGTAGTGACAGTCCCATATTTAGCACATTAAGCCAGATACTTAAATAAGCACACCAATATATGAATTATAGATGATAATTGGCTTTTCAGTATGTAATGCACAATACAGTTTTCTATGCACACATTTAACATGAACACATTCTGCATTGCAACAAAAGAAAGTTAACAAATATATGATATTAACAAAGGAAACCCAAATAGAGCATGTAGCATTCATACTTGTTAAATGACTCAGACTTAAACGGTGTCTATTTTTAAACCACCAACCCAGCTCATTCCCGTAATTGAAGACTGTTTAATATTGTAGCTGTGTGCAACAAAGTCCCTATTACATTAACTTACCCTTAGTTCAAATTATCCCTCATTTTCTTACACTGTAGTAATCTCCATTCTATGAGCAATTGAATGTGGCATTCTGTTGAATTTTATAAGAAAGGTTTGGAACTAAAGGTGTGCACCTATCTGTTTTAAATGATCTTTATTCAATGTCTTTTTTATGGTTACAGACATATACTTCAGATCTCCCTGTCTAGAAATAGCTCATAGTTTGTACAATTCGGACTGCAACACTGTCGCACTAGGCATTATGTAGATCTGTAATTTCGCCCCTGATCTCTGCTCCTGTATATAAAAAACAAACTGTGTTTTTCTCAGAGATGCTAAAATCTTGTTGAAACAATAATTTGTTTCGTGAGTTGAAAAAAGTCAACGAAAGTGCTTGGCTAATTACGTCATAGACAAAATACAAACTGAAATATAAAAACAATAACAGAGTGATCACACTATAAATAATGTCTTTCCCAAATAGTCTAAACACTTCACACATTTTTAAAATGTCTTTTATTGTGTTAAAATTAAATTTACCATCAATTTGTTTAGGTAGAATTTAAGCATCAGGCTCTTGTGATAAACATTGGGCGGTATGAAAAACATTGTTGCTACAAATAAAAAGAGCTTTGCTACACTCTGTAATGCCCAGTAATTAAAGATTTCCTATATAACACACAACAATCAACACAGTAGTACGTGCAGGTAACATCTGGGGCCATACAGCAATGGACACACTGCACACCTTGGTCACCATAGTAATAGATTCTTTAAAATTCTTATATTTATTACAGAGAAACACAAATGATTCTAGAGTGCTGGGAATATAGGGACCATTTGCAGAGCCAAATTTATGCCTGAAAAAACCTTCTAGTGTGCGCGTTATTTTGCTGTTAAGTTGATTTGGTACATTGCAAGGTGCAAAATTCACAGTCATTTGATGTTAGAGGAACTTGCAGAGAGACGCAAAATGAAGCATTTACAGCGACAAGGAAATTAGAATAGGTACGCTTTCAAAGTGTACCATAGGTTAAATGATCTTCATCTTTGTTAGATCTCTAGAGGAAAGAGGCAATGGCTTGACTGCTCTGCTTACTTGATCTGAGAGTGTAAAACCTACATCTTTAGTTGATTCCTAGGTGCTTAATATCAAAACTATAGTATGGTCTGGGAAACATACAGTCTGAGAGTTGGGTGGAACAATTCAGGGCTGAGTTGGTAAGCATCATATTGGTGCACAGTTTGATTTTCCATACATACCTAAGGACTTAAACTGGATCCTTTATTGAACTGAGCACCAATGAGGGGACCACAGTGGAGGTGACGCATGGTCCCAAGACAACATAATTACATTTTCAGATCCATAAAATGTTTATATAGATGTAGCTTGTATTTCCATATCTGTGACCATCTCAGGCAGTAAGATTGTTTCTAGCCTACCGAGGTTTAGACTAAGGTCCTGATCTGAGGTGGAGGAATAGAGGGTCCAGGAAATCTTTCCTTGATCTTATGGGGTCATGATGTGGAGGAATATAGGATTCGGGAAACCTTTCATAAGTACTATTGGCAACAACGAGTTACACTCTGTAGTATCTGTCCATACTCTGGAATACATTTACAGTGTTTTCCTTCTACATACATAACCAGGGACCTCAGGAATAACCAGATCGCTTGTAACTACATTTCATTCCTTTGTGGAACATTTAAAAAGACTTGCTACTATCCTTCTGGTCTCTTATTCTGACAAGGCAAGAGTCATCTTTGTGAAATTTATTATTCCTCATCTGCTTGAGACACCTCAGCCCATCTAGTGTTAACCCACAGGTTTCCTGTATCTTCTCTGGAGGTTATAGACAGTTAGCAGTGAGGTGACATAAAATCTGTGAATTGGTGTAAAGCCCATTCCTCTTCTACTTCCTGAAGATACACCATGTGGTTATGCTGCACATCCCTCGGGATTAGCTTCTACCTAGGTGTCTACCTGCCAGTGGCTTAGACCAGGCCTTTTGTGAAACCTTCCAGTTCCTGAGTCCATGAAAGTGAAGCCTTCCCTTCAGAAGGACCTTTTCCAGAATCATGATCCTTCCAAACAAAAATCTTCTTTGCCTTAACAAATGGCATGGTAGCAAGGCAAGAATTTGCACAGCAGGACAGTAGGTAGCTGCCCTAGAGACTTCTTGATTCTTTATCTAGAGAGTTTCTTCGGACATTTCCTACGGCAGCCATACATGCTAACTTCAAACACTAGCTTGCAGACGTACCCAATTGCCTCCTTTCAGACACAGTCAATCAGTCTACTCTGGGCATGCCCATTTACCTCATCCTTCCTTCCCACTGTGATACAATGTTAAGGTTCCACTGAGAGTGCATGTCCACTTGCACATGGTGCAGGAAAATTGAACCTGCTGCAAACTTGTCACATGCTCTTTTCTAATACTGTAGGGACTTACATAAACCCTCTGTGTGCACTGTGTACATAGAGGGTAGGATATTGCCATGTGCCTCCATTTAAATGCGACTATTGTGTGGCAGGCTGATTGTTTAACCATCTGGATGGTGTTGGTGGCATTGTACACAAATAATTTAGGACCTCTTGTGGAAATTTAGTTCGTAACTGAACATTATCTGCGCCATCTTGTCTCTCCCCAAGCACCACACGCAGAAAACGCGCGGCGGCTATTTTAGGCACCATGACCTCATTGCCGATCGCCAGCGCGTCCCCCTGGTGCTGCGAACATCCCCCCGCGCGCTGACCACCCCCGCTCTCTCATACATGGGCCATAAACTTTCTCCTTCTGCGCGACCCTGCCATGGAACCACATCCCGCGCCTGACCGACACCTTCTTTCATCCCATACATGGTCATACATCCCTTTGATAACCCCCTTCCTCTGCGCCCGATTGTCCGAACCGATCCCAGGCCATCACCTAGCCCTGCGGATGCAGTTTATTGCCCCTACTGTAAGGGAAACACCCCACATCAAAGGGATTACAGTAGATCAAGGCCCCCCACCCCCTGAGACCCGACCAGTCGCACACACCCCCGGGAATTGGCGGAATGTCCAGCTGTGTGATAGTCATCTCCTACTGTGGGTGGGGTGGGGACTTCTACTGTAGCTATGTGTGGGAGCGGATCTGAGCCGGGGATTCTGAGGATGTTCTTTCATGTATCAAAGCGATCTCAAGAATGTGCCATGTATGATAACCCTGCAATAAAGTCATAAACCTGTGTATAAGAGGCCAGGCCTCAGAGATGTGGTTAGAGCACCTCGAGACGATACCTTGCTGTCCGATCTGATGTGTTCTGCTCCGACGGAATAAAACTTTGTTTCCTGCCTTCCAGTCTCCGGCGCCTGCCTCTTTTGTGGGTTAATCATCGAATGGTGTAAGAGGCGATTACCGCCGGGCAATACTTGAAAAGTTACCGACTGAACCTGCCTACCATTTAACAATTGGCGTCCCAAGCGTGGGGCCCATCAGCGACACGTGGATCCAGTGGGAGAGGTCCTGACGACAAAGTGAACGACTGCAACGATCGGGAAGAGCTCCTGCCTGATAGACCCTCGTCTGGCAGCCGATCATCCGAACTTCACTGGTTCCGAGCAGACCTCTCTCGAGTGATCTACGGTCCTGACTGGGAACCATCAGGAGTGCCGTGGCAAATACGGAGAGTAGAGGACGATCGGGCGCTGGAGGCGGAAGACGAGAAACTGTCCATGCGGTCCGGGTAAGGTCGTATAACACGACAAATTGCGAAACGATTGATTGATTGATTGAAAATACTAGTATTGCTTATTTGATTGTTCTTTTTGAGATATTCGCTGTCTACAAACGGGGATATTCTCTCTCCCTTTGCAGATAGTGAAGGGTAGGTAACGCGGACTTTTGTCCCCCTTTGTAATCTGTTGTGCCTATTATTCTCCCCACTGACTGATTGTCCGAACATTGATTGTTTTTGACGAATAGTGCTTTTTGAGATATTCTCTGTTTGCAAATAACGTAGAATAAAAATATTCTGTCTAGTCTTTGCAGATAGTGAAGGGTAGGTAACGCGGACTTTTGTCCCCCGTTGTAACCCGTCGTGCCTATCTCTTTCTCACCATTGATTGATTGATTGTCCGAACACTAGTTGTTCGATATTGGTACTTTGGAGGTATTCTCTGCTTACAAATAACGTGGAATAGAGATATTCTGTCTAGTCTTTGCAAGCAGTGAAAAGATAGGTAGTGCAGACTTTTGTCCCCGTTGTAACCCGTCATGCCTATCTTCTCCCCACTGATTGATAGTTGGTTCTGCCCGGACCGCTTATTAGAGATGAACCATCCGGCTCCACTGGAAGGCACCCCTAATAAGGACATGTTTACTAAATATGGACTAGTCGCTGTAGCCTATAGCAAACTATGGCATAAATATACAAAGAAGGACCCCGAGAGTCAGTGGCCACTGATGGGATCCTTTGATGACCATAAAATAGAAATGCTAGAAATAGCTCTACGTAGCAATAAAACGACGCCCACTATGCTCGACAGTTTCGGCATGTGGCGCAAAGAAACAACGCAACGGAAAAAGAGAGAAGAAGTAAAGGCAGAAAAAGAACTACGAAAGGCATCTCACCTTGTCGCTAGAAAGTTAGAGGAGGAAATAAAGGAGAGAAAGGAAGCTAAACAAAAACAAGAATCTGAAACGTCAGGCCAGTGCCCTGTTAGGACCCCCTCTATGCTCTACCCTGAGTTGCCTTCCAAGCAACGGGCGAACGATGAATTGCTATTAGGTCCTCCGATCATCTACATGCCCCCTCCATACGCTCCCTCCCAACCTATAGTGCAGCACCCACAACCCCCGAATGCAAGCGAAAGCAGTACCAGGGCCTCGGTCCTCACGGCCTCCGCGCCGGCCGAGCCTCTTGTACTGAACACAACGTTAGCAAATACGTTAGATGACCCCGAGACGAGAAAGAAAGATTCCGCCAGAATGAATCGGCTAACAAAGGGTGAACGAGACGGAATCGATAAGGTAGTGAGAACACTAGTAGAACGGAAGGAAAGTGAGGAATATGTGACAGATATATATAACTCATATGCCGACAACCACAGACGACACCTTGTCGTACGATTTTGTTATCACACTCTGAATGCCTATGAGGATAGGTACCAGGATAGAGGTCCCGAAGGCTTAGCAACCTTGTATAGAAAGGTTGATATTGGAGAAGGGGGAGAGGGCGATGTGACGGACCTCTTCACACGTACACTCGAAGTCTTCCGACATCTTAAAGAACACAGACAGACGACCAAGACAGAAACCCCCATAACGACTGAACCCCAGGCAGGAAAAGTTGATACCATGATGCCCATCTAGGAAGCCGCTCCTTACTTGGTCCTCCCACGAGGTCAGGGAACACACAATGACATCAACCACCAAGATACGAAGGGAAGGGTTGTATATAACTGGGTCTATCAGCCATGGGACCGACAGGACATCCTGACCTTTAGAAAAACCCTACCCGACTTAAGAAAGAACCCGACTGCCTTTTACACAGAACTAGGTACGGCCTTAGGCTCAACTATAATGACCTTGGCGGATATCGATTTGTTCTTCGGGTTATGTCTGCCGGCTGATGTGTGGAAGCAAATCCGGAAAGTCGACCACGCTGAACCGTTCGGATATACCTGGGTGCAACTCGATACCATAGACAAGCAGCGAGAACCTAGACAGAAACCTCTAAAAGCCATATTGGAACTCCCAGACAAGATTGTTCAGAAATTAAAGACCCTAATCCCAGAAAGGAAAGTAGACTGGTCGATAGTGACGGCTTGCCGCCAGAAACCCCAGGAGGATGTATCCGAATACTTCTCTCGATTCGAGACAGTGTTTTCCGATTATAGTGGCCAGGACATGACCACTGCAACCGGACATCACCTCTTTGTCCAGAATTATGTGAAGGGTCTGTCACAGGAAGTCTCCCAGAAGTTACAGACCAGCGAGAGTAGTTGGGCAGCCTCCAAACCCGCGGCTATCCTCCAGATGGCCCAGTACTACGAACACCAAAAGAATGAAAACGATAGGGCGTCCGAGAGAAAGAAAAAGGAGCTGAAGGAAAGGGTAATGATCGCACAGTTGCAAGGGGTGACCATAGGAAGGGAACCTCCCAAGGGAAACTACCAACCGACTGCCCCTAGGAAACCACCCCCTAGAGACCATGCACCCGCACCCTACGTTGGACGCAGGGACTTAGACGAGAATCAGTGTGCGTTCTGTAAAGGGTTCGGACACTGGAAATCCCAGTGCCCGGTCCTTCTGGATATGAACAAGAATAGGGACACAAGAGACATAGCAAACAGCCCCAGAAATAGAGGACAGGGACGAGGGTACACGAACGACACCACCAGTGACAGGCCATATAGACCAAACACCTTCGACCGCCCCCGACAGAACCAGTGCCAGCAGTCCGACTACGAAAACACCCATGACTTTGCATAGGACCGCCAGGGGCAAGGGAGGGGTCCAGTCGAACTCCGTGTTGACCAGCAAGGTCCTTACGTCACCGCTAAGGTCCTGGGCACAAAGTCTCCATTTTTGGTAGACACTGGGGCGACACGTAGTGCGCTATCTAAACGGCTGATCCCAAGGGCACCCTTGTCTGGCTCACACGTAACCTCAATAGGCTTTGATGGAACGCCCTCCACTAATCCCTTGTCCGCACCAATCTCCTTTGACTTGGAAAATAACACCACTGACGCGACATTTCTGCTCTCCTCCAACACCCCCGACGCCATTATGGGTCTTGATTTACTAAAACATTTCCGGGCTACCATCAGATGTTCCCCAGACGGAGTCCGAGTCATACTGCACGATAACCCAGATCTGTTCAGGCCTTGTCTCACACGACGTATGTTCTCCATAACCGATGCTGACCTGTCCCTACTTGACACGTTACCCACACATCTATGGGCTAAAACCGACTCAGACGTAGGACGCATGGTGATCGACCCTGTACACATAACTGTCCGACCGGACGCAGTGCTCCCAAAGCTTCCACAGTATCGGATATCGCCCGAAGGCGAGAAGGCGTTGGTGGAAATCATCCAGTCCCTAGTCGATGCAGGAGTGGTAGAAGAAGTAGTTAGTAATGTTTGCAACAGCCCCATCCTACCCATTGTTAAAAAGCAAGGCGAGGGAGATGAAAAAGCATACCGCTTCATTGTCGACTTACGAGAGGTTAACAAAGTAGTCATACCTCAGTACCCCGTAGTCTCAGATATCACCACCATCCTCACCCTGATTCCGTCCACTGCCACTACCTTTACCGTCATTGATCTCAAGAACGCATTCTTTTCCATCCCCATCCACCCAGACAGCCGCTACCTTTTCGGCTTCACCTTAAAAGCCCGTTCGTACAGATTTTGTAGGGCACCACAGGGCTACACTGAGAGTCCCAGCATATATAGCCAGGCCCTCAAGAGACAACTGGATGCAGTTCAACTACCGGACGGAGTGGTGTTAATACAGTATGTCGATGACATCCTTTTGGCGGCCGACACCACTCCGCTCGCAGTCACAGCCACCATCCACCTCCTCCACTTCCTCGCGGAGAACGGTCACAAGGTCTCCAGGAAGAAGCTGCAATTCTGCCAACCCCAAGTGACATACCTAGGCCACCTCCTATCCAAAGATGGGAGGAAGCTTACACCTGACCGAATTCAGACCATCCTAGAAACCCCCGCTCCCAAAACTCAGAAGCAAGTGCGGTCTCTGGTAGGCCTCATCTCCTTCTGTCGACAGTGGTTGCCAAACTTCAGTCTTATTGTAAAACCTCTGCTTTTCCTGTTGGCTAAAGATGTCCCCTTCCCCCTCCCCTGGACACCCGAATGCCAATCCGCCTTCAAAGAATTACGAGATGCCCTTTGCTCAGCACCAGTCCTAGGAACCCCAGACTACACTAAACCTTTCTCTCTCTTCACCCACGAAAGGGAGGGATGCGCGTTGTCTGTTCTAACCCAGTCCATAGGTCCCAAGCAACGCCCTTGTGCCTACTTCTCTGCCACTCTTGACCCTGTAGCCAGAGCTTTGCCCGCCTGCCTTCGAGCGGTAGCAGCCGCTGCTGTCTCTATCCGACAAAGTGAGGGGATCGTGCTTTCAAACCCACTCACCGTGCTAGTACCCCATGCAGTTGACACCCTCCTGAACCAGACTAAGACTCAACACCTGACTAGCGCACGACTGACTGGTTATGAACTGACTCTGCTTGCACCCCACATCACGTTGAAACGATGCACCACTCTGAACCCAGCCACTCTGCTACCTCTCCCTAACAATGACCCCAATGCGTCCCCTATACATGACTGTGTGACCCTCACCGACGAACAGACCAAGAGTAGGGTTGACCTCCGAGATACTGCCTTCCCAGATCCTGACGGAGAGCTGTGGGTAGATGGCTCATGCATCAAGCTCCCAGACGGCACCACCTCAGCCGCCTATGCAGTCACCACGGCCCGAACAGTTGTTGAGACAGCCCGCATCACACAACGATCCGCACAGGCGGCTGAACTGATTGCTCTCACACAAGCATGCATCCTAGCAGCGGGGACAACCGCAAACATTTACACCGACAGCCAGTACGCCTTCGGGGTGGTTCACCACTTTGGGCTCCTATGGAAGGAGAGGGGATTCCTGACTTCCCATGGCACACCCATCCTACATGGAGATCTAGTCTCCGCTCTGACCGAAGCAGTCCTCCTCCCCACACGGCTAGCTGTGATCAAATGCCAGGCACACAAAAAGGTGACGGACATTATAGGACAGGGAAATGCGCTGGCTGACATCACTGCCCGAACCACAGCCGAGAATAGGTCAACAACACGCATGTACGTGACCAGGTCACAAACTGAAAAATGGCAGGATGCTAGGGAAACCATTAGAGACATACAATTGGCCAGCTCACCACACGAATTGACTGAATGGGCACGGGTGGGATTGAAAGATGATGAAGGTTGCTGGCGAACTAGAGACACGAACAAATGGTTGCTACCTGACTCATACCTGATTCCCATGCTGACCATGACACACTCCCCCGCACACATAGGGTCTGCCCCCATGATTGAACTCATCTCCAAAGTCTGGCACAACGACAAAATCCCAGACTCAGCTAAACGCCTAGTCCAACAATGTCTGATATGCCTCCAACACAACCCTGGTAAAGGAACTGCTGTGCCCCGGGGAGGGTTTGGGGTTCCTAGTCACCCCTTTGAGGTCCTACAGATGGACTACATTCAGCTAGAAAGGTGCCAAACCCTGAAGTACGTGCTTGTCGTTGTGTGCGCCTTCAGCAAATGGGTAGAAGCCTACCCAACCCGTGACAACACGGCTATGACTACCGCAAAAGTACTACTGAAAGAATTCTTCCCCCGTTACGGCCTTTGTCGAATTTTGTGGAGCGACAACGGCCCCCACTTCGTAGCCGAAGTTATCCAACTTATCTTAAAAGGGTTGGGTGTAAAACAGAAATTTCATGCGGTCTTCCACCCCCAATCTGCAGGCTTGGTTGAGCGACATAATGCCACATTGAAACTCAAACTAGCCAAAATAGTTGCCACCACAGGACTGAAATGGCCAGACGCCCTCCCACTAGCATTGCTATCAATGCGTTCCACTCCTACCAAACACCACTTAACCCCCTACGAGGTCGTCTTCGGGCGACCCATGAACCTTTGGACTGCACCAAAACCAGCATCCATTCACGACGTCCCGGACGTCCTCATGTCTGACTATCTGTACAATCTAACTAAAACGTTGTCTGTTATCCATCAGCAGGTGCTGCAAGCCATTCCCGATGCTTCCAGGGGCCCCGGACACGACATCCAACCCGGCGACTTTGTCCTAGTGCGCAACTTCCAGCGCACCAAGAGTCTGGAGCCCCGGTGGACGGGCCCCCTGCAAGTCCTGATCACCACCCGAACAGCTCTTCGAGTGGAGGGGAAACGTAATTGGCTGCATGCACACCACTGCAAGAAGGTATCATCGACCCTGACGACCACCGACAACATCACCGCCCAAGAGGAACTTCTGGACGAAGACCAACCATCCCTGAGCTGCTGCCCGAATACAGAGACACTTGAATTGACTGAATATCCCGATCCCACTGTGCCAGCCAAATAAGGGTATAACCTATGACGCAAGGAGGGAATTTCGGCTAAGCAGACCACGAACTAAGTTGAAATCTCAGAGCGGTTGCCTCGTAACCTCAAAGGCCTCCAGGACAGAAACTAAACAAAGTCTATGGTTCTGCCCGCTACCGAGTCCCTTGAAGGTGATGGAAGCACCCGACATGAAGATGATGGAAGCAACCGGACGTCCGAAGATCCACTACAAAAATCCAAAGACTGACAAAATGCACAGCTCAAAGACCATTGCACTTTTTGTTACCCTTCTCCTTTGCCTCCTTCTCATGGTCACTTTCTGGATCCTGGAAGAAAACGTACCCACTCATAAGACATTGCTGACCACTGCCCAACCCACCACCATGAAAGAACACCATCTGATTTCACTTTCACCCCAACTCCGAGAAAGACGTAAGGAGTTCTGGAATAACTCTTTTGTGCAACTGCTCCACCAACACAACCTTGCCGCCAATGCCACTAACTGCTGGATCTGTGGATTGCTACCACATGCCACTGGACATTCTATCCCTTTCATCCCTTCACCCTTCTCTGTCCATGGCTCCTGCCTCGCTTGGCTAATCCTCCTGCAAGAAAGTTACAAGGACAATGCCACTTCCGGCAAAACTGTGTCACACTTCTATCATGGGTTCTGGCTGAACCAAACTGGAAAAACCTCTGCCCCCTTTTGTCCTTTGAGATCAAACACCTCTTTCCATATGGACATCCCTGCCAAGGAGTGAGTCGAAATGCAGGTGTTCAACAACCCAGCCAGACCCACCTTCTCTTACCTCCGTAAACAAACGGCCGCCACCCTAACAGTGGCCCTATCCGTCGTCAACATCACAGGTCTGGTGTGCCTCGAAGGCCTAGGAACACAGCCGGTAGGCCACAGTTCCTGTCTCATCACCCGAACATTGGACTCAGTTGACCCACCCTCCTTTGTTACCTCCCCAAATATGTACTTCGTCTGTGGTACTAAGGCCTACACCTGGCTTCCGAAAGGTTGGGGAGGCACCTGCTACATCGCTTTTATCCTTCCTCCAACATATGTGGCTCCAGCAAACCATTACCGGCAGAAACGTGCAAAGGACATTGTACAAGCCGACTCCACTGGAGCACAGTTCATGGATGCAGTAAAGGGACTTGTTCCACTGTGGGGTCCAATGGCAAACAGCCGTGCCATCCGGCACCTGACCCAGGCAGTCGAAACCACAATGAACATTACAGCCGGCATCCTCACCAACAACACCGCTGAGCTTCAGGCCGTCCGCCTGGTAGCTCTTCAGAACCGCCTCGTTCTAGACATGGTTCTGGCTGATCGTGGAGGAGCATGCCGCATCATTGGGTCCAGCTGTTGTACCTACGTACCGGATAACTCACCCTCAGTCTACAGGGCGATTGGACACCTCCACAGACTTTCCGCAGAGGTTCATCAGGAGCAAGAAGGATGGTCGCTTGGGAGTTGGTTTTGGGACACTATTAAAAGTTGGGGGTGGAGGTTGTTTACGTTTATCCTAATACCGATTGTGGTACTGTGTGGATGCTGCCTGGGGATTCAATGCTTGCCACCTCTATGTTCACTTTTCACGAACTGCATCTGCCCTAAGACTCTGAACTTTGAAGCAGAACGAATGAAGGCCCTGTATGAAATAGAAGTACAAGGTATTATGGGGATAGATCCGAACTAAACAAGCTGGCGAGATATGTTAAAAGGGAGGACTGTGGAAATTTAGTTCGTAACTGAACATTATCTGCGCCATCTTGTCTCTCCCCAAGCGCCACACGCAGAAAACGCGCGGCGGCCATTTTAGGCACCATGACCTCATTGCCGATCGCCAGCGCGTCCCCCTGGTGCTGCGAACATCCCCCCGCGCGCTGACCACCCCCGCTCTCTCATACATGGGCCATAAACTTTCTCCTTCTGCGCGACCCTGCCATGGAACCACATCCCGCGCCTGACCGACACCTTCTTTCATCCCATACATGGTCATACATCCCTTTGATAACCCCCTTCCTCTGCGCCCGATTGTCCGAACCGATCCCAGGCCATCACCTAGCCCTGCGGATGCAGTTTATTGCCCCTACTGTAAGGGAAACACCCCACATCAAAGGGATTACAGTAGATCAAGGCCCCCCACCCCCTGAGACCCGACCAGTCGCACACACCCCCGGGAATTGGCGGAATGTCCAGCTGTGTGATAGTCATCTCCTACTGTGGGTGGGGTGTGGACTTCTACTGTAGCTATGTGTGGGAGCGGATCTGAGCCGGGGATTCTGAGGATGTTCTTTCATGTCTCAAAGCGATCTCAAGAATGTGCCATGTATGATAACCCTGCAATAAAGTCATAAACCTGTGTATAAGAGGCCAGGCCTCAGAGATGTGGTTAGAGCACCTCGAGACGATACCTTGCTGTCCGATCTGATGTGTTCTGCTCCGACGGAATAAAACTTTGTTTCCTGCCTTCCAGTCTCCGGCGCCTGCCTCTTTTGTTGGTTAATCATCGAATGGTGTAAGAGGCGATTACAGCTGGGCAATACTTGAAAAGTTACCGACTGAACCTGCCTACCATTTAACACTATAGAAGGGGAGTGGTGCCAGGGAGTAAATGAATGAATGGTGCAATTACCTATAATTGTGGGAGGCCTTGAAGGGAGGCCATTGCACGTATTTGCAGCTTGCCAAGAGTTGGTTTAGTGGACTGCCTGAACATCTCTTAAATAGATGTATCACCCATGGATCTGTCACTTTAAGAGCCGACAAGTCCTTGCTCTCAGATCTGTCATCGGTGATCAGCATTCAGTGCTCAGTAGACACACTGGTAATAAGACAAATTAGCAAGTTCTCAAAAATTTCAAAAAAGAAGAACTCCTTGTGATTTATCAGAAAGGATATATCTTTATTTAGAAAAAAATATGTAATAATTTTTAGGTTCAGCAGAACATAGGCCAACAAGTGTTCAATACATCGTATCCGTTCTTCTGTGCCATCAATAACTGTAAAACCTATTGATAATATTAATCGAATCCATAACCAACAGAATAGAAAAATAAAATATTAACAAAAGAACAACAAGGGAGGGAAATTAGTTTAAAAACAAAATTCTATATTTTCTTACAAACCTAGACATTTATTTCTGATGTGAGTAAACAACTCTGTCTTTATTATTGATAGGTAAATGTACTCTTTCTTTGGAGAGTTACATGATATTCAGTATTAACCATCCATGTTATGTTTCTGCAAATTCACAAATCATTATTGTCTGGATCATAAATTGCTTGTTCTTGAACAATCCTATATTTATAATTATTTACATTTCTAAATTAATTTGTTCAGACATATGTGCAATACATCTAACTAAGTATGATTTCTAGCTGTTTTCAACAATGTCAATTCAAATGCATACCTTTAAAATGCTAGTACCAAAAATGCAGGCTGCCTATTATTATAATTATATGATCATCTCTCAATTTCTGACCACCAGGGGCGGAGAAGTAGATGGACCAAATCACTAGGGCTAAATCCCATCAAGGAAGAGGGAGGAAGGCTATTAACATAGAAGGAGGCAGCCAAAAAGGAAGTGTTTGGGTACCCCATATAAAAAAGAAAATTTGATAAAAGAATTAAAAAGAACACAAGCACAACAGCATGACATTGTTGAAATGCCACAGAGTGATATATTTTGAGGCTGTAGTCTCTTGTTTCTGTCGTGATGCTGAAAAGGTGATGCGTGAGAGCAATTGACACAGAGAGTGGGAAAGCTACTCTGCTGAACTACGATCTAGGTAATAGTGAGACCTATCAATGAGTCACTTGGCACCACTCTGCCTCTGCCCCAAGGTACAACACCACATATGACTAATAATATTGCGCTGGGTCTTGCACCTTACTGTTTTAATATTGCTCCCACCTGCACTACTTGGATAATAAAGCTTCCTTGTAGCTTCTGGATCCCTTTACTCGCAGTGACTAAACACAGGTTGCTCCTCCTGCAGCTCTATGCACTTCTAGATGGAAACAGCTTCCATGTTCCCAAAACATTCTTTACAATATAGAGAGATGCTTCATAAGAAAGAAGGCTTAACTTAATTGGAATTGGATGCCTTGTCCTTGTGGATCAAAAGAGGTTATCGTTGTTAATCATTGGAACAATATTCCACTTCAAAACACTGAAGATAAAGAATGAGACAATTCTCTCCACAGTCCTCTTTCAGGCAGACAGATTTTATTCAAGAAGGGCAACAGGTTAGCCCTCTCATCTTCTGTATAAATCAAGTTAGAGTGGTCATGGAAGAAGGATTAACCCCTTCCCTGTGGGGGTAATTCCCCCGCGGTGTGGGGGGCCGCGGCGCCGCTGTGCTCGTGACGAGCTCAGCTCGTCATGACTCACAGTCGAGCTGTGCTCATGACGAGCTGAGCTCGTCACGACCCCGCCCACTGATTAATTCTCCCGCACAGGCGGGGAAATAATCGTGTGTGGGCGGGCCACGACTGTTATGACGAGCTCAGCTCATCATGAGTACAGCTCCACTGTGACTCATGACGAGCTGAGCTCGTCATGAGCACTCAACAGGTTAAAAGGTAAATCCAGTCTAGGACTGGTGACAATCCCTTAGCAAATCAAACTAAGGTTTTAAAAGTTTCCTTGCCCAATGTTTCCAGTAAAGTGACCAATATATAGTCTCCTTTTCGATAGGGCCCACTCTGTTTGCTCACAACTGTCTTAGAACTTGAAACCCCACCAAATATTCACCATCCTCATGCAGCAGTTCTGCACTAAACTCTCTTAACCTCAGTCCACAAAACCTATGTCAGCCCTGAACTGGACAATCAGTTTTCTCTGTGTATGCTCATAGCCATCTTATGTTTGTTGGAGCTTCTTGGACCTAATAAACCAAACCTTTAATCTCGCCCCAACCTACTTGATCTCCTAAAATCTTAATCCTAAACCCTGCTTTAAACACAACTATTGTGAAACCCAAAATATGCCCCAGGCACCCACATCATGCATCATGCACAGCCTGAGCAAAGCTGCATGTTACAATGTAACAATAATCCAACAGAAAAAATCACCAGTCTTTGCAATAACTCAACTATCACTTGATGCCTCACAGTGCTAGTCCTTCCAAATTCTTTAGACAACTCCTCCAACAATCTAAACCCCATCTCTTGGCACTTGGTTCATACTCTCAAAACATCTTACTATAGAAATTTAACTTTCTCTAATGTTCCAAAATTCATCACTGGAGAGAAGTGTCTCTCAGTCCTTATCAAGATGAAATTAACCACATCGTCACTCCTCTGTTTCAAATGTCTATCCCTATTCTACAGTATCAATGTCAAGAAAGTCACACTCTGCCTTTCTGTAGACTCTTCTGGTAGAAGTTGCAAAATATTCTAAATCAGTTGAAACACACTCACTCGCCTATCCCACACAGCACCCGAGGCATCTGAGTTTCTGTTGGTTCCAGTCCACAGAACCTCTACCACTCCAAATGTGAAAAAGAACTTCCTTATACCAAAACGTGCCTTGCTACATGTTACATGCTAAACAACCCTGTTAGACCTGGCATCCTTAGGGTGGTCTTCCCTTGGACTTTTTGCCTCCACGTTTTGCTGATTCTTTTTGTTGGCCTTAGGACTCTGAGCACCTTACCACTGCTAACCAGTGGTAAAGTGCATTTGATTCTTCCGTAAACATGATGACATTGCTGCATACCTAATTGGCATAGTTGATGTACTGGTAAGTCCCTTGTAAAGCGGTATACCATATACCCAAGGCCTGTACTTCACATGCTATGAGTGGGCCTGCAGCACTAATTGTACCACCCACAGAGGTAGCCTTTTAAACCTGTCTCAGGCCTGCCACTGTAGTGACTGTGTATCAGTTTACTGCCACTTTGACTTGGCATTTAAACTACTTGCCAAGCTTTTAACTCCCCTTTTATTACATATATGTCACCCCTAAGGTAGGCCCTAAGTAACCCTAAGGGCAGGGTGCTATGTAAGTAAAAGATAGGACATGTACTTTTATGTCTTGCATTTCCTGGTAGTGGCAAATAGTCCCCCTTAATCCCTTGCCTGTCATTAGCACCCCCTTCAAGAGAGTGGGCATCGACATTGTAGGGCCTATGGATCCGCAGACTGCATCAGGCAACATGTTTATCCTGGTTCTGGTGGATCATGCCAATTGGCACCCAGAGGCAATTCCACTGAGGACTACTACTGCACCCACAGTTGCAAAGGTCTGGATAGGGATTTTTACCAAAGTGGGTTTTCCTAAGAAAGTTGTGTCTGACAGGGGCACAAACATCATCTACTTACATGCGGTCAATGTGGAAGGAGTGTGGGGTAAAATACAGGTTCTCCACCCCCTACCATCTCCAAACAAATGGGCTTGTTGAGAGGTTTAACAAGACCCTGAAGGGCATGGTCAGAGGAATGCTTGAGGACAAAATGTGGGATATCTTCTTACTATGCCTGTTGTTTGGTTACAGAGAGGCACCACCAAGAGGAGTGGGTTACAGACCCTTTGAACTGTTGTATGGGCACTCAGTCAGAGGACCTCCCAGTCTGGTCAAAGAAGGATGGGAGAAAGCTCCCAGGAAGGTACCCCAGGATATAGTGAGCTACATGCTGGCCATCAGATGCCAGATGGCTAGGTTATGGAAACAAGCTTCCAGTAACCTTGAAGCAAGCCAGGAAGTCATGAAGGAGTGGTATGACAAAAATTCTAGCACTGTGGAATTTTAACCTGGTCAGAAAGCATGGGGAAAGGAGCTGGTAGAGCCCAGGGCCCACCAGAACTGCTGAAATGCAACATATGAGGTGATTGAAAGAAAGGGTGAGGCCACATACCTGGTGGACCTCAAGACCCCTAGGCAACTCCACTGGGTGCTGCATGTATATCACCTCAAACCACACTTTGAGAGGTCTGAGCTCACCATGCTGTTGGTGACTGATGGAGAAGAAGAAGAGGAGTGAACCTCTCCCGGACCTCTTGGACTCCACGGAGTGAGATGTGTCTGTGGAAGGAGTAATCCATTTCCCCACTCTAACTCCTGAACAAGAGAAAGACTGCCACCAAGTGTGGGGGCAAAACTCTTCAGTTCTCCCTTATCCCTGGAACTACCCACCTGTCTACCCATGATGCGGACACACAGGTCAACCTCCCTGTTAAGAATACATCTTTTAGGTTGTCAGATAAGTTGAGGTCCAGCATTAAGGCTGAAGTTTCCAAATTGCTGGAGTTGGGGGTGATAGAACCCTGCAGTAGCCCCTGGCCCAGTCCTGTCTTTCTGGTACCAAAAGCTGTCCGGGCAGACAACACACCTGAACTGAGGTTCTGAGTGGATTACAGAGGGTTACATCCTGTAATTAAGACCGATGCTCACCCCATTCCTGAAGCTAAAAGACATTCCTGAGGCTGATAAGCTGATTGATTGGTTAGGGGGCTGCCCATTAAATCAGTACCCTTGAACGTACATCAGGGTACTGGCAAATCACCCTAACAGAGGGAGCAAATGAGAGGTCAGCCTTCTCCACTCCAAAGAGCCATTATCATTTAGGGTGATGCCCTAAGAATTAAAGAATGACCCTGCCACTTTCCAGAGGCTGGTGAACCAGACTCCTTGCTGGTATGGAGGCCTTCTTTGCTGCTTATGTGAATGAAATTGCTGTCTTTGGTAGATCCTGGAAGGACCACCTTTTTCACCTCCAGGATGTGCATCAGTCTCTTCAACAGTCAGGCCTGACTATCAAGGCAAGTATGTGCCCGATAGGGCAGGGGCCTGTGGTGTACTCGGGACACCTAGTGGGCAGTGGGCAGGTACCAACCCTTCAGGCCAAGATAGAAACCATCATGGCCAGGCTGCCCCCCAAAACCCATACTGAGGTCAAAGCCTTCTTGGACCTCACTGGGAACTATAGGAGGTTTGTCAAGAGATATGACACAATTGTTGCCCCCTTGACTGAGTTGACTTCGAAGAAGCAGTCCAGGAAAGTGATTTGGACCGAGGCATGCCAAACTGCATTTGACTCTCTTAAGCAGGCCATGTGCACAGCTACTGTGCTCAAGGCCCCTGGTTTCCCCAAGGAGTTTACTTTTCAGACAGATGCCCCAGAGCATGGCATAGGGCAGTATTATTTCAGCTTATTGAGGAGGGTCTACACCAACCAGTAGCCTTCATCTTCAGGAGGTTACTCCCCAGGGAGCAGAGGTGGAGTGCTGTTGAGAGAGAAGCTTTTGTTGTGGTTTGGGCACTGACAAAATTGAGGCCATACCTGTTTGGCACTCACTTACTGTTTCAGACTGACCATAGGCCCCTAGGGTGGCTCATGCAAATGAGGGGTGAGAATCACAAACTGCTGAGGGGATCCATTTTCATACAAGGTATGGACTTCAGGGTGGAACACAAACCATGCCAGTGATGATGGCCTATCTAGGTTTTTGCGTCTTAGTGATGAGAACTCCCTAGAGGTTGGGTAGATCTCCCCACTTTCAGCTGGAGGGCGGGGAGGGGCACGTATTAGGCCTGGCATCTTTAGGGTGGTCTTCCACTGAACTTTTTGCCTCCATGTTTTGCTGATTCTTTTTTTGGGGGCCTTAGGACTCTGAGCACTTAATCACTGGCTACCAGTGCTAAAGTGCATGTGCTTCTCCCCATTGGTGCATACCTGATTGGCATATTTGATGCACTGGTAAGTCACTTGTAAAGTGCTATACCATATACCCAGGTACTGTACTTCAAATGCAACTTGTGGGCCTTCAGCACTAATTGTGCCACCCACAAATGCAGCGATACTTATTTCTAAGTATTTTCCTGCAATTATTCCATTAAAGATCAATATCTCAGCTTCCATTTATTGGATTTTTGTTTTTTTGGTCTTGTTTTTTTCAGAATATGACCATCTTGGTTTCTTAAACTGTGTGGAGTCTTTTTGTGGTGTATTCATTGTGTTACTGTGTGTGTTGCACAAATACTTTATGCAGTACCTCTTTAGTTTAGCCTGACTGCTCTCTGCCAAGCTACCAGAGGGTGAGCACAGGTAAATCTTTAGTGTGCATCTTACATACCCTGACTAGAGTGATGGTTCCTGCCTGGCCTGGGTGAGTACCTCAGACAACCAGGAATACTGTTTCTAACAAACCGAAAATAAAAACCTACAACAACTGCAACATTCAACTCATTTGAGTTGACAGTCTATTCATCTCTACCACCATTACACATTTATCCGCGTGAAAGGTAAGCTTCTTGTTAGCAAACATACATCCCCATAGTGTAAGTGCAAGCACTAATTGGAAAACAAATGCAATGATCTTCTGTCATGAGCATCTATACTGTGCCAAACGCTTTGTCCTGTGTCCCAATCTCTTCGCCTATAGGGCAGTCTGCCATTGATAAGTACAAAGGGCCTCAGAAGAAGAAGTGGATACAACAAATTCTCGGATGTAGAAACAAGACAAATGTAGTTCATGGTGTGCAATTTGAATGTTAGATGCCATGGTTTGTGACTGGTTATGACATCATGTATGTGTGCCCAATTGAGTGGCCAAGCAAAATTGGTTCACACCTTGGTCATATCAGTTGCCACATACCATTGTACCACCTTACTGTCTGTATAGTACAACTGTATGCTTATCTCCAAAAGCCCTTGCACAAAGAACCTGTCGTGCTGTAGCATACTCGATCTTAAAATAACAATTCGAACAATCTGGAATGTAACTGCATTTTCCCAGCGAGGACATGCAAGATTGACACATCTCAGCAGTCAATTTGGGACTGCTAGGCTATAAAAGTCCTGCCTAAGCACCACACCCGTAGCTAGTTGGTGCATGAATGAGCAACAGAAAGAGACACTTACCGGTTTCCTGAGCGGTGCCTCCCCAAATCCTTTTCCAGTGAGACGAGGACCTAAAGCTGCACATCGGATAGGCGTTGGGCTTCAACCTAAAGAAAAGACGACAAGTGAGAGACTTACCTGGCTTATGCACTCCCCTCAGAGGCCTAATTCTCTATGTATACATCAGAGGTCTGACTATCTACGGTCACTTTGCAGACCTAACTTACTACATGCATTCCAGAGATATACCTAATTGCAATCCAGAGTCCTAACTAAATAGGAATGCACATATCAGGTACTTAACTAACTGAGCACATAAGAGAGATGACTAACTGCACACAACTGAGAAATAACTTATCTGGGCAAAATGGACTACTTTCAAGGATTCACAAGACATTCCTTGTACCACCCTTAAAATTCTTGGTGCTTCGCTCAGATAGCGATAACCAACGATTGATCTCAAAAATATCCTGCACATTGGCCACATACTTGGGAATATCTGCATGGAGTATGTGAATAATAAGAGTAAGCAAAGTGTATGGGTGTAAGCGAATGTATATCATGCTACATAACTAATGTTCTACTGTCTAACCATAGTTCATGCTGAACACCAGAAGCCAAAGCCCTGCAAGGAAAGTGCTGGGATAGGCACAGGTGTGACAATGTGGTAGCTGAAATCTTTATTATTTTGTCCCTTTCCCCATTCCCTTTCATGGTCCTTGTGACGGAGTGTTCTTCTGTCATCGCATTTACCATGAGGAGGTGTGGTAGGACGCTGACCAGTGCATCGCTCCTGCTGAGTCAGGATTTCAGGCAAGTGACTTCTGATCAAACCCCCTTGATTCACACATCTTCTCCTTCTGTAATGAGCTTTACTGAAACTTTTTCCCTACACCCCTCGTGTTGTCATAAAAGACCAAACCTGCAAATCACTGATGTGTCTGAATACATTTGAAGACATCCATGCAGTCCCGTCACCGAAAACCCAAACTCTAATCTGCCTTAAATTAGCCTTTAACCCAATGATGTGGTACTGACTCCTGTGGCCATTCATTGCTCAAAAGCCTACACATATGTATCCTTCTTTCACCACTGTGCATGCAAAGTTGAGATACTCTACCTAGACCTGAATCCTCCTACCTGGAACCCTCAACACTTCTTCTAACTAATGACAATATCATTTGCAGCGTGCACACTGGCAATTGACTCATAATTGTGGCACACTCAGTTTCTCTTTCAATTCCAGAAAACGAGCAATCTCATGCTCACACTTGCCCAAATTATCTACCTCCGTGAAAATAGATCATCCAAATAATGTGCAATTGATGAAAATCCTTTGATAAAAGAGAGCCTCTGAAAGAACAAACTGAACTTTCAAAGAACAAGAATTTGAGCACCCCATTAACAATGACTTGTATACAAATATCCAATCTCTGAACTTCATCTCCAACAGCTGAAAGTCATCTGGGTGGACCTGTAATATGTAAACGAAGCTGACTTAATCTCACATTTCTCCATGTGTGCCACTCCAGGTTTTTGCTGATTGACTTCCAGCAATCATCCAATGTTGCATACTGCATTACGCTCAGCTCATTGTCTACAAAATTACTTAGCAATTTATGTTTAAGCTAGACGATGTACGTGTCTAAACTCACCATCTGCCTTTTTGGTGTCATCCTCAAAGGAGAGATGATCAATTTCCCCAAATCCAGAAATAAATGGCTGATAATGCTCTTCTTCTGAATATCATTTCAGCTTATGATTCACAGTTTTGGATTGTATTTAGCCAGTAAAAAGCATTCGGCCCTCCTCTTAAATTAAGAATCCAAATACCCCAACTAAAACCCCTCCACAAAATGTAACTTTAACAACAAAGCAACCTTTGTATCAGTGTAAAACTGTAACCTGAAACTCAAAATTCTCGGGCATATGAAACGTTCCCAATACTTCTCTGTGTTTCAACACAATATTACATATAAAATACTGTCCTACCAGAGTGCCTTGACCATATCTTCCAGATACAATGATATGGAGTTAAGAGTAATACATCTATACGTTCACACTTACCTTATTGTAGTTGATGTTTTGGTCTCTATATTCTGGCAGGACAATATTTTGGCACTCAACATTGTGACATACAACCTTTCTGTTGAAAACCTCTATACCTATTCTGTTTCCCCTTTGCCCCCCACAAAAAAAGAACTTCTGAAAGCATTGAGTAAATGAATATCTGCCTGTACCTCATTTGACACACTCATATGGAAACTTACAATACTCCTCTAGTTAATTTCCTTATAAGGCCAACATAACCGCCCTAGTTACAACTGTTCGCTTCGAATCCCTCCCACCTTGTGCAAGGTGGGACATTCAAGGAAGGGCTGTTAGTACACTAACAAACCACTGGCTGTAAATACAGTAGAGCTACATCCTAGTGGGGCAATCCACTGAACTCGGAGGCCATTATCTAATTGCCCCATTTCTGAATGGCCATGATTTCCTCATCATATCGCACCCAAGATGGACCCCAAAAACTGATCTGTGTTATTCTACCTATAAGATAGGTACTGGAACAGGGTCACATTCCATTCTGTATTACACTCACAGTAAATGCCAGGGGTGGCTGGCATGGCTCGTGGGTGGGGGAGCGGGGGCCGCGGGCATCTTGGGGGTGTCACGGGAGTGTCACAGCGGGGTGTTGCGGGGGGGTCATAGGGATTAGAAATATTTTTTTTAAACTTACCTCGAGGCCGGGTCCCGCGTCTTCTGTGCTTTTGCTCTACTGAGTCCGCTTCCAGGAACAGAAAACAGGCAGCCAGGCTCCCTCCCCTAAGCCAGATTGGTCTGGGTGCTGTGACACGGCACTCAGCCAGGGGCTGAGGGGTGTGCATGTTCTCCATGCAGGCTGTAAGGCAGCCAGCATGGAGAACAGAGAAGAGCGCCCGAGAGGGCCGACCAAATAGTCATTGCGCAATTGAGTGGGCAAACAACTCCACTGCTCCGTGAGCAGAGCAGCCCCGCCCACCCCTCCCACCCGCAAAGGAAACATAACATAGTAATAACTGAAAGTTATTACCATGTTATTTTTCCTCTTCTCGCACTGCTTAAAAGCAGTGGGGCGACGCTCCTCTGCCACAGCGAAGGAGCCACCACTGGTAAATACTTGTTCATATCAAAAACACTGCTGCTAAATTCTCATTGGTTGTCAGGATCTCAGCCCTTTTTCAAAGCACACTTTTGTCTCCCTTAGACCCTTTGTTTACCCTAATGTCTCTATGTAATGATTTAACATGTATTTGCATTCACCGTCCAAATCCCTACTTTAGTTAAAGCCATGAAATGTGCGTCCAATGATCAATGGTAAGGCAACCTCAGAACTTTGTTTCTCAAGTGCTTTTCAACTTTCTCTATTGCAGGGATTCTGCTCATGCACAGAGCTATGCGCAGGAAACCAGGACCTCGGTGTATTGTGGTGTACCAAAAACCCATCTGACTAGCATCAGTGTCTCATTCGTTCTCCGTGCTACAGCAAAGCTACCAATGATTAGACAACCCAGAACAAGCGACTTAGTGAACTCTAAGGAATAGTGGGAATCAAGAACACTCTTTCAGTTTAACATTTATACCAGTCCACAACGTGAGTAATCAGAGACACAATATAGTTTAAAATGTTTATTTTAACGGTGGAATGGCGGATCGCGCTTGAGCTCCGTACAGAGCGAGGGCCGACGGAGGTATTGCTGCCGCTGCAGACTGCCCCGTTCAGCGCAGATGATGATATCCTGTCTATGAGGCTGCCGTGTGTGCTACGAGGGAGTTTTCCGGTGGTGGGAAGCGGCCAGGGACCATATTTCGGCATTTCAAGGTGGCGCTCGATGTTTTCACGAGCGGCCGCCATTTTGTTTCTTCACTGAGGGAGTTTTACTCTCTCCTCTACACGACGACGCTACTGGGAATATCCTGTCAGGAATGGAGTCATACAAGAACTGGTGACGTTTTTCACTTTTTCTGTGCTTGTTTTGATTTTTTCCTTCCGCCTATTGCAGTGCTGCCCATTGTGAGAACTTTTTGAGGTTTCTGCTAATATATCTCTCTTCAGGAGCACTGCCACTTCCTTATTTGAGGCTTCTTTGCTCTATGCTTGCTCTTGGTTGTTTTCGAGGTCGGTGTGCGTCTACTTGTTCCTGCAGCACATGATATTTTTTGTGAGGTGGTTTTTTTTTCCTGACCTTGTTCGCCTGCCATAATCATTGTCCTGCTCTTTTTGCTGAAGTGCGTTATCCCTTTCTGCTCGTTTTCCTATCGCACATTAAGGGTTTTACATCCCCTGGCATTTCCTGCCCTTACTCTATCTGGAGGGGTGTATTTTGTTCCTGTTGAGGTGGTGTGCCCTATGGCTGCGAATATGGGCCCATCACTGAATGCTAAAGACGTAAAGGACTCTAAAGCATCCCTTAAGAGGTCCAAACAGTTATCCCCTACACCTGAGTCTGCTCCAAAGGACACTAATTCCACTCTTGAGTCCATTCTGACGTGCCTTAATGAGGTCTATGAAATTGCGCAGTCTACTAAGACTAACACAGATTTACTGCAGGTGGAGGTGTTAGCCATCAGGAGTGATTTCAAGGCCCTTTCCCTTCGTGTTTCAGGTACAGAAACACGGATTAGTGGCGCAGAGGATACCATGCAAAAGCATTCTAGATCCCTCACTCAAATGGAGCGTTCCATGGCAGCATTGAGGAAAGACCTCACTGAACAAGAGGATCGTAATCGCAGATCTAATCTGCGTATTTTTGGTCTTCCGGAGGATGTTGAGAAAGATGCATCTTCCATGATTGAGTTCCTTTATCAATGGATTCCTTCTACACTACAAATTTCTTTCCAAAGAGATTTTGAACTGGAACGTGCACACCGTGTTCCCACCTTTCGCCCCAAGTCTGCTACGCAACCAAGAGCGGTAATTTTTAAGCCACTGCGTCATCAGCATACAGAGCAAATTTTAGCTCACATGCGGAAGGTTAGAGCTGTTTCTTGGAATGGCCATCGTATTTCAATTTCTCAAGACTTTGCCAGAGACACGGTGATAAGGAGGAAGGGCTTTCTTAATCTCCGGAAGCGTTTATCTGAGATGAATATCCCCTTCTCCTTTGCTGGCCCTTCAAACTTCCGCATTACTTTCAAAGGTCGTGTTAGAATCTTTGATGAACCTGCTGATTTGGCCTCGTTTTTGGACAATCAGATGGAGTTACAGATGGAACTTCAAACGGAGGCCTCACATGTTCCTGCTTCTTCTGGCACCTGATGCGGTTATACTTACTGCAATGTGTTTTCTTCTTTGTCAGATCTATTAAGTCTAGTTGCTTTTAGATCTGCGCGGTGGTCTTTGTGTCCATAGGTCTTGGTGTGTCTTTGTCGTCTTTTGGTGCTCCCTTATTATCGTTACGGTGTAGTGGTCTTTATTGTTGTTAGCTTTATTGTATAAACCTTCCAATTTTTTGTGGTAGCATCTCTTCATGGTCTGACTTCACTCCTGTTCGCGTGTCGTCCTTTTACTCCTTGCCCTCCCAGTTTGTTTCTCGACGTATTAGGTCCTGGTCCGTCTCTTATCCCGTTGTATAACTTCTTTATTTTCGCCGAATTTTGTTGTGAAACTTGTTTTTTTTTTATCTCTTTGTGGTAGGTCTTTCTGCCTCATGGTTGTCTTTTGTTGTCTCGTATTTATGGAGTATGCCATTGTTTTTTCCTTTTTTTTATCAACGTGTTGATGTATGGATTGTTTACATGTTTGAATCATAGGTGTTTATTAGATGCTTATTTATGGCTATAATTAGAGTCAATATGTTTCGTCTATATAGTTACTAGTTATATCTATTTTACTGCTATATCACTGAGTGGTTTGTTTATTTAGTATTATTAATTATCTTTTTCGAATAGGTCAGATTTCTATAGATGCTTTGTAATTGATAGTCTTATGCCTCTTTACCTACATGTTCACTTACTTAGGTATGCTTACCTCTTTTTGCCAATTGTGTGTATCTGGTTTTATCTATTCATGGTCAGTTATCTATAAGCTTATCTATAGTTTTTACATTTTTATATATAGTATTAGTTCTCTTATCTATCTGCCATAGGGCTTCATTGATTGTTATTTTGAGAGGTTATTACATGCCGTTTTTTATTATGTTTCACTTATTTTCCCATAATGTATCATATAGTATGCTTTAGAATGTATTTTTTCTTTTCTCTTCATTCTGTTCCTTTTTCTCTTCATGATGTCTGCTTTGGTTTCGCTCTACCTAATGGTAATGTTAACTTTTAGCTCACTTTCCACCAGCTCTTATTGCTTGCATTTGTTTTTTTCTCTCTTTTCTGCCCTTCCCGTTTTCTATGATCCATTTTAGCTGGTACCTATTTATCAACTTGGTTAAACGTGTTGCCTTTATAGTCTTTCATTTCGCTCTGTTTCCAAAATACTATAATTAATTCCAGTTCATATCTTTTAGATAGTTCTTCTTTTAAATACGTATAATCAGCTATGTACTGTTTTGGGGTTATTTATGCTGATGTTTTTTTTATTCCTCTTGTTGGTCCCTTGCTCTTTTTCCCATGTTCCCCCTTGTATGAATTTGGTCTTTTTCAGACCTGCCTTATGGGCCCTTCTCTCTCTCTTTCTGTGTATTTTCTTGCTTTCTTTTTCCTCTTCTTTCCTCTTTTCTCTTCGGATTTCCTTTTTGGTTTCACCTTGTTTCGTGTTGGTTTCTAATGTCTGCTGGTTGGTTTTCCTGGATGTTGTAGTTCATTTGTCATATATGAAATGTCTTTTTTTCCTGATAATGGTTCTATGTCTGGATTGAATATACTTTCCCTTAATGTTAAAGGGTTAAATCACCCAGTTAAAAGGTCAAAGATTTTGGACTACTGTAAATCTCTTTCTTCGGATCTCGTCCTTTTTCAGGAAACAAAGATCTCTGCCAAGGAGGCGTTGTTTCTGAAGAAAGAATGGGTCTTTGATGTTGCTTGTTCAGATGCTTGTGGTAAAAGAAATGGGGTACTTACCTTAGTTTCTAAACATTCTGGGTTGTCTATCGTTTCCTCTGAACAGGATAGAGAGGGTCGGTGGTTGCTGTCTAAGATGTCCAATGGTAATGCTGATCTCTTTGTCATGAATATTTATGCCCCCAACAAGGATGACCCGTCCTTTTGGAAAGCGATCACCAAAAAGCTAAATGACACACCTCATTCTGGTAATCTTATTGTAGGTGGAGACTTTAATTTGCCAATGGATCCCATCTTAGATAGGAATTCTGCCTTTAATTTTCGTCCCCCTAAAGCACATAAACAAATGATTAATATGTGCTCTCTTACCCATCTTCAGGATGTCTGGCGTCTTCATAATCCCACTGGTAGTGACTTCTCCTTTTTTTCTTCCCCTCATTCGTCCTTTTCAAGCATTGATTATCTTCTGGTTCACTCCTCTCTGGTTCAATCTTCTTCTTCTCCGCTTATTCACCCTATTTTAATTTCTGACAATGCCACAGTGACTTTACACTTATGTCCTTTGCCCCTAGGGCACGATCTCGTTCGTGGAGACTAAACACAGAAATTTTACATGATGATTCCCTGGTGCGAGAGTTTTCCAATGATATTGAGATGTTTTTTATTGAGAATGTTGGGTCAGTCAGTTCCCCTGTTGTTCTCTGGGACTCTTTTAAATGTACTTTCCGTGGTCAGGTCATTAAATGTATGTCAAGGAGAAACGCAGCCATTAAAAAGGAACTCACGGACTTAGCAGATGAGATTAAACGTCAGGAATCCCTTTTTCGACATTCTAAGGATAAGTCCTGCCTCCAATCTATTACGAATTTAAAATATACGTACAATACTACAGTCACTAAGAGAGCTCATATTGGCCTTCAGGCTCAGAAATCTAAGAAATTGCTGTTAAAAAATCGTGCGGGCAAGATTCTTGCAGCCACTTTAAAGTTTCAGGAATCGTCTTGTAATTCTTCCCAAATTTCTTCTATTACTGACCGGCTTGGCATGAAAAAATTTCAAACTGAAGAAATTCTTGAGGTCTTCCGCGATTTTTATAATAATTTATATACCCCGTCTGCTCAAGCTTCTTTTGAACAATGTCAGGAGTTCTTGAAGTCGGTTCCTTTGAAAGTTGTTTCGGAGGAAGATAATAACTCATTGAATTGTCCGATTACTTCTGACGAAATCATTTCTGCGATTAAAGCTACTCGTTCTGGTAAAGCTCCTGGTCCTGATGGATATCCTATTTTGTTTTACAAAACCTTTATTTCCGTGCTTGTCCCGAAACTTCAATCCATTTTTGATGCTTTTATTAAAGATGGCTCTGTGTCTGGTTCCGCGGCTGATGCTACTATTGTAGTTATCCCCAAAGAAGGGAAAGATCATGCAGATCCCAAGAATTTTTGTCCTATTTCCCTTCTTAACATGGAAGCTAAGATCTTTGCTAAAATCTTAGCTAAACGCTTAGAGTCCTTTATTCCTCAATTGGTTCATCCCTCCCAAACAGGTTTCGTAAAGGGGCGTCTTGCACGTGATAATATTCGTACTTTTTGTCATATTCTTGGTTCCGCCAAGCGATCTAATCTTCCGGCAGCGGCCTTGGCCCTTGATGCTGAAAAGGCCTTTGATAAGGTCTCTTGGCCTTTTTTAAGAGCTGTTTTAGGTGCACATAACCTTGGTGATTCCTTTATTCGTATGGTTATGTCTCTTTACTCCCGACCTAGGGCTAACATACGGGTGAATGGTGCTACGTCTTCCTTTTTTAACCTTTGTCAGGGCACTAGACAAGGGTGTCCTTTGTCCCCTCTCTTATTTTTGTTGTCCATTGATCCTCTTCTCAGAATGATTGACTCACATCCAGATATTAAGGGGTTCTCTTTTGGGTCTCATCAGATAAAAACAGCTGCATATGCAGATGATGTTCTCATTTTTTCTGATGATATTGCACTGGCCATCCCTGCTATTTCGGATACGATTTCTCTTTTTTCAAAAGTTTCAGGATACACTCTGAACAAAGATAAGACAGAGGTGTTTCCCTTAAATGCTTATTGCTTTTCTTCTCATATGGGTTCGGCGGGATTTAAATGGCAATCTAAACAGCTAAAATATCTGGGTATCTATTTTTGTTCCACCCTATATGCTACGGCTACTTATAATGAATCCCAAACTATTCTTAAGGTGAGACGTCTTTTAGAAACTTGGTCTCCGAAGCATATTTCTTGGTGGGGCCGACTGCAGACTCTTAAAATGATGATCACTCCTATTATTAATTTTGTTTCCCCCACGCTCCCAGTAAGGCTTTCTGATTCCTTCTTTCATGAACTTGACTTACTTACTTCCAAATTTCTATGGAATGACAGAAGGGCTAGGATTGCTTATAAATTTTTACGGAAATCTTATGATATGGGAGGCTGTAATTTTCCTGATTGGGGGAAGTATCAAACGGCTTTTCTGGCGTCCCAGGGTGCCCTTTGGTTTTCTTCTCCATCTCTTCATGTTCCAGCATGGTTGACAATAGAACAGGTACTGGCCTCCCCACTGCCGACTGCCTCTTTTTTAACCACGAATACCCTCTCTATTCCATTCTCTCGTTCTAATATTTTAGACACTATTGCTGCAGTTCGCAAGGTTGATAAGAGAGTAGCAATTCCACTGCATAAAACTAGATGGTCGGCTATTTGGCGCAATTCTAAAATCAAAATTAATATTGACCCAGAGTTGATGTCTTACTGGGCTGGGAAAGGTGTCTCACTTGTTAAACATCTCTATGATTCCAATAATGACCCTTCCCCTTTCTCATCCCTAGCTCAACAATTTTCTTTATCTAATTTAGACTTTTATACTTTTCTTAAGATAAAGGTAGCACTTGCTAAAATGCACCTTCATCCTTCTTCCCCTATGATTACGCTTTTTCAGTTATGGATCAGGACTGGTCATGTTGCGTCTCGGATTTACAAATTCTTATCGTCTTTTCTCCCTTCCCAAACTGTCGCACAGCAAAAATGGCTACATCACTTTGATCATAGTGTTACCGATCATATCTCTTCTGATACCTGGCAAGATATTGGTAAATTTTCTCTTTGTAACAAAATCGCCCCCTCTTTAATGCAGTCTAAGTTTTTCTCTATTAATCTTCTTCACTGGACTCCCACTCGTTTGTACTCGCTAAATCTCAAAGAAGACAATCTGTGCTGGAGTTGTGGGCTTTTACCAGGCGATTTTCAACATATGTTCCTTGATTGCTCCCTTCTCCAATCCTTTTGGGATTTAATTCACAAACACCTCATGCTCATCTTTAACATTAAATTCCATCTTTCTTTTCCATTAATCCTTTTAGGTCCGTTGGCGGCCCCAGTCCCTCTGCCTTTAGATCCCATGGAGTTACAGTTGCTGGATCTCTTATTGACTATTGCAGTCAAAGTAATTCTCATGGAGTGGAAATCCTTTTCATCCGTCTCTTACCATACTTGGTGGGCTTGGGTTTCCTTTCTACGAAGTGCTCAGACGTCAGTTGACCATGCTCATCTATCTCCTTCTATATCTACTGGTGTTTGGAAAGCCTTAGATTCGTACATGAAGTTGGCCTCCGAGGGGTTGGTGGAGCAATATCCCTTTGATTTGTCTGGTTAGTTTTGTCTTGTGTGTCGGGTGAATCCTTTGGAAATCCTCTCCTCTTCCTTTTCTCCTCTCTGTCTCTCTTTTTCTTTCCTTATCTCTTTCCTACTCTTTCCGTTTTTTCTTTCTTCCTCTCTTTTCTTTCCTCTTATCCCTATTTTGCCATCTGAGGGTGATACTTTTGATAAGTATCTCTGCCGGATATCAATTTGGTTCGTCCCTCCTTAATTAATTTATTTATCTATCAATCAATCAATGACATTTATAGAGCGCACTACATACCCGTAGGGTCTCAAGGCGCTGGGGGTGGGGGGGTGCCGCTACTGCTCGAACAGCCAGGTCTTCAGCTTCTTCCTGAAGGAGAGGTGGTCTTGGGTCAGGCGCAGGTCGGTCGGGAGGGAGTTCCAGGTCTTGGCGGCCAGGTAGGAGAAGGACCTTCCTCCCGTAGTCGCTCTTCGGATGCGGGGGACGGCGGCGAGGGCGTGGTTGGCTGATCGGAGGTGGCGTTTGGGAGCGTAGAAGTTGATTCGGCTGTTGAGGTAGCTCGGGCCTTGGTCGTGTAGGGCTTTGTGTGCGTGGGTGAGGAGGCGGAAGGTGATTCTTTTGTTGACGGGGAGCCAGTGAAGGTCTCTCAGATGTCCGGAGATGTGGCTGGTTCGTGGGATGTCGAGGATGAGTCTGGCTGAGGCGTTCTGGATCCGCTGGAGTCTCTTCTGGAGCTTGGTGGTGGTACCGGCGTAGAGGGCGTTGCCGTAGTCCAGTCGGCTAGTGACGAGGGCCTGGGTGACGGTCTTCCTGGTCTCGGTGGGGATCCACCAGAAGATCTTCCGTAGCATGCGTAGGATGTTGAAGCACGCCGAGGAGACGTTGTTGACTTGCCTGGTCATGGAGAGGGAGGAGTCCAGGATGAAGCCCAGGTTGCTTGCATGGTCTGTCGGTTTGGGTGCGGTGCCCAGGGCGGGAGGCCACCAGGAGTCGTCCCAGGTGGAGGGTGAGGAGCCCAGGATGAGGACCTCCGTCTTGTCCGAGTTCAGTTTCAGGCGGCTGGTCGTCATCCACTCGGCTACCTCTTTCATCCCTTCGTGCAGGTTGGCTCTGGCGGCGGCGGGGTCGTTGGTCAGGGAGAGGATCAGCTGGGTGTCGTCGGCGTAGGAGATTATGTTGAGGTTGTGTTGGCGTGCGATGGCCGCGAGGGGGCTCATGTAGACGTTGAAGAGGGTGGGGCTCAGAGAGGATCCTTGAGGGACGCCGCAGATGACTTCGGTGGCCTCTGACTTGTACGGTGGTAGACGGACTCTCTGTGTTCTTCCGTCGAGGAAGGAGATGATCCATTCCAGCGCCCTGTCCTGGATTCCGACGTTGCTGAGGCGTTGTACTAGGGTGCGGTGGCAGACAGTGTCGAATGCCGCGGAGAGGTCTAGGAGGATGAGGGCCGCTGTTTCTCCGTTGTCCATCAGGGCTCGGATGTCATCGGTGGCGGCGATGAGGGCGGTCTCGGTGCTGTGATTGGCTCGGAAGCCGGAATGTGAGGGGTCGAGGGATCCATTCGTCTCGAGGAAGGCGGCCATCTGCTTGTTGACGGTCTTCTCGATGACTTTGGCAGGAAACGGGAGGAGCGAGATGGGGCGGTAATTCTTGAGTTCGGTGGGGTCCGCTGTGGGTTTCTTGAGTAGAGCGCTGAGTTCGGCGTGCTTCCAGCTCTCAGGGAAGGTGGCGGTGTCGAAGGATGTGTTGATGATGTCTCGCAGGTGGGGTGCGATGACAGCGTCAGCCTTGTTGAAGACGTGGTGAGGGCAGGGGTCGGTCGGTGATCCGGAGTGGATGGAGTTCATCGTGCGGATGGTGTCTTCGGTGCTGATCGGGGTCCAGGCGTGGAGGGTGGTGGTGGGGGGTGGTTGTTCGGTCTTGGTGTGCGTTGGTTGGTTGTTGAAGCTGTTGTGTATGTCCGCGATCTTGTTGTGGAAGTATGAAGCGAGGGAGTTATCTGATATCTGCGGTTTAATGAATGACAATGATTTGATTTCTTATTATTTAATTTTATTTTAATGTATCTATTGCCTTTGTCTGATATCAATTGTATCACTTTTGCTTGTATCTCATGTTTCGTATTTGCTTCTTTAAAATATTAAAATTCTTTTGAAATGAAAAAATTTTTTATTTTAACTACGTGCTCCAAGAAGTAGTACTTTTGCCAATACTAGTAAAAAGATGCATAAAAATAATACAATCAGCATTGTTATAATTCCATAAAACACAAAGGGAGAAATCCTATTATAATGAAAGTGGGACCAGGACTATAGCGCCGTGTACCACCCTCCCCAGGTTAGGAGCTAGTTTATATAATAATAGAAGATCTCTAGGTTTATACGGGGAACCCCATACCTCCAAGATCAGATGAAGTGAATCACCTCCCAGGACAAGCACAGCTCTCTGTAGATGCAAAGGTTTTCTCCAAGTGCTCCCTACATTCATGCAATGCAATATTAAAAGCACCCGAGTTCCAGTTATTTGCAGCTGCATTTGTGTTATGTCTAAGTGAGTGGGACTGATCAACATGAATTAACAGCATAAATTGTTATTTGACCTTGAACACTCTGTGCAGACTGAGGTCGAGGTGTAAGCCTGTACCTGTGAAAAACAGACCGTTCCCATGTGAAGTAAAGCAAGTGGTTTTATTTATGAGAACAGAAGCATGAAGTGTCGTGTGCAAAAGCGGCAAGATGGTGTTTAAGCATCTAGTTCACTTATGCTAACATAGCAATGTCTGCAGGCAATATCGTATTCTCACTTAATCTCCTTCTTGTACCCCTTTTCCTTGACCTGCCCACTGCTAGCACTCCCCACTAATGACTAATCTTTTTTATCCTGCTTGCCACCTGATAACCCACAAACCACCTCTGGACCCACTTCGCTATCTGTCACCAGCATTATCCGTCACCGGCTGCTAATTGGATTCATAGCCACGTCTCCCATCTAAACCACAACCTCACCAATCCTTACCAACCTCCAACATTTTATAACTGACCTCACAACCCAAGCCTCCAATGCTCAACATTCCTACCAGCGTATTCTACCATGACTCAATTTGGATGACCTCTCCTATCCTAACTTCAAATCTGCATTCAACTTTTCCACTTGCTACCGTAGCTCCACTTTGTACATTGCTTGTCCATATTTATAGTACTCTTGGTGTCGACTCTTTCCCCATTCTTGCTACTTCCTTATATTCCCCCACATCCTCAAGAACAGATAGCCCACGTTTTCACCCACTTTCGCTAACCTGCACTTTTTCACTACCAGGATATGTAAAGCTTAAAAGTGCTTGTCCTACTTTTTAAATACATTGCGCCTGGCCTGTGGACTTTCCAGGGCCTACCTGAGGGGTGACATATGCATTTAAAAGGATGGTTTGGGCCTGGGTAAAGGTTGACTTTCACAAAAATGTGATGCAGTGCACTCAATATTCACTTCTCAACAAAAGTAGACAAATAAGTAAACTGAGCTAGTGTGCTGCTCCGAAATGGAACATGCCTGTGTCCATGAAATTCAGAACAACGCTTGAAAACCAAAGGGTCACTGGAAACAGAGCACACAACAATAAGGCCGTAGTCAAATGTATTGTATCAAGATATCCAAAGTGTACAAATTGTTCACGAGTTGATATAAAACATTAATCAGCGATATAGGAGCGTTAACCTGCACCATATTAATAGATATGCTGAGCAATGTTGCTGTAGTTGCAAAAAGTCAGTTGAGGGACAGAATGCTGAACAATGTCATGCATTCACCCCAGTACAGAGAGCTGGGCCTAAATCCATCTTTTTGTGCTCCCCATGCCATTCCAGTTTAGATCCAGCCATATGCAAATCAGTCTCCACCCTGTTCCCCATGGGAACAGTCCAGCCCCAACTACCAGGCCAGGCCCTCCCTGGACTGGAAACAAGCATCCTAGGGTATAATCCCTCATCAGCCAGGCTAGCTTACTTCCAGTGCATGGATGGCAGTGACATTCAAATGTTGCTCCACATTTCGAAGCATGAACAATACAAAATGTTTAGTTGAATAATGCTTCACACAATCTTGTTAATAGAGTCCAATGCTTTTCGGGCGACCATACCCTTCGTCAGTGGTAACTGTGAACAAGTAAAATAACAAAATGCAATTCACTTAATATATTATGCAAATGAGGTAAAACAGCATAAATGTCCGATAGCGGGAACAAAGTATACCACAGGAACAAACCCAAATCTTAGATATTAAAAGTGTCTTAATTGGAAAACAGCATATAGTCATGATTGTTTGTGACCAGTTATGAGTAAAGGCCATATAGACAGTCGGTTAGTCAAAGTGTGTAAAAGGGTCACCTTGGTTAAAAACCACAGTAACAACGTCAATGCAAACATAATAGATCATGTGCGTGCAAATGCCGAAAAATGACGGGGTAGTGCATCAAAATCAATGCGATAACATGCGGGACGCAATTGAAAAACAAAAGCAGCTACGCGATGCCCAAGGGAAAGAGACCACGTCCAGTGAGAGTCCGCTCCCGGGTGTTACGAGCGTGAAGTTTTTGACTTGTGCAAGCAAACCTGCGCTCAATAAAGAACTGCAAGCCCCAGCATTCATTGTGAAAATCACAATTAACCTGGCATACTCACAGGATGTGTGTGCTACAATGTTCAGTGAAGTTATTGAGGTAAAAACCGTGAGCGGCTGCAAATAAAAGAGAAGATTGCAGATCTAGCTACAGAACACAAAAGGAAGAAAAGTGCCCATGTTTACACTGGCAATCCAACTCCGCCGAGAAGTGAAGAATATTAATGAGACGTACCTTTTCTTAAACCGAACCAGCGTGGTAAATGTATTAAAGACGCTGCAGCAGCGACCCAGTGCATGTCAGAACTGACCAAGTCAACGTGCGCGGGCAAAGTGCAAAGTTACCTGTGATTGTCCAAAACACACTTCGAAATCAGTGCTGCTGTGTTGATGGGGAAACGGGAGTCAGCTACGTTCCTGCTTTTAAAGCATCGGAGAGTAGAGTGTGATAGAAATAAACAAATGCCCCTCCCGCCCGTTCGTGTGTACAAGTGCGGAATGATGGTACCCGGACAGTGAATTCCAAAGCAGGTGCATGCACTGGCATACACTGACAAGCACTATGAAACAATGCTGCACATCTTAATAAAAAATCACAACTGACCATAAATAACGATTCACCCAGTGAGGTCATAGTGGGTGTAGGAGAACTCATAAAGCATGAAGAATAGTTAATTTAACAGCATTGTAAATAAGAACCATGTTAAGAGTTGTTCACTCATTTGCCATGAAACGTGATGGCACATAAATGCAAAACATGTTGGATACATGTATATCAATCAAATTGTCAAACTGTATACATTCACAACATGAAAGAAACCTATGTTACAAAACTGTCAAAGTTGTAAAAATACACCAGTAACCCGGTAAAGTTACAACGGGTGGACCACCATCACAGGAACCGATTGAGCATGCGTTCTCACAGTGTACACGAATACAAAGTACATCGAGGCTTCTGTATAGGCGCAGGTGTGCTTGCACCCGGGTTGAGCCAATTCAGTAACTTCGTGCTCGTAAACACACGGGAGCGAGCGGTGTCTCAGTGGGCGTGGTCTCTTTCCCTTGCGCATCGCGTGGCTGCTCTATTTTTAGGTCTCGCCTGACCCAGCGCATGCGCTGGTCTGGCGAGACTTATTGAGAGGGCTCCAAAAAATGCTACCAGGCCAGCCTAGAGCTACAGTGCATGTGCGCGGGCGCACGCGCTGCTTTTACCGCGATTACTTTCACTTTCACGGCCGCTTTGATGTTTGATCGCATCGCGATCACTTTCACTTTTGCAGCCGCACGGCCGCTTGGCATAGCCAATAGGTCTCGCTTTTGCGACCTTATAAGTGTTTAGTTATGCAACTGTTGCATGGCTAAACACTTATAAGGTCCCAAAGGCAAGACCTATTGGCTATGCCAATGCTTGTTTCAATTGCGTCCCACGTTATCGCATTGATTTCGATGCATTAGCCAGTCATTATTCGGCATGTGCATGCACATGATCTATTATGTACGCATTAACGTTGTTACTGTTGTTTTCTACCAAATTATTACACGCTTTGAGTAGTTGACCATCTGCATGGCCTCTACACATCACTGGTGACAATACTTACCATATAACGTTTTTCAATCCTCTGCTATTCGTGTTTTCCCCTATCCTGAATTTATTATCTTCTGCCTCTTTTGCATAATATATCCAGTGAGTTACATTTTGTTGCTTTACTGACGAAGGGTGTGGTCACCCGAAATGCCTTGGGCTATATTAATAAGATTGTGTGAAGCATTATTCATCTATTTATTATGCATTGTTTGTGCTTCGAATGCGAAGTAACATTTGAATGCCATTGTAATTGCAGCAACATTGTTCAGCATCGCGATTAATAAATGGTGCATACTAGCATTCATACATCACTGATTAATGTTTGTTATAAATTGTTTATATCAACTTGCACACAATTTGTACACTTTGGATATCTTGATACACACCATTTGCCTACAGGCTTATTGTTGTGCGCTCTGATTCTAGTTAGCCTTTGGTTTTCTAAAGTTTTTTAAAGGTTTACTCTGCCAGGTTGAAATGGCAGTTTAATAACTGAACACACAGACTGCAATGACATGTTTAAAGGGCTACTTTAGAGGGTGGCACAATCAGTGCTGCAGACCCACTCATAGCTTTTAATGTACAGGACCTGAAGACGTGTAGTGCTACTTTACTAGGGACTTATAAGTAAATAAAATATTCCTATTGGGTATAAGCCAATCTAACATGTTTTAAGGAGAAAGCACAAGGACTTGAACACTGGGTAGAAGTGGAAAAGTGCAGAGTTTTAAAAGCCTACAAGAGCGGGTTCAGAACAGAAGGGTTCTGGCAAACCGTTTGGGGATGACCCTGTAAAATTGTCCAAGTCCAACAGAAGTGCTTTAAATCAATCTATTTGAGTTAATCAGAATGGACCATAGAAGTTAAAAGGGACTATGTTACTGTATTTATTACATGCAAAATGATGACTGAACCTCCATTCAATGTGTGATCTATGCCTGACAAAAATACAATTAAGGTATTTTTGAGAGTTTTTCATGCTTGATGGCTCTTGACCTTATGAACAACTTGCAAATATTTCTGTTATTACATTGCATAAAAGAGCTATAGGATCAAACGTTCTGCTTATTGCTAATGGCTAAGCCGGGCTTAGCTCCTCCACATAGTTGTTATAAAAAATATTGATCTTATTGTGTACCATGAAGTTTGAAACCGTGTCAATCGAAAATCAGATAAGCTTTTTATTACTGAGGTATCTAATGTCAGATTTTAAAATTCTTTTTATACAGCCCCACTGTACAAACCATAACTAGATAATGTAGGACAAATTGAAACAGATTTTATAATTGTGTATGAAAACTTTAAAAAAAGATTAAGCTTGTGAACATGTATAATCGAGTGTGATGTAATGATATTTTCTTTTTCATTTGTGTTCTTAATTATGCTAAAGGGTATACGTGGTTTTGGAACATTGAGGGTAATGTCTACCTTTCTCAAATATGTGCAGTTACTTACCTGTTTTTTCAGCCACACATTTTGGATCATCAAAGAGATGATGAAGTTAGTTAGTTTCAGAGGACTGAGATCTACCTTCTTGTGTAGCCGTACGTGCATACATATGAGCTCATAAGGCTTAGAAGAATGCTTGGCTTTGAATTTCTGCCCTTTCAATACAATAAGCTTTTCTTTGGGCTCACAGCCATAACAGAGCTTAAATGTTTGTCTCTACAGAGGCTTAACTTACCAACTACTGTTAAACCGTGTCAGGAGATGATGCCTTCCCACCTACCCATGCAAAAACAACAGTTGATGGACATAATGCAGAACAATGTCACACATTCACCCCAGTACAGAGATCTGGGCCTAAATCCATCGTTTTTTTGCTCACCATGCCATTCCAGTTTGAACCCAGCCATATGCAAATCAGTCTTGATCCTGTGCCTCATAGGAACAGTCCAGCCCGAACTGCCAAACCAGGTCCTCCCTGGACTGGAACCAAGCATCCGAGGACCGGTTTCAGGGTTTCACCCCTCTTCATCCAGGATAGCTTTGATTCCAGTGGCATGGAGAGCACGGGACTCACGTCTGAGCATACCCGTCCCACTCGGGGTGACAAATGCAAAAACAACAGTTGATGGAAAAGTGTTTTTGCAAGGATCATATACAATAAATAGCACTATAAGAAAAGTCTCTTAAGTATTGTTGAGACAGAAAACCATTTATTTCTCATAGCATGATGCTTTGAAAATGCCTTTGGTTGTTGTGCAAAATATCACAAGCAAACAATAGGCATTATGATAATTCCAGTATGACATTCTTATAAGGCATCTTGACACAAGCTTCATGAGTTTCAAATGCTATTGAACCTTATGCAGCCTTGGTTGTAGTCCTGAATATCATAAGCAAGCAATAGGCAAGTATGATCTATCTGTTATTAGCTGCATTCTTATAAGGTATCTTGACACAAGCTTCATGAGTTTTAAATGCTATTGAATATTATGCAGCCAACGTGTTTTGTCCTTTAAGATGACATGTAAGCCTAGGACTTTCCCAAGGCTCTTAGGTGGTTAGTGTAACTTGACTATGATTACATTCCAAAGCCTGTGAATCACCTCTGGTTTCCTTTATAGAGATGTATAGTGCGTCAGTCAAGGGCACAATTACTTTTCCTTTTAAATGTCTCTGCAGTCCTTACAAAAAGTCATAAATCTGCCAGCTGACCAGACCCAAGTGGACCTGCCTGTGTCCTGCTGCTGTTCTCTGCTGCTGGAGTGAGTGACTGCTAGATTGAGTCCTGATCCCCCAGAGGTGCCCTCCAGGTCCTGGATTCTTGCCTAAGTATGTACTCCTCATTGCCCAACTGAGGGTTCCTTCAAAATGGTGCCGGATCACGCATTCCTGCACCTTCCAGCTCCTGATTGTCAGCTTCAATGGAACTGATGTAGCGTCATGCAACTCAGTGCATGAACCCGCATCTCAGAACCTCACAGCTCCTGACTGGTGGACTCATCGGAACAGATGCAGTGCGACAGAATCTCACAGCTCCTGATCGGCAGCCTCATCGGAACCAATGTACAAATAGGTACACTTTCTATTGGTCGAAACATGCTCCTGTACCCGGCCCATGCTCCAGTTAGCCTTAACTTGTGACTTTGTCCCAGTCAAATGTGATCAGATAACCAGAGTTGGCCCTTAGCGCTTTTTGGTGCTTCTTTTCCCCAAAACTCTGAAATTGCATATCTCCAGTTCTACTGATCGGATGTTTGTCATTCTGGTATCATTTTATTAATTAAAATGTACACTTCTTTCTAGGTTGGTGAGGGATTTTTCCTGTGTTGTCTTTTCACTTTAATACTGTTTGAGTGCTGCATAAATTCTTCTAGCTAAGTTAAACCTGGCTATTTTTATACCAAGCAACCAGATGATTAAACACAGGATAATTTAGGGACTTTTTGTAGTTCACCATGACGAGGATCATGGTTATTATCTTGAGAAAGGTTTACCCCCACACCATTAGCGCAATTTCTCACAGAGAGCATCATTTCTACCTGAATTTTGTAGAGCTGAAAAATAAGAAACACCATTAACATCTTGCAGTTTAGCAATATATGTACAGAGTGGATATCTAATACCTTATAAACAACGTGTATATATTCACTGAAAAAAGCACTGTTAAAACTGAGTTATGGTTCTGGTTCAAATTTGTTAAACCGCTGAAATTCACCAGTATTGGTTAGTGGCACAAACCATGACATTCAACTCACTCTTGTGTTAAGTATGTCATCACACACAACACTATTGATAACACCATAAGTAAGAACATTGATTACATCACTTATGACATCTACATTGACTGGACTTCTTGAACCATAACTTGCATTACCCCCTTGACCTGTCAATGACATCACCCATTACATCACTGATATTAAACTACTACAATAATGTAAGTAATAACTAATAGTAAAGTTAGACTTTTAAGCTAAACTTAGACTTCAGGTCTAAATTTAGACATTTGGCCTAAGTTTACCTTTGTGAATCGGGCCCATTGAGTGTAAGTTACTACTAAATAAACAGTAGAAAGTCCATCACTAGAAATGACCAAACACTGGTCCTGCAACACCCTACTATAAAAAATAATGAAGGTAGGTACTTAAAATACAACCCTGTAGGAAATAGTGTTAAATTAAATATTTAAAAAATAAATATAAATTAATAACAAAAATATATTCAAATACTACATATTTATTATTTAATTCTAAAATATTTTACATTTAAAAATAATGCAACAATACATTTTATTCAAATATTGAAATGTATTGTAATTGATTCTATTGACCACTTTTAATTTTATTATTGCACAATAAAACAATTTTTTCCCTTTAGGTTGGATTTTTTAGATTTAGACTTCAGAAAAATAATTTGTATGTAAAATAGTTCCATTAATTAAAGTTTTAATTCAAAATTAATGTCCTAGTCCTGTAGCATTTTCGTAATTCGTTCTCCGTTTAATGCAAATATATAAAATTAATTTACATTAATTTTTAACTTAAAAAAGCATTATACTTTATCATGCAAAAATCGACACCCGACTACAGAGTCTCCCTTTGAGTCTGGATTGTTACACTAACCCCTGGAAGGTGCTATGTAGATAGCAGAGTCCCGGTCAGGTAAGTTGAAGTGTCAGTTTCTGAGTTTGGGCTTCCTCTACTCTTGCCTGAGCTTGAGCCAGGTGGGTCCAGGAGTGGCTTGCACTGGCTGAGGGAGAATTAGAAGTGTCTCCAGATGGACTCAGAAACCAAGCTCTAGGCAGAAAGCCCATCCCCTTCTGTTTGCATCAAAGGAGTACGAGAGGTGGTAATTTGGCAAAGAAGTGGAACATCATCTCTCGTGAGATGCATTTGTGCATCATTGTCCCATCTGAATTGAAACAGAATGTGAAAGCGAGATACTCGCCACTGAGCCCGCCCCTTCCATGCCTGCACGCACAATCAGAATATTGAATAGGGCATACTACCTTGGTTTTCTCAGCAGGACACCTGTCAGCTGGGAACCGCAAGCATGCAATTGTGTGTGAAGTTGACTGGTGGAGGTGCCCTACATGTGTTCTGTGGGAGGCTGCTCACATAAAAAGCTTGAGGCGAAGAAAATATAACCAGTGGCTTGACTATAAATCAGGGGAAAGGACATTAACATATGCTGACATGCATTCATTTTTCTCGGCCTGATTAAGGCTGTTTAGGTTTTTCCACACCTGGACGAACCTGACCCCATTTTTCTACCTGGAAAAACCGCCTGGAGAAATCGCATGACTTTCATGCCGCTTGTTTTTTCCCAGCAAGGATAAGCATAAAATTCTTCCCGTGCCAAAAAAAAAAAAAAAGTACCCTACCCTTTCCTACTTCCAACACGCCCTTTCTAGCTCCCCACCCAATGCACTGACTCCTGCATACATTTACCACCTGCTCGTCGGGGTAGATAGTTTGGAATATGTGGTTTACTAGCCAGACCAGATAATTCGCCCCACATGGTAATTCCCCATTCCATGGTGTTGACTAAAGATTCCGTATGTAATTGGGGTCTTATTGCATGGCCGATATTTATTGGTTACTGGCATCGGCCTCAGACATGGGATTATGAGTGGCGCTGGTAAAATACCAGTTACCTCCCTCTATATCCAGGCAATTCCAGGGCTGCTAGAATTATGTGGAGATGGAAGATAACATTTTGCTGCAGAGTTGACTAAATTATGATGCAAGAAATTGTAAATATAGTGGCATAATGCAGCACATTCCATTGCTTCATTTAATTCGCTATTTTGTTATTTCAACTTACATTAATACTGTCGGGAAAGAGGTTTCACCTTATTAGTACCAGTTTAGCACATGGATACTGCAATCCGACTGTAAATGTGAAGTATTTGCAAATGAGTGAGTGACATATAAGCCAGTAATAGGACTGGCAGCAAACTACTGAATGTAAGGCGATTACATGGTATTTGTAAAACATATTTCTGCATAGTAAGAGAGCCACTATACACCAGCGGACCCGTTCTGCAAGTGGTTATCATCAATATTTTAGACTTCAAATAAATAATTGATCATTTGATTTGCCTCTTTATTTAGACCCACGGTTAGTAAGCATGAGCTCACTGTACACTGTAATACCAAGAAGCCACAGACAATATCTAGATCTGGAAGCGACTGCTGTTAAACCTTGTTGATCCATATGTAGTACAATATGTTTTGAAAAAACCCATATGATGACTTAAATCAAGCGTATACATCTCAAAGTTGTATACTGTTTAAGAGAGAGCTCTTCTTTACAATAGCAGAAGTGTAGCTACATCTGTAGCAAGTCCCCAGAGCAGTACAAAACAAACCAACAATGAAGACTAGCTTGAAGACAGGGTCATTCTAATCCTACCATGTGAATAAAAGACATATCTTGAATTAACTTACCCACCTGGGACCCGCTCAGGCTCAAATGAAAGAGGGATACTAGGGCCAGATGGATCTGAGAAACTTGTGAGATAAATTAAGAGCACTGAGGCATGTGAAGACAGGTCCCAGGGCCATTGCCTTTCCCTGAAGGATGTGGCACTTGACTGTGCGGTCATTCAAGGAAGGCGCGGCCATGGAGAATGAAGGAAACTCTTGCCTTGGATTGGCCTGTGACGAGCCAAGAAAATAGCATAATTTGCTCTCAGTCAAAAGGAGATCACCTTGAATTTCCATAAAATTGCACTGTTAATTAAGCAACACATTCTAAGACTAAAACAACATACACGAATGAAGAATAAATGGAAAAAGAAGTAAAAAAGGGAAGTTATCTCACAAGCCCTTGCATGAAGCAACCAACTACATTTCTGGACAAGATCTACTACAGTGTTTCGACAGAAACTAGTTTATGGACGTGCAACACATCATGGGAATACTGAAAGAGGAGATCCAAACATGATTTTTTAGCAAGACTATAGATTTGCAAAATACTGCATCTTAGTGTGTCATATTTACATCAATCTCACGAATATTATTGAGTTAGACCGCACATTGTGACCCATTATGATTCACTTTTATCACATGGATGGTGGCCTTCTGGGGTCATCAGAACACCCTGTCTGTGATCGTTTCTAAATAAAGTAATAATTTCTTTTCAAATGCAACCTATTTTCCTTAAAGGAAAATTTGGATGCATTTAAAAAAAAAAAAAGTTAAACAAACCTTTTAAGACTAGGCAGTGATCCATGGGGCCACTGCTTACTCTTGAAAATGAAATGTTTTTGTCAACATTCACAAAAGGGAATGGGTCCCTGGGAGTACTCCTTCCTGTGTGTGAATGCTTTACCACTATCTGTCAATAGTCTGTAAATTATTAATGTTTTGCTATTGGATTTCAGTTGCTAAATATAATACACCCCATTCCGAATCCATGTTTTGAAGCGATGCCCAAACCACGCCCTTTTTGAAGATTGATCAATATATAATCACAAACCGAAATTGCAATTCTGTAAAATGTTACAAAATCGCAATTTGGATTTGATACATACAAAATGGCCATTTTGGAACATGCAAAAGGTCTTTTTCTATGAATCAAACCCTTTGCAACTGCAAAAAGCCTTAGTACATCTGGCCCAAAGTTCCTGGAGACTGCTGTTTCATTTCATAATAACATATTATTGACAATCTACATATATCCGTGTACAGAGGCATTTGACCATGTAACTGGCCTCCCAATAATTGCAGATAAAATGTATGCTATATGGATTGTCTGCCATGGATCGGCCCAACTGTGTTTAAATAGGTAGCTACTGGGATAGAGCTTGGAAAGTATTAAGGCTTCGATTATAAGTGTCCTGGAAAAATTCCTCTAATTTCCCAGTCCCAGCCCTCATCTAGAGTTCTCCCCCCCTTGCGCTTCTCATTGTTCTTGTCTTTTTTATCTTTCCATCCTCTCACTCTCTCGCCTGTTTGATCCTCTCCCACAACGTCCTTTCCTGCTTTTTGCATTTTATCTCCCACATCCACACGCTTCCTCCTTGTCTTTTCTTCTTTCACCCCTACCCCTCCACTACCTGCTTTACTGCTATTTTTCCTCTGTACGCATGCTTTTTTCATACTTGCTCCTTTCCTGCCCTTTACCTTCCATTCTTTCTTGCATTTTCTCTCTGTATGTTTGTAATCTCCCTGTCCACTCCTTTCCCCTTTCCCATGAGTTGAGTCGCTCGCCTTCTTTTTGCATAAAAAAAATATTTGCAAGGACCTGGCAGCTGCTCACTACTCCCAGGCTGTCATAAGCCACCTACCTGGATCCCAGATGATTCCAATGGGGCGGCGATGCTAGTTCCCGAATCTACTCAAGACTTGCCCTCAGTTTACAAGAGGAGACACTGCTCTGGTGGCAAATCCCAGGGATAAGGGTTGGGTTGGAGAGAGTGTGTAGAATCAAAGATGCTGTGGCTCATTTACTCAACAGCAATACTACAGCTGGCATGCACACCAGTCTGATGAATGGTACTGGCAAATATGGCAGCTGTAAAAAAACAAATAATAAGGCTTTAGTCTAGTATTAACTCTTACTCTTAAGGTATCACCTCACAAAAGCTTTTCAAATCTCAACCAACCTTTAGTTTTGTTGCTGTTTTGTTTTCATTTAGATTGTCCAAAGAGGCTTCTTTATCCACATTTTCAAAACTGTAGTGAGTATGATTTCAGTATCAAACCCACAAGCAAATTCGGATGGGGTTAGCTTCACCCAAGTCTTCTCTGGCAGAGCCCTGCCAACAGTATGTACAAGTTGAACAAAAACACTGGTTACCTTTGTTTACAGCATGATGTTGCGACTGAGCTCAACGCGTAGAAAAATCAAGTCTGTTAACGCGTTTCCCCTTTTCTCCTTGTTCTTTTTTCCATCCAGGTGCGAAACTAATACAGGAAGTTCTTTGCGGTGAGGTTGAAGCAGGAGGATCAAGGGAGCTGGCAAGACAGAGTAATGGGAGCCGGGAAACAGGTAAGTGGCATGTAAATAGGCTAAGTGAAGGGGAGAAGTGTGGACTGTTTTGAAATAAGACTGCTTTATTACGTTCATAAAGGTCACATTCTAATTGTTCGTAACAAGAAGCAAGTGCAGATTTGATGAGTCTGCCTTCTAGAAGTTGCTTTAGAATGTTCACAAAGATCACGCTCTAATGGCTTATAACAAGGAACAGGTGCAGATGATTAATTTGATGAGACTGTCTTCTAGAAGGTGTTTTAGAATGTTCACAAAGATAACATTCTAATTGCATATAGCAAGGAACAGGTGCAGGGGATTAACTTGATGAGGGCTGTCTTCCGGAAGGTTCAGGTTGAAGCCAAATATGCTGGTTGCTTGATACTTAGCCTGGTGGATTTTCTGGATGTTTTCGTGGTGCCTGAAACCTGACCTTGTATATGCATGGTAAAACATTTATAAAAACTATTAAGTCTTTTCAAACAAACCAGAGACCACCAGCTGAAGCTAACTATCACACACAACATGTAAAATAGTCAAACGTCAGGGTACAAGATGTTTGTTCATTCATACATGTTGGGAGAAATAGCACTTGTTACAACACAAGTGTTTACAATGCATGCACTTACAATGCAAGTCATTCCAATCACGCGTTGTTGTATCGCATGCCATTACAACGCAAGTCGTTACAATGACTTGCTGTAGGGGGGCGCTTGAGTTTGGAATAGTATAATTTACTATTCTATCTCCAGTGTGTGCAACAATAGGGAAGGTGTTTGATTGAAAATCCAACAAATCCAACACCTTCTGCCCCCTCCAGCAAGTCGTTGTAATTACTTGCGTTGTAATGGCATGCGATGTAACAATGCGTCGTTATATCGACTTGCATTGTAAACAATGCGTTGTAAATGTTGTTTATTGTTGGGAGGAATGATATGAGTCATGCAAGTATATTGTGATAGTCAAGAGAGGTGAGTTGTGGCAGGAATCCTGACACAGGCTATTTTCTATTTCGCATATGTAGGGCATCCTGTGCATACTTAATTTTTAATACTATTTCTAGGTGGCTGCCACCAGCATGCATGGAAGGCCATGGTGGAATGGCTTTCCTTATAACATATAACAAGAGCATTCTAAGGTGGCCGTTCATTTTTGTCTGTGCGTGTGCATTGGAGAAAGCACAGGTTGACTTAAAATACGAAACTGCATGAAGAAATCCAAATAAATATTGGTACAATATACTGCATTAGCTGAAACTGCATTGCATGAACACTTAGCTTGAATGACGGTTGTTTGCATAATATGAATGCTAGATGGAAGAAAGTGTATATATGCTGCCCTGAAACACATTACTTTTATATTGTATGACTGTAATTACTTATTGCACAGAGAAAAGATGTGGTATGTGGTAGAAAGTGCATTATAAGTTTAGGTTATCAAGACTGAAGGTGAATAGAATCTGTTGAATTTTCAGTTCTTTTCATGCTGACTTTATTGTTGGTCATTAGAAGATCACCAGCAGTTAGTGTGCCATCCTTTACCCCAAAGCATAGCAGTTTATTTCTTAAGCATGTTACTTAAGGTGGGCAAGTTTAGTTGGACCACTGAAGTTACAAACAGCTAAATGAGTTTTTAATCTTATTGTTAACCACATGTGCCCATATCTACTGAGCCATCAGGCACTGGGAGGTTTCATCTGAAACTCCACTTCGATTTCTTTTTCAGAGATAACCCCTAGATCTGCAGGAATCCCTTTACATCCCTACCCTACAAGACACATTTCCTCATTGGAGATTGTAACTCACCCGCCAGTAGCCTGAGCTATTCCCTTGAAAGGCAACCATTTAAGTTAAATCTGTTGGAGCCTTAATCCTTAATAGAATACCTGGAAAATATTGTTTGGCAATATCACCCTCCTTTTGTCAAAATTATACACTCTGTAGAGATTGGATAATGCTTTCTTGGTCATTAAACAAGCATACCCCAACTCTGCATATCAAATCACAGGGACAATGCTGCTGCTGTGCCTGATGTTTCCAGACATTTTCATCTTTGAGTGTCCAGATAGTTATGCTACTGGCAAGCTGTTAACTGAAAGCTTTTTGCTGTTCTAATACCCTGTCATGAGCCAAATTCTCTTTGAGCTCCAACCGTCTCTGCTTCAGTTGAATGGACAGCTGAAACTGTTTCTATTTGTACTCATTCTCCATCGTGGTCCCTTTTAGGAACTTGGTACTGGTAGATTGTCCAGTGTCAGGATTTTTATCTTTCTTCTGTGTTCCCTCTTTTTGGTATTTGGATGCCCACACTCGGCCCCAACTTCCTTTATTTTAGAGCTCCTGACCGTATGCTTGATCAGAAACGTTTTACTTTGATGGCCACTACTACCGACAGGTCAAAGGTACATCCATGGGGGTTGTTTTTGTGCCCAATTTCGTCATACTGTTTATGGATGACCTAGAGCCCAATGTTCTTGTCTAACACAGACCCCTTCTGCAGCAATATCCTAATTTGGAAGCACAACATAGGTGACATCTTCCTGATCTGGCAGGGCTTGACAGACACTCTCATTGAATTCCGTAACTGACTTGACACAAACTGCAGGGGACTCAAGTTCACACTGGTACAAAGCAGATCAGAGATCCCCTTCTTGGACCTTTTGATAAAGACTTCTGATGGCGAGCTCTACAATTTACTATATTGCAAAACCACCAAAATAAACACTCTTCTCTCCTACACCAGCCGCCACCCGTGGGCACTTAGGGATTCCTTGCCCTCACAAACAGGACTTCATGCAAGAGGCCAACATCTTGTCCAACAAACCATTACCTAGAGGATAGCCATGTAAATGAGTTAGATGATTCATGAAAAGAACAAGGTATTGCCCAAGGGACTTATCCCAAGGACAAAAATAACAGTGATCGCCTAGTATGTGTTACCACCTTTTCCCCAATTTCCAACGAAATGAAAAAATGCATGCTTAAACACTGGCCAGTACTCAATGCATGGGAACTCAGTCTCAAATGCCCTCTCTCTGCATTCTGCAGAAGTAGGAGCACAAAAGACCATAATTTCAGGACTAGCATGCCTCCCAAAAAGACAAGCCATACACTCACTGACCTTTGGAGAATGACCCGGTTGTTGGGACACTCAAAATGTGGTAACTGTAGTGTCTGTCAATTTACAAATGAATCTAAAGAATATGTGTATGGGAATATCAGGTTTACCTTACAACAATTCTCAGACTGAAAAACAACAAATGTAATTTATGCTATCACATGTTCCTGTAATCAAGTATATCTCTGCCAAACTATACAAAAAATCCACGTGCGGATCTGCCAACACAGAAGCCACCTGCAGTGTAAAGTTGCCAATGCCCCATTGGTCGACCACTTCACAGAAATGGAACACACTGAAAACAATCTTCGATGGCATGTTATAACTGTGATCAAACCTCCATCCAGGGGTACTGACATTTCAGCTATAGTCAGTAAAGAGGAACTCAAGTGGATTCTGCGTGTCAACAGCCAGCACACTGGCCTCAGTCATATAGCCCCTCACTCCTTTGAATATTTCCAAGGACTTTCATGTACTCCTGAACAGTACTTTACCTTGGGACTTTAAACCCTTTTTTTCTGTGGGGCCTACCAGAAAACTTATAACACCTAGGGGTTTTATTGGTACAATTTTAATTTTGCAACTTCTTTGCATCTGACATGTTTGTTTAGCATAATTTGAACCAGTTATCCTTTATGCTTTTCATTTTTCCTTTATTTCCCTTTTTCCCATGTCATTTGATTTTTATGACATTTACGGCCATTGTAACACTGAATTGTGCAATAAATGAATGTAACAAAGTTGGCTGTAATCATCACAAATATGTTTGACTTTAGAATGATATTTCTCCCATCCTATTCTCTCCATTGCCAGATGTGCTTTGCTGTCCCACTCATGCCTCATCCTCTCACATAAGAGGGGCGCCAGCTAAAGCCCTTGTTTTTACATGCACGTACAGCAGGCACAGCTGGTATTTATGCCGGCACCGTAAGTTGCCACATTGCCTTGGTACACCTGAGCGTATCCTTCTTGTAACGGTCTATGTGTGCCCCGCCACTGTCACTGCATCCTTCAATGCATACTTTCCCTAGTAAGTGCCCCCACGATCCCTGAACTCAAATCTCTATGCTCACACTCTCACCATGGCTTATGCTTTATTTTTATATATCTTTCTCATTTCAGCATGCACATCCTTAATCTCCCTCTTAGTTTGATACCGCCTGCATTTTACCACAAGGTGCATGCCATTCCAAAATCCACCCTCATTGTCCTCTAACTTTACGCGTCCACTTTTAATAGGCTTCCTTTTATTAATTGATTGTGTAGTGGTTTCTGCCCGCCCCTTCCCCTTTTTCCCGAGCAGACGTGTACATCTTCCAAGCCATTGACTGGTAATCGTAACTATGCCTCATGCCGGCCTCCTCCCCACCCCCTTTGGACTCCTGGCTCTGTAACGCTAACTCGGCCCACATGCTTTCCCCATTTGTTATGCCACCTTTTCTGTAGAGTCTCCAGATCTCTACTGCGTTCCTTCCACACTGTGTCTAAGCTTGCCCTACGCACCTACTTTACTCTGTATGCTGTGCTCCCTACTCTTCAGTGCAGCATAATTCTTCATCAGTTGCACCTCTTCGACATACTCACGGTTTTCACCTGTTCACCTTGGATTCTACTGGTGATGCCTATCCACACACTTGGCCCTCAAACACATTCCCACCTGCCATATTGTTCATTCTGGACATTACTTGCTACCATTCGCTTAGTGTTAACACTGGATGCTCAGCCTCATGCATCAGACATCGCACCGATGATCCTGGCTCTCATGGTACACAGACCGCACTTTTGATCTGATAACAGTTCTAACCTTGCTCTTATTTCAGACCTGGCACATATCCTTCCCCGTTTTGTCTTGCGTACAATTTTGCACGTGAACATTGGTATTCTCTCACCGATCCCTAGGTAATACTCTTGCCTTAATATTTTTTCTTCACATGTCTGGGTCCTACACACATAGGGCCTTCAACACTTAATGCAACCATTCCAGGTCTGGATGGATGCTCTACACCATACTGCTTCATATTGTGGCAACTAATCGTCTCTCTTCCCCTCTCCTTCCGTTCCCTTTCTTTTTTTTTAGTTGGTACTGGGTTACATATGTCTAACCCTTTCTCAAGCATAACTCTGTATGTCCTGATGATGATCCTTAATTTCTCAAAGGAACGAAACGCCGTTGGCTCTAGTACCTAGACTTGATTATTAAATGGTTCATTTGTGTGTACACAAGCATTGCTTAGGTGTATTCTCTTTGCTGTTTGGAATCAGTTCTTTGGCTTCTATTTGGCAAGTATTCCACCAATGCCACATATGAATCATAAGTCTGTGAGTTACTCTTACCTTGTATACTGATACTGGAGCAGTAATGTGTGCTCTGGGCTAGGGCTCACTGTACCCTAGTCTTTTGATTGGTATCAACCCTTATTTGGACATGCCTTGCTTCCTGCCTGGTATATATGAATGTTTTGCAGTACCTCTTAAAGTAAATGAAGTTTCTTTTGCTAATATTTGGTTCTTGAATCTCCGGGGTAACCATAGACCATGAAGACCTTGAATTTATTAATAGACTATGCCATCTCCTAGCGAGTCAGAATCTGACTGAACAATGACTGATGTGAATACTTGACTAGAATGTTGTCTGATCAATCTCCCCTCCAGATGGAACACATGTAGGAAAGACCCAGGCATCAACGATCTATGTGGCAATTTCATATTGCGGCACTAATCGATATAGAGTTTAGGTCCTTATCAAAAACCGAGGTCCTGTTATAACTTGCCACTAATTGGAGTGCTGTAGCTAGTCGAGTACTCAAATGGGAGGCTATGAAAATGGATATTTTATGGGAGAATGCATGCAAAATTAATGAAGCTGGAACATGCTAGAACAAGCCTAGAAGGGAACCTGAGGATCAGGGTGACAGAACTGGATGACTCACCAGACTAACAACAAATAGACATGTCATCTAGACAACTTCAAATAGACTAAATACATGTGTTCACACTAGATTCAAAGAGTGACTGCATGGTGAGGGAGAGAACTGCTTGCATGGCTCTTCGGAAGGTTAGGCCCTAGACCTAAGATACTACACATATAAGATGAAACTGGGGATGTAAACATACAGGTGGAAATATTAACATGTTTTAAGCATTTTTGAGTTATTGTACATTGAATGGGAAATGAAGTATTGTGCTCAGGTTTAGAGATACCTAGAAGTGGCCCTCGCTCCCTTATCTCACTCACTGAAGAGTAATGAATTGCATGGGAGAAACCACCATCTGGTGAAGAAATACTAAGAACAACGAATACTATGAAGCCAGGTTAGACATTGGGCACAGACGTTATTCCCGAAGAGTTCTATAAGTAATTATTGGGTGTACTAATAGATGAATTACTTTAGGTTTAAAAGGAGGCCTGAGAGAACAGGATCCACCTTACATCTAGGCGAAAGGTATTGGTTGCAGTGGTTCCAAAACTCTTAAATTGACCTTTGTGGATGCTGATTGCGGACACAAAAATACCAAGTAAGGTGATAGCATTTCACCTGCTGAAGGTCATGCACACATTGGTACACCTTTATCAGTTCGGGCTTATCCCTGAGAGAAGTTCACTGGCTAGCATCTCAAGCTATCATGTTCAAAACTTTATAAATATGAAGGGAGATAACTACCAGGTGGCCTCTCTGGACATGCAGATCCGCTTGGATTCCATAGGCTCATCAAAACGAAACAGGAGGTAACCCTTATACTCAGTCGAGACCTGGGTAGATATATGTAACAATGCAACATTGTCTCAACTGGTGATTATTTAGTAGACACATACTAAAAGAAAACAAATCGACTGTACCGCAAAGGAGTGAAAGGGAGACTACAATAATTAAGCAGGAACAAGTAAATTGGTCTGTATTGAAACAGTTATAGAAATATCAGCACTAAATTACATTTTATGCAAGTGTAACCCAAACATTGGTGCACACAAACGTACTCATGTAGAATCTGGATGGCGCAGATGACACATGAAATAAAGTGAAGTGTTTGCGAAAAAATGGCACAAAAAGTAATACTTTGAGTAATGGTTATAAAACAGTGTATGAATATTTCCTCGCAAGTTAAACTGTTTTTAAGAAACCAAGAGTATGCCCAAGAATATGCTGAGTGATCGAAGCCGTTTCAACCTGTAAGAATTCAGGTCCTCATCAGGACCGGGTTACAGAGAATCAGTCAGTGCTGCATAGCGGAATGAAAGGTGAAAGAATCAGAATGGGGAAGATATGGGAGTGGCAAGATGAAGATGGAGTAAAAGTGCTGCTGCTACTTGTATTGATGGTAGCGGGCACTCCTTGTAGGTAGGGTACGTCAGTCAAAGATTGTGGCTCATTGGCGTCTGGGTCAGATCTAGAGGGGAGGAAGGCCATTAGCATACTGTACAGAGAGGCTGATGAACGGAGCCTGGAACAGGTCTTGTGGTTCAATCAGTGGATTAAAAAAAATAATGTAAGATCTGGCAGGTAAAGCTTACAGCATCTAAAACAAGGCATATGCAATGACAGAGGCGTGTGTGGATGCCAGCAAATGCCTACAAAGGTTCCAGGGAGGACTGCGGCTGGAAGAAAGAGGATGGATTCCATAGACTGTCAGTTTTTATTTATGATCCTTTCAAAATGAAAGTACATTTGCAAAGAGGAACCTATTCTTCTGTGTGGCTTACTTTTAAAAAAAAATGAACTTTATTGCCATTTTCGATAAAGCGAACATACCTATATGCAACATTTTGAAACGTCTAAATCGTAGCATTTTCAGGTTACATCACACTGTTTGCTCAATACAAATTTTAAACCCCTCCCTTTGTCAATAATTTTCCATAACCCTGCTTCATATTGACCAAAAGAAACATCAACCCCAACTCACTCCTCCCCCCCAGTCGGCTACTATTTCGTCCACTGCACTCTCTGTCGTCCATATGCGGTCCCTGCGTGCTGAGTCACTTGTTTCATTAACCTCCAGTCGTGTGTTCTCCAGAGTCTGTGGGCTGTCTGTCCCAGTCTGTGAAGGCTCTAACCTAGGGGGTTGTAAGTCCGTTATCATCGCCAACCATGCCTGGAGGTCGTCCTCTAGGTTTTCGTCTCTCCTAACGTGCACCATGCGGACCCTCTCGGCTATTGCCCATTCAGTCATGTCTTTCACCCATCGGTCTAGCATTGGGGGCGACTGTTTTTGCCATTAGATGGCAATATGTCTCTTTGCAAGTATTAGGCCCAAATTCACCCATTTCCTGCTCAATTTTCAGTTTTTCGGTGTTGGTAGAAGACCCAATATTGCTGTCTGCACTTTTTTGGGAACCTCCCAACCTGTGGCAATTCTTATTCTGTGTAGAACTTCCACCCAAAACGCTTCCACCGGCGGGCATGTCCATACCAGATGTACGAAGTCAGCCCCCGGGGTCTGGCATCTGGGACATGCATTGGAACGCTCAGGGTAAATTTTACAGAGAGTTTTTGGGGTAAGATAGACCTGATGAACAAAATTGTATTGTATTAATTTAAAGTAGGCATTGGAACTCCCTTGTTTTACCCCTTCATGGATCTTACACCAGTCCTTTTCTGACATGGGTTCACCTATCATTTCTTCCCATCTCGCCTGAAGTGGGAGTGGTTTCCGTGGCAGGTCCTCACGGATCGCTTTGTAGAGGTGGGTTATCAAATGCCTCCCTTGCGACACAGACAACATCACCTGTAGGGTTCTGGTTACCGGTGGTTCCTCTGGGAATGTTGTCCATATCTCCCTGGCCACCTGTGAAATCTTTACATATTGTAAATACTGTCCTGCGCCTAACGCAAATGCGGCCGCTGCGGTATCTCGTGTGACAAACCTCCCGTTGTGATATAGGTCCCCCATAGACAGGCAGCCTCCTTCTTTCCATTTGTGAAACAACATTGATTCCACTATTTTTGCAAACCCTGGAATTACCCATAGGGCAGCTTCCGGTGCGAATGGTGCATGTCTCACTACTTTTCTAATCATAGATTACCAAACCTCCACTACCTGTCGAATAAGGTATGGATCGGTGACCGGAACTCCTCTACCCTTCATCAACAGTTCTGGAAGGGAGCCTCCCTCGTATGATCCTTCCAACAAACTCTTTTCCCAGTTTTCCCGGTCATCCAACCATTGAATTGAATTCTGTAGATGTGCAGCCATATAATAAAATTCCATACAGTGGACTTCAACCCCTCCCAACTGCCATGGTCGCTTCAGCGTTGACAAGCTAACGCGCTTACGTTTGGACCCCCACATCAGGATATCTAATTCTTTGAAGATACTAGATGGGATTGCATACAACGGGTTTTGGAGTAGATATAAACATCTCGGTACTATAATCATTTTTGTGATTGCCACCTTTCCCAGCAATTTCGACTTCTGCTATGGTCACTAACTTACCTGCCTGACCCCGCCATGTGAAACATGAGGCTCTGGGCAATGAGATGAATAGGTGGCTGCTAGGTACAGGGAGATCACTCCCTTCACATCAGGGCCATTGATTTTCTTTTGTTTTTCAGTATTAATCTCTTGCGTTGTCCACAAAAGATAAGTCAAAGCAGTGCAGGCCCTACCATTGAACAGGTGAATCGTACTAAATATCATCAGTGATCCCATGCTCAAATTTTCATGGCCCACTGCCTAGAAGCCACAGCTATTCAATTTACACCACAACAATAAGAAAAGGAGCGCCCACTATACTGTTTTGTATCTGGCACACATTCAGGCAATCCATATTAACAAATATTATAATGATGAACAAGAAGTGAGATTCAATTGTTACCTTAATAAGTTGCTCAAGGTTAAAGCCTTCTACAGTGCAAGATTCAATTGAAACACTCCTCCTTATTTGCTCATGAGGTTAGGGGGCTTTTGTTGAGTCATGTTCCAACTATGCAGCTATCATGATGGAATCCTGTTTCAATGCCATTATTGCTTCTGAACTTAAAGATCACAGCATTATAGATTGCTACAGTCTCAGACTTAATAATGGAAGCAGATGTGCCTAAACCAATTTTTTAACCTCTCGGTGCTTTTCATGGTGACATGTGTGTGACTATCACTTCTGTGCCAGCTCAGCATTCTGATAATAATTGTGTAAGCTTTTTGGACAGTTCAATATGTGAGCACGAGAATTTCTCTACACTATCCAAGGCCGAAGAAACCACATTGTCAAATTTCTTTATTTCTGTTTTTGTGCCTCTCACAGCGCTGATAGTACAAAATACCTTCAATTCACTCTTGAGCCAGAAAATGCATCCACAGTCATCCCAGTGAAAACTCCAGTTGTGGCTAGAACTCTTTGTGATAATGACTCATGATGACCTTGATAGAGATCAGGGTATCTAAAATATGCTCACTACCACGGATAGAGTAATCATACAGTTACACGCACATACATTCATCATACGCTAGGGCCCATTTCACTAACATACGCTCAAATACTCTACAAGAAAACACCTAAACACCCTGCATCAATATCAGGTCGATCAGATCTGGTTTAGTGACTGTCTTAATCAATAACATAATCTACACAACACATTCAATAATGATCAAAAATATAAACCCAATAATTGACAAGAAAGAAAATTCAACACCATGTTTAAAATGATATTGCTTTATCTAAAATTAGTCAAAGTAAAATCAATCAGAATAAATCATTTTTCATAGTTACCTATTCTAACTAAGTGTCAGAACGAGTCAGGACAAGTCTCTCGGTAAAGTCTCTCAAGACGAAGTCCTCAGCATCAATCCTCAGCAACGCAGCTTCATGCAGCAAAGGTAAAACGGCAAGTGGCAAAAGGGTGGCAAAAGAGTGGCCAAAAGAGTGGGGAGATCCCTCCCTAAGCTAACAGTTTTTATAGTGAAAAATACAATGGAAAGACTCATCAGGTTTGCAAGAATACGCTGAATCACTGAGCAGAGCGAGAAGGAAAGGATGCAACATTGCAACATTTATGAACCTCCGCTCAGGAAAAATACACACAGCGAAGACTACGGAACAGGAACCAAGAAAATAAAACATGTATCACATTTTATCCGGCTTCTCCTCGGCCATCGAGCCACAGTTCAGAGTTTTCCTCTACGGCTCCTTTGTCTTTCGAGATTGCCAAGGACACTTTCACTTTTCTTGGAGAACACCCAAAGCTGCTGCCGTCCTCATGGAAAGTTTCATAGAAGGACCATGGTCAGTCACCCTCAAGACCAGTTCCAGCAGGGGTCTCTCTCGTCACGTCTTTCACATATTCACTCGAGGCCAGGCTCATAAAATCAGCCATCATGGATTAGGCCTCCATAGGCCACAATAGACCATCTCAATTAAAAGAAATAAAAACAACGTTACTACAGCATAATGATTAAACAGTGTTAACCCCACTAATACCCTTATGTGTATGCATTTATCTAGCTTTTGCGACATAAAAAAGCATTAATTCAGACAGCGTTTTGTGCTCAAAATAAACAGCACACAGCAACGTTTAAACATGAAAACTTGCACGTTATTTTTTAGGAAACAAAAACAGCACACACATGCTAACCCTTGTATAGCTTTCTCTTATGTTAAAACAAACGAATTGATTAATGAATACACACTTACACAAGACAAATAATTAATTTGTTATTTATTAATATTTAATTAAACGCATAGACATACTAGAGCTTCAAAAGGCCCTGAATTTTCTAAGTGAAAACTCTGCTCCAGCAACCTCAAGAATTCAGAGCCTGAAAACTCTACATCCTAATCAAACTACAATCTAACATTGGGCTTCAAGATATGCTATCCAGTACTGTAGTGGGTGTCATGGTGCTTGAAACTATGGGTCAGTGCGAGGATGATTTTAAAGTACCAATCAAAGACGTTTCTATCAAATCAGTCAACAATGACAAGATCCGTGGTCTCAAGGGTCAAGTTATCCATGAGTTCACTGAAAACTACAATCAGGGCAGCAGAAGTATTTTCTGCCACGGAAGAATTGCAAGTACCAGCCTGTGATAGTGCTGCTCTAATAGACTCTTCAGTCATGAAACCGTCTTGCACCCACATGGCACATGTTCAAAGAACTTTGAAACACGAAGAAATGGCAGTTCAAGGCCTTGAATTACCTGTGCGTTATTTTCTAGAAGGCAGCAATAATTCCAACACAGATAAAACTTCGGCATCACCTTTTGTTTCTAATACCTTTGCTCAGAAGGAGTCCCTCTTTGTTCCTTCTCAAGAGAAACCATCTGATGGGAAACTGTGCATCCAGAAGATATCTGGTCCTATGCCTGTCTCCGTTCTCAACACCAACCTGGTCACTGAGAAGTTCTTCACTCTGACTTGTGTGAGTTTTCCAGAGGACAATCAAGGCATCAAGAACCCACTGACTTCAATGGCTGTAACCTTTCTGATGCACAGACTTGACACTGCAAATTCATGCTCTACGGCTCTGGGTATTCATGCTTAATACAATTTGTGTGTCAATCAGTTGTCCACGCTAACCTCAGTCTGTTGTTTCAATGACAGTAAAAACTCAGAGGGAAAAGGTCCTCAAGTCATTGTGGACAATACTGAATTCTCACATTCTGAAAAGAAGAGAGTCCTGGTTAATCAGCATCTTCCATGTTCATGTTCCAAAGTACTGTTGCAGTACCAGCCTTAATCATTCAGACTTGTTAAAAGATTTGAACTTTATTTCTTGTTTGGACTCTGCCTTACACACTGGGGGTGGCCCTTTGTGGGGGATACTGTTAGGATTCGACCATCCAGCCATCAGATAGTGGCAACAAATCTCCTGTGGTGTCATGCCTATATACCGGAATAGGGCACTATCCACTTCTACATCTTGCACTTCCAGCTTCACATTACATCCCAGTCTATCTTCCTGGTGCATCATGATCCCTTTAGTACTTTCTGCCTACAAACGCTGCCCTGGACATGCACTAGTGGTGGTGGTCTATTCTCTCTCTTGATACTGGATTTTATGGCCTAACTGATCTCTTTAAACCTGCCTTCTGCACCATTCACTCTTTTGACTCTGACTCATACTCCTTTCCTGGCTTCCCTGTGTCTTGTCTTGTGTCTGCTGGTTTCCCTGGTCTTTCCCTTTCCAAACCCCAGTTCAGCCTTCCCTTCATTGCTGGTTCTGTGATTCCTTGCACCTGGTTCATTCCTTATGATTGGAGCTCTCCCTGCACTGGTGTGCTACTTTGCTAGTGTCTCTGACAGATTATCCCGAATTTGCTAGATTCTTGACAGTGGTCTTAAGTGGAAGGAATTTGTAAATAATGAAAGCATTATACAAATCATTTAGACTTTCACATAACAAAAAGGAATCAAAACAGCAAAATGTCAACCTCTACATCTCATTACAATGACCTATTAATCCTTAACTCATAATCTCCCAACCCCCACAGTATACTGCTGCTCCATACAATGAATGCATTACAGGAAAATGGCATAGCAATGTGTAATCATGAAGTCTACATTGCATATCGTCTGTATACTGAGAGAATATGCCCTTTGGATGTTTCTAAACATTTGTTCTCTGACCGTTGGGTGGGACAATCCCAATGTTTACATGACAAGTTGCCCACAACATGTGAATAGTCAGCAATGAAGATGCTTTTTGATTGAAAAAAACAACTCTGAGAAGGCTACTAATGCATCAAGAAGTATACACATGCATATGCAACCACCTTGGAATGTGTTCCATGATGTGTGTGTACATGGTGTAACAACAAATGCAGTGCACTGTAACATAACAACAACCATTTTCTTTTTATGTTTAACTTAATGATTGAAGATGGTGTCATGTCCCTTGATTGACATCGACGACAAGGACACGTAGTGATAATTATAATTTGCCTTTAATCTCTCTTACACAACCTCTTTCCTCCATATCTAATCCCTGCCTGACTCCTCCCTTTCTGTTTTTTCACTTCCGCCCCTCCGTCCCAGGTTTCCCTGTCCCGGGTCCTAGTGCCCATGGCCTATACATACCACGACACTACACCTCCCCTCTCCCTACACAATTTGAACTGATATCAACAACCAATATAGCAAAGCGATCAAAGAAAATAAAGGAACATAGTTACAGTTCTTCAATTAGAAGCGTAGGTCTCCGATGAATAGGCTGTGGCCGACAGGTACCATTTGAGCAGGTATTTCACTTGCAGCCAGGAGAAAAGGAGACACAGGCTCACTTCCTGTCCCTTGACTGTCCTCTTTTGCTGCACTTTCTGAAGCTTCTAAGACTCTCTTGTGGCTAGCGTGCATCTCTGAAAATGTGCAACGTTTCTCGTTATCCTCTTGTCTTCTGAGGCAGCCATGATCATGGTTTCTTTTTGTTTCATTACCAGTAGGGGATGAGCTTGATATTGACTGTCAGATTTTCTTTGTTGTTCTTGGCGGACAAGTACCCAGTCTTCTTCTTTGATGGATGACGGTTTGGCTCTCCTACGACTGTCGCATATTATGTCATCTTGGCTTTTCTAGCACCATCTATTGCTGCTCGATCATCATGTTCTGGATTTTGACCCCTTCACCCAGTGGACTCTTACCAATTCGGTATTCTCATTTGCAAGGTGCAACGCAGCATCAAAGTCACTGGACATCTGTCTGTAGTGCTGTGAGGTGTGGTTCGATATGCTCTTAGAACCTCATTCAGTGCTGATTGAATATCTTGTTTGGAGAGTTCCACCTGCTGTATGGCTTTCTTCAGAGTGGCCATAAATCTTTCGACCATACCATTGGCCTGGGGCCACAGGGGGGTGATTTTCTGATGTCGAGAACTGAGATGATTTGCAAATACGGCAAATTCCTGTTCGTTAAATGGAGGGCCATTGTCTGTCTTGACTACTTTGGGAATTCCCCAAGCTGCAAAGGCTTCATCTAGCACTGGTATGGTGACGGCTGCTCTGGTAGATGATACGAGGTGAGCAATGGGGAAACAGGAGTATTCATCCATTATGACGATGATGGATTTGCCAGATTGTATGGGACCAAAGAAATCTACAGCAACATGTTGCCACACACCCTCTGGTAGTTCTGACATTTGTAGAGGAGCAGGAGGTTCCTCTCTACTGACCAGCTGACACTGAGGGCAGTCTTTCAAGGTGAGTTTGACCATTTGATCGAGAGAAGGGAACCAAACCCGCTCCCTCAGTGCTCTTTTCGTTGCTACGATGCCTCTGTGTCCTTCGTGTGCTAGATTAACAATGCCTTGATGTAGTTGCTTGGGAATGATAATCCTTTTGTCTCGTAACAGAAGGCAATCGCTGGCAAGGAACAGTTCATCTTTTACATGTCAGAAAGAGGCTATTTCATGGCCATCCACCTGATGGTTGCATCCAGGCTCTTCTAGGTGTCTCCAACTGTTTTTCGAATGCGCTGTTTCACATCCTGCAATGTGGCATCACCTGCTGTGGCTTCAATAATGGCTTCCAGTGGAACTGCAGGGGGCTTTGCTTGAGCCACGACAAAGTGTATATATTCCTCTGTAAGTGATGGATTCGAGGATGAGGGCTTCTTGGGATGTCGCGACATGTAGTCTGCTGGATTAGCTGCTTTTCCAGGCTTGTGGATGATGGTGTATGTATATTCTTGAAGACGAAGTCCCTAGCATTCTCTTCTTGGTGGCATTTTGGCTCAAGAATTTCCGAATATGGTTATGAGAGCTTGGTGGTCCATGAGGAGTGTGAAGTGTTTCCCATAGATAAAGATGTGAAAATGCTCACATGCCCAGACTACTGCAAGACTTTCTTTCTCTGGCTGGAAGCATTCTCATTTGGTGCCTGTCTGGCTGTGGCTGGCGTAAGCCACAATGTGACATTGGTCGCTTTCCTTGTCATACTGAGACAAAATGGCTCCTAGTCCCCCGGACTGGCATCTACCGTGATCTCCGTCTTCCGACGAAGGTTGAAGTACGCCAAATTTTTGGCCGATTCAACAGCTGTTTTGATCAGGTGGAAAGCTTGATCGCAGCCGGTGGACCATTGAAAAGTATAACCTTATTTGGTCAGTTTCCGCAGAGGATAGCTGATGGTGGCATAGTCTTTGATATATCATGCACCGAAGCTGGCCATTCCTAGAAATGACCGCACATCTGCAGCATCTCGAGGACGAGGGGTGTCGTTCAGTGCTGCAATTTTTTCAGGATCTGGTCTCATTCCTGAGCCTGAGAAGATGTGTCCAAAAAACTTCAAGGTGGATTTGTGAAACTTACATTTATCTTTGTTGAGAGTCAGATTTGCTTCCAATAATGCAAGACATACGCGATCCAGTGCTTTGTTGTGTTCCTGTACAGTTGCTCCAAACACGAGTATGTCATCACTATAGTTAAGAGTGTTGGGGATATGATGGATAACTCTTCTGATAGCCTCTTGGAAGACCTCAGCAGCCGAAGAGACCACAAAACTGAGTCGTTTGTACCTGAAGAGTCCTTGGTGGGTCAAAAATGTGGTGATATATTGTGATCTTTCATGCAACCCGAGCTGGTGCTAGCCCTTGTTAAAATCCAATTTGGAAAATATTTGTGCATCGTTCAGAGTTGTGATCATGTCACTGATATGGGGTCCAGGGTGTCTTTCCCTTTCAATGGCAGTATTGGGCGCTCTCATGGCAACACATAGTCGGACTTTGCCTTCGGATCCTTTCTTTGGCACTACAACTAATGGGGAGACCCAGGGGGTGGGTCCAGAAGTTCTTTCAATGATGTCTGCCTTTAGAAGATCATGCAGCTCTTCTTCCACCGACTGTTGAAGATACAATTGTATTTTCCTGTGGTGTTGAGCTATCGGTGTCACCCGTTCATTAATATGTAGATGAACTTGAACATTAGTCATTTTTCCGAGTCCTGTGAAGAATTTCCGGAAATTTGTGAACTTTGTCAGGTTCATCATCCACTTGATACAGTATCTCCACCAGATGAAGACGTTCCGCAGTGGGCAAACTAAGAAGGCAGTCAGCTTCAGGCCCCTCGATGACGTGAATGCAAGCTGAAACAGACCTGTCTTTGTATGTGAGTGAGGTCTGAAATTGTCCTCAGCATGGAAGTGGTTCCTTTGACATCCATGTGTACACTCGCACCGCAGCTTTATGCAAGAGCGGTTGTGGATCCATTTTGTTATAGTCTGCAGCTGAGATATAATTGAGAGATGCTCCGCTGTCTAGTACAAACTTGGCTGAGTGTTCACCCATTTGGAGGTGCAGTCTGGGGTATTTCTTGAATGTCAAGGAATCTAACAAGCTGCTCTACCTATCTGAGTTATGTAAACGCTGTTTAGTCGTTACATCAATAAATCGCTCAGGAGGAATGAATAAATCAATTCTTGGGACAACATTTTATTTTTTTCTTGTTGATATTCACAAAACAGTAAATCTGTATCAAAATGAGTTCTTGTTATATAATAAAATATGTACAACAACATAATTGGCCCCAAACATTAACACTAACCATGGACAACCTGACGTACCTCATTCATACAAATCAAGCATTCAAAAACCCATTCACAACGTGAATCCACACTACACATTCATCACCAAAAGTTCCGTCTTGATCAAAGAAATAGTACCAACAACAAGTGGATACACGTATATTTGACAAATCTAAGGGACAATACAAAAGAGACACGCCAATGCGCGTTTCGGTGTTATCACCCCCTATCCAGGGTGTAACCTTCTTCAGGGCGTAAACACATTTGTTTCAGGGGTCCTTGGGGCCTGCATAATGATAGAAAGATATCAAACATTTGTATGAATCATTTGTCTGAAAATGACTTTTGATCTGTTACATATACATAGATAGAGATAATGATAAAACTCAAAAAACATACATGGTGGAGCCTGAGGACATCAAAAATGATACATAATAAACTACTTAAAAATAATGTTCTGCACACGTAACAGACCTAAAACAAGAGATTGATAGGAAACAAATAAATGAAACATAAACAAAAAACAAAAGATAAACTAACTCACCGACATAATATAGTGAATAAAGAAGAATCAGAAATGAGATTGCACAAGGCGATGAGTTGTTGACCAGGATCTGATACTTGTGAACCTTTCATGAAGTCCTCAAAGTCCTCCAGCCACTCCTGCCAGCGAAGACCCATACCTCCTCCAGGTACGAGAGGCAACGGTTCCGGTAGACGCAGAAAAGGAACTCCTAACATAGCAAGGGTGTATCCTACCACTTGGGACGAAGAAGTGGGGCCACCCAGGCAACGATGGGTGTGAGAGAAAGACATCCTCAAAAACAAAGAAACTGACCCAGCATGAAGGCTGTAAAGTTTGTGGCAACACCTAGGGTTCGTGAAGGAAGCAGGGAGCAAGTGACTCCACAGAGCAGCAGATAAAATGGTAGTGCAAGGCTTGGCAGCAGTCTCACCTGAACGTATTCTTGATATGCAGTCTTAGAAATGGTAACCACACACTGCCTGGCTCCAAAATGACCGCTCACAGTGCCTGGCAGATAATTGGACGGGCCTGCCTGACTTCAAGATGGCTGCTGGGTGGGGCTAACTGGAGACCAACGTCACAGCAGGACATGTAGCCGGTGATTGAAGATGTACCCTGCACAGGAAGCAGCACCATGGAGCAGGCCCACACCAGGGATCCGGCGAGCAGGAGCAGTAAATAGGTACAGACAGTGTAACAAACACGCACTCAGGTGTCGTGTCCCTTGATTGACATAGACAACAAGGACACATAGTGATAATTATAATTTTCCTTAAATCTCTCTTACACAACCTCTTTCCTCCATATCTAATCCCTGTCTGACTCCTCCCTTTCCATTTCTTCACTTCCGCCCCTCCGTCCCAGGTTTCCCTGTTCCGGGTCCTAGTGCCCGTGGCCTATACATACCCAGACACTACAGATGGCTGGGTTCCAATTTTTTGTGATAAATTATATAACCACAACACTGTATGGGATCAAAAAAACGAAATGAAGTGAGCCACCCATCAGCAGCGTGAAACTGCCAGACCCTTGGATAAAAAAGTTATTTTTTCTCAAAAGAAAATTAAAAACAAACAAAGCAGGGAGGGTGGAGAAGCAACAGACAAAAGGAGGTGGGAAGGAGAAGTGGAGAAAACAGAGGGAACAAGCGGAAAGTGGTGAGGGCTGCCTTTGGGAAAAATAGTTTTTTTTAAAACAGCATCATTAAAATTAAAGTGGGAAGGGCTAGAGGAATGAATGAGCAGATGTGGGAGAGAAGAACAAGAACGAAATGGGGAACAAGCAGACCAGAGTAAAAGCAATGAAAAAGATCTGCTCCAATGCAGCCCCAAATAGAAGCTCTGGAAGGATTCCCCAGAATGATACAATTCATCCATTTAAAATGATGGTGAAATGTAAAACAATGCTAAAGATGTTATGATGCAGAGTAGGATCAAAGGAAGGAAAGCTATTGAAAAGGAAGCAGGCGGATGAGACTAATGTGAAGGCCAATCAATGACATGCAGTGTGCTGACTCAAAGCTCCCGCTATGTATCGGTACTATATAATATGCAATAGAAGAGATATATATTTTCTTTGCTTGCAGTTTATTTGTCTGCTTTCTCTTTGCAGCCTTTTCCTCATCATTTTGTATGTACGCCTTTTTCACATTTCATTATCATATTTCATTATTTTTCACCTATACTATGTGACTTTTACTTTGCCCTTTTTTGAAAAATAATTAATTCCTTCATTTTAAGGTTTTGATGTTGTTGCCTTCACCAATATATATAAATTATTCATGTACAAGCTGTTTGATTTATGTTTTTTAGAAAGCCCCCAAACGTGTCTGTCTATCTATCTATCTATCTATCTATCTATCTATCTATCTATCTATCTATCTATCTATCTATCTATCTATCTATCTATCTATCTATCTATCTATCTATCTATCTATCTATCTATCTATCTATCTATCTATCTATCTATCTATCTATCTATCTATCTATCTATCTATCTATCTATCTATCTATCTATCTATCTACAGAGCACACGATTACCCAAAGGTGAAGCATCTCTGCACCGGAAAGTTATTCAAATAAGTTGTTTTTTAGAGACGTGCAGCATTTTAGAAGGTTGGGTTCAGATCATATCTCAGTGGGGAGATTGCGCCATGCCTGAGCTGTTACTACTGAAAAAGCTCGTTCAACAAGTCTTGCTCTGCGATATTTAGGTACAACTGCAAGAAGGTAAGAAGATGCAAAACATAGTAAACTGGGGGAGTGTATGTTTTGAACATGGAGGAAATGTAGTTAGTGCGGTCTGCAGGGCAGAAAGCCTTGTGACAGTAGTAGAGGGCTTTAAAACAGCCTATTTTCTGTATTGGGAAGTTTTCTGAATTGAGTGGTGATATTGTCAGTTTTACGAATGCCTAGTACCAATCTAGCTGTGATGTTCTGGATTAGCAGCAATCTGTGTATCAGATAAGCTGGAAGACCGACATACAGAGAGCATTGCAGTGGTCCAGCCTGCAAATAATCAAGGATTGTATCAGAAACTGCCTAGACGTTAGCAGAATAAAAGGTAGAATCATTTTTAGTACGTTCATGATCAGGAAACAGGTCGTCATGGGTTTCCTGAGATGAGGTTCAAAAGACATTTCGACATCAAATATGATTCCCAAATTACAAACATTGGATGCCAGGCTGGGACAGGCCCTAGTGACTGTGGCCACCAAGTGGAATACCAACAGGAAGGGCTGCCATATCCCAAAACGTACGTGTCAGAAATCAGATGGAGAGAGTTGACATTCATCCAGCTGGCTACCTCAACTAGACTGAATTTGAAATGGTCCTGGAGGGAGCTGAGATTCTCATCCATCCATATGATGATGTGGGCATCGTTGGTATAGCATATAACTGAAAACCAAAAGAGGGAATCAATTCGGCCTGTTGAGCAACATAAATGTTAAAAAAAGTGTTTGGCTAGGAGCAGACCCCTGTTGGACCCCACAGAGCAGGTCTCCTACATCGGAACAGAAAGATGCCAATTGGACTCCTGTGTTCTGTCACTCAGGAACTATTTAAACCATTGGTGATCATGTCCCTGGATACCAATCAAACTGAGTGTATCTAAGAGAGTGGCATACACAACTGCCTCAAATGCTGCTGACAAATCAAGGAGAATGAGGGCTGCTGAGCTCCCATCATCCAGGATCATTCAAATATCATTGGCAACAGCTGTGAGCATGTCCTCGATACTGCAGGCTTAAAAAGAGACTGAAATTTGTCAAGAACATTGTTTCCTTCAATATAATGGGATAGCTGGGCATTAACTTAGCTCTCTAACATCATGTTGAAAAAGTAGAAGGGAGATAGAGTGACAATTCTCCGGAATGTTGGAATCTAGATATTCTTCAATTAAAAAGCAGTGACGAGTGCCATTTTGCAAAATGAGGGGGCCATTATATGTATATATGTACATACCTAACCCCCTTAACTACCCAGCCTTAACCCCTTACACGTGCAGCTTATTCTTACATCCCTACCCTTTAGCTCCCTTGCCATTTCCCTATAATCCCTTTCCCTTAACACTTTACCATTGGATCTTAATCCCTTACCTTTACAATAACACCTTAACCTTACCTATAACCCTTTCCTTGAACCTCTTTCTCTTGCCCCTTACCTTTGCATTATTAAACTCTTACCACCTTTGTACTTTAACCCATAACCTGCTATCTTTAACTGTAAACCCTTACACTTAGTCCCTCAACATTAACCACTTACCCTTAAACCCTTACCCCTAAGCTTACCCATTACTCTTACTCTTAACCCATTCCCCATACTTTTACACCCTTAACCTGTTATCCTTTATACTTATTCACGTACCCCCTTACCCTTCATCCCTAAGGATTACCCCTGCCCTTTACCCATAACAGTTCTCCTTTACATTTAACCCTGTAGCTTAAATTGCTTCAATATTTTTTCATTATATTGTAATGAAATGACAACTAATGAGGTGGTCCTCAATGGAATTGTAGTGCAGGAAGAAATTCCCAAGAGGAAATGGCATAACAATTAAATGAAAATCAGCAAATGCTGTATGTTTCCCACACTAGATGGCTGTCTATGTGTAAGACATAAAAGGCACTGCAATTGAGGCCATGGCTTTCCTTTTTCAGCAGACTCTAAATTCAGAGGGCCTTATTTATGAGGCCTTGCGTCACTTTTACGCCGCCGGTGCGTCACTTTTTGTGACGCACCAGCAGCGTAAAAAATGTGTCTTGTTGCACCATATTTACAAAGTGACGCATCTAGGTAGATGCGTCACTTTGTAAATTCCTGCACCACATTATATCTGCGGCAGGTATATTGGGGCAGATTTACAAGCACGCTGGATTGGGTCACACCAAGATATTAAATAGGTGATGGAGGTTTTTTGATAAAATTATCTTTCCTCTTCCCAATCCTGACAATAGTGAATGAGTGCCCAAGTGTGCCAGTTCTCTGTTGTTGAAAGCAGATTTACAAGCGCCTTGCATCACTTTTGCACCGTCGTTGCGTCACTTTTGTGACGCAGCGGCAGCGTAAAATTTGCGGCTCATTTACAACATGACACATCTAGGGAGATGCGTCACGTTGTGAAGCCCTGCACCACATTATACCTGCGTCAGGTTTAATGTATGCAGGGTGGGCGTTCTGTTGCAGGAAGCCCCGTAAAAGTGACGCAGTGAAATCTACAAGATTTTACTGAGTCACTTTTCCATCCATGCTGCGTTAAAACCCTGCGTCTGCTTGAAGCAGGTGTAAGGAGTGACACAGCATGTTAGGCATAGGGCGCCCATGAGCATTGCTGGAGTTGCATCGTGCTTGCGACACGACTCCAGCAATGCGTGACTTTTCCATCAACAGATGCGTCAGAATTTCTGGCGCATCTGTCAATCCTTGCCCCAGGGTGCGCCGTATTGTAAATACGGCGCATCCATGGTGACGCAAGAGTTCTGCATTTTGGCGCAGGGAAAGTGACGCATCTCTACAGTTGCATCACTTTCTTGTAAATCTGCCCCAATGTATGCAGGAGGGGCGTTCTGACGCAATAAAGGGTCATAGAAGTGACGCAATGAAATCTACAAGATTTCACTGCGCCACTTCTAGGACGCAAATGCGTCAATATCTTATGCCTGCCTCATGGCAAGGCGTAAAACTGACACAAGTACATTTAACATGGGAATTGCCCATGTGTAAATGACCCAATGCTGGAGTTGCGTCACTTTTGTGACACACTCCAGCAATGCGTCATTTTTGCGCATACAGATACGTCAGAAAAACTGACGTATCTGTAACTCCTTGCGACATGATGCGTCATACTGTAAATATGACGCATCATTGCTATCGCAAGGAGGGCGCAATGAAAAGTGACGCATCGCTGTTTTCACGCAGCGATGCGTCACTTTTCATAAATGAGGCCCAGAGTGTGTATCTGTATTCTTTTCACTGTGTTGGAAACACAAGAGTAAATTGCCGTTAAAGACCGAGTCGTTTACCATTTGGAAATGGCCTTAGCTGCATCTGAATAGGTAGCAAAATCCGTTGGGGTACAAGAAAATGATATGGAGGCCACGTCACCAAGAAGGCTACGTTGCCATGGCAACAAGGAACATATTCATAAAAACAAAAAACAGCCCCACAACATGAACGAAATTACAAATCATGCATAAATACATGTGCAAACACACATACGTAAATCCTTCGCTATACAACAATTAAATAAGATATATGGCAACATAAAAGCGTTGAAAATCAGACAACAATCACATTTAAATCGGATCCAGAGTTGTAACAAATCTGCAGTCAATTCTTACATTTGAAAGCAGTGCTTGGCAAGCCGGGCTTTTAGGTGCAGGCTTGAACTGATACGTTCGATGACGTGCTTCTGATCTCAGTTCTGTTCTTGATGATTTCAGCTGCACCAAAAAAGATTGTTGTACGAAGGAGACAGCGATGTTCAGTGGCAGTAGGATTTTGGATTATGCAGTCATGGTAATTGTCCACATAGTCTGGAATCCCCTGGGCCTGTTTCTAAGATCTCTATCAAAAGAAGAACAGTTGGCCAATGAAACATTTATAACATTGGCTTGAAAGCTGTTTATGCCCTGGGCTAACGGAACTGCAAGTGGAAACTGTCTTTTCTACTTAATCAACAGAATGTCCCCGCTCACTATAAACATCTCATGCTCTTTGTTAACGCTCGATAGACAGGTGATGATCAGAAACTAATCCCTTGCTGTAGTTCAGCCTTTACTTGGACCAAAACACTGTGCTAAGGAGGGCTACCAATTTCTCTGTCGTACACTGAAAATGCTAGCCTAATAAGAATCCTTTTGTGTAGACTGCAACGTGTTTTAACTCCCCAAGGTCACACAGAGACAACAAGATCTATTCAGTGTTAAGAATTCATGAATGGATGCATGACTTGAGGAACCTCTTCCTTAAACATCGATTATTCAGGGTGAAGGTCACTCTAGCACAATAAAATTGTGGCCCACCTCGGTACATTTCACTTTAACTCTGTTGAAGAATTTGATATGCACACTTACAATTAATTTTCTATTTAGTCAAATAATACTATTCAGTTTAAGTTAAAGACATACAAAAAACCTTTAGGAACTGCATTAGATATTCGCACGAATGCCACATGAAAGACTTCAAACAAATTAATAGATATAGCTGCTTAACACAAAAAAGTAAATTATATATTTGCAGTTACCAATGATCCAACAGTGCTCCAGTTAAGTCCAGTAGATCTCACTTTGCAGAGCTCTGTAGCTTTCCATCCTTCAGCTACTATGCTTGCATTAGTAAAAGCGGGCATTATTCGGTCACTTTAAAGTCCCTGTGCCAAAAGCAAGTACTCTTGCAGTGCTGAAGGATAATCATGTGCAAGATAATGCTTACACTACTAGTAATTAGTATAATTTGCATCAACATAGTTATTTGCACACCAGGCCACCTCAGTTTGAACCCAGCTATGTGTAAATCAGTTTTGACCCTTCTCCAATGGGAACAGTTCAGCAAGGTCAATTGCGCGTTCCTCGAGATTGAGGTGCGTCCTCCACTTGCACTCAAAGAGACATTGGGGCAGATTTATGACGACTGGCGCATCCCTGCATATCAGCAGGGATGCGCCAGTTATTATGCGCCACAGCTGCGCCACCATGGATGCGCCGCATTTATAATGCGGCGCACCATGGGGCAAAAACGGCACAGATGCGTGACGCATCTGTGCCGAAAAGTGGCGCATTGCTGGAGTTGCGTCGCAAGCGCGACGCAGCTCCAGCAATGATCTGGGGGGCCCTATCTCTACAATGCTGCATCAATCCTTACGCCTGCTTCAAGCAGGCGCAGGGTTTTGACGCAGCATGGGCCTAAAAGTGACTGAGTGAAATCTTGTAGATTTCACTCAGCCACTTTTAGGAGGCGTTCCTGCGCCGGAACGCCCCCACCTGCCCTGGAACGCCTACATGTGGCGCAGGGCTTTACAACGTGACGCATCTGGGAGATGCGTCACGTTTGTAAATACCCCGCACCATGGCGCAGGATTTGCGCCGCTGCTGCGTCACAAAAGTGACGCAACGGCGGCGTAAATGAGGCGCAAGTAAAACATAAATCTGCCCCAAGGAGTCTAAATAATCACTGATTTTGTCAAGAAAGTTTGTTTGAATGATTCGATTTATTTGTCAATCTTATTGTCAATTCGGCTGCTCAAAGAGCTGTGTTAAAGAGTGATAAAATGAGTTCAGACTGACAAAACAAATTCATTTAGTGAAAAAAGTTTGGAAGATTTCAAAAACGAGTTATCTTACCGGCATATGAGCGAATCTCACCGATCATGTATTACGTTTGGTTTGGTGAAACCGAGTGTGATGAATCAAGGTTTAAAAGACCCCTGAGGTGCGTGAGCCAATAGAATCACGAGATGTTAATTACACAGAAGAGTTACTGTTGCAACATATCGCAGCAAAAATGCAACATGATATCAATCCTGAATAATAAGGAAAATCTATGTGACACCAAATTAAACATGTGTCTTCCGATAATATAATAGAAAAAGCGTTTTCTTTCGAAAAACTACAATAGAAATAAAAGAGTGACTCGTGTAATAGTCACTCCGTTCATAAATGTGCTATGAAAATCTAGGAAGGTAATAGTCAAAAGATTATTTCTCTTTCGGCACATGCCTGAAATAAGTGTTAATATATGTCGGACTGTAACCGATTCTAATTGTTCCTTAAGAAATGTTATGATCAGTATGTGTCAAATCTAAGAATTTTCAACGGCTATGGAGGATTGTTTTCGAAATGAAAGCGTGTAAAACTGGTGTAAACTAATGGTGATTATACTTAAACCATTGTGTACCCTGTCATAATAAAATCTGTGGATAGGACTATATACAGTGATAAGCAAGTGTGGTAAAAATGAAATGCTGATGCTAACGAGGTTATTGTTTTGACAATGTCCGCTGAATGTATTCAATAATAAGTACATAATGCACAAATCACAAAAGACAACTTAGATCCATCCTTTCATTAAGTCCTTTTGGATTGACTGAATCAAGAAAGTTAATCCAATGTACTTCTCTTATGTTCATTTAGTCATATTCTGATTTTGCGTTCCATTTTTCCAACATATACAAGGGTGCATGAACACTTTAACATGTAGATTACATTTTCGCTATTACATGTGGCATTGACCTTAAGTTTAATCAGTTTTCCTTGCTGTGGATGTCGGATGGTGACACCTTTAATTATTGCGTTGCAATTTCCACAGTTGTAACATGGCTGTGCCTGTTTGGTTTCTTTGGAGTATTTTAAAATCTGTTTTAAATTTCATTTTCTTTGGTAAGCAAATCTTGGTTGGGTTTCAAAAATGGATTTGAAATCAGGTTCTGTTTTTAACATGGGCCAGTATTTCAAGATTTTTTTTTTATGAGAAAACTTTGTGTTAAAAATATGGACACAAATACACATCTGTTTTCTACTTTGTTTGTTTTTCTGGACTGTAGTAGGCCTGCTCTGGTTATATTTTGTGACTTGTTTATTGCTTCCTGTAGTATTGGTTCCGGGTATCCCCTCTCCTTGAATTTTTTAATGCAAGTTTTTGGACTTTCTTTGAATAATTCGTTACTGGATGAAATTCTTTTTAATCGTAACAATTGAGAGTACGGGAGATGTCTTTTGAGTGAAGGTTGGTGAAAGGAATGGAAATGTAGAAGATTGTTTTTATCTGTCGATTTAGTGTATATTCCTGTGGTTAGTTGTCCCTCCATGTTCGTGATGCTTGTGTCCAAGAATGTAATCTGATGAGTGCTGATCGTGCATGTGAATTCAATCATTTTGTCAACTTTATTCAAATTCTCTACGGCTTCTACCAATTTTAACTTGGGTCCTGCTCATAAAATGAAAATATCATGAATGAACTTATTGTATGTGATGAGATACTTTTTCCAAGGTTCCTGACTTAGCACGTGATCAAGTTCGATTTGCTCATATGCCGGTAAAATAACTCGCTTTTGAAACCTTCCAAACTTTTTTCACTAAATGAATTCATTTTGTCAGTCTGAACTCATTTTATCACTCTTCAACACAGCTCTTCGAGCAGCCAAATACACGCTACTGGTTACGTCGCTGAACCGGCTGTTCAAACATCGGGTACATTAATTCATTGTCACACTCAAAGTAAGCGCTTTTTTGTATTGACTTAATCACAATTCAGACAACATTTAATCTGGACTCATACTTTGGGCACAAATTGATTTGTATTTGCTCACACATTTTTAATTACACCGAGGATATTAGTGTTGATGGGACTTTTTTACACCAATATGTAAAGTCTTTTGACATATTGAATAATGGTCTATTATTCCACCAGCAGAAGCTTATGAAGATATTAATCTGAGATTGTTTACATTCGTATATACAATTTTTTAATGTTATGCAATTCAACTTTTTACCTTAACCTTGTAATCATATTTGTTTGTTATGTCAAAATCACATGTAATCGAATTGTTTTGCTGACCTGACTTTTTCTCTATTGACACAGTGAATATGCCCCTAACGAAGGGCCGGTGCCCGAAATGCATTGGGCTGTTGTAGATACACCTATGACAATGAAGAGAATATAAAAGAATAATATATACAAGAATTAATTATCATAATGAAGAAATTATGAATTGACAATAAGATTGACAAATACATCGAATCATTCAAACAAACTTTATTGACAAAATCAGTGATTATTGAGACACCTTGTCGTTTTGAGTGCAAGTGGGGGACGCACCTCAATCTCGAGGAATGTGCAATTGACTTTGGATATTCAATATCCTCACACTCAGGAGGATTAAACTGCTTGCACCACCCACCTTTTTCTCCATCACTCTACAGAGATTACTTCACGACTGTGATAGCCCTCCTGTGTAACAACAGTTCAGCAAGAACTGCCAAACAGGTCCTCCCTGAATGAGAACACAATCAACTTAGGACCGGTTCCACCCGCATAAGTTTGAGTTACATCACGCTGCACAGGTTCTGATAAGGCCGCCGATTGGGAGCTGCATGAGGCTGCAATACAAAGTCCTGCGCTGAGTTGTGTTGCTGTGTTGGATTTGATTGAACACACACTTAGGCAGGGAGGAGTACACTCTGATGCCAGTCAATGGTCCAGGACCTGGTGAAGCACGTCTGGGGGATAAGGAAGTCACTACAGCAGAGATCAACAGGGCTCAGGCTGGTCCAGTTGCAGGTTCAGGCAGCTCCAGTACAGCCGGTCAGTTAGGCAGTTGATTTTAGGCCTCCGGAGACTGTTGTGCCAAGTAGCTCAACAGGAGGTCAGCCAGCTGACTCTTGAGTTCACTCTGGTTAGCCTGGCATGAAAGAAGCAGGTGCAGTCTTCCTTCTCAGAGAACAAGGCCGTCCACAAGCAGCAGGGCAGTCCTATGGCAGCAGCAATGCAGGCATCTGGTGGCAGGGCAATCCTTCTCCTGCAATGCCCACAGATCCAGGGGCACACTGAAGAGTTGTTCTGAGGGTTCAATATTTACACCTCCTGCCATCTTCTGATGTGGGGAGATTTCCTATACTACCTCCACCTCGGTTTCTGGAATGTTTTTCTCCTTCCCCTGTACAGACTCCGAGAAGTCTGGGGTGACAAAAGACAGGCCAGGTCTGGTGTCCGTTTACTATATGTGTATGTGAGGCAAATTCCTTTGATGTGCAGGAGGAACTGGCTGTAGCCCCTTCCAATCAACCTGCCAGGACAGCCCATCCTGTCCACACCCAAGCCACCTTTTTGACACTCCCTGTTAGTAATAAACAAACCCAACAGCAGATCCATTCACAGTCATGTGACCCAGGACACTGGTTGAAGGCACAAATGGTTGTGACAAAAGAATTCCAACTTTCTAAAATCAGCATTTTCAGAATGGTGCTTTAAACTCCGCCTTCATCATTGAAGAGGGTTTTTAAATAACAATTAATTTGAGTGTAAACAGTATATCTCTATCTTCTCCCAATCCAAAAACATCACTAAAATGTAACAAGGTAACCCAGTGTTAGTCAATGCGAGAGAAAGGCCTTACAAGAGTGAAAAATGCCTTCAGGAGTTTTTCACTGCCAGGATATGTAAAACTTAAGGACAAATGTCTTACTTTTTAATACAACGCACCCTGCCCTACGAGCCTTTTATACCTACCTTAGGTAGTATGTATTAAAAATGGAGGTTTAGAACTGACAAAAGGTTTATTTAACCAGGTTGTACTGGCAGTTTGAAACAACACTGTATGCTGTAGTGGCAGGCCTGAGACATATTTTAATAGACTACCTTAGTTGGTGGCACAATGATTGCTGCAGGCCCACTAGTAGAATTTAATGTATAGGCCCTGGGTACATGTAGAACCATTTACTAGTTTATAAACCATTCCAATTTGGTGTAGGCCAATTTTACCTTGTTTTAAGGGGAGAGCACAAGCACTTTAACACTGGTTAGCAGTGGTAAAGTGCATAGTGCCCTAATGGAAACAAAAATAATTTCAGCAAAGCGGGAGGAGTGAAGACAACATGTATGGAGAATACCGTACCAAGGGTGTCAGGTCTAACATGTGTCCAGGAAGAACTGCCCACCCACAAGGGAGTTCTCATCGCAAAGGCAGAAAAAATTAGAAAGACCATCATCATTGGGGTGGTCAGTTCTAGGGTGATGTTCCACCATAAAGTCCTTCCCTGTAGGGAACTGGACCTCCTCAACAATTTAGGATTCTCATTCCTCATCTGCATAGACTTCTGGAGGGTCAATGGTCTGTATGAACCCGGATGTGAGTCCCAAACAAGTATGGTCACAACTTCTTCAGCACGCAGACCTGTACAAAGACTTACCTTTCAATTGCACTCCACCTCTGTTTCCTGCGAAAGAGAGCACAACCACTATGCAAACACAAGGAGATGATGGACGGTGCACTGAAACTTTTCAGACACTCACCAACAGTCACAGATCGGGGTTGCATCCATCATCGTTCTTTAGCTCACTTCACCACCCCAGTTCAGACATAGCTATATGCAACTCAGTCTTGACCCTGTGCCTCATGGAAAGAGTCCAGCCCGAACTGCCAAGCCATGCCTTTCCTGGACCGGAAACAAGCATCCTGGGATCGGTTTTGGGCTAAGAGCCCCCATCAGCCAGGTTAGCTTGAATCTAGTGGCAAAGTGAGCAAGGGGCCCACATCTGGGCATACCCTGCCAACTTAGGGCGAACAAAGCAAACACAAGGAGATGATGGACGGAGCACTGAAACTTTTCAGACACTCACCCCCAGTCACAGCCCCAACTTAGGCCGCACAGAAGGCCTCCATCCCAGCCAGGACACTGTTGACCAACCTCTGTAAGGTCTGAGGGTCATTTTGTAAACCAAAAGGCATCATCCTAAACTGGAGGTGGCCCTCTTTCATGGAGAATGCACACCTCTAATTAACCCTCTTGGTTAGGGCAATCTGTCAGTACCCAGATGTCAGAGCAAAGGTACTCAGGAACTTGGCAGCACCCAACCAATCTATGAGCTCTTCAGCTCCGGAGATGGGGTGTGCATCAATGTTGGTGATTGAGTTGAGCCCACTATAATTCACAGAGAACTGGAGTTCTGGTGTGGCACCTGGTGGTATGGACTTGGGTACCAGCACCACTAGGTTAGACCAAGAGCTGTTGTAGTCACTCACCTCTAGTTCTAGCATCTTGGATACTTCTCCCTTTGTGCTAGTTCTCAATTTATCAGACAGTCTGTAGATCTAATTTTTCACAGGTATACTGCCCCTTATATCAATGTCCTGAGTACTCTAAGAAATTAGGTTATTGGCTGAGGGGGGTGTTCGCCCCACTCAGGCAACAACCATAATCTTTTTCAGGGCGAACCACAAAAGTCACTAAATTAACCTGTGCTTACACCTCTGGTAGCTTGGCACCAAATCAGTAAGGTTTAATGTAACGGCAAAGTGTTAAGTATTTATGCAGCAGACAAACAGTAATAAAGTGAAAACACAACACAAGTAAATTGCAACACCAAATTAGAAAAATAGAGAACATTTTAAATAATAAACTGACACAAGAACAAATTAAATCTAACAGAAGGACTGGGGATATGCAATTTCAAAGTTAACATAGATATAGCGCATAAAAGCACAAAGCGCCACTTATGGTCATCGGGTCGTGCTAGACTGGGGGAAACTCACAGGTCTAGGCCGATCCTGATATAGCGTGGGCCGGATACAGGGACCAGGTTAGTCCTGCTGAAAAAGTTACCATCTCACAGTCCAGCATGAAGAGTTCCATTTGCTGTGGGGGAGTCTGCAAGGAGCAGGGAGAGCATCACAGATGGTCATCACTACAACACCAAGAGCAGGCCTATGGACTGTCGGCGCTATAGCGAGAAGATCAGTTTGGGCGTCACAGATGATAGTTACTGGATATTCACATTGGCGGTCACTACAGGGTGTTGTTACGGTAGTGTGAAGTGCTGATCTCGCTTTGCTGGTCTTCGCTGGCAGATGATGTAGCTCGAAGTGTTCGACTCACTGGAGCTTCGTGTTCATCATCGTGAGCGGGGGAGTCTCCGCTCGAACAGGCACGTCCGCCATCGTATAGGATCCAAAACTTAAGGTTTTCACCTTTCATCACAGAGGAGTACACTCTGATGCCAAAGAAGGCTCCAGGACCCAAGGAGGCACATTTTGGGGATCAGGGACTCACTCTAGCCGAAGCCAAGCACAGGGTTAAAGGTCTTTAGTGCTTGTCATGTATTTGTAGCTCACACAGGAGGCCAAACCATTAACCCTTGGAATCACTCTATTAGTCCTGGGTCCAAGGAGATGGTCCTTTCTCCTTCAAGCAGCAAGGCAGGCATCCAGCAGCAGTGAAGTCCTCTGTAGAACAAGACAGGCCTCAAGCAGGTGGGTAGTGCTCTGGTAGCATAAGGGCAGTCCTCTGAAGAACAAAGCAGGCCTCGAGCAGCAGGACAGTCCTCTGGAGTACAAGGCAGTCCTTCTGACATCTTTTACAAATCCAGGAGTGTACTCAAGTGGTGGTTCAGGTGGTACAGTAATTATACCTGGTGCCAGGCTTTCAAGGAGGGGAAGCCACTATACTACCCCCCATCTGGTTCTGGAAACCTCTTCCTTCCTCCTTTCAAGGCTGCAAGAGTGACAAAAGATTGGTGGCAGCTTCCTTTGTGAATGCTGGAGGCAGCCCTTTAAAATGTAGGTGGGATAGGGAACCACTCCACTCCACCCATTCTGGCAGGTTGGCCCATCCTGCCAACATCTAGTCCCCCTATGTCTCATTGTCTGTGAGGAATACACAAAGGCCAACTGCCAAGCTATTCACAGTCTTGTGACTCAGGACACAGGCAGCAGTCACCAAATGTGAGGACAAGAAAAAAACTACTTTCTAAAAGTGGAATTTTCAGAATTGCAACGTAAAAGCTGACTTTACCATTAAATATGATTTGAAATTACAAATCATTGAGTCCAAACTTGACTTTCAAAACAGTTTTCAGTGTTAACCAATGGTAGAGATAGGCCTTACATTTGTGAAAAACAAATTTAGGAGGTTGTTTGGCACTACCAAGACATGTAAAACTTGAAAAAACATGTCCTACTTTTTTAATACAATGCACATTGCCCTATGGGCTGTATAGGGACTACCTCTGACGTGACTTATATGTAATAAAAAGAAAGATTTAAATCTGAAAAAAGGCTTATTTTGCTAGGTAGAAATGCCAGTTTAAAACTACACTACAGGCTACAGTGGCAGGGTGTAGACATTGTCTAAAGTGCTACTCAAGTGAGTGGGACAATGATTGCTCTAGGTCCACTAGTAGCATTTAATTTGTAGGCCCCGGGTAGAAGCAGTACAGTGTACTAGGGAATTATAAGTAAACTAAATATGCCATTCAGGTGTAAGCCAATTGTATCACGTTTTGGGGGAGAGCACAGCACATGCACTTTAGCACTGGTTAGTACTGACAAACTGCACAGAGTCCTAATACCAACAAAATGAATTCGGAAAAGTAGAAAGAGTGAAGGCAAAATGTTTGGGGGAATACCAGGCCAAGAATTTCAGATCTCACAAATATTGTCAATCTGACATTTTGGTGATATATAAAAACATGGAAAAACAACAACACAAATAAAAAGATTTTTAACATTTGATATAGTTATAACATCAAGTTAAATGAGTTAGTGAAATGACTAACAATGAGATCCAGAAGTTAAGATCAAGTTTTGCCAAACTAACCTGATCAATGGAGAGTAGAGGGCCTAACAGCTGCTGCCAATATATTCCCTGATGTCATCAGTTCTAATGTTCTCAAGATGGACACTGGGAGCTGTTGTTTGACAGATGCTGAGAAAAGAGACATAGATGTGGGTATAAGTCATTACAAAGTATACAAAGATTGCTTTCCTACAAGTCTAGACAATTCATAACATATATTTCATAGTGCTACCCTTTCATTGACAAGTCTAAGGGAAATCCTATATGACAATACATAATATAAAAATCAATTGTATTAATGTGCCATCGTGATGTTTGACAAAAGGCATATATATATCCGTCAGTAATAAAGGATGAGGATAGATCCAAATATGAAAGAGAACATATTTTACATACCAGTGTGTACCATCAGTCTGCTGTATAGTTGCGCTGCTAGCAGCAGAGTTTGCTGTAGTGGCAGGTGGTGGGTGGGACAATGATACATTACCTCACAAAAATTTAAATAAAATTACCCAGCACCTGGGAGACCTTCACTGGCTCCCCCTCAAGAAGAGATGCCAAGTTCAAACTACTGACCCACACCTACAAAGCCCTCCATGACCAGGGGCCTGCATACATGAACAACTGCCTGAACTTCTACCAACCATCCAGAAACCTCCGCTCTACCCACCTCGCCCTCGCACAGACTCCGCACATCTGGCACAACGGAGGACGCTCCTTCTCCCACCTCACCTCCAAGTCCTGGAACGGCCACCACCTTCGAACATCACCCTCACTGACAGACTCCAGGAAGAAACTCAAGACCTGGATTTTCAACTGAATCCCACAACCCAGGGCCTGGAAAACCTCATGGATGATAAGCCGCGCTATACAAGTATTGTACGATTCGATGGCAGAATATATGATTGCTAGGAGCACTGCTGTGCTCTAGCTGGGATGCAGTGACACATGCAATGGATATAAGACTTTGCCATTTAGGATTTATCTTTTAATATATTAATGTCACCCATAAAAGTGTGCCTTGTAAGCCCACCGGGCAGGGTGCATAATATATGAAAAATGTGGCACACTGTAAATTGGCAATAGTTGCCATCAAAGTGACTGAATTCCTACAAGCGATTTTTATTGTAGAGGTTTAGGCTAGCTTTTACATAGACAGGCCTTGGGGTGATACAAATATTTATTTCTCACCTCCTCTAGGGAAAATGCTACAATAATAAAATATTTATAAGTTATTTTCTACGTAATTTCCAAAATCTGATTTAATGGTGTAATCAAAGTTTTGATAATTTTAGTCGAAAAATTAATGTTATACAAATGTATTTTGGGCTGCCTGAGCCAGAACTGGCTTAAAATTTGTTCTGCCTGTCATCACTCCCTCAGAGACGAATGCACATTCCTGGCTAGAATTAACAACTCTGCCTGCCAGAGAACATTATTGTGGCCACCTTCCCCAGGAAGTAATGAAGTCAACAACTGGCCACTGTGAGAAATTGAGTTGTCAATTTAACCCCTGTTTAATTAACAGCCACAGTCCCTATCAGGGTGGACCACAAAAGTCACTAAATTAACCTGGCAGAAAAGCACTCAGGCTTAACTCAAAAGCCATGTGTAAAGTATTTATGCAGTATATAAACAGTAATAAAGTGAAAACACTACACATGAGAAATCCCACACCAACACAGAAGAATAGAGTACATTATGATAAATCATTTGACACCAAAATGATAAACATACAATCAGTAGATCCAGAGTTGTGAATTTTTAAAGTTTGAGGCAAAAACTAGCTCCTAAAAGATCAAAGTGCCAACCACAGACATCTAGTTCCTAGTTCTAGACCTGTCCAAAGTCAAAGAATATGGCTGACTGCGACGGAGAGCGGTTCGGACACAAGAAGTGGATTGTGCCCGGACAGTGCTTACCTTAGGACTTAGAAGATAGGCCTCTGAGGTTTCAAGGCAGTCTCCAATCAAAGAAACAGTCCTTCCAGGTGCAGCAAGGCAGTCTTGTGGAGCAGGCCACAGCAACAGGCAATCATATGAGAGTCCATCCGGGAGCCCTGAAGGTTAACTAAAGAGTAGGTCCGAAGGTCCCATTCTCATACTTGGTGCCTTCTTTGAAGTAGGATCAGTTTCTAGATAGGTCCCTTTGAAGTGCTTGAAGTTTCCTGCTTCCCCTTCCCTGGTTCCAAGTTGGTTGCATGAGCAATGCAGGGCTGACACGTTCTTTGTGTGAAGGCAGAGCATAGTCTATCCAGTTGTAAGTGGGGCAGTGCCCAGATCTACCCTACCCACCCTTCCAGTTGATGGCATCTTCGGGCACACCTAATCTCTCCATTGAGTCTGGGAGGAATAAACAAAGTCCAACTGCTAACTACACCCATTCATTTGACCTAAGACAGGCTGCAGGTACCAAATAGGGCAGGAAAATACTTTCTAAAAGTGGCATTTTCAAAATTGTAGTTAAAAATCAAATTAAATCATTAGAGAGGTTTTTTAATGACAATTCCACAGACACCAATCATGAATTTCCGTCTGTTCCCAATCTATCGCTAGCACTTATTAAATGTAATAAGGCAACCCATTGTTATCCTACGCAAAAGGAAGACCTCACAGTAGCGAAAGACAAATTTAGGAGCTTTTTAATACCAGGACATGTAAAATGTAAAAGTACATGCTCAACCTTTGAAATGACAATGCACTCTGCCCTGTGGCCTATTTAGGGTCTGCCTTAGGGGTGAAATATCCAATAAAAGGGGAGTTTAAAGCTTAGCAAGGGTGTTAGATTGTCAAGTTGAATTTGCAGTTTAGAACTCCATTCAGGCGGACTGCCAGGCCTGGGAAATGTCTTAAGGGGATTCTTAAGGGGGTGGAACAATAGGTGCTACAGGCCCATTAGTGCTTCTCAAAGATTGGGTAAACCAATATACCCTTGAAAGCTTGGGTGGAACTTAATGTCAGATAAAGGTGCCTACAAGGAATTTCGTTTACATACATTCTGTTTAATTTTTAACAAACCAATTCTGAGGACCCAAAGCAGTGGCCTCAATCAAAAAAATTGTTAAACTTAATTAAGAAGATTATAAAGGACTAAATCAAAACAAAACAAACAAACACGACAGAACAAAACCAAACAAAATAGGACACACGGGTGTATTCTTTTTCCATACAAATTTATGTGAATAAATAGCATAACATGAGGGTACAAAAAACAGTTCACATAAACAGAAATGACTGAGAAAATTAGCCTTTACAATGATCTTATCTCATAATCATTTTTGTAGAAACCCATTTCATATATTTGAAGAAATTGTCATTGAACATATAATGATCAACTCCTCTATGTGAATGATAGTGAAACTGGGTTATAGTTGTCGATGTTTCGGTCTAATATTGTAAAATATCTGGAAGAACATCTTCAGTACCAAAAATACATCTATAGACTGAAGACCCTTATGGTCTCCACCAGTGATGTCATAAATGATGTCATTTTACATTTCATGAGTGATGTCATATGTGAGGTCACAAGCAGTGCATTGCGGGGGCTATATATAGTTAGTGTTGCTAACTATTACTGGTGAATTTCTTTTTTCTTTGTTGTTCAAAACATTATTGTTGTCATTGACAAATTCACCTAATTATACGTTATTTTAACCTTTGGTTTTTTAATTTGAATTTCAAAGGTTTTTTTAAAAACAAAAGCAGATCTTTTTATTACACCTAACTATAATGTTACTTTAGCCTTTTAATTATTTCGGTGGATTTCTACATTTTTTTTAAGTACATTTTTTAAAATGTAGGTATAATAAAATAATTGAATAATATATTATTGCTTTCGTATTATAAAGGAATTGCTTTCGTATTATAACTTAAAAGGAAAAGATGCACACTTTGCAAAATGTTTCTAAAATATGATGTTTGAGTACAAAACAGTATTATACAACAATATTTGTGTTGAGATTGTTTATCTCCTCAGCTCTTCTGACTCTTATATTGAGACATTTATCCAGCAAGTTCATTATTATTGTAATAGCATACTTTTCATAGTCATCGTATGTGTTTTTACATTAAAGACGTAATTATAATTCAGAATGAGAGCTATCAGTTTTGTGAATATTTTATAGTAAAATGTTTCATTATACAAATCTATTATCTAAGCGTGTGATTACTCACTAGAGTTCTATTTTTTGTTTTCATCCACTGTTTAGAGTTCTTTTTCATGTGTTCAGTTAATATTTATTGTTAAGAAGAGAGTCATGAAAATATGGTTTGAATATTCGTTTATTTTAAAAAGAGGTGATGACTCTTGTGAGACGCTAGCAGGAGTCGAAGACACAATACCCTGCTTGGACTCCGAGGGGGATATTCTTCCAGGTCGGCTCTCTCAACCCTCTAGCAAGATCATACATTTGGGATTAAGTTAAGAACACTATTTTCCTGGATTTCTGAACAAGGTAACAGATTGCAGAAGTTGATTATATTAGTAAAACTGATTACGATTTGTTCCATTGAATATGTAAAGCAATAATATATTTACAATCTCCCAAGATGCTCGCGGGTATCTCGCGAGAGGTCCAGGAGAGAAACCACACCCTACAGAAGGATTGTGATTGGGCCTTATGGATGTCTTTATTTAGACAAAGATTCCATCCTTTTTGCTTTATTTAACTTTTGGATTTTGGTGAGAGTAAACAGATTTGTCTTGCTGTCTTTACCTGTTTGCTCCCTTCAAAAATGTCTTCATCAGATTCAGATGAACAGGCAGAGGCTTCTGCACCAGCTCAGCCATCTCACCCACCTAAAGAATCCTTGGTGTGGCAATTTTTTTAATGAGGTTGGTGCCAAAAAGTTTCTGCAAAGTACGTTACCTGTAAACTTTGCAGGAAATAATTCAGCCGGGGAAGCAGAAATAAACAGTATAGCATGAGTACCACAGGGATGTGTAGACACCCTAGATCCATTTATCCACAAAGGCTTGCATGGGCAGTGTTGGATTGTGCTGGGGAGCTAGAGAACTCTACAGGAACTTCAAAATCATTTGCTCCAGGAGATACTGTGCCTGTGCAGGTTTTGAGTGTACAAGTGGACAATAACCCTGATTTTTTTTTAATAATGTGCTATTTTGATGCTTGTGTAAGCAGATCTTTTTTGCATCAGCGACAAGCAGGTCTGCCAGGAGGAGCTTGTCCAAGACCACAAGTGCCTCCCTAGGCAGTAGTTTTTGTTTACAGTTTTTGTACGTTGTTCTCCTTTTTGTTTTTAAGGAGATGTTATGGTGTTTAGCACTTCAAGTTGTATGCTTTTCTTATACTCTTTTTTATAGTTGTTGAAAACTATTAACAAAGTGGAGCTTTTTAGAGCTACCCTATAATTTCAGGATCTATGTTGTTTGTACTACGCTTCCTTTTTTTCCACTTCTCCAAAGCTATCGTGAGAATCTCGCAGGAGTCAGAGTGGCAATCCCTCCTGTGCAGTTTGAGGGGCCAGTGCTTCTTGGGTTGCTCTGGTGAGCCTTTCACAAGATCGTATTTTTTATAAAGGGCTTTGCAGTTACACTGAATATATCCTTATGTAGTAATCATACATTATATACACCAGAATAGTAACAGTGTGTTTAGTTTAATGAAATGCAATCCATTATATAATTGTGGGGAAGAATAAATCACCTAGCTTTATGAATATGACCCACATTTTATCTGCATGAGATGATCATTGGTACACAGAACACATTGATACTCATTTATTTACTCTAAGCCCATGCATTATTATTAGAAAAAATTAAATCACTTCTTTTTTATGAACACGTTAGTGTCTCAGAAGTTCGTAAACCTTTTTTGAGAGGAACAATTTACACTTTCCTTTATAACAGTGCATATGCCTTATAGTCCCCATTAGAAGGGTGTGAGGAGAAAGTAGACCCTCAAATGAGACCTTTCCACAGTAAACCAACAGTCCATAGTAGGGTGTAGGGAGACACTGGGATCTCACTGATGCTTCTCCACAGCCTAACAACTGTGTATAGTAGACTATGGGTAGAGACTGGTCTCTCCTGTGAGACCTTGCATGAAGGTAACCAGTGTGTAGAGTAGGATGTCAAGAGACACTGTCTTTCCACTCACACCTTTCTCCACAGTATGCATAGTAAGGTGGGGAAGGTACACACCTCACATGTAAGACCTTAGTATTGTATAGTAAGTATAACAAGTACTGGCGTCTCCACTGACACCTCTCCCCAGGAAAATATCCATATATATTAGGGTTGGTGAATGGATTTGACAGTCTAGTCACAGTTTTCCCCAGGTTGACAGACATATACACTGTGTGTAGGGAAACCTTCTCCTCTCCACTAACACCTATCTCCAGGACAACACAGATGTGCAGTATTGTGCTGGCAAGTGTGGCTTCTCTGCTGACTCCTCTTCCTAGACCAACAGGAATACGCAGTGGTGTCTGGGAAGGGAATGACCTGTCCGCTAACACATCTTACCAGAGTGAGAGGTGATCTCTCTGCTTATACTTCCTCCAGTGCTGACATGTATGCATCGTAGGCTATGGGGAGGAACTGCCCTGTTACCTGACAGATCTCTCTTGCATGATAAGTATGCTTGGTGCAGTGTGGGAAGAGACTGGCCCCTCTCCTGTGACATGTGTCTTAGATGATGGGTGTGCAAATTACAGTGTGAAAACAAGCTTACCTCTCTTTTCATAGCTCTCCACAGGATGACAGATGTACAAGTAAGGTGTGGGAATTAAATAACTCTATGATGAGAGGTCTATCTTGCATTTCAACTATAGATACCATGATGTTTAAATCATACTGCCCTGTCAGCTGAGACATCTCCCCAGAGTAATACAGGCAAAGTAGTCTGTGGGTGGTAGGGTATAGAAATGTAGTGTCCTCTCGACTCAGAACTGTGCCTTGATAGAATTGGTGTGAATAATTGAATGTGGGGACACATTTACCTCTTCCTCAGACCTCTCCCTATGGGGACGATGAGGCATAGTAGGGTGTGCACAGAGACAGATGTCTCTGTTAAAACTTATCTCCAGAGTCAAAAGTATACATATAATAATGTGCACAAGAACTGCCTTCTCCACTATCACATCTCCACCACCTGATAGCAGTGCGTAGTAGAATATGAGGATGCACTGGCCTCTGTGCCAAAGCCTCTCTCTTGTATGAGAGGTTTGTATACTATAGTGAGCACGAGGACTGATCTCTCGAGTGGTACCTCATTGTTGCATGAGAAGTTACTATACATGGGTATTTAAATAATTGCCTACTCCATTAACAATTCTCTGTAGCATAAAAGATATGCATAGGACCATATAGATATAAAGATATATGCAGCAGCATTTCTACACTCCCTGAAGATGGAGCAGCTAGTTCTAGTCAACAATATAATACTATAATAATAATCAAATATATAACAACTATTAAGCAAACAAATCAGTAATAACTTTAAACTTTTGTATTACAAAAAAACAATTTAACAACATTACAAAACTACAAGAAGAACAACTAAAACAACTTTAACAAACTATATCAACAAACAAAATAATCAACTTTACTAATTAATAATTTCTTCATTACATTATGACAAGCAGCCTGCTGTAGCTGCACCACCTCAGCCACGTCAGCCTGGCAAAAAGTATTTGGTATGGCTGTTTTTTGGTTGGAGGCAAGCTAGCAAAAAAGTCTCAAAAAATCAAAAATAAATTCTGCTGGGTACAGTTTATTTAAAAGGAGTTCACAACAGCTAGCTCGAGCAGATTTAGATAGTGCTGCTTAACTGCATAGCTCTTCATGTGCTTCTACATCTTTTCGACCTGTATACACTGTGCCTGCTCAGGCACTCACTGCTGAATAAGACAACAATCCTACTTTTCTTAACAAAGCCAATTTTTTCTGATTGTGTACGCAGTTAATTGTTTCCTCAGAGACAAGTAGACCCACACAGCGCAAGCTTGGCAAAGATCACAAATGCCACCCTAATCAATACACATATTATCACTTCTCCATTTAATAGTTTTTCCCTCACTTTCCACAGAGTAATTATTTCCTGTTGTTTCAAAAGACTTCTTTTTATCCTTTATATATTTTTGCACATGATAGTTTTCTTGTACACAACTTCTGTTTTCCATTTTAATCCTACAAAAAGAGAAAATAACCAAAACATTTAAAAGTTACACACTAGACACTAAATCATAAAAGTAATTTTCACAAAGTTCTGTAAAGTTTTCTACATCTTTCACCCACAATTGCATATTTATATCTAGTATATCACTAACTTGTTATTCCTTTCTTGAGAACAATTCCAGACCCTCACACAGTGCACATAAATTATAACATGCCATCAAAACTGATTTCAGAAACGTTTATGAAGTAACGCATTCCTCTTGAGACATCTTTGCTAACACTGAGCATGGTGTTTCATCTCATAAATAGCAATATCACCACTAAAACATCTCACAGGGCTAGAGTATATGTACAGTGAGGTTCATAAAAACACTAGGGATTGTATTAACACATTACACATTCTTTGTTTTATAATTTGAGGAACATCGCCTCCTTTACTTCCAATTAACATACAGTTGTAACACTTCATTTTTCAACACAATGTGCAAACATTGCTCAAATCTCCCTTTATTATAATTAAAGCTCACAGTTTTCAGTTTTTGCTGCTTTTTACAGATAAATACAGACAGAAAACAATGCACTTCCTGTCTGTATTTATTTTTAAAAGCAGAACATTCAGAAAATTGTGCTTCAGGTCAAAGATTATACAGGCTGTCTTTCATGAATTGCAGACAAAAGCTGAGCAGATAGACAACATAGGGAGGTAAAAAAGCAGGATCTGATCTTCTTACATACAGGCATATATTTGTAGAATAATGCTTATATGTACCTATGGGTGTAGTGTTTTTTGTATGTGGCTGCTCAATGTGCTAAAACATGACAGGCAACCATGTATGAGTGTACATGTTAGAGGTAAATAAAGGTGGAAATATGCCATGTCATGAATATATTTAACCTCAAAACACTAAATAAATTAGAATAAATACCAATAAGATGGCCAATAAGTAAATATGGATAAATATGTATGAAAATGTTAAAATAAAATATCATAAAATCGGGAGCCCTAATTATAATGTATACCTCTCTAAAGCTATAGTAACACATGTATACCTCCTCAAACAGCTTTTCACTCAGCAAACATGGTGTAGAATAAGTTTACCAACGTCAGAAGACTTACTGACACTTCTCAACAAACTTCATAAAGTTTACTATTAAATACTTGAACTTGAAGCCCTTTCTTAAATACAGCTGAAGACACCAGTCTCTTTCAGTTCCAAATTAAGTCACATCTGCTGAGCACAAAGTGACTGCCTTCTCCTCCAAAGCACCAAAGACAATCTGAGCTATCTCTGGTTCTGCACCCAATCACATCACAACATTTCGTCAACCATGTAATAAGAATGTTAAATATTGGTTGAACCTTGACTCTTTTTTTCTACTTCATCCCATATGATCTTGCAAGACTCTCACAGGATCGTAAAACACCTAGTGGCAGGGTCAGTAATCTTCCATATGGGTTTTGCGAGAGGCTCGCTGGATCACATGAGCCTCATGCAGCAAGCCTCACTCCCCGGAACTTGCATTCTACTCTCATGAGTCTCTCACGGGATCACAACACAATTGTAGGGAAATAGTAGTATATGGGAAGCACTAGCCTCTCCACTAAAAACCCTCTGTTGGATAATGGGGGTGCATACTGGAGTATGAGGAGTGACCACTCGCTCCTTCCAGACCTCTCTCTCAAATAACAACTATGCATAGCAGTGCGTGTTTAAGGACTTGCCTCGCCATTGAGACCCCTCTCTTGCATTACGGCTGTACATAGTAGGATGTTTTGGGGGACTAGCCTCTCCTTTCAGACCTTTTCCTCAGATAACGGGTGTGCATAATAGTTAGTGGGGAGGGTCTGGCCACTCCTTTTAGATCTCTGTCTCAGATGACCGGTATGCGTAGTAGAGTGTGTGGATGGAGTAAAGTTTCCTTGGAGACTCTCTCTCTCTGATGTCTCTACAAAAAAAGGGGGCCAGTTGCACATGCCCTGGACCACTTCTCTAGCTATTTGACAAGTGTCTGTATTGTTCATTAATCACCAACAGACCAGCAATCAATGAAACTACATTGGTGATGAGACGGACTGGACCTGGCCTCCGCAGTGTCCCAAATATGCGGACAGTAGCCTCTGACTGTGAGAGGTGTAGACAAAACACAACGTCCTGCCAGGGGAGGAGAAGATATAGTTGCCTGTATTGCAGACCTTCTGGTGAGAGAGGATGTAGGGGTACTGCTCAACATACCTGAGGCCACCATCCCACACAAGATAAGGCAGCACCAAAAGCAACTGCAGCCCTGATGGTGAAGATGCACTGTGGGCGGAAGCCACCACAGTGACTGAGGCGCCTGCCCTGTGCCTGCAGGAGACGGTGCAGATAACACAGACTGAGGCAAGGCTGAAGGTTTTGGGCCTGTGAAGTGTGCCTGAAGGACACACAGTGCAGGATGCTGGCAGGCCACAGGAGGCAGAGGCTGGTGCCCGCACCCTGTGGACAATCCCCAAGCCCACTAAGCTCGGGAATTGTGACATGGCATGAGCGGGCGGCTCCAGTAGATGGCCACTACAGGGCTCTCTCACCTTATAGACAAAACTAAGAAAAGAATAGATAAGCAACGGACTAACCAGTGGAAGCTGCCTGAGGATGCAGTATACTGCGTTCTAGACCCCCATTGCCTTCCAAAGTTGCTGGTGTCTCCATAAGAGAAGGAATCCAGAGCTGCACTCTACCCAGCCAACACAACCCAAGTAGATGCACTAGGGGGAACAGTCCTTGCCCTGTCTCACTCATCATAGCCGGAGCAGAAGCATCCAGGCATTGCGTCCCTGACAGGATTGCTGAGCATACCATGTGCCCGCTGGTGGCATCATACTGTGATCTCAGGCAAAGGTGGGAGTCTGTCCCAGAGTAGCTATAAACTGCGTGGCCCATTGTGGTGGCCTGCCATTCCCACAGGGAGATGATAAAATTGTTTACCTTCTGCTGCAACATCCTTCAGTTACTGGCATGTGTGAGAAGGAGAGCACCATATGCAAGCAGAGCCACACTGTGGGCACTGCCCAACAAGAGTGACTCACCAAATAGAAGGACGCAGCATGAGGTTGAGCACACTGATCCCTGCTGACCACACTCGGAGCTCCTCTGAAGAGGTCCCCAGCACTCACACCCCAAGGGATACTACACCAGCATCTCATCACTTGCCAAAGAAAAACAAAGTATGAGGCAAGCATGTGACAGAGTAAACAGACCTTTCCAAGGTAGGACAGTAACAGGCTGGTGACCGTCAGCTAAGGCAGCCAGGCGATTCAGAGTGGCAAAGCCTGCAACGCCACCCAACCATGAACAAACCACTGTCCTAGCCACAGAACGACCAAAGCCCAGTGTTCTCTGAGATGAAAAGAGAATTGGAAGGAGCCAAGAACCATGACGTAGAGGAGCTGCACACAATGGAGTGGACGCCTTCCGGGAAGGCACCCGGATCAAGAGGTGCAGCCCACCAAGTGCCGCCCACTAAAGAGACTAAGAAATCCAAACACACCACACTGGTTCTCCAAGTCTGCTGGATGGAAATAAACCGCGCAAAAACCAAAGGAAATGATGGACGGAGTGTTGAACATTGCAAGCACTCACCCCCAGTCAACTGATCTGGGTTTAATCCATCACCGTTCTTTAGCCCACTCTGCAACCCCAGTTCAGACATGGCCATATGCAAATCAGTCTGACCCTGTGCCTCATGGGAACAGTCCAGCCCGAACTGCCAAGCCATGTCTTCCCTGGACCGGAAACAAGCTTCCTAGGACCGGTTTCTGGCATTTCAGCCGTCTTCAGTCAGGCTTGCTTGAATCCAGTGGCAAAGTGAGCAAGGGACTCACGTCTGAGCATACCCTGCCAACTTATGGCGAACAAAGCAAAAACCAAAGGAAATGATGGACGGAGTGTTGAACATTGCAAGCACTCACTCCCAGTCAAGTGATCTGGGTTTAATCCATCACCGTTCTTTAGCCCACTCTGCCACCCCAGTTCAAAACAAACCCCGGCAGGAGAAGTTCCAAGGAAAGCAAAGCCTGACCATAAGGTGAACAGAAGCACACAATGCTGTGACTATGGTCCAGACACTAGGAGCAGATTGCCCCACACCTTCAAGGCAGATCGTGCCATGCCCCATCAACCATGCCTGATGGCAGAGATGACTCAAAGTACAAGTAGAGTTCTGCCTCACCCAGAGAAAGAAGGCAGAACCACAGCTCCCTACTGCCTATGAAGAAGGTCCCAGAAGAAGGAGCACCACTATGTGGGAGCTCTAACAAAACCAGGTTCAACAGAGCACCAACAAAGGCGAGGAGAATTGGATTACTAGCTAATCTGATCATTACAAAGCAGGAGCCCAACACCCAGACTACAAACACAGTAAACCACTGAAAAGGCCCTGCTGGCTGGTCCTGAAGAAGGTGTACACTGCTACACCCAGAAGAAGGAGACAAGGTCCGAGCACTGAGAAGTCTCACCAGTATAACTGGAAAGAAGGTGCATGCTGATTCATCAGTCAGAGAATGAAGTGTGACCTGATGGTTCACAATGGGAAACCTGACAACTGACCAAGCCAAAGAGGTAAGATTAAGAGTGTCCAGTTCTGATGAATTGCGCCTTCTATGTGCACTGCTTATACTCGCTCATATGACATAATACTTTCATATTACATTACTTATACCATCTGAAACCATAGCATTTACAACAACATTTATACAATTGCAAATCACATAATTTGTGAGAACACAGTGCATGGTGGAATTAATGTTGTGTGTTTACTGAGTTTAATACACTGTGTATGGGGGTGCACGTGTTATAATAATTTGAAGGTAATGCATAATTTATGCAATTTAGGTATAGGTATCAGTCCTGAATATCTAATGTTTATGTAGTTTAAGTTTGGTTTATATAGAAAGAATAAATAAAGTTAGACTAATTTAAAGGTGGTGCATAAATAATAAATCTAAAGTATAGCTGTAAATTTAAAATATCTAATGCTTGTGTAGTTTAAATTTGGTTTCTATAGAAAGAATAAATAAAGTTTTCCTAACTATAACTAATGTTTAACATTTGTTTTTCAATTATGTGGAGTGTTGTTAAGTGTAGTGTCATACAGTACAGTGTAGGTGAGTTTCGTACAGTGTAGTGTCGTAGAGTGTAGTGTTGTAGCGCAAAGTCAAGTAAACTGTCATAAATTGGAGCTGTATCTTGTACAGTAGAATGGTGTCTTAGAAAGTGTTGTAGAGTGAAGTAGAGTGTTGTATAGTTGATTGTAGGGGCATAGAGTGGAGCATAGGATTGCACAATGTAGTGTATGGGCATCAAATGGAGTACAGTGTTGAATAGTGGAATAAAGAGTAGTAGAGTCTTGTAGAGAGGAGTTGCATAGAGTGGAGTAGAGTCCAGTGGAGTAGAGCGGTGTAGAGTGGAGTGTCATGCAGTGGCATAGAGTAGGGTAAAGTTTCGTGCAGTGGCATAGAATGGAGTACACTGGAGTGGCGTAGAGAACAGTGGAGTAGCGTATTGTACTGTAGAGTGGCGTGGAGTGGAGTAGATCGGAGTGGCTTAGCATAACATGGAGTAAAGTATTGTAGAGTGTAGTGGTGTGTCATACAATGGATTGGACTGGCTTCTTGTAGAGTGTTGGAAAATGTTGTAGCGTGGAATACAGTGGAGTGCCACAGAGTGGGTCACAGTAATGTATGGTGAGGTGGCATGAAATCGAGAAAACTGCAATATCATATGGTAGAGTGGAGTGAAATAGGCTGTGGTAGAGTTGATTGACACAGAGTAGCATACAGTCCAAGTGGCTTAGAGTGCAGTAATGGGGTGCAGTGGAGAAGAGTGGAGTAGTGACTCATAGAGTAGGAGTAGAATTTCTGGAATGTTACCTATGTGAGGTAGAACTTGTAAGTAGGGATTGGAATATGTGTTTATGAATAAAGGGGAGTTGTAAGTAGAAATTCTACAGAGAATCTGGAGGTGTTTTAATGGAGAATAAACCTTTGGATTTACCAATATATTGAGTGGTGGATCTTTACATAACTGGCGACGTGTTAAAGTCTGTGCAGGGGACAGACATTGAAGTACCTCCACCCCTGGATAAATTATAGTAAGCAACTATTAACTGAACTATCCTGCACCACATGAGGTACCTACATATCATGGATGTGGATATTGAGGAAAACTCATAGGGCCTGATTATGAATCTGGCTGTCTTCTGACTGTTAGACCCGCGGTGGCGCAGCAGTGACGGTCCACTGTCCAACCCATTACGACTTCTAAAGTCGATGCAACGGTGTACCGTTGGCTGTGCCAGGGAACAGTTGTTCCGTGGAGGTGGTGCAGGAGTGTCAGAACACAATATGCTGAGTGGGGATTGGCACAGTCCCGCCCAGCATATTATGAGTTCCTGGACCGCCTCCTTTTCATGGCAGGAGCAAATGGGGCTATGAAATGGTCCCTCTGCCATGGGGATACATTCAGGGAGGCACAACATGTGCCCCCCTGTCTGTACCCCCAGAAAGTTCCAGCACGGCATGGACGTCCACATCCATGCTGTACTGGAACGTATTTGCTGTTCCCATTGCGGTGCCTATTTTCCAGGCACTGCCATGGGAATAACAAAGAACCACTGACCGTATTACGAGTTGTGCATTTCCAACTAGTAATACGGTTGGCGGACCTTGGGCAGTTTTGCACGGGCTTGTCGCAGCGGAGTAGGCTTTGCACCGGCTCTGCTGCACCAAACTCGTAACCAGGCCCTTTGACTGTTTACAAGTCCTGTGAAAGGGAGAAACAGCGATTGCATGTTATTATCAGCACTGTGAGCATGAGGCCTGTATGCACAGCTGTTAAAGGAACCTAAGAAGTGAAGTACATGAACTGGGGCTCTACTGTACCAACGGGAATAGCCACGGTCAACTAATTCAGCAAATGCACCATATTTGGCTTCAATTTGTGGCATTGTGCCATCGCAGCCGGTTAGAATAATGTGTGACCAAATGGCTTAAATTTAGTGAGTCCTGCTTGTGCGGTGTAATTCCTAAGTATAAAAAAAAGCAGCGTGTAAATGCCAGAATGTAGTTGGTAACATGAACTTCCGCCACGTGCATGATAATTGCCATGATAATTGCCATTCTGGTATTTACAAGCAGACTTTGTTAGGAGGCACCATTGTGTAGATTGCGGCTAAGAACCTACTCACCATTGCCCTAAACATTTCCCATGGATTAGATTCCACCATTCTGAAGACCATTGGGAGACACTGCAATCTCTATGATCAATGCAGTGACAAATGTACCACAGCACTACTCAGTGCTCTGTCATAGAGACCTAGTACAGTGTCTCTGAGGAATATGAGGAAAGCACATTGGCAACCGCACCACGATCAGGGTTTAGCTCCACCTCCCACATTCCTTGCTACCTTGGACGAGCCAACGATATCATGGACACAGTGGGAAAATTGTTTGTCACTGACATGTTGTCGACTGGCGCCAACAAATATGGTCTGGAAAGGAGACAGGCAATTTTACTTCACCACCATTGTGTCCAACGGCGAAGATTGTATGAGGACTTCCAGAAGGTTTTTTGGGGCTTGGGAGATGGGCAGCCTAGCAATGTTTATGAAATCTCCTTGCAAATGTTAGATGCACATTTTGTAGCAAAGGTAAACATTGTATTGGAGCGACATGTTTTTTTCTAGTGTTCAGAGATTGGATGAAGACATTGCATCTTATGTGGCAGCATTAAGGAGATTTTTTTTAACAAGCCAATTTGAAAACCTACGTGATTCCCTCATACAGGACCAAATAGTAAGATACACAATTAGCAAAAGAGTAAAGGAGAAACTGTTAATCACGGATCCTACCTTTGAGGAGGCAATACAACTTGCCAAGGGATTAGCTCACACACAAATGTGGATAAGGGAATTGGACGACATCAGTGAGTTGGTAAAAGAGCATCCAGCCAAAGTATCAGAAGTGTATATGCCCATAGATTAGGTAAGAAAAGTGAAACCTATCAAGAAAACCCAGTCTCAGGATAAATCTAATGAGAAAATGCCACCACTGTCAATACCACCATCCCAGAATAATCAAGTGTTACTGATCTGATACACCTGGATCTGGCACCATGTGTATAGCAAGGAACGCCACATGTCATAACTGTGCTAAGAAAGGACACTTTGACACAGTCTGCAGGACAAAGATCTGAATAGTGAAGCTTAAGGGAGTACATGATACTTATGAGAATATTCAAGAATTAGTGCTCATTGTAGAAGACCTAGTGGAAAATGAACAAACTGCAATTTCTCAAGCCAAAGAAATAGAAAGGGAAAGCACAGATACATTGGAGAAACTCCATGGCAATTTGAAGTTTGATAACTGTGAAGTGAGGATGTTAGCTGACTCGGGGAGCTTGTACACATTGTTATCTAGAGACACTTATTCCAAAAATTGGCAGGATGCTATAAATGCAACATCAAAACTGTGTGGTATGGTAGAAAAACCATAGAGATCATGGGAATGAAATGGATGGCCAAACGTTTTGAGGGGAAAACAGTGTTGGGCTGGGTGCACATAGCCAAACAGTGTTCGGATCTAATGGGATGACATCATCAAAAAGATCTGAATATAATTTTTAACCCCAATGCCAAAAACCCTGTCATGACTATCGAAGTACAGAGAGTAGAGGCAAGCATGGAGGCTTAAGGGATGTATGGCGAAAGGTTGATGAAGTATTACCCTAAAGTATTTACAGACAAACTGAGAAGACACAAAATTATATTTAAAAAAATGTTTTTCCAGTTGTCCACAGAGTAAGAAATGCCCCTCATTGAATGAGAGAGCCTTTGCAGAAGGCAGTGAATAAATTACAGGAACAGGGGATAATAGAACACATTGAGTTCTCCGAGTGGTTAGCACCCGTAGTAGAGGCACGGTTAGAGGCAGGAAGAATGGGGGACACTAGGTGGCGCACACAAAAGATGGCCACGTTGTCGTGAGGCTCCTTCAGCCTGGCGATATAATCCTACATTTCTCCTGCTCGGAGACTCCGCTGAAGGTTTTCGGCTACGATCTGGCGTAGCTCCGGCCCCGTGGAAGCTCCGATGTGACATCTGGCTGGTTTGGGTCCCGGCTGCTGCTGCTGGGAAACTGCAGAGATTCCGCCGCGAGAGCGAGTGAGACGGCGTGGAGCTCGGGAGCGGCTCTGAGACCTACGAGAGACCGCGGCTTCGCACGAGGTGCCCAGGCCCGGAGTTGTGAGACGGAAGGCGGGACCAGGAGGTGGCGGCCGGATCACTGCCCCAAGTGCCGCGATGGCCCCCTGAGCAGTAAGTGCGAATCCTGCATTGGGGGACTGCAGCTCGGGGTGGGCTGTTCCAGACCTGACATCGCCGGACCTGGTGGGCGAGGAGCTGTGCGAGAGTATTGCTGCTGCCGTCGAGTGCCCCGGCGTGGCTGAATGCGCCTGACCCTTGCAATACTGATTTACCCTCCCGACTTAGTGGCCAACCGCAGCGCTAAGGCTGTCCTTGCTGCATAACCTACTATACTCCGGCGCTGAGACTGGCCCATATATCCTGTTGCTACCAGGGGGCGAGGCGCGGGCTGCCTCATTAACGGCGCGATCCCTAATTGAAGCCCTCTCCACCGACGGCTGGCTCATACATCTGGCGGGGCGACAGAATGTTAATTCACACTGCAATTGCCTTTTGACCAGGTGTCTTGGACTGTCTGTACCCACTGAACTGGCGCCGTCCTATGAACAGGGGCTGTTGGACTTCATATCGTGCTGCGTGAAGTGGCTGAGTACTGCGAATTATGACTTCATGCTATTAGAGCCTGCATGCGGAGCGGTGCTTGGATGTGGACGCGATTACTAGAGGGAGACTTCTGCACCAGCATCAAGGCGCTCTGAGCTCCTCCCACTTCTTGCACCTGGGAGACTTACTCCAGTGCCGCACTTGAGTTTCTGGTGTGTGGGGGCTCGGCGGTATTGCTGTGCGGCAGAGCCTCACTGGGAGAGGTACACCGCCCTTCCTTGCACTCGTTGGACTGGCCTGATTGTGCTTGGGAGTGGGCAAATGCTTGGAAGCATATACAACTACTTGCACTGATCGATTCACAACTGGTGCTTTGCAAGAGACAACGGATTGACTGTAGCCCAGTTGCGTGGTGAGTGGAAATAGGTGAAGCTCACCTCACATCACTCCCTCAAATACGCCTATATAACCCTAAATAGAGCACAAGTTAGCTGCTTTCCTTATAAGGCGCCCATAACAGTGCTGTGTGCGAGAGGTCGGGCGGTGTATGCGACTCAACATGGCCAAGCTGGACTCTCGACAGCCTAAATTGAATTTTGAGGCGGCAAAGCGGAGTACCCGGAGCCTGCAGGAGGACCAGGATGCTGACACAGGGCATGGTGCCCGGGGAGGTGCAGTTGCACAGCCTGCTGACATGAAAAATCTGCTGCAGGAGATTCGACAAGGGTTTTCCACTGTTGTGGACAAGGTGGACAGGATGTCGACACGCATGGACACCATCGCTCATAAGCTGGAGGGGAACAAAGACCGCATAAAGGAGGCAGAATGCCGTATCTCGGATAATGACGACACTACATCCCGGGCCACCACACAACTCGCCCACATGGATAACCTTCTGAAAATTATCGCAGCAAAGAATGAGGATTTAGAAGCGCGTAGTAGGTGCAATAACATTCACGTTCTTGGAATACCAGAGTCGACCAACACGGGAAGGATGGAGGAGTACGTAGAGAAGCTGCTGAAGTCGTCGATAGGTGCAAAATCATTCTCCACTCAGTTTATAGTTGAGCGTGCGCACCGCACCTTGGGATCGCGCCCACCACCGCGTATTACACCCCACCCAATAATAGCGAGACTCTTGAACTATAGGATTCGGGATGTTGCACTTCGTGTGGCGAGCAGCAAGCAAAACTTAACCTACGATGGCAATACATTCTCCATCTATCCGGATTTTACCCCTACAGTTTAAGAAGAGCGTCGTAAATTCACAGAAGTTAAAAACAAGTTGCGGTTGGCCCAAATTAACTATGCGCTCCTATACCCTGCACACCTCAGAGTCACTCACCAGGGTAAACAACGATTTTTCACTAAACCACAGAAGGTGGATGAGTTCCTGAAACACTTGAAGGGCACAGGTCGTGACAGTAGGCCCTGTGCCTTGTCCCAACAATCCTCATCGGTGGAAGCGGAGGATAATGAACGCTTTATTGATACTCATTGTTTCCTGAAGGGACGGGTGGGATGAAAAAGTCTCCTGTGGACTGAGTCTACCTTACGAGCCACAAGATGTGCTTCAGCTGGTAGGCCATTCTGAGCTCTTTCTAATGACACATCAGGCACCCTCTGCCCTCTAGAGTCTAGCTCTTCCATCTGCCGTGGACTCTATGGGCGAGGTGTACCTGTGCTGGCACCTAGAGGATCCCCCCAGTGGGTGTTCCCCCACTGCTGTTAACTGCATACAATATGCGGTGTATGTTGTTTTTTTCCGTTCATGTTAGGGGCAAGGGAGGGGGGTGGGTGAACACTTCTGGCAAGTTGGGGCTGCTTCAGTGGGTGGGGGTGGGGACAGGAGGGGAATTTTTAAGACAACCCCTGTTTTTAACAAAGCTTGATGGTTATTTTAATGATCCAGACTATATGGCACGTGTTTCAGGCACTGTGCACTTGGAGAGAAGTATCACACTATACCATGCACACATCCCTGAGCTGGGATACACCCTAAGTGCACCCGATTCATCATTGGAAGACATACAGACTCGTGGGTGATAGGAACCCTGAGAATCTGAATATAATCACGTGGAACGTCAGGGGGCTGGGGAACCCGCGGAAAAAACGACACATACTGGCCTATTTAGACCGGCATCAAGTGCACATAGCTATGCTGCAGGAAACACACTTTAACTCCCAGCACTCCAAAAATTTTGCATGCAGATGGGCGGAATATAGAACATTTTCCTCTTATTCCTCCTATGCAAAGGGAACGGCCATACTCATTAAAAAACGGACTCCTTTCAGCCTCGCTGGAGCTGATTGGGACACACAGGGAAGGTATTGTCTGGCATGGGGGAGACTGGGATCCGAATCACTCACCCTGGCCTGCTGTTATGGGCCAAATGTTGACACCCCAGACTTTTACACCTCATTGTGGGCTAAGATTTTGGATACAGGTTCCAATCACATAATATGGGGGGGAGACTTCAATGTCATAAGTAACCCAACCATTGATAGGTCCCACCCCGCAGCGCATCACTACACTAAAGCACGTGCGGTATTGCAGGACACGATAACCTCTTACCAACTGATAGATGCCTGTAGACACACCCTCTCCCACAAACTGGAGGGCACGCACTACACTGCACAAGCAGCATCATGGGCACGTTTGAATTATTGGCTCCTGTCCCGAGGACTGGGACCAGCTATATTTAAGGTACAGCACTTAGCCAGAACCTACTCGGATCATGTACCGGTTAAACTCACATTGTCGTCGTCAGATTTTGGCCTTTCATGCAGCAGTTGGAGACTGCAGGTGTCTATCCTCTTAGACACGGTATTCCAGGCAGAATTGGGGGATGAGGTAAAGGATTTTTTTATACGAAATAAGGATTTGGTAGATAGTGTTGAGGTAATTTGGGAAGCATTCAAGGTCACGCTCCGGGGGTTTTGCATCTCGAAGGGCTCCGGGGTACTTAAAGACATCACTAATACTTTGCGCAAGCTAGAAACTGAGCTTCAAACATTGGAGGAAAAACCGGCCGCGGAACCGTACAATCCCACTCAGGTCAAATTCAGAGAAGTGCTCACAGAGTACACAGACACGGCGCAGAGAGAGACACAATTCAGGGGTAAGTATTGGGTAGCCTGTCGCTATGGGGAGGTAGGAAGGCTGAGCAAGGCATTGGCAGATACGATTCGAAAGCCACGGTATTCCAATTATGTACTAGAACTCGACGGAGCAGATGAAGTGGGGTACCGGGACACCACAAATATACTTAATGCCTTTACAAAGCATTATGCCCAGCTCTACACAATGAGCAGAAAAGATGATTTGGATTTAGAGGGCTATTTGGAGGATGTGGCTTTGGGATGGCTGAGCGATCGGCAGCGGGAGTTTTTATGCGCCCCATTCCAGCTTGATGAGGTTAGAGAGGCCATCATGCACATGCAATCGGGGAAGGCTACTGGTACGGATGGCATTCCAATGGAATTCTACAAAACATATATCGACCAAACGGCCCCCATACTGTGCGAGGTGTATGAAGACTCGCTGGATACTGGCCGCCTTCCAACATCTATGAGGGAGGCTCATATTATTTCGATCTTGAAGCCTGGGAAGTCGCCTCGTCAGTGTGATTCATATATGCCGCTATCCCTCCTAAATCGTGATGCAAAAATACTAGCCAAGCTTATTGCCAATCGTCTTAGCTTATTAATGGAAAATATGGTTCTCCCAATCAATCGGGCTTTGTACCCGGGAGAGCTGCCTCCCATAAATTAAGAACCCTCTTTACCATATTAAATAATGTTTCCCCTGAGTTGCCTCTAGCGGCTGTTTTCTTAGATGCCACTAAGGCTTTTGATTCTATTGAGTGGGACTATATTTTCGGGGTGATGTTGCGAATGGGTTTCCCACCCCTCTTCCTCTCCTGGATCCAACTGTTATAGCACCTACCAGTAGCGAAGGTCTTAATAAACGGGCGCATATCTCCGACATTCCCTATCGCCAGGTGCACCCAACAGGGATGCCCCTAATCCCCTTTACTTTTTGTGCTTGCGGTTGAGCCGCTAGCGGCGAAGCTGCGGCAGCACCATAATGATAAGGTCCTCCGGTGCAACATGAGGTAGATACTTATATCATTATACGCGGACGATATAACTTTATATATCCGAGACCCACAGCAAAATTTACATTCGCTCCTCAGAGAATTCATTGTTTTTGGGAAGCTTTTGGGAATTCAAATTAACTGGGGTAAATCTAGTATCTTTCCTCTGATGACTGCGACCGCCCGCTTTTCGCTGGATTATCCCCTAGAGTGGTGTGAGGAGGAGGTGCGATATTTGGGCATCCGTATTACGAGAGATAGAGAAGAATTGAGGCGTCTTAACTACGGCACAGCACTGACCCGCATTACAGACTATGTTGCCTGTTGGATCGCACTACCCCTTTCAATGGCGGGGCGGGCGTCCCTAATTAAAATGGTGACACTCCCCCAACTACTCTATCTTTTTTAAACATACCATTTCACCCAGGGGGATATTTAAACTCTCAGGTCAGAGTTGATATGTTTGGTGTGGAGGGGCAGACAGCCTAGGCTGCAGTGGAATATTCTTACTAGGCCACATTCGCAAGGAGGGTTTGATATCCCAAATTTTGAATTATATTATATAAGTGCGCAGGCACACTATGCATACTACTGGGTGCATCAGCCATGATACATGCCACAACTAGCGGCGGAGCACTGGCTTACAGACCCCATTCCTATAGAAGGCACACTATATGATATGCCTGGCGCTAGGGAGAAGACATTAACCACTGTCACATGTACAATCAAGGCATGGCAACGCATAGGCCACATGCTAAACACTCCCATGCTTTACTCCTCACTGCTACCTCTCACGTATCATCCCCAAATGCCCCTTCTCCAAGAGACGATATTCCATAAGTGCCGGGAGCGCACCCGCATTAAACATGGGGGGACCTTTACCACAAGGGACAATTCCACACGGCAGAACAAGTCTTCCAGGGAATACAACAAACTCAACTTGATGTCTTTATATATATATGATTAAGACAAGGAATTTGTGCCCTAACCCCGGAGGTTCCGGCAGGGCCCCCAGCGCTAGCTCCGCTGCAATTGATTTTAAAAACTGGGGGGGCGTAACGCCTTGTGTCCATGATATACCATACAGTGCACACACAAAGGATGGAACCGACCACACTATCATGCACACGGTGGAATGAGGAGATGGGTTTTGCCTTAACAGATGAGCAATGGGAATACTGCTGCTCGCAAACTGAACAGGTCTCGGCCAGCAGCAGGCTACGCATAACACACTATAAGTTTCTCCACCGGCTGTATTATACTCCCGCCCGGTTGCATAGATATAAACTACGGGACTCCGACAGGTGAGAAAGATGCCAAGCGACGGGATTGGATTTTCGGCATCTGGCCTGGGAATGTCCAGGAGTACATGACTACTGGAGTCAGGTCTTTGCAGCTTTGCAATTGATGATAGACACCCACATAGATCCCACGCCACTGCTGGCCCTGTTGGGGTACGTCAAACCAATACAGGCAGTACATCGTAAATATGTAGTCCTTGAATTGCTCATGGCCAAGAGGCGGGTGGCTTGCCGTTGGGGTTGGGGAAGGGCACCTAAAGTCAAGAATTGGCTTGATGACTTAATTTTTTGTCAGAATCAACTCACCACTTATGCGGAGCTATTGCCTAGAACCTCCAGGCCCAGAGATATTTGGAGTCCCCTGACCTGCTACCTCTTGACACACCCGCGTGAGAATCAGGTTGCTGAAACTGTGGCGCCCATACCCTAAAGGATCGCGAGAGAGCACACCATTATTATGTTATGCTTCCCTTGCAGGTGATGATGACATTACCCCTTAACAGGTGTACTTCATTCTGGCATCCCCAGACATGCCATGAGTATAGGTGTTTTCAGCCCAGCATAGCTGCGGGACCATAGTATAGATGGACCATGAATGTGCACAGAGCCACCAGTAATGTGTGACATCTGCAGCCCCTTGTATTGTTCCAATGTGATGTCAATGGTATATTGGATTATATGACACTACTCAATTGTGCATTACTGAGTTTAATTGATGTCAGCTAATCTCATTGAAGTCCGTGACTTTAAGCTCTGGATATTGAATTGATCACTTGTGCATACACGCTTTCACTGTATTGTATGTTTAAAATTAATTAAAAAAGTAAAAAAATAAAAATCAAAAAAACCCGGTTAGAGGGAGGAAAGATTCATCTATGTATTGACTTACACGACCTGAACAAGAACATATGTGTGGACAGGCAACCTCTGCCAAATATTTCAGAGATTCTGAAAGCACTGGTAGGTGGAAAGATTTTCAGTGTAATTGACATGTCCATCGCATATCATCAAAATGACCTACACAAGGATTTGAAACATCTCACATCCTTTGTTACACCTCTGGGAGCCTTTCGGTATTGCAGGATTCCTTTTGGCCTTGCGTCAGCCTCAGCGGTGTTCCAATGGATTATACAGCTGGTTTTTGAGGGCCTGAAAGAGGTCTTTACGTTTCCAGGATGATGTCCTGATTGTGGGAAAGGATGAAAGAGAGCGTGACCAATTGATGGTCAAGGACACATAACAATTGAAAAAGCGTGGACTGACAATAAAAAAAGCAAGATGTCAATTGAGTAAAAGCTGTTACATACTGGAGGCACAAGATCCCAAGAATGGCATCAAACTAAAAAAAAGGCATAGTCATGGCTGTGAGGGAAGCATCCAAGTCAACAGATAAAGATCAATTGAAGTCTTTCCTTGGGCTAGCAGAAAATTGCTCCAAGTTCCTAGCTAACTTCACAGAAGTAGTTGAACCTCTGAGATTGCTAATGAAAAAGGTGGTCATTTTTAAATGGGACAAGGATTGTGACACGGCCTTTATGAATGGAAAAGAAGGTATATTGGGAGCTCCAATTTGTGGCATTTTGATGTCACTACTAAAACATATATAACCACTAATGCGAGCAATGTGGGAATAGGAGCTATTTGACACAGGTGAAGGATGGTCATATCAAGATAACAGGATTTGCATCAAGACGCCTTCAAAATGCGGCATCCTCGTACTCTGTTATTGAGACCTAGAGGTCGATTAGGATGGTGGAAGGACTGCCATCGCCAGCCAGGCGTTGGTGGTCCTTCCGTCTGCCGACCGCGAGTTTCCCCCCGCCAAATTAGGAGGCGGGAGCATCATCTCCTGACTGCGGCGGACAGAAAGACCGTCCACCACTTGTCCGCCAGAAGCAATCATTCAGATTGCCTGGCGGACAGTCAAGGGACCATAAAATGGTGGCGGTGCCTAGAAGGCAACATCCACCAAATTATGATGATGGAAAATTCAGGCCTTTCCATGGTGGAAAGGCATGTGGGGATTACTTAGGGGGGCCCGTTACGGGCCCCCATGTGTTGGCGGAGGTGAGGGATGCACTTGGGGGGTACCCATGGTACCCCCCTACATTTCACAGCACTACTTGGCAGGCACCGTGTGGTGCCTGCCATGTAGTGCAGTGAAATGCACAACATGGTTTTTCGCTTCGTGGAGGGTGCTGCTGTGAGCAGCATCCTCCTCAATGTTAAAAACCAAAATGCGACCGCCAGGGTGGCTGTCCCATCCTGATTTGGTATGCAGGACCGCCGCATGTATTGCGGATGGTCCCGGTTTACCACAGCATGGCAGACCGACTCAAGTCCGTCAGCCATCCTAATGACCCCCTTAGTGTGTTGTTGGGTAATCAAGCATTTTAGGTACTTTATATGGGGGTTACCTTTTAGAGTTAAAACTGACCACATGCTCTTAACTCACCTGTTTAAATGCCTGAAGGGGCTTGGTGGAAATGTAACTCACAGAATATCCAGATGAATGCTATCTGTGTTAGAGTACAATTTTGAGGTGGAATATGTGATAGGTCCAAAGAAGATAATTGCTGACTGCCTATCTAGGATGCCTATAGACGTGCCGGACCAGGAGACAGAAACAGTTGTAGAGGTAGTGATGGCGGGGTGGGAAGAAGTACCCCTCGATAAAGAAGGATGGGAGGTGGCAATGAGAGAGGATGTTATCTTGCGCGAGTTGGGAAGGTGTGTAACATTAGGATGGGATAATGATGGAACTTGCAGCAGGTGAATGTTTGCCATCACGTAAGAGATGAATTTAATGTGTGCAATGGGAAACTGTTGCAAATCGTTCTATCTGAGAAACTCGAGAAGAAAATATTTCAGAATGTACACAAAGGCACCCGGGTCACAAAATGACCAAGAGACGAGTCAGACATTGTTTTTGGTGGTCTGGAATGAATGAGACTGGTTCACTGACAAAATATCGCCTACCAAAATATCTACATACAAAAGTATTGAGTCAAAAACATCGATGTCAAAAATATCGATTCCCTACACTTATAATTAACACTCATTTTTTTTGTTAAAACAAACCAATTTATTTACAAATAAAACATGAAACAAAATAAAAAATTGTAATTACTAAAAAGAAATAAAATATTAAAGACATTAATAATTATAAATATTATAATTTTAAATAACCAAAAACATATTAATATAAATGTAAACAATATAAAGTAAAGTACAACATTTTAAAACTAATACATATGCTATTCCCACTACAATTTATACAAGAGTAGACAAAGGGCCCGATTTGGATTTCAGGTGGAGAGCCTCCGACCAGCAGTCGGAGGCTCTCCGCCCAACATCCTGAGGTTTTCCTCTGACTTCCGTATTTTGATTACAGTGGTCAGAGGGAAAACCACAAGGGCATTACGCTCCTCTTCCGACGGGCTCTGTGAGCCCTATGGAAGAGGAGCAGAATAGTAATCTGTTCAATGACAGTGGAGCCAGGCTTGGTTACACCGTCGAGATTACAATGCCGGATTCAGACAGCCATTCCATGTCGGCCTTTCTGACATGAATCAGGCCCCCCTTTCCCATGGCCCTCCGCATATGGGACTGGGGGCACCTATTGTGCCCCCCCACAACATTCTTGCACCGTAAGGCAGGCACCATGAGGTGCAGGCCACACGGTGCAGGAATGTGTCAAAACTTCCATTTCTCAATGGGAGCTTGTAATGAGGGCGGTTTCCGGCCACCACACAAGCTCCCATAGAGAAATGCACGTTTCCGACCACACGATGGGTTTCATTACAAAGTCTGTTGGAAAGCATTCCGAATGACTCCTTGTCGGAATTGTTTCGGGGAGTCCGACAGATCGATTACGATGTTTCCGAACACCATTCGGTCGGACTCCCATTGACTTCAATGGGAGGTTGTGTTCCGACCAACAATACAGGCTCACATTGAAAAAAGGGGTGGTTGCGGAAAACCTTGCACCCTGTGGCGGGTACCCCATGGTGCCTGCCACGCAGTGCCTGTTTGGAGAGAGGGGTCCCATGGAAACCCCCACGGGCCCTAATCGGAGGCCTTCGGTTGAAGGGGGGCATGCTACAGGCCCCCAAAGTCAGTTTACGATGGCTGTGTCATGTCGGACAGACCGACTCAGAAAATCTGTCTGAATCCGACATCGTATTACGTTGGTCGGAAACATGGTCCATAGACCTGTACAATTCTACTCCGACCGACTCGGAGTCTCTGAAGGCCGGTCGGAACCGAGTCGGAAAGACCGAACGGTTACCTTCCCATCGTAATCGGTCAATCGGAAATTTTTCCGAATCAGTCAGAAACATAGGTTCCGAAACAGGTTGGGAAAATCCAAATCCCGTTCAGGGCCTTTCCGACCGATATGGTAATCAGCCCCTAAGTGCGGTCATATTGTAATCAGGTGTTCAAAACCACTTACCTTTGTTCGGGCGTGTCCCTCATCGAAACGGTTTCGGTCCGAGGCAACTCCGACCAACATCGTAATGAAGGCCTAAGTGTCAAACTCAGGTGGTGTAATATTTACAAGTCCCACTTCACTCAATGCAACAGTAGGGAAAGTGTTCGATTGCGGACAGGTAAAATTAACTATTCCCACTTCACTCAGTTCAACTGTAGGGAAAATGTTGGATTGTGGAGGGGTTAAATTACTATTCGCACTCCAGCCAGTGCAACAGCAGGGAAAGTGTTGGATTGCGGTGGGGTAAAATTAACTATTCCTACTTCAATAAGAGCAAAAGTAGGGAAAGTGTTGGATTGTAGAGGGGTAGAATTTGCTCTTCCCATTGCAGTCAATGCAATATTAGGAACAAAGAAATTATCTTAAACAAAAAAAGAAAGAATTGTAAAAACATAGTAAACAAATAAAAATATAAATATGCTAAAAAATAAACAAATATATTTTATATTAAAAATTTAATTAAATACATTCATATAATGTTAAATACATATAAATAACTACAAATATTATTCTAATTAAAATACAAAAATATTTTTCATGTAAACAAATAATTTTGTTTAGATATTATTTATTAACAAAAATATATTTCATAAATAATTTTAATTTAAGTTTCTTCCCACATTATACCCGTTCAAAACTCACAACCTGCACCTAAAACGTAACTTTCAAAAGCTAATTATTTACACAATCAACATAACTATTTATCAACAAACTAATTATCATTAATAAAAAATGTATTATTAATTAAATATAAATAATTTACTTCCCACAACATACCTCCACAACACACAACACACACAATTAAGAAAATGTATTATCAATTTAATAATTAATATGAATTTTAAAAAAATGATTACCTAACTAAAATTAATATTCCTTCCACGATATGCACCTACAAAACCCACAACCCACAACTAAATAAAATGTTATTCCACAATTAACAACATTATTTATCAATTAAATAATTATTATTAATTACAAATTTTAATATTAAATACTTAAAAGTAATTTAGTTTTCATCCTGTACCCTTGCAATCTTCACAATCCACACCTAAAAGAAAAACAAATATTATTAATAAAATAATTACTACTAATTAACACCTAATTATTAATTAATTTGAATTGAATTATTCTTCACCCTGTACCCCTATAAATCCCACAACTCGTACCTAAAAAAAAAGAAATTGCACAATTAACATAATTAATTACCAGTTAAGTATCTAATATCAATTAACAACTAATTATTAATTAGTTAAAATTAAATTTCTTCCCATCTTGTACCCCTGTAAACCCAACAACACACACATAAAAATTTATTTTAAAATAAGTAATTACACAATTAACATAATTATCAATTAAATAAATAATATGAATTTAAAAATATTCACTAATGTATTATAAATAAATTACTTCCCATCCTGTACCCCTATAAACCCACAACCCTCTATGGAAGTAAAAATCACAAAAAATAATTAAATGTAATTTAATAACTACTAAACATTTAACAACTATATTAAAAAACATGAACAATAATAATACAATATATTTACATCATATACATTTACAATATATACTAAAACGGCATTATAACCAACTATATTTTTGTAAACAATATTAATGACTTTGATATTCTAAAAAACAATATTACTTACCTTAAATTTGATATTCTTGAAAACTATATTCTTGCTTTTGATATTGCCATATCATGATATTTTTTACTAGATAGTTTGGTAAGTTGATGTTTTGTACCCTATATTGTCACGTGGCCCATAGGGACGTTGTCGTTTTTCACTAACTTAGCATAAGCACGTTGCAGCTTGCCTGCTGCTTTTGCGCACGTTCCTTTATGTCTTTATTTTTGCAATATTTCACTGATTGCTTTCACATGAGTACTCATCGCTGTGTTCATACTCAGCATGTTCCTGGGATTTTGACTGAACATTATGTGCAAGGTCGAACAACAATGCCCCTTGTTATTTTGTTCTGGCCAGACCTTAGCCCTTAGACAAAACATACCGATGCAGCTGTTGTTTGGACAACGTACTTTGGTTTTTAAGTGGGGTACACAAATTGGTGAGATACACTTATAGAGGAACCTTTCCAGAGAGAAGAGTGAGAAAGCACCTATGATGTAGATCTACCATCTATACGCTAAGATATGGGGTCTGCTGATAAAGCCCAGCGACCTGATTTATAATAATACTGCTCCGTAGCAAGGGGAGGGAGCTGTGGCTCTATTGTCTTTCCATGATGACATCTCCCTCCATGATTTATGGACTAGCTGCTATGCTGACTATATTTGTACTATGCATTTTTCTGCTTTTGTGGCACGTATACTGCATGTTAGGGCACGCTGGTTAAAATAAATATTTTAAACTGTTTTGTGGCGCTGTCAGATCTTATTGTGGACAAGTGCAAGAGTACGAGCAAAAGGGTGTGTCTTGTTACCGCGATTCCTGAGAGATCTGGGAGTGCTGTGTTCTGGGGTGTCTAATCATCTGTTTCTGTATGAGTGAGTAGGAGAGCAAGTGAGACACTATAGCTAGTTGGTCCTGGGTTTGTGGGTAATAAAGTGGTAGGAAGACCCAGTCCCTATACACGAAGGTCCCATAATCCTGCAGATTGTTCTGTGTTTGTGTAGAATCCCTACAATAATATTTTGTCTGAACACCATTGACTTTCTGGATCCCATTGCCAAACTGTGAGTGAGGGATAAATACATGATTGTTTTAAACTGAAAATCAAGCTAAATAGTTTGCAACAGAGACCACAGATTCCATAGATACTGAGAGGGTGATCAGATTTATGAACAGCTGTTCATTGATGAGGGAATCCCTAAAATGTTGGAATCTGATAATGGGGTGCAGATCATCTCCAGAAGGATGGATCAATTCTTGAAAAGGATGGGTGTCAAACATGAAAGAGTAGCATCATTTAGACCTCAAGCCAATGGATTGGTTGAAAGAGTCAACTGCCTGGTGATGGAGAACATTCAACTATCTTTGGCTAATGGGTTACCACGGAAAGATGAATTGAAGAAACTAACTTGGGCATACAGGATAACGCTTCACTCAGTGACCAAGGTATCACCATTCATTAAAGGTAGAGAGCATGGAATGAAGGGTTTTCTGGCATGTTTAAAGAGCAAAGAGTGCAGCTGGGTGGATCATGATGCTGTGAAAAGCAGTATTGCAGAATAACAACTTAAAGCCAAGGAATATCATGATGCAAGGAAAGGCGTCAAAAGAATGGACGTAAGAAGAGGTGAGTGGGTAGAAGTGAAAAGAGGCGGTATAGTCAGGAAAGGGGAAAGTAAGTTTTCTCAACCTATTAAGGTGAAAGAGGTAAAAAAGGAGTATTTTGATTCTGTAGGATGGATCCAAATGGAGTTTGGGGAGTGTGTGCATGTGCCACATGTGGTAATCTGGATGATTTGCAGTCTGGATAGCTTGCACCTAGGACAATGTTATTTTGCATACAGATTTGCCTGTGTACTAGTAATCTTTTGTTTTAATTATAAATTGTATCTGTTATAGTTGCAATTATATATATACCTTTCTTTTATGTAAAGCTATTGTTCTTTGATTCATCTAAAGTGGGGAGATGTGTAGAGTTGTTGGAATGTTACCTATGTACGGTAGAACTTGGAACTGTGTGTTTATGAAGAAAGGGGAGGTGGAAGTGGAAACTGTACAGAGAAGCTGGAGGTGACTTCATGGAGAATAAACCCTTGGATTTACCTAAGTATTGAGTGGTGGATCTTTACAGTAGGGTATAGTAAAGTGGGGTGGGGTGGCATAGAGGGAGTTGCATAGAGTGTCGTAGACTGGGGTAGAGTGTTGTACAGTGGACTACAGTAGAGTGCTGTAGACTCGCATTCACAGGAGTACATTGTTGTACAGTGGAGTGCTATTGATTGAGTGGAGTACAGTGTGATTGAGTAGAGTACAGTGGAGTGGTGTGGAGTGGAGTTGGGTAGAGCAGAGTGGTGTATATTGGAATAGCGTACTGTGAAGTGATGTAGAGTGGAGTATCATAGAGTAGAACAGAGCGGCGCAGATTGGAGTGGCGTAGAATGGAGTGTCATACAGTGGAATAGCGTACAGTGGAGTCATGTGGAGTGGGGTAGAGTGGAATAGTATAGAGTGGAATAGCGTAGAGTATACTTGCATGTGGGGGAATAGTGTACAGTGGAGTGGTGTAGATTGGAGTGCATAGAGTGGAGTGGAGTAGAGTGGATTGACGAAAAGTGGAGTGGGGTAGAGTGGAGGCCCGTAGAGTGAAGTGGCATAGAGTGGCGTACAGTAGAATAGCATGCAGTGGAGTGGTGTTTAGCAGAGAGGCATTGAGTGGAGTGGCATTAAGTGGAGTGCCATAGAGTGTAATATCATCAGTGGAGTGGCGTGCAGTGTAGTTGCATACAGTGCAATAGTGTAGAGTAGAGTTGATTCGAATATAGTGGCATACAGGGGAGTGGCGTACACTGGAGTGGCATACAGTGAAAAGGCATTCATTGGAGTGGTGTAGAGTGGAGTGGCGTGGAGTGTGGTAGAGTGGAGTGGTGTACAGTTAAATAGCATAGAGCGGCATAGAGTGGAATAGCGTACAGTAGAGGGGCATAGAGAGGACTGATGTAGAGTGGCGTGGTGCAGAGTGAAGTGGCCTACAGTGGAAAAGTATGGAGTGTAGTGATGTGGAGTGGAGTGGCATAGAGTGAAGTGTGGTAGAGTGGAGAGGAATGCAGTGGAATAGCATACCGTGACCTATCGTAGTGTGAAATGGTGTACAGTGGAGTGGCATAGAGTGGAACAACATACAGCAGAGTAGTGTGGAGTGGCATACAGTGTAGTGGCATTGAGTTTAGTGAGGTACAGTGTAGTGGTGGTCAGTGGAGTAGAGTAGAGTGAAGTGGCATAGAGTGGAGTGGCTTACAGCAGAGTGGCGTAAAGTGGAATATCATACCGTGGAGAGGTGTACAATGGAGTGACGTAGATTGGAGCAGCATACGGTGGGAAAGTGTACTGTGGAGTGTCACACAGTAGATTTATGTACAATGAAATAGCATTGAGTGGAGTGGTGTTGAGTTTAGGGGCATACAGCGCAGTGGGATATAGCAGAGTGGTGCACAGTGGAATAGAATAGAGTTAAGTGGTGTAGGGTGGAGAAGGCTGAAGTGAAGTGATATAAAGTGTAGTGGAGTATAGTGGCATGTGTTGGAGTTGAGAAGAGTAGAATAGCATAGGGCAGAGTGGAAGACCCTGGAGTGGCACAGAGAGGAGTGGGATAGAGTGGAGATTAATGGAGGTGAAAGCATCATTGATTTATTGGATTGCTTTTGCTTCTGTAGTCACTGTCAAAGAAAAGTGGGGTCTTTCTTGTTGTCTCCTGGTCTGAGAACAGATGCCAATGTTCTCTCTTTTAATTGCTGCTGTGCCAAATCACTTACAAGCTCAGCCTGTTTGTCATGCCCCTTACACGTTAGTAGTATACAATGGCATTCCCGCCATTTTCCAGGCTGATGGACAGTGCGTTTATTTTATAGTAGTACGTTGAAAAAGGATCTGAAATCCTTAAAAAAAAAAAAAATCTTTATTGAGTTTCCAAAACATATGACATGTAAAGCCAATGGTAAATAGACACCATTACAACATACTTGTGCATCATCTCGACATCAACTGAATCGGGTAGATAATGTCAGACTCGCTCTCACCCCCCCATTTGCATAAGGAATACATAGTTAATGAAGGCCAAATCATGTGGAACAGAACAACATTTTTCAATTAGTAACAGACCAGTCACTGAGACCAGAGTCACCTGATAAATGTGAGGGACTACTAGAGCATTACGTATGTAGCACAGGTAAATGCACTTGTTGTCTCACAATATGAATTAATTTGTTAACAATATGTTAAGTTGATCCTTCAGAAAGCAGGTGTGAAGATAATTCATCTGCAGGATCTTGTGTTTGGGTTAGTAGGTAAGTTTGTAATAGGTTCCCAAATATCCCTGGGCTTAGAGGTATGAGGCAGTAGTTCAGCATAGGTGGTCAGTTAATCCTTGCAATAGGTTAAGTCTTGCAGCCATTCCCGAAATTTTAGAATTTTGTCCACTTCCTATCTGCATGCAATCCTACGTTTAGCTAACAGGAGGCTGAGTGCCACATATTTCCTAAAACTCGCTGCCACTTCTCCGGTGTGTCCTTGTAGACTCATGAGTGAAATAAGGCCAACAGTTTGGCCAATCATAAGGGAAATTGCTGCAGTAATTTCTTTCCCGTAGGCTTGTATTGGGCCACATGCCCAGGCAAGGTGGAGGAAGTTTGCCACCACAACGCCGCACTGGGCACATTTATCATCAGGGCGGAGATGATACTAGTGCAATCTTACAGGCATGTAGTATATTCTATGTAGCAACTTAAAATGAATGATATTCAGCCTGCTGCTCGAGGCAATCCACCCCGTTTGCTGGCAGCAAAAAAGTCACTGCTCATCCATGACTGGCTTCCTCAACATAAGTTCCCACTCTGCTTGAGTCTGCCCAGTAAGACATGGTGCCCCCAGTTGAGCCGTGTGATATAAAAGAGAGCCCATATGTCTTGGATTTGAGGCATTGAGCAAACTGCCTAGGGTATCGAGAGTAGGGGGCACCCGAGGAAAGTTGGGGGTAGCAGCCTCTACTTTATGCAGAAATCAGACACCGAGAAATATATAAATATATCCAACGGGGTCGGTGCTTCCCCTGCAAACAGTGTTTCTTGGGTGAAAAACAAACCGTCAAACTAGAGATCTCCCCAGGTGGAAAACCCAACGTTATGAAGCATGTGCCTGCAACCTGTTTAGTGTGTGACCGGAAATGATGGAAGATACCATAATGACATTTACAGAGAGAAAAGAAGAGTCTTGGCAAGTCTCTTGATGCTGATGTTGTACAACCAACTGTGGAGTCTGATGAGGCAGAAGAGGTCACTCGTAAACCTAGGTAAGAAGACTATGGCACTGGGACATACAGACCTTTTCTATGGCCAGGTGTGTGAAAAAATGGGTGGGTCTGTACCAATGTATAGCATAGTGTGCATGGGTGCCTAAAAAGTAAAGTTCCAGATCTGGTGCAACAAAGCCCCTCCCCTGGATAAGGGCTGGGTGAGAATATCCCATTGGAGGTGCGGTCGCTTCCCACCCAGGCCAGCAGAATCAATTGTGATTTTAATGCTGTAAAGAAGTATTGTCCTGGCGAGTGAGGAATATTGAGGAATAAATATAGACATTTCGGCAATACGACCCTCTTCATAAGTGAGACAAGACCAACCAGGAAGAAGGGCAATGAAATCCATAGAGTAATGCTATCTGTTATAGTGGAGAGAACCGTGCCATAGTTTGCCCGAATAAGCTTGTCTTTATCCCTAGACACCACTATCCCCAAATATCAGAGTTCAGATTCATACCATTTCAATGTAAAGTCAAAATCGAATCGCCGGGTGGCAGGTGTGAGGGTGAATAAATTGGATTTTTAATTAATTGACAACTTCCAAAGCCAAACAAATTCGCATAGCACCCCATTCAAGGCTACCTGAGGATTTTTAAAGATAACGTGATATCGTCGGCATGTAAGGACACTAGCAAATGTCTAGAGGGATATCTGAGTGCATATTCGCGGTGATGCCGATGAAGGTTTGCAGCCAGTGGCTCCACTGCCAGAGCAAAAAGCAACTGTCTGAGGGACACCACTGCCGAGTGCCCCAAGTGATGGAGAATGGGTCCGATCTGGTTCCATTGATCTTTTCCCTGCTAGCTGGCTGGGAATAGAGGAGGGCAAGCCATGCTAAAAAGGGAGAGGGGAAGCCAACATGCTAGAGTAAAATCATTAAATAATCGCACTCCAGCAAGTCAGAAGCCTTAGTGGCATCAACGAACACTGCCACTGCGGCAAGATCTGGATCTATGTCCTGTAAAAGAGTAAAAGCAAGGTACACAAATTGTGGGATGTGGCTCGGCCAAGCATAAAACCCGACAGGTCTGGCCTAACCAGAAATGCAATTAGGAGGCTAAGGTGATTAGCTAGTATTTTGCAAGAATTTTTGCATCACAGTTTATAAGGGATAGAGGTCGGTAAGATTCGCAATTATCCATAGGTTTACCGAGTTTAAGCAGAGTGATAATCATTGCTTCTCTCATGGAGGGTAGGAGTAAACTTGAGTTCTTTGCCTCCCAATATACATATTTCAGAATAGGTAGTACCGTACCAATGTAAGTCTTATAAAAATCTGCGGGCAGACCATCAGGTCCTGGGGCTTTGACAGATTGCAGCTGCATAATTGCCTCTGATTTCATTGTCTTCTATATCGACAGACTAAAATTCCTTTCGGTATCACTCAACCAGTCAAGCACTACTTCCTCTAGGAAGGCATCTATTTCTACTCTTTGCGTTCTACGAGACGTATATAGGTTGCTATAAAAGGAGGAAACAACCAGTAGAATATCCAGTGTTTCCTTAAATAATATTTCTTCTCTGTCTCTAACTTCAAGAATATCTTTGGTAAAATGAGGTTTACATGTCATGTCGCTAGTGTATGACCGAACCGCTCCCCCTACCCATATGTTCGTGCCCTTGCATATTTGCCACATTATTTAAGTGTCTCCTGGGAATTGGTCAAGACAATTCTGATCCTCCTAGACACCTCAGAGTCTTCAGAAGTGCCCTGATGAGTCTCTAAGGGTTTAATTTCTCTCTCCAACCCATTCAAATGATCTCTTATAAAGTGCAAGACACCCCCACTTTTGGCCAGGCATATACCATGTAAATCTATAAACTCCTGTCTCAATTCCTTGTGGAAAGAAGCGTCTCATAGCAATGTGGAAGAGAGCCTCCATGAGGTACACAGGAATGACGTGGCTGGAGGACAGAGCACCGATAGTACAGCAGAATGATCAGAATAAGTTAATGATCTTTGGCCAATGCCTAACGTTTAACTTTGCTCGTGTTTTGATATGTTTTTTAGATTTCTGTCCAAAGCATGGCCCAGTAGTACGGTTTCCAGACCCCCCCACCAAGAACTTTTTTAATTGGTCAACCTGTGACAGAAAGCTAGATGGAAGGCAATCCCCCTGCAACCCACTAACCATTACTTGAGTGAGATGTGTTTTGGGTAATGATTAATCCTGTGGGATATCACAGAGATAGTTAGTGGAGCCTAAAACTTCTTTCATCAGGGGAAAGCACACTCAAGAACAATAGAAAACAAGGAATATATTTTCAATATGTATTTAAAGCAAAACAATATCCTAGTGAATATAATTTGAATAGCAACTTTTATAAAAACAACCAAAATAGTGACAAAATTACTAATCAGATGGGTGAGCTATAGCAAAACTGTAACATTGTGGTTATATCCTAATGTTTTTCATAGTGATATTTCCCATCCAACTTTTAAGTTAACCCAGCTAAGCTATATGTAAAGAAGTACAAGGTATCCTAGATGTAGGACAAGTAGATTCTTTATTAAGTAGTAGGTTACAGAGACCCCATCCACCAGCAGCTTGCCCAGCTCCGGCTCCCAGCCAAGTGCCTCAGGTTTCAGCATATACATTCTAGACTGGAGTGTTCCCTGCCAGCCATTACTACAAGCACATGCCACTCATCTTCCCCTCAGTAGTAATTAGCCTTCTAACTGTAATACATGAACATGGCACACATCTTCCCCTCAGAAGTAATAAAGCATAATAAAATTCCCAATGTATTTTACCCTTCACAGAAAAAATCAACACCTTACATGACTATATCAATGCATTATAACTTTACACAAGATCTTTAAAATTAGTAGGTCATCTACTCACGCCCACTCTTCGTTGTCAGAGGAAGATTACTTGCAGTGTCCAACATGCGAGGTACTTCCTTTTCTCCAAATCTTAAATTCTCCTTGCTTGCCACAGAATCATCATGTAGCTTAATGATGCTCCTCCCTGGAGAAACTTTCTTCCATAACGCAACCTTACTTAGATTCCAGATACGATGATCCTCTGTTTTAACAGCATTACAGAAGAGCTTGATAACTCCTATGGGTTGACAGATTTTATTCAACAGGCCCACCAACTCTCAGGTTTTTAATCTTAACTCAATCACCCACTTCAATAGTAGTATTCTTCACAGCCATTCTTGCATCAAAATGTTTTTTCCTTTCACACTAAGGCGCCGATCACGATCCTGTAAAAACCGGGTACGAACCGTCGGACGGAGCGTATTCTCCGTCCGACGCGTACCCGGTCGTCAAAATCTACCAACATGGAATTACGATTCGCACGGAAACACCATTTCCGTACGAATCGTACAAAACCCCGACCGACGAAAATAAACATACAAATGCGATCCGGGAAAGCGCCGACCTGACGTCGGGACGTTCGCAGCCTGCCATTCACGAACCAGGAATTACGATTCGCACCGACGTCATCCCGCACGGTGAATATTTTCCGGCTGCCAAAAACTGCCGGGAAATCAGGACGACGCGAACAAGGAGTACCAGTACGCGACGGACAGACAGGACGACGCGAACAAGGAGTACCCGTACGCGACGGACAGACATGGACCCGAACCTACGTGTCATCCCGGCCCTCATAGCAGTCCACCTCCTCTACAGGTTACGACGCAGACGCCGCAGAAGGTCAGAACAACAAAGGGAGGGGGGAAAGGGGGGGGGCAGGACCAGGGGCAGGCCACAAAACCCCTACCATAGTCACACAGCACACATGCCCTGGACATACCTGACCCACGCCCACACCTACGTCACCCCAACAATGGCGGGACGGCTCATACCCACGTGGCAAAGGCCTGGGTACGGGCCGCACAAGCATCACATAGCGTGGGGACGGATATGTACGGACCGTATCCCCACCCCGTATGCATGGAGCATACCCCCAACCCCAACAGTGTGAGAACGACACGTACCCCCACCCGTGTATGCAAGGAGCCCCCCATGCCAACAGTGTAAGTACGACACGTACCCCCACCCACGTATGCAAGGAGCGTACCCCCCCACCCCAACAGTGTAAGTACGACCCGTACCCCCACCCGCGTATGCATGGAGCGTACCCCCCATGCCAACAGTGTAAGTACGACACGTACCTCCACCCGCGTATGCATGGAGCGTACCCCCCATGCCAACAGTGTAAGTACGACACGTACCTCCACCCGCGTATGCATGGAGCATACCCCCATGCCAACAGTGTAAGTACTGAGAAGTGGTGACCCGCTGCGTTAGCAGGTCACGCACGGGTTGCACAGCGTATACACATAGGTATTATCAAATTAATACTCATCCACCATAGTAATCCAAATGTTGTCTTATTTATTTCAAAAAGTTTTGACATTCTTTATCCATTTTGTTACAACTTCACGTCAAGAGATGCGTAATCCGTAACTTCTTAGTTTTTAAATTCAGTGTATTGCCCATCCAGGCCTATACATGAATGTTATTCGAATTTCCAAGCATCCACCAGATTCGGTACATTTCCTTTACTCAATGCATTTCGGTTTGTGAAAAACCTTCGTCAGGAGTATCTATAAATTGTAAAAATGTATTTATTAACATCGCAAGACATTTGAACCCCAAAATAAACTTAATGTCTCCATATCAAAGCAAATTACTGAACATTCCAATGCATCACCCCCGACCCAACTCCAAAACTTTAATTTCAAAAATACCGTGTGTGACATGCGAACCTCCATTAATACGATCCTCCCCTTCCATCAAAATCTTGAAAAGAACCTGTGCTTTTAACCCACACGCTTATTTTGAAACCGCCCTTCAAAAGCAATCCCTCCTGAACTTAAGCCCCTCCGTGTCTAATTAACCAAACACCCGTTACACTCCAATCCTCCCTCTAGCTCAGTTTAAACACCTTTACCATCCCCCTTTAGCATACCTGATGTAAAATTTTGCAACGCTTAAACCTCCTCCTTAGAACTCGTTGTTTGTTAAGCGCCACCATGCTGTTTCTCCCAAATTTAAACTGATGTTACCCGCCCCACCTCTTAGGTCACAGGTGTAAACAGTCACGTGTTCTTCCACAGCCCACCAATCACAATATCCCAAGTGTCGATCAATATTAACAAAACTCGCAATGTGTTTCAAATCCCTGTGAACCCCCATATCTAATGCAATTGATTTTGTGCTATTAATTATAAAGATCACATCTAATGCTTCAAACTTAAAACAATATGTGCTATTCGAAAATCCATGTCAATGACTTCACGATGATCCGAAAGTAGTGTGCTCTTTTGACGTGAAGCCTGAAACTTTCTTATAACTCAGTTGTAACTTCCTCTCGGTCGGGTGCTGACGGGTGGTGAAACGGTCAGTATTACGACATAATTGAAAATGTCCCGAAGCACACCTTTTTTGTTTGTTTCTTTAATCTTTTTTCAATGCTTTCAGCGAGTCCACTTTTTCCAAATTTGCGTGCAGCACCCGTGAACGGTGCGCCGTTCCTGTCACACCGGGGCAATTATACTGAGAAGTGGTGACCCGCTGCGTTAGCAGGTCACGCACGGGTTGCACAGCGTATACACATAGGTATTATCAAATTAATACTCATCCACCATAGTAATCCAAATGTTGTCTTATTTATTTCAAAAAGTTTTGACATTCTTTATCCATTTTGTTACAACTTCACGTCAAGAGATGCGTAATCCGTAACTTCTTAGTTTTTAAATTCAGTGTATTGCCCATCCAGGCCTATACATGAATGTTATTCGAATTTCCAAGCATCCACCAGATTCGGTACATTTCCTTTACTCAATGCATTTCGGTTTGTGAAAAACCTTCGTCAGGAGTATCTATAAATTGTAAAAATGTATTTATTAACATCGCAAGACATTTGAACCCCAAAATAAACTTAATGTCTCCATATCAAAGCAAATTACTGAACATTCCAATGCATCACCCCCGACCCAACTCCAAAACTTTAATTTCAAAAATACCGTGTGTGACATGCGAACCTCCATTAATACGATCCTCCCCTTCCATCAAAATCTTGAAAAGAACCTGTGCTTTTAACCCACACGCTTATTTTGAAACCGCCCTTCAAAAGCAATCCCTCCTGAACTTAAGCCCCTCCGTGTCTAATTAACCAAACACCCGTTACACTCCAATCCTCCCTCTAGCTCAGTTTAAACACCTTTACCATCCCCCTTTAGCATACCTGATGTAAAATTTTGCAACGCTTAAACCTCCTCCTTAGAACTCGTTGTTTGTTAAGCGCCACCATGCTGTTTCTCCCAAATTTAAACTGATGTTACCCGCCCCACCTCTTAGGTCACAGGTGTAAACAGTCACGTGTTCTTCCACAGCCCACCAATCACAATATCCCAAGTGTCGATCAATATTAACAAAACTCGCAATGTGTTTCAAATCCCTGTGAACCCCCGTATCTAATGCAATTGATTTTGTGCTATTAATTATAAAGATCACATCTAATGCTTCAAACTTAAAACAATATGTGCTATTCGAAAATCCATGTCAATGACTTCACGATGATCCGAAAGTAGTGTGCTCTTTTGACGTGAAGCCTGAAACTTTCTTATAACTCAGTTGTAACTTCCTCTTGGTCGGGTGCTGACGGGTGGTGAAACGGTCAGTATTACGACATAATTGAAAATGTCCCGAAGCACACCTTTTTTGTTTGTTTCTTTAATCTTTTTTCAATGCTTTCAGCGAGTCCACTTTTTCCAAATTTGCGTGCAGCACCCGTGAACGGTGCGCCGTTCCTGTCACACCGGGGCAATTATACTGAGAAGTGGTGACCCGCTGCGTTAGCAGGTCACGCAAGGGTTGCACAGCGTATACACATAGGTATTATCAAATTAATACTCATCCACCATAGTAATCCAAATGTTGTCTTATTTATTTCAAAAAGTTTTGACATTCTTTATCCATTTTGTTACAACTTCACGTCAAGAGATGCGTAATCCGTAACTTCTTAGTTTTTAAATTCAGTGTATTGCCCATCCAGGCCTATACATGAATGTTATTCGAATTTCCAAGCATCCACCAGATTCGGTACATTTCCTTTACTCAATGCATTTCGGTTTGTGAAAAACCTTCGTCAGGAGTATCTATAAATTGTAAAAATGTATTTATTAACATCGCAAGACATTTGAACCCCAAAATAAACTTAATGTCTCCATATCAAAGCAAATTACTGAACATTCCAATGCATCACCCCCGACCCAACTCCAAAACTTTAATTTCAAAAATACCGTGTGTGACATGCGAACCTCCATTAATACGATCCTCCCCTTCCATCAAAATCTTGAAAAGAACCTGTGCTTTTAACCCACACGCTTATTTTGAAACCGCCCTTCAAAAGCAATCCCTCCTGAACTTAAGCCCGTTCACGGGTGCTGCACGCAAATTTGGAAAAAGTGGACTCGCTGAAAGCATTGAAAAAAGATTAAAGAAACAAACAAAAAAGGTGTGCTTCGGGACATTTTCAATTATGTCGTAATACTGACCGTTTCACCACCCGTCAGCACCCGACCAAGAGGAAGTTACAACTGAGTTATAAGAAAGTTTCAGGCTTCACGTCAAAAGAGCACACTACTTTCGGATCATCGTGAAGTCATTGACATGGATTTTCGAATAGCACATATTGTTTTAAGTTTGAAGCATTAGATGTGATCTTTATAATTAATAGCACAAAATCAATTGCATTAGATACGGGGGTTCACAGGGATTTGAAACACATTGCGAGTTTTGTTAATATTGATCGACACTTGGGATATTGTGATTGGTGGGCTGTGGAAGAACACGTGACTGTTTACACCTGTGACCTAAGAGGTGGGGCGGGTAACATCAGTTTAAATTTGGGAGAAACAGCATGGTGGCGCTTAACAAACAACGAGTTCTAAGGAGGAGGTTTAAGCGTTGCAAAATTTTACATCAGGTATGCTAAAGGGGGATGGTAAAGGTGTTTAAACTGAGCTAGAGGGAGGATTGGAGTGTAACGGGTGTTTGGTTAATTAGACACGGAGGGGCTTAAGTTCAGGAGGGATTGCTTTTGAAGGGCGGTTTCAAAATAAGCGTGTGGGTTAAAAGCACAGGTTCTTTTCAAGATTTTGATGGAAGGGGAGGATCGTATTAATGGAGGTTCGCATGTCACACACGGTATTTTTGAAATTAAAGTTTTGGAGTTGGGTCGGGGGTGATGCATTGGAATGTTCAGTAATTTGCTTTGATATGGAGACATTAAGTTTATTTTGGGGTTCAAATGTCTTGCGATGTTAATAAATACATTTTTACAATTTATAGATACTCCTGACGAAGGTTTTTCACAAACCGAAATGCATTGAGTAAAGGAAATGTACCGAATCTGGTGGATGCTTGGAAATTCGAATAACATTCATGTATAGGCCTGGATGGGCAATACACTGAATTTAAAAACTAAGAAGTTACGGATTACGCATCTCTTGACGTGAAGTTGTAACAAAATGGATAAAGAATGTCAAAACTTTTTGAAATAAATAAGACAACATTTGGATTACTATGGTGGATGAGTATTAATTTGATAATACCTATGTGTATACGCTGTGCAACCCGTGCGTGACCTGCTAACGCAGCGGGTCACCACTTCTCAGTATAATTGCCCCGGTGTGACAGGAACGGCGCACCGTTCACGGGTGCTGCACGCAAATTTGGAAAAAGTGGACTCGCTGAAAGCATTAAAAAAAGATTAAAGAAACAAACAAAAAAGGTGTGCTTCGGGACATTTTCAACAGTGTAAGTACGACACGTACCTCCACCCGCGTATGCATGGAGCGTACCCCCCACCCCAACAGTGTAAGTACGACCCGTACCCTCACCCGCGGACGTATGGAGCGAACCCCCACCCCAACAGTGTACGTACGACCCGTACCCTCACCCGCGTTCGTATGGAGCAAACCCCCACCCCAAAAGTGTACGTACGACCCGTACCCTCACCCGCGTTCGTATGGAGCGAACCCCCACCCCAACAGTGTATGTACGACCCGTACCCTCACACGCGTACGTATGGAGCGTACCCCCACCCTAACAGTGCAAGTACAACCCGTACCCTCACCCGCGGACGTATGGAGCGAACCCCCACCCCAACAGTGTAAGTACGACCCATACCCTCACCCGCGTTCGTATGGAGCGAACCCCCACCCCAACAGTGTATGCACGACCCGTACCCTCACACGCGTACGTATGGAGCGTACCCCCACCCCAACAGTGCAAGTACGACCCGTACCCTCACCCACGGACGTATGGAGCGAACCCCCACCCCAACAGTGTAAGTACGACCCGTACCCTCACCCGCGTTCGTATGGAGCGAACCCCCACCCCAACAGTGTATGTACGACCCGTACCCTCACACGCGTATGTATGGAGCGTACCCCCTACCCCAACAGTGTATGTATGACCCGTACCCTCACCCGCGGACGTACGGAGCATACCCCCCACACCAACAGTGTAAGTACGACCCGTACCCTCACCCGCGTACATATAAGTCCCGCCCCAACAGTGTAAGTACGACCCGAACCCCCACCTCGTATGCATGGAGCGTACCCCAACCCCAACAGTGCATGTACGTACCGTACCACCACCCCAACAGTGTAAGTACGACCCGTACCCCACCCGCGTACGTATGGAGCCTACTCCCACCCCAACAGTGTAAGTACGAACCGTACCTCCATGGAGCGAACCCACACACGTGTATGTACTAAGCGTACATATTGTTAAATAGGAGGGGTGTGTGCCTATCACTCCCAGCAGTGCCCAGAGACAGGAGGGGTGTGTGCAGAGTCCTCCCAGCAGTGCCCGGAGACAGGAGGGGTGTGTGCCTATCACTCCCAGCAGTGCCCAGAGACAGGAGGGGTGTGTGCAGAGTCCTCCCAGCAGTGCCCAGAGACAGGAGGGGTGGGTGCAGAGTCCTCCCAGCAGTGCCCAGAGACAAGAGAGGTGGGTGTAGAGTCCTCCCAGCAGTGCCCAGAGACAGGAGGGGTGTGTGTAGAGTCCTCCCAGCAGTGCCCAGAGACAGGAGGGGTGTGTGCAGAGTCCTCCCAGCAGTGCCCAGAGACAGGAGGGGTGGGTGCCTATCACTCCCAGCAGTGCCCAGAGACAGGAGGGGTGTGTGCCTATCACTCCCAGCAGTGCCCAGAGACAGGAGGGGTGTGTGCAGAGTCCTCCCAGCAGTGCCCAGAGACAGGAGGGGTGGGTGCAGAGTCCTCCCAGCAGTGCCCAGAGACAGGAGGGGTGGGTGTAGAGTCCTCCCAGCAGTGCCCAGAGACAGGAGGGGTGTGTGTAGAGTCCTCCCAGCAGTGCCCAGAGACAGGAGGGGTGTGTGCAGAGTCCTCCCAGCAGTGCCCAGAGACAGGAGGGGTGTGTGCAAAGTCCTCCCAGCAGTGCCCAGACACAGGAGGGGTGTGTGGCTATCACTCCCAGCAGTGCCCAGAGACAGGAGGGGTGTGTGCAGAGTCCTCCCAGCAGTGCCCAGAGACAGGAGGGGTGGGTGCCTATCACTCACAGCAGTGCCCAGAGACAGGAGGGGTGTGTGCCTATCACTCCCAGCAGTGCCCAGAGACAGGAGGGGTGTGTGCAGAGTCCTCCCAGCAGTGCCCAGAGACAGGAGGGGTGGGTGCAGAGTCCTCCCAGCAGTGCCCAGAGACAGGAGGGGTGTGTGCAGAGTCCTCCCAGCAGTGCCCAGTGACAGGAGGGGTGTGTGCAGAGTCCTCCCAGCAGTGCCCAGAGACAGGAGGGGTGGGTGCAGAGTCCTCCCAGCAGTGCCCAGAGACAGGAGGGGTGGGTGTAGAGTCCTCCCAGCAGTGCCCAGAGACAGGAGGGGTGTGTGCCTATCACTCCCAGCAGTGCCCAGAGACAGGAGGGGTGTGTGCAGAGTCCTCCCAGCAGTGCCCAGAGACAGGCGGGGTGGGTGCCTATCACTTGCAGCAGTGCCCAGAGACAGGAGGGGTGTGTGCCTATCACTCCCAGCAGTGCCCAGAGACAGGAGGGGTGTGTGTAGAGTCCTCCCAGCAGTGCCCAGAGACAGGAGGGGTGGGTGCAGAGTCCTCCCAGCAGTGCCCAGACACAGGAGGGGTGTGTGCCTAACACTCACAGCAGTGCCCATGAAACGCAAAGGGTGGAGTAGCCACAGATACCATGCCCACAAATGTCAGTCAGGTGCACAAAGACCCTGCAGCACATGTACCACATGTGTGCGAGGCTGGGAGTATACGCATGCATAGCGCAGAAAAGAAAACATGTCCACATGAAGTCATGTCAATAGTCCACACACACAAGTACTATGACTACCAAGGATGCCACGAATGATGCAGGTGGAGACATCGCTTAGCATGCATGTGCAAAGTTGAAGGAGTCCGTCACACACCCAGCTGATGTAGACACAGCTCAGCACCACATATTGGGAACACCCTGCAGGGAAGATGTCAGGGTACACAGAGGAAGGAATACACCGTGGTACAATTCCACCATGCAGCAACTGCGTACATGGACAGAGAAACCTAGCTAACACCATGTGATGGCACACAGATACCAGGGTCCCCCCTATGACCAGCACACTACTACATTTCCCACACACCCAACACATGATCACCACCCAAATTCATGTAGCAGCCCCACCAACAGCAATATCAGTAAAGCAGTAGTGTTCAAAGGAAACAAAAATGGCTTTAATCAGCATTATCTTAAATTGTTTGTTCGTAGAAAGTTCAATAGTAACAAAGCCCATAGGGCAGTCCAGAAGTCACAGCTGGATGGGGGACACAGTGGGATGCGTGTCCCCTAGCTTGCCTGCACAGTTACAAGCCGTCATCTTCCACAGGGGTGAGGGCATCATGTGGGGGGGAAGGAACAGGCACCGCAGGGACAGGAGGGCGAAGGGTAGGCGACGTGGGTGCAGGGATGGAGGACTCCACCACAGGGGGTGTGGCAGGGCCAAAGGTGGATTCTAGGAGCGCGCTGCACACCTTGGCAAGGTCCTCCAGGGACTCTCCTGCACCTGAAGGAACCACAGGCCCCAAGGAGGGTGGGGGGTCAGAGGGATGGGTCGCAGCGCCACTGGGGGAGGGTGTGGACAGGGGGGGGACTCAAGCACCCTGACCGTGGACTTCCTTGACTGCTTGCGGGGTGGTGTCAATGTGGGGCTCAGGGACAGAGCGGCCATGAACGAGTCTTTGGGGGAGATGTGGCCAGGAGAGCTGATGGGGAGGGGATTTGGAGGGAGTGGATTGGGTGGAATGCGGACTCCCACTCTGGCTGCGTGTCACACGTTTGCCCCCCGACCCAGTGGGTGTGCCTACTACACCCTGTGTGTGCGTGTCAGGAGGTGTGCGGCGGACCTTCCCTGCTGGTGTGGTGCCTGTGTCTGTTGTGGTGGGTGCATGCTGACGTCTGGGTGTATGTGGGACAGGTATGGGAGTGGGAAGTGTGGAAGGGGCAGGGGTAGGGGGTGGGACGTAGCGATGCAGGAGACCCACTGCTGCAGTCAGTGTCGAGTCTATCGACCTCAGCAAGTTGCGTTGGTCAGCCTGCGATGAATGAATGCCCTCCAAGTATGCCTCCATGTTGTTGAGGACCTGGCTGAGGGCATGGAGGACATTAAGGATCGCAGTCTGACCAACCTGCAACTGCCGCTGGATGTCCACAGACTCGGCATTGGCGGCAGCAGTGGAGACAGGGGCAGGGGGTGCGGTGCCTGGCAGGAAGGAGACATGCGGTGACTGGGGATGCTGGGAAGGGACACGAGCACGTGGGAGGCGGCTGATGCCAATGGAGGGGGCGGTGCGAGATGTAGGGCTGCTGTCAGATGGTGGTGCAGCCACCGCCCACTCGGAGAGATCATCATCCTCGGACCCGTCAGCTTCATACTCTGTTGTGCCAGTCGACAGGTCCCCGGGTTCACTCTCCTCCGCCTCAGGCCCACTCGATGTGTCAGCCCCGATGTCACCGCTGGCACTGGTGCTCGGTCCCTCTGCGCCGTCTGTGTCCATGTCTCCCTCCGTGTCCCCCGACGATGCTGTGGGCAGGGTGAAGAGACAGAAATTAATCATACACCTGTATACATATGTCACATGAGTCCAATCTACTTAGGTTACACTGCATAGCCTGAAACAAAAGAAGAGTTACATCTACTAAACAAGGTACATATGTAGGCCCTGCACGACACAGTTGTTTGACCCACCATGCCACCGAAAAACTATGGAGAGCCTGACACAATAGCAAATGAGATGACATGGAATTTTGCCTGAGGAGCAAGGCCCTGGGGACAATCCAGCACTGCATCTGCACCACACAGCGTGGCAGGAAATAGGGATGAGCAGGGACCATAGCCAGGAACTAGAGGCACATGCAGCATAGGTAATACTGATAACATGCCCACCCTGACTGGCACACTGCACCTTGAGTGTATGTCCAGGCAAACATCACACACTGGCCAGTCCTAGCAAGGAGATTTCAGGTCTTGACATGTCGGCCATGCCCGCACCACCCACCCCCTACATGAGACAATTCTATGGAGACACAGGAAGCACGTACATCTCTTAGTCTGGGTGAAATACACATGGGATGCAAAATTTCTATATTGCACACAAAATACCCAAGGTGCGCCTGTCCAAATAATCATGTACAAATGGGCATCATGAGATGATTGTAACAAGACACACAGGCAATGGCCACCGTGAGTATGTACTGGGAAAATCAGGTCAGGCTGGACAGTGGACACTTGTACTACATTTCACGTCAATATACATGGTGCCAGGGGACAATGGCACAGAGCACAACCTATGCTGTAGACACAGAGATTGTCGACATTTTCGGATTACACACATGAGACCTAGGAAAATATGCCCCTAGGGACAGTAGTGGCCACACAACTCCATGCTCCTGAATGGGAATGACTGCAACACACGCTAACATCCCTGCACTATGCGTACCGCACACTCATGCACATCATGTCACAGGCCACCACATAGGACATGCGTGCTGGAAGGCCTCGCACTTGAGAGATTAACTCCCATGTCTGGACTCAGCATTAGTGCCAACTGACATGGAACCCACAAGTCCAGAACGGGACAGGGCACAGGCAAGGTCCCAATACCTGTTACACACCACCCCCACACATGATGCTGCAGGCATAGTACACTTTGAGAAGGTGCCAGGCTACATAACCTTGTGATGGAGTGACTACACACAGACCAGGGAACACATTGCAAGGAGGGGAAGGGAGACAGGAGAGCACTGCAACACTGTGGGTAACAGGATCTGCTCAGCACCATAAAACCCTGGCAGTGTACCCATGGAACAGTGCACGTACAAATGCTGGTGAAACACAACAAACACACATGTACCTACCCCCTTGCTGCTGCTGCATCTCCTGTAGGCGCCTGTCCAAGTCTTGAAAGACCACCGCCAGCACACGCTTGTGGATGTGGGAGAGACGGCGGTGCCCGCGGTTCTTATGGCTCTCAGGTGAGTCCCCCAGCAGAACCCGTGCGATCCTCCGCGTCCAGCACCGGATATCCTGCCAGCGTTTCCTCACCTGGGACAGGCTCCGCCTCCGACCATCCGCACCCCTCACGGCACTGACGGCGGTCAGCCAGATCTGCTCCTTGGCAGTGGCGCCTACCTGTGAGGATGAAAAAGTGACACTACATCAATACACCTGCAACATGTCACAGAGACACATATGGGAACAAATTAGCTGGTTACAACAAGGCATGTCATGCAGCCAACGCATTGCACCTTTGCCATAGGGACATACTCCTCTGGGGAAGGGCAAAAGCATTACGTGTCAGTGAAAGTACACAGGTGGAATGAGGGCAAAGACACAATCAATTATCAAGGCTCACACTGTGCATCACACCCACCCCTCCTGCCTCAGGCCACTGCTGGGAGTGATAGGCACCCACCCCTCCTGTCTCTGGGCACTGCTGGGAGTGATAGGCACCCACCCCTCCTGCGTCTGGGCACTGCTGGGAGTGATAGGCACCCACCCCTCCTGTCTCTGGGCACTGCTGGGAGTGATAGGCACCCACCCCTCCTGTCTCTGGGCACTGCTGGGAGGACTCTGCACACACCCCTCCTGTCTCTGGGCACTGCTGGGAGGACTCTGCACCCACCCCTCCTGCGTCTGGGCACTGCTGGGAGTGATAGGCACCCAACCCTCCTGCGTCTGGGCACTGCTGGGAGTGATAGGCACACACCCCTCCTGTCTCTGGGCACTGCTGGGAGTGATAGGCACCCACCCCTCCTGTCTCTGGGCACTGCTGGGAGTGATAGGCACACACCCCTCCTGTCTCTGGGCACTGCTGGGAGTGATAGGCACCCACCCCTCCTGTCTCTGGGCACTGCTGGGAGTGATAGGCACCCACCCCCCCTGTCTCTGGGCACTGCTGGGAGGACTCTGCACACACCCCTCCTGTCTCTGGGCACTGCTGGGAGGACTCTGCACCCACCCCTCCTGTGTCTGGGCACGGCTGGGAGTGATAGGCACCCACCCCTCCTGTCTCTGGGCACTGCTGGGAGGACTCTACACCCACCCCTCCTGTCTCTGGGCACTGCTGGGAGACATCAGGCATTCCCCCCCTGGGACCCCCCCTACAGTACATAGCATGTGTGTCACACCTGGACACAATGGCAGAAGTCACAGTCACAAAAAAGGGACACAGTCTGTGCCAGTGGACACTGCACTCACCTGATAACCTGGTCGCCCATACAGCATGGGGTACTGTGGGAGGATCACATCCACCAAAGCCATGTTCTCCTCCAGGGTGAATGGCTGTGACCTCTCCACAGCCCTTGACATGGTTCCAGGGAATCAGTAGCAGCAGCTGGGTCGTGGAATACAGAGATGTGCAGGCAAGTGCTCCCTCATGGGACCTGGCTGCCTTATATCTGCCTTGCTGGCCCATTTTATTCACAGGAGTGCAGAGTGATTGGTCACTCACATTTGCATCCTATGTTTCCTCCAATCCCTTCAAACCTAGCAGTCAGTGGGTTCTTATTCTGTTTTTTTCGTCAGCATGATGTCAACCCCACAAACACATTGCAACAAAGTAGATTCATTCCAACTGACTTCTGCTGTGCACCTTCCAGAACAAAATCAAACTTAAAACTTGGTCTCCATGACAACCAGCATGCATGTAGGCCCCATGTGTCCCCTATGTAATTTGGAGCTTCACACACAGGTACGGTGCGTTCCGGGGCCCTAGGGCACCCCAAATGCATAGCAACGACCCGTACACACGCCTGTACGCTCCCTATCACTATGGGTGTCCTCGCGTATGCGTACTCGTAGTGGTACGGCTCGTACACACGCCTGTACGCTCCCTATCACTATGGGTGTCCTCGCGTATGCGTACTCGTAGTGGTACGGACCGTACACACGCCTGTACGCTCACTATCACTACGAGTACGCATACGCTTGGACACCCATAGTGATAGGGAGCGTACAGGCGTGTGTACGGTCCGTACCACTACGAGTACGCATACGCTTGGACACCCATAGTGATAGGGAGCGTACAGGCGTGTGTACGGTCCGTACCACTACGAGTACGCATACGCTTGGACACCCATAGTGATAGGGACCGTACAGGCGTGTGTACGAGCCGTACCACTACGAGTACGCATACGCTTGGACACCCATAGTGATAGGGACCGTACAGGCGTGTGTACGGTCCGTACCACTACGAGTACGCATACGCTTGGACACCCATAGTGATAGGGACCGTACAGGCGTGTGTACGAGCCGTACCACTACGAGTACGCATACGCTTGGACACCCATAGTGATAGGGACCGTACAGGCGTGTGTACGGTCCGTACCACTACGAGTACGCATACGCTTGGACACCCATAGTGATAGGGACCGTACAGGCCTGTGTACAAGCCGTACCACTACGAGTACGCATACGCGAGGACACCCATTGTGATAGGGAGCGTACAGGCGTGTGTACGGGCCGTACCACTATGGGTGTCCTCGCGTATGCATACTCGTAGTGGTACGGACTGTACACACGCCTGTACGCTCCCTATCACTATGGGTGTCCAAGCGTATGCGTACTCGTAGTGGTACGGACCGTACACACGCCTGTACGCTCACCATCATGATGGGTACACATACGGCAGCACTCCCATAGTGATACGGGAAGGTACACAGGCCCTCTTAGCAGAAGTACGGTGTTTTTCACACATCACAGTGGTGACAGGCAGCACACAGGAAGGGATAGGGCTGACATACTTGTCCATGGATGGACATCAAGGCATTGTCTGGGCAGTACTACATGTGTGGGGCACAGGTGTGAAAGGGTGTGATGTGGCACAATACTCCTGAGTGGAGAAGGCACCAGATGTATGATGAGATGTGTACATATGTAATGTGTGACGGTGCAATGTGTGCCAAGCATGCCCTTGACTCCTTTGACATGTGTGCATGTCGTACTGCACACTTGGCATGAGTGTCACTGGCATGGCACGGACACCAACTCACGGAAGTGTCCCCTGAGGCCCGGTACAGGGGTTACCACACCTGACATGTCACTACCCATGGTGCACGATGTGACTATGTCATGTATGTGTGGGGGGTTCACATTAGGTAGATGTTTGAGCTCCCTCAAAAGCTGCAGCCGTTGCAGCAACCAACATGTGTCTGTGTGTAGATGGCCATGGCACACTGTTACGCACACCAGGCCACATGTGGTCTCGGATGTGAGGTGCATATGTATGCATGGGACACGGATTAGCATAACAAGGACATGTCTGCATCCTCTCTATGAATGTGTGGTGAGTCATCACATTTGCACCTTCATGGCAAGGTGTGTGGCCTGTCCTAGTGTAATGTCATGTGACCTGTGGCTCTAGTGTTCCGCTACCAGTCTCTGCAATCGACATCCTACTTCTGCAGATGTGTGGGTGTATGTCACTCCTGTCTTGCGTCTGGCTGTTCACTTGCACTGGGACACAGCTAATCCCATGCCATGGCATGTGGAGGTTCTCAATCTGCGTGTGTCGCTGGGTCTTGGTAGGAGTGTCACCTGCCAGCCATACGTGTCCAGGGCATGTGGCACATACCTCACTCCGTATGTAGCATATGTGTATAGACAGATTAACATGTGCTCAGGACAAATTATTTGCTGTTGTGGTGCACTCACTCCTCCTCGTCATTTCCAATTTCCTGCAGAGCGCCGCCTCTTCCCCGAGCAATTCCGGACTTGGCTGCCATGCGGGAGAATGATTGTATCCGGTGCTACCGCTTCCCCCAACGGTTGATTCTGGATTTGACGGCGAGACTGGCACCACACCTGCAACCGCTGCACAGGTATCCTACGGCACTGACACCCAAGCTGAAGGTAATGGCAGCCCTACATTTTCTAGCCCCGGGTACCTTTCAAAATACCATAGCTCATGTTGGTGGCATGTCCCAGAGCATGTTCTGCCGTGTGCTGCATGATTTCTTAGAGGCCATGTTGATTCACCTGGATGAGTTTATCCATTTCCCAACCCCTGAAATGTTGACTGTGGTCAAGCGTGGATTCTATGCCCTGGGAGGGATGCCCCATGTCATTGGGTCCATAGATGGGACACATGTAGCTTTGGTACCACCACACGCACAGGAGGTAGCGTTCCGCAATCGCAAGCACTACCACTCCATCAATGCCCTTGTGGTGTATCTGTCCAACATGGTGATTTCACATGTCTGTGCTCGTTTCCCAGGATCAGCACACGATTCCTACATCATGAGGCGTAGCAGGATGCCTGAAATGATGACGCAGCTGCGCAACGAACGAGCATGTGTTGTTGGTGGGTACAGTCTGTCTGTCCTGTATTTTGCGTAGACTTCCAGCACGAACGCTTCTCCTGTTCTAACGATGTCCATGTGCTTCCTATGTAGGGGACGCTGGCTATCCCAACATGCCATGGCTGATCACACCTCTCCGCAATCCCATCACGCCGGCCCAGCTCCGCTACAACACCGCCCATGGCCGGACAAGGCGAGTGATAGAGAGGACGTTTGGCCTGCTGAAGAGCCGATTCAGGTGCCTACACAAGACCGGCGGCGCACTCCCATATGCCCCGGCGAAGGTCTGCAAGATCTTCATGGTCTGCTGCATGATGCACAACATGGCAGTTGAGAAAGCTGTGCCACTCATCCTGGATCAAGATGATGAGGACCATCCACCCGTGGAGGACGAAGGGCTTGGCAATGGGGCTAGTGATGTGGAGGATGTGGAGTCGCAAGAGGACATCCGGACTCGGTTCATACGCGACTTCTTTGCTTAGTGGTGAGTACCAGTGTCTGAGTGTGCACGCATTGGTCCCCGTGTGGCATGTGTTGTGATGTGTGTCTCCACCTGCATGTATGGCACATGAGTCAGAGGTGTGTGTGGGTGTGTCACTGGAGTGATGGTGCCAGTGATGGTTGTATTTCCCCAGTCATAATTGTGACCTAGCATGTTGTCATCCATACATGTGTCGAGTAAATGCACATGCAAGTGGCTGTGCTTTTTGTGTCTGACTTCTTGTGTGTCTCTCTTCCCCAGGTACTTGCGCATGCCGTCTGCTGCTTGCATTGTTGTGGCACTGCTATTCCTCATGGACACGTCATCGTGTGCTGACTCAGCGTTACACGCACGGACAAGTTTGGAAGTCTCCTTAGGGTAAGGGATGCATCAGGGGTGTATTGGGTGTGGCAGTTGTTCACGATGTATGCACACTGCCCCTGTCGATGTTTGGTTCCTCTGCAGACATGTCGCATCACCATGGTGCACATGACATGCAGCTGGGTACACCTGAATAGATGGTCAGACTTGTTGACAGTCATCAGTGATGGGATAGTGGATTGTGATGATGGCATCAATGTGTGTAACACTGCCCTCGGACACATACAGTTTGCATTGGGTTGACATGCTGTGGGACTTCCACATCAGCTGATCAATGGTGTATGGCAGGCTCTCCGTGAGCAGCTGTGGGTGTTTAGCTGTTAGCCGACGCTTGTGTGCCAGTTCCATGGCTATCACGCATTTGTGCTGCAGAAGGGGGGTGCCAGTGTTGGACCCACATGTTACTCCACATGAAGTGTTCATGTGTACTTCAAGTTGCCTCTGCAATCCCGAAAACATGACTAATAAAGGTGTCCCTAGGCCTCCAAGGTGCCTCTTCTCAGTCAATGCTGGTGTGTTGCCACGGTGCATCCCGCATGTCTGGCATGGTTTTCCCTGATAGTGGCTATGTGTCTATGTGTTGAGTAGCAAGATGCAAGCTGTGTGTGTGGGATGTGACTATGTATCGTGCATGATGTCCATGACTGTGTGGGTATTGTGACATGTGCCATCCCCATGCATCCAACGTTGGCCAGGCCCCCATTAGGTGCATCCACCGGACTCAAGCTTGCAGGACATGGTTCTGCCTCCTGTCTACACATACCTGGGTGCCCCCCAGGACACTGGACATGATCCCTGACCTCTGCCCATGACTGTTGCTGTACTCAATATGTCTGTCAGCACGGTTGTGCGGCCACCCCCTCAGCTGGTTGGGCCCATCACGGGTGTGTATGGTGCTCCATGTCTGTCTTGCCTAATACACTGTGACCCGTGTGTCCTGTGCCAGACTCATGCCCCAGGGTGTGGATGGTTGAAGTCAAAAGAGAACTCAGGCATGGTTAGACTTTACAAGACACATGTAAGGTAATAATGCAACCAGCAGGCATCTTCTCATCATGGTGTGACTTTTTATTTTAGTGGGGGGGGGGGGATATGACATGAGGGGCTTTCCGGGTGTTTGGAATCCAAAGTTCAGTAGGGGAGTTGGTGTCCTTGCCATTTGAAATCCTCAGAGTCCATGCCACAGTCTTTGTCAACATTGGTCAGACATTGACCAGCTAGGCCATGTGGCAGAGAATGTCGTTTGATGCTGTGCTGCTGTTGCTCCAGTGGGCCAGGTGCCAAGCCAGGTGTCCTGGGAGATGGTGCTGTAGCGCCGACCCTCACGGTCTTTTCCGTGGACGACCCGCCCTCCTGCGGGGACCCTCAGAAGCAGGCCGTGATGACATCTGGGATGCTCCATCGGATGTTTCCTCCTCCTCCTGATCCCTCCCTGTGGGTGGTGATGTTCTCCGCCTTCTGGCACAGGGAGGGTTGCCCATGTTGTCGACCATCCGACGGAGTGTATCGTGAATTCCTGTGTACGCCGTCACGAGCTCTGCCTGTCCGTCCTCCATCCTCCGTTGGTGTTGCAGTATACAGGCATGTAGCTCCGCATGTTGCTGGGCCTGCTGGGTCTTGATCCCCTCGAGAACGGACACAGCCTGGGCCAGGCCCGTGGTGTCCTGCCGGTATGTGTCCAGGATGTTTCGGACATGGGAATATACCGGGTCCCCAGCCAACTGGTCAGGCTGGCGCCTCCGCCGTCCTCCACTCCCACCACCCCTGCCCACTTGCACCTGGCCTGCCCTTGTGGGCACATCGGGTCTCCGGGACCCCTGAGGGGTGGCATTGGCATGGTCGCCTGCCTCCTCCTGGGTGCCCGGGACACCGTGTCCCTCTTGGCCAGCCTGGCTGCTTTGTGGTGGTGGGGCAGGGATCCTGGATGTCTCCTGGGATGTGGCAGGAGTGGGGGTGGTGGTTGGCCCCGTTGTACCTGACGCAGGTGCTGCAGGTCGTTGGACACCAGAGGGGCCAGGTTGGTCGGGGTCGTCCACAGAGTGGTGAGAGTCGTCGCTGCCGGTGGGATCGGCCTCCCGCAGAGCCGGGTCCTGTGAGTCTTCCCCCCCAGTGTTGGGGGGTGAACCACGAGGTTGACCTGTGTGTGAGAGAGACAATGTTAATTTTGGTCCATGCAACATCCATGTTTCATCAGTTTCAAAGTTGGAACATTTCCTCTGGGTATTTGGATCTGTCTGGCATTCCACTCACAGTGCACTTGTGCATGGGTGTGTCCTTTGGGCACAGGTTTGGCGCCTTTAACTATGTGTGGCACAGTCTTACTTGCTGCGTCAAGTGTGACTGCAGTCAGCAGTGGAGTGGGCAGGTGTGGCGAGCCGTGCATTGGCGCCTTCCATGTTGCACTGTACGTGGGCACATGAAGTAGTTACACACACTTCAATGATGCAGGTAGCTGTCGTTGTGCTCGTGCACAGGTTGTGACATGGCCCTGTGTTTTGCCATGGAGGAGAGGGGGGGTGCAGGCACTGGCCACCCTTGTCTACATGCATGCAGTCCACCTGCTGACGAGCAGACATTCCCACACACCAGAGAACTGATTTGCTCTCCCTGTGTCTCCCTCCCTCTCTGTCCCCCTCTCCCTCCCTCTCTGTCCCCCTCTCCCTCCCTCTGTGTGTCAGCCTCCTCCCTCTGTCCGTCTTCCTGTGTCTCCGTCCCTCTCTGTCCCCCTCTCCCTCCCTCTCTGTCCCCCTTTCCCTCCCTCTGTGTGTCAGCCTCCTCCCTCTGTCCGTCTTCCTGTGTCTCCCTCCCTCTCTGTCCCCCTCTCCCTCCTTCTCTGTCCCCCTTTCCCTCCCTCTGTGTGTCACCCTCTGTCACCTCAGCCCAGCTTCCTGGGCACACACTGTTAGCAGATCTTTGAATGGCCCTTGGCTTGTTGATGTGAGTTTGTTTCTGATCTCCAGGCACCCAATGGGTGTAGTGTGTGTCTCTGCGCTGCTGCTGTGGTGGTGTGTGCTGCCACTCTTTCACAATGTTGGCTGTTCATTAGCTGCTGTCATGTGCAAAGCAGTGCCTTCATCCCCATGTGTTGATGCAAGGCGTCCGCCATTTGCTGGCGAGTCTTTCCTGTGTGGGGACACAGTGTTTGTCTGGCTGTGACCTAGGCCATATGGGCAGAGGGCATTGTTGTCTGCTTCTGAGTTGCACTATGTGAATTTTGGGGCCCACCCTCCCGCCATCCGGGTTACCGTGTCATGTGTTGGTGTCTTCTGTGGCCTGTGACTTGACATTGTCCAGCTGGGTGCATGGGGCATGATGGTGGCGGCAGTGGTATGTGCGTGTTCATGGAGTGTGGTTGAGTCATGCGATAGCTTGGTGTGGTTGCGTGCCTGTTTGTGATTTTGGTTGTGGATGACGTTCCCCCCATGTGAGGTGCATTGTTTGTGTACTCACCCGGGTCTCGGAGTCCTCCTAATCCTTCGACTGCCTCCACCGGCAGTATGGCCATCACCCTCTCCTCCCAGGGATGGTAGTGTACGGGTCTGCGGGACGGCCCTCCTCCAGTGACGTTGGCCTGGTTGTGTTCATCCAGCATCTTGGCTCGGACCCTCCTCCGCAGATCGTATCACCTGGCTTGGCATTCCTGCTTGTTCCTTCTGGTGTCCGCAACAGCATTCACAGCATCGACGATGGTCTGCCACATGGCTGTTTTTTCTGACATGCTGGTCTGTCTGACCAAGGTTCCAAAGAGCTGTGGCTCGACTCTGAGGATTTCATCGACAAGGACCTCCAACTCTCGGTTACTGAACTTTGGATTCTTGTTAGTGGGCATGGTGAGGGGTGTGGGTGTGGATGGTGGGGGGGGTGTGGATGGTTGTGGGTGTGTGGGTGTGGTTGTGCAGGTGTGTGTGTGTGTGAATGTGATGAGGGGGTGTTTGAGAAGGTGGTTGTGTGAAGGTGTGCAATTGTAAGGTGTGGTGAAGCTTCTAGTTTGGTGCTGTAGGTTGTCTGTGGGGTCTGGCAGCAGTGAGTCTGTTGCAAAGGCTCATGGTTTGTGTGTGTGGGCCCTTTTTATTGGTCCATTGGTGGGTGTGGCTGTGTTTGAACTTTGGGTGGGTGTGTTATAAGGGGTGGTGGTGTTTTGGGCCTCTGTTTGTTTTTGGCTATTGCAGGTCAGTGAATGTGTTGTTTTGGTAGTTGTTGGACATGTTTTGTGGCTTTGTGCCATTCGAATGGTGTATTCTTGTGTCGTTTTGGTTTGTCCTGGTTGTGTACGTGCGTTTTTTGGCGTGTATACGGTGTGTACATGGGCCTTTTTGTTGTACAGTGCTGTCCTTGTGTGTGGCTTGGTATGAGTCGTACATTCGGTTGTGATGTTGGGGCCTGGGGTGCGCTCCGTCCTTAGGATGTTGTGGTGTGGGTACGCTCCATGCATACGCGGGTGGGGGTACGACTCTGACGTACACGGGTGTAGGTACACGGGGGTACGACATGTACAGGGGTGGGGGTAGGACTCGAACGTACAGGGGTGTACATACACGGGGGTACGACACGTGCAGGGGTGTACATACACGGGGGTACGACACGTACACGGGTGGGGGTAGGACTCGAACGTACAGGGGTGTACATACACGGTGGTACGACACGTACAGGGGTGGGGGTAGGACTCGAACGTACTGGGGTGTACATACACGGTGGTACGACACGTACAGGGGTGGGGGTACGACTCGAACGTACAGGGGTGTACATACACGGTGGTACGACACGTACAGGGGTGGGGGTAGGACTCGAACGTACAGGGGTGTACATACACGGTGGTACGACATGTACACGGGTGGGGGTAGGACTCGAACGTACAGGGGTGTACATACACGGTGGTACGACACATAGAGGGGTGGGGGTATGACTCGAACGTACTGGGGTGTACATACACGGCGGTACGACACGTACAGGGGTGGGGGTAGGACTCGAACGTACAGGGGTGTACATACATGGTGGTACGACACGTACAGGGGTGGGGGTAGGACTCGAACGTACTGGGGTGTACATACACGGTGGTACGACACGTACAGGGGTGGGGGTAGGACTCGAACGTACAGGGGTGTACATACACGGTGGTACGACACGTACAGGGGTGGGGGTAGGACTCGAACGTACTGGGGTGTACATACACGGTGGTATGACATGTACACGGGTGGGGGTACGACTCGAACGTACACGGGTGTAGGTACACGGGGGTACAACACGTACAGGGGTGGGGGTAGGACTCGACCGTACAGGGGTATACATACACGGGGTTATGACACGTACATGGGTGTACATACACGGGGGTACGACACGTACACGGGTGGGGGTAGGACTCGAACATACAGGGGTGTACATACACGGTGGTACGACACGTACAGGGGTGGGGTAGGACTCGAACGTACTGGGGTGTACATACACGGTGGTACGACACGTACAGGGGTGGGGGTACGACTCGAACGTACAGGGGTGTACATACACGGGGGTACGACACGTACAGGGGTGGGGGTACGACTCGAATGTACTGGGGTGTACATACACGGTGGTATGACACATACAGGGGTGGGGGTATGACTCGAACGTACAGGGGTGTACATACACGGTGGTACAACATGTACACGGGTGGGGGTAGGACTCGAACGTACAGGGGTGTACATACACAGTGGTACAACACGTACAGGGGTGGGGGTAGGACTCGAACGTACTGGGGTGTACATACACGGTGGTACGACACGTACAGGGGTGGGGGTAGGACTTGAACGTACAGGGGTGTACATACACGGTGGTACGACACGTACAGGGGTGGGGGTACGACTCGAACGTACTGGGGTATACACGGTGGTACGACACGTACAGGGGTGGGGGTAGGACTCGAACGTACAGGGGTGTACATACACGGTGGTACGACACGTACAGGGGTGGGGGTAGGACTCGAACGTACTGGGGTGTACATACACGGTGTTATGACACGTACACGTGGAGGAGTTTGGCTCAATGGTTAGAGCGGCAGACCCTGAAGCAGAGTTCTGGCCAAGGACCAGGGTTCGATTCCCGCCTCGGCGGGGCACGGGCTCAATTTCCTCGGACCTGTCTATTCTCGCCTCGGTGCCTATTCTAATCATGGGCCCCACGCTGCAACTCTGGGCAATAGCTTGCTTAGCCTCCACACCGGCCCCAACAGTGCTAAGGATGCCTGGCTTCACCCTGGGGGTGCCCAGGAGTGGACACTTCACAGGGAAAGCCAGGAGGGGTTCCACAGCGGTATGAGTATCAGCGCCAGGAAACCGCAAAGGCGACCCCACAAGGTGTCCGTCTGGTGACAGTGCGCTCTATAAGTACCTTGACATTTACATTTACATTTACATTTACAGGGGTGGGGGTAGGACTCGAACGTACAGGGGTGTACATACACGGGTGGGGGTTCGACACATACACGGGTGTACATACAGGGGGGGGTGTACATTCACGGGGAGTACGACTCGAACGTATGGGTGCTGGGGGGAGTGTTGGGCGCGTATGCGGGCACATGTCTCCATGGTTGCAATGGGAGTTCGGTGCGGACGGTGTTTTTACCATACGGTTGTGAGATCGGACGCACGGGTTGGATCGTGATTCCTGGGTCGGACTTCACTTTTCACATTTGTATGGTAAATCGTCCGAGGCGTGTCGGACACATTTTCCGACCCGAGGACGTGTGGGGAATAATTCCCAAGGCGGTTCGTATGGACTTTTGACCATGCGAATCGTGATTGCCAGTTTGTACGGCACTTGTACGATTCGTACGGTAAAAAGACCGGATACGAGTCGTACGGGGAAATTATTTACCGGATCGTAATTGGCACCCAAATGTTCCTTTCTCTCTCTAAACACCCACCACTTTCAGGTTTCACTCTTTCATCTACAGTGGACCCACTTTGCACATTTGTCCTTTAGCTTGCTCACCCATGGAGGACTCACCATGTTGTTAGAAAATCTCTTTCGAAATAATAAGAAAGGTGAACACCCGTAGATGAATGAGGAGTTAAATGATAAACACAAACTTTCCTCCTTAATTCATCCATCCAATTGAGTCCATTGACCAATGCCAGCTGCAAGCCTTTCCTCAACCACTTTGTTGAAGCGCTCAAGCATACTGTTGGCCTCGGGATGATAGAGCATGGTTTTCCTATGCTGAAGTCTCCCTTGCCTCATACAAAAAATTCTTCCATCCTCTGAGATTTCAGCTGAACCCCAGTCAGCAAGGAAATTGGAAACCCCCCTCTATCAAACAACTCCTCCAAGAACAATGTTACATCCTGAGTCTCCACTGAGTTTATCACAATCTCACTTCCGGCGACCTCGAGTACATGTCTATACAGGTGATCACAAATGTCTAACTACCAGACACTCTAACAGGGCTAACAATATCCAGTGCCAAATCAACCCAGGGCCCGGTTGCCAAATCATTGATGACCATGGGTTGTATCCTGCATTTCCGAATCTTTTCACTTTTCTCACATTCACGAACAACGCTTTCAATTAAAATGCCCATTCCTGGCCATTAATAATACTCGCTTACTCTCACTTTAGTCTTGGATTTGCCGGGATGACAGTTGTGTGCCCATCCAATCAAACGCATCCTCACATTTTCTGGTGGAGCTAATCTACCACCTCTCATTACCAGACCATCTTCCAACGAAAGCTCATTCCTTACATGCCAGAACCCTCTTAATTCCCTACACATCTTGTCTCTTCCAGACCAGCCATTTTTTTGTTTTCTTGTCACCTCTTGCAACCAGATATCCTCTTCCAGAGCACTTTTCCACTCTTCCTTCTGTACAACGCCATCTGAAATTAAAGATACCTTCACAGGCTCATCACCAAATTTATCTTCCATACCATCAACATCTTCTGTGCATTTACATTCAAACACAACTTAGAACAAGAGTAAGCTATTATGTTCAACATGCCAGGAACATAGAAAACAACAAATTCAAATTCTTGCAAGGCCGCCACGTACCTTCTAATTCTACTAGAAATGGCATCAATGACTTTTTTGCAAATAAATTCCACTAAAGGTTTATGGTTTATTTTTAAAAGGACTTTCCCACAAGAACTTATTATGTTTGCCAGTGGCCCAATGAACCGCCAAAGGCTCCTTCTTGATGATGGAGTAATAAGATTCTGTGCAACGTAATGATCTGGAAAAAAAAATAGTGTTTACCTTATCATCAATTACATGTTCCAAAACCACACCTTGACCCTTGCACTGGCATCCATTCCAAGAAAAGTTTTTTGCACACAGTTTGAAGCTACACAAGTTAGCTGCCCTGTTGAGTCCTTTCTTTACTTGCACAAACTCCTTCTCACAATTCTCAGTTTATTCAAACTCCCACCCTTTCTTTAACAACTTTCTAATGCTATTACAGCATTCTTCAAAGTTGGGAATTAACTTGCTATATAATTCTGTAGTGCCTAAAAATGTCATTAACACCTCTTTAGAACTAGTACATGGCATTTCATTAATCATATCCACCAAGTGATCCTTGGGATGAATTTTTCTGCAAATATTTAGTGACCCTAATATTCAATTTCTGATACCTCAAACTTGCATTTCTCATGTTTGAGGGTGAGCCCACTCTCACTCAGTCTATTCAAAACCTCACTCAGTCTAGAATCATGCTCATCTAAACTCCTTCCATACACCAACAAATCATCTTGGTAAATCTTCCCTCCTTTTACACTGTCCAATACACGTTTCATTGCCCTCTGAAAAACAGCAGAGTCAGAAATCAAACCAAATGGCATACACAGATATTTGTAAGTGCCAAATGGCATAATAAAAGAAGTCAACTCTTGTGACTGGGGATGGAGCTCTATTTGATGAGATGCTGAAGTTAGGTCCAAAGAAGTAAACCACCTCGCCCCCTATGAGCAACATAGCATTTCTGTAATGCTTGGCAATGGGTAATGATCTGCCACAGCCGCCTTATTTAACTCTCTCAAGTCCACACAGAGCCGAACCTCACCATTCGCCTTGCATGCCACAACCACTGGGGAAACTCAGTCTGCTGCCTCAATCTCTTATATCACACCACTGCTTAAGAGCTTGTCCAAGTCCTTCTTCATAGCCTCCCTAATTATCAGAGGCACACTCCTCACATTGCCAACCTTTGGCCTTACACCAGACTTTACTTTAATACAATGTACATCATTTTTCAAATGACCCAGTTCCTTCCTGAATACATATGCAAACTGCTTTTCACAGTCATTTTTTTCATTACACTGCACACTTTCAGTTCTAAAACGCCTTGCTATGAGGTGGCAACCCATCCGTCCTTCAAACGAACTGAAGGAGCAGCATTGGGATCGAGTTAGACTGAAAAGTGTTTCTGATGAAACCAGGTGATTAAGGAGTCACCTTTCACAGACACATAGATTATCGCTGGAATTATACTATCATGTAGTTCAATAGTGCCCCAAAAATACCCCAACAATTTGATGGGATGCTCGCCATATCCCTTTGGTTTAATGCCAGGCCTTAACAATTTTGCCAATTCCTTCAAATTGTCTTAAACATTTTTTCTAGGTATCAATGTAATTTTAACACCTGAATCAAATAACATCTCCACTGGAGACTAATTAATGTTTACAGTTGCCAACGGCCCATCAGACTTCTGACACTATATTTGTAAGACAAACTCATCCAAACCATCATCAGAATCACAAAGCACTTCACTCACATTCTTTATTTTTTTCTTTTCAGATCTACATCAGGAACTAAAATGCCCCTTTCTACCACCGATTTTGCTTGATGAAATCTATCCTGGGCAATCCTTGAAATTGGCAACATGACCCACATTACCACACCTGAAGCACTTGATATGGCCTTTCTTAGACAAATTCAACCTTTGCTTGTTATCCTGAACTTGCTTCCCAAAGGAACCCCCAGTACTCTTCATTCTATGTGGTTGTATGACTTTACAACGCATTCCGTTGTAACGCATGCCTTTACCATGCATGCATTACAATGCGATGCCAACACCACACATAGCCCTTACCACGAAAATGCCTTTTACACGCATTCTTTTACATCGCTTTTCGTTGTTAAAATATGCATGTTAATGGCATTTTCATGTTAAAGGATATCACCCTAAAAATGTACCCTTTAAATTTACCCCTGCGTGACACCACCCACTCAGTCCCCCTTACCTCTCCTCACCTTGATCTTCCGAGGTGACGTTGCACATCGTTAAAAGGAAGCGGAAGTGTCCTTCCGTTTCCTCTAACGATGCCGATTGCCTCCACATCTTTTTCTTTAAACGACAGAAACAGGTGTGTTTTTTAAATGTTATTTTGGGGGGTGCCCCCAAAGCCCCCTTTTTTAAACCCCCACTTTTGTTTGGGGGGGAGACCCCCAAACCCCCTCTTTTTATTCTTTTAACTTTAGCACACATGCCTTTACTACGTATCTCGTAGTAAAGGTATGCGTGGTAAAGGCTATTCGATGTAACCACGCATGCGTTGTAATGCTTGCGTGGTTATGGTTATGCGTGGGAATAGCTGCATTGTAGTGGCCATTTCCCATTCTATGTGCACTGAATCTTTTCTTTACTCCACACTTTTCTGATTTTGTATTATTTCTACTCAAGCTTGCGAATGTTCACAACATTTGGAGAAGTCACAACCTCCTCAATAGTGGGATTATCTTTCACCATAAAGTCTCCCTTGCCTTTCCCAAAACACAGCCTAACATGAACTGATCACGTAGCCTTTCATTCAGAGTGGGACCGAAATTGCAAGAAGAAGCAAGTTTTCTGAGAACAGAAATGTATGCTTCAGCAGACTCCCCAACCTGCTGCATACGTCTTCTGATATTGCTCTAACACAGCAATTAACTTAGGTAAATAATGAAGATCCAATTTCTCCATGCATATTTCATACTCATTAAGACCAGTGGCCATCTCTGTTGACAGATCTGGCAAGTGTTCGAATACTTCTTGCCCTTCCGTCCCCAAACAATGCATCAATAATGACATTTTCCTCTCCGCACTTAGAGAGGTCCCACAAACGTGGCATAATGTATAAAAACGTTTTTCCACTTCTGCCAATTTAATATCGGACCCTTGAAGGAAGAAAAAACAGAGGAGCAGTAACATTCTGCATACTGAAATACACAGAGATAAACCCTAAATAGCAGGTAAGAGATTAGAGGATACAAAACAATACCCCAAATATCAAGAAAAGTACTATTAGTCATGGTAGAAAAAAGCCCCACCAAAATCATGAATTGCTGAGTACAACCAAAAGTACCCTATTTACCATAATAGTTGTAAAAACAAAAGGTTGTGCACATCAGCGTAGTGGATGAAGCTGCATGCATGCATCGGAAGTAAACAAACTGTGCACCTGGAGCTATACTCGTCAGCTTTGAGGTAAACAGATTGTAAGGTTTGTCACCAGACATTTACTTTCCAAGAATACAAGCTGAGGATATCAGTGTGGTAGATAATGCTGCGTGTAGCTTCTCAAGATTACTCAGGTTGTGCGCTTCACCGCATAGAAGGCACAAGAGTTAAAATGCGTGGGAGTGCTTTCCTTGAACTGCAGGAGTGCTCACCACTGCGCAGAAGACCAATTCAAAATGGCCACGAAAATGCCTGACGTCACGTCTCAGCGTTCCAGATGACTTTCAGGGAACACTGCTCAATCTCTTCTTCATGCACTGGTGGGCAGCAGCAACGACCTAAGCGAGACTTCCCTCACCATGGCAGCTCAAGCTACTCATGTGCCCACTTCCCCTTTCCACACATGTACTCTGGCAGCAGCAAACGACATGAGCGAGCCCTCACACTAGACAGCAGATTGAGTTGACGTGCACTCTCGCAAGTTGGCACACAGGTACGCTTATCTTTTAATATTCTCAGCTAATACACAGTTCTGCCACCAAAACGAGAGGATCCTCGTTAAGTGTACTGCCTCCTGGTTCTCTGATATCTTCAGTCATTCCGCCTCCTGCACCAAGGCATCCCAAAGTTTTGTAAAGTACTGTGCAGGAACTCGATGTTGGGGTCTCTGAATAAATTAGGTCCATTTCCACGTCACCAATGTAAAGAAGTCCAAGGTATACCACATGTAAGACAAGTAGATTCTTTATTAAGTAGTGAGTTGCAGAGACCCCATCCACCAGCAGCTTAACCAGCTCCAGCTCCCAGGCAACTGCCTCAGGTTTGAGCATATACATTCTAGGCTGGAGTGTTCCTTGCAAGCCATTCTAACTATACTACATGCATATGCCACACTATACTTAGTACCAAAAGTAGCCTTTGAGTTTCAGAGATGGTTCACACCAGCATGCCTCTTCTAAACACTAGAACCAATGTTTAGCGAACTAACAGTGTCTGTTATTTTTGTCCGTGTCAGCAGGCAGACAATGTCATATGGCCGTTGGGGTCATTGTCCACATTGTTAAGTTAGCATGAGCTCTGCTGCCATGATGCTGCTTTTGCTCACGTTACTACATGACTTTATTTTGCAAGACTTTGTTTGTGCCTTTCACATGAGAACTGTCTGCTTTCTGCGTTCTCTGCCTGTTCCTGGAGTTTAGTCTGAACACACTGTGCAAGGTCGATAAACAATGTCCCTTGTTATTCTGTTCTGGTCAGTCCCCAGCACCCAGACAAAACACGTTAACACAGCTGCGTTTGCTGAAGACCTATGTTTTGATATTACGGGATGGCATGCTGGTTTAACACACACCTGGAGAGGGACCTTTCCAGGGAGAAGAGCTGTTCCTATGATTTAAAACTCTCATCTAGGCACTAAGGTATGGGGTCTGCTGAAAAAGCCCAGAGATCTTCCTTTATATAATAAAACTTCTTCTTTCCAAGTGGAGGGTGGTTAGGCCTTATAGTCCCTTATCCACTGTCGGTATACAATAACATCCCCTTTCATAGTCTATGGACTTGCTACAATGCCAACTGTTTTAGATGTATGCATTCTGCTGCTGGTAGTGGCTTATATACTGCACTATAGAGCACTATAGTTAAAATAAACATTTTGAACTATAACAGTGACTATGTCTATTCTTATTGTGGACAAGTACAAGTGAGTGAGCGAAGGGGTACAGCAAAGCGTGCACGTTTTTGGAAGAAAAGGCGAATCGATTCCTAAAGGTCTACCCCTATTCAGCGCATGCGCGCTGCGAAGGCAAGACCTAAAAAGGAGTGGCCTCTCTTCCAAGCACATATGACTCTGGGGACTGTGTAGAGAGATTGATTACTTGAGCGCAGAGCACAATAGAGCTGGTATGGAACCACAGGTTCTTGCAGGACCCACGTCCCAGTGCATAATCTGGCATTATGCATAATGCATAATGCTTTAAACTGGACCAGCGTGTCTACTGTGAGTCAATGAGGTCATGGTGAAGATCTGACACAGAGGCATGTTTCAGTAGTCAGAACAGAAGCCTGGCAGCAGAGTTCTGGGCCTTTTCTAGAGGCCTTATCATGCCCAAAATCCAGAATGATGCCATAGTACAGCCTTGAGGTCACTGCATAGTTTTCATATAAGTTATTTAATTAGATACGTCTGGTTCTCTATTTATCTATCACAATATATAAATTCTACCATAACTATTTATCTACAATTGCTTCACTATTAAATTATTGAAAAGAAAAAAGAAAAAAACACACACAAATAAACTAGCTTAACGTACAGCAACACTTGAAAGTCTGAGTTTATTTAATACCTTTTAAATCTTGCTATATTACTTTTCTTATGCATGTATGCCTTCCATATACTTATGCACATATATTTATTACTTTACTCCTACTGTTAAAACCTCCCACACATTTATGTCTCTCTAATGCACTACCCCATGTGTCACCCTATACCTCTGTCATTCCATTCTCTACCTCCATTCTCTGACTCATTCTACTATGATATCCAAATTAAACCCTTCTATGACTATGATCACCAAATTAACCCTTTCTGGACTCTTCCCCCCTCTATCCTTCCTTGCATCATCCCAAACCTAACTTGTCTACTCAGATCTCACAAACAACCCTTTCTAAATTCTTCCTTCATGTATCCCTACTTAGATTAATCTGAGACCTCATTGTACTACTAGGTCTTCCCTATTTAATTTCGAGAGACTCTTCTCTCCTCCATCTCTCTTTACCCATCTCAAACACCCTCCTACTACTATGATCTCCCAATAAACACTTTCTAGACTCTTCCCTCTTCTATCCCTCGATTATTCTTTTTAATCCAACTTATAGACTCGCATGTCCACCACTCAAATTAATTCATATCTCCCTCCACTAATTTACCACTAATCCTTTTTGAGTTCTGGAGTAGCATGCTACTCGCCTGAAAGCACTTTGATGGCACATCAGGGGTAGTAAGCACTATATAAATACAATTACAATCAAAAGAAAACGCAGCTTGAGAAATGTATGCAACTTTATACTCCTATAGGGGATACTAAAATGGCTGCCTACCAAAAGCACTAGGTGACTTGGCTGCCAGTACTGCCAGTGTTAGAAATGGGCTTGTGCCAAAGCCAGGCAGAAACCACCACTCAAGTCAGGGCAAGGGAGTTACATGTTGAAGATAACTCCTGCTCACCCCCTTGGTAGCTTAGCACGAGCAGTCAGGCTTATCCCAGAGGCAATGTGTAAAGCGTTTGCGCAACACCCACACAGCAGCAACCCACTAGGCACACCACAAAAAGGAACTTCACACAAGGTTATGTAAAAAATAGCCTTTGTGTTATCATAAACACATTAGAAACATAATCACACAATATACACTGTACCAACTGGCACTAGGCAATATTCACAGGGGATTATATACAGGACCAGGCCAATCGCGCCACGGTCAGAACCATCAGAACAGGTAAGTAAATGAAAAACACAACCAGTAACTACTGGTACCATAATGACCTAGGCATTATCACATTAGCATTAGACACCATCCTAAAATATCATAGCATGACGTTAGGCATATTCACATTAGGCCCACACCTCATTAGCATAAACACATTACACACTAGGCCTCACCAGCATAAACACATTATGCATAAACATCCTAAACATAAACACATTATGTCATAGGCATCACAAGCATAAATCCTATTACGTAATCACATTAGGACTTTGCACCCTACCAACATAGAACTGATCCCCTGGCCAACTGGCCTTCCGCTGGGGCTCAAATGCCCCCTGTCCCAAAATGTCAGGGCTGGCTGCCAATGCAGCAGAATCCCAAAAGTGCCCAATTGCACAGGCCTAAACGTGGCAGCTGCCGCTAATTGCGGTGCAGCTGTGCAGAAAGCTGTAGGCACTGGCACCCTGGGGCCCTGCTCTGGGGTCCTCACTGAAACTCTCTCAAACAACACATGCCCCAATGTTGCAGTTGCCTGCTACGGCGGCACAACTGAGAAACAAAAGGGGGGCACTGGCACTTCTGTGCCCTCTGGGCCCTACAAGACAAATGTGGCCAAAGGAAAAATGGCGCAGGCACCCCGGGGCCTACTGAGCCCCCACTGGGGCCCTGAAACCAATGTGCCCCAACTTTGCAGCTGCTGCCAACTGGCTGTGCAGCTGTGAAAATAGGTGCAGACACTGGCACTCACTGTTCCTGGGGGGAGTCCCCACTGGGACTCTATAAACAAAATTACCCCCTCAGTGCAGCTGCCCGCAACTGTGGCGCAGCTGTAAAATTTAACAGGGCACCTCTGTGCCAGGGGAGCCCCTCCGCCTCCCTCACAGGCACCGACAATGTGCCTTGAACTGCCCCCAGCATCTCACTCCGCGCCACCACTCACCGGGTTCTCTGGTGGACTCCTGGCTGGGCACGGTGGTACTCTGATGCTCTGGCCGGCTCTAGACTTGGACCAGGACATTAATGGAAAGCCCGCGATGCTCTGGACGGCAGCCCAAAGGCAGGGGGAAGCGGAAATGGAGCCTGTGAGGTTCTGACCAGCTGTCTCAGCAGGCCCCATCCACAGTCAGGCACGGGCACCTGTCTTCCGGGTTTAGTGCTGTCAGCGGCGGCTTCTGTTTTCCTCTCGGGCCGCGGCGGTGATCTCCTTGTGGCGAAGTGCGGGGTGGGCTCCCGCCATACTACAAAGCTCCACAGCGGGGTGGGCATCCGCCAAGCAAGCAGCGTTTCGGGGTAGGCACCCGCCACTCAATCCGGCATACCAGCGTGGTGGGCACCCGCAAAAGAAGCATATAAGCAGGGTGGGCACCCGCTTCTCCCAAATGCAAAAATGCGGGGTGGGCTCCCGCCTTTACCAGCAGCGGCAGTGCGGAGTGGGTTCCTGCTCTGCTGCAAAAGTGCCCAAACTACAGGGAAATCCCCACCAAAATCATCACAGCCCAGGGCTGTAAAAGTGAAATGCTTCCCTAATCGTGGAGCCTTAAAGATAAAGATGCAGCTCTCCTCTTCAGGATAAAAATTAAGCGCTCACAATGCGCTAAGTCCATCAGGGTTCAAGGGGCATAGCTGGGCCCAGGGAGGCCAGCATACAGGGCCCTCCAAGCTGGGAGGCAAGCCCTCATGGCGGTTCCTCCTGGGCCCCAACAGCAGCAAGCCCACGGCAAGTACAGGAACAGCACACCATTCATGGGGTCACAGCCCCTATATTTATACTACTATTCTCCTTTGTCTGCAGTCCAGGGCTTTGGGGGAACCAAATGCAACTGGTTCAGGGGGGAATTAGAGCACTTTGATAACAAGGCTCCTCTTCCCCTTTGTCAGGTGGGGGCTCGTCATCAGACACACCACAGGGGGGCAGAGCCAGCATTGTACAGGCTAGGCACAGACCTATTCAGGGACCACGGACTACTCCTCCCACTACTCCAAATGCAGATGTCCCATTCAGCCAAGGGCTGACTCACCCTGCCCCTCCTGGAGCCACACACACCTCACCAGCCCCTGTCACTCAAAAGCCAGACATGCAATTCATATCGGGCAGGCAGACACATAGCACACAGAAATGGCAACTTCTAAAAGTGACATTTCTAAAATAGTTACAATAAATCTGCGCACACCATTGCGTAGCATTTATTATCACTATTCCAAACATACCAAACTTGACTACGCTGCGCCTCTCATATCAGGAATTACCACAGAAACACTTATCAGGGAATCCCCAATGCATTCCTATAGGAGGGCAGCCCCACAGTAGTGAGAAACCAAAATGGCTGTTTGTCACTACCAGGACATGTCACACACTTAAGGTACATGTCCTATCTTTTACCTAGAATGCACCCTGCCCATAGGGCTAGCTAGGGCCTACCTTATGGGTGACTAACGTGCAGTAAAAGGGGGGTCACAGACATGGCGCACACTTTAGATGTCACGTCACAGCGGCAGTGACACTGCGCGCACAGGCCCTGCAATGTCAGAGGCCTGGGATAGGTTTGAAAGGCTACTTTGGTGGATGGCGCAATCAGGGCTGCAAGCCCACCAGTAGCATTTAATTTACCAGCCCTCGGTGTATGAGATACCACTTTACAAGGGACTGACAGGTACATTAAATAGGCCAAACAGGTGTAGACCAATCTTACTATTTTTAGCACAGAGAGCACACGCACTTTACACTGGACAGCAGTGCTAAAGTGCCCAGAGTCCTAAAACCACCAACACCATGTCAGAAAAAAGGCTAGGAGAAAAGCAAAAAGTTTAGGGATGACCCTGCAAAAAAGGGCCAAGTCCAACAGCCAGTATTGGCAACTAAGGTGGAAATTAGTATGTGGATACTCGGAAAACCTTTCAAACCAATTTTTACTGCTGGGGCTATAGCTATTTCCAGGCTGCTTGCTGGTGACACCCTTAGATAGGCCGTTTCTCCTTGCCCTGCCGGTAAGGCACCTAAAACCACCTACTCCTTTTGAAGCCATCTGCTTCCGCTTCATAAGGCTGTAATGTCTTCTCAGATGATTGGGTAGACTCCATACAAACATTTAACATTCTATGTCTTCTTGTACAGATTTGATCTGACACAGAGCGCTGTGTGGCTTCTTCGTGCTATAAAAAAACCCTAAATAAAATAAAATAATGTATTAAATAGGAGGCCTTCACAGATGTAGAATATTTCTATTTGTTAACGGTGGTTAAATCTTCCAACCTGGATTACTCCTCTACTGCGTGAACGTTAACTAGTGCTTTAAACAATGCAGCAGGTATAGGAGAATACAAATTCTGAGAAGTATACATTGTAAGTAGACAATCTGTTAACGGATTATCCCAAAGATTTTCCCAGACAGCTTTTTCCTATCCATGTTAAGAGCCTGAATTTCAAGGACATTCATCCCTCTAAGCCTACATTTGTGGCCAAAAATGGCTCCATGAACTGCAAGTAGGAAGCCATAATAGGAAAACTGTCGTGTGTAAATGGATTTACTGCTGCATTAGTGTGAGCCACGACTATGTACAATTATATAGGGTAAGCTCCAGGCAATAGGTGGAAAGTGGGCGGTTCCAGGCGCGGCTTGCCTTGAAAGTTTGTGAATGTCTACACACTTGCGAGTTTGTTAGCATTCACAAACGCCTGTCTGACACTTCATCACCCTATGAATGAATGAACATATTGCCAGGGCCGGACTGGGAACCAAAACCGGCCCCCACCCGTGCGGCGCACCAGGGGATTGCCCGGTGCCGCTACGGCCAGTCCGGCCCTGCATATTGCCCAAACCAAGGTTTCCATGATCAGACTCAGAATGGAACACTCCCAAACTTCAAGGGGGCGTAGACGAAGGTTTTCACCACAGGGAAAGATGTTTGTCCTTTGAGAATAAAAATAAAGGGGCATATTATCAAGATAGGTGATACAATTATCGCCGTTTTAGCGGCAGAAAACTGCCGCTAAAACGGCGATAATGGGCTTGATAATATGCTCTATGGAATTCCAATTAAAGCCCATGTTAGATGTGAAGGACATCTAATCTGGGCTTCAATTGGAATTCCATAGAGCATATTATCAAGCCCATTATCGCCGTTTTAGCAGCAGTTTTCTGCCGCTAAAACAGCGATAATTTTATCGCCAGACTTTATAATATGCCCCAAAGTGACGATTAGATCCCATTCCCAAATACGGATTTGTGCCATGAGAACAGCTCCACATTGGGGGAAATAGGAGAGATGTAACATGGCATTTTCTCTAGTAAGCCTGGAAAACAGCGTCTAGTGAAGCTACTTTTGCTTTTATAGTTATCAAAAGTGATTGGACAACTAGGAATGCATGGGGCAGTATGCATATGATCAACTCGCAGATTTGGCTTTCAAATAATGTGGTGTACAGTACTTTATGTTCTGCTCTGGCATCCAACATAACTCCCAGATAACAATAACAAAGCTTAATTTACAGTTTTCCAGTGCCAATATGCCACCTGCAAATATTTTTGTTTCAACAAAAAATGCAATTTTTGCTACCTTAATCCCTAAATTCTTCTTGTTTTATGTTGCCAAGACTCTCAAAGAGTGCTGGAGACTTACTGCTTTTCTGTTCAAAATGAATGTATCATATTATAGAAAGTAAATGCTGATGCCCCCTCACCCCCAACACTCCCGTCCAGCTTTGCAGGGTCAAATCTGCCTTTTGCAATCCTATTTCCCATATTAACTGTTTAAAGGCTAATCAGAGTTTGCAGGAGCACACAACCCTTTAAAAATAAAATAATGTTTTCTTTTTTAGAAAAAAACATTTAATTAAGTGTATTTATATTTTAAATAGTTTGAATAATGTAATTTATTTTAACATAACGTCCCATGGGTTTTATTTGAAGTCTCCATTTTTAGGTCACGCACCAGCGTGCATGCGATGTCTTCAAGACATGCTATTATCAATACCTTTTTTTTTTAATTGAGTGGATGCAAGCATTAGAATTTATGCAAAAAGAGAAAAAGTTTCATTAAACAAAGCTGTCCTGTAGATCAATCAATACATGGATAAAGTGCTAGTGCAATACAAATAAGGAGCTAAGATTACAAAAAGAGGTATGATGTAAATATCTCAGAAAAGAGGAAACAACAGCAGCCATTATAAATTACATCAAAAGCAGCATCTTAAACGTAGATCACATTTGAGTCAAATAAAAATAAAGTTCATATTAATACAGAAAATCAGTTCCCATCTAAAAGAGATAAGACATGCAGTGTAAAAACGATTAAAAGCTTTAAGGGTGGAAGTGCAACACAGAAATCCTAGAGTACATTGCTAAAAAAACCCGGACCCGGTTGCTGTAAATCTATGTAAGGACCCTATACGATTAACGTATGCTCCTTCCCAAATATATGTCCTAGGCATTTTCTCATGCAAATGATGAATAAAAGTTAGCTATGAAGAAGAAATATTGCTGGAGCTTTGACAAATGATGCACCTCTATTGAAGAACCAAATAAAACCAACTTAAGAGAAGGGGTAACGTGAACTGATAGTGATAACGATTGATTTGTCATTTGAAGTACATCGGACCAAGGGCCATATGTAGATAATTTTTATTCACCGATTCATAAATACTGAATTTTACCGAATCGGTATTTATGAATCGGTAAATAGAATGTAGGTAAACATTCGGTAATTATTACCGAATCGGTAATATTCGGTATTTATGAATCGGTAATTACCGATTCGGTAATAATGCATCCCTTCCCATTCATTCCTATGGGCCTGGAGGCCCATAGGAATGAATGGGAAGCCATTCACTATTACCGATTCGGTAAATACCGAATCGGTAATAGGGGGAGCATAATCATGGGTGGCAGGGTGTCACATTGACACCCTGTTGCACCCCTGAATCGTGCATGTGTGCACATGTGACACACATACATGCCCTAAGGGCATGTATGTCTGCCACATGGCACTTTCCAAACAGCACAAACTTGCTTTTTCAAAGGTATTCGTCATTTACTATCAACTTGTAGTTGGTGGTAAATAACGAATCCAGAAACAAAAAATGCACTCACTTGAGTGCCCCCTACATAGGATTTCAGGAATCGGTAGTTTACCGAATCGGTATTTTACCGATTTCTTAAAATTCCGATTCGGTAAATTACCGAATCCTGAAATCCTGCCACCTATATCTCAATTGCCTAAATACCGGTCGGTAACGGGATATTTACAGATTTTCGGCCGTTACCGACCGGTATTTAGGTACCTACATATGGCCCCAAATTTGTTGTAGATAACGACAATTAAAAGAAATGTGGTTCCAAGACCCTATCTCTAGGTCCCAGCACTTAAAACAATTCTTTGAATAATCCGGGAACATCTTGTGCAGCCTTTTTGGCGTATAGTAGGTCAGCCATCTTGACAAAAATGCCGTTCTTTTATAGTTAGTAGTTCGCAGCGCTCGATGCCCTACTTCACATAAGGTCTGCTACTCTTTTTTGGCTGAAACTGAACCCGGTTTCTTTTGCCAGTTTAGAGAGAAAGTTACCAATTTCTTTCTGCTCCCCCAGCTGCAAGAATACCAATTGCCGACTCCAGTTAAGCCCTGAGCATATAGTTGGCGTAAGATCCTAGAAGCCAAATTATTGGGCATAGTATAATTTGATCTTAAAAAACTGTATATTTTATTAAAGCTAAAAGAAAGGGTTAAAAATCTAGAGCCCGGCTGCTGAGACAGCAAATCGCAAGTGATCCGATTTGATAGATTGAAAAAATGCCCCAGACGTTCAAAGCCCACCTCCTTCCATAATTGCAGGGTCCCCTGAGAGAGCTGGAAGCCCTGCAATCGTCAATTTTTAGATATGAATGATAGCTAGGAATTTTATGTCATTTAAAAAATAATTGTATGCGATAAACTAGATCTGATATTGTCTTATATCTAGATTTGTTTGGAAATTTCTGGGAATAAAGAAAAACAGGTAATTTAGTTGCACTCTCAGCCAACATTGTGTTTAGCATGACATTTTCAAATTTAGAAGATATCATTAGGAGCTGAACCAAAACATTAAACAATGCTGCATGATAATAAAGCTCAAAGTTTGGAATCTGAGTTGAGTTTAATTGTAATATTGCTAATGAAGTTCTTGGCTGTTTATTTGCCCAAATGAAATTCTGAATGAATTTATGTACATCACGAAAATAAGATTTAGGTATTTCAATACCACTATCGCTTTTCTTTGCTGCCTCCTAACTCGTTGGAATTGCCGATATGTCACTCCCTCCCAGGCTTAGGTGCACAGGCCAATTGGAATTTTCTTATGATGTCCCTCTTCATACATTGTGTGGGAGAACTCTTTTTTTTATTGATGTTTCCTGCCTTGACCATTGCTTGTGCTGTTCCCAGTGTTGCTTCTCGTAAGCATTGACTATAAGTACAAAGTGCGCTTCATGCACCACTTGCTTGTTTTCAAAACACATAAATAAATAAAAGGTATTGTCATTCCACCAGACTATCTTGCGGAAGCGGGAGCGAAACTACTTGTCATTATAAAGCGTTTATCTAAGACGCCAGGCCACAGGCTGTTTAATATTACCAAACTCACATCGACTCTTGAGGAGCTTCTAAATTCCTCGTGTTCTGCACATCGTGTGCCAGCGCATTGAGCGCCACAAAGCGTCGACCACTGACGTCAGTCTGCAGGCAGTTTTAATAAACCCCTTCATTCACTCATATCGACTTCTGAGCAGTAAACAACCGTGTTATAATTGGCTCATTGTATACCAGCTTATCAAGTGCTATCAAGAATGGAATATGTTGGCTATCCGCTGCAGCAGTCCATTCTGACGATTTGTAGGAACTAAACATCATCCTTCACACTTATCTCAACATTGGTTTTGCCGTTTCCTGATGAAGGCTCAGTGTGCGCTGAAACGCGCATTGAAGAAGATCCATCTTTTAGCCACTGTTCAACCATCTCCGTTTTTATAATCATGTTACCAATTTAATTAGTTTTCTACCATATTCAATTGTGGATTCTTTGTAGTATGTCAAATTGAATTTATGTTGTCTGTTTCAAAATTGTAATGACTGTTTTATAGTATTGATGAATTATATATATGTTTAGAATTGTCTTTTAAAAAAAGTAAAATATGAGATTAATAAAAAATGGAAACTTTCTTAAGAAGTAATGTCTGTAGTTGACACTGAGTTAATTGCATCATGTCCGTTTTTGATATAAGTCTTTGACTGATCTTGACCACATGACTGCCTAGGGATTTACCTTCAAATATATTGTCATTTACAATGCCAATAGCTCAAACCCTCGCAAATACGAGACCTATCACATTGCAAATGCTTGTTTATTTATGGGAGGGTGTTGCAGTACCAGTGGTTGGCCATGTGTGGTTCTTGCCTTCCTAAAGCGTTGAGTAGATTTCCAACTATTTTGGTTCCTTGTTGGCTGCAGTAACTATAAAAGGTCAGTTTCTAAATTGCAATTGGCTTACTGTTTTGTGGGTGGGTGGGTGGGTGTATGCCGCTCCCTCCCTAACCCCCTTTCTCACCCTCCTAAAACCCCCTCCTTTCACATCCCTAAACCCTCTACTTAAAATGTAAATTTAACTCATTCCAAGCCACTCAATCAAAAGCTTTATTTCATAAAATTATATCATAAAAGCATACAAACAAAATCAGAACAAGATTCAATAGGGGCGGGAGAGTAATACAAAAATCAATAGACAGACTGGATAAAAGTGCATTACTACATCCCTTTTCCAATCCCCCTCGACCTAATACATGGCGTCTGAAATCATTTTGAATGCAATCACAAAGTTAAAAATGTATTAAATTACATTTGGTACGAAAAAGGAATTGTTTCCCCAGAACATTTTGACATAAAAAAGAAATGAAGAAGGAGAAGAGGCATTATATCATAATATAAAGAGGCAAAAAGAGATATATCACGACAAAGGACCCAGGAGCTTCAATCTAATCAACCAGGACCAGGCAAGGAAGTTGGCCACCCCACGTACGAGCAAGACACTAGTGTCCGATTGAAGAATTCTCAGCGCTACACGATGGTTCGCGGTGCCCAATTGTCTACAGACGGGACTCAGCCATCTTGCCCTGGGATTTTTGTAGACAGGGCACTCGAACAATAGGTGCGCTACAGTTTCCACCTTCGCTTTGCAACATGGACAACTTGCAATCGTTTGGTCAGGGGGTTTCCATTTACTTGTACACTCCCGGGTGGGCAGTGTACCGAATCTAAACTGAATATACAGTCTCCTGTCTCTGGGCTTCTGGATAACATCGAGGTAAGACTCCAGCCTTGTCACTTGTTTATGCAAATTAAAAGCCTCAGTTAATCTGCCAACATTCACAGCTGTGTTCTCTTGGTTATCAATCCACGTCCAATAAGCCTTCTTTAGATCAGCCTTGGTTAGATGCATTCCAGACTCCCAGACTTCTCTTAAGCCCAATGCAAAAAAGGACTTTTTAATGTTACACAACCAAGTGATCCTATGGGACCCGGGCGAGCTCATCACTTCTCTAAGACCCTCAACATATTTGGAGAGCTCGGGAGTACGCCATAGGCGGGTCCAATAAAGCAAGGGATGTAGTCTGGCAAGATCCCTAACTGTGCGCCTGCCCATGTCTCTCATAAGGGGCTTTAATGGAGTGCCCATTGGGAGCGAGACCAGATCCCTAAGGAATTTGTTTTCCGACATAGAGATTTCATTAACGTTATCGAAGCCCCACAGTTCGGCCCCATACAGTGCCGAGCTTACAGCTTTCGCAGCATAAACCACCAGTGCGGGAGCAACGGGCCTGCTCTGAGATGAGCGATGTTCCTTCCCAATTGCCCCCGCAACTCTCTTGTGGTTAAGAAGCATTATGTCGATGTGGGGTCTAAAACTAAGTTTGTCGGAAATCCTGATTCCAAGGTAATCAAAGATTTTTACAAACTCAAGAGGTGCTCCCTCCAGAGTAAAATTGGTTTTAGAAGATCTAGAGGGATTGAACGAGAGGAGCTTAGTTTTTGATGTGTTTATGGATAAGCCTCTCATATTGCAAAAAAGATTGAACCTATCAAGAAGCTTTTGCTGTCCCGCTGGTGTTTTAGAAATTAGCAGGGTGTCGTCGGCAAAGAGTAGGGCTGGGATCTTATCGCCCGCCAGGGCCGGGGCATCAGCAGGAAACTCCCATAAAAAAAGTACTACTCCATTCACAAATAAGGAGAATAGAGTGGGAGCCAAAACGCAGCCTTGGCGCACTCCTCTAGTGACCTGAATTTTGGGCGTTTTTTGATCCTGACGACCCCATCTCACCTGGGCAAAAATTGCCCTCAAGAAGGCGAATCAAGAGATCTAAAATAGGTAGCGGGATTCCCAGCTCCTTCAGCACCGACCAGAGGCGGTCGCGAGGAACTAGGTCAAAGGCAGTCTTCAGATCTATAAAGGCCAAATGAAGACTGCCCTTGCCAATCGAGACCACCTTCCAGTGCAGGAGAAGGAGACGAAATACCTGGTCTATTGTTCCCACATTTGCCCTAAAACCTGCCTGATAATCTTACAGGACGTCATTTTCGATAGTCCATGACAGAATTCTTTCTAACAAGACCCTGCCAATCACCTCCTGACCAGCATCAATAAGGCTGATTGGGCGGTAGTTGGCAGGCTCTTCCCTGGAGCCCTTTTAAAAAATTGGGATCACCTTTGCCCCTTTCCATGATTCGGGGACAGGGGATCCTCTAAGAAGGGCATTAAGTAGAAGAGTAAAAAACCTAGCCCAGTTTTGAGGGTCTGCCTGAAACAGGTCACCTGGCAGGGCATCCGGCCCGGGTGCCTTTCCTGGGACTATTTTCTTGATAGCAAGCGAGATTTCAGATTCCTCAAAAGGGGAAAAAGGTTGTAAGGCAAGAGATGATAATAGAGGACCAACGTGTACGCTTGTGTTATAAGAGACTGGCCCAGAGTAAAGCTTTTTAAAGTGTTCGAACCACGCATAGTCCATAATATTGTTAGGAATAATATCAGGATCCTGGTCTTTAGATTTTCTGAATAACTTCCAAAAGGTATTACCATCTTTAGCCAAACTGGCGGCCTTTAGGTCTAACCAAAAGGCTTCTTCCCAATCGCGTTTGGCTTCTAGGAGTGCCTTTTTGTACTCCTTCCTGGCATTATTCACCAGAAGACAATCCTGTTCCTTAATGGCAGCTATCAAAGTGCTCCTTTTACTCCTACACTCAAAGTTGTACCACGTCCCTGGCGCCTTGGGGGGCTTATGTTTAGGGGGACGAGGCGGTAACGAGAAAAAATAACCCATCGTCTCTACTGTTTCAGCATAAATGCTATCAATAATGGGAGGCCCTTCCGTAACACTACATGCTGCCTGTAGTTCTACTATTTTGGCCAGCAAGGATACTTTGATGGCATTCAGTTTTTGATCATTAGAAACAATTTTCGGCCATTTCAAGTGCCTCTTGCAATTGGAAGGAACAACTTCCTTGGAAAGCATGGTTCGACCTGTAACGTGATTCTGAGAAACAAAAGGCATGGGGTTCGTCATAGACAGACACAAGGGGTTATGATCACTATCAATAGACGGAACTATAACCAAATCGACGGTGTATTGCCACAATCTACGATCGACTAAAATATAATCGATACGAGAGGGGCAAGTTGCTCTATTGAAAGTAGTTGCACCAAAAGAGTCAGACGGCATTCTACCATTTGCAGCTCTATGACCAAATTCGAATGAAAGAGCATTCAATTGAATAGCCAACTGAGACCACTTCTTAATTGGCGGCATGGATAATGACGGGATACCGCGAAGTGGGAGGCGCGAGGTGCACTTGAAGGTCCCGGTATGAAAGGGGCGGGACAGCGGATACAGGCACTGCCCCTTGGTCTCCTGGGGCTTGTGGTACACGTCAGGTCGGCCCCCGGTGATTGTTGCGCTGCGTCTCCCGGGAGGCATGAGGTGCACTTGAAGGTCCCGGTATGAAAGGGGCGGGACAGCGGATACAGGCACTGCCCCTCAGTCTCCTGGGGCTTGTGGTCCGCGTCAGGTCGGCCCCCGGTGATTGTTGCGCTGCGTCTCCCCTCTGTCCCTCTCACATGACTTTTGTGGGCAGAGATCTCCGCACAGAAAAGATAGGAGAGGCGGAGGCATAGACCTCATCAGTAGGTATGTGAATAGTATTTTGTAGTATGTTACTAATACTATTGTAGCACTACTAAGCATACTACAAAATGCATTTTTGAATAGGCCCCACATAGTGCAGTTTTGTTGTTTTTATTTGTCTTATTAGCAATCATCAACCATGCCAAAATAATATCCAGGGTTTTGCAACCCTCCAGTTCCTCAGACCTGCTTGTATAATGAGCAACTATTTCTCAATGAGCTTATGGTTGGTCAGATGCCTTGGGTCTTCTCTTTTGCAGAGTGGGTGCAAAATGAAGCCATGCCAGTACTCATATGTTATGTTAATTTGACTTAATATAGTGCACAAATCGCCTGAGGGCATCTCGGCGCTGTTGCAGAACAAAAATCAAGAGACGGAGAGAGTGATTAAAATAAGTGGGCTTTGAGTTGTTTCCTGAATTTACAGTAATTTGGACAGGAACGAACGTGAAGATGAAGCTTGTTCCAGTACACAGGGGCGAGATAGGAAAATGCCTTTCCACCGCTACTTGTTAAACGAATGTGGGGAACCCACAACAGGGATTTCAAACAAGATCTTAGATTACGGCATTTCTCATAAACAGATTGGTCATGACAAATTAAATTATAATCTGGATACCACAGACTAGTCAAACAATGGGGAACATGCCTTATAGTGTTTGTGAGAAGTTGGCCTGGCATATGCTGGTCACTAGTTATAGTGGCCACCTTGCACCAGTCCAATTCGACTCTTATGGTAGATAGGTTTAAGACAACCTTTTAAAGAAAGCTATCCTAATGGTAGCTGTGGAGAGCAGCCTTCAGGCTAAGTCTCAGAGGAATATAAAGCAGCTTGTTTTACTTTATAATCTCTTGAATTACCAAATGAAAGGACACCACACAGGTATATATATCAAATATATATTTATTACTGGACACACTCTCCTAATCTCTTTATGAGATTAGAAGCCAGATACACATTCAAATGTCAACGTTTCACAATAAATTAAGCACAAATATGGCTGGAGCCCTAGGCGCGTACCAGACCATATACTAAAAAAATGGTATAAGAAGGCCGACTTGCAAAATGACAAGTCCTAGGGCCTGGGGAATCGCTGGGGCTTCACTACTGCAGTGTTAGCAGGTAAGTAACAGGCCCACGGGAGACGCGTGCAGTGTGTGAACACAGCCGCAGGTCCCCTATTGATTATAATGGTGCAAGTCGCGGTTGGATTTTTAAAGTTCTAGGGTACTTCGAGGAAGTCTACAAGCAAGCCACTTACAAGGTAAGTACTTCGAGGGCCAACACACACTAAGGCACCAGAGTGCACAAGTTACCTCACCCAGGGAAGCCGGGTGCATAGGTGTCTTTTGGTGTCGGGTAGGCCTGGGCTAAAATTTCGTTCCGTTCGCGGAAATTGCGATAATTTGACATTTGCACGTTCCGCAGAGAGCGCGAAAATGTCAAAATTTCCACTTTCCGCAGCATGGCGATAATTTGTTTCTTGCTCGCGCTGTAAAATAATACATTCTCGCGCGCGCGCGATCGCCTTACCTGAATCCCTGCGTTCGCCGACAAGTTTTCTTGATCCGGTCGCGTTCTCCATGAGATGTTGTATTGTTTTTAGCCATTTGCGCTGTCTCGCGACAGTTTGCGCCCGCAGTGACGTCATGCGTCGCGCGATCACGTCTTTCTTCTCGCGATCATGCACCGTGAGACAACTCAAAACAAGATGGCCGCGCCCGCGAGCAACCAGATGGGTAAATTGGCAACCCGCAACCATGCAGAAAATCTCGCGAACATGCGGGAAAAAAACTTCTGCATCTTCGCGATATTTCCGCTTGTTTGCGATAATTTTAAACATTTTCGTGATAATTTGAGAAAGTGGATTTCGCAAATTCCGCCCACCCCTAGTGTCGGGTCGCGTCGCTGTTTTCTATGGAGACCAAAGACGACTTGCTGCTTGCGTCGACTGAAGAAGTGTCCGGTGGAATCCAAAGGTGGATTCAAGATGGAGGCGACCTGAAAATTGAAGGGACAGTGTTCAAAGTCACTTGCCAGTGACCGGTGGCCAGGAAGATGACTGACTATGGATGTCGGTGATTTCAGGTCATCGATGGTGTTTTAACTCTTCGCTCACGAGGTCCAGGAGAGGTCAACGATGACCAGCAGCTAATTTCGGAGTGTCCCATGACGTCTGCGGCTGATGGCAGTGTCGGCAACTGGATTGGAGCCAACAAGCCTTGGCAACTGCAAGTCTTGTGTAGACTGAAGAAAGTCAATGGTGCAGACCAGCAAGGTCTGAAGGACTCACCCAGCAAGGGTGAGTGAGGGCAGGCCTGGAGCAACCAAAGGAGCTCTTTTAGTTGGTAAGAAAGTCTTCAGGTGACCCACAAGCCAATGGGCAAGGGATCGCAAAGGCACCTCTTCAGGAAATGCTTCACAGGAGCCCACGGTCACTCGGGATGGGGTAGGCCTCTGATTTTTGCTGCAAAACTTGCTGGAGGCTTGGGCCACAAATGGTCCAACGCACAAGTCCGTAGAATGTCGTGAAGGGTTTGCACTTGACAATAGTGCATGGTCCCCGGGTATTGCTGTTCCTCGTCACTCGTGGGGTCCACTCACCACAGCTTTGCTGGGGACTCACAATGGCCGTCAATAAGTCACGAAATGCACTTCTGGGGCAGCAGGGGCTTCGAACTCTGGTGGGAGCGGGAAAGTTTGCAACCATTGATTAAGGTTTTTGGTGCCTGCCAAGCAGGGGAGTCCCTCCTTGACTCCAAGGGAGATTCTTCTGTCTTCCAAAGGTAGTGGAACATCGAAGGGCCAGAATTCTTCTTTGTAGAGTGTCGTCCAGGTTTATCTGCTTTGCAAGGGCAAAGCTTGCTATCTTATAGTGAAGATAGGGGAGGGACTAGCTCTATGACCACTCCTCTAGGAGGGTCAGGGGAGGGGGTGGTTACACCCACTTCCCTTTGTCCAGTTTCACGCCAGAGCAGGGGCAGGTAGCCCCTGAACACGTTTGAGCTGGCATATGCACAGAGGAGCCTACTGCTCCCCCAGTGCAGGACTTCAAAGCACTCTAGGAGTGCACCCACCCAGCCCCAATACACTAAATCCTGTCTGAAAGGTGGTGACACCTCCCTGTGACAGGATGCCTTTTGTTGGGCTTCCTCAATGCGAGTTTCAGTCAGCAACAGGAGGGCAGCCCAGTGTCTGTGCTGGTGGCATTCATTTTGTGATGCCAGGGCACAATAGGATTTCTATTGTTTTGCACGTTGTCCCCTCTAGAAGGGTGTGATCATGCTCCCACATCATGGACTGATGTGGGGCTATGATTCCAAGTTGCTTGACACCAAACACGACATGTTTTGATGCAGTCATTCCAAAGTTAGCATTTTAATGCACTTAAGAGTATATGGTTTAACCGCATCCACAAACAGCCATAGAGAATAGAATCTGGTAGCTGCAGAGGGGCCCTGCTCAGGCAGAGGCACCCCCTCACATTGTAAACCAAGCACCCTGCCCTCAGGATTGATAGGGCCTGCCATAGGGGTGGCTGATAGGTTTATATGTGTGTGTAGGGTGAGACATAGAAACCTATATCTCAGTGAGGAGTGCTAACACTACCTCACGCAGGCTGCAGTAACAGGCCTGTGGTTTCAGATTGACAATGCTTCCCAGGGGTGGCATAATACATGCTGCAGCCCCTGGTAGGCCTGTGAAGTGCCTATGTCCTAGGTACCTAGGATACCATATACTAGGGGCTTATAAGGTACCGCAGTATCCAATTACTAGTGCATCTAATATGCACACCAAGTTGTTTAGAGAGAACAAAGAGACTGGGGCCATGATTAACAGGGACCCAGCCAGACTATAGCCAGAAACCAGTGTATACATCAGAAAAAAAATGGGTGCAACATAAGTGCAGATCCTACTCTCCTACACAACCCCCCCCCCCCAAATGCAGGGACATTAAACTAACCTTGACCAGTTGAGTCTTCATGTTCTAAGGGGAAATACCTTGAGAGTCCATCTGCATTGGCATGTTGGGTCCTAGGTCTATGTTCCACTGTATAGTCCTTCCCCTGTAGGGAAATGGACCACCTGAGCAGTTTAGGATTTTCACCTTTCATCTGTTTGAGCCATAGGAGGGGCTTGTGGTCAGTCTGAACTATAAAGTGTGTGCCAAACAAGTATGGCCTCAGCTTCTTCAGGGCCCACACCACAGCAAAGGCCTCCCTCTCTATAGCTGACCAACGTTTCTCTCTAGGGGTCTGCCTTCTGCTTATGAAAGCTACTGGCTGGTCTTGACCTTCATCATTAAGTTGAGACAGTACAGCTCCCACACCCAGCTCTGAAGCATTTGTTTGAACAATGAACTTCTTTTTGTATTCTGGACTCTGTAAGATGGGGGCAGTGCACATTGCCTGCTTGAGGTCATCAAATGCCTTCTGACAGCTAGCTGTCCACTGAACCTTTTTTGGTATTTTCTTAGAGGTCAGATCATTTAAGGGGGTCACTATAGATCCATATCCCTTAATAAACCTCCTATAGTACCCAGGTTTCTTCAAGAGAGGGGAGAAAGGCCCCTATCCCTTACTCGCCAGGTATTAAGCGTTGGTCAAAAGGTGCTGGTTCTTGCCCGATGACAGGGGGAGACCCCTATCCCCCTAATTTTAGCAAAAGTTCTGATGGTTTGTCCAGGCAAGATTGATATATTTTAATTCTTGGAGGAACAAATTCCAATTCAAAACAAGTTGATCCAGAGGTGAACAAGTCCTTTATTTGCACTCTCACATAGGAGTGGGTATGAAGGATGAGAAAAAGAGGTGGCACAGCCAACATGTGTTTCGCCCCCTACATGGCCTATAGGCCTGGGGCTTCTTCAGGGCGGGTGTTTCTGTAATAAGAAGTTTCAACGATGTGCTAGGTAAATTAACGTAGGATTCTCAAGTCTTGGCTAATGCCTGATACGAGCGTTCTATTCGGTTCAGTTCAGTGTACCGAACCGAATAGAACGCTCGTATCTAGCTCGTACCTAGCACATCGTTGAAACTTCTTATTACAGAAACACCTGCCCTGATGAGGCTCAAGTCCCTCTGGGGCAGTTCCTTCTTCAGGATCTGCTTCTCCTCCCTCAGGAGGGGAATCTGAGATCTGAGACAGAGGGGAAGGCACTGCCTTAACCCTACTGCTCCTCCTCTTGGGTAGCATCTGGTCCATAGTTTCAGGATCCAGAGCTGGTTCAGCCTTATGTATTTTGGCTTGTGACCTGGTCACAGCAAATACCTCTGCAGGTATGCCCAACATCTCAGCATGAGTCCATAATTCTACTTCAGACCAGGCTGAAGTCTCCAGATCATTGCCCAACAAACATTCGACAGGGAGGTCTGCACTGACTACTACCTTTTTGAGGCCAGTTACCCCTCCTCAGGAGAATTTCACAACTGCCAGACTATGGTTGGTCCTGACATTGCTTGCATTGGTCACCTGGTACATTTCACCCAGGATGATCTGTGCAGGGTCCACTATATCCTATGCCACCATGGTGACACTAGCACCTGTGTCCCTGAATGCCAAAGCTTGTTTGCCATTAATGATAGGCTGCTGTTTGTACTTGCCCAGATTCCTGGGGCTCACTAGGAAGGACATATCAAGGTCTCCCTCACAAACTAGCAATGCCTGTGTTGGTACTCTGACTAGGCCAGAGTCCATATCAGAACCCAGGGTCAGCCCTACTACACCCTTATTCTGGTTACCACCTCCACCAATGACTGCACTAGGGGGAACAGCTGCCTTAGGGGCTGGAGTGGTGGTGGTTTGGTCTTTGGACTTGGAAATCATAAGTCCAGTGCCCTTTCTGTTTACAGAATTTGCACCAGGGCTTCTTTTGGCCTTTTCCCTTTGTAGACTGTGAATCCCCACCAGATGCAGATTTTTAGGGCCCTTGTTAAGACTTCTAGTCTTTTGCCATATCCCCACCTTTATCTGAGCCTTTAGGATCCTGCTTCTTAGTGTCACCCCCTCGGTTCTGGGTTTTCTGCCTCACCCTGGTTCTGACCCATTTGTCTTCCATCTTTCCCAATTCTTGGGGAGAGGTCAGATCAGAGTCCACCAGGTATTGATGCAACAACTGGTTTTGGCAATTATTAAAGATGTGTTCTCTCATTATAAGATTATACAATCCCTTAAAATCAGTAACTCTACTACCAACCAGCCAACCTTCTAGAGCCTTGGTTGCACAATCAACAAAGTCAGTCAAATCCTGAGTCTGTGTTTTCTGGGTATCTCTGAACTTCAATCTGTAATGTTCAGTGGTTAAGCCAAACCCATCTATTAATGTACTCTTCAGGGCTCCATAGTCATTAGCATCCTCATCTCTAACAGTGAGGAGCTTGTCTCTACCTTTATCAGAAAAGGAGAGCCACAAGACTGCTGCCCACTGTTTCTGTGGGACCTGGCCCTCTCCATAGCAGTTATCCATTGTGGATATCATCCCCACTCTGGTAGGGAGGACCAACCTTGGACAGGTTCCTATGGTCTGGAGTATATTCTCTACCTCTAGGGACACTGTTGCTGCCACCAGGGGTATCTAACCCCTCTTTTCTAGAAGCTCTCTGGAGCTCAAAGGCTTCTCTATCTAAGGCCAATTGCTTGGTTCTGAGGACAAGCCTAGCTTCCTCATACTGGAGCAACTTGTACCTTCTTTCAGAGAAGTTCTCTCTATGGAAGTATGAGTTCCTCTGGTGGACAGATTCTCTGTTAGAGTGATATGAATGGTCAGATTCCCTTGAAGGGGACCTAGGCCTCTCTTCCACTCTATCAGTCCTCTTAGGGAGGATTCCTCTGTCCTGTTCAGACATTTCTGGGTCTGGCCCTTCAATCACAGAGTCCTGGTCCTCCTGATTTTCATCATCAGACCCAGACACTGTAATTGACCCATCCCCTGGTTCAGACCTGTCAGCTCCTAGAGCTGACCTAAGGTCATCTGCTATTAACAGATCAGGTGTAGGGCTGAGGGACTCCGTCCTAGCTTCAGGTGTCTTTCAACCCACATGGCCTTCAAGTCAGTGTAGGCCATGTACTTGTACTGAGGCTGGGTGGACCCACTGGTTCCACCTTTTAAGGACATTCTAGTGTTGTGCAGTGTTGTACTATCTACACTAGTTTGTGGATCTGAACCTACCTTGAGCTGTAGCAAAGGTGTGCTATCCCTTCACAAACAGCTCTAAGTTCAGTAGAACTTATTGATACTAAGCTTGACTTTATATGTACCTTGAGTACCTTTAGTGGTTTTCAGTTAGAAATTCAAATAGAGATTTTCTGGTAAACCAATGGCAAGCTGGAATCCCACACGCTGCCTGGCATATGCTGGTCACTAGTTATAGTGGAGAAATTCACAAAAATGTCCCTATTCCGAAATGTACATCGAACAATATAAGGGTATATGCCAAGGGCTTGTCAAACACTGTCTAGATTACTGAGAACACTGTAAGCTATCTGTACAATTAAAGAGGCTTATTGTCAAACGTGTCAATTAAAAACTGGTCATTTATTATAAATCATAAAAATGCTTAGCAACACACATTAAAACCATCTCTGTATACCTCCCTTAGTGGGTTACAATCTATAACTTGTCAACCAAGGGAATGGTCCAGTTCATTCTAGACACAAGGTTAAAAGTCGACGCAGCGTTTCGGTGTTAAAAAGAATTTTCCACCTTCTTCAGGACTAAAAATCGTTTTTTCAAATCTACAATAAAAAGGAAAATTGACGATATGAACCTTGATGTACAAACAGTACTAATAAACAGTGTTCTCGTTTCTAAAGACAGCCTATGCTCGATTGCAAAACATGGGTGTTATAGACTGACACCACCATTATGATTAAGAATACATATTATTATTCTAACTCACATGATTTATATAGCTACATATCCGCAGGTAAAAATCACTTTATTACTGGAAACACATTAATCAAAACATAAAAGAACTAAAGAGAAACATTGCACTTAAGTAAAATCCTGCACTTCAGAACAGACAAGAGATTGCATACCTCGTCTTTTTATAATTGATAAACTTATGAATGGAGGATGACCTTTCCAAGTAGAAATGTAATTTTCAAACCACTGGCTCTATTGCCTATAATATAAGCAAAACAAACGTTTTTAAATCAACAATTCAATTGCTCTCAGAGATAAAGTGTGGGGCGGACGTTTTAGATAAACCAACAGGCCTACCTTAATGATAATCAAGTTTGTCTACCTATGTTCCGTGAAAGCCACCGTAATTGTTCTCTGAGCTGGAGAGTCCGATCCACTTTTAATCATTAGGAATACGTCTCTCTCTATGGAACAAATGTTAACAGAGGTTCTATTAGTTGAAAAACCTCTCTAAAGAGATAGTTAGTTATTAAATAATCCTACCACAGCTCACCATAAGATTAGGTGGAGAGAGGTAGTTGGAGTTCTGTTCAATTTTCAACTCTTGATAAGAGACGCCGCAGTCTTGTCAGCGTTTTCTTCCTTTTAAAATTCCTTAGCGACCTATATAGGAAACATTAGTTTCATATTCTATGTGGTTTCATATTCTTTTAGTTTAGTCACAGGTCCCAGGGTCCATGTCTAAAATCTATCTTATTATTATCTTATCGTCACAATGGGTCAGCCAAACACGTGAAGAATTATTATTGGGCATCGAGCAAATTGGAAGGGGGAACGTCTGTACTACTTTAAAAGAAATGAATGCTCGAATAAAGGAAGTTACTTTAATATAAACATAGCATTGTTGTTACACCCACATTAATGCTAAAAATGATACATCTAGTGATAGCAGGTAATGAAACTACGTGGTGCCCAGGGGTCTGGCAGCGATTCCGTCTACAAGTTTGGTGGGGCTGGTTAGAGCACGGCTCGACAAAACCCTCTCCCTGCTTACCGTTTTGGAAAAAATCGGCCTCCCTGCTCTCACGGGACGTCTTGGGCTGGTTCTGTAGCGTACTGGGCGATACTTCCCTTTTTGAACCCGTAATCCCGGAAACGTTAATAACGTCATTTCCTGTGTGGGAAATCGCGAGCACCTGGTTGATGTAACTCAGGTAACTATGGCGGCCATCTTTTAATGTGCAAACCTTCGAGAAATAGTGGTTTAAATTAGATAAAGTAAGCCACTGGAGTGTGCTAATTTGATATATATATTTTTTCAAAATTATTTATTTGTATATCTATCTTATATCATAAACGGCCAATACAACTGTTGTAAAAAATATATCTTTCTTGATATTCTTTAATTTAGTATTGGTTAATCATCGGGGGTCGCGTAACCGAGGGTACATGAACATAAAGATATGTACATAAAAATATGTAGACAACAAGCATAGGACATGTTATCCTATATAGATGCATCCCATAGGCAGGACTCATTATATTAAGTATTTACATTTTTCTTCTCAATATTCACTGTGTTTATTTAATTAACATCATGACATAACTGGTAATGTAATACTATCAAGGCTGAGCCTATGTTCAGTATTATGAATGAACAAATATGTCCTAAGTGTGGGTTAAATAATATAATCCCATGCGTAGAATATGGGAAAAAAATGCATACTTTTTTATACCAAATAGTTTATCCTCATCATCTTGAAATTCTTATTATACCCCAGTCTCATTATTAAAAATACACTAAATGACCCTCATTACCACACTATTTGTTCCTAATCTTCTTCAAGTTTATATATCCAGCCATAAGGGGAGTATCTATCGTATATATTGCAGAGTCAAAAATCAATATCTGCGGGGATATGGGAAACGTTCTGGTGAAAAAATGAAAGAAGTCTCTCCCAATCCTCCCTATTGTTCAATCCATTTTTATAAGTGTTGAACCGTGACATGAAGAATTGTTCTCGTGCCTTTCTTTTTAAGTCAATGTCGCCGCCGCGAGTATTGCAAATTATGATTTCAATGCCACACCATTTAAGGTCATCGACTGAATGATTTGCCTCTAGCCAATGATCCACAAGTGGAGCTGTTTTTTTCTTTGTTCTGATGGAGGATTTGTGTTCAGTAATCCTCGTGCGTATCTCACGAGACGTTTCACCTATGTACGCTTTATTGCACGGGCAGACTATCATATATATTATGTTTCGAGTTCTGCAGTTGATCAACCCTCTTATAGAGTGTTTATATCCATTGTGGGTTATTGAGCTGCCATTTATGATGTTATTGCAGCTTTTGCATGAGTTACATGGAAAAGTACCAACAGGGAAGGGAGCATTGTCAATAGTACTCTGTTTGGGGACTCTATTCTCTCTGTATGTGTGTACTAATTTATTTCGAATGGTAGAATTCCTTCGAAAAGAAAACATGGGTTTTATTAGATTAGTATCGTTCTTGTCCTTGAGGAGCGACCAGTTTCTATTAATGATATTTTTTACTTTATTGCTAATGTTACTGAAGTTGGTCACAAAAATTAATGGTAAATTATGTGGTTCAGTCCCTCTGTTTTCTTTATCTTTAAAGAGCAGATCTCGGTTGAAATACTTAGCTCTTTTGTAAGCTCTTCGTATAAGGTTCTTTGGGTAACCTCGTTCGGTCAATTTCATTTTAAGAGCATCATTTTATGAGAATATCTCTTGTTGGTCCCGCTACATAGATGATGTCTTTTTTATTTGGAGCGGAACCATTGAATCACTAAATGAGTTTATTACATGGTTAAACCTAGGAGATGTCAATCTTAGGTTTACATCCAACATCGACAAATCACAATGTGACTTCCTAGATATAAAGATAACACATGTTGAGGGCGAACTCAAAGTGGAATTGTTCACTAAACCCACAGATCGTAACACCATGTTACATTACCAGAGTAACCACCCTATGTGCCAAAGGGACAATATCCCTTTCGGACAATTCTTAAGAATACGCCGCAACTGTACTGACATCAAGGACTTCAATAGACATGCTGATGCTCTTAAAATAAAATTGACCGAACGAGGTTACCCAAAGAACAATATATACGATAGATAATCCCCTTATGGCTGGATATATAAACTTGAAGAAGATTAGGAACAAATAGTGTGGTGATGAGGGTCATTTAGTGTATTTTTAATAATGAAACTGGGGTATAATAAGAATTTCAAGATGATGAGGATAAACTATTTGGTATAAAAAAGTATGCATTTTTTTCCCATATTCTACGCATGGGATTATATTATTTAACCCACACTTAGGACATATTTGTTCATTCATAATACTGAACATAGGCTCAGCCTTGATAGTATTACATTACCAGTTATGTCATGATGTTAATTAAATAAACACAGTGAATATTGAGAAGAAAAATGTAAATACTTAATATAATGAGTCCTGCCTATGGGATGCATCTACATAGGATAACATGTCCTATGCTTGTTGTCTACATATTTTTATGTACATATCTTTATGTTCATGTACCCTCGGTTACGCGACCCCCGACGATTAACCAATACTAAATTAATGAATATCAAGAAAGATATATTTTTTACAACAGTTGTATTGGCCGTTTATGATACAAGATAGATATACAAATAAATAATTTTGAAAAAATATATATATCAAATTAGCACAATCCAGTGGCTTACTTTATCTAATTTAAACCACTATTTCTCGAAGGATTGCACATTAAAAGATGGCCGCCATAGTTACCTGAGTTACATCAACCAGGTGCTCGCGATTTCCCACACAGGAAATGACGTTATTAACGTTTCCGGGATTACGGGTTCAAAAAGGGAAGTATCGCCCAGTACGCTACAGAACCAGCCCAAGACGTCCCGTGAGAGCAGGGAGGCCGAGTTTTTCCAAAACGGTAAGCAGGGAGAGGGTTTTGTCGAGCCGTGTTCTAACCAGCCCCACCAAACTTGTAGACAGAATCGCTGCCAGACCCCTGGGCACCACGTAGTTTCATTACCTGCTATCACTAGATGTATCATTTTTAGCATTAATGAGGGTGTAACAACAATGCTATGTTTATATTAAAGAAACTTCCTTTATTCGAGCATTCATTTCTTTTAAAGTAGTACAGACGTTCCCCCTTCCAATTTGCTCGATGCCCAATAATAATTCTTCACGTGTTTGGCTGACCCATTGTGACGATAAGATAATAATAAGATAGATTTTAGACATGGACCCTGGGACCTGTGACTAAACTAAAAGAATATGAAACCACATAGAATATGAAACTAATGTTTCCTATATAGGTCGCTAAGGAATTTTAAAAGGAAGAAAACGCTGACAAGACTGCGGCGTCTCTTATCAAGAGTTGAAAATTGAACAGAACTCCAACTACCTCTCTCCACCTAATCTTATGGTGAGCTGTGGTAGGATTATTTAATAACTAACTATCTCTTTAGAGAGGTTTTTCAACTAATAGAACCTCTGTTAACATTTATTCCATAGAGAGAGACGTATTCCTAATGATTAAAAGTGGATCGCACTCTCCAGCTCAGAGAACAATTACGGTGGCTTTCACGGAACATAGGTAGACAAACTTGATTATCATTAAGGTAGGCCTGTTGGTTTATCTAAAACGTCCGCCCCACACTTTATCTCTGAGAGCAATTGAATTGTTGATTTAAAAACGTTTTTTTTGCTTATATTATAGGCAATAGAGCCAGTGGTTTGAAAATTACATTTCTACTTGGAAAGGTCATCCTCCATTCATAAGTTTATCAATTATAAAAAGACGAGGTATGCAATCTCTTGTCTGTTCTGAAGGGCAGGATTTTACTTAAGTGCAATGTTTCTCTTTAGTTCTTTTATGTTTTGATTAATGTGTTTCCAGTAATAAAGTGATTTTTACCTGCGGATATGTAGCTATATAAATCATGTGAGTTAGAATAATAATATGTATTATTAATCATAATGGTGGTGTCAGTCTATAACACCCATGTTTTGCAATCGAGCATAGGCTGTCTTTAGAAACGAGAACACTGTTTATTAGTACTGTTTGTACATCAAGGTTCATATCGTCAATTTTCCTTTTTATTGTAGATTTGAAAAAACGATTTTTAGTCCTGAAGAAGGTGGAAAATTCTTTTTTACACCGAAACGCTGCGTCGACTTTTAACCTTGTGTCTAGAATGAACTGGACCATTCCCTTGGTTGACAAGTTATAGATTGTAACCCACTAAGGGAGGTATACAGATATGGTTTTAATGTGTGTTGCTAAGCTTTTTTATGATTTATAATAAATGACCAGTTTTTAATTGACACGTTTGACAATAAGCCTCTTTAATTGTACAGATAGCTTACAGTGTTCTCAGTAATCTAGACAGTGTTTGACAAGCCCTTGGCATATACCCTTATATTGTTCGAGGTACATTTCGGAATAGGGACATTTTTGTGAATTTTTCTTGGATATACCCCCGTCCCTTTGTGTGGTGCACATTGGGGTAACTCCCCTCGTTTCTTTGAACACACTAGTTATAGTGGCCACCTTGCACCAGTCCAATTCGACTCTTATGGTAGATAGGTTTAAGACAACCTTTTAAAGAAAGCTATCCTAGTGGTAGCTGTGGAGAGCAGTCTTCAGGCTGAGGCTCAGGGGAATGTAAAGCAGCTTGTTTTACCTTATTATCTCATGAATTACCAAATGAAAGGACACCACACAGGTATATATATCAAATATATATGTATTTATTACTAGACACACTCTACTAATCTCTTTATGAGATTAGAAGCCAGATACACATTCAAATGTCAACGTTTCACAATAAATTAAGCACAAATATGGCTGGAGCCCTAGGGGCGTACCAGACAATATATACTAAAAAAATGGTATAAGAAGGCCGACTTGCAAAATGACAAGGCCTAGGGCCTGGGGAATCACTGGGGCTTCACTACTGCAGTGTGAGGAGGTAAGTAACAGGCCCACGGGAGACGCGTGCAGTGTGTGAACATAGCCGCAGGTTCCCTATTGATTATAATGGTGCAAGCAGCGGTTGGATTTTTAAAGTTTTAGGGTACTTCGAGGAAGTCTACAAGCAAGCCACTTACAAGGTAAGTACTTTGAGGGCCGACACACACTAGGGCACCGGAGTGCACGAGTTACCTCACCCAGGGAAGCCGGGTGCATAGGTGTCTTTTGGTGTCGGGTCGCGTCGCTGTTTTCTATGGAGACCAAAGAAGACTTGCTGCTTGCGTCGACTGAAGAAGTGTCCGGTGGAATCTAAAGGTGGATTCAAGATGGAGGCGACCTGAAAATTGAAGGGACAGTGTTCAAAGTCACTTGCCAGTGACCGGTGGCCAGGAAGATGGCTAACCACGGATGTCAGGTCGTCGATGGTGTTGTGACTCTTTGCTCACGAGGTCCATGAGAGTTCGACGATGACCAGCAGCTGGATTCGGAATGTCCCACAACGACTGCGGCTGATGGCAGTGTCGGCAACCGGATTGGAGCCAACAAGCCTTGGCAACTGCAAGTCGATGGTGCAGACCAGCAAGGTCTGAGGGACTCACCCAGCAAGGTTAATTGAGGGCAGGCCTGGAGCAATCAGAGGAGCCCTTTTAGTTGGTAAGAAAGTCTTTGGGTGACCCACAAGCCAATGGGCAAGGGATCGCGAAGGCGCCTCTTCAGGAAATGCTTCACAGGAGCCCACGGTCACTCGGGACGGGGTAGGCCTCTGATTTCCACTGCAAAACCTGCTGGAGGCTTGGGCCACAAATGGTCCAATGCACAAGTCCGTAGGATGTCGTGAAGGGTTTGCACTTGACAATAGTGCACGGTCCTCAGGTATTGCTGTTTCTCATCACTGGTGGGGTTCACTTGCCACAGCTTTGCTGGGAACTCACAATGACCATTGAGAAGTCAGGAAATTTACATCCAGGGCAGCAGGGACTTCAAACTCCGGCGGGAGCAGGAAAGTTTGCAATTGTTGATTAAGGTTTTTGGTGCCTGCCAAGCAGGAGAGTCACTCCTTGACTCCAAGGGAGATTCTGCTGTCTTCTAAAGGTTGTGGAACGTCGAAGGGCCAGGATTCTTCTTTGTAGAGTGTCGTCCAGGGTTATCTGATTAGCAATGGCAAAGCTTGCTATCTTATAGTGAAGATAGGGGAGGGACTAGCTCTATGACCACTCCTCTAGGAGGGTCAGGGGAGGGGGTGGTTACACCCACTTCCCTTTGTCCAATTTTGCGCCAGAGCTGGGGCAGGTAGCCCCTGAACCGGTTTGAGCTGGCATATGCACAGATGAGCCTAGTGCTCCCCAGTGCAGGACTTCAAAGCCCTCCAGCCCCAATACACTAAATCCTGTCTGGAAGGTGGTGACACCTCCCTGTGACAGGATGCCTTTTGTTGCGCTTCCTCCACTGAGAGATTCAGTCAGCAGCAAGAGGGCAGCCCAGTGTCTGTGCTGGTGGCATCCATTTTGTGATGCCAGGGCTCTATAGGATTTCTATCGTTTTGCACGTCATCCCCTCTAGAAGGGTGGGATCATGCTCCCACATCATGGACTGATGTGGGGGTATGATTCCAAGTTGTTTGACACCAAACACGACATGTTTTGATGCAGTCATTCCAAAGTTAGCATTTTAATGCACTTAAGAGTATATGGTTTAACCGCATCCACAAACAGCCATAGAGAATAGACTCTGGTAGCTGCAGAGGGGCCCTGCTCAGGCAGAGGCACCCCCTCACATTGTAAACCAAGCACCCTGCCCTCAGGATTGATAGGGCCTGCCAATGGGGTGGCTGATAGGTTTATATGTGTGTGTAGGGTGAGATATAGAAACCTATATCTCAGTGAGGAGTGCTAACACTACCTCACACAGGCTGCAGTAGCAGGCCTGTGGTGTCAGATTGAGAATGCTTCCCAGGGGTGGCATAATACATGCTGCAGCCCCTGGTAGGCCTGTGAAGTGCCTATGCCCTAGGTACCTAGGGTACCATACACTAGGGGCTCATAAGGTACCACAGTATCCACTCACTAGTGCATCTAATATGCACACCAAGTCGTTTAGAGAGAACAGAGAGACAGGGGCCCTGATTAGCAGGGACCCAGCCAGACTATAGCCAGAAACTAGTGTATACATCAGAAAAAAAGTGGGGGCACCATAAGTGCAGATCCTACTCTCCTACAGTGTTCTTGTGCACCTTGATAGGGTTTGGGCATCTGATGCTCAAGCTTCTTTCATCAATCAATCAACCAATCAATTATACTCTATGTGATATTGCTAAGAGGCATGTTTTTCTCTTAAAGAGTGGCTTCTGAAATACCCTCTGATACATTTAGTGGTTTGCGATTATTGACTTCGGCACCCACTTGAACATAATTACTAGATCAGTAAAGAATTTTTTTTTTTAGCTGAGTCGTGATTAATAAAAAAAAATTACAACCGTAACCTGACATACAGTGGCAGCCGGCAAGGCTCGCGGGTAGCAGGGTGGCCGTGGTTGGGGGAGGCGGGCACAGGGGAAATTTATGGGGGACATGGGTCACAATTTTTAAAGAAAACAATTACTTTCCCGCCAGGTCCCGTGTCTCAGGTCCTGCTCTCGTCTTCCAGGAGCAGGAAGCACCCAACACACAGGCTACCCTGACCAATCACAATGCTGCAATGCAGCGTTGTGATTGATCTGAGCTCCATGACACGGTGCTCACCCAGTGGCTGGAGGGGTGGGCATGTTCTCCACCCAGGCTGTAATGCAGCCTGCATGGAGAACATGGAAAGTGCACATGACTAGTACAATCATTGCGCACTTAGGAGGGTTGTACCCTCCTACCCTGCTCTTCAGTCCTGCCCCGCCCCCTCACGCAAGCGGCCGCAGCAGGAGGACAAAATAAAATGATAATAACATTATGTTATTATCATTTTCTTTTTTCCTTTCTTTTCCTGCTTGAAGGCAGTGGGGCGATGCTCCTCTGCCTTCTCAGAGGAGCCGCCACTGCTGAAATATGTCTTGCTTTTTTCTCTGACTGTTCTTTTTCTGTGTCTTAGATTGTTTTTGTTTGATTACTTGATTTCTAGTCATAACCTCTTTCTTCAAAATACATCTTTCGTTTTCATAAGAGCACTGTGTTTATGAGTCTTCTTGTGTTCTGTCACTCTCCGGAAATAAATAAACCACCTATCCAATCTTAGTGTGTTGATTTTGTAGTCTGTTGTTACTCTCTTTATTAATATCTATCCATTGGCAAGAGCCCAACGCCTGGGTTGAATCCCCCAATAAATATTTCTAAAGGCAAACACTTCTAGGTCTATTTAGTCTTTCCCTCGGTTTATTTATATGTTGCTGTATCGGTAGTTTGCCATTGCTCATAGTGAATAACCTTCAAAGAGCAGAGCAGAACATTTAGACTTCTTGTAATTTCTAAAGTGCTTACTTCATTCATTCTTTCTGCTATCTTTAAAGAAAAGGCCCACTTGTTAATCTGAAGGAAATGATCACTGTCCTCCCGTACCCTAGTTTCTAACACCAGACAACAGGCAGCAGCAATACAATTACCATATTTGAAAATATGCATACTTGAAATAAAATGAAATAATTATTTATAAAGCGCAACTACTACTGAGGGCATCTAGGCGCTGCCTGCTGTAGAAGAGACAAATGAAAAGGCCACAGTGTCAAGGAGTGAAACCAATCCGAAAAGAGAACATTGGTTAAAAAGGCATGTTTTCAGGCCTTTTCTGCTTGTACAGGCCTTAAGGGAGAAAGGCATGGGGTTCCATTTTTTTGCTGTGCTGTAGATAACACTTCTGCCATCCCAATTAACGTTTTTTTCGGGATGATGACATTGTATGCTGGTAAAGAACGCAAGGCTCTGGAAGAATGGCACCGAATAAACTGCTGTTAGTCAGGACCAATGCCATTAAGAGCTTTGAAGGAGATATAAAGGGATACAAAAATTATCCGCTTAAGTAACAGCAATTTGTGAATCTGGGCTAGGACGAGTGATCCAGAATAGTATTTCTGGATTCTTAGTACCAAACAAGCAGCAGCATTTTCCAAGACTTGCAGCCTATTTGCATAAAGTGTATTGCAATAGTCAAGGTTCGAGAGCACAAATGCAGCAACCACCAGTTTTTTAAGATCTTAGAGAATGAAGAAGATCTTCCTCAGCATCTTTAAAATGCAAAAGGAAGAGGATGTCAAAGCATTGATGTTTTTCTTAAAGGTCAGTTAGTTTATCATCAAAGATTATGCCAAGTGTTAGAAAATAGGGTCTCTAGTTGGTAGAGGAAGGCACCATTGTCCAAATAGGGACCCTTGCTTCTAGTCAGGGTAAGAGGGATACATTTCTAAAACAACCGCTGCTCACCCCCTTGGTAGCTTGGCACGAACAGACAGGCTTATCTCAGAGGCAGTGTGCAAAGCATTTGTGAACACCTACAGTAATACATTGAAAAAACTACAAATGGACACCACACCAGTTTAGAAAACTAAGTAATCTTTATATAAACCAAACGAGACCCAAAACGAAAAGAATACACAATACAGTAATAAAAATATGACTTTCAAATGGTATAAATAGTTCAGTTCAAAGCAAATTGTAGATGCAATACTTTTCACACAAAGCACCTTAGATGCATCATGGACACAAACAAGAAGGGCCGCAGGGAAGGTGATGCATCGGTTCCTTACACTCAGGGATGGTGATGCGTTGGTTCCTTGCTCCGGGTTAGGTGATGCGTCGATTCTTTACTGCCGTGTAGGGGAGGTGATGAGTTGGTTCCTTACTGGAGAGGAGATGATGCGTCGATTTCTTACTGTGTGGGGAGGTGACGCATCGATTTCTTACTGCGTCCCCCAACGATGCAACAAACCTGGCACCTTGCTGCGATGCGTCGATCCGGGACGATGCATGGGTTCTTGCAGCTGCACAGCAGGGCTTGTGTCGGAATCGGTGCGGTGATCTTGGACTTTGGAGACCGATGCACTCAATGCGGTGTGCGGCGATTTCTCGAACTGCGGGCAGGTACTGCGTCAGTTTCTTCGGCAATGTGTCAGAAACAGGCACATATGCGTCACGCTTCTCGTTGTTGCATTGGTTTTCGAGCTCCCAACAACAAGAACAACCTCCATAGACCCAGAACAGCTACAGGCACCTCTTGGCAGGTCAGTACTCCCAGCAAGGAAGTTCAGGGTAGCAGGAGGTGAAGTCTTTGTGTCCCTGAGACTTCAGAACAGGAGGCAAGCTCTTCTTCAAGCCCTTGGACATCTTCCTCAAACAGGGGACACAGCAAACAGCAAAGTCCTTTTCCCTTTCCTTGGCAGAAAGTAGCCACTGAAGACCAACCCCAGACAGCAAACAGCACAGGGGCAATACTCCTCCTCAGTTCCTCCTTGGCAATGGTTCCTCTTGATTTCCCAGATGTGATCTAAAAGTCTGGGGTCTGGGCTCCTCTTTTTAAACAGCAACATCCGTTGTTCTCTGGTGGCAGAGAAGCCCTGTGCTCAGTCAAAATCAGTTCTGTTATCTCTGGTGCAGCTTCCTGGCAGGAGGTGGAGACAGCATCGCGGAAGGCAGACCGAGCCCATTCATGTGAGACGAAATCTCCTCCCCTTACTCTAAGTGCAGCCCAGGTCTGTTCAGCCCATCCCTGACTCATTGAGACCCACTGCACCTCCCCGGCCCCTGTCACTCCAAAGCCAGACAGGCAATACACATCCTAGCAGAGGCACACTGGATGGGTAAGCAAGAAAATACCTACTTTCTAAAAGTGGTATTATCAAACACAGAATGTAAAAATCACCCTCACTAACAGATGCATTTTAACATTCTGAGTTCAGGCATATTAAACTTTTTCTACCTTGTTCCCCGGGGTAGTTATGTTCATAAGGTGTTATAAGCAAACTCTCCATTCTATCCTATGCGAATAGGTAGCCTTGCAATAGTGAAAAACTAAATTGGCAGTATTTCACTATCAGGACATGCTACACACATCTGCCTTTCACATAATCTGCACCCTGCCCACAGGTGTACCTTGGGCCTACCTCAGGGGTAACTAACATGTAGGAAAAGGGAAGGTTAGGGCCTGGAAAGTGGGTGCACTTGCCAGGTCGACATGGCAGTACCGCTTCTTTTCTAACTAATAAAGCTTTGTCCGCCCTGCAGTAGTAACAAAAATGCAAAGAAACACATTCTATATTGAAGGTTAAATACAAATTACATGTTAGACTTTAAACATGAGCTGGAACTGAAATAGTTCTGATGGCCCAAAAATCATGTCAACTAAATAATGTACAAGGTTACAAATACGTAAACATTTCTACACACATAGTAAATGTAGTTTCTTAACGCATTAATAAATTGCAAGGATTATGTAAATAATATTTTGAATACACCAATATGAATATAATTTCTTGTTATACATATAAATGCCTAAACATTAGTCTACACATACACTTTATTTCATTAACCTCACAATGAGACACATCTAAACGTTAATTTCTCCTAAAATACTAATAAGTAAATGTTGTAAAGACCTTTATTAATCAAATTTCTATGCAAAAATGTATGCCTCATTAGTTTTCACATGCATTACTTTAAACATACAATACCCCATCTTTTCTTAGTAACATTAATCACGCAAAATATATTCGAGTTCTGACTAAGCATGATTATGATGCACTCCTACAGTATCTTAGGATGGGATCAAAATTACACTGCTCCACTGTGTTGCTAGTCATTGTGCATGCTTTGTCCCCCGGTATCAGTGACAACATAAGGATTTTGGGGAGCCCAGACAATCATATTTGGGATCCCCTCTAATGAACACATTTTAATTTGTATTCTTCATTTCCTGCTCCCTCAAGCCTGTATGATTTCAAACAATATGAATTTAGATGTTTAACTTCAACAGGGTCACACACAAAAATGCTTGGGACCCCAAAATTCCTTCAAATAACACTGAGTAGAGACAGAGTCAGAGGTAGATGTAGACAGAGAGGGAGGGAGGTTCAAATAGTGAAACAGGATAGACATAGGTAACAAAAAGAAAATGCACTTTCCCAGGGGGCCCCTTAGAAGTTTGGGGCCCTGGACAATTGCCACTTTGACCATGCCTTAAAACAACTCTTACCAGTGTCTCTTCCTTTTGAATTGTAGTGTAGATGGGTGCTAGACTGGACTGGTTTCTATTTCTTTCTAAGTCAGAAGCACCCAATCTGTGACAGGGCAGTGGAATTGTAGCCAGAGACACAATCAGCCTGAGCCTTCTTGCTTTCTTCAGTGGCTTGTGTCATTTATCTCAAATCGAGGAATACATTCACAACCCACTACCGATGAAGATTCTTCAATATTTTTATGAATCACCTACACAGTTTTATCTGTCTGTCAAGACTTCGTGTCACCATATAACACACTACACATGCAACACACAGTAACACACATGCATGCACACATGCACTCACATACACAGACAGAAAGTTGCTTTTGGACAGCCCCTTTTAGCCGCTTGCTACTGCGGTTCATTTGGCTTTAACTGCTGGCAAAGGGGTTGTCCGTGAGTTTTGGTGTGAGCTCATGTCATGTTGTGGATAAGAACTACTTTAAAGAGTAGCCCACATCACATTTGCTTTGATGCTGTTTTTGCTTTTAACTTATGAGTGCCCCGCGGCCCTCAATCGATGGTACCCTGCACAAACCCCTTAACCCTCTCCCTGCCTGTCCCGTTATGGGTCAACCTCACCCATCTCTCAGCCACGAGCTTCGCGCAATAACCACTCCACGCTGTATGTCAGTGTAAAAGGGCATTTATTAGGACAGGGTTGACAACCATATTTAAACAAAAAACATCAATAAACCTCTAACAATCCCCAACCTCAGGTCTTTCATCCATCATCCATTCTCACACTCCAGTTACTCTCTCCCGATTCAGTCAGCGACCTCTTTCCTTATACCATTCGCTTCCTCACTTATCTTTCAACCTCCTCCAGCATCTCCAGCCATCGCACTCCTGCATGCCTCACCCCCATCATGCACCTGTATCCCCCTCCCCGGAAGGGTGAGTATGCCCGTCATAGACTCAGTACAATCTCAGTACAAGAGACAAGACAAACTGCTGAGTCACGGGGTTAAACAGTCCCCCCCTTAAGCATCACTCCTTACCTGGGACTTGCCTCATTCTAAAATGGTACCCAATTTATGACTGAGACCCCATCTAAGTGTTGGGCCCATTTACTCTACCTTCTTGGGCCCATGAGGTTTTTCACTCCCACTGCTGATCTTCCAGATCCGACCCGCTTCCCAGCCCCCTTTCCCCCCGCCCCCCCCCTTACCTCTACTAGGGACTTGTTTCTTCTGTATTGGACTTTTGCAACTGTAACTATTGTAACCATGTGTCCTTTACCAAAGCACTCCTTCCCCCCTTGTTGGGGAGGGATCCAGCATTTATAACCTGGAGTCTCAGAGACCCCTCTGAGAGAGTACACTGCATCAAGGGAGCTACACACAGGGGAGGTGTGGGAATGGCGCCCCTTGCCAAAGCACTCCCTCTCCCCTTGTTGGGGAGGGATCCAGTATGTATGCCCTGGAGTCTCAGAGACTCCTCTGAGAGAATCCACAGCGTAAAGGGAGCCACACACAGGGGAGGTGTGGGAATGACACAATTTCCACTGGGATCACAGCACACCAGATGTTGGGCACTATTTTTCCTTGTCTCCCGGTTGTGCTTCTTTCACCCTCCCCCACCTCTTTCCCTCTTTTATTCTTTGTCTAGTTCCCTGCTCCTATTTGCTCTCCCCTGAATCTCTCCCCTTGCCTGCTTTTTCCCTTACATATATGTTTTTAATGCATGCAACTACGCTCCAGCAACTTGTAACTATGCTCTGGAACTGTGTAACTTGTAACTATGTAACTTGCAACTATGCTCTGAAACAATGCTTGTCCTCATGTAAGGCGCACTGATACCTCCGGGTCTAGCCAGCGCTATATAAAACTTTTCAAATAAATAAATATAGACTCCCCACCCCTCCAAAGTACTGCTAGCACCACTCTCAACCTGTCCTAAACTGGCACGCTATTCAGGGCAAGTACCCTTTCCCACTCCCAATAACATGTAGGGTGGGAGGGTGGTAAAAACTTTCTTAACCCTTCCCTAATGGCGCTGGGGGCAGGAAGAGGATGAAACTTCTTCTCCTGCCCCCTATAAACCCTACCTTAACCCCACCCATAAACCCACCCCTTAACCACTACCTAAACACCCTGTCCTAACTATCCACCGAACACCCCGGGGGGAAGACTGGTCTGCCGACCTCACTTCCCCGGAGGCCGCATCATGCAATAACCACTCCACGCTGTATGTTAGCGTAAAAGGCCATTTATTAGGATAGGGTTGACAACCATATTTAAACAAAACATCAATAAACATCTAACAATCCCCAACCTCAGGTCTTTCATCCATCATCCAATCCCACACTCCAGTTACTCTCTCCCGATTGACCCAGCGACCTCTTCCTTTATACCATGCAGTTCTTCACTTATCTTTCAACCTCATCCAGAATCTCCAGCCATCGCACTCCTGCATGCCGCACACCCATCATGCACCTGTATCCCCCTCCCCGGAAGGGTGAGTATGCCCGTCCTAGACTCCCCACCCCTCCAAAGTACTGCTAACCAGGGAACCCCCGGAGGGCGGTTACCTGCCCCACACTGCTCAAGTGCACCTTTTGCCCTCAAACCCTTTGGCACCAAATGGACTCGTTCCACAATTTACTGATGACATCCCTCATTTCCATCATGCAGTATGCATTACCCATGTGCGAAAGGTGCCCTCCATCATAGCGAAAAAGCAGTGGCTCTTCAAGCCCACATGAGCAATCACTTTAATACCGTTGTTCCCACAAAAACTCTCATTGCGCGATTCAGTTTCCGCCGTGCTTTCTCAACTGCAGTGGGCTTCAGTGCCCCCCGCCAAATCCGTCTCAGTGCAAACTCAGTCCATACAATACAGGCACCTGCCAGATTGTTCCTCATGGCCTCCAGATCCCGTTGCATCAAATGTAGCAGGGACACGCCGGATTGCTTGATTAAGTCATTCTCTCCCACCCAGGTGGATAACCAACATTTACGGGCAGCCTCTTTGAGCCACCTTTTTCGTCAGCCAGGGCAACAATGCTCCCCAGCGCATTCCACACTTACCCCACCCGTGTACCTCATGGTGGCTGCTCTGCAGGCTCAGGCTACGGCCGTACACCTGCCTATCCGCGTATTTTGATGCCCAATGTACAAACGAGTGTCTGACAATCCAGGTAACTGTCTTGGCTCCTGGACCCCCAATGCAACCTACGAAGAGAAACAAATGTTAATACAACTGAACCAACACACAACTACCCCTCCAGCACCTCTACAGCCTACCCCAATGTCTGCACCTGACTCATTTGCGCACATAGCGTTCGCAGCAGCAGGACCTTCATCGCCTAATTTGTTTAATCTTGTCCCAGGACCAACCCAGGTGTGCTGCCGCTGTCGCCGCGCCAATGCATAATGAATGCGTCCCATACCTAGCAGGGTCCCTGCCCAGGCACCTCAATGCCATTTGTAACACCACCAGTAACTGAAAAGCCTTCACCCGCTTCTGGGAAGCATGGCAAAAAATTTCCCCAGCTACCTTCAGTGTCCTGCGACAAAACTCTCACCACTCCAGCACGGGCATGCATCCACGCATCTGCTTTCGCCCAGCCACACCCACTTGCCCTTCCCAACCTGGTCCGTCTTAGAATGACCCAACGAAATGCCCAGACGCGTCCCATCCATGTGCACATCCTCATACACCCTACCAGCTTTGCCCCTTGCCCCCACCAATTCTGAAACCCGGAAAACCCCAAAGAACATCCAAATCATACACAAACGAAACTGCCACCTCATACTCATCATAACAACAATGCGATAACTCAGCCTACAGGCCTAGCAACAGGTCAAAAGTAATTGCCTCCCTAGGAGCCACCTCCCCTCCCTCACCCCTTTCACGCCCCCAACCTTTCAACATTCTACTCAACAAATCACTTTTTGCAGGATCAAAACCCATGTACAACGTGCTGTAAAAAGAAATCACTGCCAACTTTCCTGCAATCGTAGTCTGAGACAACCCTTTATCAATGCAGTCCAAAACAAAACGAATGACTCCCTGTTCACTTCCTTGTCTGGACATGCGCCTTGTCTCACTGGTCCATCCCAGAAACGCGCCATATTCAGACCATGCCAACCTGTAAGAGAGCCTCGTAGGGTCAGCTATGGACTTTTCGACCAGGCCTACTACTCTCACTCCCCCCAGGCCCAGATACCGTCCGGCACCTTGGTCTTGCAAGCCTCCGCTCCCGGCGTCAGCCGTCTGAAACGCTGCCACTGCGAATGAGACAATGCATCCGCATAACATTGCTTGCACCTGGGACATGTTGCACACAAAACAGCACATTAAAACACAGGCATTGCAACATAAAACTTTGCAACAAGCGCAGCAGACGCAGGTCTCTTGCTTTTTGATTGTTCACCAAGTCCACTACTGTCCTGTTGTCCACATGGAACAATACCGACCTGTTCTGGAACTCCGGGCCCCACACCTCTAGCGCTACCAGCAGTGGGAAGAATTCTAAGAAAGCAATGCTCCTGCCTTGTTTCAACCAATGTTATGGCCACTGTTCCGCGCACCACCTCCCATCCCAGAAGACCCCAAAACCGGAAGCCGCTGCGGTGTCAGAGAAAAGTTGCAATTGCCAAACCATGTTGTCATCCACAAAATCCAGCGACACACCATTAAAGTCGGACAGGAACCTCTCCACACCCGAAGGTCTGCCCTGACCCCCATCGAGATCCTGACTCTATGATGAGAGAGCACCGCCCCAGACATGGCCATTCCGAGACGTCTGCAGAAAGTCCTCCCGGCACGCACCACCGGGCATGCAAAATTCAAAAAACCCCAGGAGCCGTTGCATCGACCGCAGATCGATCTTTTTCTCCCCAGTCACGTGCAGCAGGAAAGCCTGCATGTCTGTCACCTTCTGCTCAGGTAACCGGGCCATCCAAGTGACTGAATCCAACTCAATGCCTAGGAATGTCAGACTGCAGCTGGGCCCAGCTGTGTTTTCCGGGGCTAATGGAACCACGAAATCCCGTGCTAGGACTTGAAACTGACTAAGCGCCCACTCGCACACACAAGACCACATTCTACCGATGAACAGAAAATTGTCCAAGTAGTGAGACACCTCACGATGATCGGTCCTGCACGTAAATGCCCACTGCAAAAAAGAGCTGAACATCTCAAATAAAAAGCACAGGAAATTGCACAACCCATGGGCAGGACCTTGTCAACAAAGATGGCCCCCGAACTGCATCCCCAACAGGGAGAAATCGGCCGGGTGAATGGGAAGGAGGCGAAAGGCCGACTTTATGTCACACTTTGCCAATTCTGCACCCTGCCCACACACCCTCACCAGACTGATCGCATCGTCAACTGAAGCATACAAAACTCAGGAATCCTCTTTAGCAATGAAATCATTCACAGATCTCCCCTCCGGCCAAAACAAATGATGAATCAGCCTGAACTTCCCGGGCTCCTTCTTAGATACCACTCCCAAAGGCGATATAATGAGGTCTGAGACAGGCCAATGGTCAAATGGGCCTACAATCCTACCCTCTAACACCTCCTTCTGCAATTTAGCTGCAACAATACTCGGCAATGCCTTCGCTGACTTCAAATTCTCCGCCCACCCGAAAACCCTCCATAAATCCCCGATGAATCCTCAATGCGGCCTCTCTATCGGGGTACATAGAGAGTAATGTACCAATGGCCTCAATGTCAACCGGTGTAGGAGCCCTTGTGACCCGCCACTGTTCGGATGGTGTGGCCAATGTGAAACATTGCGTGAGAGGGTGGCGTCCGCCACACTTGGAGCACTCGTCCTTGAATTTGTAGGGGTGCCGCGTGCAAAAACCCTTGTTGAAGTTCCAGCACGCACCTGTACTAACCCCTGTGGGCTTGGGTGACTGTCCTGTTGACCCAGTGTAAGTGCTTTGTCCTCCCGTTCCGTTGTAAGAGCTCTGCCCTCCCGCCCCAGTCTGGGCGGGGCGCAACTGAAACAGCTGGTATGTAACTGGGAGGCCACTGACCATGTGCATAGATGCCGATGATTGAGTGGAGGACATCCACTGCATCCAGAGTTCCTTATCCACCTCACCCCATGGTTTATCTGGATTGACGCTAATCCTAGCCCTAAGCTCCTCGTCATAACTGAGCCACGCAAAACCACCGAAATGCATCTGCTCTTTCCGGATGATATCCATATACTTAAGCAACACTATAGTACGGTCCAAATGCTTCTCACAATATATACTCGCGTAAATCAGAAATGCCGACATCCAGTTTTCCATGTTTACCGGCACCCTCGGCTGCCTAGTCAGTTCCCACTCTTCCTCTTTAGAACCCTCCTTGGCCTGTATCTCCCTGTGCAATAACTTGAATACGTCTACATACTCGTGTTTCGATATCCTTGACTTAGTCTTTTCAGATAAATGCGACCCCAACGCCATCGCCAAACCCATGTATGGTATCTTTTTGCGATGCTTATCATTCCCTTTGTCATCCTTCCCTTCTTGTTCATCAGTCTTGTCAGTCTGGACGCTTGCACCCACCAGTTGTTTACCCCCCCTGATTCCACTGCAATTTGGCAGGCACTCCTGGGTCCCTCACAGACCCCTCACCCACACCCACCGACCAGCAGGCCTTCTTCCACCCCCTTTTGGGCCATCATCCCAAGCCACCCACCAGGCACCCTCAACTGATAAATTTGTGGGCACCCCCGGTCCTTCCCTCTGGCGTCTGCTGTCTTCTGGCTCGCCTTTCTGCTCCCGCTGGTGCTGGCCTGTGGCCCCTGCAAAACACCAAACTTTCCTTATTGCCGTCCTAGCCCTCCCCCAATCCACACAGTCCCGCACTCCACCCTCTTCCAACTCATTGCTTTCATCATAATAATCCAGTTGTTCCTCAAGCTCAACCTCAACAGGCGCCCCCAGCACTTCACGCACTGCTCTCTTCAGTCCTTTCCCTTTCACACCAGGCACAACCTCACATTCCGGTGCTGCTGATGCCCGCTCCCTCGGTGGAGGGCAGGCCACTGCAGACCCCCCTACTGCTTCTGCCCGGTGTCTGGAGGCCGTCTTGTGCCTTGCCGGCCCGCCCAGGCCTCTGCCAGCCTCCACCGCTGGCTTGGGGCCTCACCTCTTCTGCCAAGACCCACCTGCCTTGAGGCCCAGAGGTCCCTCAGCCGGGCCCAGGCCCTACCTTCACCCTGAAAAACATGTGCCGGGGGCCCAACCCCCCGTGCGCACCCCCCCTTCCTGTCTCCCTGGCCGCGCTCAATAACTGTCTCTTCAACTCGGACTCTTGGATAATGCGACGCCTGTCGCGGATCTTCACTTCCAGTGACATGCCTGCCCACCTATCTGTCGATGGCCCCTGGCCCAGAAGACCTGTATTTGGCCACCGGGAAGGGCCGGGGGCACTGCCACCTGGGAGTTCTATTGGACGGTGCTGCGTGGTGACCTTCAGGGGTCCCTTCCCCTTGCACCCTTTCAAAGCAACCCACCCCCAGGCCTGCAGGAGAGGTTGACTGGCTGATCGGCCCAACCCCCCTCCTCAGCCCCCACAGACTCACTGCCTGACAGCACAAGGGCAAAATCCTCAGTCGCAGGCTCATCCCATTCGCCATCCTCCCCACCCTCCTCCTCACTATCCTCTCCCAGCTCCCATGCAGAAACCTCCAGCCCCTGTACACCTTCTTCCGATGTCTGGGGCAGGCCTCCTCCCTGTTCGCATGCTGTCCTGCCACAATGACCCCGCCCTTCCCCCCTGGCCCTACCGTCATGGCTGAGGTGGCCGGTTCACCCTGCAGTCGCATGGCGAGGCTCTTACGCAGTCCCCTGCACTTACCAGGCTCAGTCTACACCATCCCCCGGCCCCGCCCAGACGTACCTTTTTTGGGCAGTGGTGGCTCTTCCAGGCACTCCTCCACTGCCGCTGCAACACCCGCCGACGCGGACCTAGGCCTGCAGGTCATCCCGACCCACGCCTGGTCTAGATTCCCGGGCCGCAGGATATACGCTCTCCCAGCCCGGCCCAGGACCAATAATGCGGCGCGGACTGAAGCCACGTCCGGTTCTGCCATCTCGTGCACGCGTAGAGTGCACCGCTGTCAGGGGCCTCTCTCAAGCTGCTAAGCAGCAATGACTTAAATGGGGGCACTACAAGAAAACAAGAGAATGTGCACCAGGTCCATCGGCTGCACGACGCCCCGCTCCAATCGGCAGATTGGACCTAGGAAGTATCCTACACTGGCCTGACTAACACTAGCTCAAAACTTTCTTAACCCTTCCCTAATGGCGCTGGAGGCAGGAATGAAACTTCGTCTCCTGCCCCCTATAAACCCTACCTTAACCCCACCCCTAAACCCACCTCTTAACCTCTACCTAAACACCCTGTCCTAACTATCGCACGAACACCCCGGGGGAAGACTGGCCTGCCGACCTCACTTCCCCGGGGGGCGCATTTTTCTCCTTATTTTATTTAATGCGCTCCATTTGTGAATTGCTTTTTTTTACGTCCTTTCCCATTCCTGCAAGCCGTCGGCCATGTCAGAACGGTCAACTTAAAATAGCCAACAGCATGTCCTGATCCATTTTGTGCATGTATGCGTACGTACGCTTATGATGACGAGACCTATTGGCTTTGCTGACGATTATATATGACTTAGTCTACAATATGTGGACACTTAAGTGACAAAGTAAAACCAAAAGAAATCCTTTTACTTTCCTAGGTTGCAAACATACTGATAGATTTCAGAAAGTAAATAGTGGTTCTGTAACCAAAGTGAATTAAGTTCGACAGGTTGTACACTGCAAACAGGACACCGTAGTTTTCGTCATGGGATCCCTCCTAAACGAAGGGTTAAAAATGCAAAAATTAGAACAGAAAACAACGGCAGAGAGAAAATGCTAACAATTATCTTAAAGTAAACACTGGTTCACTTCTTCAGCTAATTCCCAGTTGAACAAATAATTCAAGAAGTAGTAAAAAAAAAACATTTGAAATAAAGGAAATTAAACTTGCAAGTTAGCAAGACCAGTCAATGGAGATGATTAAAAGACAAGGAACTTCTATAAATCAGAAAGCTTGCAAACGTCCTCTGAATAAAAAGTTTTCAAAACGATATAGAAATGATATTAACACTTGGTTACTTATCAATGCAATATGGAGGAGGAGAAGTAAAATGAATGAAAATAGAATAAGTACCCGTCAAGTCAGAAGTGAAGAATAGTCAGACCTTCTATAATTTGTGCTCTAATAGCAACTGAAGCTAAATCTGATACGTTGCATGTCTGTATACTGAACATGCTTGAATGATGCCATGTACACTTATGAGTATGGTTGCTTTTATTTAACTTTCCTTCCAACTAATACTCTAGACGAGCTAGAAATGTCTTCAGGTTTACTGTTAAAGAACGTGTCTGGTGCATTTATTGTTTATTTGTTTTCTGATTTGGAAATTTGTTGAATTTAAACGACAGGTGGCACTGTTGAGTTATATTTCGTTTGCTAATTTGCTTGTTGTGGAAAAGCACTCACTGCACCTGTATTTTGGAGCTACTACTACGACATAAGCTGGTTAAAATATTTAGATAACCAGACGCTTAAGAAGGCACAGATGTCTGTGTTGGTGGTTGATTTTGGCGGTTATTGGTTTTGCAAGGCACGATTCAAAGACGTTTGTTTAGTTTCAGCTACATATGCCATGGTTGCTGTGATTTAGTCTTGCAGTGCTCCTGGTTTACTCCTAATTTTAAGGAGTGATTAAGACGAGAGTAAACCACAAGATTTACAAGGGTAAGTCACACCTGCTCATTGCATTTTTTTTTAACGATTCGGGCCCTCTGAGTTTTACCCAGACTACGGAGGTTAACTCAAGGCTTGGTGCATGTTGGGCATCTGCCATAAATAGACAATACATGACAATGCACTCTAAAAGAGTGTCCTTCGACTCCCAAAATCTAAGTAATCCAACAAGCGCTTTGGATATCCTTTAGTTTGTAGTTTGCAACCCTAAAAATTAACACAAATTTGCTCAAGTGGCAGACAGAAGTGTTTCCAGGTCTAAAATGGGGAGCGATGACACTCAAGATCAAAAGGGGTGTAAGTTTAGGTATTTCTCCACAAGGATACACATTTTCCCCACGGTGAAATAGAAGGAAAAAAATGCAAAATCACTCTTTCTTGTGGTTTGTGTATGCAAACCATTCTATGAAGTGCAAACCCACAAGGCACCTGTGAACAATCCTGGAAAACTACAAGCCTCAAAAATATCCTGGGTGGTGGTGATGACATCACCTAACGAATGTAACAGTTTGCTATAAGATTTTCATACTTTTAATTTCTATTAAGCAAAGTACACGTAGACCCAAGTTTCCATAACATCTGTAGTTATAAAGGTCATATCATTTTACAACCAGTAAAACATGCAGAAAACCACCAAAATGAAGAGGCTATTATGCTTTTTTTACTGGTATTGAATGTGTAAAAAAAAATTGCTCTGTAGACAATTATGAAATCAGCAACTTATTAAACCATGGATACCATTCAAAAAAGTGCTTGGTCATTATTTGGCTTAGTGAGATATGCCTGTTAAGTACCACCTCTGACAGAATTTTAATAGAAGGCTTCACTTTTATACATTAATCATTTAGGTACATCAAATCAAAATTGATTGCATGGTTAATAAAAAACCGTTACAAATAGAATAAATATCAAGCAATTCAGGGCAAATATAAATTGCTAACCATTTTACAATGATGTTATTTGTTAAAATATCTTGACGATGCGCAATTTTATCTGGAAAGCCAATTATAAGGTATGCACTACCAGACCCTATGGACAACCATCCGATGTATGTAGAACTACCCCACACATACTCCTGATGCTAGCAGAATGGTTTACACCATTTTAACAATGCTTGCGATCATACTACGACTTGAACTATCTGTGAGCCACTCATAGATTATATGCTCTAAAGCACTGTAAAATGTCTCAGCATTTAATAAATGCAAATCTGCACTTTATAAATCTCCAGTTTATATAGAAATGGTTTATTGTACTACATGACAACTCTATAACATCAGCAAGTACACAGAATATTCACAGGTGAATAATGTATCGCAAAGAGAAGCTTCAGATTTTCTCACATATTTTTAACATTTAACACCCAAGGCACAACCTAAAATGTACATCTGCAACTCACACAGGTTTTTTAAACGTAAGCTAAAAACCTACTACGTTACCTTACTATAGCATCACTTTATGGATTTCTGAGGTATTTTTATAACTTAAAATAAGACCTTAAGCTAAGATCGTGTTTCTATAGGAAAAGCATGTTCTTTCACCTCAGCTCCTAACTGGAAAGCTTTAGGTAGATCAGTCAAGCAGGGGCTGTGAAAAAGGGAGGTCTCAAAATGCATTTCCCCCATTCATTTTTCCATAGAAAATGTACACTAAAATTGGCAAAAAGCTAGATCTTGGTCCAGAAAGCACATTTTTTTGTTTTAAATCCACTCAGTAGCTTTTGAGAAAATAAGGATAAATATATTTGAATGTCTAGGGACGCAGAGGATCCGCAGAGCCAACAGATCTCCAGAGGAGAGCTGATTGGCTGCCACGACATTGGTAGCCATCTTAGGACTCAGGACCGAGCACTGAGTACCTAAACAAGTTAAAAAAAGATATAAGTGGGCAAGGTAAAGACACCTTGTCCTGCTAGGCCTGGCCGGGTCACAGAGCAATACAAATATTCCTCAAATTTGTTGAGGCTCTCCAAATCCATTGCAAAATAAATAAACAAATTTTTAAAAAAGTGCTAGAAAAATGAACGAGGGGCCAAAGGGGGGAAGGGGTGTAGTGAATTAAAAAAATTAGGGAAGCTGGTGCCTGGACACCTTCCCCAAGTCTCAGGGAGGTCCTGTGGATCCAACCCCCTCAGACTGAATGCAAAAACAAGGGGAGGGGGCAAGCGGCCCACCATCCTAGGCCTAGGGCAGACATCATAATAAAGGAGAGAGGGGCGTGCGGTTCCCTCCTTGAGCCTCAGAGGACCCTAGGGACCCCATTTCCTTCATTCAGCATAAAAAGAAAGGAGAGGGAATGTGCAGCCCCCCTCTCTGAGCCTGATGGACCCCATGCCCCAAGGCCGGCTCATGCACCCTGTTCCCCCACGGGACATAGTATTGTCCCTACCTGCGAGAGTGTGGACAGGGTACACTTGTCTGCTCCCACCAAGTGGAGGCTTTGAAAATGTCCCAGAGGGTGGGGGCTGACACTTGTTTCCCTGTCCATGCTCTTACAGGCAGGAAAAGTCAGATTGCTCCTGTGAGGTGGGAGCAGTGAAAAACACCTACTCCCACTGGCAGGATCAATGCCGGCTCCGGAAGCACCCAGTATGGTTGCATACAGGGAGCCAGCAGAGCTGAGGGGGTCCAGGGACTCCCTTAAACCCCACAACATAGTATCTTGTGGGTGACCCAGTGGGCACTGGGGATGGCACTTGAGGCCCTGGGAGATGGGGTCCCTGAGGCCACTATTGGTCCTGCAAAGTGGGTTTCTCAACCCTCTGCCCATTACAGAAAAAGGTTCTGGGAATGGGGTTCCCGGGCCCCTAAAAGCTCCGGGAGGAGGGCACATGCCACATCCCCTTAAAATAAAATGGTCCAAAGAATGGGGTACCCAGGGTCCTAAAGGCTTGGTGAGGGGGAATGTTCACCCCGCCCCATTAAAAATATACAAGCTGAGGGATGGAGTCCTCGTCACCTCTAAAGGCGTGTTGCCCCCTCCCAAAATGAAGCGAAATTAAAAATAAAAAGAATTTCCAACTCCTGCTGGCACCCAGGATGGGGGCCCTGGGACTCCCCCCCTTGACACCTTGTGGTTGGTTGCAACTAGGCCCTGCAAACAAACCTAGACCTTGCATCCAACCCTACACCATGCATGGATATAGGGAGTGTGTGGCTTAGGGTAGGCTGTCTAAGGGTTGAATGCAGGGCCTGGCCACAGGCCATGTTCTGTGTCAAATCCCATGGCATGTCTGGACGAAGGCTGTACCCAGAAGGTGGTTAATATTTTACATTAAAAAACCTTAGAAATTCACACAAACAAAGTTTAAACTGATGTTATAGTTATTAATTACCCCACATATTTCATATCTCATGACATGTTTGATCACATCATTGATAATATCACTGATTCATTTGAGTTGGCATCATTGATGACAAAACTGTGCATGAGCAGGCACAAGTTAGGGCATGAGGTACAGTTACAGTGGTGAATGACTGGTTTTGTTATTTTAAAAGGTATGGTGTAAGTGATATGTTCAAGTAACTATGACTATAACTATCCCGTTGCTTTAACCTATGCCAGTAGGTACTTATTGTTAGGACCTAGTTTCCATAGGAAGAGCGTTTTTTCATTGCCTATAACATTGGTGCCGTTTGATGAATCTTCATGACATTTTCAAAACTTATATGCAGCTCACTTCAGATAATGTCTTGAAAGTTTAGGGGTGATCCATCAAGCGGGGCCCAAGAACTTAAAAGCGCATTTTGCCCATAATAATTCCCACGAGTCCTTTAGAAGCGGCTACAGTCTGAACTGCTGAACAGAATGACACCAAATTTGGCAGGAAGCTAGATGTTGGTGCCTAGTTGTGATATGGTGTAAATCCATTCAGTAGTTGCAGAGTTATTTGAAGGTTTTCCAGATATACAACTGGGGATGAGGAGGATTCGCAACCCCACCCGAGATCTTGTGCTGAGATCTGATTGGCTGCCAACACTTCAAACTAGGAAGTGTTGACAGCCATCTTATGACTCAGTTGAACCTAGTCGTAGCATAAAACATTAAATATAAAGAGAAGGGGGCAGGGTAGAAACACCCTGACAAACTAGATATCTTGGGGGGGAGTCACACAGGGACCCCGCTGAGGCACAAAGTGCTTCCTTAGTAATTATCCCCCAGGTAGGCCAGGTACAGGGGCAGATTTTATAGTAATGCTGGGGGTGCCCATGCAGCACCCCATGCTCTGGGGACCACCACCTCCCCGGGGCAAACATATGTAAACTGATGTGGGTGTGTGCACTGCCCCCCACAGCCCGAGGGACCACCATCTCCCCAGGGCTATTGATTGAAATTAATACAGGGGAGGCTCCAATGGCCTCTCCCGCAGCCCTGGGGACCACCACCTCCCCGGGGCTCAAATCATATATATGCAGGGGGTCAGTTTTGGTCCCCAGGGACCACCACTTCCTTAGGGCAAATTTGAACAAAGGAGAGGGGCAGCATGGCCCCTTCATAGATCCCTAGAGGGCTCTGGGGACTGCCACCCCCCCAGGACCGGCTCCAGCAATATCCAAGGGTGCCCACTCCTGGGACATTGCAGTTTGCCATGGCTTGGCGGGAGCACCACTCCCTCCAAGCCATTGCAAACAGCACCACTCCCTCCAAGCCATTGCAAACAGTGCTCCGCTTTGAGCAAGCAACAGCATTTTGCCCTCGTGTGCTCTAAGCGAAGCACAATTTGCTTTTACACACAGGGAGCTGCATGTTAGCAGCTCCCTATGTGTGAAAGCAATTCTGGCTCCCCCAGGATGTGTGGGGCCAGCAGGGACCATGGGGCCTTAAAGATCCCACCTGCAGCCCCATCAAAGGCAGTGGGTGCCCTTGTTGGGACCAGGGCACCCTCACTACAGGATGGGCTCTGGGGGGGGACAGAAATCGGCAAGAGAAGAGGGGCCACGCAGCCCCCTCCCTCAAAATCTTTTTTTTAAAGAAGAAAAAAACCTCCTGCAGGTCGCTGAAGGCCACACCCCGTTCACCACCACTCTGCAAACCCAACTCCTGGTGCAGTGGTGGTTGGGGAATGATGTCCCCTTTGATGCTAAGGCTCCTTGGGTCCTTGTGTGACTACCCCCATATTACCTCCAGTAAGTCCCACACAGTGGGATTGCTAAGAGGTCCAAATCCCCTTACTCCACACTAGTTAGCTCAGCTAACTATAACTGCAGAATTTCACTGGTTTTGAGTGAAACCTGAGCCTAACTATAACGTCCATGTAAACTTTGTTTTTTCCAGTGATAATGTGTATATATATATAGAGCCTTTATTGGTATGGACAGAGTCACGCCTTCCAATCAATTAACAACATGACTCTCACCAGCCTGACGCATTTAGAAAAATCTCTTCCTCAGAGGCTGTGACAGTCCACAAAGTGCATGACAGATTTTCACTTCCTTATGTCTGGCAATATCGCATGCCCTGATTAGCAGTGTGACTGTCTATATGGTGTGTGAGTGGCTGTATGTGTAAGTAAGTGGGTGTGTGAGTAGCTGTAAGGGTGAGTAAGTGATGATGAGTGGCTGTATTGTGAGTTAGTGGGTGTGTGAGTGGCTGTATGGGTGGGTGGGAGCTGTGTGATTGGCTCTATAGGTGGGTGACTGGATGTGTAAGTTGGTTATGGGTGAGTGAGAGGCTATTTGAGTGGGTGTATAGGTAGGTGAGTGGGTGTGTTAGTGGCTATACTGCAAGTCAGTGTCTGGGTGAGAGGCTGTATGATGAGTGAGGAGGCATGCGAGCAGCTGTATGGATGTGGGAATGTATATGTAACTGGTCGTGCAGGTGAGTGAATGGGTGTATGAGTGACTATATGGGTGAGTGAGTTACTGTGTGAGTAACTGTATGGGTGAGTGAATGACTATGTGAATAACTATGGGTGAGTGAGTGTGTATGTGAGTGGCTCTATGGATAAGTGACTGGATGTGTGAGTTGTTTATAGGTCTGTGAATGGGTATATGAGTGGCTGTGCAGGTGTGTGAGTGGGTACAAGAGAGGTTGTATGGAGTATGAGGGGGTATGTGAATGGTTCTGTGGATGAAGTTATCAGTGATGTGATCCGTATTGTCATTTGAGATGTATCAGTGATTTCATCAGTGATGTCACTGACCTTGTCATGAGTGATGTGATATGTGAGGTCATAAGAAGTACAATGCAGGGTCATAAGTTGTAGTTAGCTCAGGTAATTATAACTGCTGAATTTCTTTTGTTTTGTATGTGTGAAATCTGAGTCTACCTATAACGTTTCTGTAATCTTTGGTTTCTTCAGTGAATTTCTACAGTTTTATTTAATGAAAAGTAATATTCAATTACTATACTATATAGTTGGCAGTGATATTAATATATTTTAACATTTTCTAGTTGGCAATGAGGACTGGAATTGTGTATATTTGCTTTCCAACTTTATGACACATGAATAACACGTAAAAAAGGTTTTTAGAATACTTCTTGCAACCTGCCTTCTTTTGTTATTACCTAATATTGTTCACATCAGAGGTCAGAATAAATTGGTACAACAGGTAAACCCTATTTTTAGGATTCGTGAATCTGTCATGGGACACCCGATTGGTGTTTAAAGTACTGCAGAACATCCACGGAGTCAGCATTATTTTTTACAATACCTAAAAACGTATATTGAGACTTTAAAAATGATGTTTGAGATAAGTGATTTAATAAAATGACACAGATATATATTACAATAAGTAATTCTACTTAAGATTGTTGTTTTTTTGAAATTTCTATATTGGCCGTGACGCTGCAAATCCCATATGTAACACAGCAATACAGGGATGTCATTGGTTACAACACCTTTCATGGTTCCGTGTAGGATGCATCTCCCACTTTTTTCATGCTTGGGGTGTGGTGTTAGATATCAGATCTTCACATAGACTAAGCTGGGACAGTTAGTTTTGTATTGTACTTTCTGCAACAATTCTGAAACAATTTCTGCATTTCTACGTTTTTTAAAATTCCATTTCCACCCTATAATGTCCCTGCAACCTTAGATTTGTTAGTAAATTTCAAAGGTTTTTCAAACTCTAATTCCGAACTATAATGTCCCTGTAATCTTTCATTTTTTTAAGTGAATATCTATGGTTTTTTAACTAGTAGTCATGTTGGCAGTGTGGTGGAGAAAGGGGACGGGGCCTCCAACCAGCTCTCAGCAATTCCACTGTCTGGGACCTACTGCAGGTGACAGAAGGGGTTCCTGGTCCCCAAGGACCCTCAGCATCCAGGGGATCTTCATCCCCCAATCAGCAGTGCACCAGGAGGTGCATTTGCAGAGTGGTGGAAAAGGGGCATGGCATCCAACAACCTCTCAGCAATCCCACTGTGTGGGGGACTGTGGGGGAGCCTGAAGGCCCCCACTGTCCCTGCCTGCTCCCTCTGTCCAAAAACAATGCTTCCCAGCTTCTAGAAAGCGAGAGCATTTTTCTGCTCTTGCTTATTCGAAGAACGGGCAGAGTTTGCTATGGCTTGGCAGAAGCAGCCCTAGCAAACTGCAATGTCCCAGGGGTGGGTACCCCAGGACATTGCTTTAGCTGTCCCTGGGTGGTCCCCAGGATCATCTAGGACTCCAGGAGGGGGCTGCATGCCCTCCTCCATTACAGGATACAGCCCCGGGGAGGTGGCGGTCCCCGGGGCCGCGGTGGGGTAGAACTCCTGCTTTAATATTACATTTAGTCCTGGGGAGGTGGCAGTCCTCTAGCATTATTATAGAACATTTGCCCTGGGGAGGTAGCAGTCCCCAGGGCATGGGTGTTACCCAGGCCAACCCCAGCATCAATTATGAAAAATGGCCAGGGGTGGCAGTCCCCATAGGTTTATGGATCATAGGAAGGGGGACTGTGCACCCCACTCCTACGTAATTTGGGCATGCCCTCAGGACCTGGCCCACCCGGGGTCTGATTCAAAATGAAGCACCTATAGGTGAGTGAGTGTACGTATGGCTGTGTCAGTGACTGAATGGATGTCTTAGTGGTATATGGGTGAGTAACTGTATATGTGAAAGGCAGTATATGTGAGTGTTCGAGTATATAAATGGCTGTATCTGAGACTGAGTGATTGTTAGAGTGGCTGTATGGATGAGTGTGTGCTTGTGTCAGTGATTGTATAAGAGAATAACTGTGTTAGTATCTGTATGAAGAAGTGAGGTGGTATGTGTATGACTGTCTAGGTGAGTAAATGACAGTGTGATTGACTCTGTGAGTCACTGACTAGATGTGTGAGTAACTCTATGGGTGAGTGGCAGTATGTGAGTGTCGGTATGGGTGAATTAGTGGACATATCAGAGACTGTATTGTTGAGTGACTGGGTGTATGGGTGGCTTTATGGGTGAGTGAGTGGATGTGTGTATAGACCTATGAATCAGTGAGTGGGTATATACGTACTAGTATTGGTGTGTCTGGTTTCGAGAATGGCAGTCTGAAATTTAGAATGAGTATATGAAAGATTATATTGGGGTGTGAGTAGGTGCATCAGAGATTATATGGATGATGTCTTCAGTGATGTCACTTGAGATGTCACCAGTGATGTCATCAGTGATGTCACTGACTGTATCAGGAGTGATGTAATATGTGAGATCATAAGCTGTGCATTGCTGGGGCTCAAGTTATAGTTAGCTCAGCTAACTATAATGGCTGAATTTCTCTGGTTTTGTATGAATGAAATGTCAGCCTAACTATAATGCTCCTGTAACCTGTGTTTTTTTCAGTGAATATCTAAGGTTTTTTAAATGCTAATTCCTAACTATAACGTCCCTGAAACTTGTGGTTTTTTCAGTGAATTTCTAAGGTTTTTTAAATGCTAATTCCTAACTATAACGTCCCTGAAACCTGTGTTTTTTTTCAAAAGAATTTCTAAGGTTTCTTAAATGCTAATTTCTAATTATAATGTTCCTGAAACCTGTGTTTTTTTCTGTAAATTTCAAAGGTTTTTAAAATGCTAATTGCTAACTATAATATCGCTGAAACCTATTTTTTTGTGAATATATATATATACACATACAAAAAAGATTTTTTTAAATATATTTGAATATTTTTCTATACATTTTTCATATAATTTATATATGTGATGCAGTAAAAAGTTTTTTTTTAAATATAAAAATGGCCTGTAAGCTAGGATCTTCAGACACCCAGTCAGAGGTGCAACTAGAGCCATATTTCGGAGGGGGGCTAATAAACATTTCGGGGGGGTAATTCTTCCATCAATAGACAGAGTGTAGATGCAGGGGTTCAAAGAGCGATGAAAACATAACAAAGCCTCGTTAACAAGTAAATGGTCTTTTAAAGACCTGTGAAGTACTCGGGAGTGGCGGCGATAAGACGGTCGCCAGCCCGGGAAGATGTCTCAGCCTGGGCTGACACACACGACGGGGGCTGAAGCCCTTTGAGCCCAATGGGCATTGCGCGCCTGCGCACAGCACATGTCAGAATACATATACAAGTAGACACATACCTGAGTCACAAGAGCACGCAGACCTTTAAACTTGACAGTGTGCACTTCTTATTGCAAGCAGATACCTAGATTTATACAGCCTACTTCAAGTGTACCTTTCCAGAGACTCAAACGAAGTAGTCTAATCCCTAATCCCTTTGCCAACCCATCTTAAACCTCACTTTTCTCTGGCAGCTGCACTATTCACCGACTGATCAGAATGTTGAGCCTAGCCAAATAAAAATCAGCAACCATTCTCATGTCACTGTTGTAAATCTCACCATGTTTCCGAAGGCTTCAATGCGTGTGTCTGTGCCTTTTTCTAGTGACATGATACATCAAAAGAAACCTAGAAATAGTAGAATACATGTGTGTCAGACCGCATGCTCTCTAAGTTTCTGTAGAAGAAGGTGTATGTATTCCTTTCTGTTCATAATACAGTGCACTAGAGTATTCAATAGTCTATCTGAGGGGTTCTGTGACACCTACATAAGTAAGACATGTCTCCCTCAGCGACCGAGTGATGGAGCAGAACTGAGAAGATGTGTACACCTCTATGAGAAGCTACCAATTTTTTAAGCTAGCATCTTCAGACACAGAGCATGTGTCAGAATACATGTACAAGAAGACACATACCTGAGTTACGAGAGCACGCAGACCTTTAAACTTGACAGAGTACACTTCCCATTGCAAGCAGACAACTACATTTATATGGCTTACTACAAGTGCACCTTTCCAGAGACTCATACAAAGTAGCCCAATCCATAATCCCTCTGCCAACATGTCTTAAACCTCACTTTTCCCTGGCAGCTTCACTATTCACTGACTGCTCAGAATATTGGGCCTAGCCAAATATAAAACAGCATCCCTTCCCATGTCACTGTTGCAAATCTCACCATGTTTCTGAAGACGCACCCACTCACACTACTGTAGAATCTTTTATACACCCACTGCCACTCCCACACAGCCATTCACAAACCAGTTCACAAAGCCATACCTGTACTTACACACCCACTCACTGATTCATTGATCTATAAACACATCCACTCGCTCACCCATACCGCCACTCATAGACCCACTCACTCACTAAAATAGCCATCGACATAGCCACTCATACAGGCATTCAGGCGCTGCCACACAGAGTGAGTCACCCATAAAACTACTCACACACCTAGACACTCACCCATACAGTCAATCATACAGCCACTTACCCACCCAAACAGTTATACACCCACCCACTTACTTTCTCATAGAAATAGGAACACATACTCACTCAGCTATACAGTCACTGACAGAAGAAAGCACTCATCTATATAGCTACTCTCACATTCATCACTCATGTATAGTCACTCATATAACCTGTCATTCATGTATACTGCCTTTCACATACTCAGTTACTCACCCATACTGATACATGCACTCAATCACCGACAGCCAAACAGACACCCAATCACTCATACAACGTTTCACACACGCAACAGTACCCATACAGCCACTGACTCACTGATCCATACAGACAGTCACACACCTCCTCACCCACACACACAGAGAACCAGATAAACATAGACATAGCCAAACAACCAATCAATCACCCATATAGCCATGCACGTACCCACTAACACACTCATACACCCACTTAGACATTAACCGACAGACAGATACACACATTCATACAACCATTCACTCACCCATACATTCCATGGGACACCTAATCACTCACTTATACAGTCAGTCACGCACACACTGAGTCATCCATACAGTCACTCATAAACCCACTGTTTCACCAATATACCTTGGTATATATATTTAACACTCATAAACTTTTAAAAAACACTCACAGTCACTGAAACCAGCGCCCAGGAATTCTGCTGTCTAGGACTTACAGGAGGTATCAGGAGGGTTTCTTGGCCCCCAAGGTCCCTCAGGATTACAGTGGACTTAATCCCCCAACCAGTAGTGTGCCACGAGGTGCGTTTGCAGAGTAGTGGAGAAAGTGGGGCATGGCCTCTGAAAACGTCTTAGCAATCCCACTGCGTGGGACTTACTGGAGGTAACAGGAGGGGTACTTGGCCCCCAAGGACATCCTCGGGGCCAACTACCCCTCTGATTACCTCCAGAATTTGCAAAATAGATGCTTTGGGGTGCAGAATTTTCAACTGCACAAGAGTGGTGTCAATTGAAAACAAAAAAGCTAAGATATCCAACTTTATTTAAGTTTGTTATTTGTATATTTTTGGGTATGACGATCATATTAGTTATAAATCATGTTTATAAGCTTGTTTTTTTGTGTAAATTTCGCCCAATGGGGCATGATCTAGTTTTATGCATTATTGTCAAACAGTTTATTTTTGATACTGACTTTGTGGCAGCAATAGTGATATGTTGTCCAATAAGGTCTTCAGTTAATAACTTTACACATATGCCCATTGGGACAAGACTATGATATTGGTATTACTGGATTTCTTTTATGCGGTGAATATGACCCCATGACTATGGTGGCTCTTTGACAGATCCAGAGCCGCTGCCCCCCCACCGCCAGCACCTTCAGACCCTCACGGGTGAGTAGCGCGCTTTATAAACTCCCTGACTGATTGATTGAATTAATAGTGATCTATAAAGGATATGAAGAATGTTTTTGAATTCGAAGTTTGAAATGTAAGTCCAATTATGCGCAGTTATAGAATTTTTATTTATTTATTTTTCTTTCATTTTATTTGATACTTTATGTGTAAAAGGTTAATTTATGAATGTAAAGGTAATTCCATATATGAACGAGTCGCGGCTTCTAGTGGGAGTGCTGTGGGGCAGTGGGGCGGGGCAGGGAGGGACAGGGTGGGGGTAGTAAACTCAGGCATACGACCAACCGGAGTTAAGTACATAAATAAATAAATAAAATGAATTACATTGCTCGTGCTGCAACGCGAAAAGTTTAAGTCAGTAATCAGGATCAGAAAACAGGTAGGCCTCTATTTGGAAACAGCAAACCGACGACCACGACGATCTCTCGCTAGCTAACACCAGCCGATCCGAACCTAAAACCACACCGACCGGGGCACTCCAGTTATATCCTAAAACCTGGATGTCCAACTCACATTTGTTTCAATATTTGTTTAAACTCCAACTTTCATTGGCTAAGGACGGGGGTGTTCTGTCCCACCACTCTCAGCGTGATTTCTTTATTAAATGTTCTTTTGTCTTAAACTTTCAGCATTTCGACAGCTTCGTCCCTGGAAACAATTTTGAACACAATCCCATTTCATATTGCTTTCAGTTCCCCTCATGTTGCAAATCTCTGTGCTTCCTTTGTTAGCTTCTGCCATCTCGTGAGGAAGTTGCACGCTTCCACTTGCTTATTAAAATTATTTTTCCGCAGCTTGGCAGTCATACAGCACACCACGAAGGCCATTTCTTTCGGAAGCTTTGCTTTCTCTCTTCTTATTACAAAAAGCCTCTTTTGGACTTCTTATTTTCAACCAAATATTAACCCCAAACTGGTAAGCAGGAAAGTAGGCCCATGCTTGATTTTTCTACAGAAAACAAACACATAACATTATTAAATTCATGAAATGTAATTTAATTGCACACCATCCCAGCATTGCAGTAGCGGCTCCTGGTGGGAGTGCTGTGGGGCGATGAGGCGGGGCAGAGGAAGGGCAGGGTGGGGGGTAGTAAACCACAGAATACAGCCGAACAGAGGTAAGTACAAAAAATAAATAATCAAAACAAATTACATTACGCACGCTGCAACGCCAAATGGCGATGCAGAGTGTGCAATGTAATTCATTTTGTTTATTTATTTCTATACTCAACTCAGTTTGGCCGTATTCTGTGGTTTACTACCTCCCACCCTGCCTCTCTCCCACCCCGCCTCACTGCCCCGCAGCATTCCTAACAGGAGCCGCTACTGCAGATTTGCACTAACCCATGCACAACCTGTGTTATTCCTAGCATTATATTATTAACGTGCACAAAAGCAGCATTAGTCATCTATTTTCTTGAAGACAAAAAAAAATGTGGCCTACTTTCATGCATTAGTACACACATGCACAAAAGCTTTTTCCCTAAGTTTAGCGTTTGTTAATAACGTTTTTCACAGCACACTATTAGAATGTTACTGAGGGTTCAATCCGAGCAGGTTTTATTTTCGCAAAACCCTGCTCCATCAATCCCCCCCTTTCATGGCATTTTTGAGCCATCATAAAAATACCCAACAAGATATAATTTGCCACTTATTTTTAAAATGCTGTGCTTCTTTCTCGTTTTATCATTCTTTCATCTAAATCTTTCATGATCTCGTAATTTCCTCTTTTATCCTCTAATTCTATATCTTCTCTCTTTCTGTTTTCTAGCTCTATGTTTAAGATCTGGCTCTTTCTTTCTACATTTGCATTTGCAACATTTATAACTCATAAGAATCATTAATATCACTGCAACAACTGAAGTTATAGGTATTAATATTTTCCCTAATAAGCTACTCCCAAAAGTAGAAAAACAATTTCCTGCTGAGGAAAAACTCTTACCAAGTTTCTCCCAAACACCATCAACCTTCAATTCAGTCAAATCTTCATGAAGTTCTGTAAATTTTTTAATATACCCTTCAAGATTTTTACTCTTGTTAGGTATATAGGTAGAGAATTGTTGTATTTTCAGCATGCTACAGACTCCACCCTCTTTTGCCAATAATATAGCAAGGGCAAGTCGATTTTGCAAAACCATTGATCTAATCGCAACTATCTCAGTATCAATCATTAAGAACCCACCAACAGTGTCTGTTGATATACGATCTACCATTGTGAACAATTTTCAAATTTTGTGTGAATTCAAAATAACTCCAAAAATATCCCCTACTATCTCCGAATAACTCGCCGATAACTTGTTAGGTGTTAGTCCTTGTTTCATTTAATTAATCTTATTATTCTTATCTACATGATAAACCTTCGGAAACACTATGCCTAAATAACAACATCCATACCAGCTTGCAGATAACCTATAATAGGCATTCTTACCACACACATAATATATTCCCGGAAAAACAGGATCAGATACTCCTTTCAATCCCCAGCTTCCTTTTATCAAGAAAGTATGCTCACATTTACTAGAACCAATGAAGTAACTATTACGTTTAGTCTTTTTCCTAAACACACAAAGCTTTCCTCTATGTTGAAAATCTAGAATCATGGCAGCGTAAGTATCACCCTTTTTGTAATCACCCTCTCTATAAGCCCATGGAGGTACATGAGACTTTTGCTCAGCAGCTTTCTTTTTGAATTCTCATCTTCTATCTTCTACCATATTCATAAATTGAATCTCTTCATGCCGTAGTTTACAAGTTAAATTATTTCTATGTGTGCCTCTATTGTATCTATTGGTTTGATACTAATGAAAAAATCTCCCATTTATGTTGCCTAAATAGGTCCATAAACAACCTTCAAATCTCTCCTAATAGGAATCTCTGAAAATAATAAATCAAAATTAGAGTAGTAATATTCTAATCCATCCCTCTCATAGAACAGACTGGTTAGAACACTACAAGACACACCATAGGTTAAACGTAGGTGATGATATGTCACCCCCTCTGAGTCAGACGATGGTAATTACATACACAATTAACAATCTCTCGCGTTCATTGTGTTAACATATTCATACAACAATTTAGTAAAAACATATAATGAGAAATCATTAATTGATTTATCATGATGATAAATGCTATCATCTTCTATCTTTTCTATATTAGTATTCAAAGTTTCTTTAGAAACAGAATCCATTCTCGGACTTTCCACATTATTAGTATTACTTTTATTATTAGTTATCATTAAAATAGGCACAATAACAATTAGTGTTAACCACACCAAAGTTATTAGTTAAACACGACATAAGGAAGCATTAATACATTTACGTTTAAAAGTATGATTTTGATATCCAGTCTCTGTTACCTTTTCTATTTTAGACACTAAATAAAAAAATTAAAAATCTAAGAAAAACCTAAATATTCTGAAAACTTGAAAAACTGAAAAAACTTTTTAAAAACGTATCCAAAAACCATCTAGAGAAGTGTATCCTTACACTTTAGGCCTCTCCTCTTTACCCCCTCCTTTTGTTTCTTTTTTTTTTATACCTTCTTCGATCTTTTGTAACTTTCAAAATAATCTTCATTTAATTTGTCACACCTAATTTTTCACAATTCTTTTTAAGGTGGTCTTAATTTGCTATCATCAACTTGATCTGTACCAGCTTCTTCGTTTTGATTTGTGTCTTAAAGTTTTTTCCAACACCACATATGTCCATTATGGAGCTGTGTATTTCTTATTTGGAATTCTTATTCTCTTTTCTTTTGTACCAGTTCTTCTTCTGAGTCACTTTGTTCAGTTTGACTTGATATTTCATCTATTGAACCTGGCTTTCTCTTTTCAAGAGTGTATTTCAGTCTTTTTGTTACCTTTTCTTGCTTTCTTAACTTGAACTGCTTCTTCACCTACGTTGTCAAGTTTTCAAGCTCTTTTATTCAGTTCTTTTCTTTGTTGTACTTGCTCTTGATTCTCTCCTTTCACTTTCTGTTTTTCTTTGTCAACAGCAGTCTTTTGAGACCTAGTAGCTGGTGCCCACTTTATTCGACTTTTGCTTGGTTCTTCTTTGTGTTCAGCTCTCTCAGAATCTGTAACATTAGATTCTATAGTTTCATGAGTTTCATCCTCTCGTTCTTTTCTTTTCTTTACCAGTTGCTGCTCTTCTTGTCTTTCAAGTGGACTTGGGACTCTTCTTGTATGACTCGCATGTATCTAATTAGGCAAGCCATCACACTTTACTGCTGTTGTTGTTACCAAAATAATCTGGTATGGTCCATGCCATCAGGGATCTAAACACGACTTCCTCATGTGTTTCTTCAGCAGAACCCACTATCCAGGACTCAAATCATGTTCTTGATCCAGCTGTGTTGTAGTTGCAATTTCACGAACCTGATGAGACACAGAACTCACCAGAGCAAGTCGATTTTGCAAAACCATTGATCTAATCGCAACTATCTCAGTATCAATCATTAAGAACCCACCAACAGTGTCTGTTGATAAACGATCTACCATTGTGAACAATTTTCAAATTTTGTGTGAATTCAAAATAACTCCAAAAATATCCCCTACTATCTCCGAATAACTCGCCGATAACTTGTTAGGTGTTAGTCCTTGTTTCATTTAATTAATCTTATTATTCTTATCTACATGATAAACCTTCGGAAACACTATGCCTAAATAACAACATCCATACCAGCTTGCAGATAACCTATAATAGGCATTCTTACCACACACATAATATATTCCCGGAAAAACAGGATCAGATACTCCTTTCAATCCCCAGCTTCCTTTTATCAAGAAAGTATGCTCACATTTACTAGAACCAATGAAGTAACTATTACGTTTAGTCTTTTTCCTAAACACACAAAGCTTTCCTCTATGTTGAAAATCTAGAATCATGGCAGCGTAAGTATCACCCTTTTTGTAATCACCCTCTCTATAAGCCCATGGAGGTACATGAGACTTTTGCTCAGCAGCTTTCTTTTTGAATTCTCATCTTCTATCTTCTACCATATTCATAAATTGAATCTCTTCATGCCGTAGTTTACAAGTTAAATTATTTCTATGTGTGCCTCTATTGTATCTATTGGTTTGATACTAATGAAAAAATCTCCCATTTATGTTGCCTAAATAGGTCCATAAACAACCTTCAAATCTCTCCTAATAGGAATCTCTGAAAATAATAAATCAAAATTAGAGTAGTAATATTCTAATCCATCCCTCTCATAGAACAGACTGGTTAGAACACTACAAGACACACCATAGGTTAAACGTAGGTGATGATATGTCACCCCCTCTGAGTCAGACGATGGTAATTACATACACAATTAACAATCTCTCGCGTTCATTGTGTTAACATATTCATACAACAATTTAGTAAAAACATATAATGAGAAATCATTAATTGATTTATCATGATGATAAATGCTATCATCTTCTATCTTTTCTATATTAGTATTCAAAGTTTCTTTAGAAACAGAATCCATTCTCGGACTTTCCACATTATTAGTATTACTTTTATTATTAGTTATCATTAAAATAGGCACAATAACAATTAGTGTTAACCACACCAAAGTTATTAGTTAAACACGACATAAGGAAGCATTAATACATTTACGTTTAAAAGTATGATTTTGATATCCAGTCTCTGTTACCTTTTCTATTTTAGACACTAAATAAAAAAATTAAAAATCTAAGAAAAACCTAAATATTCTGAAAACTTGAAAAACTGAAAAAACTTTTTAAAAACGTATCCAAAAACCATCTAGAGAAGTGTATCCTTACACTTTAGGCCTCTCCTCTTTACCCCCTCCTTTTGTTTCTTTTTTTTTTATACCTTCTTCGATCTTTTGTAACTTTCAAAATAATCTTCATTTAATTTGTCACACCTAATTTTTCACAATTCTTTTTAAGGTGGTCTTAATTTGCTATCATCAACTAGATCTGTACCAGCTTCTTCGTTTTGATTTGTGTCTTAAAGTTTTTTCCAACACCACATATGTCCATTATGGAGCTGTGTATTTCTTATTTGGAATTCTTATTCTCTTTTCTTTTGTACCAGTTCTTCTTCTGAGTCACTTTGTTCAGTTTGACTTGATATTTCATCTATTGAACCTGGCTTTCTCTTTTCAAGAGTGTATTTCAGTCTTTTTGTTACCTTTTCTTGCTTTCTTAACTTGAACTGCTTCTTCACCTACGTTGTCAAGTTTTCAAGCTCTTTTATTCAGTTCTTTTCTTTGTTGTACTTGCTCTTGATTCTCTCCTTTCACTTTCTGTTTTTCTTTGTCAACAGCAGTCTTTTGAGACCTAGTAGCTGGTGCCCACTTTATTCGACTTTTGCTTGGTTCTTCTTTGTGTTCAGCTCTCTCAGAATCTGTAACATTAGATTCTATAGTTTCATGAGTTTCATCCTCTCGTTCTTTTCTTTTCTTTACCAGTTGCTGCTCTTCTTGTCTTTCAAGTGGACTTGGGACTCTTCTTGTATGACTCGCATGTATCTAATTAGGCAAGCCATCACACTTTACTGCTGTTGTTGTTACCAAAATAATCTGGTATGGTCCATGCCATCAGGGATCTTAACACGACTTCCTCATGTGTTTCTTCAGCAGAACCCACTATCCAGGACTCAAATCATGTTCTTGATCCAGCTGTGTTGTAGTTGCAATTTCACGAACCTGATGAGACACAGAACTCACCAGATCAGCCAATCCTTGCATAGGGAGTGCCGAGGTGATTCCCGGAAGATACAAGTAGTGCCCAGATGATTCCCTGACTATGTCATAACTCCATGTCATTCCATATCTGCATACTTACTGCTTTTGTGTTTGCATGAATATACCATTAGTGTCTGGGTATTTGGATGAGTGCATGAGTAGAGCCTGCATGATTCAACAAGTGCATGACTAATGGTTCAATAGTTCAATACAAGCAAAGATACCGGTAGGATGATTAAATGCTTGCAGCTCTAGTACCTGGATAATTACAAGAGAGGATACATGGTAAATAGGTGATTTATGCAGTGCATGAATAGTGCATACATGATTGTTTGAGCCCATGCAAAGCACCTAGCCTATTGGATGAGTGGATGAATAGTGTTTCAGAGATTGGATACTACTCATTTATTTTTGGTTGACTGAACAGGTAGTGCCTGGATGCTTACATAACTACATGGGTTAGTGCCTGGAGAATTGAATAATTGCATCAGGAGTGCCTTCCTAATTAGATGAGTGCATTACTAGTGTCTGAGTGACTGCATGATTTCATTGTTAATGCTTGAGTGATTGGGTAAAAGTAAGTATACTGCTGGGGTGATTGTATTAGTACAACACTATTGGTTCAGTAATTACATGACTGCATAGGTACTGGATGAGTGATAGGTTACTACAAATGTACTTTCTATGGTATTACAGGAGTAGAGCCTGAGTGTTTCATCAGTACATGTGTATGCATCAGTATTTCAATGACTGCATGGGTTGTTAGTTGGTATTTAGATGGCTGCATAGGATCTGTGCACATGTTATAATGATTGCATAGCTACAGCCTTGTTAATTGCATAAGTCAATAGTTATTTAGTAGGTGATTAGATTAATGTATACGTAGTGCCTACATTCTTCAATGACTACATAATTTCTGCCTGCCTAAGAGAACATGTGTAGTATCTGGATAATTGAAGAACTCCATGGCTAGCGAATCACTGATTTGAAGACTGCCTTAGTAGTAGCTGTGTGATTCCATGAGTTCCTGAATACTGCCTGACTGACTGAGAAAGTATCTGCATTGCTATTAGATACATAACTGTTGTCACTATATCTCTGACTCATTGGTTATCTCCTTCTGTCATTATCGAACTACCTGTTTTAATGTATACATGCTTTTCTTCTGAGCTATGTGTGAGTGAAATCTAGGTATCACACTTAATATATAATTACTTACATACATGGCTCTTTAGAAACATACATTGATTTATTACTGAGCATGCACATGCATCAGTACGTTTCTAAAACGGAAAATAACATTTTGAAATTTTCAAAGCACAAAACCTTATGCAAATGGCATACCTACATCATTTCTTAAATGCTTCTGCTTCTAAAACACATATTCAGCATATCTCAAACAAATGTTACCCTCGAAATTAAGCTAGTAAAGAATTCTCGAGGTACTCTCCACTATTAATCCTTCTCAATTTTAAAAACAACATGTTTAAAGAAAAACACTACCCTCACCATATACATGAAATTTTCATCATACTTACTGAAAATAGATCACCATGCAAACATATATGTGATTTCTTAATAGATATACACCTTCAAGACATGTTTCCCAAAATATATACCTCTCTGCATCTTTAAGCAAATTTAACAGTCCTACTGTATACATAACTATGCGTAAGCACAAAAAACATATCTCACCATCTGAATATACGCAAAGTTGTCATGTAAGTTAAAAACCACATTGACCAACACTTCTCAATACATACCTAACAAGTATTACTTCTTTCAAATTCATATAAAGGTGGACATGTTCTCATCTTTTATTTATCACTACACTATTCCTGTTTAATAATATTACTAAAAGTACCACAACTCCCAGAATGCAAATGACAGATGTATCTATTCTGCACATGATGTTTAGACATGTAAAACATTCTTAGTTCCTCATTGTAACTTTGCACAAGACTATACTGTTACTTTTAAATAAAATACACAATGTAATAAACAGGCACTAATTCATTTTTCTCTTATTCCCAAAACATTCACCACTAACCTCTTAAACACATACCCTCTAATATATAGACTTCATCTGATATATTTTTTCTCATCACTGTGATACTCCTTTTAATCAAACTCCAATATACATCTTCATTTCTAATGTACACTTTTAAAATAATTATAAAAATATATACATACCACTGAATTCAGTTTGTAGATTATATTGTTGTTTTAGCTCTTTCCGCATAGTTTTTACACTGCTAAGATTTGTAAAAACTAAGCAGAAGATTTGTACACCATGCTCATAAAAAGCAACTCTAAAATGGCAAGCTCTTCAACTTTCCACCCTATCATCATGAGAAAAACAGCAAATGAAATCATGTCTTTCGTTTTTTGGACTACTTCATCTCCACTTCCGCATGGTTAGCATCTGTTAACCCTTTCCATCACTTTCAAACTGAGGTTCCCATCAGCACATTTTCATGATGGTTTCGCGATCATTGCGGAGAAATTGTGAACCTATATCTAACTTCATTTTTCTGAATTGAAATACTACACAAAAGTTTATTCATAGTCCTGTGTTGGAAATTAAAACTTGCTATTACTTACATTGGGCTTCCAGACTTTTATGCCGTGTGAGGGACGCTTTCGCCACCACGTTTGAATGAAGCATAGAGGAGATTTGTTCTCCTTGCCTGTGGACAGCCTTGCAAGATTTATCCATGCAGCCACTGGGTTAACGAGTATATCGATATAAGTTGAAAACATTTTCTACAACTTTCCACCACTGCACTAAGATTTTCCATTAGGCATTGGTGAAACACAAAGTTATTGGTATCTGTCACAACTATTCATCGTGTGACTGGAATTTTATTTGGGGGGATGCTCAGATAAATTTATGTCCTGATGATGACCATGTATTCATAACAAAGGTCGAAACGCTGTCGACACAACTGTGGCCGCAACTAATGAAGGGCGCATTGTCTTGTTTGTTGTTGTTTCAGTGTTGTTCTGAAACTCCCTTCTCTATGTAATCCCTTCTGTTCGCCACCTGTCTGGTCTTGTATTTTAGATCAAATGTTATGTGTACCCGTATACATTCCTGAGCCCAATGTTATAAACCTGTTTTTATCTACATATTGAATACATTTTGTCTAATTTTCTAAATATTTCTCATATGGGCCTTTCTCTTGTTTTTCTATTTCTCACTTCCTTATGTGTGCACAGATGCTGTTTGTTTTAAATAATTGAGTATTGCTATTATTTGTTTGTGCAATTGAAATTCCTTTATACCTTGAACCGTTGTCTGGACTAAATATTACTTACATTGTGTCATCACTCCTCAACTTAAAAAAAAAGTTCTGTCTCTTTAACACCCGTGTTTCACCCCTTCCTTAAAAAAAATAAAAAATAAAGGGCAGGCCCCTGGGGATGGGGTTCACGGTGCCATAATCGGCCTGGGGAGGGAGGTCATGCAGACCCCCTACTCATTTAGAGAAAAATACTGGCCCTGGGGGATGGGGTCCCTGGGGCCGAAATTGGCAGAGGGAAGGGGGATACCTGCCCCTTCCCTAAAAAAGTTTTTAGGGCCTCAGGGCTAAAGTGGACTTCATCCCCCAAGCAGCAGTGTGCCAGGAAGCATGTTTGCAGAGTGGTGGAGAAAGGGGGCATGGCCTCTGACCACCTCTCAGCAATCCAGATGTGTGGGCCTTGCTGAAGATAACATGAGGGCTAGTTGGCCCCCAAGGACCCTCAAGGACCAAGGGGAGGCACGATTGCAGAGTGGTAGAAAAAGGGGGCATGACCTGCTATCAGATCCCAGCAATCCTGCTGTATGGGTCTTACTGAAGGTAATAAGAAGACGTCCTTTTGGGCCAACTAACCCTCCTGTTACCTCCAGTAAGTCCCACACAGCCGGATTGCTGAGAAGTTGTCAGAGGACATGCCCTTTCTCCAATACTTTGCAAACGTGCCACCAGGCACACTACTAGTTGGGGGATAAAGTCCCCTTGGTTCCAGAGGGACCTTTGGGGGACAAGAAGCCCTCCTGGTAACTCCTGTAAGTCCTACACAGCAGAATTTCTGAGAGCTGTTCAGAGGAACTGCCTCCTTTCTCCACCACTCTGCAAACAGGACTGCTAGTTAAAAAACCTTAGAAATTCACTAAACAAACAAAGATTACAGGGATGTTATAGTTAGGAATTCGCATTTAGAAAACCTTAGAAATTCACTGAAAGATGAGAAGCAAGCAGAAAGAAGACGAATAAAGATTAGAAACAAGCAGAAAGAGGCAAAACAGAGGTCGGAAACGAGCAGCACGAGGCAGAATAAAGGTCAGAAACGAGCAGAAAGAGGCAGAATAAAAGTGGGAAAAGAGCTCTTTCTTTTGTGCCAGTTCTTCTTCTGAGTCACTTTGTTCAGTTTGACTTGATATTTCATCTATTGAACCTGGCTTTCTCTTTTCAAGAGTGTATTTCAGTCTTTTCATTACCTTTTCTTGCTTTCTTAACTTGAACTGCTTCTTCACCTACGTTGTCAAGTTTTCAAGCTCTTTTATTCAGTTCTTTTCTTTGTTGTACTTGCTCTTGATTCTCTCCTTTCACTTTCTGTTTTTCTTTCTCAACAGCAGTCTTTTGAGATCAAGTAGCTGGTGCCCACTTTATTCGACTTTTGCTTGGTTCTTCTTTGTGTTCAGCTCTCTCAGAATCTGTAACATTAGATTCTATAGTTTCATGATTTTCATCCTCTGGTTCTTTTCTTTTCTTTACCAGTTGCTGCTCTTCTTGTCTTTCAAGTGGACTTGACACTCTTCTTGTATGACTCGCATGTATCCAATTAGGCAAGCCATCACACTTTACTGCTGTTGTTGTTACTAAAATAATCTGGTATGGTCCATGCCATCAGGGTTCTAAACACGACTTCATCATGTGTTTCTTCAGCAGAACCCACTATCCAGGACTCAAATCATGTTCTTGATCCAGCTGTGTTGTAGTTGCAATTTCACCAACCTGATGAGACACAGAACTCACCAGATCAGCCAATCCTTGCATAGGGAGTGCCGAGGTGATTCCCTGAAGATACAAGTAGTGCCCAGATGATTCCCTGACTATGTCATAACTCCATGTCATTCCTTATCTGCATACTTACTGCCTTTGTGTTTGCATGAGTGTACCATTAGTGTCTGGGTATTTGGATGAGTGCATGAGTAGAGCCTGCATGATTCAGCAAGTGCATGACTAATGGTTCAATAATTCAATAGAAGCAAAGATACCGGTAGGATGATTAAATGCTTGCAGCTCTAGTACCTGGATAATTACAAGAGAGCATACATAGTAAATAGGTGATTTATGCAGTGCATGAATAGTGCATACATGATTGTTTGAGCCCATGCAAAGCACCTAGCCTATTGGATGAGTGGATGAATAGTGTTTCAGAGATTGGATATTACCCATTTATTTTTGGTTGACTGAACAGGTAGTGCCTGGATGCTTACATAACTACATGGGTTAGTGCCTGGAGAATTGAATAATTGCATCAGGAGTGCCTTCCTAATTAGATGAGTGCATTACTAATGTCTGAGTGACTGCATGATTTCATTGTTAATGCTTGAGGGATTGGGTAAAAGTAAGTATACTGCTGGGGTGATTGTATTAGTACAACACTATTGGCTCAGTAATTCAGTTCAGTTCAGTTCAAAAATGCTTTATTCGGCATGTATATACAGCCACATAGCAAACATGAAATAAAAACATACAACAATCATACAGTAAAACTATAGAAAGGCAGAATATAGACCAATTGCATGAGTATATACAAAACAAATTAATTGTGATACTATTCCCACAAATTAATTATGATACCATCCCCATAAAAGAGCCAATGCATGATGGGATGAACAATATAAAACAGATAAGATAGTTCTGATAAGCTTTATAATTTATATATCCTAAAAACTAACGTGCCGGTAAATGTGCAAAATATACAGAATAAAGTGCAATCCGCAATTCTGGACATGTGCAAAGAAATCGCTTACGATACTTGATAAAGTGACGGTGCCATTTACTGGAGATCTAATGAATTACGTAACAATGGATTTCCTGGCACTCATACATTTCAAAATATAGGTAGCTATATAAAAACATATATCTGCACTTTCCAAATTAAACATTAGCTGCATTGCACTCCTAGTAGACCGTACATTATATCTTAAAAAGATGGGTTTTAAAAAATGTCGTCTTAAAAACACATAAAATTTACAAAACAGCATGAAATGACAACAACTCTGTTTGGATAAATCATCACAGGGGCATAAAGTATTACTGTGCTGCCTAGTGATCGGGAAAGACACAAGGTGGTGTACTATACCAAGCCTTAGGCGAGTAAGAACAAAACGGTGAGATCTTCTTGTAACTTCTGTCAAGTATGGCTGGAAACCTTCACATAGGTTATTTTCGCGGTAAAAAACATAGGTGCATTGTTTGACACAGACAAGATCTCTAGATTGTCTTGAATGACGTAAGAGAGACACCTTGAGATCTAATTTAGATATACTGGCAGCTTCCTCGGGTATTAAAAAAGGATCCAAATTAAAAAGGAGCTTATACCAGTAATAAATATGTCTGAGCCAGGGAATATGCAAACAGTGGTCCAGCCTTAGACAGTCTCTAATTACTTTTTGAGTAAATATGGTTTTGGTTTTGGACCAGATGGAACGCCATAAAGCCAGAGGGCGAAGAACTGCAAGATCTTCAATGTAGTCTAAGGCCACCTCTCTATGAATTAACTCTGTGGAAGCTGATGCAGGGGCACTCAGTAGACGCCTCAAAAATGAGTTTTCGTCGAGTTGGATGCGGTTACCACAAAGGGTATGGTGCCCCCACACACCAGCGCCATATAAGGCTGATGATATACATCTGGCTTTTTAAATCGAAATCATATCCTTAATCCTACTATTACCAAGCTTGGAAGCAAATCTAAATACTCCATTAGTATTTTTTACCATTTTAAGGCGCACATTTTCGCATTCATTGTCCCATCTCCCATCACCAGAGAATGTGACACCAAGATAACAAAAACTAGTCACGGATTGGATTTTATTCTCATCAAGGAAAAAGGTCCTTTTAACCCCTTTCTTGTTCCCGCAGGTCATTACATATGTTTTTTCTTTGTTAATTAGCAGTTTCCTATTGTCAATAAACCTACAGAAACAGCTAATTAAGCGTTGTAGGCCAATTTGAGTACGTGACAGGAGGACGGCGTCGTCCGCATATAGCAGTATTGGAATGGGATCGCCATCTACTCGGGGGCATCGGCAGGAACTTGCCTAAGAATTAAATCAATTTGATTGACAAACAAAGAAAAAAGCAAAGGGGCTAAAACACAACCCTGCCTAATGCCTCGAGTAACTCTAAAAAAGGGGGTAGATTCCCCATCGGGCCCAAAACGCACTTTACAGGAGAGCCTTTCGTATAGTCTGGCCAAGAAATGTACGATATCTATTGGTGCGCCCATTTCCAAAAGTATTGGCCATAAAATAGAATTTTCGACCAGATCGAAGGCACTGCTGAGGTCGGCAAAACATAAAAACAGATTCCCTTTTTTGACCGTAACATATTTATTTATGATGAGGTCAAGGTTCAGGCACTGCTCCATCGTGCCCATTCCCCTCCTGAACCCATATTGAACTGGTGATAAAATAGTATTTTCTTCTGCCCATATCTCCAGTCTATTAAGGAGTATTCTACTTAAAATTTTAATTGATGAGTCCAGGAGGGAGATAGGGCGATAGTTCCGTGCCTCGGACCTTGACCCCTTCTTAAATAGGGGGACAATGATAGATTGTCCCCAGGTCAGAGGAAGGTTACCTTCTATAGCGGCATTAAAAATACGGGTTAAAATAGGTGCCCAAAGATCTATCTCCTGTTTGTACAGATCCACGGGGACACCATCCGGGCCCGGGGCTTTACCCCCTCTACTTTTTGTCAGCCCCAAATAAACCTCATCCAGGCTAATGGATAAAGGTGACGATAGCCATACAGAGTTGTGATTTGCTAAAAGATCTAAAACCAGCCTATCAGGATTAAAAATATTAGTAAAATGATCAATCCAATCATTGCAGTTTACATGAGACGTTAATTTGGGGGTGGTATCATTCTTAAGGAAAGGGCAGTTGATTATCTCCCAGAATAAGCCATTATTATTTGTGTTAGCAGCTAAATTGAGTTTATGCCATAGCTCCTCCTGTATTTCTTTTTTTCGGATTTCCAAGGAAGTCTTATAGTTATGACGTTCAACTTTAATAAGAGTATTATCCCTAGGTTTAATGGCCAGGGCAGTTTTTAATCTCGACAAAGCCTGTATACAATTTTTATCAAACCAGCCAACTGACCTGCTTTTTGATGGCCTACTCCTACCTGTCAATAAGCTTTCAATAACAGTATTAATTTGATAAAATTTAGAAAGCAGTATGGCAGGTACTATCTCATTACTTAGGCAGTAGTCAATTTCTGTTATACATTTAGTAATAACTTCTCCCAGAAGTTTAACAGAATTGACATTGGCCCACTTAATTCTTACCCCATTTGGTCTCTCTGCAACAATATCGCTAACAGAACTGGTGGGGTCTGAATTTACATGACTGCATAGGTACTGGATGAGTGATAGGTTACTACAAATGTACTCTCTACATTATTACATGAGTAGAGCCTGAGTGTTTCATCAGTACATGTGTATGTATCAGTATTTCAATGACTGCATGGGTTGTTAGTTGGTATTTAGATGGCTGCATAGGATCTGTGCAAATGTTATAATGATTGCATAGCTACAGCCTTGTTAATTGCATAAGTCAATAGTTATTTAGTAGATGATTAGATGAATGTATACGTAGTGCCTACATTCTTCAATGACTACATAATTTCTGCCTGCCTAAGAGAACATGTGTAGTATCTGGATCATTGAAGAACTCCATGGCTAGCGAATCACTGATTTGAAGACTGCCTTAATAGTAGCTGGGTGATTCCATGAGTTCCTGAATACTGCCTGACTGACTGAGAAAGTATCTGCATTGCTATTAGATACATAACTGTTGTCACTATATCTCTGACTCATTGGTTATCTCCTTCTGTCATTATCGAACTACCTGTTTTACTGTATACATGCTTTTTTTCTGAGCTATGTGTGAGTGAAATCTAGGTATCACACTTAATATATAATTACATACATACATGGCTCTTTAGAAACATACATTGATTTATTACTGAGCATGCACATGCATCAGTACGTTTCTAAAACGGAAAACAACATTTTGAAATTTTCAAAGCACAAAACCTTATGCAAATGGCATACCTACAACATTTCTTAAATGCTTCTGCTTCTAAAACACATATTCAGCATATCTCAAACAAATGTTACCCTCAAAATTAAGCTAGTAAAGAATTCTCGAGGTACTCTCCACTATTAATCCATCTCAATTTTAAAAACAACATGTTTAAAGAAAAACACTACCCTCACCATATACATGACATTTTCATCATACTTACTGAAAATAGATCACCATGCAAACATATATGCGAATTCTTAATAGATATACACCTTCAAGCCATGTTTCCCAAAATATATACCTCTCTGCATCTTTAAGCAAATTTAAAAGTCCTACTGTATACATAACTATGCGTAAGCAGAAAAAACATATCTCACCATCTGAATATACGCAAAGTTTTCATATAAGTTAAAAACCACATTGACCAACACTTCTCAATACATATCTAACAAGTATTACTTCTTTCAAATTCATATAAAGGTGGACATGTTCTCATCTTTTATTTATCACTACACTATTCCTGTTTAATAATATTACTAAAAGTACCACAACTCCCAGAATGCAAATGACAGATGTATCTATTCTGCACATGATGTTTAGACATGTTAAACATTCTTAGTTCCTCATTGCAACTTTGCACAAGACTATACTGTTACTTTTAAATAAAATACACAATGTAATAAACAGGCACTAATTAATTTTTCTCTTATTCCCAAAACATTCACCACTAACCTCTTAAACACATAACCTCTAATATATAGACTTCATCTGATATATTTTTTCTCATCACTGTGATACTCCTTTTAATCAAACTCCAATATAAATCTTCATTTCTAATGTACACTTTTAAAATAATTATAAAGATATATACATACCATTGAATTCAGTTTGTAGATTATATTGTTGTTTTAGCTCTTTCCGCATAGTTTTGACACTGCTAAGATTTGTAAAAACTAAGCAGAAGATTTGTACACCATGCTCATAAAAAGCAACTCTAAAATGGCAAGCTCTTCAACTTTCCACCCTATCATCATGAGAAAAGCAGCAAATGAAATCATGTCTTTCGTTTTTAGACTACTTCATCTCCACTTCCGCATGGTTAGCATCTGTTAACCCTTTCCCTCACTTTCAAACTGAGGTTCCCATCAGCACATTTTCATGATGGTTTCGCGATCATTGCGGAGAAATTGTGAACCTATATCTAGCTTCATTTTTCTGAATTGAAATACTACACAAAAGTTTATTCATAGTCCTGAGTTGGAAATTAAAACTTGCCATTACTTACATTGGGCTTCCAGACTTTTATGCCGTGTGAGGGACGCTTTCGCCACCACGTTTAAATGAAGCATAGAGGAGATTTGTTCTCCTTGCCTGTGGACAGCCTTGCAAGATTTATCCATGCAGCCACTGGGTTAACAAGTATATCGATATAAGTTGAAAACATTTTCTACAACTTTCCACCACTGCACTAAGATTTTCCATTAGGCATTGGTGAAACACAAAGTTATTGGTATCTGTCACAACTATTCATCGCGTGACTAGAATTATTTTTTGGGGGATGCTCAGCTAAATTTACGTCCTGATGATGACCATGTATTCATAACAAAGGTCGAAACGCCGTCGACACAACTGTGGCTGCAATTAATGAAGGACGCATTGTCTTGTTTGTTGTTGTTTCAGTGTTGTTCTGAAACTCCCTTCTCTATGTAATCCCTTCTGTTCGCCACCTGTCTGTTCTTGTATTTTAGATCAAATGTTATGTGTACCCGTATACATTCCTGAGCCCAATGTTATAAACCTGTTTTTATCTACATATTGAATACATTTTGTCTAATTTTCTAAATATTTCTCATATGGGCCTTTCTCTTGTTTTTCTATTTCTCACTCCCTTATGTGTGCACAGATGCTCTTTGTTTTAAATAATTGAGTATTGGTATTATTTGTTTGTGCAATTGAAATTCCTTTATACCCTGAACCGTTGTCTGGACTAAATATTACTTACATTGTGTCATCACTCCTCAACTTTAAAAAAAAAGTTCTGTCTCTTTAACACCCGTTTTTCACCCCTTCCTTAAAAAAATAAATAAATAAAGGGCAGGCCCCGGGGGATGGGGTTCACGGTGCCATAATCGGCCTGGGGAGGGAGGTCATGCAGAGCCCCTACTCATTTAGAGAAAAATACTGGCCCTGGGGGTGGGGTCCCTGGGGCCAAAATTGGCCGAGGGAAGGGGGATACCTGCCCCTTCTCTAAAAAAGTTTTTAGGGCCTCAGGGCTAAAGTGGACTTCATCCCCCAAGCAGCAGTGCACCAGGAAGCGTGTTTGCAGAGTGGTGGAGAAAGGGGGCATGGCCTCTGACCACCTCTCAGCAATCCAGATTTGTGGGACTTGCTGAAGGTAACATGAGGGCTAGTTGGCCCCCAAGGGCCCTCAAGGACCAAGGGGAGGCACGATTGCAGAGTGGTAGAAAAAGGGGGCATGACCTGCTATCAGATCCCAGCAATCCTGCTGTATGGGACTTACTGAAGGTAATAAGAAGATGTCTTTTTGGGCCAACTAACCCTCCTGTTACCTCCAGTAAGTACCACACAGCAGGATTGCTGAGACGTTGTCAGAGGACATGCCCTTTCTCCAATACTTTGCAAACGTGCCACCAGGCACACTACTAGTTGGGGGATAAAGTCCCCTTGGTTCCAGAGGGACCTTTGGGGGACAAGAAGCCCTCCTGGTATCTCCTGTAAGTCCTACACAGCAGAATTTCTGAGAGCTGTTCAGAGAATTGCGAATGCACGTGCCAACGGGAATGTTCTGATTGGCTGGACGCAGTCTGAACAGAAAGTTGCGGCTGCCATTTTAACTATCGGGAATGGTTACCGGGGCTGAAAATTTGTGTGAAATCCCACATAAGGGGTCAGGTTGGGGATACTTTAACCTCATTTTTGAGAAATGGGGCTGTTAGTGACATAAGTTATGTGTCCGAAATGGATTTTTTGATTGTGCACGATGACGCCATGACCACCAGCATGGCACCCATGTCCTGTCGCGGGGACATCGCAACTATAAACTTCTTCGCAAATATTGGTGGAAATATAAAAAATATTCAGAATGGAGGTTTTTTACATATTATTTTTGGATGTGTTGGTGGCCATTGAATGTTTGTTTTTGCGATGTGTCCAGGGGAACTGCGATTACCAACATCATCGCGGTCCCCGAAGTCACTACAAAAACGGAAAATAGGTTGTAGAGCAGGTTGTTCTGGAAATACACTAGAAAAACATGAGTCTGAAGTGTACAGTAATAAACCCCTAGTGTGTAAAATACTGTAATATGTGTGTATATATTTATTTTTGAATTTATGAAAAGGTCCGATCGTCGCGGTTAACGACGACACCGCGATGACCTGAATAACCGAGAAAACGGAAAATAGGTTTTAAAGATGGTTTTTGAAGAAACTTAGTAGAAATATATGAGTTTAAACATGCTTTGAAAGAAGTATATCTATAGTAATATGTGCAGTGCAATGTTCAGAATGGATTTTTTTACATATTATTTTTGGATGTGTTGGTGGCCATTTAATGTCTGCTTGTGTTTTCTGTTCTCGCAACGTATCCACAGGGATTGCGACATTGTTGTGAAGATCCCCAAAAACTGAAAAAAAGGATCTTTTTAAAGAAAATGAACAATATTTCGGGTACTAGGGTGGCTCTGAATAGAGCCTTTGTGTCTCTTGTGTGTATATGGCTACGACGCGTAAGACCAGATGCAGGGTTTCAGCTTACTTAGAAACACCCTTTTGCCTTCATCTGTAGAGTGCACTCCATCATTTCTATAAATTCTATGCATATCAAAATGTAGATTGTATATATAGATATAGCCCATGCGATAGCCTTTGAGGAACGCAGAAAAAGTTTTAGAAACATGTTTCCTGGCTTTGTCAATCTGTGGGCAGAATTGATTGGACCACTTTCATTTCTGTTTTTGGCATATGTTAGAGTAACGCCAAGACAGCGGTGCTGAGGAAGAGCAGAAAGTGGCAGAAAAAGGTGAGAAATAAGAAGAAAGAGGCAGAATAAGTCAGAAATGAGCAGTAAGAGGCAGAATAAAGGTCCGAAAAGAACAGACATTGGCAGAATAAAGGTCAGCAACAAGCAGAAAGAGGCAAGAAAAGGTGAGAAACATTCAGAAAAAGAAATAAGAAAGGTCAGAAATGAGCTGAAAGAGGCAGAGTAAAGGTCAGCAATGAACAGACAGTGGATAAATTAAGTTGAGGAATGAGCAGGAAGAGACAGAATAGAGGTCAGGAGCAAGCAGAAAGAGGCAGAATAGAGGTTGGAAATGAGCAGGAAGAGGCAGAATAGAAGTCAGAAACAGGGCGAAAGCGGCATCATAGAGGTCATATACGAGCAGCTAGAGGCAGAATGAAGGTCAGAAATTGAGCAGAAAGAGGCAGAATAGAGGTCAGAAATGAGCAGAAGGGGAAGAATAAACGCCAGAAATGAGCAGAAAGAGGCTAAATAAAGGTCAGAAATGAGAATCAAGAGGCATAATAGAGGTCAGGAAAGAGAAGAAAGAGGCAGACTAGAGGTCAGAAATGAGCAGGAAAAGGCAGAATAGATGTTAGAAACTAGAAAAAAGAGGCAAAATAGAGGTCAGAAAAGAACAGCAAGAGGCAGACTAGAGGTCAGAAACGAGCAGAAAGAGGCAGAATAAAGGTCAGAAACAAGCAGAAAGAGGCACAACAAGGGTTAGAAACTAGCAGAAAGAGGCAGAATAAAGGTCAGAAGGGAGCAGAAAAAAGTAGAGGTTGGAAACTAGCAACAAGAGGCAAAATAAAGTTGAGAAATGAGCAGAAAGAGGCAAAATAGAGGTCAGCAATGAGGAGAAAGAGGCAAAATAAAGGTAGGAAAAGAGCAGAAAGAGGAATAATGAAGGTTAGCCGATAGCAGAAAGAGGCAGAATAGAGGTCAGAAACGAGCAGTAAAAGGCCACATAAAGGTCAGAAACAAGCAGAAAGATGCAAAATAGAGGTCAGAAACAAGCAGCAAGTGGCATAATAAGGGTCAGAAATAAGCAGAAAGAGGCACAATAGAGGTCAGAAGCGAACAGCAAGAGGAAGAATAAAGGTCAGAAACGACCAAAAAGAGGCCGAATAAAGGTCAAAAACCAGCAGAAAGAGGCAGAATAAAGGTCAAAGCAAGCAGAAAGAGGGAAATAACGGTTAGAAACGAGCAGAAATAGGCAAAAAAAGGTAAGAAAACACAAGAAAGAGGCAAAATAAATGTCAGTTACTTGTATAAAGAAAAAGGCAGAATATAGGTCAGAAACAAGCAGAAAGAGGCAGAATAGATAGAGGTCAGATACGAGCAGAAAGAGGCAAAATCAAGATGAGAAGCAAGCAGAAAGAAGACGAATAAAGATTAGAAACAAGCAGAAAGAGGCAAAATAGAGGTCGGAAACAAGCAGCACGAGGCAGAATAAAGGTCAGAAACAAGCAGAAAGAGGCAGAATAAAAGAGGGAAAAGAGCAGAAAGAGGCTATATAGAGGACAGGAGCGAGCAGAAAGGGGAAAACTATAGGTAAAAAATTAGCAACAAGAGGCAGAATAAAGGTCAGAAATGAGCAGAAAGAGGCAGAATAAAGGTCAGAAACAAGCAGAAAGAGGCAAAAGAAAGGTCAGCAATGAGCAGATAGAGGCAAGATAAAGGTGTGAAACGATCAGAAAGAGGCAAATTAAAGGTCAGAAATGAGCAGAAAGAGGGATGATAAATGTGGGAACAAGCAGAAGGATTCAAAATAAAGATCGGAAACAAGCAGAAAGAGGCAAAATAAAGGTCAGCAATGAGCAGAAAGAGGCATAAAAAAGGTGAGGAATGAGCGTGCTGAAAATTGCTGAGACCTCTTTGAAGGTCCCAGATCCTTTTGCAACCACTCTGTAAAGGGGCTTCCTGACACACTACTGGTTGGGGGATGAAGTCCCTTAGGCTGCTGAGGGTCGTTGGGGCCCAGGAACCTCTACTGTTGCAACCAAGCAAATCCACAACCAGTGGGATTGCTGAGACCTCATCAGAGGCCCCGCCTCCTTTCCCAACCACTCTGCAAAGAGGCCTGGTATACTACTGGTTGGGGGATGAAGACCCCTTGGCTACTGAGAAAAGTTGGGGGCCAAGAACCCCCTTTGTTGCCACAAGTAAGTCCCCACAGCAGGACTGAAGAGACTAGAGATGAGCATACCAGTAAACTCCTATCTGCCGGCAGGTTGGCAGAGTTTTTGCCAAACTCCGCATTCCAAACGAAGCACAGAGTGGCAAAGTTCCACAAACTCCATCGGCAGAGCGGAGTTAACCACCCCTAGTTGCCATTCACACACCCTTTTAGAGACTCATGCACCCACTCACAGATCCACTCAGAGACTCACGCACCCACCCACTCCCAGACCCACTCAGACACTTATGTACCCGCTCACAGACCCACACTGAGACTCATACAACCACTCACAGACCCACTCAGACATTCATGAACCCACTCACTTACACACTCAGTGACTCATACATCCACTAACCTACCTATACAGCCACTCACACACCCACTCTCAAAGGTTGCAGGTTACAGTTAGGAAATACATATAAAACTGAAAAAAACAAAGGTTACAGGGACGTTATAGTAGGAAATAGAATTAAAAAACTTTAGAATTTCACTGGAAAAAACTAAGGTTACAGGGATGTTACAGTTAGGCTCACATTTCAATTGTACAAAACCAGAGAAATTCTGCAGTTATAGTTACCTGAGCTATAAATTATGTCCCCGCAATGCACTGCTTATGACCTCACATATTACTTCACTCATGACATTGTCAGTGTCATCACTTATAACATCACTGACACATCTCAAATGACATCACACCCACTCACACCCCATACAACCTCTCACACACACACCCGCACAACCATTCACACATCCATTCACAGACCCATGCAAGTACTAATACAACCACTCACTCAACCATAGAGCCACTCACGCATCCACTTGTTCACCTATACAGCCACTAACACAACCACTCACTCACCCATTCAGCTACTCATACAACCTGTCACTCAGCTATGCAGCCACTCACACATCCACATACTCACCCATACAACTACTCAGCCACTTATTCACCTACACAGACACTCACACACCCTGTCGCTTACCCATACAGCCTCTCAACACAGGCACTCACTCACCCATATAATCACTCAGACACACTCACTCACACACCCACACAACCACTTACATACCCATGTGCACATCTATACAAGCACTCCTACAGCTGCTCACTCACCCATAAAGCCATTCACACAGAGAAACACTCTCCAATACAGCCATTCAAACACCAACTTACTAAACCAAACACCCACTCAAAAAGCCACTTACTCACCCATACAGCCACTTACACACCCATTTACTCATTTATATAGCCATCCACACATCCAATTACTCATCTATACAGTCACTCACACACTCACTCACCTACCCAAATAGCCACTCACACAGCCACTGACATACCCACTCAATCACCAATATAGCCACCCACACTGCCACAAACTCACCTACACAGCTACTTACACACCCACTTATACAGATACCCACTCACACACAGATACACATACAAAGCCACTCATGTATTATATGTTAGAAATATCACTCATTAGTTGCACACCTAGGATACTAATTTAACTTTTGTAGTAGCTTATTATATATGTTTAACAAACATAAACTCTAAGAAGAACCTTACACTCACTGGATGATGTCATCAGTGATGTCTTTTGAGATGTCATCAGTTATGTCACTGACCATGTCATCAGTGATGTAAAATGTGAAGTCATAAGCAGTGCATGGCAGAGGCACGAGTTCTAGTTAGCTCAGCTAACTATAACTGCTGAATTTCCTTGTTTTTTTTTACAAGTGAAATATCTGCCTAACTATAAAGTCCCTGTAACCATTGTTTTTTGCACTGACTTTCAAAGGTTTTTAATTCTATTTCCTAACTATAATGTGCCTGTAACCTTGGGTTTTTTCAGTAAGATATATATATATATTACCTACTGGCGGTCGCCAGTAGGTAGTTATAGTTAGGACCACGTTTCCATAGGAAATCTGCAACATTCTATTTTGAATAACTTTGGCGCCGGTCGACGAATCCTCGCGAATTTTTCAAAATAGGTGGGGCACTACGCTCCGCTCCTTCCCTGAAAGTCTCGGGGGGATTCGTCAAGCGGGGGCTGAGATAAAAGGGGGGTCCCAAAACGCGTTTTTCCCATGCATTTTTCCATAGGACCTTTAGACAGGACTACAGCCCGAACGGCTGAACAGAATTACTAGAAATTTGGCAGAGAGGTAGTCCTCAGGTCAAGGAAGTGCCTTTTGTAGGTTTGGTGTAAATCTGTTCAGTAGATTCTGAGAAAATAGCCTTTAAATCAATATATATATCTGAGCCAGCTTACGGTGCGCTTACGGTACGCTTACCGTACGCGTACGGTGGCGTGCGCGAGCGCGATTCTGATTGGCTCTTAGATCTTAGTAAACATTCGAATCGGCCGAAACCAGGAAGCGGCGGTCGCCATTTTCTCTCTCGCACTGAGAGTGATGTTTAAAATATAAAGCACAAAAACATGTAAAGGGGCTGTTTAGACAGCTCCCACACACATAGCAATGTTGAGGGAGTCCCCAAAGATCCCCCAAGGCCAAAAACGGAATTTTTATTTTTTCGCTAATTTCGCCGATTACTCTTACCGTACGCGTACGGTAAAAAATTATTAAAAAAAAAAAATTATCCACACTCTCCCCACCCCGTATGCAATTGGTGCCCGAAGGGCACCAATTGTGCATGGCTTATTAAAGATGAGTTAAACTAAAATATTTAAAAAAAAAATAATAAAAAAAAAAATTATCCACACTCTCTCCACCCCGTGTGCAAATGGTGCCCGAAGGGCACCATTTGTGCATGGCTTATAACATATACGAAAAATTAAAATATTACCTTTCAAAACGAAGTGCATCATATGTCCTCCATGTGCGCACGGTGCGCGAAGCGCATCGTGCGTACATGGCCCATCTAGCGTAACGTGGGCACGCGGTGCGCGTGCACGGCACTAACTGCGTAAAGTGGGCGCGCGGTGCGCGAAGCGCACCGCGTGCTCACTGTGCGCGCACGGTGCGCGAAGCGCACCGTGCGCGCACGGAACAAACTGCGTTAAGTGGGCGCGCACGCCACGAATGGCGTAAAGTAACTTAGCATTTAAAAAACCGTACAAATTCACTGAAAAAACCATAGGTTTCACACACGTTATAGTTAGGAATTAGCATTTAAAAAACCTGCAAATTCACTGAAAAAACCATAGGTTTCACACATGTTATAGTTAGCGGAAATTTTACTGATAAAAAACCAATGAAATTCCCCCGTTATAGTTAGTGCAGGCAACTATAACTCACGCGACCGCAATCTTCTGCTGATGACATATGTGTCTTTATGAAAAAAAAATATTTGTAATATATGTATAGCTAAAAATGTATGGAAGAAGACATGGGCAAATAAGTGTCTAAATACAGTATTAGCATCAGCAGAGGATTGCGGTTGCGTGAGTTATAGTTGCCTGCACTAACTATAACGGGGGAATTTCATTGGTTTTTTATCAGTAAAATTTCCGCTAACTATAACATGTGTGAAACCTATGGTTTTTTCAGTGAATATATATATATATATATGTATATATTTATATATATTCACTGAAAAAACATAGGTTTCAGGGACATTATAGTTAGTTGGACATTTCACTCGTACAGAACCAGAGAAATTCCACCATTATAGTTAGTTCAGCTAACTATAACTCGCGCCCCCACAATGCACTGCTGATGACGTCACGTATTACATCATTCATGACATGGTCAGTGACATCACTAATGACATCACTGATGACATCATCCAGTCACTGTGTGTTTCTATAAAGTTTAAATATGTTTTATATATATCTGGCAAGGTGTATTGAAGAATGAGTGGGTGTATAAGTGTTTGGATGGAGAATATAGCAGGTACATGACTGACTGTATAAGTGAGTGATTAAGTGTCTCTTACTGAATGCATGGGTTAGCGACTAAACTGTGTAAATCTCTGTGTCAATCTTTTGCTTGGTGTGTAAGCAGCTGCATAGGTTGGTGAGTAGCTACATGAGTGTCTATCTGGCATATTGATTGGTTGCCTGAGTATTTATAAGGTTATCTGAGTGTGTGTGTGGGGGTGGTTGGGTGGTGTGTGACTCTGTGCATAGTTGTGTAAGTGGTTGATTCACTGGGTGTATGGGTTCAAGAATGGATGAGTAAACAGCTGTATGGGTGTGTGAGTGTGAGTATGGGTCTGTTGGTGAGTGAATGGATGTCTCAGTGGTACACGTACGAGTAACTACATATGTAAAAGGCAGTATATCTGAGTGGTGGTGTATAAAAATAACTATATGTGAGACTGAGTGATTGTGAGAGTGGCTATATGGATGAGCGTGTGCTTGTATCAGTGATTGTATATGAGAGTAAATATGCTTTAGTATCTGTATAAATAAGGGAGGTGGTATATGTATAACTGTATAGGTGAGTAAATAGAAGTGTGATTGATTCTTTGCATGACTGACTAGATGTGTGAGTAATTCTGGATGTGTGGGGCTGTGTGAGTGTCTGTATAGGTGTATGAGTGCATATGATAGTGTTGTATTGATGAGTGAGTGCATGTAGGAGTGACTGTATAGGTGAATGAGTAGATGTGTGTATAGACCTAGGAATCAGTGAGTGTGTAAGTAGTAACTGGTATTGGTGTGTCTATGGTTTCAAAAATGGTAATCTGTATTTTACAGTGGGTATATCAAAGGTTATATTAGAGTGTGAGGAGATGCATCAGATTTTCACATGGATGATGTCATCAGTGATGTCATTAGTGATGTCATTTGAGATGTCATCAGTGATGTCATTAGTGATGTCACTGACCATGTCATGAATGATGTAATATGTGATGTCATCAGCAGTGCATTGCAAGGGCGTGAGTTATAGTTAGCTGGACTAACTATAACGGTGGAAATTCTCTGGTTTTGTACGAGTGAAATGTCCAACTAACTATAACTTCCCTGAAACCTATGTTTTTTTCAGAAAATTTCAAATATTTTTTAAATGCTAATTTCTAACTATAACGTCCATGAAACCTATGTTTTTTTCAGTGCATTTCAAAGGTTTTTAAATGCTAATTTCTAACTATAACGTCCCTAAAACCTATGTTTTTTTTCAGTGAATTTCAAAGGTTTTGTAAATGCTAATTTCTAAGTATAATGTCCCTGAAACCTTTGCTTTTTCTGTGATTTTCAAAGGATTTTTTAAAGAAATCTTTTGTAACTCTTATTTGTAAAAAATATTTGTATATAGCTTTTTATTTAAAAATGATATAATGTTGTTGTTTTATAAAATATATATATTTATTTTTTCAAAAAAAGTGGAGTCACATACCGATCGTGTACCTGTCTCAGTGGGTGCGCGGATTCAAGCCGCTATATTGCTAAAGTCGTGGTGAATGCACTTTTTTGTTCATTCCTTCTTCTAGATCCGAGGAGGCCAACCTATTGTGTTAATTCTCTACTTTGTACATTTTTGGGGTGTTTTTTGATCTAAAAAATGGCTTAACTTTGTAAGAGAGGAAGAAGAAGTGTTGGAGGAACCTATTAGAAAAAAAGAAAAGAGTCAGTTGTTTGGGCCTTCTTCACAATTCCGGATGGACAGAAGAAGGTCAACGCAAGAAAAGTTAGTTGCACTCTCTGTCCAAGGGTGCACTCACCAGGAAGTGAAAGGAAGTACTCCTGTGGGATGTCCAGCATGCTCAAGCATCTCCAGACACTACATCCTCGGCATCTGGCTCGCGAACAACATCATCACGCCCAGGAAGCTGCGCAGCATGATGACCAGACTTCTGGACCGAGCACATCAGGCGTAAGCCGTGGACCTGATATCTGTCCTGAGTTTGCCAATCTTAAACAACTCTGCATCAAGTGCAATGCTGTAGTGTGTTTTAGCCAGCAGTCTGTTGAAGCTGTGGTTTCTGCTGCAAGAAACCACTCATGTTAATTTTGTTTTGTTGCATTTTTTCCTGCAGTCACTGTTTAAATGCAAAGTTGGACTCTTTGTTCTGTTTTTCTTTTTTTTTTTAAAACACCCCAAAAAATTACAAAATAGTTAAAAAACACACAAAAATTATAAAATAGAAATAAGAAAACAAAAACAGTTCTGTTCAGAACCACCTAATCTGTTTTAAAAAGAGCAATACGTGTAAGGTAGTGCCTGGATGATTGCATGGCTACCTATGTAGAGCTTGAGTGATTGAAAGAGTGCATGGGTAGTGCATAAGTGATTGTATGAGTGCATCACTAGTGCTTGTGTGATTGGATGAATGCATTGGTAGTGCACATGGGATTGTAGCAGTGTACGTGTTAGTGCCTGTGTCATTGCATGAGTACATGGGTAGTGACTGGATAATTAGAGTACTGTAAGGAAAGTGCATGATGAATTTATAAGTGCTTGGGTTTTGGCGGAGTGATTGGATAAGTACATGGTGCTGGCTTGGTGATTGGAGGAGTGCATGGGAAGTGACCAGGGGATTGCTGGAGTGCATGGGCACTACCTGGGTAATTGGAGGTGTGCATGAGCAGTATCTAGGTGGTTAGAGGACTGCATGGGTAGTACACAGTTGATTGTAGCAGTGCATGAGTTAGTGCCTGGGTCATTGCATTAGTACATGGATAGTGACTGGATGATTACAGTGCTGCAAGGAGAGTACATGGTGAATTTATAAGTGCTTGGGTATTGGCGGAGTGATTGGATAAGTAAATTGTGCTGGATGGATGATTGGAGGAGCACATGGGGAGTGACAGGGTGATTGCTGAACTGCATGAGTACTACTTGGGTAATTGAAGGTATGAATGAGCAGCGTCTAGGCAGTTAGAGGATTGTATGAGAAGGGCACAGGTGATTGTAGCAGTGCACATGTTAGTGCCTGGGTCATTGAATGAGTACATGGGTAGTGACTGGATGATTAGAGTACTGCAAGGAGAGTGCATGGTGAATTTATAAGTGCTTGGGTTTTGGCGGAGTGCCTACATGGGTAGTGACTGGGGGCCTGATTCACAGAACTAATCTAAGACAAAATTCTAAATTTACTACTTTTGGTATTCACAGAATGCACACACTACTTTTGGTTAAACTTACTAATTTTGGTCAAACTTACTACTTTTGTTATTCACAGAAGGCATTAAGTAGTAGTAAACTAACTTTATTACTACTAAATGCATTCTGTGAATACCAAAATTAGTAGGTTGAACCAAAAGTAGCAAGTTTAACCAAAAGTAGTAAGTGCATTCTGTGAATACCAAAAGTAGTAAGTGCCTTCTGTGAATACCAAAAGTAGTAAATTTAGGATTTTGTCTCAGATTAGTTATGTGAATCGGGCCCTGGATGATTACAGTACTGCAAGGAGAGTGCATGGTGAATTTATAATAGGGGTGGGCAGAATTTGCGCAGTCACGCTATGCAAAACTCAACGAAACGGTAAAAATCTTCGCGAGCATGCAGAATTCCGCGAACACGCAGAAATGCTTGTTCCACCTGTTCGCAATGCTTTTTTCCTGTTCGTGAATGCTGTTTGCATGCTCGTGGGAAAATATCTCGCAAACACAGATTTTGAAAGCGCGAACAAGCAAAAAATTCTGAGGATCGCGGAATTTTTGGCAATTCTGTGTTCTCCGTGGAACACGAAATTACCCTAATTCTGCAAATTCCACAAGTGGAATAGAATTTACCACCCAGGCCTAATTTATAAGTACTTGGGTTGTAGAAGTGCATGAGTTAGTGCCTGGGTCATTGCATGAGTACATGGGTAGTGACTGGATGATTAGAGTACTGCAAGGAGAGTGCATGGTGAATTTATAAGTGCTTGGGTTTTGGCGCAGTGATTAGATAAGGACATGGGACTGGCTGGGTGATTGGAGGAGTGCATAGGTAGTAACAGGGAGATTACTGAACTGTATAGGTAGTGCTCAAGGGATTGTAGAAGTGCATGAGTTAGTACCTGGGTCATTGCATGAGTACATGGGTAGTGACTGGATGATAAGAGTACTGCAAGTAGAGTGCATGGTGAATTTATAAGTGCTTGGGTTTTGGCGCAGTGATTGGACAAGGACATGGGCCTGGCTGGGTGATTGGAGGAGTGCACAGGTAGTAACAGGGAGATTACTGAACTGTATAGGTTGTGCTCAATGGATTATATAAGTGCATGAGTAAGTGCCTGGGTCATTGCATGACTATATGGGTAGTGACTGGATGATCAGAGTACTGCAAGGAGAGTGCATGGTGAATTTATAAGTGCTTGGGCTTTGGTGCAGTGATTGGATAAGGACATAGGACTGGCTGGGTGATTGGAGGTGTGCATAGGTAGTAACAGGGAGATTACTGAACTGTATAAGTAGTGAGTGCTTAAGGGATGGTAGAAGTGCATGAGTTAATGCCTGGGTCATTCATGGCTGGGTGACTGGAGGACTGCATGCGTAGTTACAGGGAGATTACTGAACTGTATACGTAGTGCTCAAGCGATTGTAGAAATGCACGTGTTATTACCTTGGTCATCGCATGAGTATACTAAGCATACATGCAACTCTATAAATAGAATCTGAACACATAGATAACGCATTACATACTATCTAGTTAAGTAGATTAGTACAACATGACAGAAAGAGTCATATATGGGGGTTTAGTTTTGAGTTACATCTTGACCATTCAATCTACAAATATGTGACATCATTAAACTATAACTCTCAACAGACTTAAGAAAGAAGAGCAATTAACAACACCTTAATTTAGCATTTTTAAAACCACACTTTTATTATACATCTTCAGCTTTGTATTTAAAATTATGTGGCATCATTCAACTATACCTTTGATTAGACTACAAAAAGAAACCTAATTAACAGCACCTTGTTTCACCATTCTATTTTTAAATATATGGAATCATTTAACTTTACCTTCTGTACAAACTAATAACAGAAACCTAATTAATAACACCTTATAGGATCATCTTTCAAACAGCACAGTTGTGTTGTATCTTTACCAAAGTATCTATAGTTATGCAATACCATTCAACTATACCTTTGTAGAGAGAAGAAAAAATGAAGGCTAATAAGCTACAGCTTATATGAACATCTTTCAAAATACACATTTGGACTGCATCTTCAACAAACTATCTCAAAATATGTGGCATCATTCAGCTATACCTTTGAACAGACTTAAAAACAAGCTTAATTAATTACATCGGTAATCATCTTTAAAAATACACATATTACTGTACAGACTGTTCTTTAAACATACTTTAAGTACAATGAAACTAATTCCAGTATACATCTCTACATGTAATAATATATTTCAAACAACACAGTTTTAGAATAATGTCAAATCTTTTTTAAATAAACCTAAAAAATGTATAACTCACCTGGCAAATAAATGTGTTGAATGGAAAATCTCACACACTCAGTCAGGATTTTCTTTTACACACAGTCAATATAAATCACCCGACTCTGCAAGGTGAAACAGTAATGTCAAGGTTTCCTTCTCTTTTTCCATAGAAATACACATAAGCAACAAATGACATTGCTTCCCAGAGATTTTCAAATTGTAAAACACAATTCTATTGGTCACAGATAATAACCCTTATCAACTGACTTCTTCACCCCTTCTGCTTAATGCCAGTTTCCATAGCAACAGGTCATGCAACATTCAACTTAACTGACAGGTCATGAGTTCACCATATTTTCAAGTTCACCACACAATGTTGCAAATGAAAACAGCAGGTGTGGTTGGCTATGCAAAACATGGCCTTATCCTTTCTACTGTACCTTTCAAACATTTTTTACTAACCAATAAGAAACTTGCTTTTTAAACAAAGTAAAATGCACCCTATTTTGAATGTACAATGTTCTTAAACAGCCAATCAAATCTCTACTTTCTTAAAAAAAGGCATCTTCTCCACCATCTTAGATATCTCTCATTCTACCAACTGACTACCTCAGCTACAGATATCTTTTCATTACCTACAGTCATCCCTTCAAGATGCTTTCAGTGTGGATTGTTGGGCACAGCTATGTTTTCTGGTGCAAAAGGTATGCTGAATGCAGACATATTGACAAAGACCTAGCTTTCCAAAATGTAGACATTACATGGATTGGACAGAGAGGATTAAAGTGGCACCAATTGATGCCTTTGGTTAAAGCCTTTTTGCATCTCCAAGTCCCTGACCTCATGATTGTGCACTGTGGTGGCAATGACCTAGGCACATTGACTGGCGTAGGTCTGGAATTGCTAATGAAGGACACCTTTGCAGAATTGATGTTGCTTTTCCCCCAAACTGTCTTTATATACTCTAACATATGCCAAAGACAGAAATGGAAGTGGTCCAATAAATTTTGTCCTCAGATTGAGAAAGCTGGAAAAAATGTCAATAAAGCAGTTTCTGCTTACCTCAGAGACCATAGGATGGGCTCCATCTACAACAACAATCTTCGTTTCAATATGGATGGCATCTACAGAACTAATGGAGTACACTTCACTGATCAAGGCAACAGAGTGTTTCTCAAAAACCTGAAGCTCTGCATCCGCACTTACATGTAGCTACAACAATCTCCCAATGAAAACAAGGGCTCTTTTTAGATTTTAGAGCCACTCAATAACCCAACATATAACCTAGGTTTAAACAAGAAACAAATTATCTATTTTTGCTCGTAGCAGCCACCTGGTGTGAATGCGAGGGGTGCGCGGCTCCCAGCGTGGCCCCTGGTATGAACACGAGGGGTGCGTGGCTCTCAGCGTGGCACCCTGGTATGAACACTGCAGGAGCCGGTCCTGGGGGGTGGCGGTCCCCAGGGCCATCGAGGGCTCCTGCAGGGGGGCTGTGCTGCCCCTCCCTCCTTTTCATTGCCCCGGGGAGGTGGTGGTCCCTGGGGCCCAGGTGTCTGCAATGGACCACCGTATTTAAATATTAACTGCCCCGGTGAGGTGGTGGTCCCCAGGGCAGTGTGGGGGTATTGCCCCACACACATTTATTTTTTCTTCCCCGGGGAGGTGACGGTCCCCAGGGCTGCGGGTGCTCCCTCGGGCTCCCGCACATGAATTTGTGGGTGCACCCGGGACCTGGCCCACCCGGGGGCTTTTTGAAAATGACAGTCCACACTTCTTTTTTTTATTTTCTCGGCAGGAGTCGCGACCCCAACATGATTTCTGCCATTTAAAAATATATATATATATATTTTTGTTCCTGGGGTCCTTGAGGGACCCCGCAAGCAGCCCTAGGGGGTCAGGGAGTTTCTTCCCTGCCTCTTTTTCTACATTTTACACTTTGTTTTACTGTTTTCTTCTGACTCGATTCTACCGAGTCACAAGATGGCTGCCAACAGTTCCTGGTTTAGAGTGTTGGCAGCCAATGAGAATGAAGCTTGTGCTCGGGAGGATTCGCGAACCCACCGCTGCCCTAGATATTGAAACTTATTCTTTTTCAAATTTCTCAGGAACTACTGAATGGATTTACACCATTTAACTAAAAGGACTCTTTCTAAACCAAGGACTACCACTTTGCCAAATTTGGTGTAATTCCGTTCAGCAGTTGAGGCTGTAGCTTTGTCTAAAATTTCCTATGGAAAAGAACATGGGGAAAACGAGTTTTGGGATGCCCCTATTTTATCGGCCCCTGCTTCATGAATCACCCCAAAACTTACAAGACAGGAGCTGAACAGAGCGCTTCACTAGTTTTGAAAATGTCGCGAAGATTCGTCAAACGGCGCCAAAGTTATTGGGAAAAAAAGAAATGCTTTTTGTATGAAAACTAGGTCCTAACTATAACTACCTACTGGCGACCACCAGTAGCTAATATATATTTATATACACACACACATATATATAGATATATATCACCTACTGGCGGTCGCCAGTAGGTAGTCATATTTAGGACCTAGTTACCATAGGAAAATCGCAACATTCTATTCCTAATAACTTTGGCGCCGATTGACGAATGTTAGTGAAATTTTCAAAACTCGTGGGGCGCTCCAGTCCGCTCCTATCTTGATAGTTTTGGGTTGATTCGGCAAGCGGGGGTCGAGAAAAAAGGGGGGTCCCAGAACATATTTTCTCCTTGCAATTTTCTATAGGAAACTTTAGACACGGCTACAGCCCGAACTGCTGAATGGAATTACACCAAATTTGGCAAAAAGGTAGCCCTTGGTTCAGAAAGAGCCCTTTTTGTTAAATGGTGTAAATCCGTTCAGTAGTTTATGAGAAATTAGAAAAAGAAAAAGTTTCAATATCTGGGCGGAGCCTAACCACACATCTCATCGTGAGATCTGATTGGCTATCAGCACTTCATCCAAAAAATTTTGGCAGCCATCTTGGGACCAATATACATGATAGCACCTCAATAAAAAGCATTGCAGTTAATAGAAGGTTTTAAGATTTTAGTTACATGATAAATCATTTGTTTATGGTACCATACTCCTTTTAGGAATTGTGGTGTGTTCTAAGGTGTTTTTACCATGTGAAAACGCCTTCTGCTGGGATATCATGAATCATGTTTGAGAGAAAACTATTTTCTCATGCTTTTCCCACAGAGGTTTGGAAGGTGATCTATAAGCTAAACTGAGAGCATATTTTCTGTAAATTCACATTATCTTTCTCAGTCATGTGAGAATGAAGTCTGACATTCTCAGGAAAACATGTACATCCAACAAGGGCAGAGACTGTCAGTTGATTCCTTTGTGTTCTACAGAAGCTTCCCAGAGTGTTCTACTAGAGCGCTAACAGTCTAACTTATTACAAAAGTATGGCACACCTAAAGCCATCTTGATTGGAATAAACTGATAGCACTTAAAACATTTTATTTAAAAAGGAACAAAATGAGGGGGTTCATTTTGCCATACAAAAAAGTATGATTAGTGTTGCAGAAAGAAAAATTAGGTAACATTTTGAGTGGCTTCTCAAATCCTCTTCTATTTCATTAAAAAAATCTGACATGCAGACTGAAACATGCACTTTCAATACCAGCGACAGACTTCCCTGGTGAGCAGAAGCTTTACTACAGTGATCTAATAAGCAACTAGAATGCTAACATTCTGAATTTATGGCAAATGTGTGACACATCTGAATGCCTTCTTGATGGAATCAAAGTAAAAAACTGAAAGTATTTCCTACTGAGGAGACTGTAGTAAATGAGGAAATTAGGAAACTTCATAACAAATAAGTCTCCGAAGAAGACCACCAGAGACAAAAGAGCCCAAATGTAGCACAAATATCACCCAGATGTAGCCCAAGTATAGCCCAATGACAGAATGTCCCAGAGTGTTCTAAATAAGAACTAGAGCGCTAACAGTCTTACTTATGACAAAAGTATGGCACACCTGAAGACATCTTGATTGGAATAAAGTGGTAACACTTGAAACAATTAATTTGCAAAGGAAAATAATGAGGGGGTTCATTTTGCCATAGAAATTATGATTAGTTCTACAGAAAGAAAAATTAGGGCACATTTTGACTTCTCAAATCCTCTTCTATTTCATTAAACAATTCTGACATGCAGACGAAACATGCACTTTGAATACCAGTAGCAGACTTCCCTGGTGAGCAGTAGCTTTACTACAGTGATCTAATGAGCAACTAGAGAGCTAACATTCAGAATTTATGGCAACGTGTGACACATCTGAATGCCTTCTTGATGGAACCAAAGTAAAAAACTGAAAGTATTTCCTACTGAGGAGACTGCAGTAAATAAGGAAAATAAGTCTCCCAAGATGGCCACCAGAGACAAAAGAGCCCAAATGTAGCACAAATATCATCCAGATGTAGCCCATGTGTAGCTCAATGACAGAATGTTCCAGAGTGTTCTTAAGAACAACTAGAGCGCTTACTGTCTTACTTATGACAAAAGTATGGCTCACCTGAATCCATCTTGATTGGAATAAACTGGTAACACTTAAAACATTTAATTTAAAAAGGAACACAATGAGGGGGTTCATTTTGCCATAGAAATTATGATTAGTGCTGAAGAAAGAAAAATGAGGGCACATTTTGAGTGACTTCTCAAATCCTGTTCTATTTCATTAAAACATTCTGAAATGCAGGCTGAAACATGCACTTTTAATACCAGCAGCAGACTTCCGTGGTGAGCAGTAGCTTTACTACAGTGATCTAATGAGCAACTAGAGTGCTAACATTCAGAATTTATGGCAAATGTGTGACATATCTGAATACCTTCTTGATGGAATCAAAGTAAAAAACTGAAAGCATTTCCTACTGAGGAGACTGCAGTAAATGAGGAAATTAGGAAACTTCATAACAAATAAATCTCCCAAGATGGCCACCAGAGACAAAAGAGCCCAAATGTAGCACAAATATCACCCAGATGTAGCCCACATGTAGCCCAATGACAGAAGTGTGCAAAACACTTTTTTATTTTTTGTGTTTTTGCAGTTTTATATAGTGCAGACTTGTCAGGTATTGGAGTGCTTTACATGAGCATTGGTTACATCACACAAGAAAAACTTCATTTTGGTTTTAGACATGGGGAGATTAAGTGATTTGACCAGAATCACAGAATGTCGAGCTGAAGCAGAAACTCCAACCTGGTTCCCCAGTTGCAAAGTCTGCAGCTCTGGAAGTAACACCACATCCTCTCCCCTAAGTGCAACATTTAATCAAGTGGTCAACTGGATAAAAAAACATAAAGATAACAAATAATTTAAAAGTGCTTTGTCGCTATTTGAAAACTCAGAAAATATGTCCTCATCTTCGTTTTTTAGAGCACTAACCATAATTTTGATGCAAATAAGACCCTCTCAGATATGTAATTTCTAAAGGAAATGCTCTAGGTATTACAGTTTTGATTACATCAAGATAACGTCAGGCGTTCCACACTTTTGTAATAAATACAGAATGTTAGCAATCTAGTTGTTCATTAGGATACTGTTGAGAGGCAGAGGCCAGGGACACGGACTCTGAAAATTGAAGGCAGGTAGGAGGGTGCAGAGGCAACAATTTGACCACACTGGGCAGGCAGGAAGGTCAGTGGCAGCACAACAGACTATGTAGGACCGTGGAAAGGGGGGGCAGGGGCAACAAACCAACAATACAGGACTGGCAAGAGAGGCTGTGGCAATATATTAGACCATTGTGGGCAGAAGGAAGAGGCAGTGGTAGTACAACCACACATGCCAACAGACCCAATTCAGCCAGGAAACGTCCAATGTTTTTAAGCCCAAATGGGCTTTATTTGATCTGTCTCCTGTCTGCAATCTCCTCTTTTTCAATGTAAGTCAAAAGGAAAAATAAATACCCCAGTTTTTTATCAAAATCTCCCGCTTACCAAGTGCAAAATGTTAGTAAGTATGGTACATTGGATCATGGAAGGCAGGAGGAATTAAGGTAGGGACATGGACTCTGATAACAGAGGACAAGAGGGACATGGAGAGGTGCACAAAACTGACCCTACAGGGTAGGCATCAGGGTTTGCAGCAGCACAATATACCACACAGGGCATGGGGGACGGGAGTGCAGCACAACAATCCATAGAAAGCAATAGGGAGGGGACAGGACCATGCACATGGACAACAGACAACAGAGGGGAAAGAGGCAATGATAGTTAGCTGACCATAATGGTCAGACAGGAGAGAAAGCTGCAGCATAACGGACCATCAAGGGCAGGAGAGACGGATCAGGGGCATTACAATGGAACAGACAAGCCAGAAGCGAGGGAATAGGGGTCTGCACATGGAAACAAAGGGCTGGGGGCAAGGGGGCAGGGCAGGAGCAGCAAGATGACCATGGAGGTCAGGCAGGATGGGCACTAGAAGTAAGACACACCATGGAGAGTGCTCCAGTGGAACAGGGCAAATGTACATACTTCCCCTATGTCACATACTCGTCACCACACTAACTCATTCATACATTCATTCATTGGTGGAGCCCATAACACCAACACTCATACGTCTCACTCGAATCTGCGCACAGGAGGGAAAAAGAAGCGCTGGACATGTGGGGGTACCTTGTTACTTATCGGGAGAAAATCCTTTTTACGTTATATACATTATATACATCAATACATATAGAATCCTAACTTTAACATCAAGGCACTCCACCACTTAGTCAATGGACCAATTAGTTGGACTGGTTGATGATGATTTAGAACCAGCTAAAACACATTTAAAGCTTCGGAACCTTTCGGTTTACTCTCAATATCTTATTAAAGAATCACAAACTCATTTCTTATTAATCAAATTTTAGTTTATCTAATTTAGTTCACTTTGTGTTGGCATATTCAGGAATTACAGTTCAAACATTTTCTCTATTGAGCGATTTCCAATCTTTGATCTTTCGACATAAATTGATATAACATTTATATTTACCTAAAATTTTAACATTGGCGACCACTTCCACAAGAACCCGTCAACCCACAGCAGTAATCAAAATCCCTTCAGATGGAATCGTTCTTCATAATCAAAGAAACCCAGGTAAATCCAGGGAATCTCCTTCTGCTGGACACGGTCTCCACGATTCAGCCAAAGGACCTGAAGGACTGGGTTATTCTTAAGACCCAGCGGTGCCAGGGAACAACACCTGAAACCTTCGTGGGTTACCTGTTCTGGCGTACTAAACACAGAGACACGGGACACTTCCAGCGACGTCAGAGATCAGCGTTTATTTACTGCAGGGATACAGAGGTCACAAGAAGTACACAACGTGTAGGTTCTCGGAGACTGCTTCAAATTCGTAGAAGTGGGTCGGTCCTTTTATACAGGTTTTTGCCATAGCGCAGTATGGCGAACAAAGGTTACAACTCAGTTCCCACAATAAACTTCAAAAGGGTCGCGTTCATGTCTCAGGGGGCCGGAACATAATTACGACAGTCTTGCCGGTTCCCAACTGTAAAAACATATTTCCTCCGCAATAAACACATTCCATCCTAACCATAAACACATTAAGAGGAAGGACGAAAAACAGATGTAAGGAAAGGACAAGGATGCACAACAGGTTAGAAAAGAGTGTTGGGGGCAATAAAGGAAACTTGATAGAGGGGTCAAAGACCTCATGTCTAATGTATGCATGGCTGAAACAATAGACCGGCGCGGCAAGATGAGCCTCGAGCGGGGCCATCTGCCTTAGTCGTGTCGTTTCCCTCATCGTAAAAGTCACCTCAAAGAAACACGTGTCCTTCGTGTAAGCTTGAGAGTCCCAGGGTCACGGAGCGGACAAGAAGCCCGTTCGCTGGCTACCTGAGGGCAAGAAACAAAATGGATGCTGTATCTAAAATGGAACCCGAGGGTCCAGATGAACGAACCCAAAAATGAGACGAACCATACGTGGCTGCATAGCGAAACTGCGTACACCCATTATACTCGTCATTTGCGGTTCGTAGATACCAAACTCATCCATATTCGTTACCACTCAAAACTGCGGTCCTGTGTCATACGGAACCTCAGACCCTCCTTTTGCCCTCATGTAGGCAAGCACTAGTCAAGATCTGAATCTATGTCAATATTCATCAGATCGTTCAGCTGCTGCTGGAACATCATCCTATTCATCAATGTCTCCTTGGTAACAGATGGCCGCCTTATACACGTCGCAGCACATAGGCCACATAAGGCAGGACCACACTGTACACAAAGACAACACGTGAACAGAAACGTTACAACAGCCCCTACGATCATTAGAATCTTCCAACCCCAGGTTGACATTAGGCCCCACAACCATCCTAGGAGCGTCCAATTACCTTCGTCCACGTGTATGGACTCGGAAATCTTGTGCAACTTCGAGATGGCTTGGTATACAGTTGGAGCATTGTCAGGAATAAAAATGCAACAACTCGAATGGATAATTTTACACACACCCCCTCTATCTGCAAGAACAACGTCTAGAACCATACGGTTCTGCAACGTCATGAGTCTATCCGCCTGTAGTTCCGCTGTTAGATTACCAAGGGCATTTGCAGTAATATTAGCAGTCGACTCAACTACACGGGTCAACTGTCTTAGGTTCCTGCTATTAACCATAGGTCCCCAAAACGGCAAGAAACCTTTAAAGAAGTCTCCTGCTTCTTGACCAGCAGTGTCCTCTTTGCTAATAACGCCTCTCACGACTCTAGTTCTGTGGTAGTCTGAAGCAACTGTGAAAGTCGGAGGTAAAAGATTCGCAATATAACAGGTACCCGAGAAGTCGCGGGGTAACCATGTATATGCGCGTTCATAACATACAAAATAGGTGCCCTTAGCAGTCAGAAAAACAGGGGAGGAGAGCATGGGTAGAACATACGTATCAGTGCAAGCACTGTTCCCAAGTTGTGCTCTCGGATTTCGACCCAAACCTTTCAAGCAGAAATTACCAAGGTGCGGTACAATCCATATCGGGGACGAGCTCTTAAGCTGTCTATCACCCACTGACGTACTATACTCAGTCTCACTCAGATCCTTATAGGCCTGCACTTCTTCATCTGGAATGAGTGATGCATCAAAAACATCTCTATCCAGATCTGCTATGGCTATCGCCAAAGGCTTGTGGTACGGCCCAGGACCAAAATTGACAGACCGTGGCTCTCGACTAGGGTAGGAATCTAGTGCACTACGGAACATAGTTTGGAATGCTCGAGCTGAACCCTGGGAGCTGTAAGGAAGGACCAAATACGGAATACCCCTATCCATAGTGTGTGGCATTAAACCACATACCCAACAATTGGTAGTATTCACCACCAACTGATGCTGATGTAGAAGTTGAACAAAGGAATTATTCATGAATTCCGCACGTCTAACCTGCTCATGCTGAGGCAAAGGATGAAAGGAATGTGGGGAGACAGTGGTGAGGGAACTTAGGTTAGGAGAAAAGGTAGGCGAAACAGAAGGCAAGAACAACGATACTCCAAAATACACTCCACCCACCAATAGCATAGATAAAGTCAGAAACAGTAGAAACACCTGAAACAAAAAACATTTTGTTCGTACAACCCTCCATAACTCTAATCTCTGTGCCGACACCCTTTCTTCTTCCAACAGCTTAGAGAATGCCATCCTCTACAAACCGTCCGTGACGTACTTGACGCACTTCGTTCTGAATAGCGATTATCAATCCCCAGGAGTTCCCAGAGATCGACAAAAGTAACCGACCTAGCGTCAGAAACCTGCTAAACAGAAAGAAGTACCCGCACGGCCCTACGGTAACCCGGATGGAGAGGTTTCCTCGAAACTTTCAAATTTATTACAAATCTCTTAGCAGTGGAAAGGAAAAACTCAAAAAGAAAGGATGTAATTGTCCATAATATTCGTAACGTCAAAAACCACCGTACTATTAATTCTTATTAGTCCTTGAACGAAGAAAGTATCGATTTCTTCCAGGTCGAGTTTGCTCTACAAACAATTGTTCAGCTGGCGCAACAGGATTCGATGAAGTGGACAACGAGTCAGACCTTGGGTTTTCTGCTACTGATGACTCCACATATGGGTTTGGCAATGACGAATCCTCATCCACAAGTTGAGCGTCACTAAACGGCACAAAGTGCAAAGGAGTCTCAGTTTCTGTGGCCGAAATCCCAGTCCTCACCCAACCGTCAGTTGGTAAAGGGATCGGTACCTTCTTGGTGTGGCTGGCATGGACCCAGTTTTTCCGGCCCTCCAGTCGAACCGCTGTCCTCGTCGTCAACAAAACTTGAAAGGGTCCAACGAATCTTGGCTCCAAGTTACGTTTCCGACCAAAATTTCGGGTAACCACCCAGTCCCCTGGCCGGAGCTGGTGTCCAGAACCCTCTGTCTGCGCCGGTAGAGCTTCAAAGACCTGTTGATGGATTAACCGTAGTTTAGTGGTCAAATCATGCAGATAATCAATCAACATTGGATACTCAAGACTATCAAAAGCCCTAGGCCTCGGGACTCCCCAAATATTCGCAGGGCGACCGAACACAATCTCATATGGGCTAAGCCCTACTCGAGAGTGTACGGTTGCTCTGGTCGATAGGAGAGCCAGAGGCAAGGCATCAGGCCATGACAGACCAGTCGTAGCTTGAATCTTAGCGAGTTTCAGCTTTAGGGTACCATTGTACCCTTCAACCAAACCCGCTGCCTGAGGATGATTAGCACTGTGGAATTTCTGCCGAATTCCAAGGCCCTTACACACACTCTGCATCACACTTCCCACAAACTCGCTTCCATTATCCGACCACACAATCCGTGGCATTCCGTACCTAGGAAAGTATTCCTTCAGCAGGATTTTTGCTGTGGACAGGGCAGTATTATCCTTAAGAGGATAAGCCTCAATCCATCTGGAGAACGCGCAAACCACAACCAAAACGTACTTCAGGTTATTGCATCTCTCCATATGGATAAAATCCAACTGGATAACCTCAAAGGGACAAGCAGGAGGAGCGAAATGACCAGGCGGAGTGGGGGTACCTTTTCCGGGATTGTGCATCAAACACACCATACAATTCTTAACCACTCTTTCGGCACACTTAGCAATACCCTCATTCCTCCATACAGGGGACAAGAACTTACATATTCTTTTCGCACTAATATGTGACAACCCATGAGCCATCGTCACAACAGCTAATACATACGCATCTGGTAACATCCACCTCTGACATTCCGTCAGGTCAACCCAACATCCATGCACATCCAATTTTCCTGTACTTTCTTCCCACTTGGTCTTTTCAGCTTCAGTAGCTTCGTTCTGAATTGCTTTCACGCTCTCAACAGTATTCTCACACATACCAGTCTCCGTCGGCCACCTCACTGAACTCGTGGCATACATTCGAGTCGCAAGATTCTTAGCCGTTTCCTTAGCAATCTCATCCGCAAACGCATTACCACGACCAACATCATCCGTCACTTTCCGATGTGCACTACATTTAACGATCGCCACTTGTTTAGGTAATGTAAGTGCATCCAAAAGATCATTCACAAGCTGCCCGTGTTGGATCTTCGTACCATGCGATGCCATAAATCCTCTTTCTCTCCACAACCTTCCAAAATTATGCGCAACACCAAACGCGTACTGACTGTCAGTAAACACATTCACTCGCTTTCCCTTCGACAAAACACACGCTCTTGTCAATGCAATTAACTCTGCCGCTTGTGCGGAATTCTGATTCAATCTCGCAGTTTCCACAACCGTGCTCAACGTCACTACAGCATACGCAGTCGTCACATCGCCATTCGGCAATTTGAAGCAAGAACCATCCACATACAAAGTACCATCGGGATCTGCCAAGGGAGTGTTTTTCAGGTCCACACGACCTTTTGTTTCTTCCTCAGTCCGTAAATAACAATCATGTGGCAGCGCATCATCTGATGCCATATTAATCGGCAACAATGTCGCCGGATTCAGTACATTACAACGTTTAATCTGTATATGACTTGCCAAAAGGGTCAGCTCGTACCCAGACAACCTTGCACTCGTCAGATGTTGAGTCTTTGTCCGATTCAAGAGCGTATCAACTGCATGCGGAACCATTACTATGAGCATATTATCCATGACCAGGCCTGCGGACTGTCGAATAGACGCCGCCGCTGCCGCTGTCGCCCTCAAGCAACTCGGCAACGCTCTAGCTACCGGGTCTAAGGTCGAGGAAAAATATGCACACGGACGCTGTTTATCACCAAATTGTTGCGTTAAAACACTCAACGCACAACCGTCCCTCTCATGGACGTATAATGTGAAAGGCTTACTGTAATCAGGAGTACCTAACACAGGAGCCGAACACAATGAATCACGTAATTCAGAAAAACTTTTCTGACATTCCTCCGTCCATGGCAAAGGAGTCGAAACGTCCTTGCACGTGAGAGCTACCAATGGCTTCGCTAACAGTGAAAAGTTCGGGATCCACTGTCTGCAGTATGACGTGATACCTAGAAAGGCACGCACATCTCTCTGAGTTGTTGGCACAGACATTCGAGCAATTGCTGCAATTCTTTCAGGGGTCAACCTTCTTCCCGCTTTTGACAATAAGTGACCTAGATAGGTTACTTCTTGACAACAATATTGCAGTTTGGAAGGTGACACTTTATGATGTAAGTCACAAAGATGCTGTAACAGTGACACTGTAGCAGTCCTACAAAGCTGTTCGGTGTCAGCAGCGATCAACAGATCGTCAACGTACTGAATCAAGGCTGCACCAGCCGGTAACACAAACGCATCAAGTTGGCTCTTAAGAGCTTGGCTATAAATTGATGGACTCTCACAGTAGCCCTGTGGTGCGCGTTTGAATCTGAAGCTGCGACCACCTAATGAGAAACCGAACAAGTCTCTGCTTTCCTCAGCAATCGGAATGCTAAAGAACGCATTCTTCAGATCGATGACCGAGAACCATGACGCAGTGGCTGGAATCAGAGTCAGTAAAGCTGTAATGTCTGGCACCACAGGAAACTGCGGAACAACGACTTTATTCACCTCCCGTAAGTCGATAACTAGACGGTACACAGGAGGCTTGGAGGGATCCGTTCGTTTCAGAATAGGCAACACGGGACTATTGCACACATTACCCCGTGTCTCCTCAATAACATCTTTACCGATCAAGTCGTAAATGATCGCTAATAGTGCCCTTTCACCATCAAGGGAAATACGATACTGGGGAATGCGTGGCAAACGCGCACCAACTTTCAGTTGGACAACATAAGGTGGTATATCCAACAGGCCCACGTCATTGGGACCTGCCGCCCACAAGGAGTCCGGAAGAGATCTCAATTCTGGTGGGAGCTTGTCGATTGATAAATACATAGGGGAAATCACGCTCTTACCCAACGTAAGCTCCACACCCGTAGGAGAACAGTACAAAGTCGCATGTAACCTTTTCAACAAATCCAGACCCAAAAGATTCTCACCACAACCAGTAGTCAAAATCAAAGGAGCTTCTAGCTCATGAGACCCAATTGTAAGGGGCAAAGGGCTAGAAACTGGATTGCTAACGGGGGCGCCAGAAAATCCAACGGAAACATTCGTTAAGCCAGACAAAGGCGCGCCAGGGAGTTTCGAATGCATGATGGAACTTTTTGCTGCACCAGTGTCCAACAGAAAAGGCTCAACGACGCCCAAAGTGGCTACTGCAACATAAGGCCCTCTCTGATCAACCGGAACTGATACTTCTCCCTTCCTTTGTCTATGGCTGTCCTAGTAGATACCATCCGTATCAACATCACACTCAACATAACAGTCATCCACATGATACTGTGCAGACCGACCGGACGATGGTTCGCGCCTATCGAAACAATTTTGCGAGTCCGAAGACGTTGCAAAGCGTTCGGCCTGATTCTGGGTAACTCCACGACCTCTACCACGGGAAGCCTGTTGAGGGCCACTACGTCCTCCTCGAGCCGACACACCATTGTTCCTATCACGGAGAACCGGACAATCAAACTTCAGATGGCCCTCCCCACGACAATATGCGCATTGATTATATCCCAGCACAAAACGAGGTGCGGGGGAAGCATTTCGCGTCTGCGATCTGGAGAACTGTGATTGTGATCTATTTTGCTGTTGTGTATCACTGAAATGCGAACGCGGAGGATAGGCTTGCTGCAATAAGACCTTAGTTTTAAGATCCTTCGTTTTCTTATCTGCACGCTCACTTTCCTCTTTTTCTCTGTTTTCGTAATATTGGGCCGTAGCCAATATTTGGGCAGTGGTAGAAACAGCCCACGAACTCTCAGAATTCTTCAACTTGTTGCTAAGGTCGGGCAGCAAGTTCGATACAAACTTATCAACAAACAGCCGCTGACCACCCTCAGATCCCATGTCCTGACCACTATGATCAACAAACGCTTCCTCGAATCTCGTAAAGAAATCAGAAACGCTTTCATCCCTCTTTTGCTTGCATGCTGATAATTTGTCCCAATTGACGCGCATCGCTGGCATAAGCGTTTTCATGAGGGTAATTATCCTCTGAGGCAAAGCCACTATAAGCTGTTCAGGTTTAGCCCCACCGACCTGCTGGGCATCTGCCGCCGTAAGGGCAGCCCAGTCACCGCCTAACTCGGCTGCGTGATTCTCGTGACGAATTTTTGCCCAAATCGGCTGAGGCACCACATTACCAAACAACATATCAATATCGGCTAGGTTCATAACAGTAGCATCCACCAATTGGGACAGCTCCTTATAGTAACCTGCAGGATTCTTACGGGGATCGGGCAAAGATTGCTTCACTTGTAAAACTTCCGATCGTTTCCAAGGGAGGTGTATCCACACTCTCTGGAAACGGCCTGGAACAGGAGGGTTAGCAGCAGGATCACCTGGCATCCATACCGGAGGAACTTCTCGCATAGGATATTGACCAGGTTGTGCCATCCATTCTGCAGTCTCGTCCTTAAACAACGCACGAGGTTGTACTGTACATCGAAAGGATAACAAGCGCTCTAAAGCCTCTCGAACTTTGTCGCCTACGATTACACCCGAGGCAAACCGATGCTGCAGCTCAGAAACCTCTGACGGTACATTATCTGTCACATCATCGTCCCACTCCTCCTTCAACGAGTTACACAGTTCTTCAAACACAAATCGTTGCGTAGGCACATTAAACTGGGAGAACGTTTCAAACACTACACGTGAGGTGTATTTAACAGGGTTACGAATCCATCTACGTGCCGTTTTCACCAACGATTCACGTTCCCTACCATCAGGAAGCTGACTGTGCCTTTGAGCGACATCTGAAAGAGTCGAGCCAAGTATCGGCCCAAAAAGCGGAGAATAAAGAGAAGCAACAGTAGTCAAAAGACGACTACGAACAGAAGGAGAAGAGGAAGAAGATGCGGGCGCAGCAACAATAGGGGTGGAAACAGTAGAAGCAGACGCAGCAGCAGGAGCAGCGGGAACAACAGGCTGAGGAGGGACTTGGAAAGGTGCAGTAGGGAGAGAAGCCGGAACTAGAGGATGTACGATCTGGGGCCCAAGGGGATTCGGGAGTACAAGAGGAACGGCGGGCTGACCAGCAGCCGCAAAAACAGCGGGTTGAGGAAGAGGTGGACGCACGGGACCCATAATATCGGGAGCATAGGGAGGTGGCGATTTCATCAGATAAGACAAGAGCGGATCCTCCATCGCTTCTTCTCCTGTCTTATCGATATTAGAAGGTAGCACCGGATAACACTTATCCACTGCCATATGGTGTAGCCGAGCACTAACTTCCTGCTCTTTCTCATCTTTGTCTAATTGATATTGTTCTGCATTTCGCATCACTGCAATAACACCTTCTCTTTTATTTTTCTTATTCTGTTTGATTTCTTTCTGCTTGGCCTCTTTCCGCCACAACCGAAAGGAATCAAACATGGCCGGCCTAGCTTTCTTTTTAAACAATTTAGCTTCCAAATTATCTAAAACGGCAGTCTCGAAACTACCATGAGATGGCCAACTGAGGACGCCATCCTTTTTAGTGTAGCGGACCCAATATTCATTATATACAATAGGACCCACGCCATGACGACTATAGAGCTCGTAAATCGGAGTTCCAACCGGAGGTATCGGACATGAATCCTCCAGCCGGGAATCCATGCTGCAACATTTGAGAAACCCAAACAAAGTACTACGGCCAGGCATCGTGCACACTAACCGAGTTTACAAACTTCAAGGGTTTATCGAATTACGATGTCCTCACAAAAATGCAAGACCCTCGGTTTTGGCAATTGCAATCGTCAAATAAAACCCAACTACTAAGAACCACGAATGCTATGGAACCATGCAAACAACAAAGCAAATCTGGGAGCGACCCACAAATACTTAACTGAGAGAACAATGGCGTCACCAGGAAGGCCCGTCGATCGTCTCGCCGTACAAAGGACTACGCCAGGCGCCAAAACAGGTCGACAGTCAGGGCATCGGTCCGTCGCAGCCGTCAGGAGGCGGGGATCTTCGCGGGAAAAGACGTCGGGCCACTTATTTCGACAACGGGATCGATGAAGCGGGGTGCACCTTCCCTCGGAGATTTCACACGAAGTTCCTCACGATCGTCGGGCTTTGGACCGGTACCGTTGATGTCGCCCCACGTTGGGCGCCAACTGAAGGACTGGGTTATTCTTAAGACCCAGCGGTGCCAGGGAACAACACCTGAAACCTTCGTGGGTTACCTGTTCTGGCGTACTAAACACAGAGACACGGGACACTTCCAGCGACGTCAGAGATCAGCGTTTATTTACTGCAGGGATACAGAGGTCACAAGAAGTACACAACGTGTAGGTTCTCGGAGACTGCTTCAAATTCGTAGAAGTGGGTCGGTCCTTTTATACAGGTTTTTGCCATAGCGCAGTATGGCGAACAAAGGTTACAACTCAGTTCCCACAATAAACTTCAAAAGGGTCGCGTTCATGTCTCAGGGGGCCGGAACATAATTACGACAGTCTTGCCGGTTCCCAACTGTAAAAACATATTTCCTCCGCAATAAACACATTCCATCCTAACCATAAACACATTAAGAGGAAGGACGAAAAACAGATGCAAGGAAAGGACAAGGATGCACAACAGGTTAGAAAAGAGTGTTGGGGGCAATAAAGGAAACTTGATAGAGGGGTCAAAGACCTCATGTCTAATGTATGCATGGCTGAAACAATAGACCGGCGCGGCAAGATGAGCCTCGAGCGGGGCCATCTGCCTTAGTCGTGTCGTTTCCCTCATCGTAAAAGTCACCTCAAAGAAACACGTGTCCTTCGTGTAAGCTTGAGAGTCCCAGGGTCACGGAGCGGACAAGAAGCCCGTTCGCTGGCTACCTGAGGGCAAGAAACAAAATGGATGCTGTATCTAAAATGGAACCCGAGGGTCCAGATGAACGAACCGAAAAATGAGACGAACCATACGTGGCTGCATAGCGAAACTGCGTACACCCATTATACTCGTCATTTGCGGTTCGTAGATACCAAACTCATCCATATTCGTTACCACTCAAAACTGCGGTCCTGTGTCATACGGAACCTCAGACCGGGCAATCGAACCAACGAACCAAGAATCCAGCAAATCGACCCTCCACACCAACAGCAGCCGCAGCAGCCCCCCCTTGTCTAAATCCCCTTCTTTTATACTCTCTCCTCCTTACTTTTAGGGCGATGCGCAACAGTTTTAGGGGTAGAAAGTGTTCTGATTGGCTAAACCCTCTGAAATTTGTAATTCTCTTGAAAGTTCCCAAGTTTGCCTGTTTCCCATGAGACCGGGCATGACATCTTCTCAATTGTATTTTTTTGGTAATTTCACAGGTAAAAGTTCCGAAGTAACAACATGTAAGCTTTCTCGTAGAGGTCTTTCATTGTCCCCTCAGTCATTCACATTAGCCTTCATCTTGGCAATCCTCCATGTTCCTATCCTTGACAAGGGACATTTCGACTCTCGTCGGAGGTCGCTTGGAGATCTCCAGAGCCATCCAAGTCTGCGCAGTAGACATCGCGCTCACATGACGGTGGCCACTTCCGAACTCCATTTTAAGGACTGTGGCCTAGTAGGCCCGAATGCCAACTTAAGAAAAAACAAACATAAGAGTTATTAATATATAGAAATGAAGATTTTAATGTTAAAACCCACCCTAATCCCAATATATATTAATATTTTCCTAGCTTGTAGCAACATTTATAGCAATATTACTCACCATTCTGCAGCACTGGAAGCACAAACCATCCCAAAAGCAACATGAATCATGCATTTCTCTATTTCAACACATCCTAAAGTTAGTTTGCGTACCACAGTTAATCATTTAATTTATTGCCATGCAATTTGCATTTTAGTCCCACGTGTATCTTGTGTTTATTAAGGTGCAACTATAGATTAGTCATACCACTCTATACTAATTAGTACAAGTTAATATTTAGAATGATTACGTAATTAACTTTCATGCAAATAGAGGAGGTATACAACATTTTGCTTTACCTGCTCCATCAATAGCAACAGTGAGACTATAATGGTATACACACAGACCAGGGAGGGAAGGTGGGAGGGGGTCAGGGGCAGCTAGCTGACCACACAGGGAAGGTGGGAGGGGCCGTGGCAGCACAGAAGACCATGCATGGCAAGCGGGAGGGTTAGTGGCAGTACAATGACTAAGATGGGCAAGAAGGAGGGTGCAGGGGCATGCACAAAGGACCATGGAGGATAGAAGGGAGGGTCAGGACCTGGGCACAGACAAGAGAGTTCAGGGGAAGAGGCCTCACAACAGACCACGCGGGGCAGGCAGGAGGAGCAGTTGCAGCACAACAGACCAGGAAGGGCAGAAGTGTGTGGCAGTAAAATGGACCATGGGGGACAGGAGGAAGGGGATAGGTGCATGGAATGTGGACAGGCAGGGTGGAGGAGGCAGGGACAGGTTGCAGTCATCTGACAATGCTAGGCAGGTGGGAGGGGAGAGGCAGCTCAACAGAACACTCAGAGTAGATAGGAGTGGCAGGTCCATGGAACATGGTGGGCAAAAAGGATGGAGCAGGGGCATGCACACAGACATCGGAGGACAGGGGGAAGGAGAATAGGGGCAGCAAGCTACGAACAGAGGCTAAGCAGGAGGTCTATGATGGGGCATAGAATGGGGCAATGGAGGGCAGGAGGAGTGGACTGGTACATCATGCTAAATGGAGGGCAGTGGCAGCATATCAGAACATGCATGGCAGGAGGGAGGAGATGGATTCAGACAACAGAGGATAGGGAGGAGGTGGATGGGGCAGCAAGCTAACTGTTCAGAGAAGGCGGGAAGGCAAGTGGCAGGGCAACAGCCACACATGGCTATAATAAGGGAGCAGGGACATGGACTTGGACTATAGATGGCTAGGAGGAGGGAAGGCAGGAGCAGCAATCTTGGGTGGTGGCAGCACAATGCCAGGCCCTGCTTCCAACCCCCACCATCCACTGTGATATGCATCTTACTTTACATTAACAAAAAAACTAGAAATGTTCTGAAAAGAACAAAGATTACAGGGACGGTTTAGTTAGACTCAGATTTCACTCATATATAACCAGTGAAATTCAGCAGTTATAGTTACCTGAGCTAACTATAACTTATGCCCCCGCAATGTATTGCTAATGACCTCAGACATTACATCATTCATGACATGGTCAGTTACATCACTCATGACATCACTCATGACATCTCAAATGAGCTGTGAATGGAATGGAACTATAATCGCTAGAACTTTATTTAGGGATAGTGTGTGTATATTACCACACATTTCTTTTCTTTTCTTTCGTGTAAGAACCAATATAATACGCAACTTGCCCAGATTAATATGGCCGATAGCCTTTCACTTTAAAGTAATGTGTAGTCCATTGTTTATGTTGATGTTTGCAATCCAAAGTATGTTTATTATGAATAAGTCTCGTTGACGAACATACAGGTATGGCGGTCACGGGGCAAGATATGCTGAAATGAGATTGTGTGCATATTAACACTTGTTTTCTTTTCTTTATTGTATCAATTCCTGAATGTTCACATTAATACGTAGTCCTTTGTTAATGTGGGAAGCTTTAGGCATTTGTACATTTCAATAAGGATGCTACAATGACGTCTTGTATCGTTATCAAAGTTCGGATGAACCGAAAAGCGTGGATCACGTCCTTTGTAGATTAAATACTTCCAAACTACAACCTGAGTGCTGATTCCTTCCTTGTAAGAGTGAGAGGAGATTAAGTACATATATATAAAATTCAATGAAAAAGCCACAAGTTTCAGTGACATTATAGTTAGAAATTAGCATATAAAAAACCTCAGAAATTCACTGAAAATACCACAGGTTTCATGGACGCCATAGTTAGTTGGACATTTCACTCGTACAAAAAAAGAGAAATTCAGCCGTTATAGTTAGTTGTGCTAACTATAACTCGCGCCCCCGCAATGCACTGCTGATGACGTCACATATTACATCACTGATGACATGGTCAGTGACATCACTGATGACATTTCAAATGACATCACTGATGACATCATCCACATGATCATCTGATGCACCTCCTCACACCCTAAAATACAGACAACCATTCTCAAAACCTTAGACACACCAATTCTAGAACAGCTACAATATTCTGTGCACTATGCATGCAGACCTTTAACCAGCTACATACTATTGAGACACCCAGTTAGTACCTATGCAGTCTAGGAATCATTCTGTCTGTCCCATGCACTTCTCCATTCACCCATCCGGCACTATCTATGTATCCTATCAATCCACCAATACCTACGCACTTATAAATTTACTATACACTCTGTTTGTAATACTGCAATTATTCTAGTTACTAGTCATGAAGTTATGGAATGGCCTAACTACTAACACAAGTACAGCTATAATATTTTGTGCACTATCCAAGCAGACCTCTAACTAGCTACATACTATTGATACACTCTACTAAATACACAGTTATTACTAATGCAGTGTAGGCATCACCCAGTCTGTCCCATGCACTTCTTTAATCACTTATCTACCACTATCTACTTATCCTATCACTCCACCAATACGTAAGCACTTATAAATTAAGTGTTCACTCTGTTTACAGAACTGTCATCATTCCAGGTACTAGTGGTACTCTTATAAAATGACATAGGCACCAACACAAGTACACATAAAATATTCTGTGCATAATCCCTACAAATCTCTAAGCAGATACATACTATTGGTCCACTCCATTAAATACTGAAGTAGTACCCATGCAGTGTAGGATACCTCCTGTCAGTCTCATGCAATTCTTCAATCACCCATCCAGCACTATGTTCTTATTGTATCAGTCTGTCAATACCTAAGCACTTATGGTGCAGATTTACAAGCACCCTGCACCACCAGTACATCACTTTTTGTAACGTAGTGATGGTGCCAGGCACTCCTTCATATTTACAAGGAGAGGAAAAGCCACCCTGCATGGTTTTTCCTCTCCTTGTAAATATGACCCCTTCATACACAGAACTTTGCGTTGAAGGGGCGTTCCATAGGTGTTGCTGTGGGTGTTCCCACGCAACATCCATAGAGCAAGACACATCTCCAGATTTATTTGAAATCGTAACTCTGGAGATGTGTGTGAATGCTGAGCCATCCTAGAGTTGGTGTAGCAAGGCGCAACAAGGAGAATTGTTTTCATTTCTCCTGTTTTTTTCCTCTTTCAATGCATGCTGCATTCCACAGCATACATTGAAAGAGGAAAATGCCTTTACTGATTGTTTTTGTGCAGGAAGGTGTCCCTTTCTGCACAAAAACAATCTCCACATGACACAGACATCCTTGCAACATATTCATGTACATATGTCACATCCCTGTACTTCGGAAGTACCACAGTGCAGTGCAGCTAAAGAGCTTGCAGTGTCATGCTGCAGTACTTCCTCATAAATCTTCACCTATAAATTCACACTACTAATGCATTCTTTCAGTCAATCATGCTGTATACATATATTCAACCAAACGTTCACACATTACCTTGCAATTATAGCTCTTTCTTTAACCAGATAAGGTAGTTCTGATAAGAATTTTTTTTTTCTTTTTTCTTTTGTATTTGTTTTTATTTTTTTGAACACTTTTGTGTTTTTTTGGTGTTTTTTCAAAAAATGAACAAAAAAAAGAACAAATAAAACAGGAAACTTTTGGAATTACTTATCATTCCAAAAACAAAAAATTAACAACGATGGTTGCGTTGCGCAGCACAAACTGCATCCGCCGACTGCTCACCGAAGCAGATAAGTTTCTTGAACTTCACGCAGTGTTGCTCGAGAAAGGCAAATTCTGGCCTAATGTCCATTGCAGGTTTTCCTGAGGACACTCCAGACGTACTTGCCACAGCAGGTGAGGGGTTCAAAGCAGCTCGCCTCATTTCTTCCCGAGCAAGATTGAGAGGATGTTTGGCCCGGAGATGCTTGTACATAGAAGCAGTGCCACAAGAGTATTTTTTTCACTGCCTCTTGACAGTACTCGGTGTGAGACGTTGACCTGATGTATGATGTCTCTAGTTCTAGTGTACACCTTATATCAGTCCAAACAACCCTTATGGTGATTGGTTGTAAAGTCAACCTTATAGACCAGCTATCCTAGTGGTAGCATGGACAAGAGCAGTCTTAGGCTAAACTCTGAATGGCATGTGAAGCCAGCTGTGATACCATATATAATCCCTTGAATACCAAATGAAAGGACACCACAACAGATATATATATAAAATAAAGTGTATTTATTCTAGTCAAACCCTCAGCACTCTTTATGAGATTAGAGGTAAGTACAACACAGTCTTATTTAAGCATACATTAAGTCACACAGGTAAGTAATACAGTTAGGCCCTAGGGGCCACGCAAACCATATACTAAAGAAGTGGTATAAGGACCACTGTCACGGAAATAGGATAGGCCTAGGCCTAGGGAATCGCTGGGGCTACACTACACTAGCAACAGTTAGGAAGTGGGAGGCCCACGGGATTCAGGTGCAGAGTGGAAACACTCACGCGTAATGCGTAAAAGTCGATAGAATTACTAGCAGTTAGAATTTAACAGTTTAAGGACACTTCTGAAGCAGCTAGAGAGTCGAGACTCGGAAACTAGACCCTAGGATAGTCACTACCCTTGTGAGCACCGAAGAACCCAAGTTACCTAGCCCATGGGCTGCGGGTGCATAGGTGTGAACTTGCGTCGGGTTTCGTCGTGGACTTCTATGGATGCCTGAAGGAAAGTTGCTGACAGGCAGTCAGTGAAGAGTGTCCGGTGGATCCCAAGGCTGGGATCAAGAAGAGAGGATACCTGCAAGCAGAAGGGACAGAGTCAAGGTCACTAGCCAGTGACCACGTGGAACCAGGAAGGAACCAGGCGATGTCGTGAAGATTGCAGGTGAAAGGTGAAGCTTGTCGCTGCAGCCACGGGTACCAGGAGACATCGAGGATGACCAGGACCAGGAGGCGAGCTGTCCCACGAAGGCTCTTGCTGTCGGCGGCGTCGAAGTCGAACTAGGACTCACCAAGCCTTAGCAAGCGGAACCCACGAAGAACGGAGGACTTGCTTCTGATGCAGACCAGGAAGGTCTGGGGTGCTTCTCTTTTGCAGGGAAGCGGGAGCCAGTCTGGAGGAGCCAAACCAGCAGTGAAGATTTCAGAGAGCTTCGTCACAAAGGCCACTAGCCAACGGGCAAGCAACCGGACAGACGCGGCAAGCAGGAAAATGCAGAAGGGCCCCACGCAGGACTCGTGGAGTGTGGGGGGGCTGATCTTCGGTGCAGATGGTGCTTGGAGTTGGGGCTTCTCAATCCCCGGTGCACAACTTCGAGGGTGCCTCAGAAGCTGCGCTGGAAGATACTAGCCACTTTTCCCAGGTAGCTGGTCCCACGTCTCTCGTCTCCTCCACGGATCTCAGCTCGGCTGTGGATGTGGATCAGGGTCAGAGAAGTCTGGAAGTCAAGGCTCTGGTCGGGCTCTGCAGCCGGTCCCTCGTAGAACTTCAGCAAAGCAAAGGGTAGTCTCTTGATGGTGCCTGTTTGCACAGGGTAGCCACTCCTTGGCCACAAGGGAGATTCTTCAGTCTTCTTCTTTCGTCGAATGTCGAAGGTCCAGAGTTTCGGTTCAAGTTGCAGGTTCAGGATAATCGAATCTCCTGGGGCCCAGCTATCACTCTTATCCAAATCTGGGGGGCTGGGTTACCTGCTAGGTCACGCCTTATGGGTGGGACCTGGGAGGGGGGTGGTTACACCCCCTTCCCTTTGTCCAGTTTCGTGCAAGGACTGGGGCTGGAGTGCCCCAGCACCGGTTTGAACTGGACTATGCATGGGACACCTTGTGTGCCCCAGGCATGTCTCATTCTTTTCATCCCTCCCTGCCCCAATACACTAAGGCCTGTCTGGGGTGGTGCTCGCACCTCTCAAGGCAGGAAACCTATTGTCCAAGCCTCCCTTGCCGGGATCACTCCCAGCAGCAGGAGGTCAGACTCGTGTCTGTGGCAGCAGCATCCATTTTGTGATGCTGGGGCTCTGGTTAACTTTAACCGGGTAAGTAGGTTACAACATGTCTTCTCCCTCTAGAAGGGAGGGATAATATCCCCATCCTCAGAAATGGGATGGGGGTATTATTCCAAAGTGTTAGACACCTTACACGACATGTTTTGATAAAGCCAAACCATAGTTACCATAACCGTTTAAGATTATAAGGCACTTTAAGAGTATATGGCAGGCTATATCATAGAACACCTATAAGGACATGGTTCCGAAAGCTGCAGACAGGCTCAGCTCATGCTAGAGCACCATCTCACATGTTACCAAGCACTCTGCCTCCAGGATTGTTAAGGCCTGCCATAGGAGTGGCTGATAGGTACACATGTGTCTATATGTAAGTTAGCTATAGGAATACTACACCTAAGCAAGGGGTGATTACACGACCTTGCCCCAGCTGAGTGATCAGCCAGTTGTGTCATAATGGAAGGCCAGGCCAGGGGTGGCATAATACGTGCTGCAGCCCCTGGTAGGCCTAGGGTACACCTATGCCCTGGGTACCTAAGGTACACTGTACAGGGGCCAATAAGGTGATCCTATCCAAATGGGTTATGCACCTAAAGTACATAGTATCAATTTAGAGAGAGAACAGCAGGGCTTTGGGTCTGATTAGCAGGCCCACAGCCACATCTAAGTCGAAAACCAGTAAAGCAAAAGCAAAAAGTGGGGGTGAACATAGAAAGCAGACCCTACTCTCCTACACAACCCCCCCCCCCAAACTTAGGGACATTAAACTAACCTTGACCAGTTGAGTCTTCATGTTCTAAGTGGAAATATCTGGAGAGTCCATCTGCATTGGCATGGTCAGTCCCACGTCTATGTTCCACTGTGAAGTCCATCCCCTGTAGGGAAATGGACCACCTAAGAAGTTTGGGATTTTCACCCTTCATCTGATTTAGCCACAAGAGGGGCTTATGGTCTGTCTGAATCTTGAAGTGAGTGCCAAACAAGTATGGCCTCAGCTTCTTCAGGGCCCAAACCACAGCAAAGGCCTCCCTCTCAATAGCTGACCAACGTTTCTCTCTAGGGGTCAGCCTCCTACTTATAAAAGCAATGGGCTGGTCTTGACCATCTATATTAAGTTGTGAAAGAACAGCTCCCACACCTAACTCAGAAGCATCTGTCTGGACAATGAACTCTTTGGAGTAGTCTGGACTTTTCAGAATAGGCGCACTGCACATGGCCTGCTTCAGGTCATCAAATGCTTTTTGACAGCTTACTGTCCACTGAACATTCTTTGGCATTTTCTTGGAGGTCAAGTCATTAAGTGGTGTCACAATGGACCCATAGTTCTTAACAAACTTTCTGTAGTACCCAGTCTGGCCCAAGAAAGCTCTGACCTGAGTCTGGGTAGTTGGAGGAGTCCAGTCCTTTATGGTCTGGATCTTGCTCTCCAGTGGTTGAACCTGACCCCCACCAACTAGGTGGCCCAGGTATACAACCTTGCTCTGCCCTATCTGGCACTTAGTGGCCTTGATAGTGAGGCCTGCATTTTGCAGGGCCTCTAAAACATTCCTCAGGTGGACCAGGTGATCCTCCCAGGTGGAGCTAAAGACAGCAATATCATCAAGATAAGCTGCACAATAATCATCCAACCCAGTAAGGACTTGATTCACCAACCTTTGGAAAGTGGCAGGTGCATTCTTCAAACCAAAGGGCATTACCACAAATTGATAATGTCCTCCTGGGGTCGAGAAAGCAGTTTTGGCCGTGGCACTCTCAGCTAGTCTGATTTGCCAGTAGCCTGCTGTCAGGTCAAATGTGCTCAAAAACTTAGCAGCTGCCAGTCTGTCAATGAGCTCATCTGCCCTAGGTATTGGGTGGGCATCTGTCCTAGTGACAGCATTGAGACCTCTGTAATCCACGCAAAACCTCATCTCTCTCTTACCATCATGGGTGTGAGGTTTTGGCACAAGGACCACAGGACTAGCCCAAGGGCTCTCTGAAGGTTCAATGACTCCCAGCTCCAACATCTTTTGTACCTCAACTTTTATGCAGTCCCTGACATGGTCAGGTTGCCTGTAGATTTTACTCTTCACAGGCAGACTGTCACCAGTGTCCACCTCATGGGTGCACCAGTTTGTCTGACTTGTGGTCAGAGAGAACATATGTCTGTAGGATTGCAGAACCTGTCTGCAGTCCTGTTGCTGATGGACAGTGAGGCTGTCAGAAAAGACCACACCATCAACTAAGCCATCATCAGGGTTCTGAGTCAACAGGTCTGGGAGAGGGTCACTCTCTTCCTCCTGCCCCTCATCTGTAGCCATGAGTAAGCCCATGTCTGCCCTGTCAACATATGCATTCAACCTGTTGACATGAAGCACCCTGTGGGGGCTTCTGGGAGTCCCAAGGTCCACCAAGTAGGTGACTTCTCCCTTTTTCTCAACAATAGTGTGGGGTCCAGACCATTTGTCTTGGAGTGCTGCTGGGGCCACCGGCTCCAACACCCACACTTTCTGCCCTGGCTGGTAAACAGTCAGCACAGCCTTTTGGTCATGCCAAGCTTTTTGGAGTTCTTGGCTTGCCTCAAGGTTTTTAGAAGCCTTCTTCATATACTCTGCCATCCTGGAGCGGAGACCAAGTACATAATCCACTATATCAAGTTTGGGTTGTCTGAGAGGTCTCTCCCATCCTTCCCTTACTAAACATAGGGGTCCTCTTACAGGATACCCAAACAAAAGCTCAAAAGGGCTGTAGCCAACCCCCTTTTGTGGGACCTCTCTGTAAGCAAACAGAAGGCAGGGTAAAAGGATGTCCCATCTTCGCCTAAGCTTGTCTGGTAACCCTTTTATCATTCCCTTTAGGGTCTTGTTGAATCTCTCAACAAGCCCATTGCACTGTGGGTGATAGGGTGTGGTGAACTGGTAGTTCACACCACACTCCTTCCACATTGCAGTCAAGTATCCTGACATGAAGTTGGCACCTCTGTCAGAAATGACCTCCTTTGGAAAGCCCACTCTGGAGAATACTCCAAGCAGGGCCCTTGCCACAACAGGAGCTGTTGTGGTCCTCAGGGGAATAGCTTCTGGATACCTGGGGGCATGGTCCACTATCACCAGTATAAATCTGTGCCCAGATGCTGTTTGTGGGTCCATTGGTCCTACAATATCTATGCTCACTCTTTCAAAGGGAACCCCCACCACAGGTAGTGGTATGAGGGGGGCCTTTGTGGTGCCACCTGATTTGCCACTGGCTTGGCAGGTGACACAGGAGCGACAAAACTCCTTGGTATCTTCTGACATATGGGGCCAGTGAAAGTGAGGGACAAGCCTGTCCCAAGTCTTGTTCTGGCCTAAGTGTCCTGCAAGGGGAATATCATGGGCCAAGGTAAGAAGGAAGCTTCTGAACTTCAGTGGTATGACCAACCTCCTGGATGCACCAGGCTTGGGGTCTCTAGCCTCTGAATACAGTAGCCCTTCATCCCAATACACTCTATGGGTACCTTGAACATTCCCTGCAGCCTCAGGAAGCAGCAGCCAGCTGTCTGAGGGGTTCAAGAGAGGGGCAGTCTAATTGAGCCTGCCTCAGATCTGCCCTTGAAGGTCCCCCTGTCCCAAGAAACTCAACCTGATCAGGTTCAAGTTCTTCTAGGACAGTTCCTTCAGGACTCTCAGAATCATCCTCCTGGGAGGGCTGATCCACCACCTGAGGCAGGGGGGAAGGCACAGCCTTAAACCTACTGCTATTTCTCTAGGGTTGTGACTGGTCCATAGTTTCAGGATCCAGCACTTGTTCAGTGGTGCACTTTTTGGCCTGTGACCTGGTCACAGCAAGGACATGTGCATCTATCCCCAGCATTTCTGCATGGGTCCTATACTCCACTTCAGACCAAACTGAAGTTTCAAGATCATTGCCCAGTAAACACTCTACAGGAAGGTCTGAACTAACAACAACTTTCTTGAGGCCAGTTACCCCTCCCCAGGAGAAGTTAACAATAGCCACACTATGGGAGGTGGTGGCATTGCTCGCGTTGGTCACTAGGTAATTCTCACCTAGTATGATCTGTCCAGGGTCCACAAAGGCAGGTGTCACCATTGTGACACTAGCCCCAGTGTCCCTGTAGGCCTGAGCCATTCTTTGGTTGATAAAAGAAGTCTGTCTGTACTTGCCCAGGTTACTGGGGCCTACAGTAAAGGACAAAGCTAAGTCCCCATCACAGATCAGAACAGCCTGAGTAGGTATTCTGACTAGGCCAGAATCCTCCTCATTTCCCAGGGTTAACCCTACTACACCCTTTTGCTGGGAACCACCACTTACAGCTGGACTAGGGGGTACAGTTGCCTTAGGGGCAATGGTGGCTGGGGGCTTATCCTTTTTGGTGCACTCACTAAACCAATGTGAGTTGGACTTACAATAGTTGCACCATGGTTTCTTTTGGCCATCTTTCTTTTTATCCTTTTTGGGACCACCCTCCCCTTGAGCCTTTTGGGGGCCTGGTGAAGACTTCCGGTCTTTTTGTTTCTGATCATAACCCTTCTGGTCTGCCTTTTTCTGATAACCGCCCTGGTTCTGGTTTTTCTGCTTAACTCTAGTCCTGACCCATCTATCTGCCTTCTTTCCCAATTCTTGGGGAGAAGTCAGATCAGAATCAATCAGGTGTTGATGCAGTAGCTGGGTTTGACAGTTATTAAGGATTTGTTCTCTCATGATCAAATTATACAATCCTGTATAGTCCTTAACCTTACTTCCCACTAGCCAGCCTTCCAGAGCCTTAGTGGCACAATCTACAAAGTCAGTCCAGTCCTGAGTCTGTGTCTTCTGGGTATCCCTGAACAACAACCTGTATTGTTCAGTGGTTAAGCCAAACCCATCAATCAGAGCATTCTTCAGGACAGTGTAATTGTCTGCATCCTCATCACTAACTGTGAGGAGCTTGTCTCTACCTTTCTCAGAGAAGGAGAGCCACAAGATAGCTGCCCACTGGCTTTGGGGTACCTGCTGTACTTTGCAAGCTCTCTCCAAAGCAGTTATCCATTTGTGGATGTCATCCCCATACTTGTAGGGAGGGACAATCTTGCTCAGGTTTCTATTATCATAGTGCCTGTCTCTATCCTTAGGGATATTGCTGCCACCAGTGGGTTCTGACCCACTTAACTTTTGCTCTCTAGCCAGAGCAAGCTTCTCCTTGGCAAGGGCAAGTTCTTCCCTCTGAATCCTCAGATTAGCTTCCCTCATTCTGGCTTCATGCTCCTTTCTCTCAGGTGAAGTCATTCCCCTGTGAGAAGATGCATTAGAGATGCTAGAGACATGGGAGTGGATGGATTCCCTTGAAGGGGATCTGTCTCTCCTGCTTCTCTGGTTAAGCCCACTTGGGGGTCTGTATGGGGGATCCGATGCAAACTCCCATGTAAGCTTAGGTTAGCCTGGCTAAGTCTTCCTACTTGGCCCTGGCTGTCTACCTCTTCATCTGAAGTCCCTTCTGACTCATCTGTGGCGGGTAGACCCTCCTTTGTACCTAGGGTACTTGCCTGTGAGGCCCTAAGAGTATCATACTCCTCTAGGAGTTGTACTAGCTGAAGGAGGGTAGGGTTTGCACCCTGTTTTAACTTTCTGGAGGTACACAATTGTCTCATCTCCTGAAAAGTTAGGGTATCATATCTAGAGGGGGTCTTCTTCAGACCTGCCCCTCCTGAGAGAGCATCTACTTGATCTCCTCCCAGAGACATGATCTAGTGAGGGTGTGGTGTGTGCACCTACCTACACTAGTTGTTTCTACTAAAACTCTCTGGTAGTTGTAGTCAGGGTGTGTTACTCCCTTCAACCTACAACCACTAAGTCCAGTAGGACTTAAGTATTATAATCTATGTTATATGTACCTAAACAATATCTGTGTGATCTTTCAATTTAGTATCTCAAGATTACAATGGTATTACAACAGCAAGCTCAGATCCCAACCGCTGCTCACCAATGTGAGAAGTTGGCCTGATGTATGATGTCACTAGTTCTAGTGTACACCTTATATCAGTCCAAACAACCCTTATGGTGATTGGTTGTAAAGTCAACCTTATAGACCAGCTATCCTAGTGGTAGCATGGACAAGAGCAGTCTTAGGCTAAACTCTGAATGGCATGTGAAGCCAGCTGTGATACCATATATAATCCCTTGAATACCAAATGAAAGGACACCACAACAGATATATATATCAAATAAAGTGTATTTATTCTAGTCAAACCCTCAGCACTCTTTATGAGATTAGAGGTAAGTACAACACAGTCTTATTTAAGCATACATTAAGTCACACAGGTAAGTAATACAGTTAGGCCCTAGGGGCCACGCAAACCATATACTAAAGAAGTGGTATAAGGTCCACTGTCACGGAAATAGGATAGGCCTAGGCCTAGGGAATCGCTGGGGCTACACTACACTAGCAACAGTTAGGAAGTGGGAGGCCCACGGGATTCAGGTGCAGAGTGGAAACACTCACGCGTAATGCGTAAAAGTCAATAGAATTACTAGCAGTTAGAATTTAACAGTTTAAGGACACTTCTGAAGCAGCTAGAGAGTCGAGACTCGGAAACTAGACCCTAGGATAGTCACTACCCTTGTGAGCACCGAAGAATCCAAGTTACCTAGCCCACGGGCTGCGAGTGCATAGGTGTGAACTTGCGTCGGGTTTCGTCGTGGACTTCTATGGATGCCTGAAGGAAAGTTGCTGACAGGCAGTCAGTGAAGAGTGTCCGGTGGATCCCAAGGCTGGGATCAAGAAGAGAGGATACCTGCAAGCAGAAGGGACAGAGTCAAGGTCACTAGCCAGTGACCACGTGGAACCAGGAAGGAACCAGGCGATGTCGTGAAGATTGCAGGTGAAAGGTGAAGCTTGTCGCTGCAGCCACGGGTACCAGGAGACATCGAGGACGACCAGGACCAGGAGGCGAGCTGTCCCACGAAGGCTCTTGCTGTCGGCGGCGTCGAAGTCGAACTAGGACTCACCAAGCCTTAGCAAGCGGAACCCACGAAGAACGGAGGACTTGCTTCTGGTGCAGACCAGGAAGGTCTGGGGTGCTTCTCTTTTGCAGGGAAGCGGGAGCCAGTCTGGAGGAGCCAAACCAGCAGTGAAGATTTCAGAGAGCTTCGTCACAAAGGCCACTAGCCAACGGGCAAGCAACCGGACAGACGCGGCAAGCAGGAAAATGCAGAAGGGCCCCACGCAGGACTCGTGGAGTGTGGGGGGGCTGATCTTCGGTGCAGATGGTGCTTGGAGTTGGGGCTTCTCAATCCCCGGTGCACAACTTCGAGGGTGCCTCAGAAGCTGCGCTGGAAGATACTAGCCACTTTTCCCAGGTAGCTGGTCCCACGTCTCTCGTCTCCTCCACGGATCTCAGCTCGGCTGTGGATCAGGGTCAGAGAAGTCTGGAAGTCAAGGCTCTGGTCGGGCTCTGCAGCCGGTCCCTCGTAGAACTTCAGCAAAGCAAAGGGTAGTCTCTTGATGGTGCCTGTTTGCACAGGGTAGCCACTCCTTGGCCACAAGGGAGATTCTTCAGTCTTCTTCTTTCGTCGAATGTCGAAGGTCCAGAGTTTCTGTTCAAGTTGCAGGTTCAGGATAATCGAATCTCCTGGGGCCCAGCTATCACTCTTATCCAAATCTGGGGGGCTGGGTTACCTGCTAGGTCACGCCTTATGGGTGGGACCTGGGAGGGGGGTGGTTACACCCCCTTCCCTTTGTCCAGTTTCGCGCCAGGACTGGGGCTGGAGTGCCCCAGCACCGGTTTGAACTGGACTATGCATGGGACACCTTGTGTGCCCCAGGCATGTCTCATTCTTTTCATCCCTCCCTGCCCCAATACACTAAGGCCTGTCTGGGGTGGTGCTCGCACCTCCCAAGGCAGGAAACCTATTGTCCAAGCCTCCCTTGCCGGGATCACTCCCAGCAGCAGGAGGTCAGACTCGTGTCTGTGGCAGCAGCATCCATTTTGTGATGCTGGGGCTCTGGTTAACTTTAACCGGGTAAGTAGGTTACAACATGTCTTCTCCCTCTAGAAGGGAGGGATAATATCCCCATCCTCAGAAATGGGATGGGGGTATTATTCCAAAGTGTTAGACACCTTACACGACATGTTTTGATAAAGCCAAACCATAGTTACCATAACCGTTTAAGATTATAAGGCACTTTAAGAGTATATGGCAGGCTATATCATAGAACACCTATAAGGACATGGTTCCGAAAGCTGCAGACAGGCTCAGCTCATGCTAGAGCACCATCTCACATGTTACCAAGCACTCTGCCTCCAGGATTGTTAAGGCCTGCCATAGGAGTGGCTGCTAGGTACACATGTGTCTATATGTAAGTTAGCTATAGGAATACTACACCTAAGCAAGGGGTGATTACACGACCTTGCCCCAGCTGAGTGATCAGCCAGTTGTGTCATAATGGAAGGCCAGGCCAGGGGTGGCATAATACGTGCTGCAGCCCCTGGTAGGCCTAGGGTACACCTATGCCCTGGGTACCTAAGGTACACTGTACAGGGGCCAATAAGGTGATCCTATCCAAATGGGTTATGCACCTAAAGTACATAGTATCAATTTAGAGAGAGAACAGCAGGGCTGTGGGTCTGATTAGCAGGCCCACAGCCACATCTAAGTCGAAAACCAGTAAAGCAAAAGCAAAAAGTGGGGGTGAACATAGAAAGCAGACCCTACTCTCCTACACAACCCCCCCCCAAACTTAGGGACATTAAACTAACCTTGACCAGTTGAGTCTTCATGTTCTAAGTGGAAATATCTGGAGAGTCCATCTGCATTGGCATGGTCAGTCCCACGTCTATGTTCCACTGTGAAGTCCATCCCCTGTAGGGAAATGGACCACCTAAGAAGTTTGGGATTTTCACCCTTCATCTGATTTAGCCACAAGAGGGGCTTATGGTCTGTCTGAATCTTGAAGTGAGTGCCAAACAAGTATGGCCTCAGCTTCTTCACGGCCCAAACCACAGCAAAGGCCTCCCTCTCAATAGCTGACCAACGTTTCTCTCTAGGGGTCAGCCTCCTACTTATAAAAGCAATGGGCTGGTCTTGACCATCTATATTAAGTTGTGAAAGAACAGCTCCCACACCTAACTCAGAAGCATCTGTCTGGACAATGAACTCTTTGGAGTAGTCTGGACTTTTCAGAATAGGCGTACTGCACATGGCCTGCTTCAGGTCATCAAATGCTTTTTGACAGCTTACTGTCCACTGAACATTCTTTGGCATTTTCTTGGAGGTCAAGTCATTAAGTGGTGTCACAATGGACCCATAGTTCTTAACAAACTTTCTGTAGTACCCAGTCAGGCCCAAGAAAGCTCTGACCTGAGTCTGGGTAGTTGGAGGAGTCCAGTCCTTTATGGTCTGGATCTTGCTCTCCAGTGGTTGAACCTGACCCCCACCAACTAGGTGGCCCAGGTATACAACCTTGCTCTGCCCTATCTGGCACTTAGTGGCCTTGATAGTGAGGCCTGCCTTTTGCAGGGCCTCTAAAACATTCCTCAGGTGGACCAGGTGATCCTCCCAGGTGGAGCTAAAGACAGCAATATCATCAAGATAAGCTGCACAATAATCATCCAACCCAGTAAGGACTTGATTCACCAACCTTTGGAAAGTGGCAGGTGCATTCTTCAAACCAAAGGGCATTACCACAAATTGATAATGTCCTCCTGGGGTCCAGAAAGCAGTTTTGGCCGTGGCACTCTCAGCTAGTCTGATTTGCCAGTAGCCTGCTGTCAGGTCAAATGTGCTCAAAAACTTAGCAGCTGCCAGTCTGTCAATGAGCTCATCTGCCCTAGGTATTGGGTGGGCATCTGTCCTAGTGACAGCATTGAGACCTCTGTAATCCACGCAAAACCTCATCTCTCTCTCACCATCATGGGTGTGAGGTTTTGGCACAAGGACCACAGGACTAGCCCAAGGGCTCTCTGAAGGTTCAATGACTCCCAGCTCCAACATCTTTTGTACCTCAACTTTTATGCAGTCCCTGACATGGTCAGGTTGCCTGTAGATTTTACTCTTCACAGGCAGACTGTCACCAGTGTCCACCTCATGGGTGCACCAGTTTGTCTGACTTGTGGTCAGAGAGAACATATGTCTGTAGGATTGCAGAACCTGTCTGCAGTCCTGTTGCTGATGGACAGTGAGGCTGTCAGAAAAGACCACACCATCAACTAAGCCATCATCAGGGTTCTGAGTCAACAGGTCTGGGAGAGGGTCACTCTCTTCCTCCTGCCCCTCATCTGTAGCCATGAGTAAGCCCATGTCTGCCCTGTCAACATATGCATTCAACCTGTTGACATGAAGCACCCTGTGGGGGCTTCTGGGAGTCCCAAGGTCCACCAAGTAGGTGACTTCTCCCTTTTTCTCAACAATAGTGTGGGGTCCAGACCATTTGTCTTGGAGTGCTGCTGGGGCCACCGGCTCCAACACCCACACTTTCTGCCCTGGCTGGTAAACAGTCAGCACAGCCTTTTGGTCATGCCAAGCTTTTTGGAGTTCTTGGCTTGCCTCAAGGTTTTTAGAAGCCTTCTTCATATACTCTGCCATCCTGGAGCGGAGACCAAGTACATAATCCACTATATCAAGTTTGGGTTGTCTGAGAGGTCTCTCCCATCCTTCCCTTACTAAACATAGGGGTCCTCTTACAGGATACCCAAACAAAAGCTCAAAAGGGCTGTAGCCAACCCCCTTTTGTGGGACCTCTCTGTAAGCAAACAGCAGGCAGGGTAAAAGGATGTCCCATCTTCGCCTAAGCTTGTCTGGTAACCCTTTTATCATTCCCTTTAGGGTCTTGTTGAATCTCTCAACAAGCCCATTGCACTGTGGGTGATAGGGTGTGGTGAACTGGTAGTTCACACCACCCTCCTTCCACATTGCAGTCAAGTATCCTGACATGAAGTTGGCACCTCTGTCAGAAATGACCTCCTTTGGAAAGCCCACTCTGGAGAATACTCCAAGCAGGGCCCTTGCCACAACAGGAGCTGTTGTGGTCCTCAGGGGAATAGCTTCTGGATAACTGGGGGCATGGTCCACTATCACCAGTATAAATCTGTGCCCAGATGCTGTTTGTGGGTCCATTGGTCCTACAATATCTATGCTCACTCTTTCAAAGGGAACCCCCACCACAGGTAGTGGTATGAGGGGGGCCTTTGTGGTGCCACCTGATTTGCCACTGGCTTGGCAGGTGACACAGGAGCGACAAAACTCCTTGGTATCTTCTGACATATGGGGCCAGTGAAAGTGAGGGACAAGCCTGTCCCAAGTCTTGTTCTGGCCTAAGTGTCCTGCAAGGGGAATATCATGGGCCAAGGTAAGAAGGAAGCTTCTGAACTTCAGTGGTATGACCAACCTCCTGGATGCACCAGGCTTGGGGTCTCTAGCCTCTGAATACAGTAGCCCTTCATCCCAATACACTCTATGGGTACCTTGAGCATTCCCTGCAGCCTCAGCAAGCAGCAGCCAGCTGTCTGAGGGGTTCAAGAGAGGGGCAGTCTAATTGAGCCTGCCTCAGATCTGCCCTTGAAGGTCCCCCTGTCCCAAGAAACTCAACCTGATCAGGTTCAAGTTCTTCTAGGACAGTTCCTTCAGGACTCTCAGAATCATCCTCCTGGGAGGGCTGATCCACCACCTGAGGCAGGGGGGGAAGGCACAGCCTTAAACCTACTGCTATTTCTCTAGGGTTGTGACTGGTCCATAGTTTCAGGATCCAGCACTTGTTCAGTGGTGCACTTTTTGGCCTGTGACCTGGTCACAGCAAGGACATGTGCATCTATCCCCAGCATTTCTGCATGGGTCCTATACTCTACTTCAGACCAAACTGAAGTTTCAAGATCATTGCCCAGTAAACACTCTACAGGAAGGTCTGAACTAACAACAACTTTCTTGAGGCCAGTTACCCCTCCCCAGGAGAAGTTAACAATAGCCACACTATGGGAGGTGGTGGCATTGCTCGCGTTGGTCACTAGGTAATTCTCACCTAGTATGATCTGTCCAGGGTCCACAAAGGCAGGTGTCACCATTGTGACACTAGCCCCAGTGTCCCTGTAGGCCTGAGCCATTCTTTGGTTGATAAAAGAAGTCTGTCTGTACTTGCCCAGGTTACTGGGGCCTACAGTAAAGGACAAAGCTAAGTCCCCATCACAGATCAGAACAGCCTGAGTAGGTATTCTGACTAGGCCAGAATCCTCCTCATTTCCCAGGGTAAACCCTACTACACCCTTTTGCTGGGAACCACCACTTACAGCTGGACTAGGGGGTACAGTTGCCTTAGGGGCAATGGTGGCTGGGGGCTTATCCTTTTTGGTGCACTCACTAAACCAATGTGAGTTGGACTTACAATAGTTGCACCATGGTTTCTTTTGGCCATCTTTCTTTTTATCCTTTTTGGGACCACCCTCCCCCTGAGCCTTTTGGGGGCCTGGTGAAGACTTCCGGTCTTTTTGTTTCTGATCATAACCCTTCTGGTCTGCCTTTTTCTGATCACCGCCCTGGGTCTGGTTTTTCTGCTTAACTCTAGTCCTGACCCATCTATCTGCCTTCTTTCCCAATTCTTGGGGAGAAGTCAGATCAGAATCAATCAGGTGTTGATGCAGTAGCTGGGTTTGACAGTTATTAAGGATTTGTTCTCTCATGATCAAATTATACAATCCTGTATAGTCCTTAACCTTACTTCCCACTAGCCAGCCTTCCAGAGCCTTAGTGGCACAATCTACAAAGTCAGTCCAGTCCTGAGTCTGTGTCTTCTGGGTATCCCTGAACAACAACCTGTATTGTTCAGTGGTTAAGCCAAACCCATCAATCAGAGCACTCTTCAGGACAGTGTAATTGTCTGCATCCTCATCACTAACTGTGAGGAGCTTGTCTCTACCTTTCTCAGAGAAGGAGAGCCACAAGATAGCTGCCCACTGGCTTTGGGGTACCTGCTGTACTTTGCAAGCTCTCTCCAAAGCAGTTATCCATTTGTGGATGTCATCCCCATACTTGTAGGGAGGGACAATCTTGCTCAGGTTTCTATTATCATAGTGCCTGTCTCTATCCTTAGGGATATTGCTGCCACCAGTGGGTTCTGACCCACTTAACTTTTGCTCTCTAGCCAGAGCAAGCTTCTCCTTGGCAAGGGCAAGTTCTTCCCTCTGAATCCTCAGATTAGCTTCCCTCATTCTGGCTTCATGCTCCTTTCTCTCAGGTGAAGTCATTCCCCTGTGAGAAGATGCATTAGAGATGCTAGAGACATGGGAGTGGATGGATTCCCTTGAAGGGGATCTGTCTCTCCTGCTTCTCTGGTTAAGCCCACTTGGGGGTCTGTATGGGGGATCCGATGCAAACTCCCATGTAAGCTTAGGTTAGCCTGGCTAAGTCTTCCTACTTGGCCCTGGCTGTCTACCTCTTCATCTGAAGTCCCTTCTGACTCATCTGTGGCGGGTAGACCCTCCTTTGTACCTAGGGTACTTGCCTGTGAGGCCCTAAGAGTATCATACTCCTCTAGGAGTTGTACTAGCTTAAGGAGGGTAGGGTTTGCACCCTGTTTTAACTTTCTGGAGGTACACAATTGTCTCATCTCCTGAAAAGTTAGGGTATCATATCTAGAGGGGGTCTTCTTCAGACCTGCCCCTCCTGAGAGAGCATCTACTTGATCTCCTCCCAGAGACATGATCTAGTGAGGGTGTGGTGTGTGCACCTACCTACACTAGTTGTTTCTACTAAACCTCTCTGGTAGTTGTAGTCAGGGTGTGTTACTCCCTTCAACCTACAACCACTAAGTCCAGTAGGACTTAAGTATTATAATCTATGTTATATGTACCTAAACAATATCTGTGTGATCTTTCAATTTAGTATCTCAAGATTACAATGGTATTACAACAGCAAGCTCAGATCCCAACCGCTGCTCACCAATGTGAGAAGTTGGCCTGATGTATGATGTCACTAGTTCTAGTGTACACCTTACATCAGTCCAAACAACCCTTATGGTGATTGGTTGTAAAGTCAACCTTATAGACCAGCTATCCTAGTGGTAGCATGGACAAGAGCAGTCTTAGGCTAAACTCTGAATGGCATGTGAAGCCAGCTGTGATACCATATATAATCCCTTGAATACCAAATGAAAGGACACCACAACAGATATATATATCAAATAAAGTGTATTTATTCTAGTCAAACCCTCAGCACTCTTTATGAGATTAGAGGTAAGTACAACACAGTCTTATTTAAGCATACATTAAGTCACACAGGTAAGTAATACAGTTAGGCCCTAGGGGCCACGCAAACCATATACTAAAGAAGTGGTATAAGGACCACTGTCACGGAAATAGGATAGGCCTAGGCCTAGGGAATCGCTGGGGCTACACTACACTAGCAACAGTTAGGAAGTGGGAGGCCCACGGGATTCAGGTGCAGAGTGGAAACACTCACGCGTAATGCGTAAAAGTCAATAGAATTACTAGCAGTTAGAATTTAACAGTTTAAGGACACTTCTGAAGCAGCTAGAGAGTCGAGACTCGGAAACTAGACCCTAGGATAGTCACTACCCTTGTGAGCACCGAAGAACCCAAGTTACCTAGCCCACGGGCTGCGGGTGCATAGGTGTGAACTTGCGTCGGGTTTCGTCGTGGACTTCTATGGATGCCTGAAGGAAAGTTGCTGACAGGCAGTCAGTGAAGAGTGTCCGGTGGATCCCAAGGCTGGGATCAAGAAGAGAGGATACCTGCAAGCAGAAGGGACAGAGTCAAGGTCACTAGCCAGTGACCACGTGGAACCAGGAAGGAACCAGGCGATGTCGTGAAGATTGCAGGTGAAAGGTGAAGCTTGTCGCTGCAGCCACGGGTACCAGGAGACATCGAGGACGACCAGGACCAGGAGGCGAGCTGTCCCACGAAGGCTCTTGCTGTCGGCGGCATCGAAGTCGAACTAGGACTCACCAAGCCTTAGCAAGCGGAACCCACGAAGAACGGAGGACTTGCTTCTGGTGCAGACCAGGAAGGTCTGGGGTGCTTCTCTTTTGCAGGGAAGCGGGAGCCAGTCTGGAGGAGCCAAACCAGCAGTGAAGATTTCAGAGAGCTTCGTCACAAAGGCCACTAGCCAACGGGCAAGCAACCGGACAGACGCGGCAAGCAGGAAAATGCAGAAGGGCCCCACGCAGGACTCGTGGAGTGTGGGGGGCTGATCTTCGGTGCAGATGGTGCTTGGAGTTGGGGCTTCTCAATCCCCGGTGCACAACTTCGAGGGTGCCTCAGAAGCTGCGCTGGAAGATACTAGCCACTTTTCCCAGGTAGCTGGTCCCACGTCTCTCGTCTCCTCCACGGATCTCAGCTCGGCTGTGGATGTGGATCAGGGTCAGAGAAGTCTGGAAGTCAAGGCTCTGGTCGGGCTCTGCAGCCGGTCCCTCGTAGAACTTCAGCAAAGCAAAGGGTAGTCTCTTGATGGTGCCTGTTTGCACAGGGTAGCCACTCCTTGGCCACAAGGGAGATTCTTCAGTCTTCTTCTTTCGTCGAATGTCGAAGGTCCAGAGTTTCTGTTCAAGTTGCAGGTTCAGGATAATCGAATCTCCTGGGGCCCAGCTATCACTCTTATCCAAATCTGGGGGGCTGGGTTACCTGCTAGGTCACGCCTTATGGGTGGGACCTGGGAGGGGGGTGGTTACACCCCCTTCCCTTTGTCCAGTTTCGCGCCAGGACTGGGGCTGGAGTGCCCCAGCACCGGTTTGAACTGGACTATGCATGGGACACCTTGTGTGCCCCAGGCATGTCTCATTCTTTTCATCCCTCCCTGCCCCAATACACTAAGGCCTGTCTGGGGTGGTGCTCGCACCTCCCAAGGCAGGAAACCTATTGTCCAAGCCTCCCTTGCCGGGATCACTCCCAGCAGCAGGAGGTCAGACTCGTGTCTGTGGCAGCAGCATCCATTTTGTGATGCTGGGGCTCTGGTTAACTTTAACCGGGTAAGTAGGTTACAACATGTCTTCTCCCTCTAGAAGGGAGGGATAATATCCCCATCCTCAGAAATGGGATGGGGGTATTATTCCAAAGTGTTAGACACCTTACACGACATGTTTTGATAAAGCCAAACCATAGTTACCATAACCGTTTAAGATTATAAGGCACTTTAAGAGTATATGGCAGGCTATATCATAGAACACCTATAAGGACATGGTTCCGAAAGCTGCAGACAGGCTCAGCTCATGCTAGAGCACCATCTCACATGTTACCAAGCACTCTGCCTCCAGGATTGTTAAGGCCTGCCATAGGAGTGGCTGATAGGTACACATGTGTCTATATGTAAGTTAGCTATAGGAATACTACACCTAAGCAAGGGGTGATTACACGACCTTGCCCCAGCTGAGTGATCAGCCAGTTGTGTCATAATGGAAGGCCAGGCCAGGGGTGGCATAATACGTGCTGCAGCCCCTGGTAGGCCTAGGGTACACCTATGCCCTGGGTACCTAAGGTACACTGTACAGGGGCCAATAAGGTGATCCTATCCAAATGGGTTATGCACCTAAAGTACATAGTATCAATTTAGAGAGAGAACAGCAGGGCTGTGGGTCTGATTAGCAGGCCCACAGCCACATCTAAGTCGAAAACCAGTAAAGCAAAAGCAAAAAGTGGGGGTGAACATAGAAAGCAGACCCTACTCTCCTACACAACCCCCCCCCCAAACTTAGGGACATTAAACTAACCTTGACCAGTTGAGTCTTCATGTTCTAAGTGGAAATATCTGGAGAGTCCATCTGCATTGGCATGGTCAGTCCCACGTCTATGTTCCACTGTGAAGTCCATCCCCTGTAGGGAAATGGACCACCTAAGAAGTTTGGGATTTTCACCCTTCATCTGATTTAGCCACAAGAGGGGCTTATGGTCTGTCTGAATCTTGAAGTGAGTGCCAAACAAGTATGGCCTCAGCTTCTTCAGGGCCCAAACCACAGCAAAGGCCTCCCTCTCAATAGCTGACCAACGTTTCTCTCTAGGGGTCAGCCTCCTACTTATAAAAGCAATGGGCTGGTCTTGACCATCTATATTAAGTTGTGAAAGAACAGCTCCCACACCTAACTCAGAAGCATCTGTCTGGACAATGAACTCTTTGGAGTAGTCTGGACTTTTCAGAATAGGCGCACTGCACATGGCCTGCTTCAGGTCATCAAATGCTTTTTGACAGCTTACTGTCCACTGAACATTCTTTGGCATTTTCTTGGAGGTCAAGTCATTAAGTGGTGTCACAATGGACCCATAGTTCTTAACAAACTTTCTGTAGTACCCAGTCAGGCCCAAGAAAGCTCTGACCTGAGTCTGGGTAGTTGGAGTGTGGTAAATATTTCTCCTTTACCGGGACTGAATTTGATACAGGAACATAGTAAAATAGCTCAATGAAATGAGAGGCAGAATCCGTGATATTAGAGTTTCAGAATGGGCTTTATTCCAATAAGCGATTATAATCGGATGCTTCAAGTTCCATCACCACGGGAGTTCAGGAAGTGAAGTACATACTTTATTGACAAGCAGTAACTTTTATAATACATACATCATAATAAAGTGAATACAGTAGGCGTAACAATTGATAAGGACTTTGACGTTTGGTTTGCGTAACCGAAAATGGGTGTAATAATGAGTAAAAAGGAACATGATTGGCTATGATGTAATACATAGGTGGATCTATAAGATAATACTTGGCATTGATGCGCGCGCAGCAGTCTGACGTGTAATTGACGTGTAACTAGGGGGTGACGGGGACTTGACATTTAGCTCTACGTGTGGAGACAAGAAGTCTGGGGGGTCAAGTCAACCTAATCCCAAATCATATCTAACATCCTATGTTTAAAGAACTATGTTATCCACAAAAGAGGGACTCTCGGACAGAATCTATTCTATACTGACTGTGCGTGCGTGTACAAGCGTCTAGGTGTCTACACTGAATGCGAGGGGGTAGGAATATTCCATGGTAACAGGGCTATGAATTACTTGCATGAGGACAGAGAAGATGGGCCTTTTTGCTTGGTAACTGGAAGAATGTTTACTTAAGCTACTAGGCAGGAATGCATCGGCTGAGGGGGAAGCAGATAATTCGAAGGTGAAATACAGTTCTTGGCAGAGAATAGGCTGATGTCAGGCTTCGTGAGCCGCGCAGAGAATGAGACAAAGTTCATGGTCACAGATGCAGGCTTGAACTGGAGCTTTCAGAGGCAGAAGGCAAGAGGAGTTCGATGACAGAATCAGGGCCTACTTGCCTGGACTGTAAAATGGCATAAGTGAACCATATAAAGCCGGTGGCCTTTCATATTTAGGAATGGAATATCCAGCCCATTTATGGCGGATCTGACAGAGGACATGTTGACGGTGGACGCACATGTGTTTGCGTCATCATTACTGGAACTGGAGGGAGCATACATGTACTTGCGACATGCACATAGAACCGTTGGGGTCCAAGATAGGGGACATAACTGACCAGAAAAATCCATATTTCCACATTCCCTCCTTGTCCCCTTCTTGCCCTTCAAGAGATATCAATCTTCATCAATCCATTGATTTGTTCATATAGCATCATTTGTTCTTCTTTCTTCTTCCGGGATCTTGAATGAAAATCTTGATGTGGAATGCACGATGTGGCACATAGACCACAAATTGCTGGTCCACATTGTAGACATAGACAGCAACTGAATAGTATGAGAAGGCCAATACCTAGGAAGGATAAAACTCTCCATCCCCAGGCTGATACCGCATTCCAAAACCAACTGGACCAAGTCCAAGTGCCTGGGTTCTGGTGTATCTGGCTTACAATCTTATGAAGGCGAGTGATGGCTTTATATACAGATGGCGAATTTTCTGGTATGAATACGCAGCAGCTTGATCCGATGACCCTACAAGCTCCGCCTCTATCAGCCAGGATGACGTCAAGGACAAGACGATTTTGAAGCACAACAATCCGCATAGCAGACTGTTCTTCTGTTAAATTGCCTAAGGCGGAAATAGTTTCATTCACTACTGCTTCAAGGGTTCTAGTTAATCTACGTATTAGCTTACTATTAGTAACAGTACCTATATAGGGAAAGATGCCTTTATTAAAATCTACATACTTGTCCCATGCCGTCTCAGTGTAATCGACAATGGGGAGATCTCTCCGTTCTCTGTTGTGTACTAAATGAATATTTCTGTAATAATCAGGAGGAGCTAGGAAAACAGGTGGCAGAAGGAATGCTATGTAGCAGGTACCATCCCAATCTAGAGGTAGACGCATATATGCAGTCTGACCACATATAAAGTAGGAGTGGCGAGAAGCTCTGAATGAAGATTTGCCTTGATCACTGAATTCTACTGTAGTAGTGCATTGACTATGGCCCATAGGTATGGAACCAACCTTTCTTACACATAATTCACCTTTTGCTGGGAATACTGACATGGTGGGTAAGACTAGCTCAACTTCGGATACGACATTTAGAATCATGAGATTAGGTGTAAAATTACCTAATCCATATACTTCATTTTCTAGATCAGTTCCTGTTCTTTTGGGGCGACCCTCCTTGTCAGGGTAGCAGACTTTGAGTAAAACTAGGTTCAGGTTTCCCCATATCCAATGGTCTTGGTAAACTGCTGTGTCTGAGTCTATGGAATTAATTAAACTAAACCATGCTCCACAGGAGCCATTATGTGTAAATGGATGTGGAAAGAAAGGCAGGACTCCTTCATAATTCTGATAGGGAGGGAGTCGGCCACACACCCAACAATTGGTGGCGTTACTAGTCTGATGGGAATGATGTAACATACTAATGAAAGTGTTATTGCGCAGCGCAAGTCTATAAGACAATTCATGCGGAGGTAAGTCACTAAAAGAATGTTCAGCAGCAACATTATAAACATGTCTAGAAATAGGGTAATATATGTGCAACAACATACTTGTAATAATTATTAAAAGACTCAATAAAAACAAAATTAATAATGTCACTATGCAGTGGCTACGCAATGATTTACAATACGCCTGTCGTTTCAACATTTTTCCGGTATTTCCTCTACTTAGGTCCAGGGGATACACGTCAGAGACAATTCAACCGCTTCACCTTGGAGAGGACTTAAACAATCAAATTGCTCGACTTGGTGGGCCTAAGCTTCAGTTTGTAATTTTCAGATTTGTTCTGTTCAACCAAAGGGAGTTTTGTATCAGTCTGGGAGGGAGTGCAGGGCACAATGTCTATATCCAAAGGTAGTCCATGAAATTTTTTTATGTGGCTTGAATGAATCCAGCCCTTGCGGCCCTCGATCTTCACGGCTGTTCTTGTGGTCAGCAGAACCAACTTGGGTGCTTTCCACCTGGGCTCCAGTTGAGTCTTTCTGTCGAAATTTCTCACAAAGACAAGATTACCCGGAACAACGTCATGGGGTTTCACCTCAGTGTTGTCGGGAAAGGCTGCAGCAACCTGTGAACGAGAAGATTGTAGTGCAGACATCAAGGAAGCCAAGTAATCTGTCAGCATATTACAGTCAATATCAGTTATTTTGCGTGGTATGGGCGTCCCCCACATATTCGGTGGTCTACCGAAGATCACCTCATACGGGGATAGCCCTGTTCTAGAGTGTGCTACCATTCTCATGTAAAAGAGTGCAACTGGTAATGCTACTATCCAGTCGACCCCTTTCTCTCTGCATATTTTGGACAGTCTGATTTTCAGTATCTGGTTATGTCTTTCTACGAGACCTGCTGCCTCGGGATGTCGGACACAGTGGAATTTCCACTGATAACCTAACAGAAGTGAAACGTGTTTCATTAATTCGGATGAGAACGGCTGGCCGTTATCTGAGTAGACAACACGTGGTAAACCGTATCGTGGGAAGAATTCTCGAACCAACTGTTTGGCAGTAGTCGGGGCAGTGTAATCTGAAACCGGGTACGCCTCTGTCCAACGGGACAGAGCGCAGACAACTACGAGAACATATTTGAATCCTCGACATCGTTCCATCTGGATATAATCCATCTGTAGGACTTCAAAAGGGTGATCAGGAGGCTGAAATCCACCCTGTTCTACGGGAACACTTTTTCCTGGGTTGAACTGGCAACAGATCATACAGGTACGGACCTTTTGTTTTGCGGCTGCTCGTAAATGTTTATTGAACCAAATGTGTTGAATGCTGTCTAGCATAGCTTTTTCTCCTAGATGTGCTGGACTATGTATAGTGTTAATTATAACTTGGACCATTGAATCAGGAAGGAACCATACAGACCTTTCCTTCATCATCCATCCTTGGTCCGTTTGGATCCCTCCTAATTCAGTCCATTTCTTTATTTCGTCTGGTGTAGCATGTGTCTGTATGTCAATTACGTCAAGAGTAGGATCTTTAACTGTCATACAATGTGTCGGTGTCGGGACTATTGTCTTTGTCATATCGGGGGTTTGAGTTTGAGCAGTCAGTTTAGCTGTTCTGTCGGCTAGATCATTGCCTTGGGAAATGGTATCAGTAACCTTTGTATGGGCCTTACATTTCATAATTGATATTGCAGTGGGTAGATGTATTGCATCTAATAATGCATGAATGAGGGGTCCGTGCTGAATGTGGGCACCGTGGGAAGTTAAATAACCTCTCTCTCGCCACAGCACGCCGAAGTCATGTACAACTCCGAATGCATAACGTGAATCAGTGTATATGTTGACTTTTTTATTCGTGGCTTGAATACAGGCTTGTGTCAGAGCGATGAGCTCTGCGGCTTGAGCTGACAAAGTATTTATACGATTAGTTTCAATGACTTCAGTATCTGTTGTGACTGCATAAGCGGCTACTAACTCTCCTGTACTTGTTCTCATGCATGAACCATCGACATAAAATGTCAGGTCTGGATCTGACAATGGAACATCGGTCAAGTCTTGTCTGGGTTTTGTCGTTACAGTAATAACTTCAATACAGTCATGAGCTAGTGGGTCTGTTCCGATTACTGGCAAAAGTGTGGCAGGATTCAATGTGTTACAGCGTCTTATTTCTATATGTGGCTGAAACAATGTAAGTTCATACCCTGTAAGTCGTGCTACGGTCAAGTGTTGTGTTTGTGTTCTATTTACAAGAACCTCTACTGCGTGTGGTACTTGAACTGTCAATGGATGTCCTAACACTATGGCATCGCTTTGTCTGATTGCTAAGGCTGTTGCTGCCACTGATTTCAGACATGCAGGCAAAGCCTGAGCTACGGGATCTAATGTACTAGAAAAATAAGCACATGGTTTGTGTGCTCCTGCTTGTTCCTGTGTGAGTACTGACAAAGCAGTACCTTCGCGTTCTGTAACAAAGAGTGTAAACTGTTTTCTGTAACATGGTGTTGCTAAAACAGGTGCTTGACATAAAGCTTTCTTTAGTTTTTCAAAAGCTTGTGTGTGTTCCTGAGTCCAAGGGAGAACAGTCGATGTGGCTGCCTCCTGGGTTGTCAACTGAATGAGTGGTTTTGCTAGGAATGCATATTGCGGGATCCACTGTCTACAATATGAAGTGAGGCCTATGAAAGCCCGCACCTCCTTTTGTGTCTTGGGTATTGGCATGTTAGCTATCAACTGAATGCGGTCGGGTGTAAGCTGCCTTCCCTCCTTGGACAGCGAGTGTCCAAGATAAACAACTCGCTGGACACAGAATTGCAGCTTAGAAGGGGACACCTTGTGCCCTTTTTCGGCTAGAAATTGTAAAACTGTCAGTGATGCTTTCTCACATTCAGGTTCACTTCTTGCGGTGATCAGCAGATCATCGACGTATTGAAACAGAGCCGTGTTAACTGGCATGTGGATACTGTCAAGTTCTCGTTTCAATGCTTGGCTATAGATGCTGGGGCTTTCTGTAAATCCTTGAGGTGCGCGTGAGAATTTAAAGCTACGTCCATTTAAACTAAATCCGAACAAATATTGGCTTTCCGGATCTATTGGGACACTGAAAAAGGCATTCTTGAGATCGATTACAGTGAAGAATGTCGCTTCGGAATCAATAGCTGTCAGTAATGACGAGATATCTGGGACCACAGGGAATTGTGGCACAATGCATTTGTTTAACTCGCGCAGATCAATAACCAATCGATATACTGGCGGGGCCTTCGGATCCGTTCGTTTAAGAATCGGTATTATCGGTGAATTACATATATTGGAGTCTGTTTCCACAACTACTCCTTGGGCAATGAGCTCGTCAATGATTTGTAGTAAAGCCACTACAGCATCTGGTGGTAACTTGTATTGTCGCATTCGTGGTAGCACCACTCCTGCCTTTAGCGTGACTCGATATGGTGTAATATTCATGCAACCAACATCAGTAGGGCCTTGTGCCCATAGATGTGTAGGTAAAGTCTGCAGTCGGGGATCCATGTCTCTAGATACATAGTGACCTTTAAAATCACGTAAAAACAATCTTACTCCTTCCGGAGAACAACATATTATGGCTCCTAGAGCTTTTAACGTTTTTATTCCTAATAAATTTTCTGGACATGATTTAGTAAGCAGTAAATCTGTAGTTCGGGTCAGAGGTCCTATCGTAAGTGGAAGAGGTTGTGACACTTCATTAACAATAGGTTTTCCTGAAAAACCAAGGGAAATATTCTGTGAGCCTGAGAGGGGTGCCCCTGGAACTTCACTATGTTTTATAGTTGTTCGACTTGCCCCTGTATCGAGTAAAAATTTTCTATCTTGACCTAATAATTTACTATGTACATAAGGTCCTTCTTGATCTACAGGAATCTCGATAAGGGGTAAGTCAACTTCCCTCTCTAGGCTAGTTCATGCGTAACGCTGATACTCGGGATATTCATACTGTGCGGTCTGATACATTTGTCGTGTTGTTGTTTGTGTGGCAGCAACAGGCAATGGGGGTGCAGCTGGCACAAACTGTATTGGCTGTTGTGCGGCTGGCATGGCCTGGACATGCTGTATAGCTCCTTGTTCATTCTGGTCTTGTCTGAGTGGCCGTGATCTTTCTTGTGTTTTACCTATGGCGATATTATGTTTTAAAACTGGACAATCGTGTACGTAATGGCCTGGTTTTTTACAATAATTGCATGTCCCTTTTACAGGTCCTGCTGAATCGGAATGTGTCATACCCTTTTTATGTCCTTCAGCTGGAACTGTCTGGGAAACTAGCATTTTCATTTTTGTGTCTTTCATGCGTCTGTGTTCATGTTCTTGTTCCTCTTTAATTCTATTGTGGTGGTACTGTAACATTTGTAACATTTGTGTTGGAGTGTTACCTTGCCAGGTACTTTCGAATTTTAATACTCTATTCTTTACTGGAGGCAGAGCATTTTCTACTAATTTTGTTACAAACAGATGTGGGTATGATTCGCTACTTGCTTTTATGCCACTATTTATACCAAAACATTTTTCAAAACGGGCATAGTAATCACTAGTGTCTTCATCTTGCTTCTGTTTACAGGCTGAAATTGTACCCCAATCTTCCTTTTTCGCGGTTAATAAACGTGGCAGTACCTGTACTAGTAGTCCTGGTAATGCCTTAGTTTTGTCCCCAAGCCCCGAACCTGGACCTCGGGCCCTTTCTTCTGCTTCTAATGCTGACCATTCTATCTTTTGATCACCTACCTCCCACTCTTTTTCTTTGAGTTTCTCATAAATGCCAGCAGGCATCAACACCTTTAATATTGTCATAATGTCGGGGTAGGTATACTCTCCCATGAGTAACATGTCTTTAATTTCTCGGTGAAACCCCGCTGGGTCCTTGTCATGACTGGGTACTACTTTCTTCATTTCTAATAATTCTATTTTCGATATAGGCGTATATACAAATACGCGTTTAAACTCATTGTCCTCACCCTTTATTGGGTGCACTTCTCGTAAGGGATTCTGTCTATCTATGTGATACGTAGTTCTTTCCTTGACGGACAATGGAACATGTTCTGAACCTACGAAAAGAATATACTGCTTTCTTGATTCTAGAATTTCTTTAATTAATTCAGTACCTGGACCTCTCCATTTATTCATAAGTAATTCAGTCAGTATGTCAGGCAAGGGACCAGGGTCCGAATGCTGACTCCGATATAGTATAATGAGTTGTTGGATCATATAAATCCCAGCTAACCTTTGTTCATCTGGGGTAAGATTCAAAAATGTGCGTACTACTGTATCATCACTATATTTTCCGGGACTGTCCACCCAATGGACAGCTGCCCTGGCTAAATCTTGTTCATCCATAGAATCGAGGAAATGATAACCCCTTCGTTCTCGGAGTAGTTTGTCGGCGGTTTGGAACGAATGCTCGTTAGACCTTATATTAATTATAGGTATTTGAAAATTCCTGTTATTATCTGGACACGTCGGATGTATTGAGTCAGTATGATATCTAGTCTGATTCCTATTACAAGATCTTCCTCTACCTACATAGGCTATGGTGTCTGACTGTCCTGTGGGCAGTCCTGGCCCTTCTTCCTCGTTTTGTTCGAACTCGTCTGTCTCTAATCTCCCTTCGTGTAGGCGTTCTATTTCTTTACGGATCTTTCGGCACATGGCTATTATACAATTTTGTTTATCATGTCTCCCTTCTGATATATTCTGGCTCCATCTTGTGAGAATTTTCATGGCTTCCGGGTCTACCCCTGGTCGGTCTTGGTTTCTGATCACACAGTTTATGAGGAAACGTAACAGTTCCCCCTGTATCTCTACTTTCTGGTATTCCATAGCTCTGTAAATACATTCTGGATCTCGCCCTGTTTGGACAAAATGATATATATTATCTAGATGCGCAGTCATTCCTGGTAACTTCGCTAAATACACTGCGGCTCGTCTAATACGCAATGATGCTAGGGTCATTTCGTCCTCTTTTCCAGGCACCGGGTCATATCTACAATCTATAAGAAGTTCCTTAAGCGCACGGGCACTAAGGAGTTTGGGTGTACGTGAATGCGCTGACTCTTGAAAAGTAAGTTTATTTATTCTGGGTGGCGTAGAAAAGACATTGGTAGCTCCTCCCGCGGCCCCATCTGGGGCGTCGGGTGTAAAAGGATTCGTTGAACGTGACACAGCAACTACAGGTGTGGACACAGCCATAGAAGTAGCTGTAGGAGCGGATACAGGAACAGATGTGCTTGCCGGAACTTGTGACTCGATTTGTTGCTGTAGGGATACGGGTACTGGATCTTGGCGTTGAACCTCCCTGGTATGCGGTCTATGTGGGGCGGAATTGGCATACTCGGGAGCTGCGTCATCAAAATATGAGGAAAGAAAAACATCTTCTGCGGTTCTAGGATGCCCCTTAGGATGTACCTTTATGGGGAACAATGGGGTTGGCAAGTCTTTTGGCGTTTCCGGAGTAGCCTTAGGTAATCCTTCGGCCAGAAGGGGATACATACCATTCATAAGGGCATTTCTTTGTCTGTCTACTTGTTCTGATTTCACTCGGATACCTTCCTCAATTAATAGATTCTCTCGAACTTTATTGGAATTCTCTTTACTCTTCTCTTCCTGTCTACGTGCTTTTTCTGTTCGTCTATGTGATTCTTTACGCCATAATTCAACGGCGTCTTTCTGTGACTGTCTGACTTTCCTTTTCCATAACTCTTCCTCGACTTTCATGATGCACTCTGCATCCCAGGTCCCTGCTGTGGGCCACCTCTGACTTTCTGGTAATCCCTTGGTATAGTCTACCCATAAATCAAGAAATAATATAGCGTCTAATCCATGTTTGTGATACATAAAGTGCCCTGGGGTGTCCCTAGGAGGAATAGGGACGGCTTCTTCGAGAACCCCTTTTCTGGTAGTGATCTGTCTTAATTTCGAAAAGAACGGCATATTGAGAACTGACCTTATACTTGATTTTGACCTGATACTTGAATTTGAACAGACTTAATACAATAAACACGATAATGAACAGTCATTCATACCACGATATACTTAAACACTTCAAACATTAAACATTAAACCTTTAACTGAAACAACAATGATGATCGTCTGCATAACTAATCACCAAGCTTAATTCTCGACAATAACTAGATAATAACTAGACACTTCGGAATACTTCGGAATACTTGATATACTGCTAAACAGTACAGATACACTGCTAAAATAGTGCAGACCGGATTTGTGTACCCAAACCCGTCTTGACCGGCACAACCTATGTGCACGTCAGAAATGCCTCCCCAGTAATGGTACTCACCGGGTAGCTTCGGAAACGGAAGGCCTCAGTAACTTGAACTTGACTCGGATTGGACTGGACTCGACTCGACTCGTCGGACACTGGGCTTGACTTCGGACTGGTGGGTCTCTGTATACCTCGGATCTTGCTCTCTCAGCTAGGCTCTGGTCGGGATACTTCGCACTTCTCACCGCCTCGTCTGGGTGTTGATTGCAGTCTCAGTCGCCCCCGCTTGACCGGAGGGAGATACAGGAAATCCTGCTGGTACGCGTTATTGTCCGTCCAGCTGTGGCAGGAGACCGGGCCTGCAACGCACCGCCGGCGCGTGAGATGAGAAAGTGTCCCTGTTCGGGCGCCATCATGTGGTAAATATTTCTCCTTTACCGGGACTGAATTTGATACAGGAACATAGTAAAATAGCTCAATGAAATGAGAGGCAGAATCCGTGATATTAGAGTTTCAGAATGGGCTTTATTCCAATAAGCGATTATAATCGGATGCTTCAAGTTCCATCACCACGGGAGTTCAGGAAGTGAAGTACATACTTTATTGACAAGCAGTAACTTTTATAATACATACATCATAATAAAGTGAATACAGTAGGCGTAACAATTGATAAGGACTTTGACGTTTGGTTTGCGTAACCGAAAATGGGTGTAATAATGAGTAAAAAGGAACATGATTGGCTATGATGTAATACATAGGTGGATCTATAAGATAATACTTGGCATTGATGCGCGCGCAGCAGTCTGACGTGTAATTGACGTGTAACTAGGGGGTGACGGGGACTTGACATTTAGCTCTACGTGTGGAGACAAGAAGTCTGGGGGGTCAAGTCAACCTAATCCCAAATCATATCTAACATCCTATGTTTAAAGAACTATGTTATCCACAAAAGAGGGACTCTCGGACAGAATCTATTCTATACTGACTGTGCGTGCGTGTACAAGCGTCTAGGTGTCTACACTGAATGCGAGGGGGTAGGAATATTCCATGGTAACAGGGCTATGAATTACTTGCATGAGGACAGAGAAGATGGGCCTTTTTGCTTGGTAACTGGAAGAATGTTTACTTAAGCTACTAGGCAGGAATGCATCGGCTGAGGGGGAAGCAGATAATTCGAAGGTGAAATACAGTTCTTGGCAGAGAATAGGCTGATGTCAGGCTTCGTGAGCCGCGCAGAGAATGAGACAAAGTTCATGGTCACAGATGCAGGCTTGAACTGGAGCTTTCAGAGGCAGAAGGCAAGAGGAGTTCGATGACAGAATCAGGGCCTACTTGCCTGGACTGTAAAATGGCATAAGTGAACCATATAAAGCCGGTGGCCTTTCATATTTAGGAATGGAATATCCAGCCCATTTATGGCGGATCTGACAGAGGACATGTTGACGGTGGACGCACATGTGTTTGCGTCATCATTACTGGAACTGGAGGGAGCATACATGTACTTGCGACATGCACATAGAACCGTTGGGGTCCAAGATAGGGGACATAACTGACCAGAAAAATCCATATTTCCACAGGAGGAGTCCAGTCCTTTATGGTCTGGATCTTGCTCTCCAGTGGTTGAACCTGACCCCCACCAACTAGGTGGTCCAGGTATACAACCTTGCTCTGCCCTATCTGGCACTTAGTGGCCTTGATAGTGAGGCCTGCCTTTTGCAGGGCCTCTAAAACATTCCTCAGGTGGACCAGGTGATCCTCCCAGGTGGAGCTAAAGACAGCAATATCATCAAGATAAGCTGCACAATAATCATCCAACCCAGTAAGGACTTGATTCACCAACCTTTGGAAAGTGGCAGGTGCATTCTTCAAACCAAAGGGCATTACCACAAATTGATAATGTCCTCCTGGGGTCCAGAAAGCAGTTTTGGCCGTGGCACTCTCAGCTAGTCTGATTTGCCAGTAGCCTGCTGTCAGGTCAAATGTGCTCAAAAACTTAGCAGCTGCCAGTCTGTCAATGAGCTCATCTGCCCTAGGTATTGGGTGGGCATCTGTCCTAGTGACAGCATTGAGACCTCTGTAATCCACGCAAAACCTCATCTCTCTCTTACCATCATGGGTGTGAGGTTTTGGCACAAGGACCACAGGACTAGCCCAAGGGCTCTCTGAAGGTTCAATGACTCCCAGCTCCAACATCTTTTGTACCTCAACTTTTATGCAGTCCCTGACATGGTCAGGTTGCCTGTAGATTTTACTCTTCACAGGCAGACTGTCACCAGTGTCCACCTCATGGGTGCACCAGTTTGTCTGACTTGTGGTCAGAGAGAACATATGTCTGTAGGATTGCAGAACCTGTCTGCAGTCCTGTTGCTGATGGACAGTGAGGCTGTCAGAAAAGACCACACCATCAACTAAGCCATCATCAGGGTTCTGAGTCAACAGGTCTGGGAGAGGGTCACTCTCTTCCTCCTGCCCCTCATCTGTAGCCATGAGTAAGCCCATGTCTGCCCTGTCAACATATGCATTCAACCTGTTGACATGAAGCACCCTGTGGGGGCTTCTGGGAGTCCCAAGGTCCACCAAGTAGGTGACTTCTCCCTTTTTCTCAACAATAGTGTGGGGTCCAGACCATTTGTCTTGGAGTGCTGCTGGGGCCACCGGCTCCAACACCCACACTTTCTGCCCTGGCTGGTAAACAGTCAGCACAGCCTTTTGGTCATGCCAAGCTTTTTGGAGTTCTTGGCTTGCCTCAAGGTTTTTAGAAGCCTTCTTCATATACTCTGCCATCCTGGAGCGGAGACCAAGTACATAATCCACTATATCAAGTTTGGGTTGTCTGAGAGGTCTCTCCCATCCTTCCCTTACTAAACATAGGGGTCCTCTTACAGGATACCCAAACAAAAGCTCAAAAGGGCTGTAGCCAACCCCCTTTTGTGGGACCTCTCTGTAAGCAAACAGAAGGCAGGGTAAAAGGATGTCCCATCTTCGCCTAAGCTTGTCTGGTAACCCTTTTATCATTCCCTTTAGGGTCTTGTTGAATCTCTCAACAAGCCCATTGCACTGTGGGTGATAGGGTGTGGTGAACTGGTAGTTCACACCACACTCCTTCCACATTGCAGTCAAGTATCCTGACATGAAGTTGGCACCTCTGTCAGAAATGACCTCCTTTGGAAAGCCCACTCTGGAGAATACTCCAAGCAGGGCCCTTGCCACAACAGGAGCTGTTGTGGTCCTCAGGGGAATAGCTTCTGGATACCTGGGGGCATGGTCCACTATCACCAGTATAAATCTGTGCCCAGATGCTGTTTGTGGGTCCATTGGTCCTACAATATCTATGCTCACTCTTTCAAAGGGAACCCCCACCACAGGTAGTGGTATGAGGGGGGCCTTTGTGGTGCCACCTGATTTGCCACTGGCTTGGCAGGTGACACAGGAGCGACAAAACTCCTTGGTATCTTCTGACATATGGGGCCAGTGAAAATGAGGGACAAGCCTGTCCCAAGTCTTGTTCTGGCCTAAGTGTCCTGCAAGGGGAATATCATGGGCCAAGGTAAGAAGGAAGCTTCTGAACTTCAGTGGTATGACCAACCTCCTGGATGCACCAGGCTTGGGGTCTCTAGCCTCTGAATACAGTAGCCCTTCATCCCAATACACTCTATGGGTACCTTGAGCATTCCCTGCAGCCTCAGCAAGCAGCAGCCAGCTGTCTGAGGGGTTCAAGAGAGGGGCAGTCTAATTGAGCCTGCCTCAGATCTGCCCTTGAAGGTCCCCCTGTCCCAAGAAACTCAACCTGATCAGGTTCAAGTTCTTCTAGCCTGTCACAAAATGGTTAGATACCGGAGGGTCAGAGGGAACATTTTTAAAGACCGCACAGGATTATATCCCCAAACAAAGTATTAAAGACACTGAAAACCCTGAGGTCTAAGATAGCAAAGAAGAAAGATGAAAAGGTGGTGTGTGAAATGAGAAACAAAAGCCTAATGTACGTGGTGAAAGGGCAATCCCTTAGGAACGTAGTCACTCACTCACCCCGGGTAACAAACCCCATCACATGGGATTTTCATCCCAAAGAAAAATCTCAAACTCTCAGGGGGCCGCAGGCCCCTCTACGAGAGGTAAGAGCTCAACGATGTTTGTGTTTTGCACTGAAAGGTGGACTAAATCCACAAATGAAGAGCTGGGTGTGAGTAGGGGGTGCAGTGCTGATGAAATAATAGTGCAATAAGAGTGTGTTAAAACTAGTTACGGGACGGCAAGGAGGAATCTCTTAGACACCGCCGTACCGATGCTAGATTAAAAAAGTGAGAGCCCCACTAGTTCAATATAACCAATGGAGCAATATATAAGACAGTGGTCAACATGTTTCAGCCAAGGCGCCTAACTAGGCTCGGCTTTCATCAGGACCTGGTTAGCTACTGCAAAAATGAAAGAATAACGTATCAAAGGATATCGTGGGCACCCCAAAGTTGCTTGTAGGGTGTACGTCTCCTCAATGATTCAAACATCACCTAAACAAAAAAGATTCAGTGTAAGAATGTTGGTCACAAATGCTAAGTAGTAACAGCTGTGAATGTGTAAACTTAAAGCAAGGACCACTCACCCGTGAATTTCCACCCAGTTTTCACGGGTGAGTGGTCCTTGCTTTAAGTTTACACATTCACAGCTGTTACTACTTAGCATTTGTGACCAACATTCTTACACTGAATCTTTTTTGTTTAGGTGATGTTTGAATCATTGAGGAGACGTACACCCTACAAGCAACTTTGGGGTGCCCACGATATCCTTTGATACGTTATTCTTTCATTTTTGCAGTAGCTAACCAGGTCCTGATGAAAGCCGAGCCTAGTTAGGCGCCTTGGCTGAAACATGTTGACCACTGTCTTATATATTGCTCCATTGGTTATATTGAACTAGTGGGGCTCTCACTTTTTTAATCTAGCATCGGTACGGCGGTGTCTAAGAGATTCCTCCTTGCCGTCCCGTAACTAGTTTTAACACACTCTTATTGCACTATTATTTCATCAGCACTGCACCCCCTACTCACACCCAGCTCTTCATTTGTGGATTTAGTCCACCTTTCAGTGCAAAACACAAACATCGTTGAGCTCTTACCTCTCGTAGAGGGGCCTGCGGCCCCCTGAGAGTTTGAGATTTTTCTTTGGGATGAAAATCCCATGTGATGGGGTTTGTTACCCGGGGTGAGTGAGTGACTACGTTCCTAAGGGATTGCCCTTTCACCACATACATTAGGCTTTTGTTTCTCATTTCACACACCACCTTTTCATCTTTCTTCTTTGCTATCTTAGACCTCAGGGTTTTCAGTGTCTTCAAGTTCTTCTAGGACAGTTCCTTCAGGACTCTCAGAATCATCCTCCTGGGAGGGCTGATCCACCACCTGAGGCAGGGGGGAAGGCACAGCCTTAAACCTACTGCTCTTTCTCTAGGGTTGTGACTGGTCCATAGTTTCAGGATCCAGCACTTGTTCAGTGGTGCACTTTTTGGCCTGTGACCTGGTCACAGCAAGGACATGTGCATCTATCCCCAGCATTTCTGCATGGGTCCTATACTCCACTTCAGACCAAACTGAAGTTTCAAGATCATTGCCCAGTAAACACTCTACAGGAAGGTCTGAACTAACAACAACTTTCTTGAGGCCAGTTACCCCTCCCCAGGAGAAGTTAACAATAGCCACACTATGGGAGGTGGTGGCATTGCTCGCGTTGGTCACTAGGTAATTCTCACCTAGTATGATCTGTCCAGGGTCCACAAAGGCAGGTGTCACCATTGTGACACTAGCCCCAGTGTCCCTGTAGGCCTGAGCCATTCTTTGGTTGATAAAAGAAGTCTGTCTGTACTTGCCCAGGTTACTGGGGCCTACAGTAAAGGACAAAGCTAAGTCCCCATCACAGATCAGAACAGCCTGAGTAGGTATTCTGACTAGGCCAGAATCCTCCTCATTTCCCAGGGTAAACCCTACTACACCCTTTTGCTGGGAACCACCACTTACAGCTGGACTAGGGGGTACAGTTGCCTTAGGGGCAATGGTGGCTGGGGGCTTATCCTTTTTGGTGCACTCACTAAACCAATGTGAGTTGGACTTACAATAGTTGCACCATGGTTTCTTTTGGCCATCTTTCTTTTTATCCTTTTTGGGACCACCCTCCCCCTGAGCCTTTTGGGGGCCTGGTGAAGACTTCCGGTCTTTTTGTTTCTGATCATAACCCTTCTGGTCTGCCTTTTTCTGATCACCGCCCTGGTTCTGGTTTTTCTGCTTAACTCTAGTCCTGACCCATCTATCTGCCTTCTTTCCCAATTCTTGGGGAGAAGTCAGATCAGAATCAATCAGGTGTTGATGCAGTAGCTGGGTTTGACAGTTATTAAGGATTTGTTCTCTCATGATCAAATTATACAATCCTGTATAGTCCTTAACCTTACTTCCCACTAGCCAGCCTTCCAGAGCCTTAGTGGCACAATCTACAAAGTCAGTCCAGTCCTGAGTTTGTGTCTTCTGGGTATCCCTGTATTGTTCAGTGGTTAAGCCAAACCCATCAAACCCATCAATCAGAGCACTCTTCAGGACAGTGTAATTGTCTGCATCCTCATCACTAACTGTGAGGAGCTTGTCTCTACCTTTCTCAGAGAAGGAGAGCCACAAGATAGCTGCCCACTGGCTTTGGGGTACCTGCTGTACTTTGCAAGCTCTCTCCAAAGCAGTTATCCATTTGTGGATGTCATCCCCATACTTGTAGGGAGGGACAATCTTGCTCAGGTTTCTATTATCATAGTGCCTGTCTCTATCCTTAGGGATATTGCTGCCACCAGTGGGTTCTGACCCACTTAACTTTTGCTCTCTAGCCAGAGCAAGCTTCTCCTTGGCAAGGGCAAGTTCTTCCCTCTGAATCCTCAGATTAGCTTCCCTCATTCTGGCTTCATGCTCCTTTCTCTCAGGTGAAGTCATTCCCCTGTGAGAAGATGCATTAGAGATGCTAGAGACATGGGAGTGGATGGATTCCCTTGAAGGGGATCTGTCTCTCCTGCTTCTCTGGTTAAGCCCACTTGGGGGTCTGTATGGGGGATCCGATGCAAACTCCCATGTAAGCTTAGGTTAGCCTGGCTAAGTCTTCCTACTTGGCCCTGGCTGTCTACCTCTTCATCTGAAGTCCCTTCTGACTCATCTGTGGCGGGTAGACCCTCCTTTGTACCTAGGGTACTTGCCTGTGAGGCCCTAAGAGTATCATACTCCTCTAGGAGTTGTACTAGCTGAAGGAGGGTAGGGTTTGCACCCTGTTTTAACTTTCTGGAGGTACACAATTGTCTCATCTCCTGAAAAGTTAGGGTATCATATCTAGAGGGGGTCTTCTTCAGACCTGCCCCTCCTGAGAGAGCATCTACTTGATCTCCTCCCAGAGACATGATCTAGTGAGGGTGTGGTGTGTGCACCTACCTACACTAGTTGTTTCTACTAAACCTCTCTGGTAGTTGTAGTCAGGGTGTGTTACTCCCTTCAACCTACAACCACTAAGTCCAGTAGGACTTAAGTATTATAATCTATGTTATATGTACCTAAACAATATCTGTGTGATCTTTCAATTTAGTATCTCAAGATTACAATGGTATTACAACAGCAAGCTCAGATCCCAACCGCTGCTCACCAATGTGAGAAGTTGGCCTGATGTATGATGTCACTAGTTCTAGTGTACACCTTATATCAGTCCAAACAACCCTTATGGTGATTGGTTGTAAAGTCAACCTTATAGACCAGCTATCCTAGTGGTAGCATGGACAAGAGCAGTCTTAGGCTAAACTCTGAATGGCATGTGAAGCCAGCTGTGATACCATATATAATCCCTTGAATACCAAATGAAAGGACACCACAACAGATATATATATCAAATAAAGTGTATTTATTCTAGTCAAACCCTCAGCACTCTTTATGAGATTAGAGGTAAGTACAACACAGTCTTATTTAAGCATACATTAAGTCACACAGGTAAGTAATACAGTTAGGCCCTAGGGGCCACGTAAACCATATACTAAAGAAGTGGTATAAGGACCACTGTCACGGAAATAGGATAGGCCTAGGCCTAGGGAATCGCTGGGGCTACACTACACTAGCAACAGTTAGGAAGTGGGAGGCCCACGGGATTCAGGTGCAGAGTGGAAACACTCACGCGTAATGCGTAAAAGTCAATAGAATTACTAGCAGTTAGAATTTAACAGTTTAAGGACACTTCTGAAGCAGCTAGAGAGTCGAGACTCGGAAACTAGACCCTAGGATAGTCACTACCCTTGTGAGCACCGAAGAACCCAAGTTACCTAGCCCACGGGCTGCGGGTGCATAGGTGTGAACTTGCGTCGGGTTTCGTCGTGGACTTCTATGGATGCCTGAAGGAAAGTTGCTGACAGGCAGTCAGTGAAGAGTGTCCGGTGGATCCCAAGGCTGGGATCAAGAAGAGAGGATACCTGCAAGCAGAAGGGACAGAGTCAAGGTCACTAGCCAGTGACCACGTGGAACCAGGAAGGAACCAGGCGATGTCGTGAAGATTGCAGGTGAAAGGTGAAGCTTGTCGCTGCAGCCACGGGTACCAGGAGACATCGAGGACGACCAGGACCAGGAGGCGAGCTGTCCCACGAAGGCTCTTGCTGTCGGCGGCGTCGAAGTCGAACTAGGACTCACCAAGCCTTAGCAAGCGGAACCCACGAAGAACGGAGGACTTGCTTCTGGTGCAGACCAGGAAGGTCTGGGGTGCTTCTCTTTTGCAGGGAAGCGGGAGCCAGTCTGGAGGAGCCAAACCAGCAGTGAAGATTTCAGAGAGCTTCGTCACAAAGGCCACTAGCCAACGGGCAAGCAACCGGACAGACGCGGCAAGCAGGAAAATGCAGAAGGGCCCCACGCAGGACTCGTGGAGTGTGGGGGGGCTGATCTTCGGTGCAGATGGTGCTTGGAGTTGGGGCTTCTCAATCCCCGGTGCACAACTTCGAGGGTGCCTCAGAAGCTGCGCTGGAAGATACTAACCACTTTTCCCAGGTAGCTGGTCCCACGTCTCTCGTCTCCTCCACGGATCTCAGCTCGGCTGTGGATGTGGATCAGGGTCAGAGAAGTCTGGAAGTCAAGGCTCTGGTCGGGCTCTGCAGCCGGTCCCTCGTAGAACTTCAGCAAAGCAAAGGGTAGTCTCTTGATGGTGCCTGTTTGCACAGGGTAGCCACTCCTTGGCCACAAGGGAGATTCTTCAGTCTTCTTCTTTCGTCGAATGTCGAAGGTCCAGAGTTTCTGTTCAAGTTGCAGGTTCAGGATAATCGAATCTCCTGGGGCCCAGCTATCACTCTTATCCAAATCTGGGGGGCTGGGTTACCTGCTAGGTCACGCCTTATGGGTGGGACCTGGGAGGGGGGTGGTTACACCACCTTCCCTTTGTCCAGTTTCGCGCCAGGACTGGGGCTGGAGTGCCCCAGCACCGGTTTGAACTGGACTATGCATGGGACACCTTGTGTGCCCCAGGCATGTCTCATTCTTTTCATCCCTCCCTGCCCCAATACACTAAGGCCTGTCTGGGGTGGTGCTCGCACCTCCCAAGGCAGGAAACCTATTGTCCAAGCCTCCCTTGCCGGGATCACTCCCAGCAGCAGGAGGTCAGACTCGTGTCTGTGGCAGCAGCATCCATTTTGTGATGCTGGGGCTCTGGTTAACTTTAACCGGGTAAGTAGGTTACAACATGTCTTCTCCCTCTAGAAGGGAGGGATAATATCCCCATCCTCAGAAATGGGATGGGGGTATTATTCCAAAGTGTTAGACACCTTACACGACATGTTTTGATAAAGCCAAACCATAGTTACCATAACCGTTTAAGATTATAAGGCACTTTAAGAGTATATGGCAGGCTATATCATAGAACACCTTTAAGGACATGGTTCCGAAAGCTGCAGACAGGCTCAGCTCATGCTAGAGCACCATCTCACATGTTACCAAGCACTCTGCCTCCAGGATTGTTAAGGCCTGCCATAGGAGTGGCTGATAGGTACACATGTGTCTATATGTAAGTTAGCTATAGGAATACTACACCTAAGCAAGGGGTGATTACACGACCTTGCCCCAGCTGAGTGATCAGCCAGTTGTGTCATAATGGAAGGCCAGGCCAGGGGTGGCATAATACGTGCTGCAGCCCCTGGTAGGCCTAGGGTACACCTATGCCCTGGGTACCTAAGGTACACTGTACAGGGGCCAATAAGGTGATCCTATCCAAATGGGTTATGCACCTAAAGTACATAGTATCAATTTAGAGAGAGAACAGCAGGGCTGTGGGTCTGATTAGCAGGCCCACAGCCACATCTAAGTCGAAAACCAGTAAAGCAAAAGCAAAAAGTGGGGGTGAACATAGAAAGCAGACCCTACTCTCCTACACAACCCCCCCCCCCAAACTTAGGGACATTAAACTAACCTTGCCCAGTTGAGTCTTCATGTTCTAAGTGGAAATATCTGGAGAGTCCATCTGCATTGGCATGGTCAGTCCCACGTCTATGTTCCACTGTGAAGTCCATCCCCTGTAGGGAAATGGACCACCTAAGAAGTTTGGGATTTTCACCCTTCATCTGATTTAGCCACAAGAGGGGCTTATGGTCTGTCTGAATCTTGAAGTGAGTGCCAAACAAGTATGGCCTCAGCTTCTTCACGGCCCAAACCACAGCAAAGGCCTCCCTCTCAATAGCTGACCAACGTTTCTCTCTAGGGGTCAGCCTCCTACTTATAAAAGCAATGGGCTGGTCTTGACCATCTATATTAAGTTGTGAAAGAACAGCTCCCACACCTAACTCAGAAGCATCTGTCTGGACAATGAACTCTTTGGAGTAGTCTGGACTTTTCAGAATAGGCGCACTGCACATGGCCTGCTTCAGGTCATCAAATGCTTTTTGACAGCTTACTGTCCACTGAACATTCTTTGGCATTTTCTTGGAGGTCAAGTCATTAAGTGGTGTCACAATGGACCCATAGTTCTTAACAAACTTTCTGTAGTACCCAGTCAGGCCCAAGAAAGCTCTGACCTGAGTCTGGGTAGTTGGAGGAGTCCAGTCCTTTATGGTCTGGATCTTGCTCTCCAGTGGTTGAACCTGACCCCCACCAACTAGGTGGCCCAGGTATACAACCTTGCTCTGCCCTATCTGGCACTTAGTGGCCTTGATAGTGAGGCCTGCCTTTTGCAGGGCCTCTAAAACATTCCTCAGGTGGACCAGGTGATCCTCCCAGGTGGAGCTAAAGACAGCAATATCATCAAGATAAGCTGCACAATAATCATCCAACCCAGTAAGGACTTGATTCACCAACCTTTGGAAAGTGGCAGGTGCATTCTTCAAACCAAAGGGCATTACCACAAATTGATAATGTCCTCCTGGGGTCCAGAAAGCAGTTTTGGCCGTGGCACTCTCAGCTAGTCTGATTTGCCAGTAGCCTGCTGTCAGGTCAAATGTGCTCAAAAACTTAGCAGCTGCCAGTCTGTCAATGAGCTCATCTGCCCTAGGTATTGGGTGGGCATCTGTCCTAGTGACAGCATTGAGACCTCTGTAATCCACGCAAAACCTCATCTCTCTCTTACCATCATGGGTGTGAGGTTTTGGCACAAGGACCACAGGACTAGCCCAAGGGCTCTCTGAAGGTTCAATGACTCCCAGCTCCAACATCTTTTGTACCTCAACTTTTATGCAGTCCCTGACATGGTCAGGTTGCCTGTAGATTTTACTCTTCACAGGCAGACTGTCACCAGTGTCCACCTCATGGGTGCACCAGTTTGTCTGACTTGTGGTCAGAGAGAACATATGTCTGTAGGATTGCAGAACCTGTCTGCAGTCCTGTTGCTGATGGACAGTGAGGCTGTCAGAAAAGACCACACCATCAACTAAGCCATCATCAGGGTTCTGAGTCAACAGGTCTGGGAGAGGGTCACTCTCTTCCTCCTGCCCCTCATCTGTAGCCATGAGTAAGCCCATGTCTGCCCTGTCAACATATGCATTCAACCTGTTGACATGAAGCACCCTGTGGGGGCTTCTGGGAGTCCCAAGGTCCACCAAGTAGGTGACTTCTCCCTTTTTCTCAACAATAGTGTGGGGTCCAGACCATTTGTCTTGGAGTGCTGCTGGGGCCACCGGCTCCAACACCCACACTTTCTGCCCTGGCTGGTAAACAGTCAGCACAGCCTTTTGGTCATGCCAAGCTTTTTGGAGTTCTTGGCTTGCCTCAAGGTTTTTAGAAGCCTTCTTCATATACTCTGCCATCCTGGAGCGGAGACCAAGTACATAATCCACTATATCAAGTTTGGGTTGTCTGAGAGGTCTCTCCCATCCTTCCCTTACTAAACATAGGGGTCCTCTTACAGGATACCCAAACAAAAGCTCAAAAGGGCTGTAGCCAACCCCCTTTTGTGGGACCTCTCTGTAAGCAAACAGAAGGCAGGGTAAAAGGATGTCCCATCTTCGCCTAAGCTTGTCTGGTAACCCTTTTATCATTCCCTTTAGGGTCTTGTTGAATCTCTCAACAAGCCCATTGCACTGTGGGTGATAGGGTGTGGTGAACTGGTAGTTCACACCACACTCCTTCCACATTGCAGTCAAGTATCCTGACATGAAGTTGGCACCTCTGTCAGAAATGACCTCCTTTGGAAAGCCCACTCTGGAGAATACTCCAAGCAGGGCCCTTGCCACAACAGGAGCTGTTGTGGTCCTCAGGGGAATAGCTTCTGGATACCTGGGGGCATGGTCCACTATCACCAGTATAAATCTGTGCCCAGATGCTGTTTGTGGGTCCATTGGTCCTACAATATCTATGCTCACTCTTTCAAAGGGAACCCCCACCACAGGTAGTGGTATGAGGGGGGCCTTTGTGGTGCCACCTGATTTGCCACTGGCTTGGCAGGTGACACAGGAGCGACAAAACTCCTTGGTATCTTCTGACATATGGGGCCAGTGAAAATGAGGGACAAGCCTGTCCCAAGTCTTGTTCTGGCCTAAGTGTCCTGCAAGGGGAATATCATGGGCCAAGGTAAGAAGAAAGCTTCTGAACTTCAGTGGTATGACCAACCTCCTGGATGCACCAGGCTTGGGGTCTCTAGCCTCTGAATACAGTAGCCCTTCATCCCAATACACTCTATGGGTACCTTGAGCATTCCCTGCAGCCTCAGCAAGCAGCAGCCAGCTGTCTGAGGGGTTCAAGAGAGGGGCAGTCTAATTGAGCCTGCCTCAGATCTGCCCTTGAAGGTCCCCCTGTCCCAAGAAACTCAACCTGATCAGGTTCAAGTTCTTCTAGCCTGTCACAAAACGGTTAGATACCGGAGGGTCAGAGGGAACATTTTTAAAGACCGCACAGGATTATATCCCCAAACAAAGTATTAAAGACACTGAAAACCCTGAGGTCTAAGATAGCAAAGAAGAAAGATGAAAAGGTGGTGTGTGAAATGAGAAACAAAAGCCTAATGTACGTGGTGAAAGGGCAATCCCTTAGGAACGTAGTCACTCACTCACCCCGGGTAACAAACCCCATCACATGGGATTTTCATCCCAAAGAAAAATCTCAAACTCTCAGGGGGCCGCAGGCCCCTCTACGAGAGGTAAGAGCTCAACGATGTTTGTGTTTTGCACTGAAAGGTGGACTAAATCCACAAATGAAGAGCTGGGTGTGAGTAGGGGGTGCAGTGCTGATGAAATAATAGTGCAATAAGAGTGTGTTAAAACTAGTTACGGGACGGCAAGGAGGAATCTCTTAGACAGCGCCGTACCGATGCTAGATTAAAAAAGTGAGAGCCCCACTAGTTCAATATAACCAATGGAGCAATATATAAGACAGTGGTCAACATGTTTCAGCCAAGGCGCCTAACTAGGCTCGGCTTTCATCAGGACCTGGTTAGCTACTGCAAAAATGAAAGAATAACGTATCAAAGGATATCGTGGGCACCCCAAAGTTGCTTGTAGGGTGTACGTCTCCTCAATGATTCAAACATCACCTAAACAAAAAAGATTCAGTGTAAGAATGTTGGTCACAAATGCTAAGTAGTAACAGCTGTGAATGTGTAAACTTAAAGCAAGGACCACTCACCCGTGAATTTCCACCCAGTTTTCACGGGTGAGTGGTCCTTGCTTTAAGTTTACACATTCACAGCTGTTACTACTTAGCATTTGTGACCAACATTCTTACACTGAATCTTTTTTGTTTAGGTGATGTTTGAATCATTGAGGAGACGTACACCCTACAAGCAACTTTGGGGTGCCCACGATATCCTTTGATACGTTATTCTTTCATTTTTGCAGTAGCTAACCAGGTCCTGATGAAAGCCGAGCCTAGTTAGGTGCCTTGGCTGAAACATGTTGACCACTGTCTTATATATTGCTCCATTGGTTATATTGAACTAGTGGGGCTCTCACTTTTTTAATCTAGCATCGGTACGGCGGTGTCTAAGAGATTCCTCCTTGCCGTCCCGTAACTAGTTTTAACACACTCTTATTGCACTATTATTTCATCAGCACTGCACCCCCTACTCACACCCAGCTCTTCATTTGTGGATTTAGTCCACCTTTCAGTGCAAAACACAAACATCGTTGAGCTCTTACCTCTCGTAGAGGGGCCTGCGGCCCCCTGAGAGTTTGAGATTTTTCTTTGGGATGAAAATCCCATGTGATGGGGTTTGTTACCCGGGGTGAGTGAGTGACTACGTTCCTAAGGGATTGCCCTTTCACCACGTACATTAGGCTTTTGTTTCTCATTTCACACACCACCTTTTCATCTTTCTTCTTTGCTATCTTAGACCTCAGGGTTTTCAGTGTCTTCAAGTTCTTCTAGGACAGTTCCTTCAGGACTCTCAGAATCATCCTCCTGGGAGGGCTGATCCACCACCTGAGGCAGGGGGGAAGGCACAGCCTTAAACCTACTGCTCTTTCTCTAGGGTTGTGACTGGTCCATAGTTTCAGGATCCAGCACTTGTTCAGTGGTGCACTTTTTGGCCTGTGACCTGGTCACAGCAAGGACATGTGCATCTATCCCCAGCATTTCTGCATGGGTCCTATACTCCACTTCAGACCAAACTGAAGTTTCAAGATCATTGCCCAGTAAACACTCTACAGGAAGGTCTGAACTAACAACAACTTTCTTGAGGCCAGTTACCCCTCCCCAGGAGAAGTTAACAATAGCCACACTATGGGAGGTAGTGGCATTGCTCGCGTTGGTCACTAGGTAATTCTCACCTAGTATGATCTGTCCAGGGTCCACAAAGGCAGGTGTCACCATTGTGACACTAGCCCCAGTGTCCCTGTAGGCCTGAGCCATTCTTTGGTTGATAAAAGAAGTCTGTCTGTACTTGCCCAGGTTACTGGGGCCTACAGTAAAGGACAAAGCTAAGTCCCCATCACAGATCAGAACAGCCTGAGTAGGTATTCTGACTAGGCCAGAATCCTCCTCATTTCCCAGGGTTAACCCTACTACACCCTTTTGCTGGGAACCACCACTTACAGCTGGACTAGGGGGTACAGTTGCCTTAGGGGCAATGGTGGCTGGGGGCTTATCCTTTTTGGTGCACTCACTAAACCAATGTGAGTTGGACTTACAATAGTTGCACCATGGTTTCTTTTGGCCATCTTTCTTTTTATCCTTTTTGGGACCACCCTCCCCCTGAGCCTTTTGGGGGCCTGGTGAAGACTTCCGGTCTTTTTGTTTCTGATCATTACCCTTCTGGTCTGCCTTTTTCTGATCACCGCCCTGGTTCTGGTTTTTCTGCTTAACTCTAGTCCTGACCCATCTATCTGCCTTCTTTCCCAATTCTTGGGGAGAAGTCAGATCAGAATCAATCAGGTGTTGATGCAGTAGCTGGGTTTGACAGTTATTAAGGATTTGTTCTCTCATGATCAAATTATACAATCCTGTATAGTCCTTAACCTTACTTCCCACTAGCCAGCCTTCCAGAGCCTTAGTGGCACAATCTACAAAGTCAGTCCAGTCCTGAGTCTGTGTCTTCTGGGTATCCCTGAACAACAACCTGTATTGTTCAGTGGTTAAGCCAAACCCATCAATCAGAGCACTCTTCAGGACAGTGTAATTGTCTGCATCCTCATCACTAACTGTGAGGAGCTTGTCTCTTCCTTTCTCAGAGAAGGAGAGCCACAAGATAGCTGCCCACTGGCTTTGGGGTACCTGCTGTACTTTGCAAGCTCTCTCCAAAGCAGTTATCCATTTGTGGATGTCATCCCCATACTTGTAGGGAGGGACAATCTTGCTCAGGTTTCTATTATCATAGTGCCTGTCTCTATCCTTAGGGATATTGCTGCCACCAGTGGGTTCTGACCCACTTAACTTTTGCTCTCTAGCCAGAGCAAGCTTCTCCTTGGCAAGGGCAAGTTCTTCCCTCTGAATCCTCAGATTAGCTTCCCTCATTCTGGCTTCATGCTCCTTTCTCTCAGGTGAAGTCATTCCCCTGTGAGAAGATGCATTAGAGATGCTAGAGACATGGGAGTGGATGGATTCCCTTGAAGGGGATCTGTCTCTCCTGCTTCTCTGGTTAAGCCCACTTGGGGGTCTGTATGGGGGGATCCGATGCAAACTCCCATGTAAGCTTAGGTTAGCCTGGCTAAGTCTTCCTACTTGGCCCTGGCTGTCTACCTCTTCATCTGAAGTCCCTTCTGACTCATCTGTGGCGGGTAGACCCTCCTTTGTACCTAGGGTACTTGCCTGTGAGGCCCTAAGAGTATCATACTCCTCTAGGAGTTGTACTAGCTGAAGGAGGGTAGGGTTTGCACCCTGTTTTAACTTTCTGGAGGTAGACAATTGTCTCATCTCCTGAAAAGTTAGGGTATCATATCTAGAGGGGGTCTTCTTCAGACCTGCCCCTCCAGAGAGAGCATCTACTTGATCTCCTCCCAGAGACATGATCTAGTGAGGGTGTGGTGTGTGCACCTACCTACACTAGTTGTTTCTACTAAACCTCTCTGGTAGTTGTAGTCAGGGTGTGTTACTCCCTTCAACCTACAACCACTAAGTCCAGTAGGACTTAAGTATTATAATCTATGTTATATGTACCTAAACAATATCTGTGTGATCTTTCAATTTAGTATCTCAAGATTACAATGGTATTACAACAGCAAGCTCAGATCCCAACCGCTGCTCACCAATGTGAGAAGTTGGCCTGATGTATGATGTCACTAGTTCTAGTGTACACCTTATATCAGTCCAAACAACCCTTATGGTGATTGGTTGTAAAGTCAACCTTATAGACCAGCTATCCTAGTGGTAGCATGGACAAGAGCAGTCTTAGGCTAAACTCTGAATGGCATGTGAAGCCAGCTGTGATACCATATATAATCCCTTGAATACCAAATGAAAGGACACCACAACAGATATATATATCAAATAAAGTGTATTTATTCTAGTCAAACCCTCAGCACTCTTTATGAGATTAGAGGTAAGTACAACACAGTCTTATTTAAGCATGCATTAAGTCACACATGTAAGTAATACAGTTAGGCCCTAGGGGCCATGCAAACCATATACTAAAGAAGTGGTATAAGGACCACTGTCACGGAAATAGGATAGGCCTAGGCCTAGGGAATCTCTGGGGCTACACTACACCAGCAACAGTTAGGAAGTGGGAGGCCCACGGGATTCAGGTGCAGAGTGGAAACACTCACGCGTAATGCGTAAAAGTCGATAGAATTACTAGCAGTTAGAATTTAACAGTTTAAGGACACTTCTGAAGCAACTAGAGAGTCGAGACTCGGAAACTAGACCCTAGGATAGTCACTACCCTTGTGAGCACCGAAGTACCCAAGTTACCTAGCCCACGGGCTGCGGGTGCATAGGTGTGAACTTGCGTCGGGTTTCGTCGTGGACTTCTATGGATGCCTGAAGGAAAGTTGCTGACAGGCAGTCAGTGAAGAGTGTCCGGTGGATCCCAAGTCTGGGATCAAGAGAGGATACCTGCAAGCAGAAGGGACAGAGTCAAGGTCACTAGCCAGTGACCACGTGGAACCAGGAAGGAACCAGGCGATGTCGTGAAGATTGCAGGTGAAAGGTGAAGCTTGTCGCTGCAGCCACGGGTACCAGGAGACGTCGAGGACGACCAGGACCAGGAGGCGAGCTGTCCCACGAAGGCTCTTGCTGTCGGCGGCGTCGAAGTCGAACTAGGACTCACCAAGCCTTGGCAAGCGGAACCCACGAAGAACAGAGGACTTGCTTCTGGTGCAGACCAGGAAGGTCTGGGGTGCTTCTCTTTTGCAGGGAAGTCGGAGCCAGTCTGGAGGAGCCAAACCAGCAGTGAAGATTTCAGGGAGCGTCGTCACAAAGTCCACTAGCCAACGGGCAAGCAACCGGACAGATGCGGAAAGCAGGAAAATGCAGAAGGGCCCCACGCAGGACTCGTGGAGTGTGGGGGGCTGATCTTCGGTGCAGATGGTGCTTGGGGTTGGGGCTTCTCAATCCCCGGTGCACAACTTCGAGGGTGCCTCAGAAGCTGCGCTGGAAGATACTAGCCACTTTTCCCAGGTAGCCAGATCTCAGCTCGGCTGTGGATGTGGATCAGGGTCGGAGAAGTCTGGAAGTCAAGGCTCTGGTCGGGCTCTGCTGTCGGTCCCTCGTAGAACTTTAGCAAAGCAAAGGGTAGTCTCTTGATGGTGCCTGTTTGCACAGGGTAGCCACTCCTTGGCCACAAGGGAGATTCTTCAGTCTTCTTCTTTCGTCGAATGTCGAAGGTCCAGAGTTTCTGTTCAAGTTGCAGGTTCAGGATAATCTAATCTCCTGGGGCCCAGCTACCTCTCTTATCCAAATCTGGGGGGCTGGGTTACCTGCTAGGTCACGCCTTATGGGTGGGACCTGGGAGGGGGGTGGTTACACCCCCTTCCCTTTGTCCAGTTTCACGCCAGGACTGGGGCTGGAGTGCCCCAGCACCGGTTCGAACTGGACTATGCACGGGACACCTTGTGTGCCCCAGGCATGTCTCATTCTTTTCATCCCTCCCTGCCCCAATACACTAAGGACTGTCTGGGGTGGTGCTCGCACCTCCCAAGGCAGGAAACCTATTGTCCAAGCCTCCCTTGCCGGGATCACTCCCAGCAGCAGGAGGTCAGACTCGTGTCTGTGGCAGCAGCATCCATTTTGTGATGCTGGGGCTCTGGTTAACTTTAACCGGGTAAGTAGGTTACAACATGTCTTCTCCCTCTAGAAGGGAGGGATAATATCCCCATCCTCAGAAATGGGATGGGGGTATTATTCCAAAGTGTTAGACACCTTACACAACATGTTTTGATAAAGCCAAACCATAGTTACCATAACCGTTTAAGATTATAAGGCACTTTAAGAGTATATGGTAGGCTATATCATAGAACAGCTATAAGGACATGGTTCCGAAAGCTGCAGACAGGCTCAGCTCATGCTAGAGCACCATCTCACATGTTACCAAGCACTCTGCCTCCAGGATTGTTAAGGCCTGCCATAGGAGTGGCTGATAGGTACATATGTGTCTATATGTAAGTTAGGTATAGGAATACTACAGCTAAGCAAGGGGTGATTACACGACCTTGCCCCAGCTGAGTGATCAGCCAGTTGTGTCATAATGGAAGGCCAGGCCAGGGGTGGCATAATACATGCTGCAGCCCCTGGTAGGCCTAGGGTACACCTATGCCCTGGGTACCCAAGGTACACTGTACAGGGGCCAATAAGGTGATCCTATCCAAATGGGTTATGCACCTAAAGTACATAGTATCAATTTAGAGAGAGAACAGCAGGGCTGTGGGTCTGATTAGCAGGCCCACAGCCACATCTAAGTCGAAAACCAGTAAAGCAAAAGCAAAAAGTGGGGGTGAACATAGAAAGCAGACCCTACTCTCCTACACTCGGTCACTAATTTTGCACGTCACCTTTCCTGCATTTACTTCTCTCCAGGTTGAAAATTATAGAATTTCCACACGACAGATTCTGACCTCTGTGGACGTGGTGCCTCCTGCAAGAATTCTTCTTCAGAAGATACTTCCTCCTGCTGCTGCTGCTGTCCAGATGCCATTTTGTTTGATATTTTTGGAAAAACACCAAAAAGACAAGCAAAAAGGGTTTGTGTAGGAAAAGAGATGTCTCTCTAAAGATGCTCCTACAAGAATGAGTAAAATGGGTTGGGTCCTTTAATAGTTACAGTGGGAAATGTTATGAACCAATGAAATCTTTTTTTTTGAGGTCACATGGGATCCGCGCACTCTGCGCTCAAGAAGGACGCACCCGACGCGACTTTGCGAAAGTATATTTAAAAATAATATAAGTTTATTATAAGTACAAATATATTATTTTTATGAATATCTTAGATAATCTCTTGCCCTAATATGTATATTAAAGACACATATATATCATTTTAGAACATAATTGTTTTTTTGCGGGAGTCAAGCACCCAGCGCACCCCAGCACGGATATGACATCACGCGGGACCCGCCACTGCGCAAGCGTTGCGTACCGTAATGCACATGTGTCATGAATGCGCGGGAGCAGGAGTCGCGGACTGGTCGCATACTAATCGCGCACATCACGTAATATTAAATGTATATGATGTAACTGAAAAACACGCAGCCGTCACACACCATAAGCGGATCCTTCACGACTTTTCTAAAATGGCGGCTAGAATCTGCGCACCCACCATGATGTGTATGCTTTGGGTGCGTAACCCTGAAATTTTTTGGGGAGAAAAAAGAAAATCATATAAATATATTAAAATAAAATAAAAATAAAAAACAATATTTCAGTTTGAATTTTTTTAAAAAAAATTCTTGTTGCAATTTTCAGAAAAATATATAATGTTATTTAATGAATAAAATATTTATAAAGAAACAGTTAAAAAACTGTAGAAAATCAGTACAAAATAATAGGTATAACTACTATTACACTTAAAAATTAGCATTTAAAAACCTTTGAAATTCACTGAAAAAACCATAGGTTTGAGAGATGTTATAGTTAGAAATTAGCATTTAAAAAAGCTTTGAAATTCACTGAAAAAACCATAGGTTTCAGAGACGTTATAGTTAGAAATTAGCATTTACAAAACCTTAGAAATTCACAGAAAAAACCATAGCTTTCAGGGGTGTTATAGTTAGCTGGACATTTCACTCGTACAAAACCATAGAAATTCCTCCGTTATAGTTAGTCTGCTAACTATAACCCGCGTACCCGCAATGCACTGCTGATGATGTCACATATTACATCATTCATGACATGGTCAGTGACATCACTGATGACATCACTGTTGACATTTCAAATGACATCACTGATGATATCATCCACATAACAATCTGATACACCTCATCATACACTAGTATAACCTTTCATCACTCACTGTAAAATACAGAGTACCATATTTGAAACCATTGACACACCAATACCAGTTACTACATACCCACTCACTGATTGCTAAGTCTACATACACAACTACCCATTCAACAACAGAATCACTTATACATGCAGTCACTAGTTAATAGAACGCTATCAAATGCACTTATACACATATATAGACATTGACACATCAGCCATTATCTTAGTCAGTTATGCAGTCATCCTACTCACTCATGACAAAAAATAATCACACTTACATTTACTCACTTACACAATTATACACACAACACCTCATTTATTCAAACACATAGTAACTCATAGTTAATATGTTAAAAAATCACCATTACAATTATACACTCATTCATTTAGTTACTCTCACAATCACTGACTCTTGCAAGTACTTATTTATATACACCAACTCTCACATACAATGCCTTTTATTTTTTTACTTTGTTGAAGATGTACAACTAAAACATATATTCGCTCACCAAACACACAAATAAATACACCCAGTCACCCAAACAACTGTTTCCACATGCACTCGTAAACCTATACACCGAGTCAATCAATCATTCACACATCTATGCATAGAGTTACACACACTCCATCCAACCACACACAAACTCAGTGTCCCATACAAATACTCACCCAACTAATCAATAACTAATATACACACTCATGTAGTTAGTGATCAACTGATGCAGCATGTTATACAACAACATAGACAGTGATGCACATAATCACATAGTTTAGTTACTAATCCATGTATTAAGTGGGACACTTTTAATTACTCACTTAAACAGACAGTCAGACAGCTACTAAATCCTCCATCCACTGTTATATATCCACTCAATCTTCAAAACAGATTGGTATATATATAATACATATTTAAATTTCATACTAAACCACATTCACTGGATGATGTAATTAGTGATGTCATCAGTGATGTCATTTGAGATGTCATCAGTGACGTCATCATTGATGTCACTGACCATGTCATGAATGATGTAATATGTACCATCATCAGCAGTGTATTGCGGGTGCGTGAGATATAGTTAGCAGAACTAACTATAACGGAGGAATTTCTATGGTTTTGTACGAGGGAAATGTCCAGCTAACTATAACACCCCTGAAACCTATGGTTTTTTCTGTGAATTTCTAAGGTGTTTTAAATGCTATCTAACTGTAACGTCTCTGAAACCTATTGTTTTTTCAGTGAATTTCAAAGCTTTTTTAAATGCTAATTTCTAACTATAACGTCTCTGTAACCTATGGTTTTTTCAGTGAAAAAAAAATAATATATATATATATTACCTACTGGCGGTCGCCAGTAGGTAGTTATAGTTAGGATCTATTAACCATAGGAAAATTGTAACATTCTATTCCCAATAACTTTGGTGCCGGTTGACAAATCTTCGTGACATTTTCAAAATTAATGGCCCGTTCCGGTCAGCTCCTATCCTGAAAGTTTGGGGGTGATTCGTTAAGCGGGGGCCGAGATAAAAGGGGGGTCCCAAAATGCATTTTCCCCATGTATTTCCCATAAGAAATTTTTTGACATGGCTACAGCCCGAACTGCTGAACAGAATTACACCAAAGTTTGCAAAAAGGTATCCCTTGGTTCAGAAAGCGCCCTTTTTTTAAATGGTGTAAATCCATTAGGTAGTTCCTGAGATAGTCAAAAAATAGTGGTCAAAAAATCATTTTCCCATAGGAAACTTTAGACATGGTTATAGGAAAAACTGCTGAACGGAATTACACCAAATTCGGCAAAAAGGTACTGCTTGGCTCAGAAAGCGAACTTTTCAGAAATGATGTAAATCCGTTCAGTAGTTTTTGAGAAATTAAGAAATAAAGATAGTGATATCTAGAGTCACGGAGGATCCGCGCACCCTCCCGATCACGAGCTTCATGCTAACTGGCTGTCAACACTCCAAACCAGGAAGTGTTGGCAGCCATCCTGTGCCTCGGTAGAACCGAGGCACAAGAAAAGTGAGAACCAAACCCGCAAAACACGAAAAGGGGGTAGGGTAGAAACACCCTGACCGCCTAGGCCTGCTTAGGGGGTCCGACAAGGACCCCCAGGGCCCAAATGTAAAAATTTTAAAAAAATTAAATCACGGGATGCGGATCCGGCCTCAAAATAAAGAAAATGAAGTGCGGGCTCCCGCGCTTCGTTTAAATAAAGCCCCGGGTGGGTCAGGTCCCGGGGGCAGAAAAAAAGTGTGGGGGGACCCCCAATCCCCCCCACACTGCCCTGGGGACCGCCACCCCCTGGGGCTTTGATTTTTAACGTGGGGGGCATCCAAGCCCCCCCAAGCCCCAGGGACCGCCACCCCTGGGGCTTTTCAAAAGGATTTGTGGGGTCTCCCAGCCCCCGCAGCCCCGGGGACCGCCACCCCCCAGGGCTTGTGCAATAAATGGGTGGGGGGCTCAAAGGCCCCCCCAAGCCCCAGGGACCACCACCCGTGGGGCTGTTGTAAAATATTGGCAGGGGCACATGGCTCCCTTGCAGCCCCGGGGACTGCCACCCCCAGGATTGTTCGGAAAAAAAAATAAACTACCTGTGTGGGGGGGGGGCTCCAATCCCCCCAACTCCCAGGGGCTCTAAATATGTAAATTTGGGGGTCCGTTATGGACCCCCGAGCCCCGGGGACCAACACCGCCCCGGGGACCACCACCTCCCCGGGGCTTTAACAATGTTGGGAGGGGGGCAGCGCGGTCCCCATCCTGGAGGCATTCGATGGTCCTGGGGACCGCCACCCTTCAGGACCGGCTCCTGCAGTGTCCCGGGGGGCCCACTCCTGGGACACTGCTGTTTGCTATGGCAGGGCGGGAGCCTTGCAGCTCCCCCCCTGCCATAGCAAACTATGCTTTGGTTTTTGGAAGAGAGAGCAGGGAGTAATATGTGACATCTTGAGCAGTGCATTGCGGGCGCATGAGTTATAGTTAACTCAACTAACTATAACAGGCAAATTTCTCTGGTTTTATATGAGTCAAATGTCCAACTAACTATAATGTTTTCAGTGAATTTCTAAGGTTTTTTAAATGCTAATTTCTATCTATAACGTCTGTAAAACCTATGGTTTTTTCAGTGAATTTCAAAGGTTTTTAAATGCTAATTTCTAAGTATAACGCCTCTGAAACCTATGTTTTTTTCAATGAATTTCAAAGGTTTTTTAATTATCGAATTACTATTGTGTATTTGTCATTAATACTATTTTTTTTAACTTTTCAACTACATAAAATAAACTGCAAAAGTACTATGTAACGTAATACATATCACAAATTACAATGAGTTTTTAAATATTACAAAACAATTTAACATGCAGATAACAATTTTTCTCCCTATTTTGCTGTCATCAGCTACTACTTAATTTCACTATTCACAGTGATGCCATTGTAGTTTCATCATAAACAGCAGGGACAAAAAGAACAATCAACTAGATTGTTAAAAAAATAGGAAAATTCTCTAAAATATAATACAAAATCAACACAAATAAAACATCCAATACTACTTCAAATGTTCAAAGCTTACCTTTACTTCGTAAATTGTCTGCAAATTTACCCAATACGCTAGATAATATATCAAAAATTTCGCTTTGAAAGCATCCAGTATAAATTCCTTAAAGATCTTACGTAGTTTCTCTGCACAATTTTCCCAGTACACCAGATAATGTATCAAATATTTCGCTTTGAAAGCATCCAGTATGAATTCCTTAAAGATCTTACATAGTTTGTCTGCACATTTTCCCAATACGCCAGATAATGTATCAAAAATTTTGCTTTGAAAGCATCCAGTATGAATTCCTTAAAGATCTATACACCTTCCCAATAGTGTATCTAAAATCTTTGTTTCAGAAAAATTAAGTATGAGTTGGGTAAGGCAATCTCGGTTTCATTTCCAAGTGTGTATCATTACAGTGACTCCAACCATTATTACTCTTTAAATAAACTGTATAATGTCCACTTCCAGCATGGAAAACAATAGCAACTGTTGCAAAAGTTCTTCCAGAAATAGATACTTGATTAGCAACAACATTTTTAATTTTGGTTTCCACTTTTCTTCCATTTGGTCGACAGCGTTGCAGCATTATAATCAAATATTTTCCATATCTTTGTAGGCATAATGCAGATAGCATTCTTGATTTACAACGAGAACACATCATCTCATGATCAGCTTCTTTTGCTAATTTTGAAAATGGTACAGATTTGCAGTCAGGTATTGTTAAATATAAAAATCATTCTCTGTCAACTACAGTGCTTGAAGTTAACGAACACTCTTCACATTGATGTTCCCAGTTGTAACTGAGTCCAAATAAACTCTCAATCTGAATTCCTTCATCTTCTAGTACTCCAAGGATAACCATCAGAAATTCTTGTGCATCTTGCTGTAAATTCGCATTGAACATTAAAGATCCAGTACATGTATCCAACAGTTGTCGAATACCAGAAGCAGAATGAATCTTACTTTTATCAGTTCTCAATTCTTGAAATAAAGTGTAGAGTGCAGAACATAACGTTTTTTCCTGACTTTCCATAATTTCACCACAAACATCTTCAAGATAAAATATAACATTTAGAATGACATTACCATATCAGTTGACACCAGAAGCATATTCTAATTGGTATCCAACAACATCATCACTTGTTTGTATTTTCTGCTTATTTACATCTTTTCTTTTCTGTTGATTTTCTTTCTGCTTTTCAACCATAATTAACTCTTCAACATATTTGTGTTTTGAACACACAACACATTTCTCATAAATAGGATATTCACGTAAATGGGGAGCATAAAGCCTTCTCAAACAATTATATTCTCTTACACAATTAACATCAGGACTAACCTGGTTCTCATCAAAATCAATTAAATACAAACCAGACAACGTTCTAACTCGAGATAATGCAACATATACCATTCACTCTTTAAACACAGTTTTTCCAACACTTACCAAAGCATTATCTACACTGAAACCTTGTGATTTGTGAATAGTTATTGCATATGCTAAACAGAAGGGAAACTGTTTTCTATAAACATACAAGTCTTTTACAAGCAAAAAACGTGCAGCAGAATGTGCAATCTGTCTTACCTCTGCAATCTGATCAAATTTAACTTTCAAAAATTCAATTCCATTTCTATTTTGATATTTCACAAAATCAACAACTTTCCCCATTGCTCAATTCACTAAACCTTCTTTCACATTCAGAATACGCTTCAAAATTACCCGACAGTTTAAACATACATCTAAATTTATTACAGATAAAAGACATCATACCTTGAAACTTATGATTAAAATATCTGCACACATTTACAGGAACCAATGAACACAGTTCACCAGGAGTCTTTATTTCAACATTTATTATATTAGAATTTGCTTCTCTTAAAAACTCAAGCAAATCTTCCCATGCATACTCTGCACAGCTAAGTGTGACAAACCATGTTGCTGTACCTAAGTTCCATAACATACACGTGAGTTCTCCATGACGACGATACCAATACTCATTTGTTCCACGTTGACATGCCATCAAATTGATTAACTGTGCTTCTAAACTTTCATCTGTTTCTTGAACTTTTTTCACAAATTCTTTCGCAGAAAGAAGTGATTCATGAACTCCAGTTTTAAGTATATGATTCACTGCATAGGAGAGAGAAGACAGATCACTTTCAAACAAACGGTGAAATATGTATGGAACGCACTGTCGAAATCTAGGATCTTCAGAATATAATCTTGCTGACCGATATTCTGAAGCTGGAATCCGTACAGGCCGGTCATCATATTGTCCACCTTCTCCAGTAGGAAGCAACTGTGGAAAACAATGAGCTTCCAAGCTTTTCTCCCATACAGTCATTGGAGTTCCCTGTGCTTTTTTCATTTGAAATAACTCAATGCTACTTCCTAACTTTTTTTAAATGCCAAGGACATATTGTAAAATGTTCATAAATCTCTTCAGTCCTTGACTTGTCCACTTTCTCTATTTGACCACTTGAAATTTCAAAATCATCTTCTAAACGTATTACCTGTTCATCCACATTTACATTTTTGTAATAAATATTGTTCTCTATAAGATATAAGGTAGCCTTTTCAACTTTATTAACATCCACAAATTCTTGCCATATTTTCTGACTCCTTGTGGGTACACCATTTACTAAAATAACTACTGCCTCATCTTCCTCTTTCTCTCCAGCAATAGTTTCAATGTTTTTCTTAATATCCAAAGGTAAGTACACCACTCTTCCTTTCAGCCCTCTTTGCAAGTCTGTTGGTGGCAGTTTACCTGTTTTAGGCTCCATCCGAATTATAGTTTGAAAAGGATGAACAGATTGAATTAGAACCAACTCATACGCATTCAATTTGGCCAGCTCCTGCAGAATAGCTACTAACTCCAACTTATTATGCACTGCTCTAGCAGGCATTTTGTTCTCCTCTAATTTGTTGTAACAATAATTACATATACGTTAATCACTACCTAACTCAAATCGACCTTCAACAAACAAGTAAGTTGCAAATTCTTCCCACTTACCATTATTCTCCTTTTCACTTTTCAAATACAAATCAACATTCCTACTTTGACTTTTATAATGAGTACGTTGACAACAAACACAAACATAGTTTGGTATTTCAGAGCACACTACATTAAACGTACCAATTTCTTCTTCAAACTGATCAGTGCTAATCACTTTCTCATCTCCTCCAACATCTGTAATTGTCAAACTTTCACTGTCTATGAACTGCTCTTCTGAACCAAAATATTGCATTTCAATATCTTCACACTTTTTTGAACATCTGATAAAGAACCATATAAAAGACTTCCATTCAGTTCACTTAAACTCAATGCAGGACTTTTTACATAGTACAGTTTCTTTACAAAGTTCTGCATTTCTGAATGGTGTACTGCTAACATCCTCAAATGATGAAAAACACTTTTACATACTTTTCTTGAAAGACAAGCCAGAGAATGCCCATACTTCTCATTATATTTTCTTACATTACATGGCTCTAGTCCTTGTAACAACGTAATCTTCTGTTTTATACTTTTCTGAGTATATTCTCATAGCAAATTTCGCATTTTATCAATGGATTCCTGTCGAATACTACAAATGCTACTACAACTCCACTTATACACAGGAGCTCATGGACATTTCCCTTGCACTTCTTCAGCTATTAACTCTTCTGCACTTTTACCAACCATTTCCTCCTTTGGGAGAGGAACACCATCCTGAACTTCATAGCAACGACCTCCAGTATCAACTGCAAATGATAAACTATTTTCCTGGAAGTAACTTTCCTCATTAAAAAAAGGCTCAGTACTAGAAGTATGTCTCCAATGTACACTAAAGATTTTACAAAAGTTGGTTCTGTTCACAAGTCTTTTTTGTCTACTTTTGTTTTTCAATACTTTGACTATTTTATCCAATACTTTCAATCTCTTTAAAATCAAAATGAACAACTTCTGTTTCAAACTGAAAGCAGTATCCACTATACTTTCAATACTTTGCTTCTCTTTGAATTGGAGCATTCTTCTTTTATATTTGCAGCATGTTTTCAATAAATTCGGAATCACTCTAGATCGAAAAAGTCTCTGACGAATTTATTGAAATTGTTTTTGTCTCCGAGTACCAGATACTATTTCTTTATCATCTTTCCTTTTACTCGTATTTGAAATTGAACTCTGCTTCACTTTAGTTGAAAAATTCTTCTTTTTGCTTTGTGTGATGTTTTTCTCATTAAATGTTCGTAATATTTTTTTTTTAAATTTTCTTTTGCTTTTACTCGGACAAACAGTTTCTCTACTACTCGCATTTTGTTCTACTTCAAGATCTTTCCTTTTCGTCAAATATATATTTTTCTTCTCTTTTCTTTTTTTTTCACTTCTTCTAGGCATTTCCAAATTTCAATCCAAACAAAATAATTTTCTGAAAAACAAAAAATAGATTCAATTATGTTTCACATTTCTTTACTATGTTAAAATAATACCATACAATTGCAATACTTCCACTAACAACTTCCAGACCCAGTGCTGCAACGCGATAGAGCACGACAGATGAGCACTAGGATGACAAGTAGTGCCATAGAACATACAGCAAGTATTTATTTAATTATTTACATACTCCTTTACAATTTATATATAACTGCACTACCTCATACTTTTCACCTCTCCGCAACACTCCACCACCCCACACCACTTTCTCTGCAACCCCCCTTACCTAACAATTTTATCAACAACTTTGCAAACATAACACTGCACCCAGGGCTTTAACTGGAGGGGGTGTCTGTGGGGATGTGACCACCAGCACTTTATTTTTGGGAGCCTCGAAACAGGTCTATATAGGGCTCTATTTTCCAACCTCACAAACATAATCAGTTTTTTTTTCTTTATTGCACTGCAGTGACACTGTGAGAGCATGCACATTGCTCACTGCTTAGAAGTGCAGACATCATGCCAAGTGATCGCATTGTAGGAGAATGTAAACCCTTTAAAGAGAGCCATTTTCTCTCAGTATTTCCCTTCTCTTTTTGCAACGGAATAGCAACATCATCGTGGGGTGATTAGCAGACAGACCACCATGCACGCAACGCCCATTGCCCCGGACTCTCTGACACAGCTTCCCAGGCGCACACACAGAGCTGCACCCGAGTACTTCACCGGTCTTCAAAACATAATTTTTTTGTAAAGGAGACTCTGTTCTTTTTCACCCCTTTTTACAACCCCTACATGCCCACTCTGCCTATTGCTGAAAGAATTAGGCTCCCCGAAATTTCCCTCTGGTTGCGCCTCTGCAAACGATCACAACAAGGCAACTCCAGCACGAACCTGCTCTCACCTTACACATGGTCTTGCTTTAGTGCTACGAAAACCCACTTTTTTCCTGCCTCACTAAGTTCTCACACCCCCTCTTTAATATGAACATAAAAGCTTTCCAATGACTTCTATATTCCTATACTCTACTTCACATGGAAATATAGAACTCAAGGTTCTCACCAACCCAAATTAGCTCTCTGGTATACTTTCTCAAATATAAGAAGTACAAGTATTTAGTATCTGTCAGTCACTGACTTTTTAAAACAGTGTACCTATAAACAACTAAACTAAAGGTTATGTTTTTAAATTAATGTATTACACTTAAAAGCTCCTTTACATTTCTTTCACTAGATGTACCGTTGTTTAAAACACAACCAGAGAAGGGTGTTGAAGTATGCTCCACAAAGAGTAACTCAAAGCTTTGTTATTCTTTATTAAAAAATCTGCCTGTCAATGCTTTTCACAAGCCTTTTCAATGCCTTAAGAGGGTAGCTGGATGAGTATAATACGTCGTATTTAAGATCGAGGGCGGACGATGCACGGAAATAAGAACGTGTAGTTGAATAAAGGGCGAGTGGATGCATGGCCAGATGCATCAATGGATTGATACATAGATCAATGTATCAATGTATGGATGGGTGGAAGGATGAATGAATGCAAAGACCAGTACTTACGATAGACGGGTGGGCTGATAAATGCTTAGGATTGATTCTGGGACAGATATATCTATGCATATATAGGCATATCGCTGCATGAGGGGCACACTGCCTTCTATAGGTGAGTGCGCTCATAGATGCTTAAGATAAGCGGACAAACAGATTTAAGTATATATATAAGTAGGAATATATCCATCAATAAAAAGATGGTTGAACGGCGCAGTGCTGAGGATGCATGGATGCTGCGCTTTAATTGGGCCGGGTCTGGGGACCGGCATTTATTTTCAGGCAGCCTCCAAATGACTCTCTACCAGGCTCTATTTTCGGCCCTCTCAAAGATAGTCAATTTTTTTTATTACACTGCAGTGACAGCATGCACATCAATGTCGAATGCTTATTTTGCTCACTACTGAGAACTGGAGACATCACGCTAGGTTACCCACGTTGTAGAAGAAAGGGAAATCCTTTAAACAATGTTTTTTTCTGAACCTACGTTAATTGAAGAGGATTTTCTAAAGCACACAATGATATTTATCTTGATTTAGACCACGCCCCAACTTGCATAGCCCACACCCCTTTAAGAGCTTTGCTCCCCCCCTTTTTAGAGCACCACCACTTTTTTTTCTCCCACTTACAATCCTAACAACACCATAGTAACAAACAAACAGTGTAACCTTCCATTAAAAACCTACAATGGCACCAAGTTTCATAATTTTCCATCAACGCTATCAGCCTTCTACCACAGTACAAGAGTGTCTATCAGCACGAAGATGTCTTATCCACAGAAATGTTGTGTAATTTCTGTAACTGTCTGCTGGAACACTCATCACCAAAACGTATTAAAACATGGGAATTTGCCAGAAACACATATACCATGCCATAAAGCTATTCATAAATGGGCACACTGCCACTGCACCACCCTCTTCCCCATCCTTCCTTAACTTTACAAAATTAAAGAAAGAGACACACCAAACACACTGTACCAATACAAGAACTTAATTTCAACAACCGTCTACCGGAACGCTCATGAGCAAACCGTATTAAAACATACAAATTTGCGGGTAAAATATATACCATGCCATAGGGCACTTTATAAGTGCTCCCAGTGGTACTGCATCACCTTCAGTAGTTCGACATCTGCACGTTACTAAATTCTGTGTTTTAATCAGAAACATACCCACCTCCACCACACCCACCCCCGCCCTTCCTTAGCTGCATGAAATCAAACAGAAACCCCCACCATTCCTAGTAGCGCCACTATACCCATACACAGGCTTAATATTAACAGGTGTGTGCCGGAACACTTATAAACAAAAAGTATTCAAACATGCAAATTCACTGGAAATACATAAACAATACCATAGCACGGTTAATAAATAGGCCCACTCAAACTACATTACCTTTACTAACTACACATGCCCACGTTACAAATGTCCGTCTTATAATCAGCAACATACACACATCCCCCACCCCCACCCATACCCATGCTTAACCTTATGAAATCAAACAACAAGCCCCTGCACTCCCGTTACCGCCACTATAGCCATAGATAGACATAATGTCAACAGGTGTCTGCCGGAACGCTCATCAGCCAAAGCTATTAAAACTTACAATTTTGCAACTCAAACATACACCATACCATAAGACGGTTTATAAATAGTCACAGTACCACTACACCACCTCAACACCCGCCCTTGCTTAACTTTACGCAATAAAAGAAAGAGCCCAAGCAAACGTAGAGGTGCCACTATAGCCATACACAGCCTTAACTTAAACAGATGTCTCCTGAAAAGCTAATCAGCAAATCGTATTAAAACATGCAAATTTGCGGGTAAAACATATACCATGCCATAGGGCGCTTTATAAGTGCTCCCAGTGGTACTACATCACCTTTAGTAGCTCCACATCTCCACGTTACTATATTCTGTGTTTCAAACAGCAACATAACTACCTCCACCACACCCACCCCCGCCCTTGGTTAACAGTACAAAATCAAACAGCAACCCCCCCATTCCTAGTAGCGCCACTATACCCATACACAGGCTTAATTTTAACATGTGTCTACCGGAACACTTATCAGCAAAAACTATTCAAACATGCAAATTAGCAGGTAAAACATAAACCATCCCATAGCACTGTTTATAAATGGGCCCATTGAAACTAAATTACCTTTAGTAACTACACATGCCCACGTTACAAATATCCGTCTTATAATCAGCAACATACGCACCTCCCCCACCCACACCCATCCCTTGCTTAACCTTATGAAATCAAACAACGAGCCCCAGCACTCCCTTTACCGCCACTATAGCCATACATAGACTTAATGTCAACAGGTGTCTCCCGGAACGCGCATCAGCAAAACCTATTAAAACCTGCAATTTTGCACCTCAAACATACACCATAACATAAGACGGTTTATAAATAGTCACAGTACTACTACACCACCTCAACACCCGCCCTTGCTTAACTTTACCCAATAAAAGAAAGAGCCCCAGCAAACGTAAAAGCGCCACTATAGCCAAACAGAGGCTTAATTTCATCAGATGTCTCCCGAAACGCTCGTCAGCAAAACGTATTAAAAGATGCAAATTTGTCACTAAAACATATCCCATGCCATAGGGCGCTTTATAAGTGCTCCCAGTGGTACTAGATCACCTTTAGTAGCTCGACATCTGCATGTTACTATATTCTGTGTTTCAATCAGCAACATAACCACCTCCCCCACACCCACCCACAGGGTGCGTTTGCACAGTGGTGCAGTGAGGGGGTGGGGCCTGATATTACAAGTGTGCAAACACGCCCTGTGGTGCATTTTAAGTAGGGGGATTAAGTCCCCTTAAGTCCTGAGGGTCCCTGGGGGCCAACTAGGCCACCAGGTACCTCCAGTAACTGCCACAGAGCTGCCTTGCACAGAGGTGTAAAAAGGGGTATGGCCTCGACCACCTCTCTGCAACACAGCCCTGTGACGCTTACTGGAGGTACCTGGTGTGCTAGTTGGCCCCTAGACACCCTCATGATTGAAGGGGAATTAATTCCCCAACTTAAAATGCGCCACGGGGCACGTTTGCAGAGTGTTGCTGGGAGGGGTGAGCGGGGCATCCGGTGCGTTGCCAGCTTTTAAAAAAAAACATTTTTTAGAAGGGGTTGTGTGGCCACCCTTCCTTTCCTATTTTTTGGGCCCGGGGGGCCTGAGCCCTATTTTTTAATTTGTGTATTTATTTGTGTGGTCCCCCTTCCCTGGGCCACTATTGGCCACAGGTACCCCATCCCCTGGGACCTGGCCATCCTTTTTGTTTTTTAGAAGGGGGCCACGTGGCCCTCCTCCTCAGGCCAATTATGGCCCTGGGTACCCCATTCCCCGGGGCCAGTCTGCCTTTTATTTATTTATTTATTTTTTTGAAAGGGGAGGGGGCCACAGGGGCACCCTCCCAGGCCACTTCTAGCCCCTGGGACCCCTTCCCCCGGGGCCTGGCCACTTTGTTGGGGACCGTGGGGGGGCCCTAATTCCCCCACGGTCCCTCCTCCAGCGGGAGCCGGCATTGCTTTTCCACACAGGGAGCTGGTGACATGAGGCTCCCATTGTGGAAAAGCAATCTGGTTTGAATTTTGGAAGCGAGAGCAGGAAACCTGCTCTCGCTTCCAAAATCCAAACCAGTGTTTGCTATGACAGGGTGGGAGCCACACGGCTCCCGCCCTGTCATAGCAAACAGCAGTGTCCCGGGGTGGGCACCCCGGGACACTGCAGGAACCGGCCTGGTGGGTGGTGGTCCCCAGGGCCATGGAGGGCTCCTGGAGAGGGACCGCATGGCCCCCTTGTGGCCCCAATCCCTTTATTTACATAGCCCCGGGGAGGTGGTGGTCCTTGGGGCTCGGGGGTCTGTAACGTACCACCGCATTTCCATTGTTAGTGCCCCAGAGAGGTGGTGGCCCCCGGGGTGTGTGGGGGGCTCGAGCCCCCCCACAGGTTTAATTTCTTATTTTTAAAAAAGCACCGCAATTTTTAAATTATGAATTGGGCAATGCCCCCAGGGCCTGGCCCACCCGTGGGCCTCAGTTAAATGAAGCGCAGGAGCCCACGTTTCATTTTAAAAAATAATTTCGGTGGGATTCGCGACCCCAGCGCGAATTCCGCTGAAATTATAAAAACAAAATGCTTTTTTTGGGCCTGGGGGTCCTTGTGGGACCCCTTGAGCAGACCTAGGGGGTTAGGGTGTTTTTACCACGCCCCCTTTTCTTGTTTTTTTAATCTTTTTCAACTGTTTTCTTGTGACTCGGTTCTACAGAGTCACAAGATGGCTGCCAACACTTCCTGGTTTGGTGTGTTGGCAGCCAATTAGAATGTAGATCGTGGTCGGGAATGTTCGCGAACCCACCGCTGCCCTAGATATTGATATTTTTTACACCATTTAACAAAAAGGTCTGTTTCTGAACCAAGGGCTACCTTTTTGCCAAATTTGGTGTAATTCCGTTAAGCAGTTCGGGCTGTAGCTTTGTCTAAAGTTTCCTATGGAAAATTACATGGGGAAAACACATTTTGGGACCCCCTTTTTTCTCTGCCCGCGCTTGACACATCACCCTGAAACTTTTAAGACAGGAGCTGGCTAGAGCGGGCCACTAGTTTTGAAAATTTCGCGAAGATTCGTCAACCGGTGCCAAAGTTATTGGGAAATCAAAAAACTAGGTCCTAACTATAACTACCTACTGGCGACTGCCAGTAGGTAATATTTTTATATATATTCACTGAAAAAAACACAGGATTCAGGGACGGTATAGTTAGACATTTCACTCGTACAAACCCAGAGAAACTTGGCTGTTATAGTTAGTTCAGCTAACTATAACTCAAGCCCATGCAATGCACAATGCAATGTACATATTACATCATTCATGAAATGGTCAGTGACATCACTGATGAGATCACTGATGACATCTCAAATGACATCACTGATGACATCATCCAGTGACTGTGTGTTTATGTAAAGTTTAAATATGTTTTATATATATATAGGCCAAGGTGTATTGAAGAATGAGCGGGTGTATAAGTGTCTGAATGGATGATTTAGTAGGTGTGTGACTGACTGTATAAGTGAGTGATTAAATGTGTCTTACTGAAAGCATGGGTTAGTGACTGATACAGAGATTCATATAGTTTAGTTTGTCAGTTGGTTTGTAAGCGGTTGCATGGGTTGGTGAGTAGCTAAATGAGGGTCCATATGGGTTATTGACTGGTTGTCTGAGTATCTGTATGGGTGCCTGAGTGTCTGTGTGTTGTGACTCTGTGCATAGATGCGTGAGTGGTTGATTCACTGGTTGAATGGTTTCAAGAGTGCATCTGTGAAGGGCTGTATGGGTGGGTGAGTGTGTGTATGGGTGTGTTGGTGAATGAATGGATACCTCAGTGGTACATGTGTGAGTAACTGGATATGTGAAAGGCAGCATATGTGAGTCTTGGAGTATATAAATTACTATATGTGAGAGTGAGTGATTGTGAGAGTGGCTGTGTGGATGAGTGTGTGCTTGTATTAGTTATTGTAGAAGAGTGTCAGTATGTGTTAGTATATGTTTGAATAAGTGAGGTGGAGTGTGTATAACTGTATAGGTGAGTAAATGGGAGTGTGATTGATTCTCTGCATGACTTACTAAGTGTGTGAGTAACTCTATGGATGAGTGGTGGTGTGTGAGTGTCTGTATAGATATGTGAGTGCAGATGATAGTGCCGTATTGATGGTTGACTGCATGTATGAGTGACTGTATGGGTGAATGAGTAGATGTGTGTGTAGACCTAGGAATTAGTAAGTGGGTATGTACTAACTGGTATTGGTGTGTCTATGGTTTTGAAAATGGTAGTCTGCATTTTAGACTGGGTGTATAAAAGGTTATATTAGGGTATGAGGAGGTGTATCAGATTATCACGTGGATGATGTCATCAGTGATGTAATCAGTGATGTCATTTGAGATGTCATCAGTGATGACACTGACCATTCCATGAATGATGTAATATGTGACGTCATCAGCAGTGCATTGCGAGGGCGCAAGTTATTGTTAGTTGAACTAACTATAACGGCTGAATTTCTCTGGTTTTGTACGAGTGAAATGTCCATCTAGCTATAACGTCCCTGAAACCTGTGTTTTTTTCAGCGAATTTCTAAGGTTTTTTAAATGCTAATTTCTAACTATAACGTCCCTGAAACCTGTGTTTTTTCAGTGAATTTCAAAGGTTTTTTAAATGCTAATTCCTAACTATAACGTCGCTGAAACCTGTGGTTTTTTCAGTGAATTTCAAAGGTTTTTTTAATGCTAATTTCTAACTATGCCTAAAAATGTAGGACATGTACAGAAAGAGGAAGAAAGGTATAGAAAGAAGCAAGAGAAATGCAGAAAGAGTCAACAGAAGTCCAGAAAGACAAAGAAAGGTACAGAAAGAGGCAAGAGATGTGCACAAATTAGAGCAGAAAGAGGCCTTGGTGCAAAGTCATCCTGTGCCCCCAACGTTTTGCTGATGTGTACTGGTGGTAACTGACTCTGACTAACCAGGCCTGGAGCCAGTGCTATGCTGAAAGACACTTAGAAAACAGTGAAAACACCTACATTCACTAGGGTACACTATGGGTTTGGGTACCCCTGTGATTGGCATGACCTTCCCTGTATGGACTAGTACATACTAGGGCAGGGAGATTAAAACTACCTCTAACTAAGAGGTGCAAAAGGAGGCAAGAGAAGTACAGAAAGAAGCAACACAGGCGCTGAAAGAGGAAAGAGAGGTGCAGAAAAATTCAAGTGAAGTGCAGAAAGAGGCAAGTGAGGTACAGAAAGAAGCAAGAGCGGTGTAGAAAGGACCAACAGATGTGCAGAAAGAGGAAAGAGTGGTGGAGAGAGAGTCAAGAGGGGTGTAGAAAAAGGTAGGATGGGTGCACAAAGCCGCAAGAGATGTACAGAAAAAGGCAGGAGGGGTGCAGAAAGAAGGAAGAGAAGTGCAGAAAAAGCCAAGAAAAGTGTAGAAAGAGGCAAAAGAGGTACATAAAGAGACAACAGGGGTGCAGAAAGAAGCAAGACAGGTACAGAAAGAAGCATGGAAAGTGCAGAATGAAGCAACAGGGGTGCAGAAACAAGCAAGAGAAGTGCACTAAGAGGCAAGAGAATTGCTGCAAGAAGCAACAGAGGTGCAGAAAGAGGGAAGAGGGATGGAGAGAGAGGCAAGAGGGGTGCAGAAAAAGGTAGGATGGGTGCACAAAGAGGCAAGAGAGGTACAGAAAAAGGCAACAGAGGTGCAGAAAGAAGGAAGAGAACTGCAGAAAAAGGCAAGAAAAGTGCAGACAGAGGCAAAAGAGGTACATAAAGAGACAACAGGGGTGCAGAAATAAGCAAGACAGGTGCAGAAAGAAGCATGGCAAGTGCAGAATGAAGCAACAGGGGTGCAGAAAGAGGCAAGAGAAGTGTAGGAAGGAGCAAGTGAGGTGCAGAAAGAGCCAACAGAGGTGCAAAAATAGGCTAGAGAGGTGTAGAAACAGGCAATAGAAGTGCACAAAGAGGCAAGAGAATTGCTTAAAGAAGCAACAGAGTTGTAGAAAGAAGCAGGAAACGTGCAGAAAGAGGCAAGTGAGATGCAAAAACAGGCAGGAAAGGTACAGAAAGAGGGAAAACAAGTGCAGAAAGAGACTACAGAAACTATGTCCTAACCAGAACTACCTACTGTTATAAAAAAAAGGGGGTTGGGGTTAAAGAATTGCAGGATTAGTGTACGCTGGTGAAACACACCTGAAAACAAGTGAGGCCACTTTTGTTCAGGCCCCCTGCCCCCGCTCAATATGCATATATTAATGGGCCGGCCCAGAGAGAGAAAGGGAGTGACACCTCTGCCGTTGATAGTAGTAATGAGGTAATAGGAGGTAATGAAAGCCCATCTACCTCCAGCAAGGCCACTTAGTCACCCATCGGGCCGCTGGCGGCATCGAACATCTAAGATACCACCCACATCTCCCCCCGGCTGCTCACAAAAGCAGCCCACAGCTGGAAGTCGGATACCGGCCCCTCGGGCACTGCCCGAGAGTGCCCGCGTTATCAATCCGACGCTGCCCAAAAGAATAATTTTGGCCATATGGCTAAATGTTAATAGAAAACTTAGCACCTAGCGCGAAGAATCAATAAATATATTTGTGGTCTCAACTCAGGCTCCAATGTTGCTAAAGCATTGTTGATTTCATTGCCTATCCTAATTTTGGATGCGCGTTTTTTTATTTACCTGTTAATAAAAGTATTTTTTTCTAAAGTGAAGGACTGACTGGACATTGAGTGATAACTTGCACTGAATCGGAGTTTTTAAACTGCTCCACCTCAAGGAGTAAGTCTTGATTGATCATCTGATCGACCTGCTACACTGAGGTAGTTTCTTGCCTATTCACTTAGGAGTGTGCCATTATTGTGCCCTGGCATCACCAAAGGTAAGCAATGGTACCTACAAAGGGTACTGCCCAGTAATCATCAACTGCACATTGACCCCAAGTAAAAAAAGAACACAATGCTCTTAAAAAAGCCGACTAAAAATCTACAGCAGATTCCTACAATTGTAACACAATTTAATTTGATGGGTGCACTACTCATGTGCGATATGAAGCACGGCTCAGAACAGTGCGGAGGAGGGTGATTCCCCAGGTTGGCTAATAATATGTGGTTGGTTGAGGCATGTAATTTGTCTCTATCTGGTGCTGGTGGCTGATGCTCGACTCTGGCACGCTTTGCTCGAATTGGTGCCCCATGTGAGTAATTCTATACATTCTGGAATGCATCTGTCTGAGGTGCTGTCTGCTCAGTCACTTTTATTTAAATCATGTGCCAAACAAATTGTCACCTAAGGTGCCCTGTTGGCAGGTCGGTGGGGGGGTTTACACATACGAACCAGGAAAAGGGAAGGCAGCTCAAAAAAGTATATCTCTTCGAGACCCAAAATATCTTGATACAAGCCCAGCTGTGTGCCTGGCTTTGGCTGGGTGTATCTACAGCTATGTGCATTGCTAAAGAATACCAGAAAAGGGAGCTGTGTGACTGGCCCTGTTTGCCCAACGGTGTTTCTGAGTGACATGCTGTGCATCGTTCCACAAAATGATAGTTCAGGTATGTTAATATACATTTTCTGGATGCTTAATAGGTGGGGAAAAGAAGTGATGGGTGTACAGCGTGGGCATAGTTATAAAATTAAGTATGTATTTACGCCTCCTGTTGTAGCTGGACCTAAACTGCTGCTGTCTACATAGACTCTGAAGTAGCATGACAGGCTGTGTTTTGGAATTGTGTAACTGGCTCAAGGAATGTCTTGAAGTGCTCTGGGGCTCGGTTCTATGGCCAAGAAGACACGTGCTACAATCCTAAGGCTCCCATGTGCACACTCCTGAATACCTATAGCATAGATGGCCTGACACTGTAAACACAGGGCATATGAGCACACTAAATATATTGTCTTTCTTCTAGAATATGTTCTCTAAAGATGGCGTTGCCACCTTCTCAATAAGGGCCAGATTACAGGTGTCCACACTTGAATGGGACTATGGGGCATAGATAGTCTGTAGCAGCCTGTTTTGCTCTGAAAGCAGATCTGTACCCGGCAGACCCTTGGGAAAATGACAGAGTGTGAGAATGGTGATGGAGGCCCAGAGCTCAGCCTTCACATACCTCTGTGATTCCGTTACACAGAAGGTGAGAATGCCTACACACATGTGTTTTAAGGGGAAAGGTTTCCCCACCTCTGTAAGAAATCTCTCAGAAACATCACACTGATGGTTAAGCCACATACAACAGAGAATGCACGTGAATCAATTTGCTGGCACGAGCCATCTACAAGTTCAATTCTTTAATTAAGGCCCTATGATGGCATTTTTGAGAGTATGCAGTGCTAGACAAAAGAGAATTTTACAGCTTGTGTTTAAATATGTTGTACAATTATAAATTATGCATGTTTGAGTAAAGTGACCTGTGAGTGGAGGTTTTAGTCTATGTGAGAGTCTACAGTAGATAGTGAATTGGTTCTTATATCATGTTTCAGTGGGTGTGATTACTCTAAGTAGTTTATTATTATATTTAATATGAATAGCCGTGCGGATACAGTGACATGGTTTGGAGTAATTCCTTGATAATAATGAGGGCCTGGGATGGCATATTTCCATCACATCTGAGGCGTGTTCCATGCCTCACACACGCAAAACATTTGAGCACCAACCACTCAATTAGTGACTCATAATTAGAAGTTCTACAAACTTAAATTCCTTTAATTGAGCATACAATATTGAACTATGTACCCCTGTGCAGAAGCATGCTGCTGTTGCCTACACTTTAGAAAACTGATCTGGGCATCACACATTGCTAAGAAGAGTGTGTTGATGGCAGACTGGTCTTTCATTGAATACCCCTTCATGCTATCTGCTTGAAAACAACATGCTTCGGCATTATTCATTTTTTTATTCTAACATGAGCTGGTCAAGATGTGAGATTCTGAGTTCGGGCACATCTGCCAACATTTCCTGGTTAGAGAAAGACATTTTCAACAGTTTTAAGATGCTTTAAAATGACTCACCGGTGATAATTGTACATTTGGAAGAATGAAACCTTTGTTATGTGTCATCCTATAACCATCTGATGATGCCAATCCATGAATGAATCATCCCGACCCTCACTGCAATCTGTCAAAATACATGATTTGAATAGATATTCCCAATGCCCTCTGGTGGGCATTACTCAATTTAACAATAAACAGTTCCCAAGAAATATTCCAGAGCTTTTTTTCCCATTGTGATGAAAGTGCAGTGTTTTGAATGTATACAGAGAGAAGAGGGAGTGTGTAAAAACGAACATCACAGGCATTACTTAGGGATAACAGGTAACCCTAACAAACATTAACCTAATCAGGTATTCTATTCCAAATACTTTTTAGAACTATAACACTAATGGGAGCACTTATGGACTTGGGTGAGGTGGAGCATCAATAAATGACTACGGGTGCTGCTAGAAAGAAAATAAATACATTTTGAATTTTAATGTATATTGAATATTTGTGGATTTACTAAATCACACTTTTTTAACAGAACACCATTCTTAAGACGGATGTGTTTCTTCAATGTCAGAGGCTTCAGCTATCAATGTGTTACCCCCTTCTTTCACATAGAATATTCAAATACGAATGGGCCATGGTTGCCTCTTTAATTAGCCAACAGCAGAAGTGCTTAATTTTTAACAGAGTCGAGAACGTTATAGGATATAATCGAGCTGTGATCAAACAGATTTTGTGATCTAAAATGAGGGACATAGCTCCCTCATTGTTCCATTTACTCTTCGGATAAAAATGGTGCATTTCGTATATTTACATTGGCATGGAAACATACTTGCATCCGTTAAGTGCAGAAGCTGCCGACTAAATCATGTATTACAGGACAGAGTGAGCCGCTACTCTGCGGATTTATTTGATTCAGTACCATGCAAATGACATCACTGTGCGTGTTGCAGATAACTGATAGCTAGATCAGAAAGGTTATCGATTGATGAGTTTCTCTGTCAAAGGTTTGTTTTTGAAATCTCTTTTCACTCCGGCATCTGTAGCGAAACACACTCTTATGTTGGGCACCAAAAGACGCACCTTTTAGCAGATGGAGGTGAAAGTGCACTGTATTCCGCAGGCACAGATGACCATTGCTAAGGACCCGAGCTTTCATTGCGGAACTGGAGAACAATATGGGTTAGTTCACCAAAAGCTGCACGTTTTATTATGAATTGTTTGTAGAGTCAGGGGGACAAGCGGGGCTCACGAGGCGGTTCTGCAGGCTGCGCCCAGCCTAGCCGGGACACCACCGCAGGGCTGCCAAGGGCTTGCACTTACAGTGGCCGTGCTTGCCTCGTACCTTAGGACACCTTGTCCAGCCCCTGAGGCGAACCCCGCAATCCTTAATACCAGCGAGGCCGCCAACGCCTATGGGAACGTCCGCGAGTTGTGGATCAGAAGTCAGCTGCGGGTTGTGGGCTGAGGGTGAATAACTGTATGGCACGGCTTGTGGTGCATAGGCGGGCTGTAGGGGGGAGATCGCACTGCTCTGCACCCACCGCTGAGTCCTGCTTCCTGCAGACAACATGCTCTGCACCGCTCCCTGCTAACAACCTGCTCTGCACTTAATGCTGAGTCCCGCTCCCTGCTTACAACCTTGCGGGCTCGTGGGCTCACCACCGCTGACCTCAACCGCGTCCCTTCCTCACAATGAACTAACTACACCTTTGCTCACTCACTCTGCCATAAATCACAATAACGTATGCCCCAATTATGCATGCCCCTGGGACCTGGCTCACACGGGGGCTTTGAAAACAAAGCGCGGGAGACTGCGCTTTGTTTTTTAAAATCTTCGGACGGATTCACACACCTGGGCCTGGGGGTCCCTGTGGGGCCCCCTAAGCAGGCCTGTGGGGTCAGGGTGTTTTACCCTGCCCCCTTTTTCTGCTTTTTAATCTTTCTCTCACCTTTTTATTTCACTCTCCGTCCGAGGCACAATATGGCTGCCAACACTTCCTGGTTTCAAGTGTTGGCAGCCAATCAGAGGCAAGCTCGTGCTTGTGTGGTTAGGCTCTGCCTAGATGTCAAAACGTTTTATTTTTTGAAATTCTCAGGAACTACTGAATGGATTTACACCATTTAACAAAAAGGGCATTTTCTGAACCAAGACCTACCTTTTTGCCAAATTTGGTGTAATTCCGTTCAGCAGTTCGGGCTGTAGCTTTGTCTAAAGTTTCCTACAGAAATTTACATGGGAAAAATGAGTTTTGGGACCCCTCTTTTTACTCGGGCCTCGCTTGTTGAATCACCCCGAAACTTTCAGGACAGGAGCTGCCCGGAGTGCCCCACTAGTTCTGAAAATTTCACGAAGATTCGTGAAACAATGCCAAAGTTATTTGGAAAACAAAAAACGCTTTTCCTATGGAAACTAGGTCCTAACTATAACTACCCACTGGAGACCGCCAGTAGGTAATATATATATATATATCCATCACCAAGTTGCCTAACAACGGATATATATATATATATTACCTACTGGCGGTCACCAGTAGGTAGTTATAGTTAGGACCCAGTTTCCACAGACAAAGTGTTTTTTGTTCTGCCAATAACTTTGGCACAGTTTGATGAATTTTTATGAAATGTTCAAAACTAGTATGAAACTCACTTCAGTTACGGTGTGGAATGTTCTGGGGAGATTCGTCAAATGGGTGCCAAGTGCAAGGGATGTTCCCAAAACGCATTTTTCTCATGCAGTTTCCCACAGAGATTTTAGACATAACTACTGCCTGAACCTGAGAACAGAATTACACCAAATTTGCCAGGAATCTAACTCTGGATACAGAAAGAGCTCTCTTTGTAATTTGGTGCAAATCCATTCAGTAGTTTTGGAGATCTTAAAGGAAAAAGAAATAAAGAAATCTAGGTATGCAAATTCTCTGTGAAGTGTTGGCAGCCATATATGGACTTGAGACTGAGTCCCAAAAACCCCCAAAAGGGGGCAGGGTAGGACTACCCTGACCCCTAGGCCTTGTGGTGGGGTCCCAAAGGGACACTGCCACGGCCCCAATTAAAAAAAAAAAGTTTTTACCTTTAAAATCATGGTCAATCAGCAAATCCTGTAAAAAAAAAAAGTGGGGGTCTCCCACGCATGTTTAAACTTCAACACCCGTGTGGGCCAGGTCCAGGGGGCAAACACAAATGTGGGGCGCAACCACCTAAACGGAGACATGCCGATTATTACAAAGGGAAGGGGGCCACGAGTCCCCCATCTCAAGCAATTTTTGCCACAGGGTCCACCACATTCCCTGTTCAATATGAATGGAGGGGGGCTGCGCGGCCCCCCTCATAGAGTTAATATTGCCTCTGGGTACCGCCACCCCTCAGGACCGTAGAGTTGTGCTGCAGTAATTGGCCCAGAGAGAGAGACTGCATGCCCCCTTCCTGGTTTCCTGCATATGGTGGTTGGCCACAGGGCCTGACCATGCCCTGCCGAGCACGGCCAAAGGCTGTGCATGGCTTGGTGTTGGGTATCTATGGGGGGTTGGCCGCAGTAGCATAAGGTAATTGAATATTACTTAACCATAAAAAAGCCCTAGAAATTCACTGAGAAAAACAAAGGTTACAGGGACATTAAAGTTAGGAAATAGAATTTTTTAAAACTTCGAAATTCACTATAAAAACAAATTTACAGGGATGTTAGGCTCATATTTTCACACAAACAAAACCATAGAAATTCAACAGTTATTGTTACAGGGGAGAGATCAGCGGCAAGCAGTGAGAGGCATGTGTACATTTAATGGTCATGTGAGAGGTGAAGCAGCAAAGAATGGCTTGAATCTATATGCCCTCTAAATTAGATGTTGAAGCCATTCTTTGCTGCTTGACAGAGCCCCCAGGATATTGCAGAATGGATTAGAAAATTTTGTGGAAAAAAAATGAAAATTTTGTGGCACAAATTTGGGTATTTTGCAACATTTGTGTGCCACTTTATTTTGCTACTCTGCAATTTCCCTCCTATATGCTATTTCCATGCTAGGTTGTTGAACTAGTTGCAGTGAGGGAGACTAGGGGTGTGCATGTGTTGACTTGCATGATGTGTACTTCTCACAAACATCATTCCTGTCACAAATTAGGTTTCGGAGGTTGTGTGCAAATGAATCAAGGAGTGCTCCTTGGTACACAAATAATGCTAGATTGCATTGGGTGGTTTGTGTGAGACTTTCTAGTCGGACTGGCCTCTTGCAAGAATTATGTGAAAAGCATAGGAAAAACTAAGTACACAAAGTTGCTAAACCCAATAATTTAACAACAATCCTCAGCACACACAAAGAGTACATAATACAAATTAGTAATAGTATAAGAGCATTCTTGATCCGTTGCTTGGTCGTGTAACATGACCAAGCAAATGTATTGTTCCTCTGTGGTCAAACGTAATCAAAGCCTTAGCCAACACATGTATGTTATTTGTTTTCCGGCGTACCTAGCAGGATTGGGCTACAGTAGGCAGTGATATGGCTGCTGGCCCACACGATTCCTGACTCCACTGGGAAGGGTTGCTATACTGATTCAACCTGCCAAAAATATCTGCAATTATTATCTGGAATTATTACATATGTTGCAAGCCTACAAGTGAGGAACCGATTCTTTACTACCACCTGAAGGGTGGACAGACACGTGAACAAGGAGTGACATAAATTAGGCACCAGGAACCTTACGCATGGTCCCTATCACTTAGGATGATCTTATTATTGAACCACTTTTGGGATGGAAATACAATCGAAATTAGGGTTCTGCACCAAGAGAGTTTAGCCCTGAAGAAGGAGCATGCTCGCAGCAGTCAAACGCAATGAAATACGTGTTGGCTATGGCTTTGATTCCGTTTGACCACGAGAGGAACAATACATTTTGTTACATGACCAAGCAACGGATCAAAAATGTTCTTATACTATTACTAATTTGTATTATGTACTCTTAGCGTGTGCAGGGGATTGTTGTTTTATTCTGTCAGTGGTTTTCCACAGTTTAGGGAGAATAGGTGGTTCTCCCTACCCCTTTGCACCACACACATATTTCATTATATCTTCACACTTTCTGCGTACTGCCTAGGAGCGCCATCACCCTTCTAAACTACCAAACATGGAGTTTAAAACCCAGTAATTTAGATTCATGAAAGATTTCATTTACATAAACAAATATCTTCCTGGTGGGAAGGACCCTAGACCCCCCACATCCAGGAGCACATAGTCTGGGCTCATAGACTGGTTGTATTTTCTGTAGCTGCTAAGACTCAGGAGCGTGGACTCAATTTCGGGATTTCAGGATAATCACTATGTCCGTAACTGTTCGTATTTTTTGTTTCTGAAATTATTGTGCGGATATACAACCAAATCTGCCAGCTGGTTGGACAACTCTACCCTTAAGTTTCCTCCATGTTGCTAGCTGTCACTTCGGCTGCTCTCTACCTACATGATTTGTATTTGCTTTTAAATACCCAATAGGCACTAGGGCCACATCCACTTTGGCCAAACACAAACCTCTAAAGTACCTCTGTGCTAAAAATCTGATTTAAAGAGTCACTTCTTTCAGCACTGCCCTGGTGGCATGATCCAGGCACCGGGCCTGGAGCCAACATCTATTCTGCCATGACGATGGGAGAGCTGGCTATAATTTGCCTGGCTGCAGCCCTGTCAGAGGATGTGCTGACTCGCAGGAAGCTCACATTTCAGTGTGTTGTGCAGAGGGCTCTTGTCTGGAATCAACAACACGTGTGCACATGCTTTGCAGGCCCGGACCATATGAAAGCAGTAGAGGCCTTTGACAGTCTGCACGGTGCACTACTGACTGCAGCCAAGAAGGGTTCAGCATCTGTGCAACAATGGTAACCGAGATTGAGGAGCCTTCACAGTGATGCAGCAGAAGAAAATGGCTAAACTCTGTGCGTGCAATGGCATGTTCATATTTGCAACTGCATGCAACGGTCTTATACCCTCACTTTCATCAATTTTCACAGGCACTTTTGTAAAAAACATGGCCTATTTACAAAACTGCTGATTTCACAATTATTTTGCAAATCGTGGAATCCTGGAGGGTCTGACTAAAAAGTATGAAGTACATGCCAATAACATACTAGAAGTTAAATAGGTAAAAGCGTAAGAAAGTACTAAGTATACATGAGTTGGAATAGGAGAAATCAACTAGTAGCACATAGAATTTTAGATTGAAGTAGATTATCAGCTGAATAGCATAGATAAATACTACACTGGAATAATTTGGGTTATTAAACAACATGATTAGTTCTACATGGTGCTATTACAGTGCAATTCATAGAGTGCTGTCACTTCACATTTTCGTCAATAACACATGTGAGCCAAGCAGTAAGTATCAAAACGGAAGTTTGGAGGTTCTGAGTCGCTTCTTTTCTGTGACTGTCGACACTCCAGAGTTGCAAAGAGTTATAGATACTTAGGCCCCGATTACGAGTCTGGCAGTACGGACTGCCAGACTCGCGGGGGCTGTTTTTGACATTCCCAATGCAGTGTCCATTTTCAGGGTGGTGCCGTGGGACCGTCAAAAACAAAGCCAGACAGACAGGAGGAAACTCCTAATGTGGCGGGTGGTTCGACCACAGCTTTGGCGGTGCAGTGGGAGGGCGGACCCAGCACCTTACCGCCAAAGACATAATCGGGCCCTTAGTGGACACATGCCATGACCTCCTTTATTTATGATGTGAACAACTGACCTACACCAACCCAGTCCCCAGATCCACTCCTCAGCTCTCAGGTTGCAGAGGCCAGATTCAACATTCCTTTTGACGCAGTGCGAAAGGCAGGTTCTCTCTTGCTTCAGTTCCTTCTCTGAGCCCCTGATTCAGCAGAAAACGGTTGACATACTAAGTGTACTTTCCAACGTACTGGTGCACTGTGTAAGTTTATTTGTACACCTAGGAAGCAATCAGATGTTTCCTCGTCAAAGGGAGAAACCCATTTTCTGTTTAAGGTCTCTCAAGTTTCTCACACTCTGGGTGTTAAATGTACTTTGTACAGATTAAGGTGCCCACCTGTCCATATTTTTCAAGGTTGGTTTAGTATTTAGGAGTTTTGGTCTCTTAATGTTTATTTTCCTGTTAAGCACATCATTGTTCCATAATTTATAGATTTTTGAAGAGAATAGAGACCTGGTTATTCCTCTTTTCCTCTTTTAGCATTTTGTTCCCTACCTCGCTGAAAAAAGTAGAGGTGTGAGTCAGGCATGTGGGGATAGTCTCCAATCTGTTGCTGGCTCTACTTGTTCTGGGTATAATTTTCCCTATTCCCAGTGCTTATTTCTCCATCTCTGAAAAGGTAGATATGGCTCTTGATCTATGGCTTTATTTTTCGTTTTTAGGTTGAGCATTCGAGACATCTTGTATATACTTTAGTATATTCTTATATGTGTAAGTACTTTGTGGGCTCTGGAGATCAGCCCTAGGACTTGTCTGCTTCCACTTAGGGAATTTTTTTCTGTTCACCTGCCTCTATTTAACTGTCCTAATAAAAAACAATCAGCAGTGGTCAGTAAAATACCAGAATTGCTTTAGCATTCTCTAGATTCCAGTCCATAGAAATTGTCTTCCATGAGCAACCGTAGACAATAATATTTTTTTCAAATCTTGTATTTTCAGTGATATGACCACCGAAGGCCCTGATTTTATATTAAAAACAGAGCTTTGGGCTATACCATTTCCCGCTGATAGGCAGTATTTCTCTCCATGTGTTCCCATACCTGGTGTGTCACGAAGTCTGGTGCTTATTTTCCTCCCATGTTAAAGAACAGTAGATGTTTCAGCACCCAGACTAATGTGCTGCATAGCTAAATACAAATATGGTCCCAAAGGCGAGACAGATTGCATTGCAAATGCTTGTTCTCTCTCTCTGCATCTCCCAATTCTCCTGGAAGTGTGCGACTGGAATGAGAAGACACGGTCTGTGATGGCTTAGGGTCAGGTAAGGTATTGCCAGGTCTTTCTCCTGCCCAGGATGTCCAGGGCTGCACAGTTTTATGTGAACAGGGGCAAGTACTGTAGAGGATTAACTTTAGGTGGTCCTTGGAGGAGGCAGTAGCAGAGCTGCTCCAAAGCTTCCAGTGCTTCCCCGCTTTATTGATCTGGCTTCAGCTTGTGTGCAACGCTCAGGGATATCATATAAACCACACCCTTGGTTATGCACTGCTTTTTGTAAGCTGCAAGCATTTACATGAAGTGTTCCAAGTCTAAACAGTCTCTGCTCTGATTTTAGATCAGTCATAATGAAAGAATAACTTCTGATGTCTCAGTACTTAATTAATAAAAATTAATTAGTGCAGGGGTCCAAGGTTCTTCTTAGGAGCTGTTGCTGCCAAACACCAGGATTGGCAAATGCCAGGTGTGCCGAATACCAAGGCTGCCGGCTTGGACCTGATGCTTTTTTATTCGATCCCCCAACACTTATTGTCTCTTTATCTCATTCTTGCAGGTTCATTTTTCAATCCTAGTTTTACCATTTTTCGCTTTTTCCCTATCTTTCTTTTCTTCCTTCTCAGTTTTCCTCTTTAAGTCCAAAAGTCTCAACAAGGAATATATGTTTTAGTCGCCAAAAATTAGTGTAGTAACCCATCGGTTGTTAAATCGATATTGAGGGCCCAGGATTCTTGTTTTAAGAATTCTACCTGTATCTGGGCCTTGCCATTGGGATATTTTTATAAGCCTTTTTAAGACTCTCATCATCGGTTGTTTCCCCTATTTCTTTGTTTAATCGGTTTCAGGCCTTTTCTGGTTTGGATTCCCAAGACTGACTATCTCTTCCTGATGTAGCACCTGTTATCGCCGATAATTTCTCTGAAACACCGGAAGAAAAAATTTTTGTTCCCATGGTCAGTTTGCCGAACTTCACTATTCCTTGGTCCTTGAATCAACAAAATATTCCAGCTAATATAGTAAAATCCGATCTTATTCTGATTATATCTGATGATGACATAATGAAAGTTTTAACATGGAATATTGCCGTCCTAAGGGCAAAAGAGGGTGACGTCTCTTGGGAACTTTTTCTTGCTACACACCACATTATAGCCCTACAGGAAACATGGGAATCTAATGACCATTTTTACCTGGATGGGTTTACATCTTTTTGTAAATTCGCTATACCTTCCAGCATGGGCAGAGAAAGGGGGGGGCTATTATTGATGATCAATCTCAAGCTGTCTTATAATGCAACGTTGATTGATTCCTGTTCTCCTCACATGTTAGCAGTAGAACTGTCAGGGAAGAATTTACCAACCCTCCTAGTGGTTAATTTTTATAATTATTTTACTAGAACTCAAGAGACAAAGCATCTTAGGGCTCTTACGACCTTTTTGGAAAATTATGGAGATAGTTCAGAAGCACACCATGATATATTAAATTTGGGAGATTTTAACATTCATACTTGCCCCATTAAATGTTCAGCCAGACTGGAAGAGGAACATGGCCCTCAGGGTCTAACCCATTTTGAACACACCTCGTCTGGTATTTTTTTAGAAAGTCTTTTATCAGCTCATAACTTGACTTGCCTCGAGCAATCGGACAGGACAGTTCCGATACCTACGTATGTTGGTCATGGACGTCACATTATAATCAACCATATTTTGGTTTCATCTCCGTTGTTGTCGGTAATAGGGAGATTAAGTGTAACAAAAAACTGTGTCAGTGATCATAACCCACTAATATTGGACCTTAACATAAATGCTGTCAATAAGAGGATCATGACTCAACTTACTAACGCTAATATTGCTCCTAACGATCAAGCCCGTAGAGTGAGGTGGAAAAGGATCACCCCTGAAAGTGTTATTGATAGCTTGTTCACTAACTGCACCCAGGAGTTTAGGATCTGTTCAGACCAGGATTCCCAACCAAGATCCGTTCTTAATGCCTTTGACATAATTGTAAAGCAAGTTGTTTCTAATTTAACTACAGCCAGTAGACCAAGGTGCCCAAAATTTAAAAAATGGATTGACGAAACCTGTATGACCACCCATAAGGAACTCATGCAGGAGCTTAAGCAAAAACAAAGGGTGGCATCACGGGTCAAAAATGTAAGGAAGGCTTATAAACTTGCAGTGGAGAATAGGAAAAGGCAGTTAAGGGAGATGGCCTGGGAGGAGCTTAGCCAAGCCTGTGTGCTGGCCAACAGTTCTGGATTCTGGTCTGTTGTAAACAGTCCTTTGTTTGACGATACACCAAACTCCAGTAAAGACTCTTTAGTTTCCGCTGAGATGTGGGTGCAACATTTTGGAAAAATGTAGAGTGACACGATCTCAGGGGTTTGCACAGAGAAACCCGCTCTTGGTCTAGTAGGCTCCCCTCTTGTTTTTACAACCGATGAAGTTCATAAAGCGATTACATCAACTCTTGGGGGGAAAGCTCCGGACCCTGATGGAGTACCGGCTGATCTCTATGAGGCAGATCCCAAGCATTGGGATAAGATCTTATCTCATGTTTTTAATGCAGCTTGTGTGTCTGGATTTCCTCCGTCATGGGCAGAGGCGGTTATTATACCAATTTAAAAAAAGGGGGCAAGGGATGACCGGCTTGCTACAGGCCCATTTCGCTCCTTGATTCCGTGGCCAAAATCATGGGAAAAGTTGTTTTGGCACGTCTAACAGAGTGGCTTGACCAAGCAAGCATAGTCTCCGATCTCCAATATGGTTTTAGGCAGGGGAAGGGCACTCTGGACCAATGCCCTAATCTCCATTTGGTGATCGGGAAGTACACAGTTGCAAAGCGCAGGGATCTCCACCTGGCCTTTAAGGATTTAACCTCAGCCTTTGACCTTGTTAATAGGTCAAAGCTGTGGCTGATTCTTCAAGATATAGGGCTAGATGCTGACCTGATTTCATTTCTGGCTGCCATCTACGAAAACACAATAGCGGCATTACGTTTTAATGAAGATGGCAACCTGACTGATTCTTGGGCAGTGAAAAGAGGGGTTTGGCAGGGGTGCATGTTGGCCCCCTTGCTGTTCACCTTCTACATTAATAAATTAGGGGATTCTCTGACTTACTGTTGTAAAGATATACCTAGAGCCGGTACCAAAATGATTCCGGCATTTTTGTATGCCGATGACGTGGTTTGGGTGGCCAGAACTGCAAGGGGGCAGCAACTGCTTTTAGATTGTTTTATAGATTTTATGGAGTCGCTGGATTTAATTACTAATTTTAAAAAATCGCATGCCATGACCATAGGCTCAAGGAGGGAAGCAAAGGCTAAATTCTATTGCAAGTGAGTTGAGTTAGTAAAAGTCCCCGCTTTTCCCTATTTAGGGGTTCTTTTTGATGACCAACGCTCATGGTGCACACAGCTTGAGCATAAAAAGAACGTGTTAGTTAGAGCATCGGGGGCTACTCTATATTTTGCACAAAGAATAGGATCAAAACCACTCCCTGCACTTATGAAGGTTTATAATGCCAAGTGTGTTCCCATGGCGACCTACGGCAGCGACATCTGGGGCTATCCAGCTGTCAAAGAAATTCAAGGGGCCGAGAACATTTTTATGCATAAACTGCTCTCGGTCCCTGCATCCACCCCAATCTTTAACATACATGAGGAACTGGGAGGGGTTTTTTTCCGATCAGATTGCAGTTGCGCCTCTACTATGTTGGCTGAGAATCTGGGCCCAACCGAGCCTAAATTTAAATCAACTGACCATCCGAGACTGTCTCACCTTAGAAAGGGTGTTAGACATTCCTTGGAAGAAATACATTAAGGACCAGATGGAAATCCTTGGCTGCCCCGATTTATTTTTGAGTCCTATAGCATTGGGTAAACTGGCCATTAGAGACCTCAAGCAGCAGTTTTTAGACAGACAAAAAGGATTAAGGGAGGAGAATGAATTGAAAAAACCTACGGTGAGAAGATTTGTCACATTGAGCCAACAGACGGAACCATATCTATTTTATATAAATAAACCTTATCATTTTTTTGTTCTGACAAGATTTAGACTGAATATGGTTCCTTGGCTACTAGCCTTCCTAGAGGTTATTTTAAAGAGAGCACATTAAAACCCTGACCATGTGACAACTTATCAGATCAAGATATTCTTCATATAACGTTTTTCTGTGCCTATTACAATCTATTGCGCAGAAAGTGTATCCTCCCTTTGCTTAGAGGCTGCAATTTTGTACAAGTTAGGCCGGAGTTGGTCTATTTACAAACGTTAGCGTCACCAATGGTCTGCTTTGGGGTAGCCAGTTTCCTAACGGGGGCGATTAGACATAGGAATAGGCTCCCCTTGAATCAGCCTGCGGACATGGTTCCTAATCATGTTATGTAAAAAAAAAATTAAAAGAACATATTTTTCTTTTTCTGTATTGTGCAGTCTTGTCTAATATGAATTCTACTTATTTTATTTGTAAATACGAGCAAGTGTATGTTGGGCAAATTTTAATTTTTTACTCCCAGGTCTAATTATGTCATGGTGGGCTGATCTCTTATTTATGTATTCTTTTTTCTCGTCTCGATTTTTATGATGTGTGTTCTATTTTGTATGAATTGTCACATTATACGATGGTGTGTATCTTATTTTGTTGTTCCCCAAGGGGGCTGCAGACCATGAATTTCGTGTTGAGTAGGATTTTATGATTGTTAATTGTTTTATGGTTTTATTGTCTACTTATTTATTTTATATGTTTGTTTTATGGTTGTTAAAACGGTGGGATTCTTAACTGATTATGGATTATATATCTATGTATTATAATGTTTGCAAAATGATCCGCTTTCTTTTTTGTTGTTGTACTTTTATGGCTTTAATTAGCCGAATAAAGTTAATTTTGACTGACTGACTGACTGAGTGCACGTACCTCCCACCTGCAACCACCAGCACAAAGAAAGCAGTGGAATAAACCGTTTTCCTTTCCTGATGCTTGGTATGGAGCAGTGTGGTAAGGATGAAGACATTATTGAGTTCAGTGCATAGCTCTGGCGATCATCTGATGTCACATTTGATGTCTACAGTTTGCACATAAAGGGCTTTAGACATAGAGGGAGTTCTAGTGTTTGATCTTGATATGCTGGAACACCACCAAATGACAGCTACTCCAGCTCTGACCAATATAAGAAGACGGCCCATTGAAAAAAATGCAAACATTCCAGTCTTAGCCTGGGCTTCAGAAGCTAACACTTGTGAGAAAGCAAACCTCTTATGCCAAACCACACAACTCAAAAGGCAAATTATAATAGGGTTGCAAGTAGGGCTGCATAGTTGCCAAGCTCTCCATAAGTGATGGTTTAAGCAAGGCATTGCTTTCTGAGAATTGTAGTTTTGCTTTTAACTTAGTGAGTAAGGGTTGGAAAAATCCATGTGGTTGGCTCCAAAGTCAGAGCTGCCTGATGTCGCGCAAGTTATGGGGCTACTTGGCTATGCCTTCAGAGCGGGCCCATGTTACATAAGACAACAACACTTTGAATTATGACATTTTTGAGGTCATAATTTCAATGTTGAAAATGCAAGTTCCAGAATACAATGTCATGTTGGCGCAAACACATGTGACTATGTTACCCATTAAATGGAGTCACGTCACAGCTCAATGGCAAAGAAGATCTGAGTAGTTTCAGGACCGTGCTAATGGTGAGGAGCATTCGATTAGAGGGTGATGACGAGGACCGCAGAGACTTTGATTGGATTCTTCCAGGACTTGTGGCGATTTTTGGTTGGGATGTGCATGTGTGGGTGATGGGGAGTAGGGTCACTGGCACTACTAACTTATTACAGGGGCTACAATATACAAATATAGCACGGTAGCGCCTAACTGAGGCTTTTGAAATAGAGACTGTGCGTGATTGGACATGGCACATACCCAGACATTATAGTCAACAGTAGTTGCACACCCATCAGATTTATATTACCGATACCTCAGCAAGTGGGTGTGTTTCAAATATTTCATTTTTCAGACACATTTGTTTTCATTTGGTTTATGAAATGGCAAAGAAATCATTATGTGTGTTACTTCTCTTGGCGCAATATTTAACATTGATACAATTTCTACATGAAATCTGAGACAATAACATTTGGAAAGTATGATTAAGGGTACTTCTGGGTTTTTACTTTCAAAAACTATATGTAAAGTGTGAGAAAGCGCCCCTTTTTGCATGGTCATCCCCATTTTTTTGACTGATGCTGCTGGTCTTTTGACTCCAACTCCTAAGTGGCTTAATTAACTTTCTTATAAGATCATAGTATTTGGTGCAGGAAATATACCAGTGGCATAGAAAGCTAAATGTCACCTGTGGAATGTAGTACTTGTGCCATACATTAGTGTCACAAGGAAAACATGGTTTCAGGCCTACCATAGGAGCTTGACTGCTGCAGTTTAAACCTGCATCCCGACCTGTCAAAATAACACTTTTGACAGGGGAAAACCTGTAGGCCACAAGATATAGTGCATAGTATTTAAAAATGAGGCATGTCTAGTGTTATCAAACAACAGCAACAACACCAGATACCCAAATCAGTGAGAACACTTCCTCCAAAAAGATATTGGTCCACGAGTTACCACCAATATAGCGATGTTAGAAATGGGGGTCTCTAGTTGGCAATGGTTTGCACCTCTGTCCAAATAGGGACCCTTGCTTCTAGTCAGGGCAAGAGGGATACACTCCTAAAATAACCCCTGCTCACCCCCTTGATAGCGTGGCACAAGCAAACAGGTTTAATTCAGAGGCAGTGTGTAAAGCATTTGTGAGCACATACAGTAATACAGTGAAAACACTACAAATGGACACCACACCAGTTTAGAAAAATAAGTAATCTTTATCTAGACTTAACACAAGACCAAACAACAAAAATCCACAATACAATATCAAGAATATGACGTAAAAATGGTAGAAATAGCTTAATTCAATGTAGATGGTAAATGCGACACTTTACTCAAAAAGTACCTTGGATGCGTAACGCAATATACACAAAAAGGGTCGCAGGGAAGGAGATGCGTCAGTTCCTTGCTTCGGGGGAGGTGATGTGCCGGTTTCTTACTGCGTTCCGGTTATGATGCGACAAGATGGCACCTCGATGCGATGTGACGATCCTGTGCGATTCGACAAGAAGGTGTCTTTGATGCGATGAGACAACTTGGATACGGTGCGTGCACACCCGATGGCCATGCAGCGAAATTGGTGGTTTCTTGAGCCACGACAGGCTCTGCGATGCGCTTCTCCGGTGATGGGACAGCAACCTCAGTGGCGGCAGCACGCTTCTTCTGCGATGCGACGGCAACAGCTGCGGCGGCGACATGCTTCTTCCTTGTTGCGTCACGCTTCCAGCTCCCAGTGACACGCAGTTTCTAGAGGTCCTAAAAACAGCAGCAGGCACCTCTCTGCAGATAGAATTCCCAGCAAGGAAATTCAGGGGAGCTGGTGGTGACGTCTTTGTGTCCCTGAGACTTCAGAACAGGAGGCAAGTTCAGCTTCAAGCCCTTGGAGATCCTCCTCAAGATGATAAAGTACACACAAAGTTCCTTTTCTCTTTTCCTTGGCAATAAGTACCCACTGCAGGCCAACCCCAAATAGTAATCAGCGCAGGAGCAGCCTCCTCCTTCAGCTTCCTTGGTTTCTCTCCTTGGCAAAGGTTCGTCTTGAATCCCAGAAGTGATCTAAAGTTCTGGGGTCTGGGCCCCAATATTTATACTCACAAATTCTTTGTTCTCTGAAGGCAGAGAGTGTATGTACCTAGTCAAATCCAGGTCTGTCCTCCCTGGTGGAGCTTCCTGGCAGGAGGTGGAGATAGCATTGTTGAAAGCAGACCTGGCTCAGGTAGCTGAAAGGAAATCTCCTCCCCCTCCTCTTTATTCAACCCAGGTCCCATTCAGCCCAGCTCTGACTCATCAGACTGCTGGAGCCAAAACCCTCTCCAGCCCCCTGTCACTCACAAACCAGACATGTAATACACAAACCTAGCAGAGGCATGCTGGATGGGTAGGCAAGAAAATACCTACTTTCTGTATTTTAACATTCTGAGTTCAGACATACTAACATTTATTTTCCTATCTTGTTCCTAGGGTCAGTTATGTTCATAAGGTGTTATAAACTTAACTGCCCATTTTGGCCTATGGAAACAGATAGCGTTGCAATATTGAAAAACAAAATTGACTGTAATTCACTATCAGGATATGTCACACACACCAGGGCATGTCCTACCTTTCACATGCAATGCACCCTGCCCATAGGTGTACCATGGGCCTACCTTAGGGGTGACTAATATGTAGAAAAGGGAAGGTTTAGGGACGGGCAAGTGGATGCACTTGCCAAATCGACATGGCAGTCCCAGACTGCACACAGGCTCTGCAATGGCATACCTGAGCCATATTTTATACGCTGCTTCTGTGGGTGGCACAACCAGTTCTGCAAGCCCACCAGCAGCATTTGATTTACAGGTCTGGGCACACATGGTGCACTGTACTAGGGTCTGACAGGTAAATCAAATAATCCAATCATGGAATCACTAATCCATTACAACAATTTACAATAGGGAGCACTTGCACTTTGGCACTGAACAGCAGTTGCAAAGTGCCCAAAGCATCTAGACCAGCAAAACATAGCAAAAACATAGGAGGCAACAGCGAAAAAATGGAAGGGAGACCCACGAAAATGGTGCCAGGTGTAACAGGCGAAAAATACAAAGATCCCGGAAATCCGTTTAATGTCATGGAATGTAAATGGTCTGGGAGTTAAGATTAAACAGGGTACAGTCTTCCAATATTTGAAGAGGCATTCCCCCCGACGTGGTCCTTCTGCAGGAGACCCATCTTCTTGGGAATGCGTGTAGAGCACTAGACCGCTAGGGTTTCAAAGAGGCGGCCCACGCGGGGTTCGCAGCAGGGTCCAGGGGAGTAGAAAAACTTCTCAAGAAGAGTTTCCCACTTAAAGTGGAGAAAGTATGGACAGACTGGGCGGAAAGGTATGTAGCACTCACTGGGGAATGGGAGAGGGAAACTATTAACATCCTCTCACTGTATGTACCACCAATGCTACATGGTTTGATGTTCCCAGAACTCAGTGGGTCTTGTGCTGGAGCTGCCGCCGGGACAGCTCCTCCTGGGTGGCGATTTCAGCATGACTCCAAATGAAGTTTGGGATCGATTTCCGACTAGTAAGAGTCATGTAACACGCACACGTTTGGCTGAGCTTCTCAACGCCGTGGGTATGGCTGGCGTCTGAAGAACATGCAGCCCCACCACCCGAGAATTCACATTTCACTCGAGTGCTCATGATGATCTGTAACGAATTGACCTCTTAGTCTCGATAACATCTCAACTTCCTAGTTTTGGGGAGGTAAGTCACCTGGCTCGGGGTATATTGAACCACGCGCTGCTTTGGGTGAGAGTGGGAAGAGAAAGATCCAATCAAACAATCACAATTAGTGTCTCATACTTTAAGATACCAAAGTTTAGAAAAAGAAATTCTAAGGGCGTGAAACCAATACTTCATGGAGAATGAAAGGTCGGTAGAATCAGCAGTGACACTATGGCAGGCATATAAGTCAGTAATCAGAGGTCAAGCCCTCTCGCTGATGGTGGGGATCAGGAAAGGTAATACGAAACCGGTAGAGGGGTTAGAACATTACATCCTTAAATTAGAAACACAATTAATAAGAGCAGAAGACGTAGGCACGAGGCACTTGCTGAATCTTAAATGACAAGAATATAAATACCTAACAACAGCGACCGCTGAGGCCTCCGCCAAAATGGTACAGCACCGAGTATATGAGCTCGGAGACAAAGTGATTAAACTCCTCACCTGGCTTGATAAATGAGAAAGAATGAGCCGCTGGGTGGCAACTATCCAAACTACTGAGGGGGAGATTCACAGCGATCCTCAGGCAATAACAGAAGCTTTCACGGCCCACTGCAAACATATCTATTCCTTAGGGATGACGTCCACGGTACGGGACACCTTAGATCTCCTCAAAGATAGACCCATTCCATCTCTCTAACCACTACTAACGTGCAAGTATTGGACAGTGAGATGACCCTGGAGGAGGTAACGCAGGCAATTGTGGCGCTTCAGTAAGGCGTTGGGCCCCAATGGGATACCCATTGAATTTTACAAAACCTTGGCCAAACATATTGTACCCTACTTGCTCAAGATGTACAAAGAAAGCGAGGAGAGGGGAACCTTGCCTAGAAACCAATGATTGGCCTCAATTGTGGTAATCCACAAAGATGGGAAACCCCTGACCAGTGTGGATTGTATAATAAAATCATAGCCAAATTATTGGCCCTCCGACTTGGTCCAATTGTAACCAGATTGGTTCACCCCTACCAATCCGGATTTATGCCCGGTAGGAACTCATCTCTTAACCTGCGACGCTTACATGGGGTCCTGGGGCACATAAACAGAATTCAGGAAGATGCAGTGGTGCTTTCGCTCGACACCATTAAATTGCAATATCTGTTGGCAGTCCTTGAACATCTGGGGGTAGGACCCCTATTCCTGGCCTGGATACGATTTTTATGTTCTGAATTATTGACCTAGGTTTTAGTGAATGGTAGAGTGTTGCAGATCTTTCCCTTACAGCGGGGAATGAGACAGGGTTGCCACTAGTCCCCGCTATTATTTGCGCTGGTGCTTGAGCTATTGGCGACATGATCTGCGGAGACCCTTTGATCCGTGGACTCAGATGGATAGCAGAATGGAAGGATAAAATATCATTATATGTTGATGATATTGTTCTCTATCTAGCGTCGCCCTACTCCTCTATCTCCAGAATCTTAAATGTCTTCGCCTCATTCAGAAGATAGTCCGGTTTCACGGGAAAATGGTCCAAATCGGTGATCTTCGTCTTGCAGGGAGCGATACCATGACTCCCGAAGGATTGTGAGGCCCAGGTGGTGTCGGAGGGATAACAGTATTTAGGAATATTTGTCACACTCCATCAGGATCTATTCCTTAGTAAAAATCTTCTCTCTCCACTTGCTAGACCGAAAGGGGATGTACAACACTGGCGCTCACTCCCCCTCTCCCTGCATGGCTGCCCTGCCTAGCAGGGAGAGTGGGAGTGAGCACCAGACACATACTTCAGGAATTTTCAGGGAGAGGTCAGAGCCCTACTGTGAGACAGGGGTGCACCTAGGATTGCTCTCAACAAGCTATTCCTGGGATGGTTCGATGGAGGGATAGCCCTACCGGACATTCAAACGTACTATAGGGCGGCGCAGCTGACAGTAATCAATCAATGGCATAACCAACCTAGGACAGAACCGGCCTTCCGTATGTGCGTTATTCACAAAACCAAGGAATTGTCCCCTAGAGGGGCCAATGGCCTTGATGATCCAAATATGACACTCGACACTCCGTAAAATAGGCTGGAAGAATAAGATCACCCTAGCAACACCCTTATGGAATTCAGACCTTCTGGGGGATTTGGGCAAGAGGAAAGGATTCGACAAATGGGACTTGCTGGGTATATCGCGGGTGGGATACGTATATTCACATAAGGGAATTATCCCCTTCATTGACCTACAAAAAACTTATGATCTAGCTCCTACTGAGGCATTTCGATATATACAGCTCAGACATGCCTTGATGGCAAAAATACCCAGAGAAGAAACCCTGGCAGACTTGTCACCCCTAGAAAATAGACTACTGGAGGAATTCATCTCCCAAAGGCCATTTTGCTCACTTATAAGAAACTAGTAAACAATGCCCCAGACATCTTGAAACATCTACGGGAAAACTGGGACAGAGATGTTGTTGACATGCAGGAGGAGGAATGGCCTGAGGACTTGACCTCCTCTAGAGAGGTAGCTATCAGATCCCGGTTTCGACCAATTCAGCTCAAAATACTACACAGAGTATACATCTCCTGTACCACACTCAAAGACGGGGAGGGGAGCGGACTCACTGTGTCGCAGAGGGTGCGGTCAGGAGGGAACCTTTTCCCATATAATATGGTCCTGCCTTAAAGTACAAAGCTACTGAAATGTGATAGCACAAACCCTGGGCAAGGTGTATGGAGTAGGGATGCAACCCACTGCCAAATAGTGCCTGCTTAATGTGTGAGAGGCAACAGATTTAAGGAGGGGCGAGCGGTTTGCCGTAACCTTGGGATAGATGAGTGTCGATAGGAATATAGCACAAAATTGGGGGACGGAAGCCATACCAGCCCTAAGGGATTGGGAGTTGGATATGAACTGGTGCATGGTGGCCTAAAAGACGATTTATGTGAATAGAGGGTGTCCACAAAAATGGGGAAAGTTTGGAATAAGTAGAATGAGTATAGAGGCTTCCCCTGCATTGCCCCGGCAAACCAACCGCAGCATTCTCTATCGGAAGATATAGTAAATTAATTTAAAACCCCTAGAAGTCGAGGAAGAGACTGATACAGAAAAACAAATCCAATATAAAGAGTATATCGATGTTGTGTTGCCTTGATACATCTTGCTGTATAAGAATAATGATGTACTATACTTGATATGCGTTTCTCAATAAAAATAATTTAAAAGAAATGGGACATGTAGTAATTTAATGTCACCATGTCTCTGCAGTGACAAGTCCTCCTCTCCAAAGCTATTTTCATTGTGTTATATGAAAAAACAGAGTATAGATTACAATATTAACTCTGCTATGTCAAGTTTGGGACCAGCTAGAAAAGTAATTAAAATACTATTTTTAATATTTCATAAAATCCCAATTCAATGGTGAAGACAGATGTTTAATAAATATTTAGTAAAATTAATATTTAGAAAGTTAAATTTCTGCCTGAAGCTCCTGGGGGCTAATTTACATTAGTTTTCCAACAGCTTGCCCAGAAAGTATTGAGGTTTAAAACTGCTCCTAGAGCAAGGACAAGGGGCTGGGTGTGGGGAGGTGTTTTCTTCTCGTGGCAGGAAGACCATTTGAAGTGGGCTCAAGAACTTAATTAACTTCAGAGGGCCCTGCCTCAAATCAATGTCAGGAGGCACCTAGAGAGGAACAGCATTTATCACCCTTATCAGGCTGGCACCGGACCAGTAGGAGGAGAGATATATCCGGAGAACTGTTTTTTACGTGACTGCAGAGGGGGGGCTGCTGATTACCCCTGCACACACATCTGAGTTGGAATACAAGCTCTGTACAAGGAAAGAAAGGGTCCCCATTTTGGATTTTGTGAGTAAGGTGCACTCTGGGATGTTTTGCAGTAGGGCGAAGAGGAGCTGCTGCAAACCTGGGTGGGGCTGCCTCAGGGAACTTTGTCCCCATTAGCCAGAAAGGAGCCATTAGTAATCCCCCATTCACTAGCTGGTGGCAAACATAAATATGGCACCTCAAGGCACCCTCCCCAGAACACTTTCTGGACCTGTGGAAGAACAAAAAGACTACACCTGCTGTTTGAGACCTATAATGAGACCAGAAGGCTGGACCTTCATCCACTTCAACTCAGGCCAAAGAAGTGGGCTGCAATGATCAGTTGACTGACTCCTGTGTGGCAAAAAAACACATAGCAAGTTGCAAGAGGCCTTGCCCCTGAAGTGACCAACTGACCAGTAGCAAAAGGACTTGGACTGGACCCTGCTTGGCTAAAGAAATAGTGTCTCCCACTTGGAGATTCTCTGCAGTAGCTAATACATTTCAGAGGGCCCTGGGATAGGGGGTTTCTGGCCTCGTCAAACTCATTGCTAGATACAACCTACAACTTTGCCCTGCTGAAGGATTCTGACTTCCAAAAAATAAACTAAGTCCAAATGTAGACATCTAGCCCAGGCAAATATGCGAAAAGTGTCCGGGGGACGAGACAACTTCTCTGAGAGTGATATTTCAATTTCTCCACTCTGAGCTTTTCCATCGCAAACCAATGGCTTCAGCGGGATGTCTTTAAATGGCTATCTGGCTTCATGGAATTCCTCTCAGAACAGCCTGCATCCTTGCCCCAATGGAGGATTTTGATGTCCATTTCAGAGCCTATTTCCCAAGGTAGAATCTGCAACTGAGACAAAACAACTTGATGTATCTGATCCGTGCTCAAGTGCAGTCAGCCTGAAATCATGCCTAGAACCAGGTAAGCCACGACTGTAGACTAGTGCTGGTGCTTTATTTTTTTCTCGGCGCTTTTCCTCCTAAATCTGGAAAATGTATAACTCTGGTTCTGTTAGACATGGCCCTTTGACAGGTTTATCCCCAAACTTTTTGCCTTTTGCCTCCTATTCTTCTGGCCCTGTTTTGTTTGGCTATAGGATTCTGGGCACTTTACCACTGCTGACCAGTGCTAAAGTGCATATGCTCTCTGTGTAAATTGTGACAATGATTGGCATATTTGATTTACTGGTAAGTCCCTAGTAAAGTGCACGGCTTGTGCCAGGGCCTGTAAATCAAATGCCACTAGTGGACTTGCAGCACTGGTTGTGCCACCCACATGAGTAGCCCTGTAAATGTATCTCAGACCTACCACTGTAGTGTCTGCATACAAAGTTGTGTACTGCCATGTTGTCCTGGCAAGTGCACCCACTTGCCAGGCTCAAACCATCCCTTTCCTTACATGTAAGACACCCCTAAGGTAGGCCCAAGGTACCCCCATGGGCAGGGTAATGTATGTTTCTCTGTTGAATGGCTACCTGTGCCATAGGCTTATAACTGGAGTTGCACTGTAACATTTTTACATGTGTAACTTGCAATAGGGACAAGTTAGGAAAATTAAGTGTAGATTCTCTGAACTCAGAATTGATTAGCACACCTTTTGGTGAAGGTGGTTTTTAAATCCTGTGTTTGAAAATGCCACTTTTAGAAAGTGGGCATTTTCTTACTTTACCATTCTGTCTGTTTGTGTATTCACCGTCTGGTGTGTGAGTGACAGGAGCTAAGATGTGCACTCATTACAGACGGTCACGGGGGGGGTTGAAGTGTGCCCTGCCTTGCCTGGGTGACTCATCGCAGGGCTGAATGGACCTGGTCAGCATTAGAGTGGTGTGAGGAGTTATGATTACATCTGAATAGGCTGTGTCTCCTTTTGCTCAATGCTGTATCTGCTCCCTGTGGTCATGCTGCACCAGTGAGGGCAGAACTGGTTTGGACTGGGTCCAGAGAGCCTTGCCACAAAGAGAGCAAAGACATTTTGGAGTATATGTATTACACCTATGTAGGAAAGTGGGTTTCTGTTGCAGCAACCCCCCAACTTTTTGGCAGACTACTGATGCACTTTTACTTGGTGTGCCCTGGGTCCCTGCCAATCAGGCTCCCAGGGCATGTGTTCTTTCCCCAAAACAAACCAAATTGGCATCTCTGGCCACAGGTCAGCCCCTGGTAACTAGTACCACAGGTACCCAGGGCACTGTGATCAGAGAAGGCCTCTCAGGGCTGCAGCACTTATTGTGCCACCCTTAGAGGTCCTGTACCACTACATTCACACACTGCCTTTGCAGGCTGCATGCTTTGGTGCAGAACAAAGTGAAAAGTCGACATGGCACACATCCCTGTGTGCCATGCCTACAAAGCACTGCCCTGGTGTAGGTCAGCCACCCCTCCACCTGGGTGCACTATGCCAGTGGTGAGGGCCCAAGGGCATTTGCCCTGTGCCCCTAAAGTGCCCACGTCCATTCTTGAGCATTGTAAGTGCAGTGTTGCCATTAAGAGTATATGGTGCTGGGAGTTTATCATTATGAACTCCAAAGCACCATAATGCCTACACTAAAAACTGGGTTTGATATCAAACTTCTCAGCACATTGACTGGGTCGACACCTGGCGGCGTGCCCACGGCAATTCCCAGGGATACACCTATCTCTCAGCGGTCCACAAATCCTTTTCCAGACTGGATTATATCTTTGTACCCCGGGCGATGGCTGGTAAGGTGGCGGCGGCGGAGATTTTGCCTCAGGGTCTCTCGGACCACTTCCCGGTGTTCATTGAACTCTGTATGGGCAGGGGGAGGCAACCATTTCGGTGGCACCTCTCAGTGTGGCACATTCAGAACGCAGAATATGAAACTCATATGAGCGACGCAATTGCACAGTATCTGACGGAAAACATGTAATCCATTCCCAGTGCCGCCACCTTGTGGGAGTCATTGAAGCCCACTCTCCGTGGGGCAGACATCTCCTGGTGTGTGGCGGCCTGCAGGCAGCATAGGGAGAAACTGATTCGTGCTGAAGCGAACATAGAGGCACTCGAGCATCAGAACCGAGAGACTGGGAGTGACCAGGGTGTGTGGCAATTGCTTTTGGCCCAACAGGCGCCTGCCGCACTATTGATGGATGAGGCACGTCAAGTCTGGCTGGCGATGCGCAGCAGAGTATACCAATGGGGGGACAAGTCCGGCAAGATGTTGCATCGCCTTTGTCAGGGCACGTTCCATTCCCAGACCCTCCCGGGAATTCTGGACCCACCGGGAATCCCGATTACAGACCCTCCTGCCATAGCGGAGAGCTTCGCTACATACTATGCGGATCTCTATGCCCCCCGGGAATGTCTGTCAGCTACCACTATTGATAAATTTATAACAGATTTACCACCCAAAGCACTGTCGAATGAGGTGTGGTATCAGCTGGAGGCCCCCTTGTTGGACGAGGAACTGGGAGCGGCCCTGGGAGAACTTAACCCTGGGAAAGCACCTGGACCTAATGGGTTTCCAAGTGAGTTTTGTTCGCCGATATAATGTGCAATTGGCCCAGCATTACTAGGCAGTGGTGGAGGAGGCCTGGGACAAGGGTCTGCTCCCCCCGGACTGGAGAGACGCAGAGGTGGTGGTGTTCCATAAGCCCGGGCGTCCCCCGGAGCAGCATGCCTCTTACCGTACCATCTCCCTCTTAAATGTGGAGGCCAAAATTCTGGTGAAGGCACTGGCCAATCGCCTCTTGACCCATATCACTTCACTCGTGCACCCTGATCAGGCAGGGTTCATGCCCCAGTGGGCAACCAGGCACAACATTAGGAGAGCACAGGTGGCGGTTGCGGCGATTCAGCAGACTGGGGAACCGGCGGCACTTCTCTTGGCGGACATGGATAGGGCGTTCGACTCCCTGAGCTGGGTTTACCTATTCGCATTGCTACATAGACTTAATCTGGGCCTACGCTTCCTTTCCTATGTGAAACTCCTATATACAGATCTGACGGCGTCTGTGCGGGTCGCGGGCACCACCCCCTCCACTTTCTTTATTAAAAGGGGCACGCAGCTGGGATGTCCCTTGTCTCCGTATCTATTTGCCCTGGCATTGGAGCCCTTGGTGGCCTGGGTGCGCATCGACGCACAGGTACGGGGATTTGAATGGGCCTTGGGACTGTCCGATAGGATTGCGTTATATGCAGACGATGTCCTCTTCTTCCTTACGAAGGTTGATAGAACGGGGCCACGGCTTCTGCGTATTGTGCAGATTTTCAGGGAAACATCTGGTCTATACATGAATCCCCGCAAATCCACATTGTGGGTACTGGGAGATTGGACGAGGGAGGGCTCGTGGGCGTCCTCGGTCCAGTCGGCTATAGGTGGCTTGAAATATTTGGGGGTGGTTGTCTCGGACGTGCCGGCAATTGTCTGGGAGCGTAACCTGACACCTGGGTGGGAGCGGGTTCGTGCAGACCTCAAGTCCAGGTCCCATATGCCACTGACACTGTTTGGTAGATCGACGATCTTCAAAATGGTAGAACTCCCCCGACTTCTCTACCAGCTACAGAATCACCCATACCCGATCCCACTTAGATGGTTCCGGCTGGTGAATTCTGTGCTTGGGCAGTTTCTGTGGGAAGGGGGGAAGGTGCATGCTTCTTATCCACCTACTGTGGAGGTCTGGCGTCCTCGGATCTCCTTTCATATTATCAGGCCTCGCATCTGCTGGTCCTCAACGAGTGGTGGTATGGTGATAGGGGAGACACGGCGTACGCGCTAGAACGCCACCTTATGGGACAACACACACTACATACACTTTTGTACTCAGCGCAGTTGCGGAGTGCGTTGCCATCAGCCACGCGGGCGGTGTTTATGGTTTGGAGACAGGCGCTGCGGCGCATGGGCTGGTGGAATGTCCTCACTCAGGAGACCCCATTGTGGAACAATGGGCGCCTGCCCCACTTGGCGGCCCTTCTGGGTTCTCGGGGATGGGACGCTATTGTAATCTCCACACTGGGAGACGTTCAGAGGGGCACGACACTTAAGTCATTCGGGGATCTCCAGAAGTAGTTTCATATGCCCCAGACACAATTCTATCGATACTTCCAGTTCCGCCACACACTGTTCCCCAGCCTGCAGGGTCTTGAGTCCCTACCTGAATTTAGTCCCCTGGAAGCAAAAGTTTTTATGGGGGACCTACAGGAAAAGAAGATTTCTCGAATTTATCAGTCCCTGGTCACACACTGCTCCCCTACACTTCAAAAACTCCGGGGGGACTGGGAGGGGGACGTGGGCAGGCTGGAGGAGGAGGATTGGTCGGAGGCCCAGGCAGCCCCGTGGGGGGCTGTCATAGCGATACGGCTCCGCCTAGACCAATTCAAATACCTCCACAGGGTTTCCTTTACTAGGACATGGCTGTGGCGGGTGGGGCTGATCGCTTCCCTGGAGTGCCTTCACTGTGGTTGGGAAGAGGGTACATTTATACACACGGTTTGACAGTGCACATTATTAGATCGCTTCTGGAGGGGGGTATTCGCATGTCTCTCTGAGGTCCTGGGAGCTTACACAAACACCGCAGCTGGCTCTGCTTCATGTCATGGAGGGGGTGGGGGCAATGCCCACAAACAGCATCTCTTGCTCTTAGGCCTTACACTGGCAAAACGAGACATTGCTAAGGCGTGGAAGGCGATGCAGGCCCCCTCAGTGGCCATCTGGAAAAATGGCCTGGACTTTTGCATGGGGCTGGAGCAGCCTATCTTTGTGGCCAGGGGTTGCCCACGCAAACACTATAAAATATGGAAACAATGGGTGGAGTATCGGGGCCTATGGCTGGAGCCGCCAGCGATGGTGGAGCCTCTGTTGCCGAATTAAGTTTCTGGGCCTGTATAGCTGGGGGGCAAGGGGGGAGCAGGCAGGGTGTGCGTGCCTTGATTAGGACTCTTTGATCTCCTATTAATGCTGTGGATGAGACTGTATAGACTCAGTGCGATCTTTAGGAGGGGAGAGGGAGGGAGGGTGTTGGGGGGAGGGGTTCAACATCATTTAAAGTTTTCTCATACTGTATTGCTGATCCTGCAAAAGTCGAGTGCTGTCATGGTTGTATTTGGTCTGATTTGGCAGATGACTCTGGCGTGCAGAGCCCTGCAAAATATGTTTAAAAAAAAACAACTTCTCAGCACATTAAACCCACACTGATGCCAGTGTGGGATTTAATGAAAAATGCACATAGAGGGCATCTCAGAGATGCCCCCTGAAAACTAACCCACCTCTATTATCCCGACTGAGTGGCTGATTAGGCTGCCATCAATAGACATGTTTCTGGATCCCTGGGTAGAGAGCCTGCTGCTCTCGGGGGCCTGAAAACAACGCACATCCTGGGACGAGGTGCCAAGTCTCCTCCCCAGGATGGGCAGGGTTCACGAAGGGGAAGGTTGAAACACATGCCGCCTTTGTGAGCCTCCCCAGACCATTTGCTGCTTTCAGCAACTGGTCCCCACTGGTTCTACCCCCCACTTTGGGCAGGAGAACCAGCGGGAAAAACAAGTTAGGGAGAGAGGTGTGCCCATCTCTGCCAACTTCACCCCTCAGGTGGGGGAGGCGAAGTGAAGTACAACTCCAAGTCTCTGCCATCTTGAGTATGGAGGGACCCAACCAACGAGGGACAGGCTCCTGACCCCTCCCACTGGAGAGTGGCAGAATAGGGGGTGTACCCACCCCAGGGAAGGGACACATTGGTCCCTGCCCTTTACCTACCTGTAACACCCCTAAATCTAATATTTAGGGGGCACCCTGAACCTTGCATCCTCAGATCCAGAAATGACAAGAAAGAAGATATGAAGAAGGACCGAAGAGCAATGCAGAGTTAACAAGAGGGTGATGCTCACTGACTTGGCCCCAGCCCTACAGGCCTGTCTCCCCTCGGCCTGCACAATCCGGGTATGTCCTGTAGCCAGCAACCTCAAAAACCTCAGAGGACCTGCCTGCCTTCACTTCAAAGACTGAATCTCCTGTGAACACCAGACTTGTTCAAACTGCTGCTTCTGGCTCCGGCCGGATACCGCAAATCCAGCCCACTCTACACCTGCCGAACCCGGCCCGTGCTCGAGTGAGAAAACACCACAAGGAGGTCACCCCAATGATCCTGACCCAAGATCCGGTGACACCTGACCTGCCTCAAGCCTCCAGTCGACACCTGCAGTCTAAATCCAGAATGCCCCCAATAACCGCGACCAGGAGCTGGTAAGAAGTGCCGACCCCAAAAGGCACCCCTGCACCCGACGCCCCACGGCCTTGTGTGCCCAAACCAACGGTGCCTAACCAATCCTTAACTTCCCAACTTGCCTCTCCAAGTGGTGGTCACACCCAGAAGTTCTTCGTCTCCCTGCAGTGCTTTTGCAAACCGGAGGTTCTTCATGGAAAACAACAGGGCGCCCAACGTCGAAACTGCACTCTGCACCTGGCCGCCCCAGTGCCGCTGACGGTGCACCTTTTGAGCTACTTTGTTTTTCCATTTGCCCTGACCTTAACCCTAGGAGCTTTGCTCCCACCACCCAGTAGCCTGCTTGCCAGCAGCCACCAACCGGGGGCCCCCTGTTCCCATTGGATAACATTGGGCCTCAACACTCTGCACCCAGCCGTCCTAGTGCCGCTGAGGGTGAAACAAAAGTGCATCACTGACCCTGGGGGACCCCTGAGTCTAACCCCAGAATCTTAACTTCCACAGTCAATTACTTACCTGTGAACCGATAACCTGTTTTTCCTCTATCGGAAAACCTGGAAAATTTTCTTCAAAAACGTTTCCAAGTGTGGAGTTTTGAAATCTAAAAATATTCTTTAAAAGTCGCACAAATAACCAAAACGTGTTTACTTACCTGTTTACAGGAAATGTCCCAGTGCTGAATCCAGGTATCCAGCACTAAGTTAGAAAAGTAACGAGAACAGTAACTTATGTGTAATTTACAGAAAAAGCCTATTCATTTCAATGCACTATTTTTCTTCCAAAGAAAGTGTAGTGTTGTGAAATCTAAAGATATTCTTAAAAAATCATGCGAATAACCAAAAGGTAAATACTTACCCGTTTACAAGAAATGTACCAGTGCTGAATCTAGGTATCCAGCACTGAGTTAGAAAAGTACAGTAAAAAGTAACTTACCAGTAATTTACTGGAAAAGCTAATTCATTCCAATGTACTGTATTTGCTAAGTGTGGCAACCTACTGCATCCCCTGTAAATGAAAACAAGTACAAATTCAATTGCATTTTCAAACTGTTCTACAATCAGAAACTTATTGCTTCAAAGTATTTATGCTTACCTGTGCCAGGCTAGCTTGGTTCTAAAATAAAACAGCAGTATATTTTTTATACAAAAGCAATTGGCCTAGAGTTCAATTTTTGAGTGTGTGAATTCATTTGCTGACTGAGTGTGTACATCAAATGCTTAACACTGTCCTCTGATATTGCCTTACTGCTCAACCACTCTACCACAAACAGAGAGTAAGGTTCTATCTAACTTTAACCTCCGCCTACCTCTGGGGAAACATGGACTCTATACACACTATACCTCATTTTGGTGCAGTATATATAGAGCCAGTTTCTTACAACCTAAAACCCCAGGACTTTGGATTACTTCTGGACTCAAGAGGAACGTTTGCCAAGGAGAAGAGCTGAAGAGCTGTGAGGAAGAGTACTGCCCCTTTGCTGTGTGGAGCTGGCCTGCAGTTGCTGTTTTTGCCAAGGAAAGGACAAAGACTTGGACTTTGCTTTGAACCTGCTGGAAGAAGATCTCCAACGGCCTGTGTGTTTTGTCCTCCTGTTCTGAAGTCTCAGGGACACAAAGACTTCACCCCCAGCTTCCCCCACACTCTGTTGCTAAGAGTTCTGCCAGGAGGTGCCTGTTCCAGTTCTGGGCCTCTGGAGGTTATTCCCGCTGTCTGGGAGCTGGAAGAAAAGAAGAACTGAACTTGCGGCTGTTTTGCCCACGCAGCACCGCTGTGCGAGAAGAATCTCCATGCATCGCCATGTTGCTGCCGAAACCAACATAGCGCCTTTCGCTGCTGCAAGAACCAACTCATCGAGGGATCACGGCTTAAGAAACTGACGCAGCACTGCTCGACACCTCCGCAGAGATCGCCGACACATCGTGGATTTCCACGCATCAAACCTGTGTGGCAAGTTTCACAGACGCATCACCTGTGGACCAGAACTGTCTTGAAGTCTACACATTACTTCCTCCTACAGAATGGATTTGATGCATCACTTCTCCTGCGTGCAGCAGAACTGTTGCATTGCCTCCCCATGGTCTCATGAACTGACGCATCTCTTTGTTTCTCGATGCTTCCCTTCTCTGTGGCTCTTTGACGTTCGGAATTTTTTTTTTTTATACGTTTTTTTATTGAGCAGAGCAGAGAACCAAAAAAAAAACATAACATTGGTCGTCAGGGAGCAACAGCACTCATATTTCCAAATTTAACGCACATATATCATATATACATTTAAACCTACGTCCAACACCTATATCATATATACAGTTAAAACCCGGAACCCTTCAGTCCAAGATACACCAAAATATAAAAAAAAAAAAAGAGAAAAACGAGAGTCCGTAACACCCTATGTTCATAAACATCAAGAAAGCAATTAATTAAACCCTCCACATCTAAAACTACCCTAAAGTGACTAGTGCCAGGTAATCGTCAAGAATACAAGTAAATTAGTTGGTTCATCAGTAGCTTTTTTTCATTTACAAAATCTTGGCATTGTTAATTCTAAAGTGCAAACGTGCTAAAGTGCTAAAATTCCTGAAATACAGCCAAGATGTCAAAGAACTTCCAAACCATTGCAAACCTTTTTGTTGCACCAACCCGTTTAACATATGCTTCCTCAAATCTCCTTATTCCTGCCATTTTGTTTACCCACTTTTGGTGAGATGGAGTCTCTTCCGACCTCCATTTTTGAGGATTAGTAAGCATGCTACTGTAGAGCAGATTGATATATAAGTCTCTTCAGCTCTTATCAAATCTGGCTTAGCTTTAGAGAGTCCAAAGAGAGACACTTCTGTCTCGGGGTTGATCTTTTTTTCAATTGACTGGCTCATTGCTAAAAAAATGTCTTTCCAAAAGGTCTCAAGCTTCTGGCATGTATAAAATATGTGAAGCCAGTCTCCCTCGCCTTGGGAGAGACATCAAAATAATTTATTATCTACTTCCGGATGACATTTGTTTAACTTTTTCAGAGTATAATAGGCCAGTCATCGTGACAAGAAGGCCATCCTTTTAAAATTAGCCGCTCTGAGGGCCTTGCTTCCTAATTGGGCTATAGCCTGCCATTCCTGATGAGACATGGAACAATTCGTCTCCCGAGTTATTTTCCCCAAAAGTTCCTCAACCAAGGGGAGTGCCTTGTGCTTCATAAGTAAGGAATAACAATTTACCACTCCCTTCAATTTTACTTTAAATAAAGCATTAGCCAGGGGAGTTGAAATCCCGCTTAACGGGAATATATATTTTTTAATAAAGTTTTAATCTGCATATATTCCAAGAACCCTGGCTTAATTCAGTTTCCTGCCCTACATATTACTCCTTCCCAAGGAATCACTGTATTACCAATGAGAAACTGGCCCAGATTCTCAAAGCCAATATCTTTCCATCTCCTAACATAGCTTGAATGAATATGTAGGCCAAACACCCTACATTCATCCAATTTCAAAAAGGCAAACCCGGAGACGTTTGCCTGTTTAAACAACTGGAGTCGGATAGAACAGTCATGAACAGTCTTATAATTAAGGGTGGGCGTAGTTCGCGAAGTAGCACTTCGCGAAGCTACGCAAAGTGAAGTTCGCACTACGCGAGCTACGCGTAGCACTTCGCGAACTGCGAAGTAACATGTTCGCACTGTGCAAGATGTTGTTTTCAATGATTGCACAGTGCGGACAAGCAACCGGCACTGTGCAATCATTGAAAATGGCATCTTGCACAGTGCGAGCTGTAGTTTTCTGCTGCTCGAGTAGATTTTTACTCGAGCTGCAGCTTTCTCAACGCGAACTGGTAGTTTCTCATCGCGAGCGGTCGCGAGCATACGCGACCCCTCGCAATGAGAAACCTGACCTTCTCGCGTTGGGAATCTCGCCGGGAGGTTTATTTTCCATGCTCGCGATCGCGAACAAGGAAAAAGTCTCACCAGGATGTCATTTTGCTTGCTCGCGGTCGCCAACTTGACGTTGAGGACCGCGAGCAAGCAAAAAATGACCGCAGCACTACGCAACACTACGCTACGCGTGTTCGCACTGTGCTACGTGCAGTTCGCGTAGTGCGAAGTAGCGCGAACTTCGCAAACTACGCGAGCGTAGCGTAGTGCTTCGCCCAGGCCTACTTATAATGAGATTTTTTCGGTAGTTTAGATTTTTTTAAGAAGACTGGGATTTGTGTGCCGGCCTCAACAATCATTTAAAAAAAAAAATATGTGTCCATCTGGTCATTAGGTTCCACTAGGCATGCCGTAAGATCTAATAACGCAGCCTCATAGTATGTGCGGATATTTGGTAGGGCTAAGCCCCCCTGATTTGTCACTAATTGTAGTATGGGCAATTTAACCCTGGACGCCTTTTTGTTCCAAACAAATTCCCTAAACATAGAGTCGATTTCCTTCAAATATTTAGCATTAATTTTTGAGGGTACATTGACAAACAAAAATATTAATTATGGAAGGATTGACATTTTTAGGAGTGCTACACGGCCAATCAATGTCAAAGGCAAGAGGGACCATTTGTCTAATAAAGTTTTAATTTTGATTCGCCCAGCTATATAATTCAAATTGAATAATTGATCTAAATGGCACGAGACGCTAATACCCAAGTATCTAATTGGCTCGTCTTTTAGGGCCTGAGTTCTTAAAATCATGGGTAATCTGTCACCATCTGAGTTAAATAATAACATCTCCGTTTTCTTTTGATTTATTTTATAGCCTCCTATTTGTTCAAATTTGCTAAATTCTAAAAGGGGTTCTTCAACGATCTGTTTTTCCGGGCAAAGGTAAATAATTATGTCGTCTGCAAACAATTTTAATTTTGGCATCCCTTCGCATGGAGCTCTAATAAGGGAATTACCACGAATTCTTACAGCAAGGGGTTCAATGAAAAAAGTAAACAAAAGAGGAGACAATGAACATCCTTGTCTAGTACAGCGGTTTATTTCCACGGTCCCTACTGCATCTCCATTGACTATCACCTGGGCTTGAGCACCTTGATAGATATTTTTTAGCATGTTTAGAACTTGAGCCAGAATACCAAATTTACCTAGACCAAAAAAAAGTGCATCCCAATTTACCAGGTTGAATGCTTTTTCAGCATTGACCATGGTAATGAGGGTGGGTATTTTTATTATTTGTCAAATAATCAAGGGCTTGAATTAAAAACCGAGTATTTGTAGACATGTACCTCCCCGCTACAAACCCAGTTTGGTCACAGTGAATAAGCTCCTGGGCAATAGGCGTGAAGCGTTGTGCCCAGATTTTGATTAGTATTTTAAAATCCGCATTGAGGAGACTAATCGGCCTATATGAGAGAATATCTTTACCGTTTTTGCCTTTTTTAACGAAGCTGACCAATATAGATTCCATAAAACTTGGAGAAACATTGCCTCCTAGAGTGATGGTGTTGAAAAGATTTGCCAAAAACGGGGTCAGCTTTCTTGAAAAAGTTTTGAAGAACTCTATTGGAAGGCCGTCCGCACCGCAGGCTCTTGCTCCCGGAGTGGACTTAATAACATCTATAATCTCTTCTTCAGAGATGTCTAGCAGGAGCTGTTCCGCCCTAGGCCCTGAAAGAGTAGGAAGCTAATTTCCGTCATAATATTTGCTAATTTGACTTACTCCAGCTTTATATCTAGTTGTATATAACTGGGAGTAATGATCTAAAAAGACTTGAGCTATCTCCTCTTTGCCTGTTACAGACAAACTAGTTTTAGGGTCTATAATTTCTGTAATGGTGGATGCCTCCTGTTTGGTTTTCACGCTACCAGCGAGCAGCTTGCCAACCATATGACTCTCCTCATATACGCGCTGTAGATAGGTTCTAGAGCTAGCAATCTCTTCCATCGTAAAGAACTCTTTTAACTCATATTTGGCCCTATTTAGCTTTGCTTTAGCGTCCCCTATACCTGCAGATGGTGCATATCTGAGTTTTGTTGCTTCTACTACGGCCTGCAGGAGCTTAAAACTTTTCTCTTTCCTTGATTTAACGAAAGAGGCCGATAGTGCTATCATTCGCTCACGAAGGGCAGCCTTAAACGCCCCCCAAACAGAGAAAATTTCTGCCGTATCCATGTTAATCTTAAAAAATTCAACGATCCAATCTTTTGTATCAGCCACCCATTGATGATCCTGCAAAAGGAGCCGATCCATCTGCCACCTGGATCTTGGCCTCTTATTTACCCCAATTTCTATACTAAGTTTAATGAGAAAATGGATTAATATCTATATCAGAGGTTGTACATCCCAGGGATTTTGATATTAAGAAAAAATCAATTCGCGAGGCCGTATGAAATTGATTTGAATAACATGAGAATTCCAATTTGGATGGATTGGTGACACGCCAAGGATCCATCAAAATATGCTCCTGTTTTAAAGCGTCAAACACCTTTTTAGTTTTTGGTTTGAGCTCTTTTTTAATTTTATTCAAAGTGTCTTTCTTTAAATCCTGAATAAAATTAAAATCCCCTCCCATGATTAATTTCCCGGGTACCCCCATCAATAATTCACTAATTTTACACAGGGCAGAAGTGTCGTCCACAATGGGGCCATAGTAGTTGATGAAATGTAATATTGTTCCATTTAATTTGGCCTCCACCCATATCCATCTCCCCTGAGGATCTCTCTTCACTTGACCAAACTCCCATGGGAGACCCCTGCAGAAATAAATCGCTACTCCTCGCTTAGCCAATCCTGCAGAAGCAAAAAATGCATGCGAGTACATTCTTGGGAGAAATGTTCTAGGAGAGTTAGTTTTTAAATGTGTAAAAATAGTACTTGGGGTACAATGGAAGCTAACCATCTAATTAGAGCTCCATACTTTTGTTTGTTCAAGATTCCATTTACGTTAAGCGAAAGAATTCTACATTTACTCATCATTAATAAGCCTATTTCTATAGGCCATACCAATTACATCAAAACTTTGCATACTTCTGCCCCTTATTCCAATCGAAGCCCTGCTACTGCTCATTTTACAACTGCTTTCACCCCCCCCTCGATCCCTTCCCTCCTCCCTAATTTGGTCTCTTCTGGTCCCGCAAACCACATTTCCCCCTTTGCCCTGGTCCTGCACCCTAGGTGAGCACCCCCACCCCCCAAACCAAGAAAAAAGACCTGTGGGTAAGAACTATACCATTATACATATTCGTAGAGCCAGTCAAAACAGTTTCATCTCGCAGTAGAAATATCTCTCAGCAATTCCTGAGCATCTTCTACCCATGAGAGCATATGAAATTTGCCTTTAGCCAACACCCTTAACTTGGATTGTTGCGCAATGGATGCCTGAACCCCTTGTGCTTTAAATAAAAACAAGAGCTTGACAAATTCCTTGCATCTACGGGCTGTCGTTGCTGTTATGTCCGAAAAAATCCGACATTTGGAGCCCTCGTCAATAACAAATTGTTTCTGATGAATTGCTTTAGTTAACACATCTTGATTAATTCTGTAATCTGCGAAATTAATTAAAATTGTACGAGGGTATTTGGAATTCGGAATAGGATGTGCCGGGACCCGATGTGCCCTGGTTATTGTAAGATCCCCCAAAAAGTCAGGAAGTACTTTTAGCTTGATAAATGTTTCAACCCAGTGAAGGGTGTTGGTACCATCTTTCCCTTCAGGCACTCCCACGATACAAAGATTTGAGCGGCGTGAGTAATTTTCCAACTCCTCTACTTTAGAATCTAGGGCGGTCTTTTTTCGCTGTCACCTCATTGATCTTCTGTATGGTAGAGCTAATCTGATCTTCCAATTGAGCCATTCTTGATTCCGCCTCCTCAAGCCTCGCAGGAGTGCCAGAGATTGATTCCTCGATTTTTTCGAGTCTAAGATGGAGAGCAGCTATCTCATGTGCCTGGGACTTTTTCATTTCCCGGATCTCCTCCAATATCAGATTAAGCAAGTCTTTCATTTCCATCTGCTGTGAGTCTACCATAGGGGATGGCAAATCCGGATTTTCTTTCGGTTTCTCTTGCGAGTTTTTGCTCCCATTCTTGCTCGACTTGTTTGGAGATACCTGGCCTTTCTCCTGGAATAGACCTGGCTGATCCTGTATTCGCTGTGGGCTCTCTCGCTGTTGTTCTGGGCTATTTATTGCCACAGAAAATTGAAGTGGCAAATCTGTCCTGGAAAGCTTTTTTACTGGAAGGGATGGTGTATTCTCTTTTCTTTGATCGGCTGTGGCAGACGGTATCGGGGCTGGAGGCGAAACCTCTGCAGGTGGAGAAATATGTAGCCTTATAAGGGAATCAATTGTTACAGCCTCATCTGGTGTAGCAGGAGGACTTGCCGCTGCCAGTGAAGGGGATGGAATTGCAGGGGACTTTATAAGCTGAGAGCTCTTTTTAGTGAAAAGCAAAAAGTCTTTGCTAGCTGGTATGGAAGATTCGCTAGGTCCCTCTAGTACTCCATCATGTAATCCATTGGTTCCTAGGCTCACGTCCCCCTCCCTTTGTGCTCCTTGTGGCTCCATCAGCTCTTCCGTGGAGCTCTCCGAGCTTGAGATTGATATTGATCTGGAGTGATTTAAGGCACTTGAGGCTTTCGCCGGGGCTAATATCCCTTTAGCCTGTGTTTTAAGTTTCTTCGCTTTCAATCCTTTCGCAGCTGCCACCACATTTACTTGTCTTAGATGTCTTCCCATCCTGCTTTTGGCTTTTTAACTTTCCCCCAGCTGCTCACCCGTACACCGATGGCAGCGTCAGGTATCCCATGGAAATGAATAAAAAAGTTCAAGGTGCCACCCTACTGCTGTCGCTCGGTAATGCAATGGGTGTGCAGATACTGTATGGCCACCTTCAAATCATACCGCCCCAAAAAAAAAACACAAAAAAAAACACCAGGCTGGGACTAATATAGCTCTAGTTATGACCTTTTACGGTTCAGCTGTTTCCTTCAGCCTCCCAAAGCCTCCCACAGCGTTGTATTAAATGCTTCAGGCAGACAGGATAACAATTTAAGGGCACATTTTTAAGGATCCCAAGCAGCAAGAAAAGAAATGCGCTGGAGTCTCTCAAGTTATTCCTCCTTTCCTTTTTCCTCCCTGCTTTCCCCCGGTACCTGGCTGAGCAGGGCGCTATTCAGCGCGTGAAGGCCATCTGTTCCCAGTCAACTCTAACCTTGCCTATCAGTCGGAAGCAGCATGAATTCTTTGCCGGGTTTCTCCTTGTGCTGAAGTACTCTTTGCTTCACTCGGGCGCACTTCAGATCACTCCTGGCAGCGAGCGCAAGAAGCTGACTGGCCTCGCAGAAGCTAACGAGCATTCCCAGGTCACTTATCCCTGATGTTGCTTGCGTTTTTGACATTCTCAGCTCTCCGCCATTACCGCTTCATCTCCACAATGGTCTTTCCCACTGGGGGCAGGGTCTCGCACACCTGAGAGAGGCGGGAATCTCCATAGCCCAATAGCCTGAATTTTGACGCATCTACAGGTACTTTGTGAGAAATCACGCATCCATAGTTTTCTATGAACCCAGTTGTTTGAAACCTTTTTAAAGTCACATTCTTATTACATGAATGTTGGATTTTTGTTGTTTTGATCTTGTTGAGTTTAGATACATATACTTTATTTTTCTAAACTGGTGTGGTGTCTATTTGTGGTGTTATCACTGCATTACTGTGTGTTTTTAGTACAAATACTATACACTTTGCCTTTGGTATAAGTCTGTCTGCTCGTGCCAAGCTACTCAGGGGGTGAGCAGGGGTTATCTAAATTGTGTATCCCCCTTACCCTGACTAGAAGCAAGGGTCCCAATTTGGACAAAGGTACCTACCTCTGCCAACAAGAGACCCCCCATTTCTCACAGGTTCCCTTTATTGAGTATTTTTTTTTGGTGGAATTTAGCTTTTAACATTTTTTTCTGGTTATGTAAATTTGCTCTGTACCATTTCTACCATGGGTTGAGCTCCAGTTTAAATTACTGAGTCCTTGGACTAGACCTAACAGACTAGTGATGTTATTATTTGTGGTGGACTACAATGAACACCAATTAATAATCCACTTTCTTACATAACTGGACTCAAAAGAAAGCGAGGATCTGCTATTATAGTTTGAGTGCATAAGGTACTTTACCATATCTTACTTGATGGGCCAATCTTTAATGTTTATTATGAATTATTTCTCATTTGACTTGAGTGGTGAGCACAAAAGTAGCTTCCTGGTATTCAGAACCTTACAATGAATTATATGTGTATTATGCAACTCAAAGTGAATGGGAATATGATATTTAGAAGTACAGGGAGATAAGTAGAATTATACAATAATTAATTGTAAGGTTTTTACAACATCTGTAAACCCATTTAAAAAGTGTTTTTAAAAAGTGTTACATTTTGACTGACACACTCTACTAAATAAGAAGCTATTTGATGGTACTAAAAAATAAAAGAATAAGTTCTACAGTTGTATTTTGGCAAAAAACAGCAGTCAACCTACAACAGCAGCTGGCAACCTATGCCGAAAAACAAGTTCATGCAGTAAGGAGTGAGACATGACAGCAGCATCCTAACACACTGTAAAACAGGAATAAAACTAAAAATATACACTTGGGTTTGGTTTGCTTGAGTGTGGCTGACTTTTCAGGATATAATCCCTCAATCTGAACCTATCCAGTCTACCATCATACCCTGCACTGATTTCTGCAACCACACATAAGCCTGGTCGGAGATAAATGAAGGGCCAGCATATAGGAATAAGTCAAGGAGCTGCTCTCAGATCATGTGAGAAGCCACTTTGCAAAGCAGGGCATTCTGCAGAGAGAGACGGAGTAAGTGGGGTATGTAGCAGCAGGCTCATTGGGTCCTAGCTTAATTTCCCATCCTGGGTGTGGGGAAACGAGGTAAACAAAACAGGGTATAAATGAGAACAAGCACATACTCTCTGGAGGCTAGACAAGCAATCTGGAAAATGCCATCTGAAGTAGTCCTTTCTGCAGAGTCAAAGCTTCGATGCAGATTAGCATAAAATGGATATCCATTTGTGTTAGGAATGGGAGTCTCTAGTTGGCAATGGTTTGCACCTTTGTCCAAGTAGGGACCCTTCTTCCTAGTCAGGGTAAGGGAGTTACACTCCTAAAATAACCCCTGCTCACCCCCTTGGTAGCTTGGCATGAGCATTCAGGCTTATCTCATGGGCAGTGGGTAAAGCGTTTGATCATAACCAACAGTATTACAGTGAAAACACTACAAAGGAACACCACACCAGTTTCGAAAAATATCCATAATTTTTATATATCCAAAACAAGACCAAAATGACAAAAATCCAACATACAGTACGTAAAAATATGCACCACTGCTGATCAGTGCTAAAGTGCATATGCTCTCCATGTAAAATGTGTTATGGATTGGTGTTTCCATGATTGGCCTATTGCATTTATGTGTCAGTCCCTAGTAAAGTGCACTGCACATGCCATGGCCCATAAATCAAATGCTGTTGGAGGGCTGCAGCACTGGTTTGTGCCACCCACGCAAACAGCCCGTAAAGTGTAACTCTGGCCTGCCATTGCAGAGCCTGTGTGCAGTCTGGGACTGCCATGTTGACTTGGCAAGTGGACCCACTTGCCAGCCCCTAAACCTACCCTTTTCTACATGTTAGTCACCCCTAAGGTAGGCCCAAGGTGCCACTGTGGGTTGGGTGCATTTTATGTGAAAAGTGGGACATGCCCTGGTGTGTGTGGCATGTCCTGATAGTGAATTACAGGCAATTTCGTTTTTCACTATTGCAAGGCTATCTGTTCCCATAGGCCAGAATGGGCAGGTTGATTATAACATCTTATAATCCTAACTGCCCCAGGGAACATGGTAGAAAAACTAATTTAGTATGCCTGAAGTCAGAATGATAAAATACATATTTTAGTGAAGATGGTTTTAATATTCTGTGCTTGAAAATATCACTTTTAGAAAGTAGGTATTTTCTTGCCTAACCATCCAGCCTGCCTCTGCTAGGTTATGTATTGTCTGTCTGATTTGTGATTGACAGGAGCTGAGGAGACTCCAGGAGACAGGGTGAGCCAGCACAGGGCTAAATAGACCTATCTGCATTTAGAGTGGTGGGAGGAGTAGCACCTAGGTCTGAATAGGGCTGCGCCTGCCTTCCAAAAAGCTGGATCCACTTCCTGCGGTGCGTCTGAGGACCCTAGCCCACACTGAAAAAGGAAGAAGGTGTACACTGGCAGAATGCACCCAGAACTGGTTTGGACTAAGTACAGACACTCTCTGCCTTCAGAGAATAAAGGATTTGGTGGTGTAAATATTGGGGCCAAAACCCCAGAACTTTAGAACTCTTTTGGACCAAGAAGACTGCCAAGAAGAAGAGCTGGAGAAGCTGTGAGGAAGAACAACCACCTTGCTGGGTGCTTTGCTGTGTTGGCCTGCAGTGGCTGCTTCTGTCGTGGGCAGTGAAAGGACTGAACTGAACTTTCTGCAATCTACATTTGTGAGTTTCTCCAAAGGCTTGAGGTAGAGCTTGCCCCCTGTTCAAGAAGTCTCAGGAACAGCAAAGACTTCAAGCTCGATGCCGTCTACGATGCCGCTGCCGACTCCGTGTCCTGAAGGCACCACAGAGGCCACCGCTGCAATGCCGCACCGCGACCCTGGTCTCACCAAAGATGCCTGCTGACACAGCCACTGAGCCGCTGCTTACAGCGCGACCTGTGAGCACCGCACTCTGCACCGCCTTGCTTCACGACGATGCCTTGGTATCCCCAACGACGTCGCTTCATGCCGGAATCGACGCTGCTGCTTGCACTGTGGTTCAAGGGCACCGCTTGTAAAGTTATATGACACACGGCCCTCATACCGCACCGCAGCCTTGGCCTACCGACACCGGTGCCATCGACTCCAGTTCGTCAGTCGACGACAGCGCTTCAGCAACGACGACGTCGCTGCAAGCACCGTGACCTGCCAGCACCGTGATGAGCACCGCCTTCATCTCACACCGCGACCCAGGTCTCCCCGACGACACCATCTGACACCGCCATAGAGCCACTGCTCGCACCCCGACCTGAGGGCAACGCATGCCACTGCACTTCGTACCGCAGCACCCGACGCCTGCCGACGCCAGCGCTCCTCACTTCAACAAAGAGGGGTTTGATCTGCAACGCATGTGACTTCGAGGGCCCGACGACTCCTGCACCAACCTCCGGAACCGACGCCTGCGGACGCCATGTGTTCAGAAGCTCAACGAGAGGTCATCGATTCCCTGCATTTCTGAAAGGTATTGTTTGCGGGTCTTCCCGACACCACAGTTGGCCCACAACGCAGCGGTCAGCCAGAACTGTTTGGATCTATTTGCTCACGATTGCCCCGAATGGAGCTATCAACATCAAGAACTGTTTTACAAAGTTATTTTGCTAACTGAAGATTTTTAAGTACTGTATGGTGGATTTTTATCGTTTTGGTCTTGTCTTAAGTATATAAAAATATTGGATATTTTTCTAAATTGGTGTGGTGTCCTTTTGTAGTGCTTACACTGTATTACTGTTGGTTTTGTGCAAATGCTTTACACACTGCCTCTGAGATAAGCCTGTCTGCTCGTGCCAAGCTACCAAGAGGGTGAGCAGGGGTTATTTTAGTAGTGTAACTCCCTTATCCTGACTAGGAAGAAGGGCCCCTATTTGCACAAACATGCAAGCCCTTGCCAACTAAAGACCCCCATTTCTAACATCATGCCATGACAACATGAAACACCAAGCGCTCCAAAGTACTTGGAAGGCAACATGTAAACGCTACACAAGATTCTGAGATAAAAAAGGAGAATGGAAGAGGAGAGAGAGAGAGAGAGAAGGAGAGGGGGACAAAAACTGTGGGTAGAAGCGCTTAGTGCCTTTGGCTAAGTGCTGTACACAATGACTGCTGTTATTTGTGTGTTTTTGGTGCCACTCCCACCTCGACCGCTGACTTCTTGGGTCTTCTTTTTGATGTTCTAGCTTGGGAGGGTGGGCAGCTCCCCTGACAGTGGTGTGTAATATAGCAGTGCTGGCTCTTATATTAGGCACTAACAGGGACTCCAGACAGAGTGAGAGACTCATACGAAGAGGGGGCGGTGGGAGGGCGTGTTCCTGGGAAGATGTCAGAAAAGAATAATCTTTGGAATTGAAGGCATCTCGTGCCCTTATCGTCAGCGGGTGAGCCATGCAAGGGTGAGTCAGTGGCAGTCAGCACCGTGGCAGGCATAGATTCTGCCGCACTGCATCTGTCCATCTCCTCTCTGGCCCATCTCGCCACCTGTATCACGTTTGGCCCAGAGACAGCACCCGACACCTGCCGATGCCAGCGCTCCTCACTTCAACAAAGAGGAGTTCGATCTGCAACGCATGTGACTTCGAGGGCCCCGACGACTCCTGCACCAACCTCCAGAACCGATGCCTGCGGACGCCGTGTGTTCAGAAGCTCAACGAGAGGTCATCGATTCCCAGAATTTCTGAAACGTACTGTTTGCGGGTCTTCCCGACACCGCAGCTGGCCCGCGACGCTGCGGTCAGCCAGGACTGTTTGGATTTGTTTGCTCATGATGCCGTGATAGCCCCGGACGGAGCTATCGACATCAAGGAAATGTTTTACAAAGTTATTTTGCTAACTGAAGATTTTAAGTACTGTATGGTCGGATTTTTATCGTTTTGGTCTTGTCTTAAGTATATAAAAATATTGGATATTTTTCTAAACTGGAGTGGTGTCCTTTTGTAGTGCTTACACTGTATTACTGTTGGTTCTGTGCAAATGCTTTACACACTGCCTCTGAGATAAGCCTGCCTGCTCGTGCCAAGCTACCAAGAGGGTGAGCAGGGGCTATTTTAGTAATGTAACCCCCTTATCCTGACTAGGAAGAAGGGTACCCATTTGTACAAAGGTGCAAGCCCTTGCCAGCTAGAGACCAGACAAAAGGGTGAGGGGAGGACGCCGTCCCCAGTGGAAGGACCAGTGGGTGAGGGGTGCTAGCTCTGAGGTCAGAGCACCCCTGGACTGACCCTGGTGAGGCCACTTCTGGCCTGGGGCATCTTCATGATATGTCAGGTGGACAGGAGCTGGAGACCTGTGCCAGGCAGACTCTCGCACAACTCATGAGGAGTGTGTTTCCCTTGGGTGGTTTGGTGTACTCCCCCAGAAGTCCTGGGTTGCCAGGCACAGGTCCAGCCTAAGGGTACAGACCCTGGGTTGGAGGACCAGGTTCAGGGTGTCCCCCTTGACCTGGAGGAAGGGGTGACTGCTAACAGTGCCCCTACCAGTTTGTCTTCTGGGGGTTCCGCTCCAGGTGGGTGGGTACAGAGCCCAAGGGAGGAGGACCAGTTGTGGGAGAGTCCACCCCAGTCCCTTGTTCAGCCTCAGGGTACTGACCCTGGGCTAGTGTACCAGTTGCAGGATAGCACCCTGAACTGGTGGGCGAATTGTGCAGGACACCTGCCACAGGTGCCCTGACAATTCTGGAAGGGGGTGCCGCTCCAGGTGGGAGGGTACAGAGCCACAGGGAGAAGGACCAGGGGTGGGAAAGCCTACCCCAGTCTCCTGTCCAGCTGCCGGGGACAGACCCTAGGCTGCTGGGTCAGTGCCAGGATGTCATCCCTAAACTGACAAGATGGAGAGTGGACAATGTGTGCCAGGCACCTGGGGCTACTGCCCCCCACTCTCTGACGCCACAGAGGTTAGAGAGCCCTGAGAGGCATAAGGTCTGGGTCTCCCCACTGACAGTTGTCAGTAGCCACTGTGGCTTGCTGACGTGGTGGATAGACGTGCCCTTGGGAGGGGGACAGAAGTCACACCCTGGGGGTGGACTGGGCCACACCACTGTTTTGGCCATGTGGGTACTGTCGGCCTGTTGAGACACATCTGTGAGCAAAGTAAGTTTAGGCGCTGCACAGATGGTGTTCTCAGGTGAGGAGAAGGGTTCCCCATGGGTCAGCTTAGTGGGCCCTGAGAGCATGGATAGAGGGATCCAACTGGGTTCAGGGAGGCATAGAACGGGAATAAAACCCTGCTGTTGTGGGCCAGGTTCCATGTTCTATCCCCCAAACAGGGAAGTCCACCGAGGTATGGATTGGTCTACCCTGGCTTTAGGATGGAAGGGGGTTGTGTTGGAGATGGCCCTTTTTGCAGGGTTATCCCGAAACATTTAACTTCTTCCTCCTATTTTTTCCTGACCTGCTGTTGTTGGTTTTAGGACTCTGGGCACTTTACCACTGCTGATCAGTGCTAAAGTGCACATGCTCTCCGTGTAAAATGTGTTATGGATTGGTGTTTCCATGATTGGCCTATTTGATTTATGTGTCAGTCCCTAGTAAAGTGCACTGCACGTGCCAAGGCCTATAAATCAAATGCTGTTGGTGGGCTATAGAACTGGTTTAAAACACCAACGCAAACAGCCCCTAAAGTGTAACTCTGGCCTGCCATTGCAGAGCCTGTGTGCAGTCTGGGACTGCCATGTTAACTTGGCAAGTGCACCCACTTGCCAGTCCCTAAACCTTCTCTTTTCTACATGTTAGTCACCCCTAAGGTAGAACCAAGGTACCCCTGTGGGCAGGGTGCATTGTATGTGAACGGTTGGACATGTCCTGCTGTGTGTGGCATGTCCTGATAGTGAATTTAAGTACAGCCAATTTCGTTTTTCACTATTGCAAGGCTAACTGTTCCCATATGCCAGAATGGGCAGTTTGCTTATAACATCTTATCATCCTAACTGCCCCAGGTAACATGGTAGAAAAACGAATTTAGTATGCCTGAAGTCAGAATGATAAAATACATCTTTTAGTGAAGTTGGTTTTAATATTCTGTGTTTGAAAATATCACTTTTAGAAAGTAGGTATTTTCTTGCCTAACCATTCAGCCTGCCTCTGCTAGGTTGTGTATTGTCTGTCTGGTTTGTGATTGACAGGGGCTGGGGAGACTCCAGGAGACAGGGTGAGTCCAAACAGGGCTGAATAGACCTATCTACATGTAGAGTGGTGGGAGGAGTAGCACCTGGGTCTGAATATGGCTGTGCCTGCCTTCCACAATGTTGGCTCCACCTCCTGTGGTGCGTCTGAGGACCCTGGCCCACACTGACAAAGGAAGAAGGTGTACACTGGCAGAATGCACCCAGAACTGGTTTGGACTAGGTACAGACACTCTCTGCCTTCAGAGAACAAAAGAGTTGACGGTATAAATATTGGGGGCCAAACCCCAGAACTATAGAACTCTTTTGGACCAAGAAGACTGCCAAGAAGAAGAGCTGGAGAAGCTGTGAGGAGGAACAACCACTTTGCTACGTGCTTTGCTGTGTTGGCCTGCAGTGGCTCCTTCTGTCTTGGTCAGTGAAAGGACTTGACTGAACTTTCTGCAATCTACTTTTGTGAGTTTCTCCAAGGGCTTGAGGTAGAGCTTGCCCCCTGTTCAAGAAGTCTCAGGAACAGCAAAGACTTCAAGCTCGATGCCGTCTATGACGCCGCTGCCAACTCAGTGTCCTGAAGGCACTGCAGAGGGCACCGCTGCAACGCCGCACCGCGACACTGGTCTCACCGAAGACTTTGCTCCACGCCGGAATCCATGCTGCTGCTTGCATCGTTGTTCGAGGGCAACGCCCATAAAGTTATACAATGCACTGCTCTCATCCCACACCGCAGCCTTGGCCAACCGATGCCGGTGCCATCGACTCCAGTTCGTCAGACGACAACAGCGCTTGAGCAACGATGACGCCGCTGCGTGCACTGTGACCTGCCAGCACTGTGACGAGCAATGCCTTCATCTCACACCATGACCCTGGTCTCACTGACGATGCCATCTGACGCCACCTCCGAGCCGCTGCTCGCACCGCGACCTGAGGGCACCGCACTCCACACCGCTGCACTTTGCACCGCAGCACCCGACACCTGCCGACGCCAGCACTCCTGACTTCAACAAAGAGGAGTTCAATCTGCAATGCCTGTGACTTCGAGGGCCCCGACGACTCCTGCACCGACCTCCGGAACTGACGCCTGCGGACGCCATGTGTTCGGAAGCTCTACGAAAGGTCATCAACGCCCTGCATTTCTGAAAGGTACTGTTTGCGGGTCTTCCCGACACCGCAGGTGGCCCGCGGCGCCGCGGTCAGCCAGAACTGTTTGGATTTGTTTGCTCACGACGCAGTGATTGCCCCGGATGGAGCTATCGACATCAAGAACTGTTTTACAAAGCTATTTTGCTAACTGAAGATTTTTAAGTACTGTATGGTGATTTTTTTAATTTTGGTCTTGTCTTAAGTATATAAAAAGATTGGATAATTTTCTGAACTGGAGTGGTGTCCTTTTGTAGTGCTTACACTGTATTACTGTTGGTTATGTGCAAATGCTTTACACACTGCCTCTGAGATAAGCCTGCCTGCTCGTGCCAAGCTACCAAGAGGGTGAGCAGGGGCTATTTTAGTAGTGTAACTCCCTTATCCTTACTAGGAAGAAGGGTCCCTATTTGGACAAAGGTGCAATCCCTTGCCAACTAAAGACCCCCATTTCTAACATCATGCCATGACAACATGAAACACCAAGCGCTCCAAAGTACTTGGAAGGCAACATGTAAACGCTACACAAGATTCTGAGATAAAAAAGGAGAATGGATATGGAGAGAGAGAGAGAAGGAAAGGGGGGGCAGGAAACTGTGGGTAGAAGCGCTTAGTGCCTTTGGCTAAGTGCTGTACACAATGACTGCTGTTATTTGTGTGTCTTTGGTGCCACTCCCACCTCGACCCCAGACTTCTTGGGTCTTCTTTTTGATGTTCTAGTTTGGGAGGGTGGGCAGCTCCTCTGACAGTGGTGTGTAAGATAGCAGTGCTGGCTCTTATATTAGGCACTGACAGGGACTCCAGAGTGAGAGATTCATACGAAGAGGGGGCGGTGGGAGGGCGTGGTCCTGGGAAGAGGTCAGAAAAGAACAATCTTTGGAATTGAAGGCATCTCGTGCCCTTATCGTCAGCGGGTGAGCCATGCAAGGGTGAGTCAGTGGCAGTCAGCACCGGGTCAGGCATGGAATCTGCCGCACTGCATCTGCCCATCTCCTCTCTGGCCCATCTCGCCTCCTGTATCACGTTTGGCCCAGAGACAGCTTTAGTTTTCCGCCGGCGTCATGCAATAAAAAAAGTAAATATAAAATACATATTTAAAACAACAGTACAGTGGATTGAATCAGCCTCCTTCCTTATTTGGTCTGTACACCTGTCTTTCACATGCTGCTCCCGCCCACCACAGCCTCGGACAGTGGGTCAGTCATTTTCAGCTACTGGCTCAGTCAGTGAGAGCATTTAGCCACATCACTGGTGACCATCAGCCTAGCAAGTAGCGCACTTCACTGTCATGACTGGTCAGATAATACTTGATGCAGGTTGTGCTTTTTTCCCCCACTTTTTAATATTTTGTTTATTGTTTAGCCATTTTTGCGTGTTTATACTGTATCTTCAGCTTACAGTATTTCCAAGACAATGGTGCCTTTTCTTTGTGCAAATAACAATCATACATGTGCATTAAGGACAGAAAAGGTTTCCATACATTTTCCAAATATACACCGGCCTGGTAGGACGCACCCATTTGTTTAAACAATAATTTTTATTGGCATTTTCATTGATTAAATACATCTATATCAGTGACAGTAATACATCCTTACATGAGGTTGGATTGGTGCAGATTGGGGTGTACAAATTCTCCCTACTTCCACGGATAGAGTAAATTCACAGATACACGCACATACACTCATCATACGCTTGGGCCCATTTCACTAACATACACTCAGATTACTCTATCAGCACTGAACCTGTGGAAAGAAAACCTTCTAAACACCCTACACCCACACTATGGTCGATAAGACCTAATTGACACTGTCTTGAGTCATGATTTAACCAATAATAATCAACAATAATCAAAATAGAGTACTCAATAATTGACAAGAAATAACCACCAACACAGTATCTCAAATAATGGTAATTTATATAAAATTAGTTCAAAGAAAATCAATTCAAAAGCAAAATCATTATTCTCATAATTACCTATTCTAGCTAAATGTCATAAACGAGTCAGGACAGGTCTCTCGATAGAAGTCTCTTAGGTCACCGTCCTCACAGCATCGATCCTCACCAACGCAAGTTCGGAAAGAAGTGGCCTCAGAATCCAAAATGCAATGACCACAGACCCTCTCTAGTCTAGTATTTTTATAATAAATTTAACAAAAGAAGGCAACATAAAATGTTTTAGATATCTGCTGAACCGCTGAGCAAAGCGAGCAGGAAAGGATGTAGCATCGCTACATTTGGAAAATCTCCGCTCAGAAAAATCACAAAAATAAAAAGACGGAAGACGGAACTAAATCTTGAAAATGTTTCTTTTTCATGTTCATATTTCCTCGGAACCAGCATGGTGATCACAATGTTCATTGTGGCTCCTTTGTCTTCCAAGGACATTTGGATGTCCGCCCAGAGCTGCTGTCCTCACGGAAAACTTTTAACCAGGCGAAGACTGTGGTCAGATGACTCTCGACCATGTTCAGCAAGGCCTTCTCATCAAAATCTCAGCACTCGAATGTAGGCTTTAAACGATAGCCATTTTTCACTAGGCCAAAACGTATCATCTTAATTAAAAGAGACAAAAACAACGTTACCACAGCATAGTGATTAAACAGTGTTAACCCCACTAATACCCTTATGTGTATGTAATTATCTAGCCTCTGCAACACAAGAAAAGCATTAGTACACGACATTTAAAAAGCGTTTTTGTGCTTTAAAATAAACAGCACTCAGCAACATTTATTAATAAAACATGCACATTATTAGTAAACAACACAAATGCATCCCCACGTGTAGTTTTCTATTGTTAATTCGTATTGGTTAATCAGAACATTTACACAAAACAAATAATTATGAATTATGAATTGATAATTTTAATTTCTTTCGACAATAGACAAACCAGAGCTTAAAAAACCCAATAGATTTTCAACAGAAAACTCTGCTCCAGCAATCCCCCCTTTGGTGATATTATCACCAAATAAACAACCCCAAAAAAAAAAAAAATTAGTAAAATTTAATCCCAATTTTTAGGAGAAACTGGAAATGTCTTTTTCTTTTCCACAACACTAGACACCAGACTCCCTTTCATCATCCCTCTTTGTCTCCAAATAAACACTCTCCCTCAATTCTTCTAATTCTATTTCTTGTGGATCTCTTTTTCTTTTATTTCTCCTTTCAATATTTCTTTTAATTAATTTCTTTTTCCCTCCCCTGTTTTTACAACACAAACACACCAATCTTAGTATCAATAAAGCAACAATTATACAAGTCAAAGGAAACAATATCTTACCTATAATAGTACTACCTATTTTTGCAATAAAACTCTTAACAGCAACTATTTTATTAGCTATTTTAGTCCAAATACTCTCAGTTTCCAGTGGTACTAATTCTTCATGCAAATCAGTAATATTTTTGATATAGACCTTCAAGTCTTTGCTTTCATCTGGAATGTAAGTGCAACAATGTTGAACTTTCAATATTCCACAGACCCCACCCTCCTTAGCTAATAGAATATCAAGGGCAAGTCGATTTTGCATAGACATGGCACGTACGGCAATCAATTCCGTATTCACCAAAACAAACCCTCCAGCGGTATTTGTCGATAAGCGATCCACCACTGTTGACAGTTTTCGAATCCCATAAGCATTCAAAGAAATTCCCACTGCTGGAATTAAAGCTCCAAAAATGTCACCCACTATTTCTGACCAAGTTTCTCTCTTAAAACGTGTTAGTAAATTAATATGTTCTACATCTTCTATTCTATCTATATGAAAAATCTTTGGAAAGACCAGGCCCACATAACACGTGCCATACCAATGGTCAGGCAACTTGTAATAAGCCTTGTTCCCACAAACATAATACACTCCTGGGAAAACTGGATCCTCTCCTCCTCTAAAACCCCATCCTGTCGCAATGAAGTATGTATCATGACACTTACTAGTCCCAACAAAGTATGTATCATATTGGGATTTCCTTCTTGTAATACACAGTTTACCCTTCTGTGGTGCATCTAAAGCTAAATTTGGACTAGCTCCATTTCTCAATTCTTTTCCCATCTCAATGTCCCAAATTGTCTCACTCACTTTATATTTCCCTGCCTTTTCATGCATGCTCAATCTCCTTTCCTCCACCATGTTTAGGAAAGCTTTCTCCTCTTCCTTCAAACTGCAAGTTAAATTATTCTTAAAAATGTAATCTAATGTTAATTCTTCTTTCTCAATAAAAATCTCACCAAAAATGTTAGCTTCTTTAGCTGGATTCAGCTTTTCATTCATAGGCAATTGCCCAAAAATACTATCTTTGTTAGACATCTCATAATCTATTTTCCCTAGCAAATAAAAAACACTACTTAACACACTACAAGAAATTCCATACGTAGCTGGTAAATGGTGATAAGTAACACCCTCTGAAACGGATGCAGGTAATTGCATACAAACGTAACAATCCCTCACTTCCATTGTCTTCACATATTCATACAACAATTTCAAAAAAACATTGCTAGAAAAATCATTAATTGACCTATCTTTATGCATGTAAGTATTACTAATTCTAGTTGGAACTACTTTTTGTGAACTTTTCTCTACATTAGTATTATTCTCAGTATGTATTTCAAATGTACCTATTGTAACTCTAAATGTAACTAATAAAGCTAAAACACCCCATAGTAGCATTAATAATCCAGTACAGCAACAGCACATTCTACACCATCTTTTCAAGAAGGCACATCTACTTTGATTATTCTCTATGTTAGCCATTTTACTACTTTGACCGTGTCTTTTGACTTAGCCTCTACTACTCCACTACTGTATTACTCTTTATTTCTGGATCACTTCAGACAGCTAAATTTCAGACTTTCTCCTTTTCACTTTTTCTCCAAGTGATTTCTTCAGTTCACTCAATTTGGATATTCATCACTTTTCACTCCTTCTTCTTCAGCAACATCAAATTGTATCAGATCATCAACAACATCCTGTGCATCCGACTCTTCTCCAATGTCAGTCAGGATAACTTTTAAGATTCCAACAGATTTTTCCTTTTCCTCAACCACTTTTCTCAAGATCCCCTCCGGATTGTCTCGATTCACTGTTTCTTCTTCTTCTCCTCCTTCAGACAGTGCCACATAAGACCATTCCGGTGATCTGTACTTTTGGTTGGGTCTTCTAATTCTCTTTATCTCCTCGGGTTCTCTTGACTCCTTTTGCTCCTTTCCTTTTACTTCATTTTGACTCGACACCTCATTCACTTGTTCAGCTTTCGATGTATTTGCTCTTATCAGTCTGTATCTCAGCCTCTTCACTCTGTTGTTAGGCCAAAAATCTCCTCTTACAACCTTTTTCGGTCTTGTTTCTGTATTATTTCTTTCTCCAATCCAAGTTCTCTTTCTCAGAACTCGACCTTCTGATTTTTCATTCTCACTTTCATCCGATTCTGTTTCAAATGCCTCTTGTTCTTCAGCAGTTTTCTTTCGCTCCACAGTCTTTTTCACCACTGTTTGAGACTTCCCTACTTCTTTCCCTCCTCGAGTCTCCGACACGCAATCTTCTTGCTGTCTACTTGTCCCTTCACCTAGCTTATCAGGAATGTTCCCTACACCTCCTCGGGGGTCTTCCGCAATCTGTCCCTCTCTATCTTCTTCTGACCCTACTTCTTCAGGTATAATCTCAAGTGGTTCTTCAATCTCCTCTTCTGATTCAGAAGTAGTCTCTGTGGAATTACTCTTTTCTCTTCTTTTTCCTCCACTGCTTTTTGGAACTTCAGGCTTTCTTACAGAATCTGATCTCCCTTCTGAGACTCTCAATGGTTCTCTTGAAGTCTTTTCTGCTTCTTTTCCTGAACTTTGATTTTTTCTCACTGGTTCTGGGTCTTCATCATCACTGGAATCTGATTCTTCAAAATACTCCTTGCCAGTCCCATCATTTGGGTTTGGAACTCTCAGAGTATGACTCGCATGTACCCAGTTTTTCACACCAGCACACTTCACTGCAGTTGTCGTAGTCAAAATAACTTGTCTTGGTCTTCCCCACCTTGGAACCAAGCAATTTCTTCTTCTGTGTACTTTAATCCTCACCCAGTCCCCTGGACTCAGATCATGAGCTTGCTTCTTCTCAAGTGTGGTAGCTTCTTCTCCAACCTGGTGAAACACAGAATGAACTGCGTCAGCCAGGCCTTTACAGTAATCCAAAATCATGTCATCAGTTATTGTCATCAACTCATTGACAGGTACAAATGCATGACGCATTGCACGTCCCATCAAAATCTTGTGCGGACTCAACCCAGTAGTTCTATCTGGAGTAGATCTAATAGTCATTAGCACTAGAGGCAAGACATCAGGCCATTTCATTCCAGTGGCTAAACACATCTTACCAATCCTGTTCTTGATCGTGCCATTTATCTGCTCAACCACACCAGAAGCCTCTGGCCTGTATGCACAATGTAGCTTCTGCTGTATGTCCAATGCTTCACAAATCAAACTCATGAGCTCATTATAGAAGTGTCCACCTCTATCAGACTCAATCGTTACTGGAAACCCGTACCTAGGAATCAACTCTCTTAACAGTAACTTTGCCACTGTTATTCGATCATTTCTCCTAGTCGGATAGGCCTCCACCCATCTTGAGAACAAACAGACTACCACTAGAACATACCTCAGTCTGTTCACTTGGGGCATTTCAATGAAATCTACCTGCATTCTCGTGAAAGGACCACCTTCTCTGCCTATCGTTCCCAGACTCACCACTGTCTTTTTCCCAGTGTTAAATTGCTGGCAAATCAAACATCTTTGACAGATGCTCTCTGCAATTGTCCTGAACTTTGCATTGTACCAAGTCTGTTTAAAAGACCTGATCATCGCATCCCTTCCCAAATGTTCCTGGCCATGATACATCCTTGCCATTGTCGACAGCATAGAGTTAGGCATGACTGGTCTGCCATCTCTATAGACCCAAACATGGTCTGTTTCTCTTGGGGCACAACCTGCCTTAATCCAGTCTTTCTTTTCTTCCTTTCCTGCCTCATCCTGCAACTGTTTCACTTCATCCCACGTCTCTAGGACATTAGTAAACATCACAGAACAAAAAGACATTTCACTTTCTCGTTCCCTATTAATCGACTGATTATTTTTCGCGCAATATTGTGCAATGTCGTTAGCAAACCTGTTGCCAACTGTCACAAAATCATCTCCTTGTCCATGAGCAGCACATTTCACAACTGCTAATTCTTTAGGCAGCTGTATCGCCTCAAGCAATTTCCCAATCACTTCAGCATTCTTTATTGGAGTCCCACTCGACGTCAAGAAACCTCTCTGTAGCCAAAGTTGGCCAAAATCATGCACAACTCCAAATCCATACTGACTATCAGTCATCACAGTCACTCTCAGATCTTTCCCAATCTCACAAGCTTTCGTCAATGCCACCAATTCTGCAACTTGTGCAGATTTCACTCCTTTCAATGGTGATGCTTCCATCACTTCTGAAACCTTGCACACTGCATATGCTGCACTCAGCACACCCTCATCATTCCTCAGGCATGATCCATCTACAAACAGCACATGATCACTCTCTAGTAAGGGAAGATCCCTTATGTCTGGTCTCGGTTTTGTACAGTAATCCAGCACATCCAAACAATTGTGATCATCTTCTGTCTTTACACCCACATTTTCAATATCCGGCAATAATGTCGCTGGATTTACATTCACACATCTCTCCAGAGTCACATTTGATGCTCCCAGAATAACTTTCTCGTATTTAGTCAGCCGACTATGTGACATGTACTGAGTTCTGCTTCTTGTCAAAAGAATTGCCACATTATGAGGTACGAATACCCTTACAGGATATCCCATTATGATTCCCTCACTCTGTTCCAGACTTCTGCATGTTGCAGCCACAGATTTCAGACAACCTGGTAAACCCACAGCTACAGGGTCAAGTGTCGATGAGAAGTACGCAATAGGCCTTCTCAGTAATCCATGCTTCTGGATTAACACTGAAAGTGCACATCCATTTCTCTCACTGCAGTACAATTCAAACTCTTTCTCATAGTCTGGCATACCCAAAGCAGGGGCTTCACACATTCTGCTCTTCAGCTCCTCAAATGCTGCCATTTGTTCTCCATCTAGTTCCAATGGATCTGTCATCTCACTTTTTGTCAGCTTAATTAGTGGCTTTGCTATCAGGGAGAAATTAATTATCCACTGACGACAAAAACCCACCATTCCCAAAAACATTCTCACTTCCCTCTGGGTCTTTGGGGCTTTCATTTCTCTGATAATTCTGATCCTGTCATCAGTCACTTTTCTCAGACCTTTTTCAATATTGTGTCCAAGATAATGCACCTCTTTCTTGCAAAATTGCAATTTAGCTGGAGATACCTTTAACCCTCCATCTGCCAGATGATTCAGTAAAGCTATGGTATCTACTTCACAAGCTTCACGTGTCTTTGATGCCACGAGCAAATCATCAATATACTGCACTAATACTGAATTTTCAGGCATAATCAACTGATTGAATATCAAAGGACTCTCCGTATACCCCTGTGGGATACGACACCATGCTAAAATACGCTGGCCAAACCTAAATGCAAAAATCGGCTGGCTGTCATGATGCAATGGAATTGAAAAGAAAGCATGACACAAATCAATCACTGTGTACCACTCAGCATCATGTGGAATCTGATACAAAATCACTGACGGATTTGGCACAATAGGACAACATGCCACCACAATTTGATTAACTTTTCTCAAATCCTGTACAATCCTGAACTTCCCATTAGGTTTCTTTAGCCCCATTATCGGTGAGTTACACGGGCTACTCAATAGTTCTCTTAAAACTCCTTGCTGAATCATTTTCTCAATAATAGGAGTTATTCCCTCAATTATTTCTGGTGTCATTTTGTACTGAGGAATGTTAGGATAAGTAATTCCTTCTTTCACTGCAATTTTCACAGGATCTACATTATTCATCAATCCCACATCCTCTCCAGTAAAATCCCAAACTGTCCTTTTCACTGTGTCTCTCAGCTCTTGAGGCAAATCCTCCATATCAAACACAGCATATGCACCAATTAACTCACTCTCTCTATTTTCTAGAGTCACTCGGTACAAAACATCCTCATCTGGTGTTTCAAAAGCTATTCCATCCGGTGTACAAAAAATTGTACAGTTCATTTTACAAAGCAGATCCCTGCCTAACAAGTTCACTGGACTAGTGTCACAGACAATAAATCTGTGCATGTCTGAAAATTTCCCTATTTGTACTCTTACTGGTTCAGTAAGTCGTGTCTTGATTTGTGTATTGGCTACACCAACTACTTGGATTGCTTCATCCAAGAGAGGAAGATTTCTAATATCTGTTGACCTGACAGTTGATCTTGTCGCACCTGTGTCTACTAAAAAAGTAACACCTTCTTCATTTATTTTCCCATCCAAAAATGGTCCTGCCTGGTCTATTTCTAGAGTTGCACCAAGTATGCACTCTTCCTCCTCTCTTCGGCACCGTCAATAATCACCTTCAGACTCACTCCCTTCATTCTTCAATAAGTACTGCTGTACCTGGTAAGAACGCCTTGGTTTGTTTACCTGCTCATCTTTGTAGAATCCCGAATCCTGATTGTACTTTTGTGATCCTCTATTCTGCGGCAAGGGCGGTTTTGGCTCTTGACTCTGCTGTTTCACAACAGAAGGTTGTTGCTGCTGTCGATTATTCCCTTCGTTCTGCACCTGTTGATTTAAGGGTTTACTCTCATTATTCGCTAATGGCGGATTGGTACATTCAGATCTCCAATGTCCCAGTTGGCCACAGTTGTGACACGGGAACTTCTTTTTGGCTTCCTCAAGATTCCCCTTTCCTTTCCCTGCATATCTGGGCCTATTCCCTGAATTATTTCCTGCATTATTCGCCTGTTCCACCAACTGTGCTTCCTGTCTTTCCGCAACTTTCACTTGTGCCCACATTGCTTTCTCTTTCAGCTTTCTCTGTTTTGCTTCAATTTCATCACTGAAGTATTTTGCATGTCTCAAAATCTCATCTATTTTCTTACTCTGCCAGTCCACTGTATGCTCACGGATTCTCTCACTAATCTCAGGTCTCAGGCCATATACAAATCTGTATACAAAATGACTCAAATCCTTGTCACCCAGGTGTTCATCCCCACTGAATTGTTTAAAAGCCAGTATCAGCCTCTCATAAAAAGCATGAACCGATTCTTTTACTTCCTGATGTGTTCGATCTATTTTAACCCAGTCTGTCTCTTTTGGAGGTACTTTATTTTTCAGGTATACGATCACCTGCTCATACTTTCTCATTACCTCTGGATCTGGTGCTCCTGTTCTCTGATCTCTTGGATATTCCTCAGTAGGCCAACTTACAACTATTTTACACTCAGCCCACAAGTCTGCTGGAACAATTATATCAAACAGACTATTCAGGTCAATCCACAGCACTTTTGACAATTTCACAAACCTGTCTACCTGCCTATACCACTCGACGGGCTTTTCTCGCAGTCGAGGGAAATCATTCGTAAATGATAAAATATCCTGTCTGGTCCATGGAACATGTACATATCCTCCTCCAGGTATTTCTCTCATAGGATAAGCATCCACTATTTTCTCTTTTTCTCTCACAGGAAATGCTGAATAAGTCCTATCTCCTGATTCTTCTCTTTTCTTGTACCACCTATCCTTCCACTTCTCAACATCACCCCATTTTCGCAATAAAGCGATCATCTCTTTAATCTGTCCTGTTCTACCAGCACCATTCAGATTTTCAATGTCTTTGTCTGTGAAATCCATCCTGTAAGACTTCTGCAAAGCTTTCACTTTATCAATGTCAACTCCGTGCTCATTCGCTATTGCTCTTAATCTGTCATGTGTATTTTTAGCTCTCCAGGTGATATTTTTACACATATATAACAGTTCACCATCATGATGATTTTTCAGAATTTCTGTAGGAACTGTCCCTGCAACAAGCTCTTCTAATTCTACACGTAACCTGGCCACATCAATAGCCTGTGAATCTTTATCCCTCTTTTGAAGGACTTTCATCCAATCATTCAAATCTTCAGCTGTTATTTCAGTAGTTTTTCTCACTGGAACCACTTTCTTCTGCGGTTCTAAAATCGGCATCCCTGAACAACTAGCTTCACTAGCATCCAATCTTGAATTAGACTGTATCTCTAATCCTTCACTACATGTCTCATGTCTGGATTGTCTCAAATCATCATTTTCTGTCCTTTTTCCTGAATCTCCTGAAGGACCAGCCAAACTTGTTATCTTATTCCCAACATATGGAATCACCAAACTATTTTCACCCGTCCTCTGCTTATCAAAAACAGGCATAACCGGACCTATGGTTACAGGCACCGTAACAGCTTCTAGATTCTTTGTCAGCTCTCTAATCTTTTCAGTCAACTCCGATGTAGTTCTGGCTAATTCTCTCGTATTCTCGCCACCGCTTCTATTCTCTCTTTCCCTGAAAGGATTACCACTTCTTAACTCAGGTGTCACATTTTCTGTCTCAATAATACGCAATGTATCTCTTATCGGAGAAACAACTGGTGTGCTCTCTTCTGGTTCTGGTCTATATGGAGGTGGTCTTTTGTAAATCATGTCATTCAAGACTTCATCCTCATACTCATTAACTCCATATCTTCTCACTTCTGCCTCAGGAACCCTTTCTGTACCCTTCTCTTCAACTGTTCTCATAGGGTATAATCCCTCTGACATACTAGCATCTCGCCATCTCTTCATTCGATCATGATGAGTTTCACGATCATGTCTCCTCCCAAACATGTATCTGTAATTTCCCCCAGACCTCTGTTTTTCTCGCTCATGTACTTCCTCTTCCCATTCCACTAAAGCCTCAAACTGTGTCGGCCTTGGTATTGGGTCAAGACACAACATCTTTTCCCGCAAATTTTTCAACACGGCCAGATTAAATGAACCATGTTCTGGGAATGCTAGGACACCATCTTCTTTAGTATACCTAACCCAATTCTCCAACCATATACAGGTATGATACCCATATCTCGCAGCCATAAAGGATGCAGGCGTTTTCGTTGGAGGTAACAATTCACCCTCTCTTGTTTTAACATCTTTATCCTTGTCAAACCAGCGCTTTATTTTTCCGAACAAAGATTTTTTCTTTTTCTCTTCTTGGTAATACATTTTAGCGTTTACCAAAACTTTCTAATCCCTTCCGTATTACAACTGTACAATACTATTTTTTATCCAATAACAGCGCGACTCACACTAACGCACCAATCCTGGAGCGTCTACGTCACCCTGTATTCCTTCCAATCCTTGCGCGGCTCACACCAACGCACCAATCTCAGCGCGAGCACTGTTCTGATCTAATATCCAATCAGAGCGCGGTCTGTTTGATGTCAGCAGTCGCTGCAGTTTCTCCTGCTCCTGTCTCCTGTCAGTCGTCTATCCCTCCTTTACAAAACTTCTCAGTAGACTTCGTGTCAGATTCTACAAAATCTATTAGTTACAACATATAAACATCTCCATTGTCTGCTTCGCTAACCAAAGAATAGTAAAGAAAATCTATTTCACAAGAAACCCGTTGACACAGTAGCACATTCCTCTACTCTACCCTTCTAACATGCATTCATTAACTGTTTCCTCTAGGACTGCTCCAAAGAGTTTTACAATCAACTAAATGTATGAGCATTCACGCACATTCATACAAGAAAATGTAGTACATACACTCAGAATCCTTCCCGAGAACAGCGAACAATCTGCCCCACTACAGAATTATAACATACGTTAACCAAGCAGTGTTTACCTCTGCCCAGTCCTTCAAACAAGAATACCTATTACTCCTCCCGCGATAAGCTTTACCGGCAAACCTTACGGATCCCTGGGACTTAAGACCAGAGTTTCACAGATAACCTTCGCTATCATACACACTCCTTTTATACCAGAAATATTTCTAATAGTAACACACAACGATGTCACTAATTCCGAACACAGACAATGTGACGCGCAACTTCAATTGTCACACGTTTTTCCTGCATACGTACAGGTAATTCCAACAATCCCGTCTTTCCCGAGAGCAGCATATACTTCCCTCTGCCCTACTACGGAACTGCTACCAGCTCCCAAATTCCAGAAGCACTACATAAAACTCAACACAACAACTCCAACATATAGTATTAGTACATCTACCAACATCAATCAATAATCAATAAATCAAAAGCCAATGTACAAGCAATCTAATCAGATCAAGACAATCATCAATAACCATCAAATTCTGCTACCAGGAAATTGGTGCAGATTGGGGTGTACAAATTCTCCCTACTTCCACGGATAGAGTAAATTCACAGACACACGCACATACACTCATCATACGCTTGGGCCCATTTCACTAACATACACTCAGATTACTCTATCAGCACTGAACCTGTGGAAAGAAAACCTTCTAAACACCCTACATCCACACTATGGTCGATAAGACCTAATTGACACTGTCTTGAGTCATGATTTAACCAATAATAATCAACAATAATCAAAATAGAGTACTCAATAATTGACAAGAAATAACAACAAACACAGTATCTCAAATAATGGTAATTTATATAAAATTAGTTCAAAGAAAATCAATTCAAAAGCAAAATCATTATTCTCATAATTACCTATTCTAGCTAAATGTCATAAACGAGTCAGGACAGGTCTCTCGATAGAAGTCTCATAGGTCACCGTCCTCACAGCATCGATCCTCACCAACGCAAGTTCGGAAAGAAGTGGCCTCAGAATCCAAAATGCAATGACCACAGACCCTCTCTAGTCTAGTATTTTAATAATAAATTTAACAAAAGAAGGCAACATAAAATGTTTTAGATATCTGCTGAACCGCTGAGCAAAGCGAGCAGAAAAGGATGTAGCATCGCTACATTTGGAAAATCCCCGCTCAGAAAAATCACAAAAATAAAAAGACGGAAGACGGAACTAAATCTTGAAAATGTTTCTTTTTCATGTTCATATTTCCTCGGAACCAGCATGGTGATCACAATGTTCATTGTGGCTCCTTTGTCTTCCAAGGACATTTGGATGTCCGCCCAGAGCTGCTGTCCTCACGGAAAACTTTTAACCAGGCGAAGACTGTGGTCAGATGACTCTCGACCATGTTCAGCAAGGCCTTCTCATCAAAATCTCAGCACTCGAATGTAGGCTTTAAACGATAGCCATTTTTCACTAGGCCAAAACGTACCATCTTAATTAAAAGAGACAAAAACAACGTTACCACAGCATAGTGATTAAACAGTGTTAACCCCACTAATACCCTTATGTGTATGTAATTATCTAGCCTCTGCAACACAAGAAAAGCATTAGTACACAACATTTAAAAAGCGTTTTTGTGCTTTAAAATAAACAGCACTCAGCAACATTTATTAATAAAACATGCACATTATTAGTAAACAACACAAATGCATCCCCACGTGTAGTTTTCTATTGTTAATTCGTATTGGTTAATCAGAACATTTACACAAAACAAATAATTAATAATTATGAATTAATAATTTTAATTTCTTTCGACAATAGACAAACCAGAGCTTAAAAAACCCAATAGATTTTCAACAGAAAACTCTGCTCTAGCAGGATAACATCGTGTCATATGGTCTCCCTCGTAATTCCAAATTAGTGGTGTTACTGTGCAACGAATGGGGAGGCAGTGTCAGTGTTCCTGTAAGGTGACCTGAGTGTTATGCTGGGATGTGGTGTGCACTCTCGTGGTTATCCCTATGTGATAGGTGTTGTTATGTGCCAGAAATGACCGAAACTGGAACGAACGTGGGAAATTGAACTGGGATACACTGTGTGGTACATTGCTCCATTTGGTGGTGGTTGCCTGTGGTTGCCTGTGTATGGCAGCCTGGCATGGTGTCTAGTTAGGCACCTGCACCTGTGGGGGGGGGGAGGGAGGATGGGAGTCAGGAGAGTCGTGCATTAGGCAATGCATCTATGGCTCACTCATAGCTGTCCATCCGTGACCTGTCGAGCACCTAGCCCCTTTAAGAATCAGCCCGCGTTGCCACAGGTGTCGTGTGTGCCACTGGGGAGCGGGTAGCCTGGGACCCCGACACCGTCGATGTTTCCTGCACGAAGGAGTGGAGTAACATGGCCTACGGCATAGAGATAGGGTGCTTACGGGCTCCCCTAACTTCCTCCGCGCGGAGTACCTCTTCTTCTGCTGGTAGGACGCACCCATACTGTTCTATTAAAATCAGATTAGCTGCATTCTTTTTTTTAAATCTTTTTGTCTGCATATGGCTGTCAGTTTTTTGTCAGTCCGAGTTTCCTTTTGTTTTCTTCTTTATTTTTGTGGTATAAACTTGCAATACAAAATTGCACTAGCTTGCCAAGGCTGGACACGTTGACGGTGCCAATGCTTGCTCTTTCTCTGGCCTCAGTGGCTTTCTTAGCTGATACTGTCTCCTCTCTCACTGTCTTTCTCTCTCTTTTATTTCGTCACTGATCACACTTCAAACTCTGCTCCTTTCCCTACCTCTGGCTTTCATTCTCCCTCACTGCAAGTAGTAAAAAAAAACAATTATTCGGCTGCAGTGGACCCCTGTCAGCCGGTGGCCACTGCACCTGCTGCACATAGCCTATGCCGCAGCCTGAGAGGGGAGTATGATGCTAACTGTACCTTTCCAGTTGCCATACAGATGGAGCTTCGATTCAAGGCAGACATCTTTCCTAAAGAGAAAGGTTTGGGAATTGTTCTGATAAACCTGAACAAGCATTTGCAATGCAATAGGTCTCGCATTTGCGACAGTTTGAGCTACTGGCGTTGCCTTTTATTAATGAGTTTTGAAAACCTGCAAATGGTGCGTAAACACACACTTTGTACTTATAGTCCTTGCTTACGAGAAGCAAGGCTGGCAGTAAAAGAGGCGCAGTTACTGCCAGCCTTGCTTCTCGTAAGCAACGACTATAAGTACCAAGTGCAAGCGTACCCACCGCTTGCAGGTTTTCAAAAATCATAACTAAAAGGCATTATCATTTACAATGCCAATAGCTCAAACTCTCGCAAATGTGAGACCTATTGCATTGCAAATGCTTGCTCTTAATACATCCGTGAACTTTGATTATATAGTACATTGGCCGGGCCCTCAAATGTCCTTGAAGGTCACCCGGGGGTGGACAGCATCAGCAAATACGGCTTGACGCCACCATGGGGCCAGCGACTAGAGTCGTTAGACTGAAAGGCATTATCGCAGAAGGTGAAGACCGAGAGAAATGATAGCAATCTACAGGGGATGAGAAAGGGCTGGCATGTCGCATAGCAGATGAACTGAGGAAAATTGGAAACAGCACAAGAAGCACAATAAAGTTCGAAAAGAGAAAATAATAATGTAGTGTGCCTAGAAGAGGGGATGTAGTGGCGATTACAAAACAAATAACACAAACATCAGCGTAAACACACGTCAATATGTGGACTTAAGTATAATTGCATTAAATAAGTTGAATCTTACTTAAGGAAACATAAATTAAACAAACATATGTTCCTGTGTACATGCAAAGATCTATTATATGTTTACATTCCTTTGCTCAGCGCTTTAATGTTTTTCTTTCTTTGACTTGGTTCTTGTACATTGCTACGATTGATTGGAGAAATTGTGGTCATTCATTTACAATGATCAATTCAGTCTTAAGAAGTAAAATGCATATGTCCTGCTAAAACAAAAAATACACATATCAATATTCGTCTGAGATGTAGTAGATCGAGAAAAAAAATCCATGTAGTCATTGCTGCCGAATTAACAGGGATTGGGGGTAAGGTACGGAAGCATGGAGTACAGGAGGAAAAGGATATAACAAACAAGAGGGATGACTGAAGGGTGTCGCGTGTAGAGAGTATTCAGGAGACCCTACATTGCACCTTTCATCTACTCTGTAGTTCTAGAAGTTTCATTTGCTTTCATTACTACATAAAGAAGGAAACACTGGATACATTGAAAGCATATTTGCATTTATCTACAGAAGAAGTAAGTGCTTTTTCAACACACAGCTGCATGTGCACTCTGTAGTGGTACATGTGTGCAACCTAAAATGAGGGGGCGTTGCATGTGTGTGTGTGTTGGTCCATCTGAACTCAACACCAGCTGGCTAGCAAGGGAGCGCTGTACAGGGGGAGAGCTCTAATGGGACTATATGAGGAGGGAAGCAACAAAGGGAGGAGGTTGAGCTAGTAAAGTGGAGAGAAGTCAGCCTATAAAATGCAGTTTTTTGATGAGGTGGAATTTCAGTTTCTTGTAGAAAAGTAAGTCGTTCTGATTTTGGAGACTGTTTCGTTCTACATTCTGGGGGTGTAGGCTGTTTCTTGCTCCTCCAGTGTTTAGCCTCTAATCTGGGATGGTGGTGTGTCTCATCTGGCATGGAACTCCTTATATTGTAAATGTGTTAGCTAGGTGGACAGGGCTATTGGGGTAGCGGGCCTTGTGAGCGATGCAAGTGTTATTGGAGATGATCCGGGCTTCCAGGGGCGGCAGCTGTAGTATGCAGGTATTGTGTATTGCACCTTTCCTGATTCCCTACCTTGCTTCTCAGCCAGTGTGGATGTTCTTGGAATGTTGGTATGCGTGGTGAGATCATAGAATGCTGGTATGACTGTGTGTGGAGTGTCAGTTGAGAGGATGGGCTGAGCAGCAAGGGAGCTGCTCCTGGTGGGGCTCTGAATTGGAGATCTATCATACATCAATTGTTATCTTGTGATTCCTGATTTACCAACTCTTCAATAAACATACATGTAAATCAAACTGGTCATATCTCCATACATCGATTATTACAATGGCGACGATTGGAACGAACCTGCACCTCAAGATACCCCATGATACTTCAAGATGAAGAACATTAACCAAGAGAAAAGAGAAAAGAGATTTTAAAAGGCAACTCAAGTTTACTGGCACCCCGACCTGAGCCCCACCAGTGACCACGCTATCGGTCGCCCTCAAATCCTGATGTGCCAGTTCCTGCCTGCATACAGCTTAAGTATGCCAATTTATGCCTGCACACAGTTTAAGTGTGTTATTTCCTGCCGCAAGCTGTCTGGAGTCAAGCTGTCTGGAGCCAACCCAGCGTTTACATAGAGAGTATGCTGTACATCGTTACGCTATGAGCACTATGAGCAAACGGTTGAGCTTCTCTCCCAATCAGACAGCCTGTCAACCCTAGAAGTGCATACTTGAGGAAAAACGGACTTTCTAGCTTTCCTGCACTTTCTCTTGAACGTTGACAGAGAGAGCTTCTCACGGCGCGTCTCAACTGTTGGTGAGTTTTCATGTGATTTGTGTTTTTGCAAATCTACATATGCTGTTTGCGCGCAGTCGAGCTCTGCGTTTGTGAGCTTGTACGGCAGTGTCTGTTATGGCGTGAACACTTCATATTTGGATATGGACTGTACAAAGGAGTTCGTGTTTTCAACTTCAGCTTGTTATTTCTAGCATTTATTTCCCTGATGGCGTCTGGATTTAGTGTATTCTTTGCTTGCTCGGGATTAAGTCAAGTGCAACGTATTTTTAAGTTTCATGTGTGGCCTACGCTGAGACCTGATTCCTTAACTTGCCAACTGTCATTTTAAAAATTCGAAAATAAAGATGGGGCTCGAGTTCCAGCGCGCACTCACCTTCATCTTCTGGACATGCTGACGTCTCGTCTTTCCTCTGTGACGATGTAGGTGCTGCTCATTGCACGCCTTGGTGCTTCAACGTGCTGTGAACCATACGGTGCTCCGTCAACTAAACGTGCCGCCATCTTAGCTGCCTACGTTTCTCTTCAGGCTGCTGTCAGTGCGAGTTATGGGAAATGTCTGTGGTGAAGATTTGTTTCCGGAATGCTTCGATTCTTGTCGTTTTTTTTTTTATTTAATACAAATTCCGAAGTGGCGGAAAACGTGAGTACGACATGCTGCATTTTGACACTGCAATGGAAAGTGATCTTCGCGCTGCAGACAAGATGACATTGCATCTTATTGTGATTTAAGCACTTTGACTGCCAGAAACCTTTCAATCCTTTGTCAGTAAACAGCTGAAGTAAGATTTTCAATGGTGATCTTTTCTAACATGAGTGGGTTCGGGCGAGACATCGCTCATCAGGGTTTCTGGACTATATTTTGGAGCTGTCCTATGTGTCGTTTTTTTTTTTTTTGACTCATTATGGTTTTACTGTATCGGTACTAGTATTTTACTGTACCAAACTGCTTCTGGTGATTTTTGCAGTTTTATTTTATTCTTGTAAATTGAGTCATATGTTATACACACTATGTCAGTATGCTGTTTCATACTTAACTAGTGAAGTTGCATTCACTAAGCAAAATTTGTTATTCATTTGCTGAGGTTCTTGATCTAGATATTTTTAGGGTACTAGGCTTTGAATGGTTTTGTGAGGGTATTTGTTGTGTTGGAGCTGGTTTTCACACACTCTATTTTAATCTACAGTGTGGGTAGTGCACACCCTTTACACTGATTCTACCCTATATGGTTTTCTTTGTGCCTAGCATGAGTGTTACAATCTCGCTACCTTTTATATTGTTATTTAGCTGTGTGGATTGGTAGTTACCTCTATTTGTTGCATAAGTTTGAAGTGGGCAATGGACAGCATTCATATTTTATTATGTTATGCACAATAGCCAGTGTACCTATATTTTGGGTAGTGTTCCCATATTTTAGTTTAGGCGCAATGGGCAGTTGACCCATATTTGTTTATGCGCAATGGGCAGTGGACCCATCTTTGGTTTATGCGCAATGGGCAGTGGACCCATCTTTGGTTTATGTGCAGTGGGCAGTGGACCCATATTTGGTTTATGCACAATGGGCGGTGGACCCATCTTTGGTTTAGGCGCAATGGGCAGTTGATCCATCTTTGGTTTATGCGCAGTGGGCAGTGGACCCATATTTGTTTTATGCGCAATGGACAGTGGACCCATATTTAATTTCAATGCGCAATGGGCAGTGTGTCCATACTTTATTTTTGAAATCCATAATGGGCAGTTCCCATATTTGGTTTATGTGCAATGGGCAGTGTACCCATGTTTTTGGTTTGTTATGCGGAATGGGCATTACGTCCTTTCTTAGTTTGCTTGTAAAGGAGGAAGAGGTGTGTGTTGTTAATTGATTTAATGCGTTCATTATTGGGATTGATCGCATATTTTCCTTTTTGGAGGGATTGCATATTCTAAATTTGTTTTGTTAGTTAAATGCAATGTTTTACTACTATATTTGGTTATGCTTTTACTATGCTTATTGCTTACATAATTCTTTTGTTTTCTTTATTAAAGGGGGAAGGTGTGTAGTATGCAGGTATTGTGTATTGCACCTTTCCTGATTCCCTACCTTGCTGCTCAGCCAGTGTGGATGTTCTTGGAATGTTGGTATGCGTGGTGAGATCATAGAATGCTGGTATGACTGTGTGTGGAGTGTCAGTTGAGAGGATGGGCTGAGCAGCAAGGGAGCTGCTCCTGGTGGGGCTCTGAATTGGAGATCTATCATACATCAATTGTTATCTTGTGATTCCTGATTTACCAACTCTTCAATAAACATACATGTAAATCAAACTGGTCATATCTCCATACATCGATTATTACAGCAGCCCAGGAGGATGCTACTAAATCCTACATCACGAGAGGATGTGGTCTGAGGTCTTCCGCCTCTTGATGAGCCGAGCATCTGCATGAAGGATACCTTTCAGGGCAACGAGAATGGTCCTTGGGATGCCATTAAGAAGGCGTTGCCACCTTTTATTTCTGAGAGGACTAGGTCTTTAACTGTCATTCTTAAGTCAGAAAATTCACTACTTTCAGGAGAAAGTCGGAAGCAGGCTGTTTTGATCTTCTTGGAAATGTGTTTGTTGAGGGAGAGGCTTCAGCTGAAGTTGAAACAAAGGGATTTGGTATGTTCTGTTGGTTGGGGTGTAAAGCCTGAGCGTTTTAAATTGGACAGCCATGACTGAATCAGAGAATGTTTGGCATTAATGGCATACAGAAGAAGAGTTTTGGTCTTCATGGGGTTTAGCATGATGTAGTTTGTTGACATTCTTGTTTGGATGCCTTCTATGCAGGTTTTGAGTCTCATTGGCATGGTACTGAGCCTTGTGATATGACATGTATGCTCATTGCTCAAATGTACTGTTCATGCTGCACTTAAGTAGCACTTTGGGAGTTGTCATAAGTGAAAATAGCTGGCACACGGGGATTAATCCTGATGTGCATTGTGTTGGTGGGTGGATTTTAATGTAATTCAAATGCTGGAGTGGCACCTGCTGATATATATCCTCAATGGCCTTACCTGAAAAAATGATCAGCACAGTGTAGGTAGCACGAGGACATTAACTTTGAATCTTGTTCAAGAATTCTTCCCCCTACACATTGCACACAATCCTTGCATCATCACCTTATATACCACCACCACTACTCAAACAAAGAAGTTTCTGTAGCTAGGTACATAGGAACAAGATTAAGTAGCCCCAGTCTCAAAGTGCCTCTAGGGCTGCAATTGCTTGGCCAGCATTTGTAGATTTCCTAAATGCTTTATTCACCTATCTAATTAAAACCGTTTCAAGAATCCCTGGGCATGTACACTAGCTTTTCATCACATGTCGGAAACTGTCGGATCACTTACCTCTGACTTTTATGCTGTTCAGCAGGTTGTGTCTGTAGAGAGAGCCCTGCACAGAGCTGCCTGACCCTAATCTGCTTTCTCTAGATCTGCTCAGATGTTGGCCGGTTGCTTCATTGTGGTATACCACAGGGATGTGGATTGTCTTCCCTCCTCTCTCATGGATAAGCACTATTGATCACATGATGCAGCATGCACGCAGAATTATATTTGAGGGCAGATATCGGGCAAGTGATCTCATGTGGGATGTACACTTATCAATAGCATCATGGCAAGAGAGCATGGGCCTGATGATGAGTGGGCTGTTGTTTTTTGACCACTGCATAAACCCCTGTTTGCGCAGGAGAATGTAACTATGTGTTTGGTTGTATCTAACACATCTGATGATTATTGGATGCATTAAATACCTCAACCCCAGTTAAATTTCAGCAAGCCAAACCTGCGCAAATTTAAGAGGGGAGAAGCATACAGTATTTACCGCATCATGCAGATTTTGGTGTGGTAAACACCAAAATCTGCATGTCACTTCCCACAAACTCGTAATAGATGCTGCTTATCACAGCTGATCAATAACATACCTCGTGGTATCATTATTTATCAGGTGAGGTAAATAGTGATGGTACTTGTAATCAGGGCCTTAATGTGAGAAATGTAAGCGCCTAGAGACCCTCACGGGTGAGTAGCTTTATAAACCCCTGATTGATTGATTGAGAAACCAAAGTATATAACGGATGTTGTGCCAATATATGGTAAATTCTTTGGCATTTAAAACAGAAGAAATATCTTTATATATCATTGCTTATTGCCATCTGTTTCTATGTTCGCAGAAAAGTCTAATAAATCTATAGAATCTATAGGATAGAGAAAAAGTACAAAGCGAAACCGCTTCTTCAGATTTATAACAACTTGATGAAGACATTGGGAATGTTCACACAAATCCATGAGAAGATCAGGGTAGTTTAAATTGAACTGTGTGACTTTGCATTCACCATGATAGACGTACAAGCCTTCTTTTCAGAGAGGACCAGTTGTGCAATACAAGTGTTAATGAAATAATAACAAAAAATCCATTTGGAATGCCTGGTAGCCTGCACAACGCATTTCCCCCAATGTGGCAATGTGGAACTATTTCTTCGTACAAGTTTGAAATGATTGCCCCATATTGTACAGTTGCCTGTCAACTATGGATTGCATCATCCTAATGACAGCAACTAACCAATCTATAGAGCTTTACCAATATCAGGGCTACTATGATTATATTCCACGGAGCACCAAATTATGCAACAAGGTTATCTCCTCAATGTGGCAAAATTTGCTAATTATGCTGTACTTTCTCTGTCAGTTTTATTTGTATCAGCTGATATAGAAACAAGTTTGGTGGCATTTGCAAATTTTCAAACGCATGTGGCAAATTATGTGGCAAATGCAGAAAATCCACTACTATGCGGTATAATCTGCAGCCACAGAATTACATAAATATTGTGTTGCTTACCATTCCCTATTGTTTTATCCAAAAAAAATTCATAAAAGGCAAGCCAAAACATTATAATTATAATCAGTGCCCATTGTTATTTTACTCAATCGAACTACAGCAAAATAAATATTTAATCTAAAAAATGCAAATTGCTATCTCGGGGCATAACCCCTTGAGGGCAATATTGCACAAAACTACTCGTTCATGTTATCTCTATCTCTCGCTCTCTCTGTGTGTGTGTGTGTATATATATATCTATATATTAAGATATATAAACATACAGATATATATATATTTTTTTTCAACAAAAGTATAAAATACAACGCACTCCCTCCAGGAGAGTAGATTTCCTCAATCCAATGTATTACTGTAAGTGCAACTGTCACCACAAAAAATAAAAAAAAAAAAATATATATATATATATATATATATATATATATATATATATATATATATATACTTAGAAGGATTTTCTGAAAAAACAGGAAAATTCTTGGTACTGTAGATGCACTCCATAAAGAGAAAGACTGAATTCAATTTGCAATTGAACTATGTGCATAACGGGTGCCTTTTGGAAACTTACTGAAGCTTTATCTCTTTTTAAGTCATTACAGTCACAGGGTGCTCGATTCAATGTTTTCTTTTCTTTCACTTCTACCAACGCCTGTTGTTTATATTGCCCACATGTTTTTATAGGTAATACTTATTTATACCAGCATATTGAAATAACATACACAGTGGCAGGCGGAAATGACAACAAAGCAGTGGAAGCATTATCATCCATACTCACAATTCACATATTTTGAAACAAATGAAACTTAAACTGATATAAAAAGATCCCACAATAGTAATACATCGTGTAGCAAGAACAGCAGACACAAAAAAAATACAAACAGGATGAAATCACCAAAATCTGAACGCACCAAAAGGCCCAAAAGAGGAGCACACATATCTTCTCGGATAGCTTTTTCGTTTGTAACCTTCCATTAGTGTATCAGACACTATGGTTATTTTGACATTTTCAGTCTGTTAGACAATTTCAGAATAGCCACATTATTGGATGCACTGATTGATAACAGCGGCATCTGTGTGCCTCTTCACCTTAGGGAGTCGGTGAATATTGTTTTGCTGATGGTGTTGCGTTTCTGGCTGAAAGTCTGGTGAAAATAAAAAATCCCAGGAGCTACCAATTACATACTGCTGTATAAAATATGAATGCTGCTGAAGCCGCGCTGACCTGACACGACAGACAGCACGTTGCTCTGCTGCTACAAACCTGCTATTGATGACCAAGAAATGGTTTTCTCCTTGCACATGGCGAGTTCTCGTTTTGGTTACTTTTACGTTTATTGTGGTTGTAGCTGATATTTGCTGATTTTACAGCACTTTTTTTCATTTTGTTTACTATTTATATAACTTGATTTATTCTCTGTAAACGTGTATACGTTTACATGGATAGTGTCAAATTTACCCTTGATCTGTGTGTTAGCTGCACATGGTGGAAAGAACGTACTGTAGTTCGATTGGGCTCTGGCAATTACACGAGATGTTTGTTTAGGGTATATTTCTCCAAATACTTGTTGTTTCATAAATTGGTAAACGTGCTTAACTATAGACCTATGATTTAAGGAACTCTACACCTCAAGCCATGTTTGTCAAAGTACATTCGTTTTTCCTTCAGCCACCTTTTATTGGATTCTACTCATTCAAGTCGTGGTAGATAATGGCTTGTGTTTTCGTCTTAGGACTCTGTCATTTAGCGACACTAAGGGAAAACTAGGAAGAGGCGTCTTTTATACTCAGCAACAATACACAACAGAATGTAGCTGGATGCATCACATATCCTACCTTTTCATGCAGTAATGTTGTGCTTTTAATCATGTTTCATACAAATCCTGCCTTCTTTGAAACTGGAGTTGCAGCCATTGTGGTGAAGGAATTGAAGCCGCAAGAGCTTCACTTGCATGGCATCAGCGAGACTAGTTACTCAATAACACGGGAGTAGACGCAGTGACTGCCTGGTGGGTGTCTGCCTCTGATGAAAGCCTGAGATGACCCATGTCAGTAGGTCCTTCCAAAAGGTAGTTGCTGTCTGACTGAAGTGTACACCGAGCAGCTACAGTGGCATGATGGTCCAATGAGAGCCACCTGTCTGTACCAGCATCGCAGGCACATCACCACCTGTGGTTCCCCTCCATCCCTGTCTCCTTACCATTGCACCTGAGCTCTACAGCTCCCTGCCCCGGACTGTTCTCATGCTGTGCGACCACGTGTACACAGGACTCAGGAGATCTACTGGGGCTCCTACCTGAAAGGCCCATTGGTGTGTTGACAGAATCTAATTTTTACACTATCATCTGACTGAAATATTGTGTCCTGTACTTCATCTACAAAATATTGACCAATTGAAGTTAATAATTGTAAATTTACACTCAATAGACCATATTTTTCAAACGAGATTAAGTATGCAATATTTACATCAGACAATTATTTTGTTTACAATATTCTGACACATAACTGATCAATTTCTTGCAACCCTCACCGTGGACTGTGCACATGGGACTGCAGAATGTGATGTCAACTGTCACCTGTCGACTGTACCAACCGCAACACATCTGCTGGCTTTGCTGTAATGTTTGTTGCTGTAACTTTCACATTTTGGTGCAGAGAACTTGGGCCTGAGGTTTAAATTCTAGCAAGGACCTCATACCATATTTCAGGTGTTACTAGCTACTTACCAGGATGTGGAGTAACAGGCAATCCCGGGAATACCGAGTCCAATTGTATTTTTCCCCATCCTGAAGAATATAACTGGCTTAATCTGCCTCCTTTTACACCTACTTTGAACAGGTGGTAAATAGATGTGGGGGCCTTCTTTTGGTCTAATGTGCCTGTTGATGGAGAGGGTGCTGGAGGGTGGCCTAGGAGGTTAGGGGAAAGCTGGTGGAGTATTTACTGCTCTCTGCAAGCTGCAGGTCGCTGGTGGGGCTAGCCCCAGGGACATGAAACACTCTGGGGCATATTCTCAAGGACTTATCGCCGAGTTATAGGCACTTTATCGCAGCCAAAGTGGAAAAAAACTTATCGCCCTATTCACAAGCTGGTGCTAACAGCCGATATCGCCAGTTTTCCTGCGATAGCAGCTGCAAAAAACATCGCCACTGATGACACCGGCAACTAATGCTAATGATATGCAGATTAGGCGTTCCCGTGCAAAAAGCCGCGACAATACCACTTTGCAACATTCTCAACTGCTCACCTGCTGACACCGGTGTGTCTCCAACCACGTGCCGGTATACACTGCAGTCCACCAGGTCCCTTATTTGAAACAGATTATTAAATGGCAGTGTTTATATCATTGCACACACCATCATCGCTTGCCCGCCCATGCGCACCAGGCTTCTGCACCCCAGCCCCTCCCGCCGCCCAGTGGTGATTGCCCGCCCCTGCGCACCCAGGCCTCACTGCTCACCTTCCGCCACTGGCGTGTCTTCAAGAGGACCCACCACATGCTGGTGCAAGCTCCAAGCCCGGGGCACACGACCTTGGCAGCCTCCACATCATGTAGCCCCGCACCGCGGGCCACAAGGTCACACATGTGATTCTTGGTCTTGATTTTGCAATGGCAGAGATCATATTAGTGCACACGGCATCATCACAGGCTGTACACCCGCCCAGCTCTTTCGGTGCCACTAACTCTGTGAACTGTGAGGCAATGCCACGTGGCTGTAGGCCCGCGTTGCCCGCTGGCTCAGGCCTACACTGCGGTCCAGCAGGACCCACACAAATCCTTACCAGTCCGGACGGCCAGGACGGCACATCACCGCAGGCTGCACACCCGTTCAGCACTTAAGGTGCCCCTATCTCATTGCACCGAAAGTCACCGTCCCATGGCGGGAGGCCCGTGCCGGCCACAGTGTATCCAGTATCACCAAGTCTGTGCAACACAAGTCATGGACCCTTTATGATTGAGTCTCATGATATGCCAGGCGGACGCAGCCATGTCACCTCCGGCAGTGGGGTAGAACTGGGACACGTAGCGGTGTGGTCCCCCCCTTCATATGTAAGCCGAGTGGTCTGGGTTGGCGTATGCCAGGCCAGCGTAGGGGTGTGAATAATTATCCCTGGGCTCTGGGCGTGGTTCATATCTGGGCTGGACAGGAAACCAACTGATGCCGTGTGTCTCTGTTGCAGTGTCGGCGCCACATGGTCCGCAATCGACAATGTTGCAATATTGCATGCACCTGGAGGGCGGCCGTGCACGAAGGGATTGTACAAGGAGCGCAAGACCGCTCGGGCTCTTGGCTCATACATGCCAACTGTTGTGTGTGTATCGCTTTTGGTGCACCACAAATCTATGGCCTAGCCTCATTTGCAGCACGAAAGCCACATCACATTTCCAGAATGCAAGCAGTAGTCAGACTAACATTAGGGATGCAAGCACCTTTGTATCAATACATAAGGCAGATGGACATCTGCACCTCTGACCTTGGTCTTGCATGCGGCAGGCACCCCCTGAGAGAGATACCATAGCAGATGATGACGGCTCCCACACTACGCACAGCGCTAATGAAAGAGCAATGTATCCACACCCCACACACAGAAGTCCTTGCTCGAGATACTCTTGCATGGACTGCCCTTGTCACTTACGTACACGACAACCCACATGTCTAAACGTTGCACACACATACGACTCATTGCTACGAGCTGTGCCATATCCTCCATATAACTGCCGCAGCTCAGAACAGTGCCGGTTCTACGAGTGCCACCAATGCAATGACAGATCAGCACATGCACAACACCTGTCACGTGGAACTGTACCGTGACCGAATGCTGCCTGTTGGTGTCTGATGCATTGGTCTGCATGTTGTGGCCCTTGTCTTGCCCGTACTGACACGCACATGCTAATTAAGTCTATGCAACTTCACTAGTGTACAACTGTGATGAGGTTTGATTAGAATGACAAATTGTGTGCCTCAATGAGCATTGCCGTACACAGTGAGGGACTGACTGACGCATTTCACTTAGGGGTGAGTCCCTATTGCCAGCTCCACCTCTGTGAGCCAGACATTGTGTTTGGGATAGTTGCTGAGAGACGTGTGCTCTTACGTGTTTTCAGCAATGTGAGTATGGTGTCCAACTTCTTTCTTGCCATGTGGATCAATGTGATCCATCACTACAGGCTGTGTCCCACCAGTTGAGTGTGAGTGGATATGCAAAGAGATGATCTGTTGCCAAATGTGAGGGGGGACACTACTTTAGGCCTGCCAACGACTGACATTTCATACACAGACCTATTTCTAACATTGTGTGGGGCAAATTTGTGAAATTGCGCGATTGTTGTCTCAGAGCAATGAGGCCACAGCTAGTGCACACATTCCCAGTCATCTCACTGCCTATGTGTGTCACGGTCACACATGTGCATTGCTTTCATTTCCCAGGGTGTACCTTTTTGTGCAATCAATGTCCTTACATTCATCCATACTTTCATACTTGATTGATTATGGTCATGACATATCCGTGTGAATTCGAATGATTTATTCACATTCAGTGGAGTGCCGGAGCTGGAGCAGTACATGGCCATGCAAACCCCACATTCCATTGTAGCCCAGTGGAGGGACGGACAGAGTCATGTAGGGATTGACAAGTACATCAGAAGAGGAAGAGTACAGTCCAAAGTGTGATTGCTGTGTCATTGTCAAGCAAACAGAATATGGCAGTCCATGTCGAGGTCCAAGGTGAGTATCGCAGAGTGTTTCGGGAGACAGTGGGAGGTGTTTTTACAGGGCATGATGCAGAGGGCAGAACCAAGCTGAAACAGGGCATATGGCGGAGAAGATTGCTACTGGCTCCTTCTTACTACACAGGTTGAATCTCCCGCATCTTTGTCATCTATGTCATCTGTCTGACATCTGGGTGCTGATGTTTGGTCTGCAGCACTGTATGCAACTGACACATCAGGGGCCGGAGATGTGTGTGTGGAAGTACCAGCAGCATTCATCAGCGACTGCCTAGTGGCAGCAATGCGATAGTGAGGATCTGCAGGGTATGGAAGATACCAACGACTTTTCGCTGGTGTGCATCCATGGCAGCCATTCTTTCTGCAAGCATCCGCTCCATGTTCTCCATTATGCTCAGCATCTGTGCCAACTGTCGCCTGACGTCGCTAAGGTCACTCTGACTAGACAGTTGGTCTCCTCTCAGAGGCATGACTCCAGCGGTGTCGGGCATGGATTGATGGACATCATGGAGTGAACTGTGGACGTCCGTTAGGGAGTGTAAGTGGTCCCTGATGTGACTTAGACACCCACGTATGTCATCTAGTTTGGCTGCCATGTGGTTGACACTCACCCGCACCAGTTCAGCCACCACCTTCTGGCAGTCTAACACCTGGCCTTGGAATGCGATGTGTTTCTCGGTGAGGTGCTGGGAGCCAGCCGTGGTGGTGGGTTCTTCCTGCTGTGTGGTCTGTGCAGGGGGTGGGGTTTCCATCGATGCAGGTGGGCTGCCCTGCTCCTAGAGGTGGTTTTCCTTAGCTGTCTATGAGCTGTTGTAGGGCATCGGTGTCAAAGGTGTGGAGGTCTTCTTCATCATCACTGATGAGTTGTCTGGTCTGCTCTGCAGGAGGTGTTGATTGTCCCTCTGCAATGTGAAGGGGAGGTGAATTGTAACATTGTGTTGACATGTATGTTGACGCATTGTTCAAGTTTACATACAGACTGCATGACAATGTACATTGTGACTGTTTGGGAGGAGCTGACTATTTGATGTGGGACAGTGGACATTTGAACTACATCACGGATGTGAGGTTGTACACGTACATTCTCATCTCACCATTTCCTGCTATGCCAGATGTGATTGGCCAGTTTATACACACATGAGGAACCAGTTGTGTCCTCTGTTCTGTAGTGAAAGTGTTGCACTCTGTACCACATTGTTGTCAAAGTTGATGTGCTGTTGTTGCTATGTGTGTGTGCTGCGTTGTGGGTGGGTCGCTCCTGCAGCTATGATTTTGCTGACCCTTATACCTTTGAGGCGCTGTGCCTTTGACTTCTGTGCTTCTACAGTGCTGAGATGTTGCAGGCTTGGCTAATTTTGGCTCTTGGTGGGAGTTGAGACTCTTGGGCATGGTTTATCCGCAGATGTGTTGTTGCCGTCAGGGGTTGTATGTGCACGTGGATGTGTCAGAGTGTGACCTGCTCCTTTCCGGATGCGTTCCACATTCAGCCACCTCAGTGTCGTGACGTGTAGCATGTCATGATAATTGGACTGCAGCCATGCTATTCGTCATGCAGTGTCACTTGCATTGTCAGTGTGGCTCACAGACACGCAGCTTTGCTGGTTTGAACACATGTGCATGGGTTGGTTTTGAGATTGGTGCTGTGTGGGGAGGGACCCCTTTGTGCCCATTGTGGACGGGGGTCTACTTGCTGTGTGTGCTGCAATGTGCCATGTGCAATGTGCCATGGGAATCAGGGACATGATCCAGAGTCATTGTGGGTGTACAGTGTCCTCTACTTAATTGTGCATGTGTGTCATTGTGCCCATCTCCCCCCGTTTCCCCAGCCCCTGTTCGGTACTCACCCTGGTGCTGTTGTGTCAGGTCATGTTGAGCAGTGTCCGGACCCCCAACTCCTGCCACCGTATCCTTACTGATGACTGTGGACACCATTTCCTCCATCTCATCCAGCTCCTGATGTTACGCTGGACTGTCACCTCCAGTCTGCATTGCTGCCTGATGGTTGTCAGCGAGTTTCTTCTTGGTTTTACGCTTCGCATCATTCCAGCGCCTATTGACCTCTCTAATTGTCCTCCTCCTCTTCACTCCGACTGCATTCACCTTGTCCAGAATGGCCTGCCATATTGCATTTTTGATGCCAATGACACGTTGGGGGTGACGAACAGTTGTTGGTGGTGTTCTATCCCCTCCGTGATGATGATCCTGTTTTCCTGCGGACTGAACCTCGTCTTCCTCGTCTTCTTCTCCTTGCTCTTCTGTGAGCCCGAGGTCCCAGGCTGGTCATCCTGGGGGCTTGTGGGGTTCTTATCATCCTCTGTACTTGCTACGGCTTACTCCATGGTGCTACGCAGTTTGAATTATTTTGTTTGTGTTTTTTGGTGCTTTTATAGTGCATTTTCCCGCATGACGCTTGGGAATTGCAGGCTTGTCACTGCTTATCGCTGATTTATGTATCGCGATTGGCCACATCGCAACTTTTTTCGTGTTTGTGGTTTGCGTTTTTTTGGCATTGTGATAGTTTAAACGTGGTCATTTGGCGCGTTATCATGAGACTATCGCATGGTGCCGCCGGGTTGAGAATACAACGTTAACACAGTGTTATTTTGTCGTGATAGACTGTGATGTGCAAAGTTGCGTTAAGCTAATTTTGCGATAATTAACACACGTTCTTGAGAATATCCCCCTCTGAACACAAACCACAGAGCTTAGACGTTTAGGAAAGAACTGAAAACAAAACTTTCAAACTTGCCTACCTATAATCGAGCTTTTGTAGATATGAAATAAAGCAAGCCATATATGCTTGTGTGGAACTTCAATGATGAGAAACTGAATTTTATCATCATTCAGAAAATGTATACATAGGAAAGCACTACAGTGACGATGTGCACTTACTCTGCCATCACGAGACTGTTCTAAACTCAAACATTAATTATGAAGAACATAATCGAGCATTCTTTTCCCTTCCATGCAACAATTCGTTATTCTACTGATACATTATGGTGTTGGAGCAATGCAGTAATGAAAGTGGGTATTTCTCCAAGTGCCAATTAAACCAATCGGGGACAAAGGCAGTTGAGTCCATGCTCAGAGGCCACTACCACTTAAAGTTTAAATCTACAGAGACTCCTTTTGTCATTCAACACACACAAGAATTTGGCATGTAATTATAATGCCCATTTAGGGTAATTTATCCCATTGGGTTTTCCCCTGGCGACTGAAGCCATTTGAAGGACCATTTCTGAAGGCACAGGGCCCTACTTCTGCTTTTAATGTCACCTTATCCAACTCCCAGGGGTTAATTACTGCAGGGGGACCTTTAGGAGAGAGTGGGAGAAGGAAAGAGACAGAAAAACCAGAGAGGGGCACGAGAGAGAGGAAAGAGGCATGGGTGGATTGAAAGAAGGAGAGAGCTAGAAAAAGTGGAGTAAGGGAGGAGGGCTTTTTTGAACATCTGTGCCAGGGCTGCTTTCAACTCCCAGTCCGGCCCGACACCCTTAAATGGTAGCGCACCCTTAAATGGTAGCGCACTCCATCAAGGCTGTGCATGTTGAATCCTAAAATTTTAGTGTCACTGTAGTTTACAGTTCATCACTTAAAAATTAAACTCCGGGGTATTTAACGAATTTCACTCCAATACTCACAAGATTACAATCAATTACAAATGAGGGGTGACAGTGCGGAAGGGCCTCCCTGCAGGCGAGTCAGTCCCTTTGCAAAGAAAAATAAAAGGAACACAGAAATGTAACCTTAACGTTACCTCCAAAACATTGTTTAGGTCAATGTTGGAACGCTGTTGTTGTTACACCACAGAGCAGGTGAAATCCTGGCCACGAGAGGGAAAGGCAGATTTGTCGATCCATAGTGGATGCCTGGAGCATTAGGTCCGTGACTTTATTGACTCCAAGGGTTGGAATTACAGCTGCAGCACTCACCTTTTCTGGTTTTCCTGTCATGTGGTTACAGGATATCCTCATCTGGAAGGGCAGTACAGAGCAGAAGTGCAGGATTGTTACTGCTTATTAATTGTATTGAATATAGTCAATCCAGATGAAGACCTAATATGGTGGCACTTACTTTTTTAAAGAAACTATCCAATATCCATATATAGCGCAAATCTGTAACTAATTTAGATAATCTACTCTATGAGAAAACTGAAAGGGCTGTAGGGTTATGTCTTTTAAACTTTGATCCTTATTGTAAATTGTAAAGTCGTATTTTAAGATTTTATTATTCCTATCGTGTCTTTTAATGTTTTGGTATCATTGACTTTTATTACAAAAAATGTTATCTCAAATTTACTAAATGATACATTTTGATTAATTTACAGTGTGTGAATTTTATATGTTTTACTGTATTGTGTATCTTTCATGAATTTGTATATAAAGTCTAATAAAGATTTCTTTGATTTGATTTTGACCTAATAGGGATACATGAACGCCCTACTGAAGAAACCCACAGCGGACCCTAAAGACCTCAAGCACTTCCGCCCCATCTCCCTTCTCCCCTTCCCTGCAAAAGTCATCGAGAAGACCATCAATAAACAGCTGACTGCATTCCTTGAGGCAAACGGCTCCCTCGACCCATCCCAGTCTGGATTCCGAGCCAACCACAGCACCGAGACAGCCCTCATCGCAGCCTCCGACGACATCAGGACCCTGCTAGACAATGGGGAAACTGCCGCTCTCATCCTCCTAGACCTCTCGGCCGCCTTCGATACCGTCTGCCATTGCACCCTAAAAACCCGCCTCCATGACACTGGGAACCAAGGAAAGGCCCTGGACGGATCACCTCGTTCCTCTCCGACAGAACCCAGCGAGTCCGCCTCCCCCCCTTCCGCTCCGTGGCTACCGAGATCATCTGCGGCGTACGCCAAGGCTCCTCGCTCAGCCCTACCCTCTTCAATATCTTAATGAGCCCCTCGCCGCCATCGCACACAAACACAACCTCAACATCATCTCCTACGCCGACGACACCCAGCTGATACTCTCCCTCACCAAAGACTCCACCACCGCAAGAATCAGCTTCCAGGAAGGTATGCGGGACGTCGCGGAATGGATGAAGCTCAGCCGTTTGAAACTGAACTCAGACAAGACGGAAGTCCTCATCCTAGGACCATCCCCATCCGCCTGGGACAACTCCTGGTGGCCCACAGCGCTGGGCACCGCACCGACACCCACGGACCACGCACGCAACCTGAGATTCATCCTGGACTCCTCCCTCACGATGACCAAGCAAGTCAACGCCATCTCATCCACATGCTTCAACACCCTGCGCATGCTCCGGAAAATCTTCCGGTGGATCCCCACCGGAACCAGAAAGGCGGTCACCCAGGCCCTCGTCACCAGCCGACTGGACTACGGGTACGCCCTCTACGCTGGAACCTCGGCCAAACTGCAGAAAAGACTCCAGCGCATACAGAACACATCCGCGTGACTCATCCTCGACATCCCTCGCCACAGCCACATCTCTGCCCACCTGAGAGACCTGCACTGGCTCCCCGTCAACAAGAGGATCACGTTTAGGCTCCTCACCCACGCACACAAAGCTCTCCACGACATGGGCCCCGAATACCTCAACAACCGCCTCACGTTCTACACGCCAAACCGCCAGCTCTGCTTCACCAGCCTCGCCCTCGCCACCGTCAGACGGATTCGCAGAGCCACCACCGGGAGAAGATCATTCTCCTACCTGGCTGCCAGGACGTGGAACTCCCTCCCCGCCCACCTACGACTGACCCAGGACCACCTCACCTTCAGGAAACACCTCAAGACCTGGCTATTCGAGCAGAAGCAGCACCCCTCCCCCCCTCCCTCCAGCACCTTGAGACCCGCACGGGTGAGTAGCGCGCGCTATAAATGTACTGATTTATTGATTGATTGATTGATTGAAGGCCATACCGTCATAATCTCCACGCTTGCAATTCCTCTCTTCACTTTGCACATCCTGACAACAAAAAATCGACATCTGCTAATCTTACCATCGAGAACCTGACCCCAAAAGACACAAATGGAGTTAGAAGCACAGAGAAGTCCAGGACAAGGAAAAGTGTAACCTGATTCTTTTTTTATAGCTTGTCAAACATGGAATGAAGATTAAGGGCAAGTTGAGGGCAGCTGAGCATTTTACATTTCTGACCTTGAAAAAATATGAAAACAAAGCAAGTAGGTGACAACCCATACTATAAATGGGCTCACACAGCAATCAAAAAGTTTACACAGGAACATACAAGAACAAGAATGATGTTTGCATTTTAGGAGACTACACCAAAAAAGATAATTTTGTGTTCACAGTAACAAAAGCAAAGCAAATTATGTCAAGGGAAGTATTAAGGTCACCGATACAGGGTAGAATTACTAATAGATGCTAAGAACCACAGTTCTGAAATGTATTGTTCATCTATGAGAAGTAGCTGAGTCCCGTGTTTTCGCAGAGTGGGACAGATATTAGCAAGTCTGTGACTAGATACATTCAGTGGGTTCCTGTGAGAGGTGGAGAGATTAGTGCAATTCAATTGGAAATGGCGATCAGATCAAGGATGCCCTGATTATTTCTTGAAAGCAGAGACGAGTTCATTCATAGATAAGGTGGAATAGATTACTATGTAAAACTTTGTGACAACTGTGTCCCATTTAGCTTTCGTCTCTATGTCAGTCATCTGCATTTTACGTGTCTTCCTTACTCCTCTGACTTCATCCTGTCTGTGTTACTGTCTTTCTCTCTGGTCTCTCTCCATTCCTTTCCTCCGTCCAACGGCTAAACCGCTTCTAAGTCAGAACAGATCAGAATACACTTTATTGGGTTCATATCATAATGACCATAAAAGCACATCAAATCACAATTTTCTGCCGCATTTCATAATAATAATATTTATTTAGAATAAAACAATTCATTCATTTTTCTTTTTATTAGTAATTTTTTGGGGGAGTTTTATATAGCATGAACTCGACCCAAAGGTATCAGAGAGCTTTACAAGAGCGCCAGTTGTGTTACAGACGGACACGTTCCTTTTTGTTAGGCATGGGGAGATTAAGTGATTTGCCCAGAATCACAGGATGGTGAGCGTCCCTACCAAGAGTCGAACCTGGTTCTCCAACTTTGGGGTCAGAATTATAACTAAAATAGGATTCAAACATGAGTAAAGACAACCATAAACATTCAATTTTTACACAGAATGCCCAATTAAAATGCTAGCAACAATTCGGCATTCCTTAGCAAACTTCATAATCAGTTTTTTTTTTTTTTTTAAGAGGATGGAAACACAAGATGATAATGGTTAAACATATATTCAAATCTAGAAATTCAAATTTAGACAAAGCATGGTAAAATAGGACTGATCATAAAAGACATGACTGTAGCCAATTATCCTGTAATCCTTAGGTCTTTCCTTTTTCTTATTACATAGACAAAAATATTAATAAAACATGTCTGACCTATCTATCTATCTATCTATCTATCTATCTATCTATCTATCTATCTATCTGTCTGTCTGTCTGTCTGTCTGTCTGTCTGTCTGTCTGTCTGTCTGTCTGTCTGTCTGTCTGTCTATCTATCTATCTATCTGTCTGTCTGTCTGTCTGTCTGTCTGTCTGTCTGTCTGTCTATCTATCTATCTATCTATCTATCTATCTATCTATCTATCTATCTATCTATATATTCACTGAAAAAAAACATAGGTTTCAGGGGCGTTATAGTTAGTTGGACATTTCACTCTTACAAAACCATAGAAATTCCCCCGTTATAGTTAGTGCAGCTAACTATAACTTGCGAACCCGCAATGCTCTGCTGATGACGTCACATATTACATCACTCATGACATGGTCAGTGATGTCATTTGAGATGTCATCAGGGATGTCATGCGTGATATCACTGATGACATCACTGATGACATCATCCTTGTGATAGAGTGGCAGACCTCCTCTCACCCTAATATAACCTTTGATGCACACACTCAAGAATACAAACTAACATTTTCAAAACAATGGACATACCAATACCAGTACCAGTTACAACACATCTATTCAGTAATTCCAAGATCTACACACACATCCACTCATTCACCAACAGTCTCTATACAGTCACTCATACATGTACTCACTCATTATATGTACTCATACACCAATACATTCTGTTACACCCCCCCACTCATCCATAGAGTTACTCACACACATAGTCACACATGCAAACAAAGTATCAAACATCCATTTACTTGCATATACAGTTATACACACACTACCATAATTACTTCTACAGAAACTTGCACATACTTACTCTCTTAAACAATCACTTATAGAAACACCTACTTATTTGTACAGGAACTCTTCCAATCTCTCACTCTCACATATACTCACTTATATTCACCAATACTCACATATACTAGTTTAAAACATATGTAGTTACTCACAAAGACAATATTGAGAAAGTCATTCACTCACTAACACACCCATTCACACACTCATCCACCTATACAGTCCTGCACACATGCTGTCTTCAACACATACAAACAGTGAGTCACTCATTCATGCATCTATGAACTAAGTAATAACCCCCACCGAACCATACACTCAGACACTCATACTGATACCCAAAAAACCAACTAATAACCCATATAGACACTCATGTAGCTACTCACCAACCCATGAAGCCACGTATACACAAAGTGAAAGACTGATACAGATATTTACATATTTAAAAATTACTCACTAACCCATGTATTCACTAAGATACACTTAGTCAGTTATACAATCAATTTTACACAAAAAAAATCATCCATTTAGACACTTATATACCCATTTATTCTTCCATCGACCTTGAGATATACATATATAAAACATATTTAATTTTCAGAAAAACACACATTCACTGGATGATGTCATCAGTCATGTCATTTGAGATGTCATCAGTGATGTCATGAGTGATGTCAAGGACCATGTCATGAGTCATGTAATATGTGACGTCATCAGCAGTGCATTGCGGGCGCGTGAGTTAAAGTTAGCTGACCTAACTATAACGGGGGAATTTCTATGGTTTTGTACGAGTGAACTGTCCAACTAACTATAACGCCCCTGAAACCTATGGTTTTTTCAGTGAATTTCTAAGGTTTTTAAATGCTAATTTCTAACTATAGTGTGCCTGAAACCAATGGTTTTTTCAGTGAATATATATATATTTATTATACTATGTATACATGTGAAAATGTCTCGGTCCGCCTGTTTGCCTCGGTGGCACAGAAAAAATGGGTGGAACTGATGTCAGCACGCCGACGAGGTCCTCTTATGGCTCCGATGACATCATACGGTCTCACAAGCGGAGCCATGCTATTATGACGTCCTTGTCGACGTGGGAGAGCTAGGAAAGAATTTCCATGGAATGCTGGTGCAGGGGATATTCACCTAAGTGTCCAGGCTAGTCCTTTGGGTGCAACTGTTTATTTTGTCACTCAAGAAACCGAAACCAGTGATCCGAGGGCAGAGGCCCTGCAGGTGGCACACGAGGTGGGGTGCCCAGTCGTGTGCACCAGCGGGGCAGCGAAGTGACAAGCACCACAACCCACAAAAAAGGTAAAGAGGGCACTGAATAACACAGGATCTTCTCTTTGTATCTGGCAGGAACAACAAAGTTAAAATGCCCTAGGAACCAAAACGTAGAATCAGTGCTACAACGGTCTTCAAGAGGACCGGCGATGCCGCTTCTGCCTCCCGTACCCTGGAGGCGGCACATGAGTCACATGGTATGGTCATACTGCGGTGGGTCGCACACTTGGTCTCATGGCACTGCTCCACACTTCAGGGAGGATGCTTTCCATTAGCTATGTTTTCTGATGACGTGTCGCGCCGGCCCCGTCCAACAACAGAACTTCTTTAGATCCAAACAGACTCTTCCACTTTCTCACCGGAAATTAAACAAGGCCACGCGGACACTTTCACAATACAACAGCTGGGAATGCACTTTTCGGTAAAAAAAACACATTCCTTCCTCCTAATTAATCAAATAAACGTCTCACTGAAGAACAGGGGCCAGTTTCGATCGGTAAACAGCCGTTACAATGACTTTTTTACTTCGTGATAAAAAAAGTGTAGTAATGACTTTGCGTTGTACAACGCATGCATTACCACGCATTCGTTGAACAGCGCAAAGTCATTACTGCACATTTTTTTAGAAAGCATGGTCATTTACCATGCATGCATTTACATCAAATTTTGTTGTAAAGGTATGTATGGTAAATGACCATGCTTTCTAAAAAACATGTAGACGATCCACGTTGTTGTAAGGAAACAGAGGCTGTTCTGTTTCCTCACAACGACGTGCACTGCCCCTCAGAGGTGACGTGAAGCAAGAACCACGTGGAGAGAGGAACCACGAGAAGTGGGAGGCAAGGGGGATTGGGCATGGGGTGTTTTTTTTCTAGGGTTTAGGGTAGTGCAGTGGTGTATGGGTAGTGTAGGGGTCATGCTGAGGGTAGTTTTTAGGGTTTAGGGTAGTGCAGTGGTGTTTGGGTAGTGTAGGGGGTCGTGCTAGGGGTAGTGTTTTATGGTTTAGGGTAGTGCAGTTGTGTTTGGGTAGTGTAGGGGGTCGTGCTGGGGGTATATTTAGGGTTTAGGGTAGTGAAGTGGTGTTTGGGTAGTGTAGGGAGCCGTGCTGGGGTAGTGTTTTAGGGTTTAGGGTAGAGCAGTGGTGTTTGTTTAGTGGAGGGGGTAGTGCTGGGGTAGTGTTTTAGGGTTTGCAGTGGTGTTTGTGTTGTTTAGTGGGTAGTGTTTTAGGGTTTAGGGTAGTGCAGTGGTGTTTGTGTAGTGGAGGGGGATGTGCTGGGGGTAGTGTTTTAGGGTTTATGGTAATGCAGTGGTGTTTGGGTAGTGTAGGGGGTAGTGCTGGGGTAGTGTTTTAGGGTTTAGGGTAGTGCAGTGGTGTTTGTGTAGTGTAGGGGGTAGTGTTTTAGGGTTTAGGGTAGTGAAGTGGTGTTTTTGTACTATAGGGGGTCGTGCTGGGCTGTAGTGTTTTAGGGTAGTGCAGTGGTGTTTGTGTAGTGTAGGGGGTTGTGTTTGGGTAGTGAAAGGGGTCATGCCTGGGGTAGTGTTTTCGGGTTTAGGGTAGTGCAGTTGTGTTTAGGTAGTGAAGGGGGTCGTGCTGGGGGTAGTGTTTTAGGGTTTAGGGTAGTGCAGTGGTGTTTGTGTAGTGTAGGGGGTCATGCTGGGGTTAGATTTAGTGTTTAGGGTAGTGCAGTGGTGTTTGTGTAGTGTAGGGGGTCGTGCTGGGGTAGTGTTTTAGGGTTTAAGGCAGTGCAGTGGTGTTTGTGTAGTGAAGGGGGTCATGCTGGGGTAGTGTTTTAGGGATTTAGGGTAGTGCAGTGGTGTTTGTGTAGTGTAGGGGGTTGTGCTGGGGCTAGATTTAGGGCTTAGGGTAGTGCAGTGGTGTTTGGGTAGTGCAGGGAGTTGTGCTGGTGGTAGTGTTTTAGGGTTTAGGGTAGTGCAGTTATGTTTGGGTAGTGTAGGGTGTCATGCTGGGGGTAATGTTTTAGGGTTTAGGGTATTGCAGTGGTGTTTGGGTAGTGGAGGGGGTAGTGTTTTAGGGTTTAGGGTAGTGCGCCCAACCAGCCACAATATCCGTGGACAAAGGGGATCCTGACTCTTTTGAACAGTCCGCCAATTGAATAATTTGCGTCAAGGGCCCTACCACGTCCAAGACCTATCAATTCCTTTCTTGGGAACACTCACATACTTGGAGAAAAAGGTACCTAGTTTCTCATCAATTTCAGGCGTGTGTGCCACCTTCCATTTCAGTGAGGGCCTGGGGCATTCTTCCCTCATTCTATTCCTGACCTCCCTTTTAAGGGGTTGATGGATTTTCCCCACCACATACTCTGCCACTTCGGTGTCAGGGGTCCATTCCGCCGACCTAGGATGGTAAATTTGGGTAGGCTCGAACATGTCCGAGTGGACCCCGTCCCCAACCCGGGACTGAGAAAAGTGGGACTCTGGATGCCAGGGATGCCCTGAGTCCTTATCCTCATCGGAGGAGAAATCGTCCTCCGATACACCCTCTCCCTCTAAGGGAAACCTGCCGTCGGGGTCTACAATAGTGGTGAATGCATCGCAATTTTCTCCGGACTCTTCCTCCTCCCAGCAGGGTGCATGTCTTAGCATTCGCGTACTCTTGAGGAAGGTCTCTGTCAGTTTATCAAATCCTTCCAAGTGCCCCGCGTTAAGCTTAACGGCCCTTTTACTCCCCATCTGGGAGCTACTGGGACCCGCCACCACCAGATCTGGGTCATTGAACACCCCAGGGATGCTTTTTGCCAGCTTGAGCCCTAAGAGGAGCCAGCGCCCTAGAAATAGCCAGAGAGAGGGCTTGGTCCACTGCTGGAGGGAGAAGTTGGGAGGCCATTCCTCCTCCACTTCCTGGTAGGAGGAGTAAACATGGTCTTCTGGAGAAGACATGATAGCAGAGGGAGTGAGCACAGAACAAATGCCCTTAAAATCCTTAAAGCAGCCCCCTCGCCGGTGCTCCAACAGCTGGGTTTTCCCCGCAGCTGTTATAAGAATAGACTGAGGCGCAATACCAATTACCACCACCAGGTGACGCTGGTCACTAACGTGGCCCTGTCGGGAAATCACCGCGTAGCGGTGTCAAAATTAAGCAAAGGTTGGTCGGGAATCAAGTGGACACTAAAGGAGAGACTGGATTCCCAAACACGCGTAAAGACCAGCGGGAGCACTGGACGGAGCTGCCTCGCTCGGACCAGACGCGCCTGACAGGATCTCACCACGCACAGAGCACACAGCGGGAGAAACTGCGAGGGGGAGAACGCTCTCGGGCAAGAGCCTGCTGCGCAGGGAATATGAAACAATGCAAAGGCAATAATGCTAATAATGTGCACAGCAACTGCTATACAAACAGCAACAACTTCAGATTAAGCCAAGAATGTAAGGAATGCACTTAACTGACGAGCAGTGAAGAAAGAGGAAGGGACGTCAAAATATTATATATGATGGACTGTGATATGATTGGACTATAGCTGCCTTGGAGACTACCTCCCTAATTGTTCATGGGTTGTGTAGTCTTTTGTTTAATGATTGTTGTGTTAAATTTTCTATGAACTGCTATGCAAATAAAGTGAGGAAAGATATGCCACCTTCCCCTTCAGTGAGGGCTTGGGGCATTCTCCCCTCATTCAATTCCTGACCTCTCTTTCAAGGGGTTGATGGATTTTCCCCACCACATACTCTGCCACTTTGGTGTCAGGGGTCCATTCCGCCGACCTAGGATGGTAAATTTGGGGAGGCTAGAACATGTCCGAGTGGACCCCGTCCCCAACCTGGGATTGAGAAAAGTGGGACTCTGGATGCCAGGGACGCCCCGAGTCCTTATCCTCATCGGAGGAGAAATCATCCTCCGATACACCCTCTCCCTCTAAGGAAAACCCGCCGTCGGGGTCTACAATAGTGGTGACAGCGTCACAATTTTCTCCGGACACCTCCTCCTCCCGGCAGTGTGCATGTTCTAGCATTCGCGCACTCTTGAGGAAGGTCTCTGTAAGTTTATCACATCCTTCCAAGTGCCCCGCACTATGCTTAACGGCCCTTTTATTCCCCATCTGGGAGCTACTGGGACCCGCCACCACCAAATCTGGGTCATTGAACACCCCAGGGATGCTTTTCGCCAGCTTGAGCCCTAAGAGGAGCCAGCGCCCTAGAAATAGCCAGAGAGAGGGCTTGGTCCACTGCTGGAGGGAGAAGTTGGGGGGCCATTCTTTCTCCACTTCCTGGTAGGAGGGGTAAAAATGGTCTTCTGGAGAAGACATGATAGCAGAGGGTGTGAGCACAGAACAAATGCCCTTAAAATCCTTAAGGCAGCCCCCTCGCCGGTGCTCCAACAGCTGGGCTTTCCCCTAAGCTGTTATAAGAATAGACTGAGGCGCAATACCAATTACCACCACCAGGGGGGCACTGGTCACTAACATGGCCGTTTGGGGAAATCACCCGTAGCGGTGTCAAAATTAGGCAAAGGTTGGTCGGGAATCAAGCGGACACTAAAGGAGTGACCGAATTCCCAAACGCGCGTAAAGACCAGCGGGAGCACTCGACGGAGCTGCCGCGCTCGGACCAGACGCGCCTGACAGGATCTCCCCGCGCGCTCAGAGCACACAGCGGGAGAAACTGCGAGGGGGAGAACGCTCTCGGGCAAGAGCCTGCTGCGCAGGGAATATGAAACTATGCCAAGGCAATAATGCTAATAACGTGCACAAGCAACTGCTATACAAACAGCAACAACTTCAGATTAAGCCAAGAATGTAAGGAATGCACTTAACTGATGAGCAGTGAAGAAAGAGGAAGCAGAAGGGACGTCACGATAATATGTACGATGGACTGTGATATGATTGGACTATAGCTGCCTTGGAGACTACCCACCTAATTGTTCATGGGTTGTGTAGTCTTTTGTTTAATGCTTGTTGTGTTACATTTTCTTTGAACTGCTATGCAAATAAAGTGAGGAAAGATATGCATAATCCTCGCCTCCGTCCTGCCATAGAATTCATTAAACTTTATTCGATCTGATTTAGAAACATAGATCATAAAAGTGTACATAAAAACAGTAAATCCGCTATCCTAATACAATACAGTGAGAATTAATTAAAACCAGTAGGTAAAAACCGGTGTTACAAAGCCCGGTTCAGAGCAACTTCAGGTCAACAGAATTATAAAGTTCAATGTTTCGCAAGATCAATCTCATGTACTTCGTGCAAAATACGCAATAAGGGGTCCACGTAAGATGTAACGCTCCAATACCTGACCAGTCTGCACTATATAAAACTGCAGAAAAACTAAAAATAAAAAATGTTTTACACACTTCTGTCATTGGGCTATATGTGGGCTACATTTGGGTGATATTCGTGCTACATTTGGGCTCTTTTTTCTCTGGTGGCCATCTTTGGAGACTTATTTGTTATGAAGTTTTCTAATTTCCTCATTTACTGCAGTCTCCTCAGTAGGAAATTCTTTCAGTTTTTTACTTTGATTCCATCAAGAAGGCATTCAGATGTGTCACACATTTGCCATAAATTCAGAATGTTAGCACTCTAGTTGTTCATTAGATCACGTAGTAAAGCTACTGCTCGCCAGGGAGTTAACTGGAAGTCTACTGCTGGTATTGATTGTTTCAGTCTGCATCTCAGAATTTTCTAATGAAATAGAAGAGGATTTGTTTAGGTTGAAATATAACAGAAAGATATTTGAGATCTCACTTAAAACATGTCCTAATTTTTCTTTCTACAGCACTAACCAAAATTTCTATGGCAAAATGAACCCCCTCCTTTTGTTTCTTTTTAAATTAAATGTTTTAAGTGTTACCAGTTTATTCCAATTAAGATGGCTTCAGGTGTGCCAGAATTTTGTCATAAAGTAAGACTGTTAGCGCTCTAGTTGTTCTTTACAACACTCTGGGAAGCTGCAGTAGAACACAATGGCATCAACTGACAGGATGCTCCTGTTGAAATATAACAGGAAGATATTTGAGATCACACTTGAAACATGTCCTAATTGTTCTTTCTACAGCACTAACCATAATTTCAATGACAAAATGAACCCCCTCATTTGGTTCCTTTTTTAAATTAAATGTTTTAAGAGTTACCAGTTTATTCCAATCAAGATGGCTTCAGGTGTTCCATAATTTTGTCATAAGTAATTCTGTTAGCACTCTAGTTGTTCTTTAGAACACTCTGGGAAGTTGCAGTAGAACACAAAGACATCAACTGGCAGGCTGCTCCTGTTGGAATATAACAGGAATGATATTTGAGATCTCACTTAAAACATGTCCTAAATTTCCTTTCTACAGCACAAACTATAATTTCTATGACATCATGAACCCCCTTATTTTATTCCTTTTTAAATTAAATGTTTTAAGAGTTACTAGTTTATTCCAATCAAGACGGCTTCAGGTGTGCCATAATTTTGTCATAAGTAAGACTGTTAGCGCTCTAGTTGTTCTTTAGAACACTCTGGTAAGCTGCAGTAGAACACAAAGACATCAACTGACAGGCTGCTCCTGTTGAAATATAACAGGAAGATATTTGAGATCTCACTTAAAACATGTCCTAAATTTCCTTTCTATAGCACAAACTATAATTTCTATGACAAAATGAGCCCCCTCATTTTGTTCCTTTTTAAATTAAATGTTTTAAGAGTTACTAGTTTATTCCAAACAAGATGGCTTCAGGTGTGCCATACTTTTGTCATAAGTAAGGCTGTTAGCGCTCTAGTTGTTCTTTAGAACACTCTGGGAAGCTGCAGTAGAACACAAAGGAATAAACTGACAGTCTCTGCTCTTGTTGGATGTACATGATTTACTGAGAATGACAGACTTCATTCTCACATGACTGAGAAAGATAATGTGAATTTACAGAAAATATGCTCTCATTTTAGCTTCAGTTTTCTCTCAAACATGATTCATGATATCCCAGCAGGTGGTTTTTCACAGGGTAAAATCACCTTAGAATACACCACAATTCCTGAAATTAGTATGGTACAAATCAACAAATGAATTCTAATGTAACTAATGTCTGTTATCACCCTTTATAGTTCTCCTTTTGGTAACCCTCAAAATCTTCGATTCACTACAATGCATTTCAATGGGGTAGTATCATGTATATTGGTCCCAAGATGGCTGCCAGCAATTCCAGGATGAAGTGCTGACAGCCAATCAGATCTCACGATGAGATGTGTCATTAGGCTCCGACCAGATATTGAAACTTTTTCTTTTTCTAATTTCTCATGAACTACTGAACGGATTTACAACATTTAACAAAAAGGGATCTTTCTGAACCAAGGGCTACCTTTTCACCAAGTTTGGTGCAATTCCGTTCAGCAGTTCGGGCTGTAGCCGTGTCTAAAGTTTCCTATGGGAATTAACATGGAGAAAATACGTTTTGGGATCCCCCTTTTTTCTCGGCCCCCGCTTGCCGATCACCCTGAAACTTTTAAGATAGGAGCTGAACGGAGTGTCCCACAAGTTTTGAAAATTTTGCGAAGATTCATCAATCGACGCCAAAGTTATTGGGAAAAGAATGTTACGATTTTCCTATGGATAATAGGTCCTAACTATAACTACCTACTGGTGACGTTTCAATATCTAGGGCAGCGGTGGGTTCGCGAACCCTCCCGAGCATGAGCTTCACTGTGATTGGCTGCCAACACTCCAAACCAGAAAGTGTTGGTAGAACCGAGTCACAAGAAAACAGTAGAAAAAACATTACAAAACAAAAAAATGGGGCAGTGTAGAAACACCCTGACCCCCTAGGCCTACTCAGGGGGACCCACAAGGACCGCCAGGGCCAAAAAAAGCATTTTTTAAAAATAATTTCAGCGGAATTCGTGCTGGGGTCGCGAATCCTGCTGAAATGATATAAAATAAAATGAAGCGCTGGCTCTCACACTTCATTTTAATGAGGCCCCTGGGTGGGCTAGGTCCCGGGGGCAATACAGCCATGCCACGCATTAAGCGTTAAAGCATTTAGATAATTACTCTTACATGACCGAATTAAAATGCGATGTCACGCAAATTCATAGGTCCTAGTCTTGCTCGGATCGCTCAAAAACACACAAGACTCAATGCGGCTAGAATAAGAGCTGTTCAAGCTGTTGACGGTTACTAACAGACAAGAAAGACATGCTGTCATCCGCAACAAACCAAAGAAGGAAAGAGTGCTATGAGGCCGCACCAGTAGGAGAGGTGTGCTACACAAACAGCAAGAGGTACGCCATGATGGGAAACACCCTATAAAGCATAACATGGCATAGAGACGGTGATGTCTCCAGGTGTCAGACTCGTGGACTCTACTCCTCGCTGTTGTCATCAAGCTTCATCTAATACAGGGGTATCAGCTCTCAGGCCGACAGTGCCCCGTGACTCCCACACTGAAACCATCTGCGAGCAAATCCCTCCAGATGCACAGAGCCGCTGCCTGGGTCTCCCCTGAAAGATCACAAGTCTCACCAACCGCCAGTTCCCCTCAGACGCCAGGCACATGGGTGGCTTGGGTGGGGTCTCCCCGGGCACAAGCGTGTGTGTGAATCAAGTTTCTTCAAACTACACAGGGAGTGAGAAATGTGCGGCTCATAACACTGCGGGGGAAAGAGCGTCCTTTGTTTGATGCCAGGGGGGCAGATTGTGGGGCTGTAAAAGAGGGACCAGGCAATGTGTAATGTCACTCCTGCCCAGGGTTCTTTCCAAAGGATTTTTTTTTTACCTTTGTTGGGCATCTTTTATTTAGATGCTGTACTTTTTAAAATATTGTGTAAGGAATTTCGCACCTAGTTTTTATTGGGTAAGGCTATAACAACATAACTTGCGGACTGTATTTAATATTGTACGATTTATATTATTTTATTATTTTCTTTTCAACTTTTCGTTTTACAATTGTCTATGTAGCTAAGTGTACAAGTATTTGGTTTGCACGTACAGCACTCTACTTTAAACTTGAACCCGGACAGGTCCGCACTCCCGGAAGATACAGTATAAGAAAATGGCAGGTACGGACCCTATTGAAATTCTGAGATCTGCAGGAACTCTATTGTTCTGTTTACTTTCACCCAGATATTTCCTGATAAAAGGAATGGCCAGGACAACCAGACCTGGACTTACTGACCCCCTGTAAGGCCTCGTTCCATCCTAGACCTCAGAAGCCCACTCATAACAGGCCTGCCTTTCCTAGTCCCCAGAGCTACCCGCCCCTGAGGGGTGGAACCACTGCCCATCTCCGTAATGAGGATGACTTTCTACGGGGTCCCGGATAACTCCCGGAGGAGCGGGGAAAAGGTTTTCCCAACACCTCTGAAGCAGGGACCCTCAGGGGCATCAGGACTTTGTGCCCCCGCAAAGTCACGCGAACCGGCACAAAGCCACCCAAAGTCTTGGTAAGCATTTTCTTTCCAGCGCAAAACTTTTTGGGCACTGGAAGGTTGTCATTAAAGTTGCACACATAGCGCTTAGAGCTGTTTTGCGCTACTTTGCATCAGGGAGGAGTCCCATCCTAGGCACTGGGGGGGTTCCAGCGCTCCCACCCATGGTTTTCATGCAAGGCCTCTTTGAGGCAGGTGTTAAGTAGAAGCAATCCATACAATTCTCCTAGCAAGTCACACATTACCTGGGGCCTGCACTTAACAGCATGCGTTCAATGTGTGAAATGTTTTGAAGTTTATCTACACATAGAAGTTTGTTCTGTAAGAGGACCTTTCGTGGACAAAACATGGGCTAATTTTGGTTATTGCGAGGCCTGGTGGAGAGGTAACAAAGGAGGCCCTACGGGCCCCCTTTTGCTTCACACCCTGTGGATGCACACATGTAACCCACTGTGTGCATGCACAGGTGTTCCAGCATGGGATGGACTTATCAGTCCATGCCATGCTGGAGCTGTTTTTGAGGTTCCCATTGTGGTGTCTATTTCAAAGGCACCACTGTGGAAATGCCAAAGGAATCGCCCACCAATGACCAAAAAAGTCATTATACGGCTGTCGGCTCTCACGTGGGTTTGGCAGTGAGGCAACCTGGCGGTCTCTCCGCTGCACCTTCAAACTCCTAATCGGCTTCTAAGGGCATTGGGCTTTTCTCATTCTGTAATTAGATTCCATTCCGAAGCTATATAAGTCACTCACAAGAAGAAGAATTTATTTGGGGAGAGTACGCTGGGAGCAACTTAAAAAAACTATTTAGAGTCAGAAAAGTGTTTGGCATTTATGATTGAATCTCTTAAAGACCATTTACATTTATAATTAATTTTTCTAAATATGGATGTATTGTTTAAATATGATTTCTATCAAATTAACTCCAGTGTGAAGGGTTTCGGTATAGATATCAAACATGAGGTGTGCTGTGCATTAACCTTCTGGAACACAAAGACCAGCAAAGGATCTGAGAAAAAAGTGTAAAACTTTAATCTAGGTATTCTAATGTGCAAAAAAAGAATCAAAGCATTTAATAGCACGGCTTCACAATCATATCCATTCAAGAAAATATGATAGTAAAGAGTATTAAATGCTGGTGATAAATCAAGCATCACCTGTCAACCACAAATCTTCAAGAGCATCCTTTTAACTACCTCTGCTGCCACGCTAGTCAGAACCATCATCAATAATTCTTTACCAAAAGGAGTCTTTCCAGGAGACTTAAAGAAGACACACATAATATCATTATTAAAGAAATCAAATCTGGACCCGCATGTCTCAACTACAGACCAATTACAAATGTGCCATTCCTGGGAAAACTGATAGAAAGAGCAGCATTCACCAAAATTTCACAATTCATTGAAGATAATACCATACTTTCTAACTTCCAAACAGGAATCCGTCCAGGAAGAGGCACAGTATCTGCTCTCACCACCATCTGGAATGACCTCAAAACCAAAGTAGACCAGAACTGGGTCGCTTTACCACTTCTTTTGGACCCTTCAGCTGCTTTCGATATAGTTTATCATGACACTCTAATCCAAAGACACCACAAAACTGGCATATCGGGGACTACTTTCAAAGGGACCATATCATACCTTCAAAATAGAAGCAAATACAACCATACTCCCCCTTTCTCATCCAAGCTTTACTTCACAAAAGCAGGTGTCCCTCAAGGCTCTACCAACTCACCCATGCTTTTCAAAATCTACATGAAGTCACTACTGGCAATACTTCCCAAACTGGAAAGCCCCAAAGACATTGGAAACTTAAAAATCTTCAGTTGCCTCCAAGCCGTTGATCGGGGATGATTTGGAGCCATCTCAAACTCAATGCCTCCAACAATGAAAAACTAATCTGTGGTGTTTGGAAATATTATGACCCACTTTGTTCCTGGTCTATCGATCTGGGGCTACCTCCTAAAATATCTAAGGAAGTAGGAAACCTTAGAATTACCATCGACTCCGAGCTATCAATGAATGCCCAAGTGGATGTTAGTCAGATCCAGCTTCATTATTACGAAAAGTCTGCCTCAAAAACCCAGCACAAAAGAAACAAACCATGGGTGGTACATCATTCTCTGTTCAAGCAAAGCAGTCAAACTATGGAATTCATTAGCCCCAGACATAATATCAATGAACAACCATCTTATATTCAGAAGATTACTCAACAGTTGGCTCTTTCCTGCATGACCACCACACTCAAAGCACAAATGTACAGCATATGCTTGTGTATGCAAACATGTATAATTATATTATATGTATGTATTTGGATATGTGCATTTTATTGTACAAATGCATATACTACATATGCTTATGGGTCTCTGTTTTATATGATCTCAATGTGCAAATATGATCATACCAATTGTATTTCAATATTGAAATACTGGGGAAAGTATCAAATAAAAATGAAAAAAAAAATATAAGAACATAAAACTTCCAAAAATATTAATACAAATAAATAAATTAGTTTTATGTACAGCATCACTTGAAAGCCTGAGTTTTTAATATTTGTCCAGGCATGTGCATATGGGACTATATATGATACAATTTGATATCCCTTTATTACTTTTCATATACATGTATACCTTTTTAATGTAGTTATCTATCTATACATTTACTTTACTCCAACTGTATGTAAGAAGAATTCAACTCTCTCCAGTTCCCTACTCTGTCTCAGCCTATACCTCTTTCAATATAACCTCTACTCTCTGACTCATCACGAACCTCATTTTACTATGACTTCCCAAAAAGCCCTTTTTAGACTCTCCCCTCCTCTATTCTGCCTCTATACTATTCAATCCAAGACTCACATGTCCAATGCTCCAATTAACAACTTATACTTCCCTATAATAATATGTCACTAATCCATTTAGGGTTCTGGAGTAGCGTGTTACTCATACTCACCGAAAAGCACTTCAACGCCTCGTCAGATGTAGTAAGCATGGCAGACTTTACCTAATCAATATTGAAGTCCCAGTTTTGAACATCTGGCGGTGTAGATTCCGTATCTCTACAGAGTCTAAAAACCGAGTGCTATTCCACCGGGGTATATGCATCTCTACAAACCCCTTCAATTGCAGATATTGCTGCCTTTATTAATACATTTAAAGAAAAAAATATTTTTTTAATCGTGCTATAAGTGCTAGGCAAAAAGGGATCCAGTAATTGATTTTCTTAACCAAAACTTAGCCATGCCTACGTATGCATCTGATATCGGGCCTGGCGCAGAATATGCACCAGCTCCTTCTCACACTCTCATTGATCATACTAGTGTTAAAAAGCCATTTTCACATGAAGCAAAGGACAGCAGTACATTGCATGAGAAATATACAAGATGCACCCACGGTACAAGTTTCAGCGCGAAAACAACCGCCCAAGGAGAAGCCACACAGAGCATGTAATTTTGCAGAAATTACACGTGTTGCTCGGAGGAATATAAATCGATATTCCACTTGTCTCCCACTTGCACCTACCTTCATTCGCTGCTAGGATTTCACATAAAGAAAGGTCACACTGTTTTAGTAGATCTGGTGTTGCATTGTCTTTGACCTGTAACACCCCCTTTGCAGGATGATTGGGTTCAGTTCCTTGTTTTTGGCTAAATTATAAACTTCATATGTTCTTTCTCCTATAAAGTAGCAAGTCTGGATTTACTTTCTTGCTAAGGCCACTGATAACTCAGATCAGTACTGCAATTCCTAAGATCGAAATTAAACCATTTATTGGAGCCACGACTCTTATAGTGAAGATACTGCAGTAAATGCAGTTTATCTGCTCAATTGTCGTACATGTGCACTGGTTCTAGGGAATGTCTGCCTGTCCTAGGCAACTTTCTATTGCTGATAATTCAGGTTCACAGCTGCCCGCCAGCATCTATTTGTTGCATTTCTCTTTTTTGTTCTGGGTCAAAGTCGAATGGTGAAAAATAAGTCCCTGCCTCAAAAAGAGAGGCGGTGCCCACCACCTTTTTGCACCGGCGCAAATTAAGCACGGCTCACTGCCACCTCTGCCAGGTGAACCAGTGCCCTTAAAAACAGCTGCATAGTTGAGTTGTCACTATCTGCTCCAAGAGCACGTACTGATGACAACATGCGGGAGAAACCTCAGTCAGAGTAAAAGCTGACTTAAGCTCCTTGCGTACACTCTGTTTTTGTCTGGTCTACAAAGTAATGATATTAATAATTTATATTATGCTGCCTGGGGCTCCCATTCGGTGTTGCTTCTGTTCAGTCAGTGGCTGCGAAGGAACAGTTACTGCAGACGTGTGGCATGGTTTCTATAGGCCGCTCCTCTGCTCAGGGCACAGGCTCCCAGAGTTCCCACCCTATCCAGACGCTACTCTCATGCTATACCAAGCATGAGAGAAGCACCAGGATTGGCCTGAGGGGGGCTGGTATGATGCTCACTCAGGCACAGGGAGCCTGTGCCTTTTTTCTACCCGGCTGTGCAACACAGCTGGTTTGAAAAAATATGTGTGCATGTTTTTTGGCTGGCCTAATATGGCCTACTAAACTGGTACCTGCTCTTACAAGTGCCCACTACTCCTCCTCCCGGTCCCTACTCTGTCAATAGAGGACTGTCTGACCTGCCCTGCACTGCTCTAAACTCATTTGGGCTCAGTGACAAATAAACTGATAATAAAATAGTTTTATTACCATTCATTTTTCACCTGGTGGCTTTTAGCAGGGGGACAACGCTCACACCCATTACTGAGGAGCTTCTGCTGCATTTTGATTGTCCTGAAAATTAGGTAGATGAATTGACAATTTATTGTGCAGGTTAGATAAAACCATAAACATTACAAAATTAATTCCCATATTAGCCTACTTTACACTTTGTGAAAGCAAAAAGAGGGAGACTGAAGTTATCTGTAACCTGCCACAAAGACAGTACAAATTAAACAGAATGTTAGTTAGGCGTGGGAGGAACTTTTGGAATTTCACTCGGTAAAATTACATAAAAACTCCGCGATATTCTGCGGAGTTCAGCCAATGTGTGGAAATGTGCATGTCACACTACACTTTAGCACCAGGGGTGTGTTCTGCGCTGACAAATCAGTGCAAACAGTACCACATGGTGAGCAAGAGCACGTAACCAATTGAGTTGATTTCGCTGCCGCTCTATTAGATTAGGAAATCTAAGAAGTAGCCAGCTCTCTGATTGTGACCGCACGTGACCGCCCGTCTAGATGTCCTACCAGAGACCAGAAATCATGTTAGAGGATGCCAAATCTTGCTAGCCAGCTCACATTTTTGGAGCCCGGTGGGGAAAAAATCTACCATGCAGCAATTGGTGGAATTTGGCCAGAACTCTGCGTTACAAGAGTAATACAGAGTCACCAATTCCACTGATTCAGGGATCGGAGTGAAATTTTCTGCCCAGGCCTACTGTTAAATTCTCCATACATATATAAAACACAGTTAATAACAACAGCACCCAGTTTATAACTCTAACCCAATTTATCTGTCATATGCATATCAACTGAGTTTTTGCTATAAACATATTCTTCATTAGTCTTGTGCACAACTAGGCAGTACACCCTCCCCCTACAAAGCACAAACGCCTCCACAATGGTACTGGGATACTACTGCAGTGTTGTAGGGCATACAATCCTTCTCTCCTGGAAGAGCTCAGTGCAAATGAAATTGGGTCATAGTCTCAAGAACTATGGCACACAATCTCAACATTGCTTCAGCTTAGATGCCTACACACAACTAGTTAAGGGCCTTATTACAAGTCTGGTGGTCCACAGACCGCCAGACTCGCATGGGCGCGGCAGTGGCGGTCTCCAACTACCCTATTACGAACAGGGCAGTCGGGCTGCCCCGGGACCACTACAGCCACCAGGGATCAGAGACGAAGTTGAGGCCTCAATGTGCTTGGCGGGCCGCTGCAGCCCCGGCAAGCATATTACAAGTTTTCGTACGCAGCACTATTCATGGCAGTGCGACCGCCATGAAAAGTGTGAGGGTGCGGAAACAAAGGGGGCCCTACAGGGCCCCCTTGTGTCCCTGCGCCATGAGGCGCATGTAGGGGGGGCACATATTGTAACCCCCTGTGTGCATGCACTTCAGTATCTGCACAGCATAGACTGCAGCAGTGCATGATGTGCAAGTACTGATTTGATGTTCCCCTTGTGGTGCCTATTTCAAAGGCACCAACATGGGAATACCAAAGAACAGCCTGTCAGACAGGAGAAAAATCGCAATCTGGTGGCTGTTTAAACATTTGTTTGGCTGTGCTGGAGTTGGGCAGTCCTGCTCCCGCATCGCCAGACTCAAAATGAGGCCCTAAGACTTCACAAAGACAGAAGAGCCTAAATATCATGATTAATATCAGGACATAGTTTATTATTTAACTAGTGTTATTACAGTGAGTCTAGAGGTGGACTACCAACAAAAGACTCACTTTCAAATTGGTCATGAGTAGACGACTGTCGGCCAGTGAAGACAAGCTAACCCTTTCCTTATTTATAAAATTAAAAACATGTATAGTCAGGCTTTTGCGGTATTATTAGCGTTTCACACATTTTACGATTTGTATTTCAATAAGAAAACCCAAGCACACACATGCAGTACATTACTGAAATATAAATTAGATATAATAATCTTGTTTCAGATTTGTAGTGTGTAGTCAAAGATGCTTAATTGTCAGCAAAGACATATGGTGGCTCAGTAGAAGTACATTCTTCATTTAAAATAGGAAATTGACATGTGTTTCCTCTGAAGACTTCCTCAAGGCTGCAAAACGATATTAACAGATGTTTTTGTATATATGTACATATGGCAAGTAGAGGATTAGTGTGGTATCCATCTGCAAAAGGCATTCTACGTCACATGGTAGTGTGTAAGTGAGGAAACAGCGAGAGTCTAAGAGAGACATAGCGTACAGAAAAGTTAGGTTTATGAATGATTGGTAGAGAGATCCCTCTTGGTAAAGATAAATTTAGAAAGAATCTTATAAAACGTTAGCATGAGGATCATTGTTTTTGCATGTCAATGTCTTTTTTGTGGAGTGGAAGGTGTGAGATGTTCCTTCTGCTTTTGTACATTACCCCTGTTTTTTTTTAACTGTAGATATTTGATCTCTGCCTTAGCCTCAGAGCTCTCTTGTGCCATCTTGGATTGAAGATTAGAACTAGGCCTGCGCAGAGCTTGAGGAATTCTGCTACGCAGAACTCCGAGAAGTGCCGAAAAAATTCAGACGCCCGCCACCGACTTCCACAAGCAGTGGAGTGCTTTAAGTTGCGCTGCTTGTGAGGATTTTTAGAGCTGGGAGTTTGTCCTGTGCTGTAAAATCAACACAAATGGCACCATGTACAGCACAAGAGGGTGCTGCTTCTTTCTGCCGCTCGAGTAGATGTTCCACTCGAGCATATCCTTCCTCAAGTCGAGCAGCAGGTTTATCAATGTGAGTGGTAGCTACCGGCCGTTTTTGTCTGTGTTAAGAAATCTCACAGTGAGGTGATCTAGCGTATGATTTCCCTTGCTTGCACTCACCATCTTACCGTTGTTAAGCCACACAAGAGGAAAAACTTTGTTCTGCTTCGTGCAGTTTTTCAGAACTCCACGCTCTATGGGGCGTGCGGAATAGGCAAAACTCTGTGAACTCCGCCGGAGGAGCGGAGTTCACTGTCCACCCCTAGTTATAATGCACTCTCCGGGAGGTTATGTGCCTCGAGGCATTGGAACTGCTTCGCTTTAAACTAAAACTGTTTGTGGGAACTTTCGACATTGTGGTTTCACGGTCAGTCAGTCAGTCAAAAGTCTTTATTCGGTTTAAGTGCAAACCATAAAAGCATACTACAATAAATAGACTTAAAAATACAGAATTCATTTTAAATAACCATTACAGCTAAAAGACGCATTGACATAGATTAATAGAAATAGAGCAATGTGTCCAATTAAAAAAACATTAAAATGGATACAGTTCATTTCCTCAAAGAGCGAATTAAAACAGATAAAAAATTCGCAATGTTAAAAGTTTCCCAGACATCATTTAACATCTGAAGGTAAAGAAGAGCAGGTCTCACCTGAACAAAGCCTTTGTTTCTTAGTATAGGTAACAAAAAGCGTTTCCTTATGTCAATAAAGTGCTCACAGAAGAAGAAAAAATGTGTCATGTCCTGTGGAGAAAAATTATCACAGGAACAAGGGCCAATATCCATAGCCCTTTTCCAGCCTTTCCTATCTCCAAACAAGAGGTGTAATTGATTTAGTCTAAATCTAGTCAGTAGGAAACGATGATTTGCATTTGTGACATAGCCTAAGTATGGTTCCATGGATGGTATAGTTTTACAGAGCTGGTGAGCCCTAACGGTGCCCTTAACCAGCTCGTTCCCTTCCCTATCCATGGTAGATATGTACACAAATGTTTCTTTACACCATTTAAAGTCACCTTTTACCAGGGCCTCTGGGGACTGATATAATTCAGGTCTACCTAGTTTTATGGCCAGGTTCTGAATATATTTCAGCCAAGGTATACGGGACCCAAAGTCTAGCAGTGTGCAGTCTTTCATGATTGTGTGGTTTAATTGTAGGTCTGGGTTAAGCCAAATGCTAATCCATTTCAATAATGGGGCCAGGGCGATACTATCTTCTACAGAACCGATTCCAAGTTCCTGGTGAACATTATAGTTGGCAGTTGAAATCGGGACTGAGAGGAGGTTTTTAGAAACCTGTCATCAACGATCTGAATGCTTTTAACATTTTTGTATCCCCATATCTCAGCTCCATACAGTGCCAAAGATAGGCATTTAGCTTTATAGACTTGAATAAGGGCCCTCATTGGTCTGGCACCTAGCTTTCTGGCAAAACCCAGAACACCCACAGTGGCTCTAGATAAAACAATCCTTTTTGCTGTAATTTGAGTTACCCAAGAACCTTGGTCGTCAAAAAGAACGCCCAAATAAGGAAATGAAGATACCCTGGATAATTGGCGACCCCCACATTTAAACGTTTTAGACTTAGCAGGTTTTGGACCAATAACCATAACATGCGATTTAGCAAAGTTGACAGTTAAATCCAAGGCCTTCATGAAGCCCGCAAATGAATCTAGCAATAACTGTAGGCCCACTCCCGTTCTTGCAAGTAGGGCGGCGTCATCAGCGTATAAGAGTGCAGGGATTAAACATTTCCCTGCACGAGGGATATCATTACATGAGCTGATTAGGGCATTGTCTAATTCATTAATGTAAAGAGTAAAAAGCAGGGGTGCCAAAATGCACCCCTGTCTAACTCCATTAGATATGGGTATATCTTTTGTACAATTGCCCAATTGATCGTACCGTACCGTAGCCGATAGATCCCTGTGGAGATCAGCTAAGAAGTAGACGATGTTTTTGTCTACTCCATGGGATAGGAGCAAGGACCATAATTTTGACCTATTTACACGGTCAAAGGCCGATGATAGGTCCATAAAAGCTACCAACAAGGAACCCTTCTTGGACACCGTGTATTTGCCTATTAAAAGTTGTAAATTTAGACATTGGTCTATGGTGCCCATCCCTTTTCTGAATCCGTACTGGACCTTGGAGAGTGTTCCTGTCTCCTCTAGCCAACCAGTCAATTGGGCGAGGACAACCCTCCCCAGTACTTTCACAGATGAATCTATTAAGGAAATTGGACGGTAACAGCTCGGATCACCTCTATCACCCTTTTTAAATATAGGTATGATGACAGATTTTGCCCAAGTCAACGGTAGACCCAGTTGACATGCGTTAACGAAAACGTTAAATAAGATTTTAGACCAGATTTTTATGTCTGATTTAAAAAAGTCAGCCGGGACTCCATCAGGTCCCGGCGCCTTATTACTTGTCATTTGCATAATGGCATGTGTAACCTCTAATTCTGTAAAGGATAGGGTATAATTCTCGGAGTTCAATATAGGCGTCACCCTAGGGCCATCTCCATCATACACCTGTTTGAAATGGCTAAACCACTTGTCTTCTTGAATACCACAATCAAGCTCATTATTACTTTTACCATTAAAAAAAGGCTTGTTTACGATAGTCTAAAATTTGGCACTATTTTTAATGACATCAAGGGATAGGAGTTCATCCCATGCCTCTTCCCTAATTTCATTTTTACGCTTATTCTGGGCCTTTTTGTAGGCTTTCCTGAATACAGCGATTTCTGCTCTGTCTGGTGGGACAGCTTTCAGGGCTCTCATTAACTTCCGTTGGGCCAATGAGCAACTGTGATCAAACCATTTCTCCCCAATCATGGGTTTGGCCTCGCAAGCTTTCTTAAGGTCACTATTTACCTGTGAACAGATTTTGGCATAGGCGGTCAAGACCACTTCGCCAAAAATCCCGTCTTGCAAACACGTATGCATTTCATCCCCAACCTTTTCCAACAAATTCTCATTAAAGTCCTTCGGGACCACTTGACACCATTTCAGGCGACGTGTTTGGTCAGTTGGCCTTATATCCAAAGTTCTGACTGTCGGATTATCAGATTCTCTTTTCCTAAGATCGTCAGACAAAGTTATCTGGACAGGGTTGTGATCACTATAAGTAGACCCGATAACGTTATACCGACTTACATTATCTGCCAAGGTTGTACTGACAAAGATGTAGTCAATAGTGGAACAAAGATCAGTACCTTTGTACGTTGGGATATCATTTAAATGATTGACGGGGTGAACCAGAGCATTGTCGGCAAGGAGTTCTTCTAAATACATGCCCTGTAGTGTATGCTCGAAGTGTATATTTCCTTGGTTTGAAGGACCTAAGCTGTCCCGAACAAAACATTTGCTAAAACAATGGTGAACATTAAAATCACCAAGCACTATAACCGAATAAGGGTTCTTATTATTTTCATTATACGTTTGCAAGAAATCATATAGACTGATCAAATGTTCATTTGGTGTGCTTTTAGTAAATGAATTATAAAAATTAACAATAAGCCAATTCCCATTAGAGTTGGATTGAATTTCCACTGCTAAACAGTGAGGCGAACCTGATTCCACTTTGCTGTATTTACCCTCGAGTGACAATGAAATGAGGGTGAGAAGTCCGCCCTTTGCCCTCCCCCGGCAAGAGACCACCGCAGGTGACCAAAAGGCAGAAAACCCATCCAACAAGAAGGTACTATCGGTATCCCAAGTTTCTTGTAGCCCAATGATTTCATGGCCTGATAAACTATCCCTCCATACGGGATCATGCGCTTTACTATTAAGGCCGGCTATATTCCAACTAAGGACACTTGTGCCTGCAGGCTGTATTGGAACGACAGCTATGCTATCCACATTATCAACATTTACATTCCTCACTATTGGCATAGCATGAGGGGTGCCCTCAGCCCTCATATTTAACTCAGTTCCACTTAATCCCTGGTCCACCTCCCGTATTGGGATTAAAACTTCCCTAGTGGATAGAGAGGTAACCCAGTCATGGTGAAGTCAATCATTAGAGTCTAAATCACTCAGAGCTTGAAAACGGTTAAATGTGACGATACCATGAGAAAACTGTCCATCAGGGCAACGTGCTCTACCCTCCAATGGTTCACTAATAGGTGGGTTTGTCTGTTGCCTATAAAAGTAGCCCAATGGTCGAACACTAATACCCTGGTCAATATGAGGAAGCAAAGTAGCTTTTAGTAGGATATTATTCACTAAGGAAGGATTTCTAAAATGTATTATGACACAATCCCCCTTTATTTTTTTACGAGAATGCCCTATCCATGAAACTCTTCTAGTCGTTGAGATCTGATGGGCCAAATGCACTGGAAATTCACACTGTTTGTTTAGCCACGAAACAGTTTTGTTCTTAAGAGATTCGTGGGATTCTATTTTGATATTTTGAGAACCATCCTTCAGGGGAGGAACATTTGTTAACACTACAACAAAAGGGGCGCACTCAGAGGGTAAGTCTGGTTGCGCTCCTCCTGTATGCATGAGCCTGGGTGCGTGGTTACTCCTTGAACAGCTATCTAATGGTAAAGTTTTTTGCATATTGGTCGTGGGTGCAACAGCCGGGGGTTCAACACAATTGGAAATTGCCTTTGGGGATTCATGGGGATCAACAGATCCACATGAACCCCCAACCACACTACAAGATTTCACAGGGGGGTTGTTACGAAGGGCCACAAGCTTACGTAAACCTTCAATCTCTACCGATAGTTCGCCAATCTTGGCTACTAGGGGTTCAACTATTTTTATAATTTTAGCCTCCAAAATGCCTACCAGAGCGTCTAATTGGTCAGGATCAATCTTAGTTGTTAGATTATTAGAAGAGGCTTCCTTCAAGGTGTCCCCAACTAAAGACGCAGAACCTGTTTTTTTATGGCTACTTCGTGCACCTCCCCGTTTTGGTTGAATGTGTTTGCGGGATCTCAAAACTCTCTCTGTTGTCGGGCCCGGGGATACCTGTGAAGGAAACTGATTTACATCTGTTGGAGGGTCCATATTAGCCTCAGGCAAATCTTGTTCAATAAGAACTAGATCGCCCGGGGTAACCAGATCATGATTATCATTGGAACTAATCACACCGTGAAACGGGGGGGATGAAGTGGTGGATATATTATTCAATGAAGGGGAGATGATAGTCGAGGTGGAGCCTTGACCTAGAGATTTGCGCCTTTCACTATTAATTTTGGTGACTACTTTAACTAGGTAGTTGTCTAGGGTTGAAGCAGTGGCAGATTTGTTTCCCAACAAGGGTTTAGACATGTTGAACAAGTTCCTACAAAATCCTAAAACAACGAATTAAACTATAATAATGTATGTTTATCACCAACACATACAATAATACAAGTCATCCAAATGAGGTGTTTAAAATCAGCACTACAACGTCTTAATTTCTGGGGATAGGCAGCGCACCCAGTCAACAATATCGCGATTAAATAACTTGCGGCTTAATAGCGTGGCCCGACCCGGCCTCTCTCGGTCCTCTGAGGGCCACAGAGGGCCCGCCCTTTGCCCGGGCTTAGCCCGGCGCCGCCCGCGCGCGTCCCGCGACGCGGAGAAAGCGGGCGTTTTTTAAGCGCCTCCGGGCGCGTATATGACGTCAGGGGCCCAGGGTAGTCTGGGGGCTGTAGTCTCCCCCGCTCCAAGCCGCGAGGTGCTGTGGCGGCTGCAGGGGAGAAATGCAGCTCAGGAGAGCCAGGAGTCAGCGACTGTGGGACCGGGCAGCAGAGCGTCCAGCAGAGCCCACAACAGGTATAGGCACACCTTGTTTCCTCCTTTCCCGCTCCTCAATGAAAGCGGGCGTTTTTTAAGCGCCTCCGGACGCATGTATGACGTCAGGGGCCCAGGGTAGTCTGGGGGCTGTAGTCTTCCCCGCTCCAAGCCGCGAGGTGCTGTGGCGGCGGCAGGGGAGAAACGCAGCTCAGGAGAGCCAGGAGTCAGCGACCGTGGGACCGGGCAGCAGAGCATCCAGCAGAGCCCACAACAGGTATAGGCACACCTTGTTTCCTCCTTTCCCGCTCCTCAATGAAAGCGGGCGTTTTTTAAGCGCCTCCGGGCGCGTGTATGACGTCAGGGGCCCAGGGTAGTCTGGGGGCTGTAGTCTCCCCCGCTCCAAGCCGCGAGGTGCTGTGGCGGCATCAGGGGAGAAACGCAGCTCAGGAGAGCCAGGAGTCAGCGACCGTGGGACCGGGCAGCAGAGCGTCCAGCAGAGCCCACAACAGGTATAGGCACACCTTGTTTCCTCCTTTCCCGCTCCTCAATGAAAGCGGGCATTTTTTAAGCGCCTCCGAACTCATGTATGACGTCAGGGGCCCAGGGTAGTCTGGGGGCTGTAGTCTTCCCCGCTCCAAGCCGCGAGGTGCTGTGGCGGCGGCAGGGGAGAAGCGCAGCTCAGGAGAGCCAGGAGTCAGCGACCGTGGGACCGGGCAGCAGAGCGTCCAGCAGAGCCCACAACAGGTATAGGCACACCTTGTTTCCTCCTTTCCCGCTCCTCAATGAAAGCGGGCGTTTTTTAAGCGCCTCCGGGCGCGTGTATGACGTCAGGGGCCCAGGGTAGTCTGGGGGCTGTAGTCTCCCCCGCTCCAAGCCGCGAGGTGCTGTGGCGGCATCAGGGGAGAAACGCAGCTCAGGAGAGCCAGGAGTCAGCGACCGTGGGACCGGGCAGCAGAGCGTCCAGCAGAGCCCACAACAGGTATAGGCACACCTTGTTTCCTCCTTTCCCCGGTCACTGAGAGACTAACACCACCATTCATGCACCCTTGTTCGACCCACTGGCACCTCAGACCTTGCTTGAAAGACTCAGGAAGGAAAATCCTTCCTCGTGCTGCAAGAAGATCTTCTGGTGCCTGACAGAAGAAGACAAAGAAACTGTTCAGTAGCCTGACTTAAAACTCTGTGTCCATAGCTATTTCCATAAGCAGGGAATCCTGTTTTCTGGCCTGGCCGACAAGACGTTTTTAGCTTGTCTTTGCTGGGGAGAGTGCTCATTTTGGGAAGTCCACTTCAAGGAGCTGTGTGAAAAGAAGTTGCAAACGTCCGGGACCCAGGGGAAGATGCTGACCACAGGTAACCCTTAAACATGTGGACTGCCTGCTGAAAATGTATCCCTGAAGGCTTGTTAGGCTGGGTTTCAAGTTTGGCATCCAGCGAGGAGGAGTCGTGCTAACATGAAATATAGAAATATTTCCCTCCTGACACGTGGGGTTCTGGTAAAGCAAAGCAGACCTACGTGGCTGCAGAATGCTACTCAGCCCTTTTACCAAGACAAGTTTGCAAATTGAAACTCACTTTGGAGAGCCTGATGCATGCAACATATTTACACATCCGAAGCTGAATTTTTCCCACCCAAGGAGCATTAATGGAAATGTTATTTAACTGACTCTGCCTCAGCCCATGTGTCCCTTCTGAATCGGCCCAGTGACTAGTCGTCTTTCCTTCAGTAGCAATTGAAAGAGTGTGCCGTCATTGGGTGGATATTTAGGATAAAATACTGATTTGCTTTTTGCTATATTTTTTTCCTCCCCCAGTGTCACTTTTTATTCAGCCTTGTGTTTATTGTTACAACGTTTAATGACATCTACCATTTTTGAAGGAATGTGTTTAATCACAACTTGTTGTTTTTTCTAAACTTGGCGAGTTCTTCGTTTTTTATGTTTTACCTTTTTTATCTGAGGACTGTGTTGTCGCTCAGGCCCGGCTATCAAATATTAGACAGTAAGGCATATTATTTACTCATCCAAACACCTTAGTCACAGACAATAATTTGGGAAATTTCACAAACTCAAACATGTAAGTAAGATGTGATTTGTCAGTGTGTACATCTGGGACAAAAGGCCTGCCATCTGCTGCACTTTGCAGCATATAAATACGTAACACTGATGTCATCACAAGTCTGCCTCAGGATAGCCACGACGCTTGCTTTTCGCGGTTTTTAAAACTGTATTTTTTGTCTAGAAACATAGGCACATCTGACTAGAATCCGGTTAGGATGCTTTGGGTTCACTGAATGTTGGTGCACAGTAATGTTAATTAGGTGAAAACAGAATCATTTATTAGTAAACAAAATGGAAAACATAGAAGAAATGAATCAGTTCTAAATAGAGGCTTTCATGGCTGATCATTGATTATCGATCTTTTGTGTGCAAAATATTTAAAATCTAAGTGCAATGCAGCATTTTAGCAGCAAAACAAAATCCTGATTTGGTTTTGTTTAGTTGCTCTTTACACAAAATCAAGTTAAAAAAACCTGAAATAATATTTAAACTATATTATTAATGTAAGAGGTGCCCCACCACAATGTTCTCTTTGCCTGAATACTTTAATAAGAGTCATAAAGCACACACATGCATACAGATGTCATCATCACGAAACAATCGCAGCTGGGAATCATTGCAATTCAAGACAGGAAGGAGATGAAGCATGTTAATGAAAAGGCAATCTTTGTCTCGAGACATGTTATTGATTTTCATAACCAACAGAGATGCACACAGTAAAAGATAATAGTACCACAACTATTGCACAGCGCAGGGGATAATTACAAAAGGGTGTCAGAGATGAAGGAAAGCTACAGGGACAGCTATCTATGATGGGGAATATGGCCACTACAGATCAATAGTCAGGACTAGCAACGCACAGCGTATGATAGAAGCGCGGGGATTTCATGAACTAGAACTCAGTAGCAGTCTGAAAACCTTTCATGAAGCCCACCCAGTGATAGCAGACACATATGTGCGCGTGCTTCCTCGCAGACTTGCTGAGCTTACGTTTCACCACCATAGGCGTGATGACGTCAGTGACATGCCTAATACAGTCGAACGCACACCCCAATTCATTTACTTTGATCTCTCTGATTTCCATTGAAAGATTGTCGGAGGGCTTACAGATTTTAGGTTCTGTATTCCTTCCCCTATATTACTCTAATGCAAAATACAACAAAGCAGCAGACTACACATCTACAAAAAAACCGTTTTTAGGTTGTTTACACAACTCCTGCACATGACTGTGTTGTCCTGCGGTATTCCTATGAACACTCTTCTTCGAGGAATGCATGCAAGCAATACAATGATCGTTAGCTAACACCCCAATAAGTGGGGTTGAAAAGCACGATGGTTCCCTCCTGAAGAAATATGTTCCCCATGAGAAATAAACACAGTTTTTTTTATAAACAAATATCAAGATATATCTTTGGTCATGCAAAAAAGAAAGCCATAAATAAATTACGGTACAAAAGGGGGTGGTGATGGACGGAGCATCAGAACCAATCAAACACTCACACCCAGTCAACAGATCTGGGTTTGATCCATCACCGTTCTTTAGCCCACTCTGCCACCCCAGTTCAGACATGGCCATATGCAAATCAGTCTGACCCTGTGCCTCATGGGAACAGTCCAGCCCGAACTGCCAAGCCATGCCTTCCCTGGACCGGAAACAAGCTTCCTAGGACCGGTTTCTGGCATTTCAGCTGTCTTCAGCCAGGCTTGCTTGAATCCAGTGGCAAAGTGAGCAAGGGACTCACGTCTGAGCATACCCTGCCAACTTATGGCGAACAAAGCGGTACAAAAGGGGGTGGTGATGGACGGAGCATCAGAACCAATCAAACACTCACACCCAGTCAACAGATCTGGGTTTGATCCATCACCGTTCTTTAGCCCACTCTGCCACCCCAGTTCAGACATGGCCATATGCAAATCAGTCTGACCCTGTGCCTCATGGGAACAGTCCAGCCCGAACTGCCAAGCCATGCCTTCCCTGGACCGGAAACAAGCTTCCTAGGACCGGTTTCTGGCATTTCAGCTGTCTTCAGCCAGGCTTGCTTGAATCCAGTGGCAAAGTGAGCAAGGGACTCACGTCTGAGCATACCCTGCCAACTTATGGCGAACAAAGCGGTACAAAAGGGGGTGGTGATGGACGGAGCATCAGAACCAATCAAACACTCACACCCAGTCAACAGATCTGGGTTTGATCCATCACCGTTCTTTAGCCCACTCTGCCACCCCAGTTCAGACATGGCCATATGCAAATCAGTCTGACCCTGTGCCTCATGGGAACAGTCCAGCCCGAACTGCCAAGCCATGCCTTCCCTGGACCGGAAACAAGCTTCCTAGGACCGGTTTCTGGCATTTCAGCTGTCTTCAGCCAGGCTTGCTTGAATCCAGTGGCAAAGTGAGCAAGGGACTCACGTCTGAGCATACTCTGCCAACTTATGGCGAACAAAGCGGTACAAAAGGGGGTGGTGATGGACGGAGCATCAGAACCAATCAAACACTCACACCCAGTCAACAGATCTGGGTTTGATCCATCACCGTTCTTTAGCCCACTCTGCCACCCCAGTTCAGACATGGCCATATGCAAATCAGTCTGACCCTGTGCCTCATGGGAACAGTCCAGCCCGAACTGCCAAGCCATGCCTTCCCTGGACCGGAAACAAGCTTCCTAGGACCGGTTTCTGGCATTTCAGCTGTCTTCAGCCAGGCTTGCTTGAATCCAGTGGCAAAGTGAGCAAGGGACTCACGTCTGAGCATACCCTGCCAACTTATGGCGAACAAAGCGGTACAAAAGGGGGTGGTGATGGACGGAGCATCAGAACCAATCAAACACTCACACCCAGTCAACAGATCTGGGTTTGATCCATCACCGTTCTTTAGCCCACTCTGCCACCCCAGTTCAGACATGGCCATATGCAAATCAGTCTGACCCTGTGCCTCATGGGAACAGTTCAGCCCGAACTGCCAAGCCATGCCTTCCCTGGACCGGAAACAAGCTTCCTAGGACCGGTTTCTGGCATTTCAGCTGTCTTCAGCCAGGCTTGCTTGAATCCAGTGGCAAAGTGAGCAAGGGACTCACGTCTGAGCATACCCTGCCAACTTATAGCGAACAAAGCGGTACAAAAGGGGGTGGTGATGGACGGAGCATCAGAACCAATCAAACACTCACACCCAGTCAACAGATCTGGGTTTGATCCATCACCGTTCTTTAGCCCACTCTGCCACCCCAGTTCAGACATGGCCATATGCAAATCAGTCTGACCCTGTGCCTCATGGGAACAGTCCAGCCCGAACTGCCAAGCCATGCCTTCCCTGGACCGGAAACAAGCTTCCTAGGACCGGTTTCTGGCATTTCAGCTGTCTTCAGCCAGGCTTGCTTGAATCCAGTGGCAAAGTGAGCAAGGGACTCACGTCTGAGCATACCCTGCCAACTTATGGCAAACAAAGCGGTACAAAAGGGGGTGGTGATGGACGGAGCATCAGAACCAATCAAACACTCACACCCAGTCAACAGATCTGGGTTTGATCCATCACCGTTCTTTAGCCCACTCTGCCACCCCAGTTCAGACATGGCCATATGCAAATCAGTCTGACCCTGTGCCTCATGGGAACAGTCCAGCCCGAACTGCCAAGCCATGCCTTCCCTGGACCGGAAACAAGCTTCCTAGGACCGGTTTCTGGCATTTCAGCTGTCTTCAGCCAGGCTTGCTTGAATCCAGTGGCAAAGTGAGCAAGGGACTCACGTCTGAGCATACCCTGCCAACTTATGGCAAACAAAGCGGTACAAAAGGGGGTGGTGATGGACGGAGCATCAGAACCAATCAAACACTCACACCCAGTCAACAGATCTGGCTTTGATTCATCACCGTTCTTTAGCCCACTCTGCCACCCCAGTTCAGACATGGCCATATGCAAATCAGTCTGACCCTGTGCCTCATGGGAACAGTCCAGCCCGAACTGCCAAGCCATGCCTTCCCTGGACCGGAAACAAGCTTCCTTGATGTCCATAATGTCAGGGCTGCCAATGCAGTAGAGACCAAAAGTGCTCAATCGCGCTGGGGCAGAGGAGTGTATCTCACTCCTATCTCATACAACAATGCCCCCCAAAGGAATGTTGGCCTAAACTTAGCAGCTGACGCTAATTTCCGTGCAGCTGTGAGCAGAACGTGGGCCTCGGCACTTACTGTGCCCTCTGGGCGGGTCCCCACTGGGACTCTCTAAAAAGAAAATGTGGCCCACGTTGCAGTTGCCCGCTACCGCGGCGCAACTGAGGATTACACAAAGATGCCCTGCTCTAGGGCTCTCTAAACACATATGCCCCAAACGTTGCAGCTGCCCTCTATCAGGCGGGGCAGCTGGAAACAAATAAAGAGCAGATACGGGCACCACTGTGCCCTCTGGACTCCCACAGGATGTGTGAGCCAAGAACTGCCTCCATCGTTGCAGCTGCCCCCGCTGGTACGGCGCAGCTGTAGGAATGACCAACTGGAAGGGGCACGGGCTCGGGAGCTCTCCTCTGGGGCTCTATCAATCAAATTTACTCCCATGTTGGAGCGGCCCGCAACTGTGGGACCGCTCAGGCACCAACAGTGTGCACCCTGAGCCCCCACTCATCGGGACTGCGGGGCAGGACTCCTCCGGTCTTCGCTCCTTACTGGGACTGGCACTCTGCTCTTCTCTTCACCTGGTCTCCTCTCTAAGCATGCGGGGCTCTCTCCAGACATGAGGGCCCCGCCGACGATCCAGGCCTCTTCTAAATTCACCTGGGCCCCCTCCTGGGACCCGGTACTTAGATGCGGAGCCTGCAAGGCTCCGGACTTACGGCTGTAGGCACCGCCCCAGGCCAGGCAGACGTGCCTGACTTCCTGATTTGTGATTGGGGCTGTGGCGGTGATTTCCTTCGTCAAACGCGGGTTGGGCACCCGCTTTACATCAATCACCAATGTGGGGTGGGCACCCGCCATTTAAATAAAAGCATAAGCGGGGTGGGCACCTACATATTTAAATACCCAATAAGCGGGGTGGGCTCCCGCTCAGTACAGAAAGAATACGGGGTGGGCACCCGTTCCACGGCCTCACGGGGGAATCCCTTCACTGGGGATTCCCTCCCTCTCCTCATGCAGCGCAGCGCTGCCAAGCCCACGCTCTCTTCCTTCCTCGCAAGGCTGGAGTCCCCCTCTCTGAGGCATCAGCCATAAAAGTGTAGCGCTCAGGGGATGCAAAAAGAAGTCCTTAAGGTTTCGGGGGCATAGCTGGGCCCCGGGAGGCCAGCACACAGGGCCCTCCAGCAGGGAAGCAAGCCCCCATGCCGGATCCTCTTGGGCCCCAGCAGCAGCAAGCCCCCAGCACGTCCGGACCAGTGCAAGCAGAACAAGAACCATTTCATGGGGTCACAGCCCCTATACTTATACTAGGCATTCCTTTGTCTGTAGTGCAGGGCATGGGGGAACCAGATGCAACTGGTTCAGGGAGAATTGGAACACTTTGTTTTCCAAGCTTCTCTTCCTCTTTGTCAGGTAGGGTTAGGTGATCAGACACACCACAGGGGGCGGGGCCAGCATTGTCCAGGCTGGGCACAGTGCTATTCAGGGTCAGGGGATTACTCCTCCCACTACTCCCAACACAGATGTCCCATTCAGCCTAGTGCTGACTCACCCTGCCCCTCCTGGAACCACACACACCTCCCAGCCCCTTTCACTCACAAGCCATACATGCAATTCACATCAGGCAGGCGGACACACAGCACACAGAAATGCCAACTTCTAAAAAGTGGCACTTCTAAAATAACCACAATAAATCTGCACACACCATTGTGCAGCATTTATTATTACAATTGCAAATATGCTAAACTTGACTACGCGGCTCCTTCCATATTAGGAATTACCACTGACACACTGATCTAGGAATCCCCAATGCATTCCTATGGGAGGGCAGGCCACCTTACCAAATGTACAAAGAGGGCGCACGCACTTTACACTGGACCACAGTGCTAAAGTGCCCAGAGGCCTAAAACCACCAACACCATGTCAGAGAAAAGGCAAAACGTTTAGGGGTGAACCTGCCAAAAAGGTCCAAGCCCAACACAACCCCCTTCCAGACAAAACGCAGGGTAGAACAATCACTACCTGGATGGGCTTCCTTGCTTTGGGCGATAGAACATGGACGTGGGCCCGCACTACAGGGACACCCTCCGGTTCTACGCCACTCTGAACCCACGTGGTTCCCTCTGAGAAAAAACTCTCAGGCCCAACTAGGCTACCCCACTGGTACTCCCTAGTTGTCCACGGCCAGGACCAGGCCCTAGGCCACCCAGATGTCACTGGTCCTTGCCCATCCACAGAGTGGGGGGCAGTAACCCCTGGCACATAATAGCCATTCTCCACTCTTCTTCTCAGTGTAGTTCCACACTGCCACTGATCCTCCAACCTAGGGTCCGCACCCTCAGGCTGACCAGAGGTCATGGGCGAAGCGTCTCCTCGCCCTACCTCCCTTCTGGGGTTCTGCACTCTCCCAGGAGAAGCAGCCCCAGAACACAACTCTCCCACCAGTTCAGGAGCTCTCTCCATCAACTGGTCTACCCATCTGGGATCTAAACTCTCCTGCTGTACCGGGTCAGAGGCAAGGACTCCCTCCCTCTGCACCCCCTTCCAAAGCCCTATACCCTCCCATCAGGAGTGGTAGCCAGAAGGCAAACCGGTCAGGACACTGATTGCAGTTGCCCTTCCCTCCAGGACAGGAAACACCTGAACCTGGCTCCCCAACCCAGTGATGGTACCCTTTGGTTGGACAATTGCCTGGCAAACCAGGACTTCTTGGGGAGTACATATACCCTCCCCGAGGGTGACACATAACTAATGTGTCATGTGACAGTCTCCCTGGTGCAGAGCTCACAACCTCCTGTCCCTTTGACAGTGAGTGAGATGCCCCAGGACAGAAGTGGCGTCACCATGGCCAATCATTGGTGACTCAGCCCTTCTGGTTGGCCTCTCACCCAATGGTTCTTCCACTGGGGACTCTTTTCCCCTCTCACCCCTCAATCTGGACTTCTGCACCCTCCACTTAGGAGTGGCACTGCCAGACACCAGAACTGATGGAGGCCTGATTACAGACACTCCCAGCTCACTTAACAAGGTAAGATCCCCCTCAAAGAATGGTCCAACAGGACAGACTAGGCTCCCTACCTGGTGTTCCCTCTAAGAACCATCCAGTACTGGAGAATGAGGTGCGGGCACTTCAGGACACAATCTCACTCCTGCGAGACCTAATGTGAGTCCCTACAACCTCCTCACTATAAGGGTACCTAGCTGGGCTACTCTGAACCATCTCTGCCACGCTGTGTTGGGAGATACTTGCACCATTCTTCTATGATCACTCCCCAATGCAAGTTCCCTAGAATCAAGGAACTTACACACTCCAACAGGGGTTGGCACGACTCCAGTAAACAATTACGGGGCAGGTTCTCTCTGACAAAACAGATTGAAGAACCCTTTAACACCATTTACCGTGCTAACCAATCACCCAAACTTCCAGTGTGCCACAACATTCATCCACACTCCCCCCTAAGACTGGTGAGACAGCATCTTACTGCCCCTGAATCTCAATCTGTACCCCTCTTAACTGGGAACCAGGTACCATACTCTGGGAACTGGGAATGGGACTTCCTGCACTGGACTCCATATTGCTGCCACCACTAGATCCCACCCTTACTGGGGATTCCAGAGAACTAACACTGCACTTAGGGGATAATCTACCCTCCCGAGCTATTAACTCCATGCCAATTAAGTTACCACTGTAGGCCAACCCTAGAAATAGCAGACAGCACAGGGGCAGTACAACTCCTTTAGCTTGCGTTGTAGGCCAACCCCCTAAATAGCAGTCTGCACAAGGGCAGTACAAAACTCCTCCAGATTCTCTGGTTTCTGTCCTTGGCAGGACCCCCAACTCACAGTGCAACAAGAAAACACAAATTTCAAAGAAATGATACTTAAAACAAAATCAGAAACAAAAATCCCCAAACATGTAACTATCTACAATGCAGAGCTTGTAGTGCAACCAGTTGTCGCTGCGGTACTGCGCAAACGCAAGTCCTATCCTCACCGCTGCCAACCAATGTTAGAAATGGCATTTCTGGTTGGCTAAGGCTTGCACCAAAGTCAGGCAGAAACCACCACTATAGTCAGGGGAAGGGAGTTACACGCCAAAGATAACCCCTGCTCACCCCCTTGGTAGCTTGGCATAAGCAGTCAGGCTTATCCCGGAGGCAATGAGTAAAGCGTTTGAGCAACACACCCACAGCAACAAAACCCTAGGTACACCACAAAAGGAATTCCTCACAAGGTTATATCAAAATTAGCCTTTGTATTATCATAAAACACATTAGAATAATAATCACACAATATACACAGTGCTAAAGTGCACAGAGGCCTAAAACCACCAATACCATGTCGGAGAAAAGGCAAAAGGTTTAGGGGTGATCCTGCCAAAAAGGGCCAAGTCCAACAGTTCCCCACCCGCCGGCCACTCTGCACTGATACCAGCTGCTATTGAATTACAGGGCACTGCTGGAACCCTGTGACTGTTGCAGGTTTCCAGGAGCAGTCTACCTCTCCTCCCATGTAAGACAGTTAACAAGTGAGTGCAAATATCTGAGTTTTTTTTTATCTGTATCTCAGAGTCCTTGAGTGATCATCTTATGAGGATTATTATCCTAGAATTGTTCTGTTTGCTTAATATATTTTAATGGATTTTCGGTGGTCCTATAATTGTTCTGTTGGTTTACACATATTTTCAATATCAGAGACTTCATTAAAAGGGCAATATTAATATTGCATTATACAACAGGCTGGCCTGTATGTACAGACCTTGTTTTGCAGTTGGTCCTAAAAGATGTACCATCAGTGTTAAATCTATTTTAGGTACAAACAGTGGTGGCTGGTGAGGTTTGTGAGTGGTGAGGCTGGGTTTGTTCAGTGGTGGCAGAGGAGGCACGTTATGTCGGTCCCACAGCCTAACGTTGCCTTATGGCAAGGTAAGACCTCATGATGCCACTTAGTGGTAGTACCAAACTACTACAAAAGGCCCAGAAGGTGTACATTTTCCAGCCCATGAGGGACTCTCCAGAAAGCAAAATGCTTTTTCACAAGTCACACTGAAAGTTCTCGTGTCATTCATGGGCAGTCCTGACTGCTTTCTAGCCTTAGTGACTGATTTCAGCAGCGAGTGTTGAACTTGCTGTCACTGAGGTATAGCATGATAGAAACAGTCAGACACTAGCTGTGAGCCATAGAAGCAGTCAGAGTGCTGCCCTGGAATCACAGTATCGTAATGTTTTATTCACACACAAGGGGACCCCTCTGAAGGCAGTTTGCTCCAATGCGCCCTAATCCCACTTGATGAGGCGGGCTCACCTCGACCACTTGATGAAGAGGGCACTCCTGACCTCAGATTTGGTAGACCGCAGTGCACTCGATGATCTAGCTCTTCAAGATGTACAGAGAGCCTCCCTCACCCTCGGGGGAAATAATAACTCCCTTTCCAAAAGTCAGGAAAACGCAATAGCTAGAAACGACTCTATGTCTTGTGCTGCTGTGCCTGTTTCCACAACACATTTGTAACTGCACTGTTCTGTCAGTTAAGGAGGATGTATTTGATTTGGTAGCTTTGTATGAAAATTAGTTATTTTTCCAATGGCAAACTTGGAGGCTTTGTAGCTCGAATGGAAGCCATGAACTGCAAAAACAGAACTAAGGGGCTGAGTACGATGGTGGGCATACTTGAGTCTGTCCGCAATCATCACAGGAATTGGGAGAGTCCGCCGATATGGTGGCGGTCCCGCCCATGGGATTACCATGTGACCACCGTGGGTCACATGGGCATATTTACCATTGCGGTGGGTGTTGCAGGCTGCAGCACCCGCTGCAATGGTAAAAATGCAGGGTTTGCATTTCCATGCACTATGTGGCAGGCACCATGGGTGCCCCCCAAGTCCAGAAGGAAAGTGCCCCTGCTGAAGGGGGCCCGCAACAGGACCCCAAAGTGAATCCCTGACAGCCTTTGAATGGTGGGTGAACCGCCATTCAAGGCTGGTGGAGATGAGGCATCCTAATATGGCGAACGGTGCCTGTTAGGCACCGCCACCATTCTAGGTGTGCTTTCCGGGTCCACCAGGCAATTGGACCGATTGCTTGTGGCAGACCCATGGTGGATGGACTTCCCGTCTGCCAGCAAACCGTCTGTCATCATAATTTGGCAGGCGGAGAAGGGATGCAAGTTGATGGGGAGTCCGCCACCGGCAGGCTGCTGGTGGCAGATTCACCGCTATCGCAATGAGCCCCTAAAAAATGTTTGTTTTGAGCTATCAAAACATTCCTGTTATGGCACGATCGCCTCAGGTTTTGTATCGAAATTGCAACACAGGCGAGGAACAATACAGCACGCTCTCTGGTAAACTGAATCCCTCTGCTGTGGCCTTTTCAGGCACAGTCAGATGTATTCACTATGTCCATAACCCTTGAGTTTACAGGCAGAAATGCAATGGCCGAGATTAGGATTCTTGTCCTGTCAGGAGATCGAACAAACACGCTATGGAAAATATTGATGGAATCAAACCATAGTATGCAATGCAATGCATTTACAAACATGCCTCCTACCCCCCAATAAAAACGCACAACTTCCCTTTTCCAGTTGAAGCAAACAACGAAACGCGATTAATGGTTTGGAATACTATCGGCCCTAACTGCAGTGAACTAACTAAATGGGCCAAGCACAGCTGGCGTACCTCATCTGCCTGTTGAACTGGAGGGAATTTGCCTTCTAGCCAGGCCAGGTAACTCCAACTGCAGTCTATGCATTGCGACATCTTTGCTTTATCTAAACTTTGACCCTTCATACTACTATACTGTTTGTGGCACGGATTTCTCTCCTTATGCAACCATATCTGTAAATAGAAGTTAGGTTTCTGTTTATAAACGTCCATAACTTCACTAAATTAAGGGTGGAGTTGTCGATTTTTTTTCATTCAGCTCTGAGATCCTGTGTGGCGTTGTGTTGTGAAAAGTCCAGTACAGTGTTAACAACAAGCAATAAAACACCAAAGGAACCAGGGTAGCTGTACACCTTACTCAAGCCCTCTTTCTCCTTTGTCCCTCTGCCCATGACAAACACCCAGGGGATCTACTAAAAACACATGCTCTGCAACAGCAATAGAACTCTGACACCTTCTTCCAACGGAAAGTGCTCGCACATTACCCCATACTACGCACAGCACATCTGCAAGGTTTCCTTCAGGCACACAACACAAACCTGGAAGGCAGTGCGCAAGTAACACCTCGTCCATTAATCCCCCACTGACAGTCACTACCAGCACAAGTCTAGCTGACCTCAGTGGCCTGGCACTGGCAGTAATTCATGTGCGTCTCTGAACAGACATGAATGAAAATGGCTTCCAGGATTAACTCAGGCGACGAGAAGCAGACTCCTCAAGTCAAATCTGTGCAGTTGCAGTATCTTACAGTCCTGCCTGCAGCCTTTACCACACCCTTTTCCAACTTGTCACAGGGTGGCCCGTGTGACGAGTTGGGAAAGGTGGGGTGAGAATGCTCTCTCCACTCCCTGATTGACATGGAGGCTTAGCTCTACAAGGCTTGTGTCTCCAACGCCCAGGGCTAACTTTACCTCCACATAATCAGGGGCTGGAGACTGGCCTTTGATGCTAGGTCATTGCCGAGCTGATGACCTCACATACCTCAGGGCTGAGAGATTGTCAGCCCAGCAATTACTCTCTGCATGTAGGACCCGCCCAGGTGAGTAATGTAATTTTAGAGAAAGCACTGTGACAGAAGTGGCAGTCTGGTAGACAGTGCAGAAGATAAGGCCCCCATTCAAGTAAGTTTGTATGTGTGCATATATGTATTTTTAAAAAACAAAAACCGCAGATTTTGCATTGCACATTGCTTTCATTTTTATGGTGAAAGTAAAGGGGGGTGGAGCCTCGACGACCTCGCACAGAAACTGCCAATGGGTATAAAGTAATTCAAATGCACAAAATTATTCAATCAAGACTTGCATTTAGGTTTAATCATTTTTATTTAAGGTTTGTCAAAGTACAAAATGGGTTAGAAATACCGACCTAACAATTCTCTCATGAGTTCCCCATCTCCACCTCCCAACACGCACCAACTGTGCCACTTCATGCAATCTGCAATTTTTTTATTTTCCATGGTTAAATCGGTACTCTCGTCTTCAATCAGTAATTTGATATTAGTTTTGTGGAGTAAGGTGCCACTTGTATAAAAGTTTACAGAGTGTTTGTTTACCCTATGTGTACCTCACAAAGTTGCAGAGCTTACATATTATTTTGTCCAACTGATCTCCATCTAGTGAAATCTATAGTCAATTCGCCCTCAGTTGTTGGTCAGGGAATCTCGTATCATCTTTAAGGTTCCTCAATCTCTTATATTATAGACATATGGCCTGTGTTTGGGCAGTGTGTATCTTGATTGTCTTCTCAAATGGTGTAAGACCCCTTATTGCCCCCTCCTTAATTTGTGTCTGCATCACCAAATACCACACCAATAGGCATCTAAAACTATCCTTCTTCTGCTGGCCAAATTTCCTTTTAAGTAACTGAAAGGTGTTTGACCTTTGTAAAGTAGATCTCCAACTACATCACAGCATCTCTCCCTCCAATAAACAAAAGTTGTAATGTTCATTCCTGGGGTAAAATGTGCCTTACCTATGAGGGATGTGAAAGGGTCAGAGTAGGACATGATAGATTCCCTTGAGCATAGTTAACTCTGCATTATTTTTAGTTCAAAATACTTTATTGATTATTTGCAAAGCAGTTAAGTAAAAACATACATAAATAGTGCTGTAATGCGAGGAGCAAAAGCTATTAAATCGTAACATACCAATAACACTAATAACTTACATAAGCACATCAGAAAAACACAAGTAAGAAATAACCTTAAAAGAAATAAAAACAAACAATATTAAATGAAATTATTAGGGCTACTCTAAGAAAGGAGAAAGTGATACATTCTGAACATTATAATGTATTAGAGGCAATAATGTAAGAGTCAAGAGTATACCATGTAGTGTATACAAGCATTGAAGATTTCTTACTTGGGGATAACGAAGAGGCATTCCCCTTGTCAACTAAACGTTATCCAATCCCACCAAGCATGAACAGATATCTTTCTAATTCAGTGTATTAGATTTAACAGCCTAGAAATAAGAAAGTCAAATAGCCTACAATCAACATGGGAAAGTGGGTAAGGGGGAGTATGAGATTTACAGATAATGACAGTGAATGACAAGGAGAGTTGAACTTTTTTTTACAAATTTGTTTATTAGCATTTTAAACAAATACAAACAGCTCACGTTATTTAGATAATACATCATAAATGTTGCAGAAGTCTAAGCATGAGAGCAATCAAAAGGAATCAGCAATCTATAATATTGACAAACGGATAGGAAGCCTACTGCACAACGTCTATCAACATACCATATACTGGGGACCTCGGGCCAGATTCCACCCAAAGTATTCAACAGCAGGAGTCACAACTAGCTTCGCTTCAGCACCCACCACTTACAAAAGTAACATGGTTAAAGATATACCTGCCAAGCTGTTCAAGACCAACTAGTCTGAATGATCTACGAACGGCGATCTAGGTGACACTGTGTCTCCAACCACTCCTTGGTCAGGAGGGGCGGGAACGTCCTCTTGCAGTGACTGTAACCAGTCCAGAAATGGCCCCCATATATTTCTCGGCCTGGAGGCCGCAGGCATCAACTCCCAGAAGGTCAACAGTTGAGTGTGGCTGAGTGTGACATCTGTGATCCAAGCTTTCACTATAGGAGCCCTCTAAAGAGAGTTGAACTTTAAAAACTTTTCAATATTTATGCAAACTTCCGTCCAAGAATTGAATATGACAGAACAATCATACAGTACATGTTTTACAGATCACAGTGTATGTTTAAAATGCCACAATTTGATCTGTCAAGTAATTTTGCTTTGAACATTTTAACTAGTGACCAGTGACAATTATATAAAAGAAACACATTAGCTTGTAAAATAGATGCTGGTGGAAAGCTAGCAATATTTCTCAGCCACACAGATTTCTATTGGTCTGGTAATAGTCTGAATTCCATTTATTTAGTATAGTAAAAGAGGAGGCATTCTTAGTCAGTGTTTCTGAACAATTTAGAAGCTATGTCTCCTGAATGACTAAAGAGGTTTGTACAAGTTCCATACCAGGCAACTTAGTTTATGGTATAGAGTTAAAATAAGCATTAAGGATAGCATTATAGTAATTCATATTTATAAAAGTCTGATTGGGGAAAGTGAAATTTAGATTGTAATTCAATAAAGGAATACAACACGTCTCCTTGGCAAATATCATCAATGTAAAAAATACCTGCATGAATCAATACATTCATTGAAAAAATAAGTTTATTAAATTTTGAACTGGGATTACACCAAATGAAATCTTTTTTCATCAAATTATATGAGAGCAATTATTGCAGCACTTTCAGAATAGGTGAAAGTTAACAAATTTTGTGTTAACCATACCTAAAAAAGCTGATAAGGGAAAAGGATGTAACAAAGAGCATTCTATCAATTGCTATTTAGGAGCATGTGTAGGGCATTAGGTTGAAACCATAAGGAACTGTGAGTAATTAGGAATGACATATGGTACTTCATAAAGTAAGGCAAACCAATAACCCCATCTCTTTTGGAAATTTGCAAAGTTTTAAGGCTAATAAAAATGTGCAGGATTATTATTCCAAAGAAATAGAGTGATTCATTTATAAAAAACAGCATAAAGACTGGCTGGGAAACAAATAGGTATCATAGACAAAATATATAAAAGTTGGGCCTGTGATAGCCATTTAAAGTGGGTCTATGCGGCCCATAAGTTCAAGTGAAGGGATGACCATTTATCAAGTTTATTTTTCATTGTACTTATTTAATTTGAACAATTCATGTCAATTGTGCTTTTAATAGATTCAGAAAATGTAATACCAAAGTATTGCATAGAATTTGAGTTCCATAGAATGTTTGTATTTTCTATCTGATTAACTGGTATTTAGATTATGATAAAAAAATATAAGCATATTGGTTAATAATATGGGGAAAATAGGAACTGAGGTAGAAGAGTTTTCAGCATTCGATACAATATCATCAGCATATGTTGAAACCTTTAAAAACCACATTCTTTAAAACAATTCCAGTATATTCTTTGTTCATGCAAAAAGAGCACAAAACACGTTCAATAGCATTAAGAAATAAGAGAGGTGATAGAGGGCAACCTTGCCTAGTGCCATTACCACAGATAGTGCCTGATGGAGTTGTGTATAATGCTTTAACCATATTCCTAAAATTAGGACCAAAATAAAAAGCTTTTAGTGTATGAAACAGGAATCACCAATTTTCTTTATCAAAGTTTTTTCTGCATGCTAAGCCAACAGCCCTGCAGGGCACGGAGCTCATCAGCAGAAGATAACACGTGACATAACAGATGTATATTGTGTGTAGAAAGTCTGCTTTTCATATACTCAGTTTGATCTGATTGGATAATATAATTCAGAATGGGGGTCAATCTGTTGTATTTATAATTAGTAATTAAAGTAGGGTCGTCCGGTTTTGGTAAAACAATAACGATGGTACCTTTGAAAGACCCATCAACAGTAGGTCTGTTAAAACTCATGAAATGAGAGTAAGGTAGTGGAGAGTTGAGCCTGAAAAAATGTATAAAGTTCTGCCGGTTACTGTCAAGGCCTGGTGACTTATTGGAGTTAAGTGATTTGTTAGCAAGTTGAATTTCTTGGATATCAATCCGTTTTTTTAATTTGAGTTGATCTTCTGTAGAAATTTGTGGCAGTTGGCAATTTAAACACATCTATAAATGACATGGTCTTGGACGACTGCATGTTTGTCATAAAGGGTAGAGTAAAAGGATAAAGCTCTTTCACAATATCTTCTGCATTAAGAAGTAAAGTTCCATCTGATTTTTTGACAGCATGAATTATATTTGTATCCCTTTTTAATTCATAAATAATTAGCCAAAAGGTTTTCAAATGTATTACAATTAAAGTAGTAATTGGATTTTGTCTTAGCGACGATCATTCCTGCCCTTTTACTTAGTGGGTTGTTATATTGGTATCTTAGCTTTTGGAGTTGATTTGTATTTATTATTGCAGGAAGTGATAAAAATTCTCTCTAAGCTAATTGCTTCTCTAGTAAAGATAATTGATATAAGTTTTAATTTTTAAGTGCCACAAGGAATAGAGTGACACCTCTGACATATCTTTAAGGCATACCAGCGAATGATTTTAAAAGTCCCATCTGATTTATTATTCATAAAATATTTATTATTCATAAAATAATAACTTATGGCAGTAGATATTTTATTAGAGTCATCTTGATTTAAAACTATAGCAATGTTCATTCTCCATCTAGTCTTAGGGGAATATGTGTAATGTAAAGTAAGAGAGAATAAGATTAAAGCAAGGCCTTAAAACAAAGATTTGTTCAATTTTAGGATTGGTAATCGTAGTACATAAATATTTTGAGGCAAGCAGGTAATCAAGTCTAAATAAGGTGCAATGCAGGGTAGAAAAAAGGGGTACATTCCTTGGCTGTGGAATTGGCTAGTTGCCAAAAATCAACCAATTTTGTGGTGAAAAAAAGAACTTAATGAATTAAAGGATTTAGTGGGCTTGAGTTTGAAAGTAGACAATCCATCTAAAAGGGGATCACAGGTAAGATTAAAATCCCTTTCATGATAAGAGGAACATTACCTAATTTTATGATTTCAGTAGTGACAGTTTTCCAAAAAAGAATGTCATCCATTGTGGGGACCTATATGTTAAAGAGATTAAGGGTATGTTTACCAATTTTGATTTGCGCATGTAAAAATCTACCATCTGATTCATTATGATTCTGTGACATTTGGATTTGAGAGTTTCATAAGAAAATAATGGCCACTTTATTCTTGAATCCCACATATCATGGGATTTAACAATTTAGCATTAATACAGGTTTCTTAAATGAGACAATTGTCAGTCCTAAAATGTTTTTAAAAATTTGAATATTTTACACCTCTTGACTGGATGCCGTAAACCTTTAATATTGTGAGAAGCAATACTTAATATATGTTGAGTGTCCATATCATTGAAGAAAGCAGTCTTAAAGAAAAGGAAAACAGAGAGCTATAATAAGCAAGTAGACCATAAAAACTAGACAAACATGACACACAAAACATACAGTGGTCACATCCCAAGACCTCATAATATGTAAAGATATAGAGACAGAGGTACAAAGCAAAATAGAACACACTGCTTAGACCTGCTATATGAATAGATGCATATAATGTATTGTGGGGAATCAAATCATTCCATAGACCTGAAGCTTGTAAATCCATTTCAATTGGATTACGTTGATCTATATATGTTATCAAGTCTGATGGGGAGGAAAAAGATTTAGAAATTTATTTTTTCCAAATATGTATTGTGGAAAGGTCAAAAAGGTCATATGTATATCCTACAGCTTTCAATCGAGGTCGTGTATCCAAAAAGCTTCACAGTTTCTTTCGTGAAATCTTGATGAACGTACACTTTGTAGCCATCTATTAGTAGTGTTTGAATTTCTCTTGCCGTCTACCTGATAAGTAGAAGATGATAATGTTGCTGAACTTTGAGGAAGATCAGTCTGGACTTTGATCGGTGAGGTTTGTGTTTTGTAGGGATGCGGTGAACGTTATGAATTTAAACGTTTAAAGGAATTTGATTTTGAGAAGTTTAGACTCTAAGAGGGTCATTGGGATGGAGGGTGGACTTTGTCCATCCGCCAACCTGTCGTGGAATGGGACCGCCCGCCATTGGTGCCGGGGTCCCGTAGGTGAAATTAGGATGCACCCGCCACACTGGCAGGCGCATCCCGCATTCCTGACATTGCGGCGGGCGGTGCTCTCAGCACAGCCCGCTGCAATGCCAAGAAGGCATGTCGTGCACTTCCATGCACAACATGGCAGGCACTGCGAGGTGCCTGCCATGTTGTGCATGGAACTGTAGGGGGGTACCTTAGGTACCCCCCATGTGCACCCCCCACGGCCCAGAATCCCTGGGGGCCCACTACGGGCCCCCAATGTCAAAAACCACATGCCTTTCCGTGGCGGCAACGGCAGGTCCCCGCCTGAATTGTAACATGGATGGCGGTGTCTACCAAACACCGCCACCATATCAAATGCTTTTCCGCCCTGTAGGCAATCGGGCGGATTGCCTACCGGCGGAAAACCGGTAGATGGTCTTCCCGTCCGCCGGGGTCCCCCCCGCCATGGTAATGTGGTGGGGGGAATTTGAATGCGGCCGGTGATTTTTAGCGGGCGGATCGATCCGCCCGCTATATTAATGGCCCCCTAAGTAAAGTCAACAGTTTTGCCTTCAATATTTACTTGAACTCTCAAAATATGCAAATTGTATTGGCAGTTTCTGTTCTATAAGTCCACTAAAGGTTTTTGTATAGGAGATATCTGATTAACCAATGGTGCCAAAACTGTAACTGCTTTGGTATCGCAAAGTTTTGTCTCATATATAGGTAGAGTATAGGAACTGCTAGAGATTGTGTTCTAACATAACCAGCATAAGCACCAAAAACAATCCTTTTAATTTAGAATGTTGCTAAATATGCAGTGCTTAGAATAGCCAATCTGAAAAATGAAACTGAAAATCCCTTTGAGAAGGAGGCAGGAAGTCCTCCTGAAGTACAGTGGGAGTGTTTATAAACCACCTACTCTTGAAGAGGAGGGCTGCAATGTGGAGCTCCATATGAGGAGCGTGTTTGTTGGAAGCTCGCACTCACCTCAGCTCACCAATACAGCAGGCATCAGAATCAATAAAAGACCCTGCAAAATCATTCTGACAAGAACAGCAGCAATATGATGCATGGGGTAAGGCCAAGTAATTCCCCATGTCGCTGGAACATTATTGTTTGTGCAGGCAAATGACGGAGCTCATAGTGTAGACGTTTGAAAACTAGTATAGTCTCTCTTCATTCACACTTTTAATGCCGATTTCGTTATGGTGCATATGTGAAGTCTGGGGTCTCTTTGCATTTTGTGTATCCATGCTCCTTTCCACAGGGGTCTGCCTACCAGTCCAGAATCTACATTGCCCCATTTCTTTTATGCTGCTATGTGAGACCGGTCCAGTAAACAACGCAGATGAGACGCTTAATAATACTGAAATTGTTCTGGTAGGCATCCTTTTCTGGTTACAATCATTCTCTGTTTCCCTACAATTCTTGCCTTGTCATATATAGTGTGTGCATAGCCTTTGCCATGTGAGTATGTCTTTCTTTGAAATTGTCAGCAGGAGTGCTCAGAACAAGTAGAGTGTCTTATTAGGGGAATCAGACTACTAACAGCCTCAGCAACGATATTTGATGTATTTACCAATTGTGCAGCTCTGCTTTTAGCTTGCATGTGAAGCATGATATGTTTCTGTTTGTGTCTCTGAAAGGGTCTTAAGTATTGTAATCCTAGGCATTTTATTCCATTTTTATGCCAGCTGATGGAATGTTGATGATTAGTATGGATACGTATGCACCTACCACTAACAATAAGGCCACCGACACAATGTAAGGCCCAGTCAAGTTCTCAATAAAATTGTCCCTTACTGAACCCTTGGTAGCTGGCTGCGAGCAGGCAGGCTTAACTTAGGAGACAGGTGTATAAAGCATTCAAAAACATCAATATAGTAAATAAGTAACACACAATGCACAATACAAATCCCACCCCAGTTTATAAAGATAGTAAATATTTTTATGTATAAAATGACTCCAAAATGAATTAAATCCAAGGTAGGGAACCGGAGATATGGCTTTTTAAAGACTGAGCATTTGTAGTGCTTAAAAACCAATAGCGCCAAATTGGGACATATAGTCGCCCTTGACCAGGGCAAAGTAAAAGTTTGAGACCAACCGCGATGGCGCCGTGGTCAGATACACTAATCAAGAGGCCTCGATCAAAATTTTACCTTCACACTTAGAAACTTTACTGGAGAATTTTCTCTTGTCGTTGAGTGAGGCACCACTTCAGGCTGGAATTTAAGTTGACGACAGCGGCTTGGATTTGCATGAGGCCTCGGTGAAATCTTGAACTCTTGAGCTCCCAAGCTTTCAGTGAGATGAATCTGAAATCTAGGCCAAGTCACAGTTTGACGTCAGTGGCTTGACTCTCGTCAATGAGTCGGTCACCGTATGTGGAGCCTTTTTCCAAAAGTTCTCCAAACTTAAGGAGGTGCTTCCTAAAGTTCCTTTTGGGGGTTCAATGTGTCCACAAACAAAATCCAAGGTTCCAAAGTCTCTGAGTTGCTTCTCAAGCATTGGGACTTCAGTTCCCACAACACAATTGGCCAAATCCAAGTGCAGATGAAGGTGGTCAGCTGGATTCTTCTTGCTAGAGAGGATGCAGGTGGAGCTCTTTTAACCTGTTGCTTTCAGGGAGCCCACTCCTCTTTTTGATACAAGACAAAGCCCTTATGGCTGTAGTTCCTTTGGGGTCTATTAGTATGGCGGGCGGAACGCCACAGCCCAAACGGCGGTGCCGATCCTCCTGTCATACTACACCACCCGCATGCCAATTACCCCCCGCCATATCAGTATGGCGGTGGGTACTGCGGCGGACGGGAAGATCGTCCGCCGCTTTTCCACCTGGTCGGCGAGTCGACCGGGCCGAAAAGGGATTAATATGGTGGCGGTGTCTGCTAGACACCGCAATCCATATTAGTATGCAGGCGGAGAGCAGCCTTTCCGTGAAGGCATACAGAGGTCACAGTTGGGGGCCCATTGCGGGCCCCCAGGAAGTTGGGGGGTGGGGGTGCACATGGGGGGTACCTATTGTACCCCCTGCATTTGCATGCACAATGCGGCAGGCACTGCGCAGTGCCTGCCACTTTGTGCATGCAAATGCACAACATGCATTTTTACCATTGCAGTGGGTGCTGCTGAAAGCACCGCCCGCCGTAATGTTCAAATTGCGTGATGCACCCGCCAGTGTGGCGGGTGCATCCTAATCTCCCTCACGGTACCGCCGCACATATGGCGGGCGGTCCCGTTTTCCGTCACGATGGTGGGCAAACAAAGTCCGCCCGCCATCCTAATGATGTCCTAAGTGTGCATCATGCACAGTCATTCAGAGTGCAGTCCTCTTGGTGCAGGCTTGGGTTCCAGCAGAGCAATCCTTCTTCTCCTTCTAGTTTCAGGCAGGAGATCTGAGTGGCTATGCAGCTCCCCCATATTCATCTAGTTTTCTTAGGCAACAAGCAGAGGGCACCCCTGACCAAGTGGGTACAGCCCAAACGTATGACAGTTTCCTCCAAAGTGTGTCATACTGTCCCACAAAGAACTGCACTTTCAAATTCAAAATGGAAAAACTTTCTCCTTGATGTTAGGATCTGGCCAAGTCAACCTACTGGTGTGTTTCATTTCCCTTAAAACTCCCCTTGCAGAGCTTCTGAAAAAAGACTCCCATCTGGCTGGATGGTACAGGAAGAGGGGGTAGGCTTGGCTTGCATCCTTCTTGTCCTGCTCTCTTTGAAGACCATTTTTTTACACAGCCTCCTTCCGGCCAGGTTCTCTGTAGCTGCAGATATCCCCCCACTAGATGACCTCTGACTCTATGCAGGCCACTAATCACTTTATCAAAGCAGTCTGGCTCAGCCTTTCAAGAATGGCCAATTAGAAGAGGCTGCTAGAAGGATGGATTTTGGCTCACAGAAAAGAAAGTTCTATAACTTTTCTTCTGTAGTAGTCATGATAAATTCATCAGTGGCAACTTGAACTATTATTTTAGATCATTTCTGCCAATAGTTATACTTTACTACAGTATTCCCATGTTAACCTAAGGAGCTAAAATGCTACACTAGGGAAAAACAAAAATGGTAGACATATAAAACATATTTAAAAATGCCCCTGCTTGTTTTTAAACGGCACCCTACCCTTGGGGCACCTAGGATGGACCTTATCTGTAATTTAGATGTAAAAATAAGGTAGTTAAATAGTTTGGAGGTACCTTTAAATCCAAAGTAAAAATGTACATATAATTTCAATTTAAAAGCAGCTTGCAAAGCTGGACTGACTTTTAAAATGACAGCATGCAACACAGCAGTGCATACTTAAGTGCATTAAATCTGCTGGGCCTCTAAACCTACATGCCCTACCATATACTAGGGGCTTGCAGGTAGGTTGTCAGTACCAATTATAATTACACCTAATTACCATATATCTTTTAATCAGAGCACTGCTCCTGGGTATAATTAGCATAGCCCAGGGCACAGTCAGAGTCAGTTACCATACCAGCAGTATCAGTCAAAAAATGGGAGTGATCAGGGCAAAAAGGATGACTTTCGCTCAGCAAATAAACAGTGTTTCACTTTGTAGTTTGTGCATAATATGCATAGGGTATTGATAAAAAAATTATTCAATCAAGAATAGCTTTATTTGACTGTATAAGTCACAAAAGCATTGCAGATAAAAGATTAAGACACTCGACTTTACAAGAAGTTAAAATCTGAGTTAAAACATTTGTACAAATAAGCAAACAGGGCTGTCATTGTGTTACACATGGAATGATAACACAAAATTAAAAACAGAATTAAAAAACAGTATTAAAACAACACTTGTAAAAACAGTCTCTAGCGCATTGGCAGGCACAAAAGACCCCGTGGGGCCGGGTGGGCTCAAGCCTACACAATTAGTGGGTGATTTTGTAATGTACTTAATCCAGTCCTGATTTGTTTAGAACGTATAAGCCACATCCACTTCAGAAATGTAGCCACCAGGATTGAATACCTGGGAGATAGATCAGTGCAGAGGATTTGCAGGGCTATGTTAGGAGATCTTGTACCCAAGTTCTTGCAGATCTGAGTCAAGCAGGGCATACAAAAAACACATGCTCAAATGATTCTACGTTTTTTGCGCATATGTGACATTTGTTATCCCCAATAGGGGACCATTTAGATGTAAAACACTTCAGGAGCAGAGATCCTGATCTAAATTGAAAATTAAGTTTACGGTCCAGGAGCTTCTCAATGATAACCCAGTAAGAGTCAAGACTTGGGCGTGGTTTAATCTGGAGAAAAAGCCCCGAGAGGGAAATCAGGTCATACCACCTAAACTCATCTTGCACAACTATTTCCCAATAGGTTTCTTAACCTCTTCAGTGCCCATGACGAGATAGTCTCGTCATGGAGCACGGTCGCGCTGTGCCCATGACGAGACTATCTCGTCATGAACCCCACCCACTAATAAAACGCCCGGCACAGGAGGGGGAAAGGGCGTGGCACAGAAGGGGTTAAAGACTATTTTTTGTTGGGAACATTTCGGTGGAGAGGGAGTCCCACAGATGTGATAGGCCCATTTTATTAAGCAAACTTTTCAGATCGCGCAGCCAGCTAATTTTATGAAAGCAGTCATGATTTAAGATGTTCCTTAAGCCCTGTGTAAACACAGCAAGTTCCTGTGTATCGGTATTAATATTCAGGGGTATTTGGACAAAATATATGATAAAAAATATTGTGCTGCAGAAATATGGTGTTAAGAATATCATGGTTTCATAAATATCTTGGACAGGAATATTGGAATATTGAGGTCAAAAATATAACTTTACGTGTTGTTTTAAATACTGATGTAAACAATATCAATGTAATAAATATAATTGGATGTAAATATTGTTTTTGGGTGTAAAATAGATTATAGTGCATTGTTTTGATTTTAAATTTGTGTTTATATTTTTTAATGTTTTAATTTTAGACTTTTTTATTTATTAAATTGTTTTATTTGGGATTGTCAATAGTTTCAATTTTTTTTAATATAGAATTTGTTTGGGTAGTGGGAGGTTGGGATAATAGGGGATAAGGGTGGGAAGACTTAAAAATTGTGTTCTATATTTTAAGTTAAGAATTATTTTATATTCATAATGTTTTATTAATTTCTATTTTCTTTATTATATATTTGAAAAAAACATTTAGGCCCTCATTAGGATGTTGGGCGGACCACAACTGACAGGTCATTGGCAGTGGTCCGACCACCGGATTACAATACTGGAGGTCAGAGAGCAGAGGGCGGGGGGAAAACGGCCACCTGCAACAGGCTCAAAGAGCCTGTCAGGGCAGCGGTCAGACAGCACTCCCTACAATGAAGGTGGTGCCGGCGCAGGCCCCGCTGTAGGCATAACAATGTCCTTTTCCCACAGCCTTTTCCTGGTGGACCCACCACCATAGAAAGGCTGTCTGTTGGAAAGGGACTTTGGGGGCCCCTAGCAAGGCTCCCTTCGGCCACCGCTATATATGGCCAGGGGGGCACATGGGGTACCCACAGCGCTTTTTTGACTTCGGCTTGTGCTGTGACCCTTTTCTAGGCTGCAGCAGAAGCCACAATAGAAAAAGGCATGTTTCTGGCCAGCTACATGACTTTCGTATCATATTATGGCGGGTGGGACCAGCAACTACTTCTCTGGCGGTTCCACTCCCGCTGTGATGACGATTGGATGCTCTTCTGAACGCTATCATAATAAGACCCTTAATCTGCAATAAGATATTATTTAATGTTGTTTTAAAATAAAGTATTAACAATTTAAAGTCATTTAAAATATTTTAGATTTTTTTTCTTTTATGAAATTGTTCTAATTTGTAATTTTTAGTTATCTTAATATTTTTTTAATTATTGAGATTTTTTTCAATCAAATCAGTCTTTATTTTAATTCGAAGAATCATAAAAGAGCTTGACAATAAAATTTTGATTTGAACACACATATTACATGACTGTAGGTTGAAAGTATAGTATGTACAAAAGGGTAAAAATATGAAATATATCTCCAGGATAAAATATTTCCAAATTAAGCAAGCAACTTTTGTCACTAATTCATCTTTCATTTGACCTAAGTGAGAGGCAAGGTGTGTGAAAAAAAATAAATCTAGAGAATTAATTGATTAAATTATTATAAGATATAATGTCACATATCATTGGTTGAAATAATTCATAGTCAATATTAAAATCCAATAAATAACAAATAATAAAAAGAGATGTACAGCTTTAAAATTTTAACCCTCTCTATTTCTGTTAAAAGCTCACAGGGAGTAAAATCTACTAACACCAAATACAATAAATCGTGAGCTATCTGTTTTTAATATTCTTAGAGCCTCCAGATATTTCCTAGTCATCAAACTCAGGCACAGCAGCTTTATCCATTTCCTTCTCTGATTGGGATATACTGGAAAAACAATAGGATGTGTGCAATATCTCCCTTTGTGTCCAAGTGCCATAAAGTGCATTTGCATTCCTTTCCCGCTACTTGTTGGAGCGACCATTTGGCTGTGAACGAACTAATCTGGAGTATCTCATATAGGAATTTCAAGTAGTGGGTTTTTGCTAAGTGAGGTTTAATTTCATCCAAGAATGGCTCAAGTCATTTTGAAAGATAAAAATTCTGTGTGAGTCTCCCCAATGAACAATCTAGTGTAACCTTCAAAATTAAATTCCAAAGTGTGTTTAATATCTTTCTTTGAATCTGTAGTCAGGGAACTAGGGTCTACCCAGAACCTGTTCAAACCCGAGTTAAAAATCAAGTTTTGTACGTGGTTAAACCAGGGAATGTAAAATGGTCGTCGAGTTCCAGTAGCTCTTTCAAACGATGGCTATATATGCCAAATTCTTCAGTGGTCCAAATTCTGACCCAATAAAATAGATGTCCCAACATAGCTAATGCTCCAATCTTTTGATACCAATATCATAGGACAGAGGAATCAATGGGGTATTTTGGGGCAGTGATGTTGTTTTTCCCCCAGAATTCACAGATTTGAATTTTCGCTGCACCATAGCTCAGATCCATAAAGGGCAGCTGTTCGGGCTCTGTACCTATAGACCTCCAACGCCAAGGTAATTCCCTTTGACTCAGTAGCTTGCTGTTTTTTGACAATTGGAATGAAATTTTGCAATGAAATTGTCTTGGCCCTATTTATATGTGGTTTCCAAGCCAGTTTTGAATCAAGCGTCACTCCAAGATAAACAAAATTGCCAACACGCTCCAGTGGTACATGGTCTTGAACAAGTTTGCTATTACATTTTTTGTGTGGTCCAAAAATTTGGCTTGGTGGTATCTCTAGGCCCTTTAACCTGCAGTATTGGTTAAAACTATTAAGTAATCTTTGTAACCCCCTGGGGGTCTGAGGCAATAAAATTGTATTGTCTGTGAACATTAGAGCACACATGTGAGCCCCTCCTAGCTTTGGGGAGTCATGGGTGCACTTCTGCAAAAGCTGGACTAGGTCGTTCCCATACAGTAAAAACAGACTCAGGCCAGAACACACCCCTGCCTCACCCCCCTCCTAACGGGGATGACCTCAGTAAGTCCCCCCCCCACCGGGCCCCATCATACTTTGACGAAATCGTCTTGATGAAGCCTTACTATTTGTAATAGGATTTCCTCTGGAACTCTCTGGTGACATAGAGTTTCCAATAAAAGACCCCTTGATATTGAATCAAAAATTGCTTTCAAGTCAATGAATGTAACATATAAGTGTCCGGATTTCAGTTTGGCATACTTCCAGGCTATACATCGAGAGTCTGACGACTTGATCAATTGTACTTCTCTTTGGCCTGAAGCCTGCCTGGCATGGTGAGAGAATATCATTCACTAGTATCCAATCATTTAATTTGCCCAGGACTTGCTTAGAAAAGATTTTCTGGAGGGTATCTATCAGGCTTATTGACCTATAATTAGCCGGGTCATCTTTATTGCCCTTCTTGTGAATGGGAACTATCTCTGTACCAATCCAGGATTCTGGAATGGACGTCCCTCTGGCCACTGCATTAGATAGTAGATTTACATATGGTGCCCATATTTCTGGGGCATGATTGAATACATTTCCTGGTATCTTGTCAGGTCCGGGAGCTTTCCCTAGTTTAATTGCATCTATAGCTAATCTAATTTCTTCGATACTAAAATGAAGTGTTGGTTTTGGTGAATTGTGAGAGAGGATCTCAGTGGGGACAGCAAGAGTCATACCAGGGTCAGTAGACTTTGCATATAACTCAAAGAATGCCTGCACAAAGTCCCAGGGTCAAGAAATTGTTCTGTGTCAGTCCTGCCCATTCTATTGCCATGTGTAACTATTCTTCAGAAAGATGACTGGTCATTGAGTCTGGCTGCAATAATAAGATCAATCAAGTTGACATCTTCCCAACTCCTTAATGCTAGCTTCTGCACCCTTTGTATTCTGCCCTAAATTGTCTGATTTGCACGCAATTTTTGTCTTTGAGGGCCACTAATAATCTTCGTTTTGCTGAGGAGCATTCTTTATTGTACCAGGGAGTTATAGATTGGCTCTTGGGTCTCAATTTACAGCCCGTCTTTTGTGGTTTTGTTAGGACAGCTTTTATACTCTCTGTCAGATGGTGATGTATTTGCATTATGGTATATAATCTAAGCTTGCGTCACTATAAGGGATAAGATCATTGTAGAAAACATTATAGATGTTCATAAGAGGCTCAACTTGCTCAAGGATGGAGGACCATTTAATTGATCATCTGTTGTTGCTCACTGTCAGTGGCGGTGACCTATTCCCCCTAATACTAGGGTATGTTGTATGAGTACCGATCAGTCTCCCTGACAGAGTTAAACATAATGGCAAATGGTCACTATCTCTTCTGTTGACTACCTTAAAATCATGTATGTGTCCCCAATGTGCCATCCTTAACATCACATAATATAGTCTAGATTTTGATGTGCCTCTACTAGAGGTATTGGAACATTGACTGTCTGAAGGGAACCAACCATTGCAAGCCCTATTGTAAAATTGACTAATTGCATGGCTGCTATAGAACACAACACCGGAGAATTTGTAGCTAAAAGGGGAATACCTCTATGTCATGTTAGAGAGTATACGTGGAGCGTGGAGGAGTATCATGATGCTATAGTAGATTGAGTTGCAGGCAGGAAGATTTTGAGAACTGGGATAAAGGGGTTAGATGAGTGTTCTACATAGTGCATCTGGGGCGGTGAAAATCCAACTTTTCAGGGTCTCCCTAAAGAGGGTTTCTGATTGAATGAGACAGAGGTTGCTAGGGAGTTGATTCCAGGCCTTTATTCCTAACGCTGTGATGGTTTTCCCCCCTCTAGCCAGCTCTTCATCCTCAAAGATGGGTCCTAGCCCTGAGCTTCATCCTCAAAGATGGTTTCTAGCCCATGAGATTTTTTAAGTAGCGGGATGTTGGGTTTATAGAGGATAATGGTGGGGAGATTTTTAAGAAGCTGTATTATAATTTTTGATTTTGAGTTATTTAATTTTTTTATATGCCAATTGTTTTATTAACTTTAAAATAAATTTTAATATTTAATATTTTGTTTAAGAAAATGAGCGTGAAATAAGATATTTTTTAATGTTTTTTTGAAAATATAATATTAAGGGGCCTATTAGGATGGTGGGCGGACGTTACCGGTGCTGGGACCGGCCGCCAGTGTTGCGGTGGTCCCACACCACCAATTAGGATGCCACTGCCATGGTGGCGGTGGCATCTTCCATCCACATCATTATGGCGGGCGGTGCACACAGCACTCCCCGCCACAATGCTGTGGCTGCACATTGTGCATTTGCATGCACAACGTGGCAGGCACCGCGAAGTGCCTGCCACGTCGTCCATGCAAATGTAGGGGTGTACAATAGGTATCCCCCCATGTGCAACCCCCACCCCCCAACATTCTGGGGGCCCGCAACGGGCCCCCAACTGTGGAATCCGCATACCTTTCCGTGGCGGCAATGTCACCACAGAAAGGCTGCTTCCCGCTGCAATTGTAATATGGATGGCAGTGTCTAGCAGACACCGCCACCATATTCAACCCTTTTCCGGCTGGTTGACTTGACGACCGAGCAGAAAAGTGGCGGACGATCTTCCCATCTTCTGTGGTACCCCCGCCATTATAATATGGTGGGGGGAAATGGGATGCGGGCAGGGGATGATGTCGGGTGGATCACCACCGCCATGCGGGCGGTGGCGATCCACCCAACATCATAATAGACCCCTAAATATTTAGAATTTTTTTTTTTTTTAAATAGAAAATGTTTATAAAATATATTTGTATTCATGTATAACTTTCAATCAAAATTGATAGCTTTTTGTATGACATTGTAATATATGTTTACAATTTTGGAAAAGACATTAGAATGGAAGTGTTTTTAAAAAGTTGTTATAATGTTAAATGTTTTTAAAAACTTGATAACATTATTTTGTACATTTGCTTATCTGGAAAAAATATATTTACACTTTATAAAAATGTATGAATGGTAGAAAATATTATTTCACATTTTGGAAACTTTATTAGTAAATTGAAAAGATTTTTTTTTTGTATTTACTTTTATTTTTTAATAAAATACCAATAGTTGAAATGAGTGAGTTATAATATAACATTTTCGAAAAATGCAAAATTATCTTAAGTATGATAATATGTACCATATTTTAAATATAACATTGTAGGTAAAAAGGTTTGTTGGAGTAGGAATGCTAATTGTGAACCCTTTACTGTCCAAAACCTTTCCCAAACTGGTTTAGATTTAAGTGGGAATACTAAATGTCACCCTTTTAGTGTCTAACACCTTCCTCAAGTTGGTTTAGCTTGGAATGGGAATAGTAAATGTCACCCCTTTACTGTCCAACACCTGCCATAAATTGGTTTAGATTGAAGTGGGAGTAGTAAATATCAGTCTTTTAGTGTCCAGCACCTTCCCTGGGTTGGTTTAGATTGGAGTGGGAATAGTATATGTAAACCCATTAACATCCAACACCTTCCCTAATTTGGTTTATATTGGAGTTGGAATAGTATCTGTCACCCCTTTACTGGATAACACCTTCCCTGAGTTGGTTTAGGTTGGAGTGGGAATAGCAAATGTCACCCCTTTAGTGTCCAACACCTTCTCAGAGTTGGTTTAGATTGGGTCACTGACAGAATATCAACAGAAAAAATAAAGATGGAAAAACAATTTAGGTAAAAATATAGAATACAAAAATATTGACTCCCTATACTTGAACAGGTAAGGTCCAAAATATCAGAAAAAATATTGCTGTCAAAATACAGTTGTACGTAATATCGATATATATATATATATATATTCACTGAAAAAACCATAGGTTTCACACATGTTATAGTTAGCTGGACATTTTACTGATAAAAAACCAATGAAATTCCCCCGTTATAGTTAGTGCAGGCAACTATAACTCACGCGACCGCAATCCTCTGCTGATGCTAATACTGTATTTAGACACTTATTTGCCCATGTCTTCTTCCATTAAATTTTAGCTATACATATATTACAAATATTTTTTTTTCATAAAGACACATATGTCATCAGCAGAGGATTGCGGTCGCGTGAGTTATAGTTGCCTGCACTAACTATAACGGGGGAATTTCATTGGTTTTTTATCAGTAAAATGTCCAGCTAACTATAACATGTGTGAAACCTATGGTTTTTTCAGTGAATTTGCAAGGTTTTTTAAATGCTAATTCCTAACTATAACGTGTGTGAAACCTATGGTTTTTTCAGTGAATTTGTACGTTTTTTTAAATGCTAAGTTACTTTACGCCATTCGTGGCGTGCGCGCCCACTTAACGCAGTTCGTTCCGTGCGCGCACAGTGAGCACGCGGTGCGCTGCCCACGTTACGCTGGATGGGCCATGTACGCACGATGCGCTTCGCGCACCGTGCGCACATGGAGGACATATTATGCGCTTCGTTGTGAAAGGAAATCTTTGAAATTTTCATTAGGTCAAATAAGCCATGTACAAATGGGGCCCTTAGGGCACCATTTGCACACGGGGTAGGGAGAGTGTGGATAATTTTTTTTTTTTTAATTTTTTTCACCGTACGCGCACGGAGCGCGCTTACAGATATATATATTGATTTAAATGCTATTTTCTCAGGATCTATTGAACAGATTAACACCAAACCTACAAAAGGCACTTCCTTGACCTGTAGACTACCTCTCTGCCAAATTTCAAGTAACTCTGTTCAGCCGTTCGGGCTGTAGCTGTGTCTAAAGGTCCTATGGAAAAATGCATGGGAAAAACGCGTTTTGGGACCCCCCTTTTTTCTCGGCCCCCACTTGACGAATCCCCCCGAGACTTTCAGGGTAGGAGCGGAGCGGAGCGCCCCATTAGTTTTGAAAATTTTGCGAGGATTCGTCGACCGGCGCCAAAGTTATTCCAAATAGAATGTTGCGGATTTCCTATGGTAAGAGGGTCCTAACTATAACTACCTACTGGCGACCGCCAGTAGGTAATATATATATATATGTATATACATATATATATATATTATCTACTGGCGGTCGCCAGTAGATAGTTATAGTTAGGACCGTGTTTCCATAGGAAATCTGAAAATTCTATTTTGAAGAACTTTGGCGCCGGTCGACGAATCCTCGCGAAATTTTCAAAACTAATGGGGCGCTCTGCTCAGCTCCTACCCTGAAAGTCTCGGGGTGATTCGTCAAGCGGGGGCCGAAAAAAAAGGGGGGTCCCAAAACACATTTTCCCCATGCATTTTCCCATAGGACCTTTAGTCGAAGGTACAGCCCGAACGGCTGAACAGAATCACTTGAAATTTGGCAAAGGGGTAGTCCTCAGGTCAGGGAAGTGCCTTTTGCATATCCGGAGTCAATCTGTTCAGTATTTCCTGAGAAAATTGCGTTTAAAAGCATATACATATCTATAAGCGCGCACCGTGTGCGCACGGTGAAAAACCTTAAAAAAATATATATATTAATAAATACATAACTTAGCATTTAAAAAACCGTACAAATTCACTTAAAAAAACATAGGTTTCACACACTTTATAGTTAGGAATTAGCATTTAAAAAACCTTGCAAATTCACTTAAAACACCATAGGTTTCACACAGGTTATAGTTAGGTGGACATTTCACTCGTAAAAAACCAATGAAATTCCCCCATTATAGTTAGTTCAGATAACTATAACTCGCGCGACCGCCACTCTATCACAAGGATGATGTCATCAGTGATGTCATGAGTGATGCCACTGACCATGTCATGAGTGATGTAATATGTGACGTCATGAGCAGTGGATTGCGGGCGCACGAGTTATAGTTATCTGAACTAACTATAACAGGGAAATTTCATTGTTTTTTTACGAGTGAAATGTCCACCTAACTATAACCTGTGTGAAACCTATGGTTTTTTAAGTGAATAAATATATATATATATATATATATATATATATATATTACCTACTGGCGGTCGCCAGTAGGTAGTTATAGTTAAGTCCAAGTTTCCATAGGAAGAGCATTTTTTGTTTTGCTTATAACGTTGAGGTCGTTTGATGAATCTTCATGAAATTTTCCAAGCTAATTTTTTGTTCATATCAGCTCCTATGTTGGAAGTTTGGGGGTGATTCGTCAAGGGGGGGTTGAGAAAAAAGGGGGGTCCCAAAATGTGTTTTCTCCATGTTAATTTCCATAGAAAACTTTAGACAAGGCTACAGGTCTAACGGGTGAACGGAATTGCCCCACATTTGGCAGGGAGAAGGGTCTTGGTCTAGAAAGAACGCTTTTGTTTATTTGGTGTAAATCCTTTCAGTAGTTTTGGTGAAATATCGAAATTTACAGATATCGATATTTGGGAATTCTGCCATCTGATTGGCTGAGGAGTTACGAGCACTAGCTTGCTGCTTATTGGTTGTGAGCGCTGCGAGCGGTTGCAACTAGGAAGTGTTGGCCGCCATTTTGTGTTTCCATTGAAGCGAGTAAGGGGGAAAAAGGGCGAAAAGAGTAGGAAACAGGAGGATAGGAGCACTGTAACCTCTGTGGGGGAGTGCGAAGCGAAGTAGTCACACCTACCGGTCTGAAAGTGCAGTGTTGCTCAGAGTAACATGGTGCTGAGATGAGATGCTGCTACAGTCAGGTATGAAACCTAGAGCCTAAACCAGGAGGTTATTGCTGTAAAGTGATGTGCTCTGGTGTTTGTAGGATACCTGTGGAAGTAGTGGAAGTAGGTATTTATACCATGCGGGGAGTGGGAAGCGAACTACTGAGCTCTTACGTGCGTTTATACTATAAGAAGTGGGAAGCGAAGTACTAAGCCTACCGTTGTGAAGACTCGGGGATCAAACCAAGCTGATTGTTGTAAAGTGAGGGGCTGTGGGTGCCGTAGCCAAGTCAAAGTCAAAGATAGTCTTTATTTCGAATATTTCATCTTAAAAGACATATTATTATTTCATCAGAACAATTAAAATTGGAGTAAGATTGTTGACATTATATATAAAAAGACCATTTAATAAATAACAAATTAAAAAACAATAATAAAAAGATATTAAACATTTCAATTTACATCGACTTGAGGTTAATTTTAACATACTCCACGATAAAAAGGGTGATACTAAGCTACAATATATAAGACCAGTGGAGAAATTTCATCTATTCCGTAAAAGGCACGCCCAGCTAATATATTTGGCTAAGCCAACAACCACAAGAGAAGATGTGTCTGTCTTTAAAATCCTTCTAGCGGCATGGGCTGATCTGACACCAAGTTCACGACACACAGGTCGCAACCAAACTCTTCTAGGTTGATGGTATACTGGACATACAAATAAAAAATTATCAACTGTTTCAACCAAACTTTTACAGGTTGGGCATTTATCAGTGCCATTTGAAGTCCAACTTGAGGTAAAGGAACATAGTGGAAGGGTCCCAATTCTAAATTGGTGATATAGTTTCCGATCCTGCTTTTTGGTTATCACATCCCAATATGCTTCAAGAGAGGGTTGATCCTTAATGGACAAATAGGTTGTGGTCAAGGAACTACCAATCAGAAGAGTATGGCGTTTATGTAAAGACCCTTGCCAATAGGCTTCCCTAAAGATTTTTTGGGGGGGAAGAATTGCCGACGCAGGGTTAGACCACAAGTCACACATGCCCATTTCAGTCAGAATAAGTTTAATTTCTGACAGCCAACTGATTCTATGAGAGCCCCCCATGTCCTTTACCTCACGCAGCGCCTTAGCATAAAGGGATAGCTCTGGGGTAGTCCAAAGGCGTCGCCAAAACGCCAGAGGCCTATACCGGACCATATCCTCAATAGGTTGGCAACCCAGATCGAATAGCAGGGGGATGCGTGGAGTAGATAGGGGTAGCCCTGTTAATGACCTCAAAAAGTTATTTTGGGCCACCCTCAGGGAGTCCAGATTACTGAACCCCCATAACTCAGCACCATACATAACTGCAGGAAGGATTTTAGACCCATAGATTTGTATCAATGGTGCTATAGGTTTTGTGCAGGATTGCCTATGTTCCTTTAATAAGGCACCACCTAATTGTGAGTGCTTAAGACTAAGCAGTTCTGTCTGAGGCCTCCAACTTAGGTTGTCACTAAAAGTGACCCCCAAAAATGTAAATGTGGGAGTCTGTTCCAGCCTTACACCACCCATATCAACCCTGGCTTTAACGGGGCGTGGACCACGGAGGACCATGAATTTAGTCTTCCCCACATTAACCTTAAGCTCATGTTCGCGGCAGAATAACTCAAACCTAGATAGAGCCAGTTGGAGCCCCTGTCGGGTCTTGGAAATAAGGAGCGTATCATCCGCGAACATGAGCAAGAGGACTTTCATTCCTGCCAACGAGGGTGCATCAGTCGGAAAGTTAGAGAAATAATTGGTTACACCATTAATAAACAAGGAGAACAATGTAGGGGCCAGAACGCACCCCTGTCTGACCCCTTTGGACACTTCAAATCTCGCAGTTACTTCCCCTGGTTTACCCCATCTAACCTGGGCATATGTGTGAGCGTGCAGCTTTTTCTAAGAGCCGCAAAAATTCGTCCGGCATACCCATCTCCCGGAGGACCTCCCACAGTTTAGGTCTTGGCACCATATCAAATGCAGACCTTAGGTCCACAAATGCTGCAAAGAGCATGCCCCCCCCAGGTAGACTTCCTTCCAGTATAATAGTGTAAACCTAAAGGCTTGATCTATGGTTCCGACATGTGTCCGGAATCCTGCCTGAAATGGCGTTAAGATTTCATTATCGGATATCCAATTAGTGATACGGCCCAGCAACAACCGTGCAGTAATTTTTTGGGCCGCATCTATGAGGCTGATCGGGCGATAGTTGGCAGGGGCAGAGCGATCGCCCTTCTTATAGATTGGCAAAATCTCTGCCCCAAACCAAGAATCCGGGACCGATGCTCCACTAGCCAGGGCATTAGCAAAGGTTTTTAAGAAGGGTACCCATAGATCCTGATCCTGTTTGAATAGATCAGCAGGGATACAGTCAGGACCTGGGGCTTTGCCATTCGGGAGAGATTTCAAAATTAACATCACCTCACTACCGGTGAACTCTAATACTCCTGCATCACTGTGAGGCAGCGAGGCATTTAGGGTGGTTTCGGTGGACTTAAACTGATTTTCAAAATAACTAACCCACTGGGCAGGTGCAACATGGTTGGCCGGTATCATGGCCTGCGGGTTCCTACCCCATTTTAGGAGATGCCAAAAATGGCCCATATTTCTGCCCTCACAAGCCTCATATAGCTCACGCCAGCGAGATTCGTCCCAGTTTAACTTTGCTGACCTTTGAGCAGATTTGTATGCTGCTCTACAACTCCTGATCTTTATCGGGTCCCTTAACTTAATTGCTAGGATTAATGCTTTACGTGACTCTCTACAACCTGCATCAAACCACGAATTTTCCCTCCGACGAGTGGATTTAACAGTGGCTGGGACACTTTTGATGAAAAAATTTTTAAGGGCTGTAAATAATTCACTATGAATGTCCGGAATGGATTAATAATCTCTTCCTTGGGGTCACAACTGGTCAGCTTAAACATAGCAACATTAACCAATTCCCTAATAGCAGCCCGAGCAGAGGGATCAGGGGCAATCTTAGGCCAACGGACCCTATCATTCGACAGGGTAGCTTGCACCTGCAGAGAGCATACATCATCATTACAACATCCTGAAAAACTACTATCGGATAAGTTCAGCATCAAAGGGTTATAATCACTCTCTAACCTATCCGTCACCACCATGTCAATGACATCTGCCCACAGCTCACAATTAACCAGAATGTAGTCAATTCTGCTCCTACTTCTGCCATTATCAAAGGTTAACTTTCCTATCCTTTCCGAAGTTGTTCTTCCATTAACAGCCCGCAGCCCCATTTCCAAACAAAGCCCCTTCAGAAAAAGTGCTACTTGTGTCCATTTACTAATAGGGTTTAATTCTAATTGGGGAATACCCCACACAGAGTCCTCAGCCTCGGAAAGATGCCCATCGTCGGACCCCAGTGGTTCAAAACAGGTATTAAAGTCACCTGCCACCACCCTGTGACCAACTCTAGATGTATTACGGAGTAATTGGTCCAATACAAAAGCAGAGGGGGGACATTTACCACCGGGAACTCCCCTAAGGTAGATGTTAAGTATATAAATATTAAGGCCCTTAGTAGAGGAAACATGTATGGCCAATATGTCGGGACTGTCCGTCGGGACTTCCCTAACTTCAATACCCTCGCATTGACGTACCCAAATTGACAGACCACCCACCGGTCTACCTCTGATACCCCTAATAGCTGGTTTATAATAGTTTACATACCCTACACGATAAATCGGGTCCACTGCCCATGTTTCCTGGAAACACCAAATATCAACCTGGTCTGCAAACTCCACCCAATCAGGTGAGGCCAGTTTAGAGTGGAGACCGGCTATGTTCCAGGAAGAAAATTATAGGCTGTTACTAACTTTTGGCGGGTTTGTTAACTGTGTCTCCATAGTGGGGTCAATGATAGAACAAACAGGAAGTAAGCTTGTAGGTACAGGGGTAACAGATGGAGCGAGTTCAATGACTTGTGCCGAGGGTTGCAAAAGGGCAGGTGGCTCCCGACAGGCACACAATAAGCTCCCATTTGAAACAGGCCAGGACATCACAGAGCTATCCCCCTGTCAATCGTTGTCCTCCAGAGTGGAAAGAACAGCGAAACGATTTTTTAACCAAATTGGTTGGGAACCAGGTTGAGGGACACAATGGGGGGCACGTTGCAGCATATGGGTCGTTGCCCCTACAGGCCTATAAAAATAACCTAAGGGCAGAGTCAAAATCTCATCTTGGGAGGGAGCGTGGTATGTTGCCTGCTCCAAGATGCGTTCTACCAATAGGGGGGACCTAAAGCTTAATACGACACAATCACCTCTCAGGGCCTTTTGGTCATGGCCAACCCGCCTGACCATTTTAAATTCATCAAATAATGGTTGAGTCACCCCAAACTTTCTGCCTAGGAAATACAAAGCTTTGTTTTTTAAATTGGACCAGTGCTCACTAAACCCCTCCGCCAGTTGGGGAACATTAGCTAAAATGATTGTATAGGGGGTGGCTTCTGGGGGGAGGTGAAGGCTCCTTAAAACTTCCGATGCCACTGAGTTAAGTGACACAGGCCTTATCAATTCCTCGGTAGGCTGGAGATCGATCAGCGAATTTCTTGCTACATTATGGGCAGACGGATGTCTAGTAGATGGGGCCCTTGGTGCTGATGAGACCAGAGGGTTACTTGTGAGGGTTCCTATAGTGTTTTGGCCAATAGTAGTCCTTGCACTAGTTCTGCTAACCACTTCCTCATTATTCTGTGCAGGTGTTATTACAGCTAGAGACTGGAGTTTCGTCAAATTAACTTCAATATGATTAAGTCTAGTTACCACAGTATCGAGTTTAGCCAGAACAGGTTGAATGAGTGTCGCTAGTTGGTCCCTCAATATGGAGCTTAAACTATCAAGACTCTGCTGGCCTAAACATTGCATATTGTTTGTGCATAAAGGGGCAATGGATGGGGTTGGGGACTGCACGCCCAAGGGGCCAGTGACAACTCGAGGGATGGGGGGTTTGTTTTGAACCCTGCTTTTCCTCTTTTTGCATGGAGGTTCTCTGGCTTTAGGACCTGCTGCTCTATTATTCGCACGAGTAGATACCATTACTGGAATAGATGGAGGGCTAGAGGGTAGAGGTGGGTCAATGTGACCAGAGCATGAGGACGTATTTGCTAAACCCCCCAATATGCTTGGGTCCAGGCGTGTTTCCAATAGGTTGTCATTAACAACTATAGGAAGAGCACAAGGCAAAGCTGTAGAGGGATCCAATGACAGCCTACGTTCCACAGCTAAGATTTTATCAGTTATTTCTAATTCAACCCTTGTGAGATAATCATCAAGTGTGCCCGCTATCCTTCCCTCAGCCTTCCTTTTACTCATGTTAGGAGATAACTACACAACAAGCAGCCCACCAAAAAACCCCACAGACTAGTACCAAGGACTACAATAGGTCCCTAGCACGATCTCTTACTAAACAATAAACCCAGAAACCAAGAGGGTAGGCCCAGCCCAGCCACTAACAGCCACTGACGGGCAAGGACGGGCCCGCCCTTGGCCCGGGCTTCGCCCGGGCGCTGCCCGTGCGCGTCCCGCGCTGCGGAGGCACCCGGCGGCTTTAGTAAGGCTCTGGCGCGCTCAGGTGACGTCAGGCGCTGCGCCGGTGTCAGGAGATGCTGGGAAATGGAGTTCAGAACAGCCGTTCCCCTCACGGCAACGGAGAAAGATGCAGGGAGCAGGATTCCCCCACTAGCAAAGCCGTTCCCCTCACGGCAGGTAAGTGGGATCTCAATGTCACACACCGCTCAACTCTTTAGGCGCGTCCCGCGCTGCGGAGGCACCCGGCGGCTTTAGTAAGGCTCCGGCGCGCTCAGGTGACGTCAGGCGCTGCGCCGGTGTCAGGAGATGCTGGGAAATGGAGTTCAGAACAGCCGTTCCCCTCACGGCGACGGAGAAAGATGCAGGGAGCAGGATTCCCCCACTAGCAAAGCCGTTCCCCTCACGGCAGGTAAGTGGGATCTCAATGTCACACACCACTCAACTCATACGGGGGTGGGGGGTACGCTCCGTACATACGGGGGTGGGGGTAAACTCCGTACATATGGGGTGCTGGGGGGTACGCTCCGTACATACGGGGGTGGGGGTACGCTCTGTACATACGGGGGTGGGGGTACGCTCCGTACATACGGGGTGCTGGAGGGGTACGCTCCGTACATACGGGGGTGGGGTTACGCTCCGTACATACGGGGTGCTGGGGGGTACGCTCCGTGTATACAGGGGTGGGGGGTACGCTCCGTACATACGGGGGTGGGGGTACGCTCCGTACATACGGGGTGCTGGGGGTACGCTCCGTACATACGGGGGTGGGGGGTACGCTCCGTACATACGGGGGTGGGGGTACGCTCCGTACATACGGGGTGCTGGGGGGTACGCTCCGTACATACGGGGGTGGGGGTACGCTCCGTACATACAGGGGTGGCGGTATGCTCCGTACATACGGGGGTGGGGGTATGCTCGGTACATACGGGGTGCTGGGGGGTACGGCGCGTCCATCCGCGGGGGGGGCTGGGGGTACGGTGCGAACATACGGGGGGCGGGGGGGGGTACGGCGCATACCGGGCCCCCTAATCAGCTCGCATCGCTGCGTACTTAGCTTTTCCGGCACTTTTTGGGTGCCGTAAAAATATTCCCATCCGGACTGCAGTCGGTGCGAATCGTACTTGCTGGTACGTAAAAACATGCCTAACTCCGTCCGGACGTCACGTCCGCGGTGTCCCGGATCACATTTGTATGTATTTTTCTGTCGGTCGGTCTTTTTTCCGATTCGTACGGAAATGGTGTTTTCGTCCGAATCGTACTTGCAAGTTTGTAGGGTTTTTTTCCCGGGTACGAGTCGGACGGAGAAAACGCTCCGACCGACGGTTGTACCCGGTTTTTCCAGGATCGGAATCGGCCCCTAAATAGATGTAACATGTATTTTTTTTAAATTTCCACAATTTTATTTCATTGCATAATTTAAATTTTGTAAAATATATTTGTACACCAAAATAATAGAAATTTTAAAATGAATTTATATTTTTTTAATTGTAAAAAAACTGAAAATAGATTTTATACATGTTTGTATAATATACATTTTACCATATTATTTTACATTAAATTACATTTATTTATCTTTTTTATGTACTTTTATTTAGGATTGTATTAATTTTTATTTTGCAAAATAGAAATACAGCGTAGCCATCGCCTACATCCAACGGGTGGCGAAGAGAAAACAGGAGAGAGAAGATAACAAACAAGAAATCCAAGGTCCAACTGCCACATACAGTTGGGGAAAATATGACAGTATATCATGCTCACAGATATTGTTACACAAAATACTTCCTATCTCCATCCCACCATGCAAAAGTGTTAAGTACTAGCCATTGTGCCTGCCGTTAGGCGAAGGACTCGCAAATATATTGGACAAGAGAGTTCTCAAAAAGTAGTAGACAAGTATTTTAAACAAGGGCCCCACATTTTCACAAACCTAGGTAATGTATGGTCTACATACCCTGTCAGTTTCTCTATTCTAAGTAAGTCCCAGGTTTGTGTCCAATCTGCATGCGTTGTATGATGTTTGTTCCCCATCTTGACAGGAAAATCTGTTTCAGGGCACATGCTGCCAGGGTTATAGCCCTCCCTAAAGAGTATTGTAATGGGTATGATACTGAATTAGGAAGTCCCAAAAGAATGTAACTGGGGAAGCGGGGCAATTCTGTGGTAAATATATGGTCAATGCCTGCGAGAACGTCTGATCAATTGCAATGTAATTCAGGAAAGTGCCATAATAAGTGCTGAAGTTATTGTAGTGGCGCCAACATCCATCATCACTTTCCCTCTTCCACTTAACCAAAAGGGAGGGTGTATAGTACCAATGGTGGACAACCTTAAGGAGAGTCTCCCTCCCAGAAGTGCTACATGGTATGGGTGCACCATTGAATATCAGCCCATTCTTTATCTGAAAATTGGTGCTCGCACTCCAGCTCCCATCTTGTTCTGGCTGGTGAGGCGATGGGTTTAGTAGATGTGTTCAAGAAGGCGTAAATGTCCGACAGCGGGTGTCGATTGTCCTGCAGCGATAGAAGCTATCGTTCAAATGGGGTGAGCAGCCTGCTTGCATGTGGACATTTCGACAGATGAGTTACCCAGTGGTGAATGGCAAAATAGTGCCAGCACTCAGTATGTGGCAGCCCAAAGTCCTTTTGAACCCTTGAGAACTCTAGCTGGCTCTGTACATCAAATTAGTCCCCAATGCATTTACAGATTGCCTCCTGCCACTGGGAATATGCTGTACCCTGTAGTGCCAGGGGAAATCCGCATTTCATATGAATAGTAAGTGGTGAAATGGGGGTGGAAAGTTGTTTAAGAACAGTGAGTTTATCCCATGCCCCAACCGTAGCTTTTACCACCGGAGATATATACACTCCCAGTGGGCGATTTCTCCACAGAAGTCATGGCATCTTCCATATTTGAACACTCGCCACTTCCTGGTCTAGAAAACACCATTGCTTCTTGTTGGACCTGGCCCTTTTTGTGGGGTCATCCCTAAACTTTTTGCCTTCCTCCTGTATTTTTCCTGACCTGTTGTTGGCTGATTTATGACTCTGGGCACCTTACCACTGCTGATCAGTGCTAAGGTGCATATGCTCTCCCTATAGTAAAATGTATACATTGATTGGTGTCCATGTTTGGCTTATTTGGTTTACTATCAGCCCCTAGTAAAGTGCACCAGGAGTGCCAGGGCTTGTAAATACAAATGCTGCTGGTGGGCCTGCAGCACTGGTTGTGCCACCCACAGAAGCGGCCTAGTAAAATGTGTCTAAGGTCTGCCACTGCAGAACCTGCGCGCAGTCTGGTACTGTCGCGCTGACTGCGCAAGGGCACCCACTTGCCAGTCCCTAAACCTTCCCTTAACTACATATTAGTCACCCCTCTGGTAGGCCCAAGGGCAGGGTGCATTGTAGGCATAAGGTAGGACATGCCCTGATGTGAGTGGCATGTCTTAATAGTGAATTACAGCCATTTTCGTTTTTCACTATTGAAGGCTACCTGCTCTCCATAGGCCAGAATGGGCTACTGGAATTACTACACCCTGTAATCCCAGTGGACTCATAGAGCATGGTAGAAAGTTATATTTAGTATGCCTGAACTCAGAATAATAAAATACTTCTTTTAGTAAAGTTTATTTTAATATCCTGCGTTTGTAAATACTACTTTTAGAAAGTTAGTATTTACTGACCTGGCCATTTCAGTCCGCCTCTGCGCTGGGTGTGTGTGTTCTGCCTAGCAACAGTAAGGAGCAGGGTTGGGGAATCCCCAGAGACAGGCTGGCTGCCAGGTGGTGGGTAGAGAGATTACACCAGGATGGGTGGGAGGAGTACACCTTGACTCTTGAATAGACCTGTGCTCTGCCACCACAAAGCCGGCTCCGCCCCCTGTGGAGCGGCTGATGTCTCTGCCCTGCTGTTGAAAGGAAAGCGCAGAGTCACCATAACAAAGTGCTCCAGAACTGGACCGAGCCAGGCCCAGGCCCCCTGGCGCTAAAGAACAAAAGAATTGGTGTATAAAAGTAGGAGCCTGGCTCCTAAGAAATCAGATCCGGTTTGCGCCAAGAAGAAACTTTGCCTGAAGGAGAAGGACCTGGAGAAGCTGAAGGAGGAATACTGTCTCTCTGCCTGAGAGACTGGCCTGCAGTGGGTGCCTGTCTGCTGGAAGGAGAAGGAAAGCCTGAAGAAAAAGACTTTAATTCAACTTGTGCTTTTACAAACAATCTCCAAGGGCTTGCGTGTGAACTTGCCCCCTGACCTGCGCCCCAGGAACAGTGGGCGCTCCCCCCTGAAAGAAGAGGAGAAGTGCCGTGGGTAATACAGCAAGCTGACCCCTGGGAACCTGTGCATCCCCTGACCTCACTGAGCAACGCGACTTCTGCTGCTGGCGTGGCTGCAAACAAAGTAAAGGCCTGACAGCCCGAGCACCGTGAACAGCTGCCCCCTCGAGCCGTAGCTCGCAAAGTAAGGAGGAGAGTCCTGCGTCTGAGCGCCGAGCCCCCTGTGACCCCGCCGGGTTGTGGAGGCTCTTGTGAGGACCTGAAACGTGTCCTGGTTCGCCGTCCGAAGCTGACAGCGCGCTGCGCTGGGAAATCACCCCCGAGGCTTCCCTTCTGCTTCTGACCCCCCTTCGCGGCAACCTGCATCCTGACCGAGCGCCCCACGAAGCTCCGCCGTCCCCTGGACACTTGGGACGCCAGCGCGATGTGGGACACCCCTGGACTGGACCGCGAGGCCGCCACGAACCTTCCCCGTGAACTCTGCCAGGTATTGTGCCAGCGCGTGAAAAATACGACCCGTACTTGCCTTCGTACGGACCGTACCGATCATTACAGTGTTGAGATCTAGGTCGTTAGTCTGAAGCGTACTGCCTTGCAAGTTTGAGCCGTACTTACACCTGAAGTGTTTCGCCCCGTACTGCCTTGCAGCATAGTTCGCACCGTACTGACGTCTTGAATCACCTGGTTCGCATCGTACTTTCCTTTGGCTAGGTTTGAGCCGTACTTACACCTGGAGTGTTTTGCCCCGTACTGCCTTGCAGCGTAGTTCGCCCCGTACTGCCATTCAAAGAAACCGTGTTCGCACCGTACCGGTGTTTCCCTCGATGTACGGAGCGTCCCTGGCAGTCCGGACCGTACCGTATTGAAAATCATTGCCGGTGCTCACGCGAGAAGCGTGGTGTTCGGCAATCATACTCCGGCTCACGCGGGGAAGCGTGAGAAACGGCAATGTCCTGACAAAACCTTGCCCAGAGCACCCCAAAGGCACTACGAAGTGCCCCGAAGACCTAAAGAACTTATTTTAAAGAGAACTGTGCCATTTTGAAACCTGTGGCTGCCCTTAAGCAACTAAAGAGTAACTGGATTGATATTCCCCAAGAGAACTGTATTTATGCAACCTGCCTGAAAGCAAACCTTTTATATAAAGAATTATATTTTGGATAAATACAGCCTTGTGTCTTTGTGTGGTGGGGTGGTGATTATTGTGTGGGACAACTTGAACGCTTAACCTATATGCCCTCTGGAAGTTTAGCCTGACTGCTCGCGCCACGTTACCTAGAGGGTGAGCAGGGGTTATTTTTAAAGAGGTGATCCTTTGCCCTGACTTAGATGAAAAGGGTCCCTGCTTGTCGCAAGTGCATACCTGCACCAACCAGAGACCCCGGATTCTAACATTGGTGGCAGCGGTGGGATTTACAGATTTGCGTTATTGGTGTCTGCGCAGTGATTACTAACCATTGCACAGTAGACGGTCCAGTAGCTTAAGCCACAGAACTTTTTATGATTTAATTTCGCCTGCCAAGAAAAGATCCCTTGCGTTGAAGCCATGCCGGGCTCAAACAGCACAGCATCTGAAGCCCCTGAGATGGAATAGGAGTGGGATGCGTCAAAACTGGACGACTACACAAAAAAGCATCTCAGGTACTTTTGCAAGAAGTTCAAGGTTCCGCATGCAGGATGCAGGAACAAGAAAGATCTCTACAAGGCGCTGAAAGCCTGGATGGAGTCAAAGAATGCAACTGATGAGATTGTGTTAGTGGAACCAGCAGAGAGCGTCCACAGCTTTGGCAGAAACCTGTCGCCAGGGGAGCTGGCAGACAGGCAGGCCGCAAGAGAACAAGAGGTCACTTTGGCGAAACTGGAACTGGCTCTGGAAGAAAAGAAGCTGGCTCTTGAAGAAAAGAAAATGCAAATGGAGCATGACTTTTTAATGAAGAAATATGATATGGAGCTCGAGATGCTTGAGGCCAGGAGTGTCTCAGCCCAGCAGCACGAAAGGTGCGTAGCTCAGAGATTGAGCTTTTCTGAGTGGGAGGAGGAATCCAGCTCAGATGGTGGCAGCAATATTGAATATTCTAGTGCGGAGAGAGTAGTACGCACACCCAGAGATGTGGCGCCTGACTTGAGGGAGGGGGTTAACTTACACCAGGAGGTTCAAGGGCATGAGGTAGCTCCAGTAGTGCGCAGTATCCCTGAAGGGAATAGGGTAACTGGCGTAGGGGTTCATGGTCCTAGTGGCGGGAGGGACACTCTACTAACTCTAGATGATGAGAGGCGCAGGGAGAGGGGTTCCCCCAAAATTGAAGTCCTGGTGGGTGAGTGTGAAGACCGCCCAGAAGAGTGTGGGTTGTGTGACAGAGACAGTCAGATACTGTCTTGCCAGTCTCAGGAGAGTGGTGTGGAGTACGTGTGTGAGGCACTGGATGGTAAGGTGAAGGCTAGTTTGGTTAACCCTGCTAGGGGGCTGTGTGATCCAATTGTGGGAGAGCATATTTTAAGTCGCTGTTTTCCAGAGCTATGTCAACACCTGTGTGAGGGTGAGTTCTCTGACCGCAGGGAACTCACATTGGAGGCAGACCTTTTGGTGGATTCCAGAGGGTCTGGAGAGGCATTGGGGAGTGACACCGTGGGGAGTGGCTCAGGTATCTTCCAACCCCGACTGGTGGAAGTGGTGCAGAGTAGCCCAGCTAGGTCCCATGGTAGTGGGAGGGGTGTAGGGGCTCACGTCCTGTCTCAGTGGAGAAGGAGTGAGTGTGGGGCTGCGTGCCCCCAGGTGCCCGAAACCCAATCTCAGAGCCTGGATGGTTCTTTAAGGGAACACCAGGCGGGGAGCCTAGGCTGTCCTGATGGGCCGCCCGTTGAGGGGGATCCCCTAGTGTCTGGTGAGCTGGGAGTGTCTGTAAGCAGGCCTCCATCAGTTCTGGTGTCTGGCAGTACCGCTCCAGTTGGGAGGGTGCAGAGGCCCAGATTGAGGGGTGAGAGGGGGAAAGAGTCCCCAGTGGAAGAACCAGTGGGTCAGGGGCCAACCAGAAGGGCTGCGTCCCCCATGAGTGACCATGGTGACACCACTTCTGTCTTGGGGGATCTTCAGGCCCTGTCAGATGGACAGGGGTCGGGAGATCTGCGCCAGGCAGACTGTCACACGACACATGAGTTATGTGTCACCCTCAGGGGGGGCATGCGTGCTCCCCGGGCAGTCCTGGTGCGCCAGGCGAGCGTTCAACCGCATGGGTTGGTCCCAGGGTTGGGAAGCCAGGTTCAGGTGTTGTCTGACCTGGAGGGTGGGACTACTGTAATCAGTGTCCTGACCCATGTTGCTTCTGGGGGTACCACGCCAGTTGGGAGTGGGCAGTACTCTGGAAGGGGGTGCAGAGGGAGGGAGTCCTAGCCTCTGACCCCGGTGCAGCCTGAGGGTTTAGACCCTAGACTGGAGAGCCAGGGTCAGGTGTTGTCTGACCTGGAGGGAGGGACATCTGTAATCAGTGTCCCTACCAGTCTGTCTTCTAGGTGTACCACTCCAGGTGGGAGGGTACAGCCATCTGGAAGGGGGTGCAGAGGGAGGGAGTCCTCGCCTCTGACCCCGGCTCAACTGAAGGGTTTAGACCCTCGGTTGGAGGGCCAGGTTCAGGGTGTCCCCCCTGACCTGGACGCCCAGTTGCAGGATAGAACCCCTGAACTGGTGGGCGAATTGCGCCAGACACCTGCCCCAGGTGCCCTGGCAATTCTGGAAGGGGGTACCACTCCAGGTGGGAGGGTACAGAGCCCCAAGGAGGAGGACCGGGTGTGGGAGAGGCCACCCCAGTCTTTGGTCCAGCTGCCAGGTACAGGCCTGGGGCTGGTGGGTCAGTGCCAGGATGTCATACCTGACCTGACAAGGGGGAGAATGGACAAAGGGTGCCAAGCACCTGGGGCTACTGCCCCCCGCTCCCTGACGCCACAGAGGATTGAGAGCCCTGAGAGGCATACGGCTTGGGTCTCATCCCTGACTACTGTCAGTGGCCACTGTAGCATTTTGCTGTCTGTCTGTTGGGACACACCTGTGGGCCAGTTAAGGTTAGGTGCTGCACAGGTGGTGTCCACAGGTGAGGAGAAGGGTACCCCATGGATTGGCTTGGTGGGCCCTGAGAGTATGGACAGAGGGAATCCAATAGGTTCGGATTGGCATAGAACTGGAGTCTGCCCCTGCAGTTGTGGGCCAGGTCCTTGTTCTATCGCCCCAAGCAGGGAAGACCATCACGGTGGTGATTGGTCTACCCTGCGTTTTGGCTGGAAGGGGGTTGTGTTGGACCTGGCCCTTTTTGTGGGGTCATCCCTAAACTTTTTGCCTTCCTCCTGTATTTTTCCTGACCTGTTGTTGGCTGATTTATGACTCTGGGCACCTTACCACTGCTGATCAGTGCTAAGGTGCACATGCTCTCCCTATGGTAAAATGTATACATTGATTGGTGTCCATGTTTGGCTTATTTGGTTTACTATCAGCCCCTAGTAAAGTGCACCAGGAGTGCCAGGGCTTGTAAATACAAATGCTGCTGGTGGGCCTGCAGCACTGGTTGTGCCACCCACAGAACGGCCTAGTAAAATGTGTCTAAGGTCTGCCACTGCAGAACCTGCGCGCAGTCTGGTACTGTCGCGCTGACTGCGCAAGGGCACCCACTTGCCAGTCCCTAAACCTTCCCTTAACTACATATTAGTCACCCCTCTGGTAGGCCCAAGGGCAGGGTGCATTGTAGGCATAAGGTAGGACATGCCCTGATGTGTGTGGCATGTCTTAATAGTGAATTACAGCCATTTTCGTTTTTCACTATTGAAGGCTACCTGCTCTCCATAGGCCAGAATGGGCTACTTGAATTACTACACCCTGTAATCCCAGTGGACTCATAGAGCATGGTAGAAAGTTATATTTAGTATGCCTGAACTCAGAATAATAAAATACTTCTTTTAGTAAAGTTTATTTTAATATCCTGCATTTGTAAATACTACTTTTAGAAAGTTAGTATTTACTGACCGTGTCCATTTCAGTCCGCCTCTGCGCTGGGTGTGTGTGTTCTGCCTAGCAACAGTAAGGAGCAGGGTTGGGGAATCCCCAGAGACAGGCTGGCTGCCAGGTGGTGGGTAGAGAGATTACACCAGGATGGGTGGGAGGAGTACACCTTGACTCTTGAATAGACCTGTGCTCTGCCACCACAAAGCCGGCTCTGCCCCCTCTGGAGCGGCTGATGTCTCTGCCCTGCTGCTGAAAGGAAAGCACAGAGTCACCATAACAAAGTGCTCCAGAACTGGACTGAGCCAGGCCCAGGCCCCGTGGCGCTAAAGAACAAAAGAATTGGTGTATAAAAGTAGGAGCCTGGCTCCTAAGAAATCAGATCCTGTTTGCGCCAAGAAGAAACTCTGCCTGAAGGAGAAGGACCTGGAGAAGCTGAAGGAGGAATACTGTCTCTCTGCCTGAGAGACTGGCCTGCAGTGGGTGCCTGTCTGCTGGAAGGAGAAGGAAAGCCTGAAGAAAAAGACTTTAATTCAACTTGTGCTTTTACAAACAATCTCCAAGGGCTTGCGTGTGAACTTGCCCCCTGACCTGTGCCCCAGGAACAGTGGGCGCTACCCCCCTGAAAGAAGAGGAGAAGTGCCGTGGGTAATTCCGCAAGCTGACCCCTGTGAACCTGTGCATCCCCTGACCTCACTGAGCAACGCGACTTCTGCTGCTGGCGTGGCTGCAAACAAAGTAAAGGCCTGACAGCCCGAGCACCGTGAACAGCTGTCCCCTCGAGCCGTAGCTCGCAAAGTAAGGAGGAGAGTCCTGCGTCTGAGCGCCGAGCCCCCTGTGACCCCGCCGGGTTGTGGAGGCTCTTGTGAGGACCTGAAACATGCCCTGGTTCGCCGTCCGAAGCTGACAGCGCGCTGCGCTGGGAAATCACCCCCGAGGCTGCCCTTCTGCTTCTGACCCCCCTTCGCGGCGACCTGCATCCTGCCCGAGCGCCCCACGAAGCTCCGCCGTCCCCTGGACACTTGGGACGCCAGCGCGACATGGGACACCCCTGGACTGGACCGCGAGGCCGCCACGAACCTTCCCCGTGAACTCTGCCAGGTATTGTGCCAGCGCGTGAAAAATAGGGCCCATACTTGCCTTCGTACGGACCGTACCGATCATTACAGTGTTGAGATCTAGGTCGTTAGTCTGAAGCGTACTGCCTTGCAAGTTTGAGCCGTACTTACACCTGAAGTGTTTCGCCCCGTACTGCCTTGCAGCATAGTTCGCACCGTACTGACGTCTTGAATCACCTGGTTCGCATCGTACTTTCCTTTGGCTAGGTTTGAGCCGTACTTACACCTGGAGTGTTTCGCACCGTACTGCCTTGCAGCGTAGTTCGCCCCGTACTGCCATTCAAAGAAACCGTGTTCGCACCGTACCGGTGTTTCCCTCGATGTACGGAGCGTCCCTGGCAGTCCGGACCGTACCGCATTGAAAATCATTGCCGGTGCTCACGCGAGAAGCTTGGTGTTCGGCAATCGTACTCCGGCTCACGCTGGAATCGTGAGAAACGGCAAGGTCCTGACAAAACCTTGCCCAGAGCACCCCAAAGGCACTACGAAGTGCCCCGAAGACCTAAAGAACTTATTTTAAAGAGAACTGTGCCATTTTGAAACCTGTGGCTGCCCTTAAGCAACTAAAAAGTAACTGGATTGATATTCCCCAAGAGAACTGTATTTATGCAACCTGCCTGAAAGCAAACCTTTTATATAAAGAATTATATTTTGGATAAATACAGCCTTGTGTCTTTGTGTGGTGGGGTGGTGATTATTGTGTGGGACAACTTGAACGCTTAACCTATATGCCCTCTGGAAGTTTAGCATGACTGCTCGCGCCACGTTACCTAGAGGGTGAGCAGGGGTTATTTTTAAAGAGGTGATCCTTTGCCCTGACTTAGATGAAAAGGGTCCCTGCTTGTCGCAAGTGCATACCTGCGCCAACCAGAGACCCCGGATTCTAACACTTCTCCATGTATGAGCGTTGCCAGTCCACTAGGAATCGCAGCTGAGCTGTCTGATAGTAGCGTAATAGGTGTGGTGTGCCTAGTCCGCCAGTAGCCACTGGGAAATACGCACCTAGTACAGAAGGTGGTGGTTGAAGTGACATCGCCTGCATAAAGCATATACATACTTTTTAAAACATATTTATTATTAGTATATATTAAATAATTATATATGTTATACTATAATTTAATTCATCCTTTATAATTTTTGGAACACCTTATACAATATTGTTTGACATTTCTAATAATTTATTACATTTTTGTTAACATATATTTATTAATATTATACATAATTGTATGTATTTAAATATGAATTTATTTGTTTTGCTATAATATCTAATATTGTTATTAGCATGTAAATGTTTATAGCAAATACCAATATTTTAGATGCATTTATTGTTTATTTCATAGTATTCACAGTCTACTGCAATCCACCACAAAAACTCAATCCACAGCATCACAACAGCTAACTTCTTAACATGGCCCTTGAGTGACTCACAAAATGCTAATTAATTGAACCTGAATTGCAAGCACTGACAAAATAAGGTGTCAAAGAATAGCTCCAACTAATTGGTCATTTAGTACTGAAGACCATTTTCAGTACTATAGTTGAATCCAGGGAGCAAATAACACAGAAAGTGAATGTAGTCTCTCCACTCCCTAGACAGTCGAAGAAACATTGTATGCAGAAACTACTTGACAGTTACAGAAGTGAAAGCCTTGTTGTTGGGTGAGGGTTTGCATCAGTGCTAAAAGTCATTGGTCATGGTTGTCTGACACTAAGCGCATTTTGAGGCTGACCGTTTTGGAGCACAGGTTGCATAAACCAATCAGTTTCGTCTTGGTCAAAGATTTTATCTTCTCACTTAGGGCCTGATTTAGATCTTGGCGGATGAGTTTATTAACCTTGGGCAGAGTTCACAGAGTTCCGCTATGAGGAACTCTGCGAAGTGCACAAAAAACTCTGCCGCACTACGCAGAGTTCCACGAGCGGCGGAGTTTCTTCAGATTAATGCAGTTTGCGGGAATTGTCAGTGCCAGCTGCTTGTCCGCACTGTGCAATCATCGCGAATGGCATCATGCACAGCGCAAAAGGGCGCTGCTTCTTTTCTGCCGCTCAAGTAGCTTTTTACTCGAGCGGCAGCTTTCTCAATGGGAGCGGGTGGTTTGTCAATATGAGCGGTCGCAAGCATACGTGACCACTCGCAATGAGATATCTGACCACCTGCATTGAGAAATCTCGCCGGGAGGTTGATTTTCCATGCTCGTGCTCGCCAACTTGATGTTAACGATCGCGAATGAGAAAAAATCTCACCAGCAGGTGGATTTTACTTGCTCGCGCTCACCAACTTGACATTCACGAATGCAAGCAAGGAAAAAAAAAATGCTCCGCAAAGCGAAGCGGAGTTTTTCGGAACTCTGCGAGCTCCGCATAACGTGGAGTGCCGAAACCTCCGCAAACTCTGCGAGAGGAACGGAGTTCACTGCCCAGACTTAGAGTTATTCTGTCACAACAGTGACAGATATCCTGTCTGCAGAAATAGAAATCTCATTATAACCTATGGATTTATATTTCGGCGGACGTGATATCCTTCACTGTTGTGACAGAGTAACCCATCTGACAAGTTCTAAATCAAGCCTTTAGTCCTTTAAGTCTGAATCCACCACAGGAGTACACTTATAAAGCCCCCCGTACCTCAGGAGAGTCATAGTTTGTCAGACAGAGGCTAACATCAGCGACCAGTCCAGGGCCAATTTTCACTGGTCAGCTGGGTACTTCCTAGAAATTGCCTCTTGTAGCTTGTTTTACTCATGCTGCTTCAACTGGAGGTTAGCCTTATGACCTTGGATTTCACTTTTTGTGCTGATCAAAAGAAGAAGCAGGTCTGATACTTCAGGTCGCCTATCAGGTCACAGATAGCAGGTCTAGTCCTCTTCTCATCTTCCACAGATCAAGGAAGTATTTTGAAGTGGTTGCCTGGAGGGTGCCTAGAGGGGGCACATTTATGTCTGGCACTAGCTAGTAGGTGGGAGTGACTCCTTGGCATGCCCTAACCAATGGGTTAAGAGATTACGGAGCTAACCCTACCCAGTTTGGGCATTTTCAAGATGGTGAAAGTCTTTGTCTACACTAAACTTGAACTCTGAGAGCCGGGAGTTGTGTGCAGATTATACTATGGTAATCTTAGTGTCCTCCCACATCTAGCACTAAAATTAGGCTTTAGGCACCCAATGTACCCACAATTGAACTCAGAGACAGTAGTCTGATAGAACTAAAGCAGAATTCTTCAGCAAGCAGACAGTGGATCCCCAAGAATTGTCTTGGCATCCTGTTCTGTGCACTTTCAAATATGTCCCAAGTGTTATATGTAAACCATCAAACCTGTCAAACAGGATTTGACACTGTAATGTCAAAAAAGATGCCAATAGCCCCAATCCTGCATATTCTCGGGGATCATTAGGTCGAGCCTAGTTGCAGCGCTCATGCCCTGCTCGCTCTGCGAGACTGCTGTAGTAGAGAAGCCACATCCACTCTCCTCCCATATTTTTCTTTGGCTTGTGTCATTATCTTTCATAAATGCTGCCTTCAATTCTTTAATAGGCTTGTTAGTCGCTTCTTAGTACGGCCTTGTCTTCATTTGTACTCTACCATGGCGACTGGCCCTTTTTCTTCGGTTGTTACACGGTACCTGTTATTTAGTCTGTAAGCACTATTTACTTTATTGAGTTTCTCTTACTGCAGGCCGAACATGCGCTGCTTCAGCTGAAACTGCTTGTGTTTTTTAAGCAACACAGTATCACGAGCATCTGATTTCAATCACTTTAACCCGGCATTATCTTGTGTCTTTTTCAGCCCCTCAAGTAAAATGGATTTAGAAATGATTAGCGAATTAAGTCATGTGAATTCCAGGTAGCACAAAATCCTGTGCTAATGGGCTGAAGCTGACAACAGCACATCTGTGTTACAGTTCATCTGTGCTAAAGCCACCTGGTTGTTTTCAAAAGACAGTTTTATTAACAACAACAAAACCACCTTCACTAATACCACCACCACCACCAATACCACCACCATCACCACCAATACCACCACCACCACCAATACCACCACCAACAATACCATCACCCTCTGCCAAAACCACCACCAATACCACCACCAATGCCACCACCAATACCACCACCACAAATACCACCAATATACCACCACCACCAAATACCACCACCACTACCACCACCAATACCACCACCACCAATACCACAACACTACTATCACCAATACCATCACTGCCAATATCACCACCATCAATACCACCACCACCAATACCACCACACATACCAATCCCATCATCAATACCAATACCACCACCACCAATACCAACTCGACCACCACCACTAATACCACCAACACTAACACCACCACCAATACTACAATGACCAATACAAAAACTACCAGTACTACCAATATCACCACCAATACCACCACCATCACCAATACCACCAATAGCACCACCAACAATGCCACCACCACTACCAATACAACCACAACCAAACTCACAACCAACATATCACCACTACCAATATACCACCACCAATACCACCACCAACAATACCACCACCAATACCAGCACCAATACCAATACCACCACCACCAATACCAATTTCACCACCACCACTAATACCACCACCACCAATACCACCACCACTACCAATACCACCACCACTACCAACACCACCGCCACCAATACTACCACCACCAATACCACCACTACCACCAATGCCACCACCATTACCACCACCAATACCACTACCACCACCAATATCCCCACCACCAATACCACCACCACCACCACTACTAATACCACTACCACCAATACCACCAACACCAATACCACCACCAATACAACAACCAATACCACCACCACCAATACCTCCACCACCACCACCAAAACAACCAATACCCCCACCAATACCACCAATATCACCACCACCATTACCACCACCAATACCACTACCACCACAAATATCCCCACCACCAATACCACCACAACTATCACCACCAATACCACCACCAACTTCACCACCACCAATACCCCCAATACCAATACCACTACCACCAATACCACCCCCAATACCACCAATACCACCACCACAAATACCACCACCATACCACCATCACCAATACCAACACCAACAATACCACCACCACAAATACCACCACAAATACCACCACCAATCCAATACCACCAACACCACCACCAATACCACTACCACCAACACCACCACAAAACCACCAATACCACCGCCAACAATACCATCACCACAAATACCACCACCGAAAATCCAATACCACCAACACCACCATAAAACCACCAATACCACTACCAATACCACCACCACCAAAACCACTACTACCACCAATACCAATACCACCACCAATACCAACACCACCACTAACACCACCACATACACCAATACCACCACCAAAACAACCAATACCACCACCAATACCACCACTAATGCCACCAATACCACCACCACCACCAATACCAACACCACCACCAATACCACCATCACCAATACCACCACCAATACCAATACCATAACTACAAATACCACCACCACCAATCCAATACCACCACCAGCAATACCAAAACCACCACCAATACCACCAACACCGCCAATACCACCACCAGCAATACCAATCCCATCACCACCAATTCCACCATCCCCACTAATACCAACACCACCAATACCACCACTAATACCACTACCACCATTACCAATACCACCACCACTAATACCACTAATTCCACCAATACCACCAATACCACCACCAATACCTCCAACACCACCAACACCACCACCAATACCACCACCAACACTACCACCAACACCACCACCAATACCACTACCACCAACACTACCACAAAACCACTGATACCACCACCACCACCAATACCACTACCACCACCAATACCACTACCACCACCAATACCAACACCACCAATACCACCACCACCAATACCATCACATACACCAATACCATCACCACCAATACCCCCACGACCAATACAACCATCACCACCACCAATCCAATACCAATACCACCACCACCAATACCACCACCAATATCACTAATTCCACCACCACCACTAATACCACCACCAATAACATCACCAATACCACCAACACCAATACCACCACCACCATTACCACTACCACCACCACCAATGCCACCACCACTATCAATGCCACCACCACCAACACCACCACCAATACCACCATCAATACCACCACCACCACCATCAATACCACCACCACCAATACCATCCCCAATACCACCACTATCAATCCCACGACCACCAATACCACTATCAATACCATCACCAACAATACCACCACCAATACCACCATCACCAATACCACCACCCATACCACAACCACCAATACCACCACCACCAATACCTCCACCACCACCAAAAGCACCAATACCACCAATACCACCACCACCATTAGCACCACCAATACCACCACCACCATCAATACCAATACCAATACCACCACCAATACCACCACCACCAATGCTCCCACACCACCATTACCACCACTCCACCAATACCACCATCAATACCACCACCAATACCACCACCACCAATACCGCCCCCAATACCACAACTAGCTTTCATCCCACCACCACCAATACCACTATCAATACCACCACCAATACCACCAACAATACCACCATCACCAATACCACCACCAATACCACAACCAGCAATACCACCACCACCAATACCTCTATCACCACCAAAACCACCAATACCACCACCAATACCACCACTAATACCACCACCATTACCACCACCAATACCACCACCAATACTGCCACCAATACTACCACCAATACCACCACCACCAATACTCCCACACCACCATTACCACTACCCCCACCAATATCACCACCACCAATACCACCACCACCAATACCACCACAACCAATACTCCCACACCACCATTACCACCACCCCCACCAATACCACCACCACCAATACCACCACCACTACCACCACCAATACCACCACCAACTTCACAACCACCAACACCCCCACAATACCACCAATACCACTACCACCACCAACAGCAATACCACCACCACCACCAATACCCCCACCACCACCAATACCACTACCACCAATACCATCACCAATAACACCATCAATACCACCTCTACCACCACCAATACCACCACCGATACCACCAAAAATATAACTACTACCAATAACATCACAACCAATACCACCCCAATACCACCAATATCAACAATACAATCCACCACCACCAATACCACCATCAATACACCACCAATACCACCACCACCAATACCACCACCACACCATCATCACCAATACCACCACCAACAAACCATCACCACAAATACCACCACCACCAATCCAATACCACTACCAGGAATACCAATACCACCACCAATGCCACTACCACCAATACCAGTGCCACCACCACTAATACCACCAATACCACCACCACAACCACCAATACCACCACCACCAATATCACCAGCATCACCAATGCCACCACCTATACCATCACCTCCACCACCAATACAACAACCAACACCACCACAAAACCACTACCAACACCACCAATACCAACAGCACCAATACCACCACAAAACCACCTATACCACCACCAATACCACCACCACCAATACCACTACCACCACCAATACCGATACCACCACCAATACCAACACCACCAATACCAACACCACCAATACCACCACATACACCAATACCACCACCACCAATACCACCACCACCACCAATACCTCTACCACCACCAACAAAACCACCAAAACCACCAATACCACCACCAATACCACCACTAATACCACCAACACCAATACCACCACCAATACCACCACCACCAATGTCCTCACCACCAATACTACCACCATCACCAAAACCACCAATACCACTACCACCACCAATACCACCACCACCAATACCACCACTGCTACCACCATCAATACCACCAATACCACTACCACCACCACCAATACCACCACCACAATCAATACCACCACCTGCACCACCAATACCACCACCATCAATACCACCACCACCAACCCCACCACCACCAAAACCACCAATACTACCACCACCTATACCACCCCCAATACCACCACTATCATCAATCCCACCACCACCAATACCATCATCAATACCAACACCACCAATATCCCACCAATACCACCATCACCAATACCACCACCACCACCACCACCACCAATACCAACACCAAAAATACCATCACCACCAATACCACCACCACCAATCCAATACCACCACCAACAATACCAATACCACCACCAATACCACCAATGCCAATACTACCACCAGCAATACCACTACCATCACCACCAATACCACCACCATTACTACCAATTCCACCATCACCACTAATAAAAACACCACCAATACCACCACCAATACCACTACCTCCAATTTCAATACCACCACCACCACCAATACCAACACAACCACCATCACCACCAACAATACCACTACCACTACCACCACCAATACCACCAACACCAATACCACCACCACCACCAATACCACTACCACCAATACCACCACCACCATCAATACCACCACCTCAACTACCACCAAAAATACTACCCACCACCAATACCACCACGACCAATGCCACCCCCAATACCACCAATATCAACAATTCAATCCACCACCACTAATACAACCATCAATACCCCCACCACCAATACCACCACCAATACCATAACCACAAATACCACCACCACCAATCCAATACCACCACCAGCAATACCAATACCACCAACACCACCAATGCCAATAATACCACCAGCAATACCAATTCCATCACCACCAATTCCACCATCACCACTAATACTAACACCACCAATACCACCACCAATACCACTACCACCAATACCAATACCACCACACTAATACCAATAATACCACAATACCACCATCACCAACAATACCACCACCAATACCACCATCTCCACCACCACCAATACCACCTACACCAATACTGCCACCAACATCAACACCAATACCACTACCACCAACACCACCACAAAACCACCAATACCACCACCACCAACAATACCACCACCAATACCACTACCACCACTACTACCAATACCACCACCAATACCAACACCACCAATACCAACACCCCCAATACCAACCCCAATACCAACACCACCAATACCACCCCCAATATCACCACCACCAATACCACCACATATACCAATACCACCACCACCAATCCAATAGCAATACCACCACCACCAATACCACCACCAATACCACTATCAGCAAAACCACCACCACTACTGCCACCAATACCACCACTAACAGCACCACCACCAATACCCCCACAATACCACCAATATCACTACTACCACCAATACCACCATCAACACCAATACCACCACCACCAATATCACTACCACCACCACCACCAATACCACCACCACCATCAATGCCACCACCTCCATCACCAATACCCCCACCAATACCACCATCAATACCACCACCACCAACACCACAACCACCAATACTACCACCACCAATACCACCCCCAATACCACCACTATCATAACTCCCACCACCACCAATACCACCATCAATACCAACACCACCAATACCCCACCAATACCACCAACACCACCACCACCAACACCAATACCGCCACCAAAAATACCATCACCACCAATACCATCACCACCAATCCAATACCACCACCAGCAATACCAATACCACCACCAATACCACCAATGCCAATACTACCACCAGCAATACCACTACCATCACCACCAATACCACCACCATTACTACCAATTCCACCATCACCACTAATACCAACACCACCAATACCAGCACCAATACCACTACCACCAATTCCAATGCCACCAATACCACCACCACCACCAATACCAACACAACCACCATCACCACCAACAATACCACTACCACCACCAATACCACCAACACCAATACCACCACCACCACCAATACCACCACCACCACCAATACCACCAATACCACTACCACCAATACCACCACCAAAATCAATACCACCACCTCAACTACCACCAAAAATACCACCCACCACCAATACCACCACGACCAATGCCACCCCCCATACCACCAATATCAACAATACAATCCCCCACCACTAATACAACCATCAATACCACCACCACCAATACCACCACCAATACCACCATCACCAATACCACCACCAACAATACCACCACCAACAATACCATAACGACAAATACCACCACCCCCACCAGCAATACCAATACCACCACCAATACCACCATTGCCAATACCACCACCAGCAATACCAATTCCATCACCACCAATTCCACCATCACCACTTATACCAACACCACCAATACCACCACCAATACCACTACCACCAATACCAATACCACCACCACTAATACCAATCATACCACCAATACCACCATCACCACCAATAACACCACCAATACCACCAATACCATCATCTCCACCACCACCAATACCACCACCACCAATACTACCACCAACACCAATACCATTACCACCAACACCACCACAAAACCACCAATACCACCACGACCAACAATACCACCACCAATACCACTACGACCACTAATACCAATACCACCACCAATACCACCACCACCAATACCACCCCCACCAATCCAATACCAATACCACCACCAATACCACCACCAATACCACTAATTCCACCACCACCACTAATACCACACCAATAACGTCACCAATACCACCACCACCCCCAATACCACCACCAGCAAAACCACCACCACTACCGCCACCAATACCACCATTAACATCACCACCACCAATACCCCCACAATACCACCAATACCACTACCACCACCAATACCACCATCAACACCAATACTACCACCACTACCACCACCATCACCAATACCACCACCACCATCAATGCCACCACCTCCACCACCAATACCACCACCAATACCACCATCAATACCACCACCATCAACACCACCACCACAACCACCAATACTACCACCACCAATACCACCCCCAATACCACCACTATCATCAATCCCACCACTACCAATACCACCATTAATACCAACACCACCAATACTTCACCAATACCACCATCACCAATACCACCACAACCAGTAATACCACCACCAAAATACCATCACCACCAATACCACCACCACCAATCAAATGCCACCACCAGCAATACCAATACCACCACCAATACCACCAATGCCACCAATGCCAATACTACCAACAGCAATACCAATGCCATCACCACCAATACCACCACCAATACTACCAATTCCACCATCACCACTAATACCAACACCACCAATACCACCACCAATACCACTACCATCAATTCCAATACCACCAATACCACCACCACCACAAATACCACCACCAACACCACCAACACCACCATCACCACGAATAACACCGCCAATACCACCACCCCCAACACCACCACAAAACCATCAAAACCACCACCACCAATACCACCACCAATACCACTACCACCAATACCACTACCACCACCAATCCCACCACCACCAATACCACCACCAAAACCACTAATTCCACCACCACCACTAATACCACACCAATAACGTCACCGATACCACCACCACCACCAGCAAAACCACCACCACTACCGCCACCAATACCACCACTAACATCACCACCACCAATACCCCCACAATACCACCAATACCACCAGCAATACCACCATCAACACCAATACCACCACCACCAATACCACTACCACCACCACCACCAATACCATCACCACCATCAATGCCACCACCTCCACCACCAATACCACCACCAATAACACCATCAATACCACCACCACCAACACCACCACCACAACCACCAATACTACCACCACCAATACCACCCCCAATACCACCACTATCATCAATCCCACCACCACCAATACCACCATTAATACCAACACCACCAATACTTCACCAATACCACCATCACCAATACCACCACAACCAGTAATACCACCACCAAAATACCATCACCACCAATACCACCACCACCAATCAAATACCACCACCAGCAATAGCAATACCACCACCAACACCACCAATGCCACCAATGCCAAGACTACCAACAGCAATACCAATGCCATCACCACCAATACCACCACCAATACTACCAATTCCAGCATCACCACTAATACCAACACCACCAATACCACCACCAATACCACTACCATCAATTCCAATACCACCAATGCCACCACCACCACCACAAATACCACCACCAACACCACCATCACCACGAATAACACCGCCAATACCACCACCCCCAACACCACCACAAAACCATCAAAACCACCACCACCAATACCACCACCAATTCCACTACCACCAATACCACTACCACCACCAATACCACCACTAATACCAACACCACCAATGCCAATACCACAAATACCATCACCACCAATACCACCACATACACCAATACCACCACCACCAATCTAATACCAATACCACCGCCACCAATACCACTAATTCCACCACCACCACTAATACCACCACTACCAATACCACCACCAATAACATCACCATTATCACCATTACCACCACCACCAATACCACCACCCCCACCAATACCACCATCACCACCAACACCAACACCAATACCACCACTAAAATAACTACAAATACCACCAACATCCCCAATACCAACACTGCCACCAATACCACCCCCACCACCAATACCATCACCACCACCACCAATGCCATCACCACCAATACTGTCAATAACACCACCAATGGCACCACCACCACCAATACCACCACCACCAATACCAGTACCACCACCAATACCAATACCACCACCACCAATAACACCACCACCCCCACCACCAATACCATCACCACCAATACTGTCAATACCACCACCACCAATACCACCACCAATACCCCACCACCAATGCCACCACCACCACCAATACCACCACATACACCAACACCACCACAAATACCACCACCACCAATCTAATACCAATACCACCCCCACCAATACCACTAATTCCGCCACCACCACTAATACCACCACCACCAATACCACCACCAATAACATCACCATTACCACCACCACCAATACCACCACCCCCACCACCAATACCACCATCACCACCATCACCACCAATTCTACCACCACCAATAACATCACCAATACCACCAATATGACGACAAATACCACCTCCACCACCAATACCAGCATCACCACCACCAACACCACCACCACCAATACCACCACCACCAATACCACCACCAATCCCACCACCACCAATACCCCACCACAAATGCCACCACCACCACCAATACCACCACCACTAATACCAGTACCACCACCAATACCAATACAATACCAACACCACCACCACCAATACCACCACCACCAATACCACCACCACCAATACCCCACCACAAATGCCACCACCACCACCAATACCAGTACCACCACCAATACCAATACAATACCAATACCACCACCACCAATACCAGTACCATCACCACAAATACCAATACTACCACCAATACCAATACCACCACCACCAATACCACCACCACAAATACCAGTACAACCACTGATACCAGTACCACCACCACGAATACCAATACTACCACCTCAGCACCTCTCGCTCACTAGTAAAAGCAGGGGCACTGTACGAGGCTGAAGCTGCAGCAGAGACCATCCCTCCCTCTCTCCATGCCTGCCATAAAGCACAGCCCGCCCTGCACCAGGAAGCGAAGCCAGTGCCCTACCACAGCTGGAGTGTTTTTAATTAGGCCAAAGATAGCAATGACATTACGCAATGCCACACTGCACACTCAAATCACGGTGAGGGCAGGAAATACCCCCACCTGCCACTCTTCCTCCTGAGCCACGACAGTGTAATTACAGCGTGAAAAGTGTTGGAGCACTTTATTAGTGTTTATAGCTCCGATCATATGTAACTCTCACTTCACACTTTGTGTCTCTGTAATTTACAACACTTACACTTCTGCTTCACTGCACTATTTATCACTACTTTAAAGATGTCGCAGGTCGTCTCTTCCTCTGATATTTACAATCGTACAAGCGGTCGAGAAGACCCTTATTGCAATGCAATAGGTCTTGTATTCGCGAGAGTTTAAGCTATTAGTATTGTAAATTACAATGCTTTTTATTTATGTTTTAAAACCCAAAACATAAATAAAAGGCATTGTCATTTAAAATGCCAATAGCTCCCACTTGCGTGAATGCGAGACCTATTGCATCACAAATGCTTGTTTTTCCATTCAGGTGACACTATTGTTTGTTCCTTTGGGGGTATTTGATACCTATTGACTCCTATATAATGCTACTTACTGGTAGGAAAATGCTAGAGAACCAATGAAAATTAGCTTCCAATAGCTTTAAGCAGGGAAAAGATTAATGTTTCGTTTTTATTAATATTTATTAATTATCTGATTTCACCATTGAATTAGATTTTTAATAACAATTAAAAATATTTTAATTATTTTTCTAGATGGTCCCATTCCTGAGATACAGTATTAGTATTTGAATCTATACTTTGGTTTTCTACATAGGAGATCTAGGCCTGTCACAGTGAAAAATAGCTTATGGGTGTGAGTCACTGTAAGAGTATGTTAACATTAAATGTCTACATGTCCGACTTTAAAAACTTTGCATCCTGCCTTGTGGGCTATAAGGCCTACATAGGGGTGACTTATTCTCATTTAAAAGGGAGGGATTAAACTGTGAAAATAGTTTATTTTGACAGATCAAAGTGTAGTTTTTGCACTGCTATGGTCAGGCTACATTTGTAGGTCTTATGCCATTTTTGCACTGTCATTGTACTCGATGACATAATAGGTACTGCAGTTCACTTGTGGCATTTAACATACAAGACCCAGGTACAATTTGTGCCATATATTAGTAACTCGTGGGTATTAAAATATGCCAATTAGGCGTATGCCAATTCAACCATTTCAAGGGAGCATGGGCACTTTACTTCTTTTAACAGGGTTTAAGTGCACAGAGTTCCAAAGCCAACAAAAATGTAGAATCCTGCAGAAGGTATAAATTTTGGAGTGACCACAGAAAAAAGGTCGATTTTCTACACTTAGATATATATACAAAAAGGTAAACATGATTCATTGTATTGTGGCACTGCTGTTCCATTTCCAGAATCAGGCCAGCACATGTCGTTTTGCTGCGCTGCGCCATGACCAGATCCAGGCTAGGCCACCCCTTGTGGTCTGTGTGAGGAGAAAACCTTGCATATATGTGACCATCATGAGCCTGGGAGCACACGATCCCCTAGGGAGCACATTTAAAGTGAACACAGGTGCGGGGACTTGTTTTTAATATTATCATTTTTTCAGGGGCGTGCCTCACCACACGCTGGTTATTGACACATCCAGGTGAGGCTCCGGAGGATGGCGCAAATGTCAGCGGTGCAGCTGAGGTCCCCCTGCTTTGTTTCCTGCTGTATGACCCAAATTTGAAACGGTATGCACAGCAGCTTCTTTTTTATTGTTTTCTGGGATGTGTGGGGCTCACATGTGGGATTTGAAGCGACCGGTCTCTCCTCCACAGAGTCAGCTGCATTTTTGGACACAAGTGGAATCAGCTCAAGTTTCTGAGGAAATGTTTGGTAGCTCCTCCCTTGAAGGCTGCTCAGATTTTTAAAGGCGTTGTCTGCATTCTGAGTCTCCCTTATTCTTAAAGGCATTGTCTCTTCTCCCATTTTTTTCCTTTTAATTATTGTTCTTGTCTGGCAGAACTGTTTCTTCAATGTGATGGCTTTCTGACAATTTTTGAAGAACTTTTCTTCAGTTGTTGAATGAAATGGAACACTGCATCATTATTAAAAAGGATCCTAGCAGTATTTGTGTGCAAAGGTTTGGGGAACTTCTCAATTTATTTTCTGCGTCTTCTTTTTATTGGCATGTCTACTCTGAAATTTTTAACTGCTGCATCAGTTGAAGGAATATCTGTGACAGAGTAATATTTACCTCACAATGGGTAAGTTGTTTTGCACATTCTGTGTGACTTTAATACACGGGCAGATCAAAAGCTCTTCACTCCATAACTCAGTCTCCAGTAGGAAAACTAATAAGGTGTCTGCCGACCTCGGATATCTCTTCTGCAATGGAACATCTTACTTCAAATGTAGGGTCGAACATGGCCTCTTTTCATATCTCACCTGCACATCATCTCAAGACCAGGTTAGTAAATCACAAGCTAAGAGAGTTAAAAAAGACCCAATCTCGCCTACAAAATCTCCACCTGCAGCCTCTCTTGACTTTTTATTGGAGGAAATTAGAGCTCTACACCCTTTTATGGAGGATACTAATGCTAAATTGCAAACTTTCACTGAGAGATGGTCACTCATGGAGGAACGTATGTCTTTGGCAGAACAACAAATCCTACACTTCAATGACATGTCTCTTAAAGTGAACTCCTTACAGATACAAGTTTCTGCTTTACAGAGACAAGTCGAAGACCTTGAAAATCTTAATTGACAAAACAACTTACACTTCTATGGCCTTTCTGAAGGCACAGAAGGGGTGGACCTTATCAATTTTTTCAAATCTTTTTTACCTCAGGTCTTACAGTTGCCAAAGACTCTGCAACTTAACATCTAGAGGGCTCATAGATTTGTTTGTCTTCCTTCGACTGCTTCACCTCCTAAGGGACCTAGAGGTGTCATTCTTTACTTAGAATATACAGATTTAATGCAGGTCATAACAGCTGTCCGTCACCTTAAGAGAATCACCCGGTCAGGAAATGCCTTATATTATCTCATGACTAGGCCAATGCTACGGCATATAAGAGGAGAGACTTTCTAAGTATGAGACCTGTCTTTCGTTCAATGGAAGCCTGGTTTGGTACTTTCCACAAGTGTTTTTTCAAAGTCACACATAACAATAAGACAACAACTTATGAAGATTCTTCTCGTTTTCAGCACTTTCTTTCATCCTGCAGAGCAGATGTCATGGATGTGGCTCCCTCAACATCTATAGAGTGACTGCTGTTTTGTTGCTAATCTTCCTTGTTACATATGTCGTTTTCAGGAATGTACCACGCCATTCTTGCTGTTTATGAGCTTTATTGTTATTGTATAATAATTTAAGGTTTGTTCTTTGATTTAATACTTTATATTGTTCTCTTTTATCCTGCAGACGATTTTTCCATGTCGTGGATGTCTTCCTTCCCTATTACTTGTTGCACCGCCCCCACCCACATCGTGAAACTCCCTCTGGATAAGACATGATGTCTTCTTCATGTGGTCTCTCCCCCAACTTCACAGGGTTTTTGTTAGGTATGTCATTCTTCATGTGCATCGGCTTACCCTTTCTATTTTATATTATTTTTCAATGTATTTTCTGCTTTTTTGCTATGGGATTCTCTTTCTTCTTTTTTCTTTTTTTTCTCCTTTCTGCCCTCTTTTTTCTCTCTGATTTTAAACTTTCTAACTTATCTCATTCTTTGCTGAAGACTCCTTTCTCTATAAATTCTGTGGCTTTGTTGTAGTTTCTCTCAATTAAGGTATGATTGTTTTCTTCATTCTGTCTGTTTACAATTGTTTTGACAATGGTTTTCTGGAACGTCAGGGGTTTGAATTAGCTAATTAAAAGAAAGCGTGCTCTCACCCATCTAGCAAAACGTAATTCTCGCATAGCCTTTCTGCAGGAAACTCATTTATCAGATATCAAAAGTATAAAATTGAGAAGGGGTTGGGTGGGCGAAGATTTCTTTTCACCTACTTTGGGGAAAAACATGGTGTTGCAATATTGTGTCATAAGTCTTTGAAAGTTCAATTGACTTCACAGGAAAGAGATGAAGAGGGGAGATGGCTAATACTTTAAAACATATTGTGATAAGTCTCCAATTGTTTGTTTAACTTATATGCCCCTAATGTGCCAGATTGTCAATTTTGGTCTTTATTTCTCAGAAGCGTCTACAATATCCGGATGACAGTCTGGTTCTGGCTGAGGATTGCAACTTACCTGTTGACCCATTTTAAGACAGATATTCTTCATTGCACTATATTCCAAATAAATCACAAAAATCTTTCACACAAGCTATTCAGAGACACAATCTCAATGATGCCTGGCGCTTATTCAACCCAACTTTGAGGGACTATACATTTTTCTCCCCAGTATACCATACACAATCTTGAATTGATTACATTTTTGTTTAACACCACCATACTTAATCCTTACATTCAGCTGATATTGGCTCCATTCTGATATCTGATTATGCCCCACGATCTGTGCATAGAGACATCATACCTAATTCTACTGTTCCTAAAAATTGAGATTTAATAAATCCTTACTGTTGGATTCCTCTTTCACCTCCTCTTTTACAGCTTTTGCCCAAGACTTTTTTCTCTTCAATCAAACGGAAGATATTTCTTTTCATACAGTTTGTGATGTATTTAAGGTCTCAGCTACAGATTTTATAATTGATTTCATTTCTACAAAAAAAATGTCAATCTCAATCATAGTCTAAACTAATTCTTACTGGAAAAAAAGTTTTAGACGATTCTTACTATACGTCCTATTCTCAACAACCTCTAAATCAGCTAATTAAAGCCAAGCTTAATATAATAAAGTATACACCGATAACACTGCTTCTTATCTTCTCAAATCTAGTGCTAAATATTATGGAGGTCAAAATGAATCTGGAAAGCTATTAGCTAATTATCTGAAAAGCAAACAAAATAAATTATTCATTGAGTCAATTACCGATGACAAAGGTTCCTCTCATTACTGAGATCAAGATATTCTAACCCAATCCCAACAATTGTATACAAATTTATGCACGCTGGAATATTTACCATCTGAACCTGCAATTTTGAGTTATTTATCCACTATTTCAAAACCGGCTTATTCTCAAGTCGACTTCTCCTCCCTAGAGACGGACATCACTCTAACTCACATTGTTTTCTCTTAAAAAGGACAAAGCTCCAGTGCTGTATGGCTTTACCGCTAAGTTTTATACATACCTTTCCAAATTGCTTCTTCCTAAACTTTGACAGTTAAATCGTTCTTTTCTAACTTCGGCTATCTCCACTGGCTCTAGATGCCTTCGTATGCTTAATTCCGAAAGTGGGTAAAGATCCACAATTTTGTAAAAACTATCATCCCATCTCTTTAGTTAATTTAGATTATAAACTTTTCTCCAAGGCATTGGCTTTACGGCTAGAAGTGCTTCTCCCTGATCTTATGGGCAAGGACCAATCTGGCTTTGTCAAGGGTATATTTCTCTCAGACAATACTCGCCTATCTTTTGATAATATTTCTACAGCTGCCAGCTTATCTGATTCTCTAGTGGCCATTGCTTTAGATGCACAGAAAGCTTTCGATCATGTTATTTGTTCTTTCCTATTCCAAGCTTAAACATGGTTTGGTTTTGGGCCAAAATGTATATCTCTCCTTTCTCTTCTTTTTACTTCTCCTAAGGCGGCCATTTGTGCTAATGGTCACACATCTTTTTTTACCCTACACAAAGGGGTTTGTCAAGGCTGTCCCCTTTCCCCTTCATTTTAAATTTAGCATAGAACCATTTCTATCTTGGATCCGCCAGAATATTAACATTCATGGCTTCATCCATGACTCACAACAGGTTAAATTGTCTGCATATGCTGCTGACACCTTATTATTTATATCTCAACCTAATTCTTTGCGTCCTTCTTTCGTGTCAGAATTTGCTTCTTACTCATCAGTCTCGAGCTATAAGCTAAATACTGACAAGTGCGAAATTCTAACCCTTAACACCCCTTAATACATTCACTTTTAGTTAAGGGTGGGCGGAATTTGCCAAAGTGCCTTTCGCAAAATATCGCGAAACGGCAAAAAACACACCTGCCTAGCCTCCACCGTGCTCACAAATCTTTTGTGCTGATTAATGCGTTACTGAATTTGACTTTCAATTCGGGCACCTGCTTTATATCTGTAAGACTTACAGATATAAATAAAGCAGGTGCCCGAGTTGAAGGTCAAATTCAGTATAAGTGCTTCCCGTTGAGGTTTAATTTTTGTGACAGGAGCATCGTGCCAGAATGAATCCTGCCCTGCATATTTATCAAAGAAGATGCCACCGTTTTGTGCGATACCTCTACTCAACTGGAGTACTTTCTACTGGCTAATCAGTAAGTGCTACCTCATTGGGTAAATGTATAGTGCTTTTCCTACACTACAGCTGCGTAAAGGGCCAGAAGAGTTGTCTCCAGCGACCATGTGTGTCTGTAACTTTTAAGGGTGGGCAACAATTTCCGTTCCCTCGTGGATCACGGAAGTTTCGACATTTTCGCGTTCAGCGTGGAACGCAAAAATTTCGAATTTTCGCAATTTCCGCGAGCGGAACGGAAATTGTCGCCCACCCTTAATTTTAGTTGTGATTTCTCTTCCTCTCATTTTAAGTGGCAATCTAAAGAACTTAAATATCTCGGTCTTCAATTCTCTTTCTCTCACTCATCTTCTATTTCATTTAATATGGACAACTGTATTAAGACAATCTCCTCTCTAACCAGTAAATGGCAACCTCTTTATTTATCACGGTGGGGCCGCCTTGACACCATTAAGATGATGTTGATTCCTGTTATTCTTTTTACCCTTTCAAATATTCCCCTACATGTCCCTCTTAAATATTATAAGAAATTAAATTCATTATCATCTGCTTTTCTTTGGAGTAATAAGAAGCTGCGAATGTCGTTAGCTAAGCTGAAATGGCTGAAGGTTGAAAGTGGAGTACACTTTCCTGATTTCCCGAAATACCATAAGTCTTTCCTTTTGCGGAAATCTTCTCATTGGATTGCACCACCATCTCTATATACTCCATTACGGGTGGATTTGGAACAAGCTTTTTTATCTCCATTTTCTTTTGCAGAATTTCTGTCCTTTACACGGAAACCTCGAAAAATGTTCAACCCTATTATTAATAATACTTACAAATTGTTATCTTCTGTAGTTCATTTTTCGCCCACGGATCTTGACTCCTTTCTTAACTCCACTATATGGAATAACCAATTTATTCATGTGAAAGAACTTCCTATTTTTTGGCATTCCTGGAGAGTTAAAGGGTTGATCTGGGTTCATCAATTATTTGATAGATTCATTCCTTACCTTTCCTCCAGTTCAGGTTCTCTTTAGCCTTTCCTTTGCAAGCCAAATTTCTTCTTTTACAAGGGGCAATGGTTCAAGCATATAACTATTACAAATCAATTTTACTCTCTGAAACTTCGTCTTCCACACAATTAGCTGCTATTTTACCTACGTGTCCTAAAGATTCCCTTATTTATTCTCAGTTCCTGAAGTTCCCACTTTAAGACCCAAGTCTATGACTGAACTCAAATGGTAGGAAGATATTTCCACAATTTTACCTCTTTCTACCTGCAAAAGAATCTGGATTAAAATCAGGAAATCCTCACAACCACTTTTTTTTACTTACAACAGACTCTTTATGACACCTGACACCCTCCATAAGATTAATCACGATATTCCAGAAATGTGCTGGACTTGTTCTGCACCACAAGCTGACTTGAAACATTTACTTTTCACTTGTCCCTTAGTCTCTGCATCCTAGTTACAAGTTTGGCATCAAATTAATCTCATTTTCCAGAGTAAGGTCTCTTTCTCTATGTCCAATTTATTTTCAGGCAGTATATCCGATCTTTGGGTTAAAGCTTTTTTTAACATACATATACTAGATTTGTTATTAGCACTTGCTTTCCAACAAATAACACATAACTGGAAGGAGTTTACACAATTGTCTTTCAAGGTGTGGTGGTATGCTGTTTGTCACAATCACCGATTAGACACTGCATATATGCATCCTTTATCTCTTGTTTTAAAACTAAAGGCCCTTTGGACCCCTGTTACTCATTTCTTGATTACTCCGCTATTACATCTTTTGCCCCCCCACCTCATCTTCCTGAAGTTTCACAACCCTCTTCACTTCCCTTTTTAGACTTTAGGATTTGTTTATATCAAATATCCACTTACACCCCCTCCAGCATGTAGAGTTGATGAATAATCAGACTGTAATTTTCTGTTTTTATGCATTATATACCTTTTTTGTCTATTTTTTTACTTTTCTTTTTATTTTTTTGTATCTCTTGATTAATTGCTTTGTATTATTCTACTGCATGTTATCTTAAGCTGAATAAATATTATTTTCTCATGTATGGTGGTAATGGAATGCAAACCACTTTGCCTAGGTATGTAGCAAGGCACCCTGTTATTATACAAGCTAATATGCTAGTGGTTAGATTGGATTATTGCACTCTGAGAAGCAATCAGAATGCGAACCAGCCATGTTTTTTTAATTAGCCCTTATTTCTGAGCGCCTGCTGGGCTGCGTTGTCTATCTATTTTTGTAAATCCGTAATTGTAGCCCACATTGTTTTAAATACTATTGCATTTGTATACAGGTTTTTGCTCGTGGTTCAGTCCTCTGTATCAATAATTCCCTCTCAACATGAAACACAGTTTAGGCAATTTAAAGAAGATATTCAGAATTCTCTACCTATTTTCACCGGACTGTTGAACGGATATTACATTATTTGTATTGGGCTAATGGTTTACATTAATTAATCAGGTGTAAATAATCACTTTTTTACATTTTAATAATATGATAGGTTTTTTTGCGGCGAAGTGTATGCATACCTCGTCCATGTGAACTGACTTTATCTTAGCTCAAATTAACCATATTTTTAAACAAAACTCATATTTGCATTTACGGATGTCCTTATATCATCGCATTTAAACATTTACTAATTATATTTCAATAGTAATTGGATATAAAGGAAAACACGAGTTTTCATTTTATATAATTATAAAATGCAACATTCGTAAACACTTTTGTTTTTAGTTTTAATATTATTTTAGCTTTATATTTACTGGTGTTTATTTGCATATGAAAACAAAATACCATATCCAAGAAAAAAATATGCTTAAAGGGGAACAAAACGAGAGGGATTCATATCACTTAAAACAAGCAGTGGTGTGGTTTCTAGTCCTGGTTAAACTGACTTGTGCCTTACAATAGTTGAAGACCAGTGGTATATATTTGCTGTTCAATGAACATTAAAGGAATATGTTACTCACCACTGGAAATGTAGCAGCTTTTGTTGACCTCTCTAAAGCAGTTACAGAGCAAAATGGACAAACATAACACAAAGCAAAATAACAACATAAGAAAACCATAACAGTGCACAACAGAATAGTCAAAATAGAATGGAAGATAACGGCCACAATACATAACAACAAGAGAATGCAATAATACAGCACAAAAACACAACAGGATATAAAACAACACAAAAGATCACCACTGCACAAAATGCTACACAATTAATAAGCACAAACGTTCTTGTAACAAATTTCCACCTCCACAAATCTGCTTTCAAAATATAGTAAAACAGTGCATCTGCACCAAGCACTGTATTACATACCACCAGTGCTTAATTGGTAAACAAATAAAAGCTAGGGCCAAAAGTTTAGTTTGGAAGCCGGCAGGAAGCACTATCGAAGGTCCGGATGCCGAATACCAAGGCTGTATAGTCTTGATTCCAACACAGGCCTCTTTAATCCACCACCAACTACTCCCTGTCTCTTTATCTCACTCTTGCAGATGTTTTTCCATTCCTGCTTTCTCCTTTTGTCTTCCATAGTTCATTTCCTCTTTTATGTTTTTTCTCTCCCTCGCTCTTGATCAAAGTTTGTTGAGCAAAATGTTTTGGTACCGAAAAATAAGTGTCTTTGGCGACACCTGCAACCACTTGCTCAAATTAAACACTGCTCACTACCAATCACATATAATAGCACCAGCAAAAATGTTTTTGTGATCTAGCCCAAGTTATTCGGATCTGATATTGGATGCAATTAGTAACAATAATAACTTTTCTTTTGAACTGACATCTGCAGTCTCATTTTGAATGAGTTATGTAGGAAATTAATTCTAGGCCTATTCAAGATCATACAGAATAGTTAATTCATCTTTGTTAACATATTAATTTTAGCAACATTTTCAGACTCCGTGACACAATGGCTACAGTGCCTATTTGTCTTTTTACTTTGATGTAAACGACCTCAGTTGGCTGTGCAAGCTTATGTATTGAAGAAATAAACAATAAAGAGAGGACTTTGGGTGAGTAACTTTCAGCAGTTGGTTGATGGAGGTGTCCCTTAACATTTTGAATCAGCCCAATTAACATCATTCATAGTGTGAGGCCTTGGGTCAGCCACCATTCCATCATTTATTGTTGAAAAGTTATTCAGAATCAGACTCCGAATAAACTTTATTCGATCTAAGTAAATAGACCATATACATTAAAATACAATGAATATCAAATCTGTCATTGGTTAGATCTCCCCACTTTCAACAAGGGGAGACACCTGTTAGACCTGGCATCCTTAGGGTTGTTTTCCTCTAGACTTTTTGCCTTTTCCTCCAGTTTTTGCTGATTCTTTTTGTTGACCTTGGGAATCAGAGCACTTTACCACTGCTAACCAGTGCTAAAGTGCTTCTGCTTCTCCCCTAAACAAAATGACATTGGTTTTAACCTGATTGGCTTATTTAATATACTGGTAAGTAGCTTGTAAAGTTGTATTCCATATACCCAAGGCATATACTTCAAATGCTACAAGTGGGCCCGCTGCCCTAATTGTGCCACCCTTGGAAGAAGCCTTTACAACCTTTCTCAGGCCTGCCACTGCAGTGCCTGTGTATGCAGTTTACTGCCACTTCAACTTAAATTTTTTTTTTTTTTAAATACTTTACAAACACAATAAGATGATGGACGGAGCACTGAAACTTTTCAGACACTTACCCCAATCAATATTAAATCTGATTTGAATCCATCATCATTCTTTTGCTCACTTCACTACCCTAGTTCAGACCCAGCCAAATGGAAATCAATCATGACCCTGTTCCTCATGGGAACAGTCCAGCCTCAAATGCCAAGCCAGCTCTTCGCTGGACCGGAAACAAGCATCCTGGGACCAGTTTCAGGGTAAAACTGATTTCAAAACGATGGATTTAGGCCCAGATCTCTGTACTGGGGTGAATGTATGACATTGTTCTGCATTCTGTCCATCAATTGTTGCTTTTGCATTTGTCACCCCAAGTGGGAAGGGTATGCCCAGGCGTGGGTTACTGTGCTCTCCATGCCACTGGGATCAAGATATCCAGGCTGAAGAGGGGTGAAACCCCGAAACCGGTCCTAGGATGCTTGTTTCCAGTCCGGGGAGGACCTGGCTTGCAGTTCGGGCTGGACTGTTCCCATGAGGCACAGGGTCAAGACTGATTTGCATATGGGTGGGTTCAAACTGGAACGGCATGGTGAGCAAAAAAACTATGGATTTAGGCCCAGATCACTGTACTGGGGTGAAAGTATGACATTGTTCTGCATTCTGTCCAACAACTGTTGTCTTTGCATTTGTCACCCCGAGTGGGAAGGGTATGCCCAGACGTGGGTCCCGTGCTCTCCATGCCACTGGAATCAAGCTATCCTGGCTGAAGAGGGGTGAAACCTCGAAACCGGTCCTAGGATGCTTGTTTCCAGTCCAGGGAGGACCTGGCTCGGCAGTTCGGGCTGGACTGTTCCCATGAGGCACAGGGTCAAGACTGATTTGCATATGGCTGGGTTCAAACTGGAGCTGCATGGTGAGCAAAAAAACAATGGATTTAGGCCCTGATCTCTGTACTGGGTGAATGTATTACATTGTTCTGCATTCTGTCCATCAACTGTTGTTTTTGCATTTGTCACCCCGAGTGGGAAGTGTATGCCCAGACGTGGGTCCCGTGCTCTCCATGCCACTGGAATCAATCTATACTGGCTGAAGAGGGGTGATACTCCGAAACCGGTCCTAGGATGCTTGTTTCCAGTCCATGGAGGACCTGGCTTGGTAGTTCGGCCTGGACTGTTCCCATGAGGCACAGGGTCAAGACTGATTTGCACATTGCTGGGTTCAAACTGGAACAGCATGGCGAGCAAAAAAATGATGGATTTAGGCCCAGATCTCTGTACTGGGGTGAATGTGTGACATTGTTCTGCATTCTGTCCATCAACTGTTGTTTTTGAATTTGTCACCCCGAGTGGGAAGGGTATGCCCAGACGTGGCTCCCGTGCTCTCCATGCCACTGGAATCAAGCTATTCTGGCTGAAGAGAGGTGAAACCCCGAAACCGGTCCTAGGATGCTTGTTTCCAGTCCAGGGAAGACCTGGCTTGGCAGTTCGGTCTGGACTGTTCCCATGAGGCACAGGGTCAAGACTGATTTGCATATGCTGGGTTCAAACTGGAACGGCATGGTGAGCAAAAAAACAATGGATTTAGGCCCAGATCTCTGTTCTGGGGTGAATGTATGACATTGTTCTGCATTCTGTCCATCAACTGTTGTTTTTGCATTTGTCTCCCCGAGTGGGAAGAGTATGCCCAGACGTGGGTCCCGTGCTCTCCATGCACTGGAATCAAGCTATCCTGGCTGAAGAGGGGTGAAACCCCAAAACCGGTCCTAGGATGCTTGTTTCCAGTCCAGGGAGGAACTGGCTTGGCAGTTCGGGCTGGACTGTTCCCATGAGGCCCAGGGTCAAGACTAATTTGCACATGGCTGGGTTCAAACTGGAACTGCATGGTGAGCAAAAAAACAATGGATTTAGGCCCAGATCTCTGTACTGGGGTGAATGTATGACATTTTTTTGCATTCTGTCCATCAACTGTTGTTTTTGCATTTAACACTGAATTCAAGCTTGCTTGGCTGATGAGGGGTGTTACCCCAAAACCAGTCCCAGGATGCTTGTTTGCGGTCCAGGGAAGATCTGGCTTGGCATTTTGGTCAGGAGTGTTGCCATGAAGAACAGGGTCAAGATTTCACCCCCTTCAATCAAAAACCACATATCCTACAGTAACAGAATATTGTGGACTAAATCTCATATGACATAACTGTGGCAGTTCTAAACACCGTTAACAAAAATGCCACTCTATTGAAGCTATTGTTAGAAATTTACAAACAGTTGGATGATATTTTTGCAACCTATAATTTGAGCATAATATTTACGTCATTGGATATTTTTCTAAACAGTATTCTGACACAGTTTAATATTTCAATTAAAATGTTTTGGAGATGGAATTGAAATGCAAGGCACACCATAAATAATCTATAATGCTAGAGCCTGAAATGTATCCTTTGTCAGAAAGAAGGTGGACAATAAACAAGAACCTAACAGAAGCTTGAAAGTTGAACTCTAAAGAATGTCTGCTAAGAACACGTTTACGGAAACAGGTCACATGTTTCCATTAGACAAGACGGGTAAGGTCTTATGTAACCAAGTCTAGGTATCACGAAATAACAAGAAAGCCACCACACCCAAATTACTTTTTTAAAGAGACAATGAGAGTGGCTAAAGGTAATATAATTTTTTGACTACAAGCCAAAACGTTTTGCAGTTTTTTTTAGCTCAAACCAAACCCAAAGGTATTGGAACGCTTTACATGAGCACCAGTTATACTACATAAGGGCACATTGATTTTTAGGTGCACCTTATGATACAGTGCAGCTCTGTGGCATGCAAAAGACTTCTTGATGAGTTTCAGAAAGTTGACTTGGGAATGCATTCTGCCTGTCGCTTTCCATTGGCTTTGTGGTTTGTAACTTATGTGATCTTGATTCACATATGCTGGCTTTGTTTGTTTTAGGCTGTCTGGTTAAGTTTGTCCCTCCAGATGAGAAAGCTGTGTTCACTGTATTCTTCCACTAACTAGTTCTCTGTCAACAGGCGTTTAAATCTTGTTCTTATCCTATCATGTTTGCTGTATGTTCAAAGCCTGGGGTCAAATGTTAAGCTCTGTTTTCGTGGGTATTTTACTATTTTGCTTTCAGCTGACTTCAAAGTGAGAGCTTTACAGGAAAGAGTAATGCATCAAACTTTCTCCATGGAGCCTGCTTGTGCCCTTTTTTAAAATACTCTTTTCGGCATTGCCATCTCAAAAGGTATCTTGTTCTTCATCTGCACAAAACATTTCCACTTTTTTTGCAAAATTCCTTTTCTTTCGGGAGTCCATTTCATTTGTAAAGCTGCCTTTTTAGTAACAAAGTACAAAAAAAGTATTTCATTCTAGGCGTCATCCTAACATATGGTGATCTTGAGCAATTTATACTATTTATGGACTATTCACTGTCAAGCAGAGCATACAATAGTTTCACTGGAAAGAGCCAGCCACATTGTAACACAATTTGGCTATGCTTGGTTTTCACTTTGATGTGTTAAGCATATGCTTTATTTATGATATCTGTGGCAACTCGTTTTGGAGAGATGGATGTTTTAAGGCACGTTTTATGAAAGCTTTTGTGGTTATGTTCACCCACACAATAATTATGTATCCTGCCTGCTTTTGTGACAGTGGATGGCATGGACCCCTTGATTTCCTGTCTACCATCACGTAGAACTCACTGATAATACGGTACTGTTACAATTGCATTGAATCCGCTGGTGACTGATTGTTCCTCACGCAAGTACTGCTTCCATCCTTTTGCCTTCCTGAACTGAATGGAAACTGCCTGTAGTGGAACTATAGGGGAACTTGTGGAGGGAGTGCATGAGTATTGCAGGGGATATTGAGATTTATTGCTGACACTGAGTGGAGTGGACAGATAACCTAAGCTCTTGTACATTCTGTTTCCCACCTCCATTGTACCAAGGGGTCCCTCTCAAGGGTCCAAAAGACCATGGGCAAAAGGAAGGGCCAAGATAAAGTCCAGGGTGCGCCCCACACTAAAAAGAGGGACACTGGTGCTGTCTCTCATGAGTCCCTTCCCACTGAAAGTCTTAAGATAGTTAGCTCAGAAACTCCCTTGCCTCCCGCCCCACCAGTAAATCCCACTAGATTTGACACCAACTCTGGAACCCTGCAGGAACCCCTTCTTGTGCCCCCTCTAGCAACATATTTGGCCATACAAATCCCTTCGATGTTCAAGAATCCACAAAAAGGGAAGAGGCCCAGAAGTAGTACCTCTGGCCTTATGCCACAATCAAAGACATCGCCACCATCTAGTGACACGCAGGACCCGAATACGGAGGGGTATGCACCCCAAATTGAATGCCATAACATATTTGAGGTTCTCTCAGTAAGGGCCAATAGAGAAATTGTGGGCGGGATGGTTGATCAAGGCGATGGGAATATTGCTTTGGTTGGCTTACTGCAGGCTTTAAAAACCACTATCGAGTCTCTGAGCGAAGAGTAGTTGTTCTAAGGAAAGAGGGTAAATATCTAGCAGAGAGGGGCAAGATTACTAATCCAACTGCCTGTGAGGATGACCCTGCATGTTTGCCTACAGTTTGTAAGAGCTCATCATTCGCAGGCATGGGCCACTGGGGTGGAAAGAGGCAGGTCTACTCACCCTGGTCCAAACATGACTCACTATGACCCCCTCTCCTAGGCTTATTCCAAATCACCATACCTGCCAGAAAAATGTCTTTGCTAGCAATGTGCATTTCAATAGGCAGATGGGCTCCCAACAAATACCACAGGAAAGGAGGGAGCTAGGGGTGGCAGTGGAGAGAATAACTCCATCACTAGAAAGGCAATCTACTATGTCTGGGTCCGGAGGGTTACTTGGGAAGGGTAAAATAGTGGACAGAATTTATATGAGATCCCAGCAGCAGGACAATAATCATGTAATATATTTAACTGGTTGGGGAAAGAAGGATCTGGGAGAATTGTCCATCACGAATAATATGAGAACAATTAGATGGGACTGGGTGGAGGAACATCCTGAGGCCCTGGAATTAGCGAAATGCATAGTAAGCCAGAATGTGGAAGATTTGTCAAAAATCCCAAATGATCCGATAATTGAGAAGCTGACTACCAGGCACAAATCCACATTCAACGATATCAGGGATCTACTGGCTAAACCATGCAGAGAGCAGAAACCGGAGTACAGACGGATCCAGATTAAACAAGAACCCCAGGGAGCTTGGTATACCCAGGACTGTAGGAAATCTAAGGCTGACCTTGTATGGGCAGCAAAATCAAACGTTCACCCTGATCTAGTGGTATGTAGAAAAAACTATAGGAAAGCTCTAGAGTTAGCTAGGAAGAGATGGAAAGACTCATTTGGTCCTCCCTTCAAAATGCATCATTAGCAAAGGATTCTAAATCATTTTGAAAACCAGCGGCCTACTGGCTAAATAGCAGGAAGCCAAAATTGGAGTTTACAATTCAGCCAGAGGAGTGGGTGACCCATTTTGGGGGGCTTTATGCACTACGTCGTATTGAGGTGGAGGCTCCACTAGGAGAATCGGTGGGAAACCAGAATGATGCTGTGGAGGACCTGGTGTTCTCCATGGAAGAAACCCGGGTAGCAATCTGTTCTAGTATTGCAGCCAGAGCCCCTGGCCCGACCGAATCCCAAATGATTTGTAGAAAGAGGATTTAATTGTCTGGGCTCCCAACATCAATATGATTACAAATGTCATTACAGCAGGCATGAATATTCCTCCATCGTGGAATGTAGCAGAGATAATCCCTATGTTTAAGATGGATGAGAGAGCCAACCCAGCCAGTTATAGGCCTATAAGCCTAATCGACGCACCGCAGAACATTTTCTGCAAGCAGGTGTTGCGTCGAGTCCAGGACTGGATCTCAGAGCACCACATTCTGAGCGATTTCAAAGCAGGCTTCCATGCTAACATTAGCACATTGGACCAGGTTTTCCGCTACTTGTATATCTACTGGAGGGAGGTCAGCATTAGAGGGGGCAAACTATTTGTTGCCTTTGTGGACCTACGTACTGCATTCGATCTGGTACCATGAGACAAGTTGTGGAGAGTGTAGGCAGAGATGGGCATACCTCATAACCTATTAGAAATTTTAATTTGGTTGCACTCTTCAAATACTGCACAGGTTAGGTGGGGGGATAACAATCAACTCACTGAGCAATTCCCTGTCGAATGTGGACTGAGACAAGGGTGTGTCCTAGTGCCCACATTATTCTCCCTTTTTATTAATGAGGTGATTGATTATTTAGACAGGGATGGATGCGACGCTCCAAAGGTAGGGAAGAGTACCAGCTCTACTCTTCGCGGATGACACCCTATTAATTTCTAAATCCCCCCATGGTCTACAACAATTTTTTAATATTTTTTTTTAATTCTGCAAGGAGCGGGGCTTGGTACTAAACTAGGCAAAAACGAAATATATGATTTTCTCGAAAGGGAATTCCAAGCCATCACAAAGACAAATGTATGTAGGAGATAGCCCAATAGAGCATGTTTTTGCTTTTGACTATTTGGGTATTCATTTAACATCAAAGCTAAATTGGACACCTAACTTCGAAAAAGCACAATTATCACTAATTCAACAAACTGCTCATTTAAGTAAAATACACAAAAAACAATGTCCAGTAACGTGGCCCTAGCATTAGAAATCTATAATACCAAAATATTGGGGGCAGCCCTCTATAGGGCCAAACTGTGGGGCATTGGAAACACAAATTTAATTCTCTCACTTCTGTAGAAAAGCGTTTTCTCTGCTCAATGTTAAACCTTACCACTAGTACCCCCCTGGCTCCTATGTTTCTGGACTTGGGCCAAAAACTGCTATCACACAAGATGAGCTACAAGTAGCTAATGTTCTGACACCTTCTGTGGTTGGTAAATGAGTTCACCACATACAGAGCGGAGACAATTGATCTCCTGGAGCGATCCCAGGTTAACTCTATCCTGTGTTCTAGCTCCCTGAAGAATCTATTGAAGAGACTTGGGATGGAGGATTATTGGTCCACCCCAGAAAGATTGGGCCTTATCCCAAAATGCAGGGTCAAAGAGATATACTGGGATAATATTATGGTGAAGGAGATGGCCAAACCGGTGGCCACACTGACCCAAGGTTTTATTAGTTTAAAATTTTCCCAATTTTATGAGGAAACTATTGCCGAAATTGTACCACGGCTGGCAAATAAATTATTTATACCATTCTGTTTTAAACCCCTACCTACCAAACTGTTCTGTAAAAAGTGGTGTAGCAAGGCCCCACAGATGATCAGTGTCCCACATGAAAGGCTTGCTCAGAATCAATAGCCCACTTGCTATTCTTCTGCCCCTACTATAGAGGCCTGCCGGGCAAGTGGATTGTGCCATTGTGTAAACTGATTGGACCTGGCCATTACCTAGAGGTTATGAGAATTTTAGCTACCAACACATGCTTGTCTTTGTTTTGGTCAGATTTTGGCATGCATTATGGGTCAAACGTTTTAAATGTATTACATAGCTTTTTAATTTTTGGCAAATCTAATCTTGGGCCACCTAATGGAAACCAATTTTTAACCCTGTATTGTTTTAACCCCTGTTGCATATCGTACCTTGTAAATCGTTTTTTACTGCTTGTACTGTTTTTATCATGTATGGATCTTCGCACTTTATAAGATCCTTGTGATTAAAAATAAAGTATTTGATGATGATGATGATGATGATGATGGTATTCTGCCTGCAACTGTGCCTTTTTCAGATCACATACATTACTGGAACAGAACACTTACATTACTGAAAATAAACAATTTGCTCATTTTTCTTTGCAGGTCTGGACTTCAATGGTGCAGCAGGTGCAGTGGTACAGGGGTCCAAAAACTCTAGAAAACCCTTTGAACATCGATTATTGCTATACGTCAACTAAAGAAGCAGTCACAAGTGCAGTTATCTTGCAGGTTCTAGGGCCATGATTTTAATGGTGTAGCAGGTGCAGTGGCACAGGGGCCAAAGGCTCTAAGAAACCCACTGAACGCCGATTGTTGCTATATGTTCCTTCTAAACAAGCAGTTACAAGTGCAGTTACCCTGCAGATACTAGGGTCATGATTTGAATGGTATGGTAGGTGCAGTAGCATAAAGGGACAAAATGTCTAGGAAACCCACTGAACACCAATTATTGCTATCTTTTACTACTAAACAAGCAGTGATGAGTGCTTTTTTGGTACTTTTGTAACCATTGCACTTAGAGTACTTGCACTGTCCTTTGCTTTGGAGCATTTTCTCGGAGCACCGCCTTTGGGCTGTCCTCGTTCTCTGGCTCTCCTGTTGTCGGTCGGCACCCCCCACCCCTGGTTGGAGCTGGGGGACTGGGAGCCGGAGCCGGAGCTGGGTGCTGGGATCTCATGTTGGACTGTGCCGGTGCCAGTCAGTGCCTAACAGCGCGTCGGTGGCAGCGCAGCAGCGGGGAGCAGGAGGGCTCACCAGGTCTACCAGGGTCTACAGCAGCCCGCTGACAGAGAAGCTCTACGCCAAATACAGTCACCCCTGCCACCCCTGCCCGCCCGCTCTGGCGCTCCATTTGCCCTCACAGGTGACTGTTTTCATCGCCTTTCTCTGTGGAGTCCTGCGGAGTATTTCTGGTTGTTCCTTTTTCTTTCTTTGCCCTTTACCTTGCTCCTGGCTCTTCACTCCTCCTGCCGCCGCCATAGCCTTTTCCGGCCGCAGAGACGGGGGAGACTTTAAGGTCCAGGCTGCTCTACGGCAGGGCAGGGACCACCACAGCTGACCCGCGCACCTACAGGCATTCTGAAGACGGTTAGCCCCCACGCTGGGGCGCATGCGGGTGACGCCGGACTAAAGCTTGGGCCAAGGGCGGGCCCGTTCGAGATCGGTGGAGACCGGACCGGGCCACTTCTCTTTGCGTGACACTTTTTACATTTGAATAGTTGGGTTCATTTGTAAGTAGTTGCTTGCATTGTAAAATGTCAACACGCGAAAGTAGAAGCAAGGTAGCGAACCCAAGTGGGAGCTTAACAGGGACATTGGACAATTTCATTATTAGGGCAAATTCAGTTCTTGACCAGGGGATCACCTTAATGGAGCGCCGGGTTTCTCAAGACCTTGCCCTGGCAAAAAGATCTTCTATGGGACATTTTCCTAACGCCCGCACCCCAGATCCGCTTTTACGATCAAACACATTTGTCGCCCCCGTACATAGTCCGCTTTCCCCCCAAGCCCACTGCTCCATAGCACCAACTGATCAGCTTCAATCTTCTATGGATACAGCGACCACTTTGGTGCCCACTAGCAGTTTACCTGATAAATCAAATACCAGGCAGACGCGAGGGAGGCGTGAAGGGGCTATATCGAAGAGGAAGCGGGGGTCAAATGCTGCTGCTGCTGGAGGCAGGAAGCTTAAACCTGCCAAACGAGTTAGCATCGGCAATACACCTCTAAAGGGTTTAGGCGTCGAGGATGTGCATCAAACAGAGAAAAAAGAGTCATCAACGCCGTCTGAAACTATCATAGATACGATTAAATCTGTTGATGCACCACTGGTACCGGAGGATTTAGTTCTTGCTAATCTGGGATCGTTGCTAAGGTCATCCTTTAAATCATTCGAAGATGGACTGACACAGATTGAGCAGCGGTTGCTCAACATTGAGAAAGCTACATTGGAAATTATGGACAAGATCAAGTTAAATGTGCTGTCTTTGGGTAATGTTCAAATGAATCATGTACAGGGGGGGGCTGTAACATATCAATCTACCCCACCTCTAGCACCACCCACTCTAAATGTATCTACAGCTGAACCACCTGCTCCTGTGATATTACCCGCTAACAATTCAATAGGGGTCAATGCCATTATGTCTAAAGAAACCTCGCGGGATTTACCCGATGCAGGCCCCTCTGTGGATCTTAGAATTGATTTACCTCCAGAATCGAGCCCATACCTGGTGGTTTTAACTGGGGTCCCTAAATTAATCAACCAGAAGGAGGAATCATTTTTGTCTTTAAAAAATAAAACCGTTGATTGGCTTAATAGAAACAGACCACTCCCCCGTAATATCTCCAGCGAAATCCTGATGGTGCGCAGGTTGTCCTGGGTGGGGCATGGGCCAAAAACTACACAAGGTGATTGTGTGCTGGTGAATTTTAGTGACCCATGTACTGTGGGACACATCTGTAATTGGAGTCATCACAGTCTTGGGTCTTCGATTCAACCCCTCCCACTGTCATTTTTCTACCCAGCACCACATCCCTCAGATTTGGAAAGTGAATGGACCTTAGTAAAGCATCATGGTGCGGGGAGGGTGGTCGGGGGTCGGTATGTGAAATCGCATACACCTAGTCATACACACACACTAAATAGGTATAGTAGTCTAGAAATGGTTGATTGACTCCACCAATCCAGGGATGAAATGTATGGGGCATTAGAAAGTGGAAGCACTATAGACCACAAGGTAGCCACTGAGTCATGTAGCAGCCAAACATCTTGTGCCCCCTTATCGCTGACGAGGGTAGCCATCGCAGGCAACAATGCCGATTCATTAGGGAATATGACCACAGCCCGAGTGCCTAACTGAGGAAATATGAATTTTGTGATCAGTTATGTCCCCTATCGTAGACCCCAACGGCTCCATGTACATGCTATAAGTACATGTATGTTCCCTCCTGCTCCAGTTTTGAAGACGCAAATATATGTGCGTCCACCGTCAACATGTCCTCTTTCAGACCCGCCATGAATGGGTCAGATATTCCATTCCTAAGTATGAAAGGCCACCGACTTTATGTGGTTCACTTTCCACATTTCACAGATTCAGGCGAGTAGGCCCGAATTCTGTCATCAAGCCTTTTCCTGCCTTCTGCCTCTGAAAGCTCCAGTCTGAGCCTGCATCTGTGACCATGAACTTTGTCCTACTCCCTGCGCGGCTAACGGTGCCTGATCCAGCCTATTGCCTGCCAAAAACTGTATTTCACCTTCAAGATTATCTCCTCCGTTCCTCATCCGATGCATTCCTGTCTAGTAGTTTAGGTAAACATTCCTCCAGCTACCGTGCAAAGGGGCCAGGCCTCGCTGTCCTCATGCAAGTAATTCATAGCCCCGTTACCATGGAATATTCCTACCCCCTCGCATCTAGTGTAGACACTTAGACGCTTGTACACGCACTAACAGTCAGTATAGAATAGATTCTATCCTAGAGACCTTTCCTTTTGGATAACACAGTTCTTTAAACATAGGATATTAGATATGATTTGGGATTAGGTTGACATAACCCCAGACTTCTGTCTCCACATGTAGAGCTAAATGTCAAGTCCCCTTCACCATCTAGTTGCACGTCAATCACACGTCATGCGGCTGCGCGCGCATCTATGCCAAATATTTCTGCTGACATTGCAGGATTCTTTTATGGATCCACCCACTTGTGACATCATGTTTAATGACGTATTTTAGTTACACCCATGTTTACGCCTCTATTAGTTACGTATGTACAGTTTATCTGAATTATCAGCTGTCACGCCTCTTGCATCTGTTTCACTGTAATGCATTTTCTATAAAACTGCTTAACTGTCAATAATATATGCGTCCTTCCTTCCTGAACTTTCGTGGTGATGGAATAGAAGGCCCACAATTCGAATTGTATTCCTTTGTATAGGAATAAAGCCTTTTTAAAACCTCTAATACCACGGATTCTGCCTCTTATTTTTACTGAGTTATTCTCACTAAGACTTTACCGCATAAAAAATAGTACCGGTAACGAAATATTTACCACATAGATTGGCGCCCGAACAGGGACACTTTCTCATCTCACGCGCCGGCGGTGCGTTGCAGGCCTGGTCTCCTGCCACAGCTGAACGGACAAAAACGCGTACCCGCAGGATTTCCTGTATCTCCCTCCGGCCAAGCGGGAGCGACTGAGGCTGCGATCAACACCCAGACGAGGCGGTGAGAAGTGCGAAGTATCCCGACCAGAGCCTAGCTGAGAGAGCAAGATCCGAGGTATACAGAGGCCCACCAGGTTCCGAAGTTTCGAGTCCAGTCGAGTCGAGTCCAGTCCGGTCCAGTTTCAGTTCCGTTCCGAGGCCTTCCGTTCCGAGCTACCCGGTGAGTACCATTACCGGGGAGGCATTGTACGTGCACATAGTCTGTGCCGGTCAAGACGGGTTTGGGTACACAAATCCGGTCTGCACTGTTTCAGCAGTGTATCTGTACTGTTTAGCAGTATATATAGTATGTCTTGCATATAAATAAGTATTATCTAGTGTCAGTATTATGTCAGTAACTAGTTTTCTATTAGTTATCATTGTTCGTTAAAACTGTTAAATGTTAAAATGTTTTAATACGTTCTATATATTGTGGTGTGAATGACTGTTCATTATTGTGTTCATCGTATAAAGTGTGTTCTAGAAACAAGATCTAAAAATGCCGCTCTTTTCGAAACTAAGACAGATTAAAACTAGAAAAGGTGTACTCGAAGAAGCTGTTCCCATTCCACCTAGGGACACTCCAGGATACTTTATGTATCATAAGCATGGTCTAGATGCCGTATTATTTCTTGATTTATGGGTGGACTACACCAAAGAATTACCAGAGAGTCAGAGATGGCCCGCAACGGGGACCTGGGATGCAGATTGCATCATGAGAGTAGAAGAAGAATTATGGAAAAAGAAAGCCAGACAGTCACAGAAAGATGCCATTGAATTAAGAATCATACAGACGTACAGAAAAAGCACACAGACGGGAAGAGAAATTTAGAGAGAATTCAAATAAAACTCGAGAAAATCTATTACTTGAGGAAGGTACCCGAGTAAACTCAGAACAAGTAGATAGACAAAGAAACACTCTTATGAATGGTATGTATCCTCTTCTGGCCGAAGGGTTACCTAAGGCTACCCCGGAAATACCAAAAGATTTAACTCCTCCATTGCTCCCGATAAAAGCACATCCCAAAACACATCCCAAAACAGCAAAGGACGTTTTTCTTTCCTCCTATTTAGATGACGTAGCTCCCGAGTATGCTAATGCCATACCACACATACCACTTGCCGATGGTGTTCAACACCCAGAGCATTCGTCTGTACCCCCGCAACTACAAACTCCTACACAAGTTCCTACAGGTCCGTCTGTTTCCACAGTTTTTCCTACATCTACAATCTCTATCCTACGCCCAACGAATCCTTTCGTGCCCAGCACCTCAGACGGTGCTACCGGAGGTACGACAGACATGTTTGCCACCCCGCCGCGAAATAAACAGACCCTTAGAGATTTAGCACTCCAACGTACACCCCAACTAGCGACATCCGACATGTTTAAAGAACAGCTTGTGGATTGTAGATACGACCCAGTACCAGGTAGACAGGATAAATTGCTAATATCATCACTACGTATAAGACGAGCTACATTATATTTAATGACGATACCAGGAATGGGTGAACACCTCGATGAAATATATCGCTTTGTCCACACAGGGCGAGGTCCAGAAAGTATTAACGAAGCTATGGAATATCAGAAAGTGGATGTCCAAAGACAACTACTACGTTTTTTCATAAATTGTGTAATTAGGAATCAAGACAGGCCCGGGGCAGATCACGATACCATGCAAAGACTTGTCAAATGGGGTCAGAACATATCAGAAGAGAAACACGATAGACAGGCGTGTATAATCGCCATGAGTCGAAAGATCCGCAAGGAAGTAGAACGAATACATAAAGAAAGATGAGAAACAGACAGAGGAGAATCAGAAGAGGAAGAGGAGCAAGAATCAGAACAAGTCGAAACAATAGCTTATGTAGGTAGAGGAAGACCCCATAATAATACTAGAGACTTTAACGACCCGATACGTCCAATACGTCCGGAATATAATAGACATTTTCCAAACCCTATGTTAAATACAAAATCGCCCGAACACCTATTCCAAGCCGTTGATAAATTACTCCGAGATCGAAGAGGGTACCATATGCTCGATTCCATGGACGAACAAGAATTAGCTAGGTCAGCAGTACAATGGGCTGACAGTCCCAGCGAATACAATGATGATGTACTTGCACACACGTTTCTGAATCTTGACCCATACGAACAGCGTTTAGCTAGTATATACATGATTCAACACCTCCTTATATTATATAAAAGCCAACACTACGATCCAGGACCCTTACCTGACATATTGACAGAACTGCTCACGAATATATGGAGAGGGTCAAGTACTGATTTGATTAAAGAAATTCTAGAATTCCGAAACCAATATTTAAATTTCGTATGCCCAGAACACGTTCCAGTTCCCATTATGGGAAGAAAAATGTATCACATAGATAGACAGAACCCGTTACGCGAAGTGCACCCAATTAGAGGTGCCGGTGATAATTTTACACGCGTGTTTGTGTACACGCCTATAACTAAACTAGAATTATTAGAAATGAAGAAAGTAGTACCCAGCCATGACAAGGACCCAGCAGGTTTCCACCGTGAGATAAAAGACATGTTACTCATGGGAGAGTATACCTACCCCGATATTATGAAAATATTAAAAGTCCTATTACCCGCCGGTGTTTATGAGAAACTCAAAGAAAAGGAATGGGAGGTGGGAGACCAAAAGATAGATTGGACAGCGTTGGAAAACGAAGAAAAAGCCCGAGCTGCAGGATCAGGGCTTGGGGAAAAGACTACAGCACTAGCAGGACTACTAGTGCAGGTACTGCCACGTTTATTAACTACGAAAAAGGAAGACTGGGGTGCAATATCAGCCTGTAAACAAAAACCAGATGAAGACACTAGTGATTTCTATTCCCGATTTGAAAAATGTTTCGGTATAAATAGTGGTATAAAAGCCAGTAGTGAGTCATATCCACATCTGTTTGTGACAAAATTAGTTGAAAATTCTCTGCTGCAAGTCAAGAATAGAGTATTGAAATTCGAAAGTACCTGGCAAGGTAATACCCCATCACAGATGTTACAGATGTTACAGATGTTACAATATCATCACAATAGAATTAGAGAAGAACAAGAACACGAACAAAGACGTATGAAAGATACAAAAATGAAAATGCTTGTAGCTCAGTCAGTTCCAGCCGATGGTCATCAAAAGGGTAATTCCGCAGGTCCTACGAAAGGGACATGTAACTATTGTAAACAACCAGGTCATTATATACATGATTGTCCAGTCTTGAAACATAATATTGCTACAGGTAGAACCCAGGAGAGACCACGTCCACCTAGACAGGATCAGAATGAACAACAAATCCCTCAGCATGCACAACCTAGGTTAGCTCCGCAACAACTAGCTCCGCAACAAGGAGCTCCACAACAGACCGTAGCACCACCACAAGCGCAGCCTATTGCTGCAACACAAGCGACAACACAACAGATGTATCAGTATGCACAAGCAGATTATCCCGATTATCAGCGATACTCATGAGATAGCCTAGAGAGGGAAGTTGGCTTACCCCTTATTGAGGTTCCTGTAGACCAAGAGGGACCTTATGTACATAGTGAACTATTAGGGAAAGACAGAAAGTTTTTACTTGATACAGGGGCAAGCAGAACAACTATAAGACGCAGTGAAGTTCCAGGGGCACCCCTCTCAGGCTCACAAAATATTTCCCTTGGATTCTCAGGAAAACCTATAATAAATGACGTAACACAACCTCTTCCACTTACAGTCGGTCCATTGACACGTACTACAGATTTATTGCTTACTAAATCATGTCCAGAAAACTTGTTAGGTATAAAAACATTGAAACCTCTAGGAGCTATAATATGTTGTTCTCCGGAAGGAGTACGACTATTTTTACGTGATTTTAAAGGTCACTATGTGTCCAGAGACATGGATCACCGACTGCAGAATTTACCTACACATTTATGGGCACAAGGCCCCACTGATGTTGGTTGCATGAATATTACACCATATCGTGTCACACTAAAAACAGGAGTAATACTACCACGAATACGACAATACAAGTTACCACCCGATGCTGTTGTGGCTTTGCTGCAAATCATTGACGAGCTCATTGCACAAGGAGTGGTTGTCGAAACCGACTCCAATGTATGTAATTCCCCGATAATTCCGATTCTTAAAAGAACGGATCCAAAAGCACCACCAGTATATCGATTAGTTATTGATCTGCGCGAATTAAATAAATGTATTGTACCACAATACCCCGTGGTCCCAGATATCTCTTCATTACTAACAGCTATTGACTCAGAAGCAACGTTCTTCACTGTAATTGATCTCAAAAATGCTTTCTTTAGTGTCCCAATCGATCCGGAAAGTCAATATTTGTTCGGATTCAGTTTAAATGGACGAAGTTTTAACTTCACACGCGCACCTCAAGGATTTACAGAAAGCCCCAGCATCTATAGCCAAGCACTGAAACGAGAACTTGACAGTATCCACATGCCAGTTAACACTGCCTTGCTTCAATATGTCGATGATCTGCTGATCACCGCTCGAAGCGAACGTGAATGTGAAAAAGCGTCACTGACGGTTCTGAAATTTCTGGCCGACAAGGGGCACAAGGTGTCCCCTTCTAAGCTGCAATTCTGTGTCCAGCGAGTTGTTTACCTTGGGCACTCGCTGTCCAAGGAGGGAAGGCAGCTTACACCCGACCGCATCCAGTTAATCGCTAACATGCCACCACTCAAGACACAAAAGGAGGTGCGGGCTTTTATAGACCTCACTTCATACTGTAGGCAGTGGATCCCTCAATATGCATTTCTAGCAAAACCACTCATCCAGTTGACAACACAGGAGGCAGCCACATCGACCGTCCTCCCTTGGACTCAAGAACATATACAACCCTTTGAAAGCTTAAAGAAAGCTTTATGCCAAGCACCTGTTTTAGCAACACCATGTTACAGTAAACAGTTTACACTCTTTGTTACAGAACGCGAAGGTACTGCTTTGTCAGTACTCACTCAGGAACAAGCAGGATCACACAAACCATGTGCTTATTTCTCTAGTACATTAGATCCAGTAGCTCAGGCTCTTCCTGCGTGCCTGAAATCGGTGGCAGCAACAGCTTTAGCAATCAGACAAAGCGATGCCATAGTGTTAGGACATCAATTGACAGTACAAGTACCACACGCAGTAGAGGTTCTTTTGAACCGCACACAAACACAACACTTGACTATAGCGAGACTCACCGGTTACGAATTAACATTGTTTCAGCCACACATAGAAATCAGACGTTGTAATACGTTAAATCCTGCCACACTGTTACCAGTGGGCGGAACAGATCCATTGGCACATGATTGTGTCGAAGTCATTACTATCACGACGAAACCCAGACAAGACTTGACAGATATCCCTTTGTCAGATCCAGACTTGACATTGTATGTAGATGGGTCATGTATGAGAACAAGTACAGGAGAGTTAGTGGCTGCTTACGCAGTCACAACAGACACTGAAGTCATTGAAACAAATCGTATTAACACTTTGTCAGCTCAAGCAGCAGAGCTCATCGCTCTGACACAAGCCTGTATTCAAGCCACAAATAAGAAAGTCAACATATACACAGATTCACGTTATGCATTCGGAGTCGTCCATGACTTCGGCGTACTGTGGCGAGAGAGAGGTTATTTAACTTCTCACGGTGCCCACATCCAGCACGGACCCCTCATTCAAACCCTATTAGACGCGATTCATCTACCTACTACAATATCGATTATGAAATGCAAAGCCCATACAAAAGTTACCGATATCATTTCTCAGGGTAATGACCTAGCTGACAGAACAGCTAAAAAGACTGCTCAGAATCAGACTCTCACAACTGACATGACAAAGACAATAGTTCCAACACTAACACATTGCATGACAGTTAAGGATCCCGCCCTTGATGTAATTGACATACAGACACATGCTACACCAGAAGAAATAAAGAAATGGACTGAATTAGGAGGGATCCAAACAGATCAGGGATGGATGACGAAGGAAAAATCTATATGGTTTCTTCCCGACTCTATGGTCCAAGTCATCATTAACACAATACATAGTCCAGCGCACCTAGGAGAGAAAGCTATGCTAGACAGCATTCAACACATTTGGTTCAACAAGCACTTGCGAGCAGCAGCTAAACAAAAAGTTCGTACCTGTATGATATGTTGTCAGTTTAATCCAGGTAAAAGCATCCCTGTAGAGCAGGGTGGATTTCAAACTCCCGATCATGCTTTTGAAGTCCTCCAGATGGATTATATCCAGATGGAACGATGTCGAGGATTCAAATATGTTCTCGTAGTTGTCTGTGCTCTTTCCCGTTGGACAGAAGCATACCCGGTTTCAGATTACACTGCCCCGACTACTGCCAAACAGTTAGTTCGAGAATTCTTCCCACGGTACGGTTTACCACGTGTTGTCTACTCAGATAATGGCCAGCCGTTCTCATCCGAACTAATGAAACACGTTTCCCTTCTATTAGGCTACCAATGGAAATTCCACTGTGTCCGGCATCCCGAGGCCGCAGGTCTCGTGGAACGCCATAATCAAACTCTGAAAATTAGATTGTCCAAAATATGTAGGGAAAAAGGTGTCGACTGGATAGTAGCCTTACCAGTTGCGCTCTTTTACATGAGAATGGTAGCACATTCTCGAACTGGGCTATCCCCGTACGAGGTGATCTTCGGTAGACCACCAAATATGTGGGGGACGCCTATACCGCGCAAAATCACTGATGTTGACTGTAATATGCTGACAGATTACCTGGCTTCCTTGATGTCTGCACTACAATCTTGTCGTTCACAGGTAACCGCAGCTTTTCCCGATAATACTGAGGTGAAGCCCCATGACGTGGTTCCTGGTGACCTGGTTTTGGTCAGGAATTTCGACCGGAAGACCCAACTGGATCCTAGGTGGAAGTCGCCTAAGTTAGTTCTACTGACCACAAGGACAGCCATGAAGATCGAAGGTCGCAAAGGGTGGTTGCACTCGAGTCATATCAAGAAATTTTATGGACTACCTTCCAGTGTGAATACTCAACCCTGTATTCCCTCAAAGACAGACTCAAAGCTCCCCTTGGCTGAATTAACAAAACCAGAACTTTATAAACTAAAATTGAGGTCTAGTAAGTCAGACAATTTGATTGTTTAAGTCCTTTCCAAGGTGAATCGGTTGAATTTGTCTCTGACATGTATCCTCTAGACCGGAATAGAGAAAGAAATCATCAGATGCAGCTCAAAAAGCATGCGTATTGTAAATCACTTCGTAGTCACTGTACAGTAACATTATTAATTTTGTTTTTTCTAAGTCTTCTGATCATTATTTTTAGCATACTATTGCACATGTATTACCCTATTCTTAAACATGCTTACAATATAACTGCAGAACATTCTTTTAGCGAATTACCTCCGCATGAGTTGTCATATAGATTTGCGCTGCGCAACAACACATTCATTAGTATGTTACATCATTCCCATCAGACCAGCAATGCCACAAATTGTTGGATATGTGGCCGACTCCCTCCCTAACAAAACTATAAGGGAGTTTTGCCCCTCTTTCCATATCCGTTCACACACAATGGCTCCTGTGGAGCATGGTTTAGTTTGATTAATTCCCTAGATTCAAATTCCGCAGTTTATCAAGACAACTGGGTATGGGGAAACCTGAACTTAGTTTTACTTGAAGTCTGCTACCCTAACAAGGAGGGACTTCCCAAAAGAACAGGAACTGATCTAGAAAATGAAGTATATGGATTAGGTAATTTTACACTTAACCTCATGATCCTGAACGTTGAATCTGAAGCTACACCAATCTTGCCCGCCATGTCAGTATTCCCAGTAAAAGGGGAATTATGTATAAGAAAGAATGGTTCCATACACATGGGCCACAGTAAATGCACCACTGTAATAAAATTCAGTGATCAAGGCAAGTCTACATTTAGAGCTTCCCATCATTCCTACTTCATATGTGGCCAGACCGCATATATATGTCTACCTCTAGATTGGGATGGTACTTGTTACATAGCATTCCTTCTGCCACCTATTTTCCTAGCTCCTCCTGATTATCATAGAAATACCCATTTAGTACACAATAGACAGCAGAGAGATCTCCCAATTGTCGATTACACTGAAACAGCATGGGAAAAATACACAGATTTCAATAAAGGATTCTTTCCCTATATAGATACAGTCACTAATAGTAAGCTGATACGTAGATTAACCAGAACCCTTGAAGCAGTAGTGAACGAGACTATTTCCGCCTTAGGCAATTTAACAGAAGAGCAGTCTGCTATGCGGATTGTTGTGCTTCAAAATCGTCTTGTCCTTGACGTCATCCTGGCCGATAGGGGAGGAGCTTGTAGGGTCATCGGATCAAGTTGTTGCATTTTCATACCAGAAAATTCGCCGTCAGTATATAAAGCCATAACTCGCCTTCATAAGATTATAAGCCAGATACACCAGAGTCCAGGCACCTGGACTTGGTCCGGTTGGTTCTGGGGCGTGTTGTCAGCCTGGGGATGGAGAATACTATCCTTCCTAGGTATTGGCTTTCTCATACTATTCAGTTGCTGTTTATGTCTACAATGTGGGCCAGCGATTTGTGGTCTGTGTGCCACATCGTGTATCCCACATCCACGTTTTCATTCAAGATCCCGGAAGAAGAAAGAAGAACAAATGATGCTATATGACCAGATCGATGGATTGATGAAGATCGATATCTCCTGAGGGTCCGTAGGGGACAAGGAGGGAATGAGGAAATATGAATTTTGTGATCAGTTATGTCCCCTATCGTAGACCCCAACGGCTCCATGTACATGCTATAAGTACATGTATGTTCCCTCCTGCTCCAGTTTTGAAGACGCAAATATATGTGCGTCCACCGTCAACATGTCCTCTTTCAGACCCGCCATGAATGGGTCAGATATTCCATTCCTAAGTATGAAAGGCCACCGACTTTATGTGGTTCACTTTCCACATTTCACAGATTCAGGCGAGTAGGCCCGAATTCTGTCATCAAGCCTTTTCCTGCCTTCTGCCTCTGAAAGCTCCAGTCTGAGCCTGCATCTGTGACCATGAACTTTGTCCTACTCCCTGCGCGGCTAACGGTGCCTGATCCAGCCTATTGCCTGCCAAAAACTGTATTTCACCTTCAAGATTATCTCCTCCGTTCCTCATCCGATGCATTCCTGTCTAGTAGTTTAGGTAAACATTCCTCCAGCTACCGTGCAAAGGGGCCAGGCCTCGCTGTCCTCATGCAAGTAATTCATAGCCCCGTTACCATGGAATATTCCTACCCCCTCGCATCTAGTGTAGACACTTAGACGCTTGTACACGCACTAACAGTCAGTATAGAATAGATTCTATCCTAGAGACCTTTCCTTTTGGATAACACAGTTCTTTAAACATAGGATATTAGATATGATTTGGGATTAGGTTGACATAACCCCAGACTTCTGTCTCCACATGTAGAGCTAAATGTCAAGTCCCCTTCACCATCTAGTTGCACGTCAATCACACGTCATGCGGCTGCGCGCGCATCTATGCCAAATATTTCTGCTGACATTGCAGGATTCTTTTATGGATCCACCCACTTGTGACATCATGTTTAATGACGTATTTTAGTTACACCCATGTTTACGCCTCTATTAGTTACGTATGTACAGTTTATCTGAATTATCAGCTGTCACGCCTCTTGCATCTGTTTCACTGTAATGCATTTTCTATAAAACTGCTTAACTGTCAATAATATATGCGTCCTTCCTTCCTGAACTTTCGTGGTGATGGAATAGAAGGCCCACAATTCGAATTGTATTCCTTTGTATAGGAATAAAGCCTTTTTAAAACCTCTAATACCACGGATTCTGCCTCTTATTTTTACTGAGTTATTCTCACTAAGACTTTACCGCATAAAAAATAGTACCGGTAACGAAATATTTACCACATAACTCAGCTGCAAGTAAGGAATCAGCCTATAACGTTATTTCCTGGAATATTGCTGGGCTGGCGGGTATGGTTAAAGATCCAGAATGGGTAGGATTTATAAGATCATTCCCGGTGATCAGCTTGCAAGATACATGGCTGGTGGAGAGTGATACATTCTTAGAAGGCTATAAATGTTTTTTTTGTGCTGGATGAACTGTCACGTAGTGGCAGAGCAAAAGGGGGTTTGGCCTTGTACATTGACCTAGCCTTGTTCTGTGTTGTTAAAATAATAACTACCAACAACACTGACATTCAAGCAGTGACAATAAAAAGAGGGAATAAAACGGTGACCCTGATTAACTTTTACAATGCTGTAAGTCCAAGAGGGGAATGTAGGATTGTTGAACTGGGTGATTTCATTTGGAATCACTGTGAAAGTCTGTTCCACCAGATCCTCATTATGGGGGACTTCAATGTGCACCCTTGTGGGAACCCCATGAATACTGCAATGGGAACTTTAGGTTGCCATAGGATGGGGGGTCTTCACTTTGAACACTCTGGCCGGGGAGACATGCTGAACCAATTATTAAATTAATTTGATTTAATTTCAGCTATGTCTTTGGTTGATGTTTGTAGCTTCCAGCCTGTTCCCACATTTAAAGGACATTCGGGGGGGGGGGGGGTTTATTGATCATATCCTTCTCTCCAACGGCCTACAATCAATTATTTCAGGCTTTAAAATCCAGGAAAACGCATATAGTGATCATAACCCTGTATGTATCTCAATGGTTGGCAACCTCTTAAATTTACGGGAAAAGACGCCAACCTGTGGTGTCCTGAAATGCACGGATGGAAGGCGTCGCCTAAAATGGTCTAAGGTGAATTCGGATCAACTATATGATAAGATCCATAAAACCTGTACCCCCGAGTTATCATTATGTGTGTCTTCTGCATCCCTTCCCCCAGATATTCTCTTAGCATTTGACGGCATTGTTTTAAAAGTAGGTGAAATGTTAACTGTACCAACGTCGGGCCCTCATTGCAGGGACTCCAAATGGTTTGACCATTCCTGTTCAAAAGTTGGTCGAGAGCTAAAGACGGCTTTGAAGATTAGCCCTAGGGATCCCACATTGATCAGGTCGTTACGCTTGTCCTATAAAAAGGCCTTGGCAAAGCGTAAGGCAGAAATACAGGACAAAATTTAGCAAGATCTGTTAGACCCCAATACCCTTTGTAACAGCGAAAGATTCTGGGGTATTATCAACAAACCCATGTTTGATATGGTAGGGGACAACTCAGTTGGCACCAATATCACTGAAGATGAGTGAGTATCCCACTTTAGTTTCATCTTCAACAGCAATATTCCTCAGATAGAGGTGATCAAAGTGTAACTCTACCACTTTTTACAATTAGCGAGGTTGCGAAGGGTATCATGGGGTTAACAAGTAACAAAGCACCTGGCCCAGACGGTATGCCCCCGGATTTATTTAAATCCAAAGTATCTCTTTGGGCGCCAGTTCTTACTGCTGTGTTTAACGCAGCTGCAGAACATGGCTGCCCCAGGTCTTGGGGGACATCTAAGATAGTGCCAGTATTTAAGAAAGGTGACCGTAATAGAACTACCTGTTACAGGCCGATCTCGCTTATCGACTCTGTGGTCAAGGTAGTGGGTGGAGTAAGAATTACAAAGAGAGGGACAAGGGGGGGCTATTTCCGTTCACAAGGGAACGGGAGGTCCAGCAGGAAAAAATGCCCCAAGGGTACACAATCTCAAAAAGGAAATTTCCGCTGTTCCTCAAAATTGAAAGAAGGGAGAAGAGTCAAGAGTAAGTCTAGGACCAATTGTATCCACTGTGTGTTGGAAGTTGGTAATCCATTTGTCGGATAATAATGCCCTCACACACCCTTGCAGGTGTCATGCTTCATCATATGGGCTGCTCCTCGTCGGGCCGGCGGTGCAATGCCTGACGGGCTCCCTTAATAAGGGGCACTTTGTCGGAGTTCTTCAATCCGACTGCCGTATGGTGAAGTGCGGGTGAGGGGGCCTAAGTGGTGTAGATGTGACTAAGTGGTATAAAACAGGGTTAAGAGTGCCAGCTTGGAATCAATTTTATTCTGGGGGCCTCCTTCCCTGATTAAAAACGTGAAAATGTGGCACTCAAGGGAGTATAATGTCTCATGTGTGAGTGAACTAAAAAATGGTCAACATGTTTCTCGCTATGAGTTTGTGCACTCGCGATTCTTCAGGACCTCAGAAAAAACACTATCTACAACTAAAGAGAATGTAGTTATAACAGTATTCTAGACTGGATAGTGTCACGTCAGTTAGTGACTCTTATTTAAAATACCTGTCAGTGTCTGTTATTACCTGTGAAGGAATAGGTGAATGATGCCAGTTAGAACAGAATACTGTTGACACATTGGTACAGGGAAACAGTACAAAACGTGACTCTTCAACCATGCTAAAGGTAAAAACAGTCGTGGTTTCTAATGCTAAAAACGCATCAGAGCAACTATATTGGTGGTGTATCCCCACGGTGAACTAGAAGTGGCTATTCACCTATGTGGACTTCATAAAAATGCAGTGGGAAATACTAAAGAAAGGACTGCATGGTGTCTTTCATTGTTGCTTTATCCACACCATTATTTGGTCCCGTGTACAGTTCTACTTTATGAGGAATTCTAGCTCAATGTACACCCACCGAGTACTGTTGCTGTCTAAACTGATACTAAATAGGGTAAGTCCTTTCTTTAGTATTTCCCACTGCATTTTTATGAAGTCCACATAGGTGAATAGCCACTTCTAGTTCACCGTGGGGATACACCACCAATATAGTTGCTCTGATGCGTTTTTAGCATTAGAAACCACCACTGTTTTTACCTTTAGCATGGTTGAAGAGTCATGTTTTGTACTGTTTCCCTGTACCAATGTGTCAACAGTATTCTGTTCTAACTGGCATCATTCACCTATTCCTTCACAGGTAATACCAGACACTGACAGGTATTTTAAATAAGAGTCACTAACTGACGTGACACTATCCAGTCTAAAATACTGTTATAACTACATTCTCTTTAGTTGTAGATAGTGTTTTTTCTGAGGTCCTGAAGAATCGCGAGTGCACAAACTCATAGCGAGAAACATGTTGACCATTTTTTAGTTCACTCACACATGAGACATTATACTCCGTTGAGTGCCACATTTTCACGTTTTTAATCAGGGAAGGAGGCCCCCAGAATAAAATTGATTCCAAGCTGGCACTCTTAACCCTGTTTTATACCACTTAGTCACATCTACACCACTTAGGCCCCCTCACCCGCACTTCACCATACGGCAGTCGGATTGAAGAACTCCGACAAAGTGCCCCTTATTAAGGGAGCCCGTCAGGCATTGCACCGCCGGCCCGACGAGGAGCAGCCCATATGATGAAGCATGACACCTGCAAGGGTGTGTGAGGGCATTATTATCCAACAAATGGATTACCAACTTCCAACACACAGTGGATACAATTGGTCCTAGCCTTACTCTTGACTCTTCTCCCTTCTTTCAATTTTGAGGAACAGTGGAAATTTCCTTTTTGAGATTGTGTACCCTAGGGGCATTTTTTCCTGCTGGACCTCCCGTTCCCTTGTGAACGGAAATAGCCCCCCCTTGTCCCTCTCTTTGTAATTCATGCTTTGCACGGCTTAAACACCCGTGGGACCTCTACCGGTGGGTGAGATCTGTTCTATCCCCCAATATCGACGTTATTATTTCTTGATTTTAAGCCTCTACCTCAATTCCACCCATCCACACATGGAGGGTCAGGGTTTGAGCTATGGGGACGACCATGTAGCGGAAATACTCAGGACCCCCTCCATTCTGGGTCTTGATTACGAGACTGCCACAGGAAGCCAATCGGCCGATTGGCAATCATTATCAGACATGAAACGAGAGTGGGTACGGATTACACTACATGGTGCCCTCATGACTGAGAACTTTAGGGCTAATATTTCACCTAACGGCCTGATAGTTAAAAATTTCCCTAGGATTTTCTGGGAGGATGGACTATTCAAAGTTGAATGGTCCCAAATCTCCTGGAAGTGTACAAGAGATCTCCTCATCCTCATTGTTAACACAGCCAAAAGACTAGCGGACGAGTTACTGATACGGATTCAAGCAGCGGAAAGCACGTTGAAACAATCCAACCCTGGCTCTAGTTTCAAGTCCAAATTGACTGAACTCAATAATGAGATCGCCGAACATAAAGAGTATCTGATGAAACAAAAAGTTGTGAAGTTACAAAAGGACATTAAACGCTTCGAGAAAGAGAAAGTGTACCCATATCTTAAAGCTGATTATGTCCCACCCAACACTAACTATTCATCCGATACTGATACCAACTCTTCCAGAAGAGGGTCTTCTACCAACAGTGAATCCAGTACTGAATACTCAAGATCAAATCAATATAGAGGGAAGAAGGGCAGACAAGGATATAATACCTTTCCTCCGCCTCTGTATCAAGGACCTGCCTTTTGGCAATACCCTATGTACCAGCAAGGCCCCCCACAATTTGGTCCACACTGCCCACCCCCATTTATACCCCAAGGCATGAGCCAGCCTTTTTTAGGCAGAGGCTGGGGCAGAGGGCGAGGGCGAAGAAGAGGGGCCTCACAGGAAGGGAAAAGAGTACAGTGGGAAGAACCTCCCCAACGAGGAATGGAGACCAGGAGTCACAGCAGCAAGAAACAAACCTAGTTGTGAACCTGTCGTCCAGACAACTGACACAGACAGAAGATGACGTCCTCCAAAAAGGACTAGGCTTTGTCCCAACCCCCAGAGTTGATCTGTTCATGCAGACCTGTGAATTACACCAATTTTTCCGCAAGATCCGACTCAGATTTTTCTTTGAAGGAAAAGCAAAGATACCCGAAACTGATTCGGGTCTTCGCAATCCTTCTACTTTCACCCCACACGCTGGGATGGTACCAAATGAAGTCCTGACTTACGAACAGGCAGTACTTAAGGAAGTGAAAACAATTCAAGGACGCCAATTTTTCAACAACATCAGCAACAAAGAAAGATTGGCTATTGAGACACTGGCCAATGATCCAAGTATCACTATTAAACAAGCCGACAAAGGTGGGGCCACTGTCATAATGAGCACAACAGATTATGACACTGAATGCCTACGACAATTGGGGGATAGGAAATACTACACTCCTATTTCTAAAAATCCTACAGAACGTCTGAAAACAACCATTACCAGTCTGGTTGATTCAGCTGAAAGCCAAGGATGGCTTAGCGAGAATGAGGCTTCCTTTCTTATTAAGAAAGAACCAAATACCCCCTACTTTTATGTCTTACCTAAAATCCATAAGGGGGTCACACCAGTACCAGGCCGTCCCATAGTGTCAGGTATTGATTCCATTCTCGAACCCCTTTCGCAATTCTGCGACCATTTCCTGCAACCCTTGGTGAAAGATACCCCGTCATACATACAGGACACCACTGATGTACTACGCCTACTTGACCAGATTCAGGGTACTGATGATATCAATTTTCTCATCACCCTAGACGTTGTAGCCCTTTACACCAATATCCCCCAAAGGGCCACTCTGGAGGTTATTGAAGAGATTTTGAATTCAATCCCCTGGGAGTCACTTACCCCTCCATCTTTCATTACAGCTTGTGCCACACTAGCACTAAATGAAAACTTCTTTGAATTCAGGGGCCAACTTTATCACCAGACACAAGGTACTTCCATGGGGAGTACCTTTGCTCCTAGTGTAGCCTGTTTGTATATGGCTTCCTTTGAGGGAGAACACATCTTCTGTGACACTAATCCATATTGCCATAACATTCGCCTATGGAAGCGCTTTATCGATGACATTCTCATCTTTTGGACAGGAGATTGTGTAAGTTACACTGAGTTCTTCACATGGATAAATAACCTCAATCCCCACTTAAACTTCACCATAACAGCGTCCCCTACACAGATTGCCTTTCTTGATTTAACCATCAAGCTGACACAGGGTCACTTTTCAACTACTATGTACAGGAAGGCGACTGATCGTAATAGCCTGTTACACTTCCAGAGTCATCATCCCAGATCACTCAAAGAAAATTTGCCCTTTGGGCAATTTCTTAGAGTCAGGAGAAATTGCAGCACTTTAGATACATACAAAAGTGAATCAGCAATCTTGGCCCAGAACCTGAAAGCAAGAAACTATCCACAGAGGAGTATCACACTGTCTAACAAACGTGCCCGCAATAACAATAGAGAAGGACTCCTGGAACATAGAAATGAGCCAAGTGCTTCAGAAACACTGACTTGTGTCACTACTTTTACACCGGTCTCCACACAATTGACCCATGTGTTGAGAAAACACTGGGACATTCTCAATACAGGAACCCTGCACCTTGAAACACCACGCTTTGCATACAAGCGATCCAAAAACATCAAGGATATGCTCATACGAACTAGGCCCAAACCCCAGACTAAGTCCCTACAAAACACACTTTGGCAATTACCTCCGGTGAAGGGACCCTATCCCTGTGGGACTTGTAGTGCTTGTACTTTTACTTCTGTACATAAAACTGTCACACTTAACAGCACCTTCGTTTGGGAATTGAGGTCCCACACAAATTGCAATACATCCAACTGCATCTATCTGCTTATCTGTCCCTGCGATCTCTATTACGTGGGGATGACGACTCGCCCTATCAAATTGCGTATTTCTGAGCATCGCAGTAGTTTCCGCTGCCATAAAAACAACACCAAACTATGTGCTCATTTTCATGAGAAGGGACACTCACCGGACTCGGTAAAATGGCTAATTCTAGAAGCCAATTCCCATCTTACCAAACCGAGTCTGTTCGCAAGGGAACAGAGATGGATACACCGTCTATCCTCTAACATTGGGGGCCTCAACGATGATATCCCTTGGGGCTCGATAAAAACCTGAACTATTCCACATCCTACCAGTAGCTTGACCCTTATGTTAGATGACGTTACAGTCCTATTATCAGACTTACATCGAATTGGCATACAATCTTAGACCCTATGTGCACCACCTACATTATCCTCTCTAGGAATGTCTCCAACAATCATGATAAGTGGTCCCACATTGAACACCTTTATACTGGGTTTACTGGCCTTAATATAGCCTCGGTTATGTAGCCATTCTTTAGCCCTCCGTTTTAAGATGGCCGCCACAGTTTTGAACACCTTTGGTCAATTGATCAAAATTTCATCCCAATCCATGATGGCCGCCATTTCCTTTCACTACCCACACAGACGCTTGCTCCACCCTCGCCCGTAGTCACCTGACTAAGATTTCCTCTTTTTAGTCCTACCTCTCTGACGAACAAGTCACCTTCCGGGCTCGGTGGAGAGGGTAGGTGTAAACGGATGGCATGAGCGACGTGTAATGTAAGTAGATTCACGCCCTGAGCACAATACTGCTAAACTCCTGACCTCACTCGTCAACTGGGGACCCGGCCCGCATTAGCCTTACAGTTAGGATTGCTTAGCGCATTTAGGTCATTGCCTGACAGCTCGTGCCACCTTTAACTAATTTAAACTAGTTCAGCCTATTTGATTTGTTACGCTGAACTTCCGTGACTTTTTCCACCGACTTGCATCGGCTCAGAGACTGCCGAATTGTGACATTTGGTTTACGGGTCTTGACTCTGGGTATATTAACTTTCATTGCTACCCATTCAATGATCCCTTTACTCAGGATCCCCGCATAGCCGCACGACCAACACCTCATGCTCCACGCACATAAGAGGGTATTTTTATCAACCGCCTTAAGCACAGTTAACCTTTTGACTCCTCAGGTGATAGGTTAATCGCTCCTTGCTTACAGCCCACGAGTCGTGCTGATTCATTTCTGTACATACCATATATATTTGGTGCACCATAGAGGATGATCTCCTCCCACACCGATTATTGATGTATAGATGTTACTTTAATTTATTTTATTTGTTTTATTGCTACATGCTTGCTAATACATTGTACCACAATTGTGCTGCTATGCATGGTGTCTTTCATTGTTGCTTTATCCACACCATTATTTGGTCCCGTGTACAGTTCTACTTTATGAGGAATTCTAGCTCAATGTACACCCACCGAGTACTGTTGCTGTCTAAACTGATACTAAATAGGGTAAGTCCTTTCTTTAGTATTTCCCACTGCATTTTTATGAAGTCCACATAGGTGAATAGCCACTTCTAGTTCACCGTGGGGATACACCACCAATATAGTTGCTCTGATGCGTTTTTAGCATTAGAAACCACCACTGTTTTTACCTTTAGCATGGTTGAAGAGTCACGTTTTGTACAGTTTCCCTGTACCAATGTGTCAACAGTATTCTGTTCTAACTGGCATCATTCACCTATTCCTTCACAGGTAATACCAGACACTGACAGGTATTTTAAATAAGAGTCACTAACTGACGTGACACTATCCAGTCTAGAATACTGTTATAACTACATTCTCTTTAGTTGTAGATAGTGTTTTTTCTGAGGTCCTGAAGAATCGCGAGTGCACAAACTCATAGCGAGAAACATGTTGACCATTTTTTAGTTCACTCACACATGAGACATTATACTCCCTTGAGTGCCACATTTTCACGTTTTTAATCAGGGAAGGAGGCCCCCAGAATAAAATTGATTCCAAGCTGGCACTCTTAACCCTGTTTTATACCACTTAGTCACATCTACACCACTTAGGCCCCCTCTCCCGCACTTCACCATACGGCAGTCGGATTGAAGAACTCCGACAAAGTGCCCCTTATTAAGGGAGCCCGTCAGGCATTGCACCGCCGGCCCGACGAGGAGCAGCCCATATGATGAAGCATGACACCTGCAAGGGTGTGTGAGGGCATTATTATCCGACAAATGGATTACCAACTTCCAACACAAAGTGGATACAATTGGTCCTAGCCTTACTCTTGACTCTTCTCCCTTCTTTCAATTTTGAGGAACAGCGGAAATTTCCTTTTTGAGAGTGGGTGGAGTAACCCTGAACAGGTTAACAGCCTGGGCCAATGAGCATGGGATCATCTCCAGAATCCAATATGGGTTTCGGCCTGGCCACTCAACAATAGCGCAATGCCTTAACCTGTACATGGTCCTGGGGAAATATACCATGGCTCGGCAAGGCACCATCCACATGGCGTTCATGGACCTTTCCTCCGCGTTTGACTGTGTCAACCGGGGGAAGATCTGGGAGGCCATGGGCGCCATGGGGGTGGAGCCTAATTTGGGTAACCTTCTGAGGGACCTGCATCAGGATACCAAGGCCAACGTGAGGTATTCACAGGATCTAAGGGTGTCGAGGGATTTTAGCGTTCATAGGGGTGTTAGGCAGGGCTGCATTTTGGCCCCCTTTCTCTTTAATTTATATATTAATAATTTGGAGGAGTTTTTATTAAATACTGGTACCGATTACCCCTATGTCTATAGGGTTTGCCTGTATTATTATATTCGGACGACGCCGTCCTCTTGGCTAGGACCGCAAGAGGTCTCCAAACCCTATTAAACGCTTTTCATAGTTTCATGGAAGCTCGTGACCTATCGATTAACAACACTAAATCTGTTATAATGCAGGTGGGGCAGTGCCCTAAGAAACCATATTTATTTAGGGTTAATGAGGAGAAGGTCCCCACAACGAGAACATTCTCTTATTTGGGAGTGTTGTTCGATGACCAGTTGAAATGGGGTCCACTACTCCAAAGGAAAAGGGGGGAGATAACTCGGGTTAACGCTGCAATATTTAATTTTGCCAGGAAAATGGGTAATCGACCTATTGCTGCACTATTAAAGATCTACCAGGCAAAGAGTGTGGCAATAGGGAGTTACGGCAGTGAACTTTGGGGGTATGCGGCAGTTAATGACATCGTGGTGGCAGAAAATATCTTCCTGAAACAACTGTTGGGGGTTCCAAAGGGGACTCCCAACCAAATAGTGCATGAAGAAACTGGTACACCTTTTATTAGTGACATTCTTGAACTACGGCCACTAACTTTTTGGTTAAAATGTTGGCTAAATAAAGATCTGATTTTAAATCACCTTCTCCTAAGGGAAGCAATATCTATGGATAATATGCTTAAAGTCCCTTGGCTAAAATATCTGAAAGACTGCTTTTCTGTTATGGGGCGCTCAGAACTTTTTTTCAATCCTGAGTCGATTAAACTTGCTGATGTAGAGTTTGTGAGGAAAACCTTTTTCTTATCACGACAAATGAATCGTGAAGAGGTGGAATTAAACAAACCGAGTGTTCGAAAACATGCCATGTTGAAAACTACACTTTTAATGGAGCCTTATTTATCATGGCCCTTGTCAGGCTTTGAGCGATACCTGTTAATTAGGTTCCGGCTGGACTATTTTCATCTTCTTTTAACTGTTCCAAGGGGTTGTCATCATGGTCAAGTGTTACCAAACTGCGGCTGCGACAATGAGTCTCCGCAGGATTTGGTGCACTTTTTATTTATTTGTCCCTTTTACGATTTACAATATCAACAAGGAGGAGGGACTAGGAGCCATTGAAAAAGGTCCTGAACCATAGCTCCTAAAAGTTACACATTTATCCAATGGATGGTTACAGTTCCTATAATATAAGAGAGAAGTGACAGCCTGCAGGTAAGTTGTGGATAGAAGGGAATGTCTCCGAAGGTAGGGTGAGTGTGCAGAGTGAGGAGAGAGTACTCCTGGTGATATTCCTGTGTGCCCTCACACACCCTCGCGGATGTATAGCATCATCATTGGGCACGGTTGCTCCTCGTGGGGGTGGCGCTGCAGTCCCTCACGGGCCCTTGGTTAGGGGCTCTCTGATGGAGTTCTTTTAAGGAGTTGCCGCATTTGTGAGTGAGGGTATGTGGGTAGAAATGTGCTAGTGAGTGTAAGATTTAAAAATGAAACAGGGAACTAAAATCCTTTAATCATAAGTTCCCTGGTCCAAACTAAAAATACTCGGGGATGGAGATGCACTGTAGTGCTGTTCAAAGAGGGGAATCAAGACCAAATAAAAGTCCCACTTCTCTCGACCCGATTGGTGTGTTAACAAAGGTGGTTTAATGAAAGGTCAACATGTTTCGCGCTATAAAATGGTCCCTAATGGATCCTAAAGCGCTTCGTCCGGACCGGAAAAGTGTGTTAGAGAATGGGTTTAGGGCAAAGACTGCCCATAATCCCACTCATTACCTAGGTCTGGTATGCTTGACAGTTAGTGTCCAGGATCCGTTGTTATACGTCAATCCTGTTCACAGCTTAAAAAGGGAGACAAAGCAAGGGAGGGGAAGAGACAAAAAGAAAGGGGGGGGGGAGAGAAACGGGGGTAATACCTTAATAAAGATATATATTCTGTATATCTCATATAATCGGAGACACTGGTGCACACTAAGTGCTGTGATGCCTCATGCATGACGAGGACGTCGACCGGTTTGTGTGTCTATGGGGATCAATTAAAGATAATCAACCAGGGACATGGGATCGTACCCCCCGAGGTTGAGTTAACATGGTAATGATCATGGGCTCACTGGGCTCCAAACTGTACAGAGTCCAGGTGTGGGTGACATACAGGGTGTAAGACTAGACGTCGTAACCTCTATGGTGACTGCACAGGGAGGTGGCTAGAATGAGCGTCTATCTATGGTATCAAAAGTGAGGATGCTGTGCTCATCATGCCTCGTGTCGAAACGGAAATGAAGGAGTGACTAAATTAAACGAGGTGACACGGTGTGTAATAGTGATCCAAACCTCGAGAAAACCTTGGTGGTGCGGTGACTCGTGAATCACCCCGTATGCATATATCGATCTGAACATGTAGCAGCAAAGTAAAATATCAATCCAAAAACATGTTACATTTGTGCATCGCCAGCCTACCCTCTACTCCTTGATGATGGGCTCCGTCAGCAATGCCGCGGAGTAAGGCTGAAAAACACATGTAAGATAGCTCTATGATAGAAGTCAGAGGTGGTTTGGAAATTGCTGAAGGGTCCTCAGTCAAAGAGCAGAAAAGCGGAGAAAGAAGAGGTACTTACATATCTGTACGCCTTACGTCTCGGGGAAACCTACCCGTGCGGTTGCACTGCCGGTTACACGGTTGGTGCGGCTGCAGACTCGTTAAGTAGTGGAAGCGGTGATGCAGCGGTCCCTGTATGATGACGTTGCGTCGATGCGCCCGGAGGTCTCGGGCGGAAGTGGCCGGAATGGTGAGTGGCTATCGCGGCCATCTTGGAGTGGGGTGAGGAAAGCGGGAACGGACCGGAGGTATATGGGAATTATAAGGGCGGAGTGCCCTTGGCCCCAAAGGAGGGGACTAAGATAATAGTGAAGCAGCATCCTACGGAAATGAATTTAGTCATTATCTATAGTGTCATGGTCGTTTATGTGCTTATTACAGTACAGAACGAACCGGAGGTCTATGGGAGTCAAAAGGGCGGTGTGCCCGTGACCACAGGGGAGGGGAGAGAGAGAGAAAGATGTCAAAGGCGGGGGATCGTGTTAATAGTCAATCAGAATGCTACGGAAATGAATTTAATCATTATCGACAGTGTCATGGTCGTTAGTGTACTTATTACAGTACAATACAAAAGGAACAGCATGGTACATCAGGGTCCGTGGTGGAAGGACGGATACTGTACCAATGTCAAAAAAGATTATAAAATACAGAGAAATCCTCTAAGGGGATCTGTCTACTGTGGCATGAGGTGTGCATCTCATGTGACGTGATGTCTCTGTGTCAATGTGGTCGACACTGCCCCTCTGTTTCTTGCCGTCTAATCGGAGCTCAGATCGCTGCATTGTTAAAAAACAGGATAAACAAAACGGTGACGATGTCACCTACCCAAGGGTTGGGACGATGGTTTTTGGTACATATGATTTACATGACATAAGCAGGAATCAGGGTGAGGTAGTCCATCTAGGAGATAGTGCGTAGGCTGTAAGAGATTCATAGCAAGTAAACCTAGGGATACTTAGCAACCTTGACCTACTTCTAATAGATTGTAAAATGTTGATACGGGATTGGACATATAGTTGGTGACTGGTATCTCTGACACACATGTGGAGGTATGAGCAGTGGATGTAACTTGTGTTCTGAATACAAGACTCTCTGCTCATGATAGGGGAAACTACTACTATCAACTAATTGCAATACCATCAGAGAATTTGAGAAGGAGGCGGACACCTTAACAGAAAATCTGATAAGGAGAGAATATCCAAAGAGAATTGTAAAACAGGCACGCAAAAGGGCAAGAAATAATCACAGAGGGGCTCTACTAGAAATCAAAGAAAAAAGCACCACAGACATATTAACATGTGTAACATCCTTCACCCCTAACTCGAACAAAGTCCAAAGGATAATAAAGAAGCAATGGAAGATCCTAGAGATGGGGGATTTCCAACCAGGACCAAAACCTCTCTTCGCCTTTAAGAGAACACAAAACCTGAGGGACATTTTAGTGCACACACGTCCAAAGAACATCACAAAAACGCAACCAACATTATGGAACCTTCCTCCGGTTACGGGGCATTACCCATGCGGGTCCTGCACAGCATGCCCACTGACAAGCAGTACTAAGGAACTTGACTTAGGGTTATCTAGCCCATGGAAACAGTTACGCCACACCAACTGCAACACAAAAAATTGTGTGTACATGATCACCTGCCCCTGCGGTTCTCGATACATTGGGATGACCACAAGAACAATCAAAACACGAATTGGGGAACACAAAAGTACAATCCGGTGAAAGCGCACAGCGACAAGACTACAAAGCCATTTCTTGGAAATGAATCACTCCCCCGATAGCTTACGATGGACCATAATTGAATCCAACCCACATTGGTCACCATCCACACTGTTCAGACAGGAACAACGATGGGTGTTCAAACTGCAAAGCAATAAAAGGGGACTCAATGAAGATATTCCCTGGATTGAACTTTCCAGATAATTACACACCATGAGGTTGCTTGATAGTAGTTTCCCCTATCATGAGCAGAGAGTCTTGTATTCAGAACACAAGTTACATCCACTGCTCATACCTCCACATGTGTGTCAGAGATACCAGTCACCAACTATATGTCCAATCCTGTATCAACATTTTACAATCTATTAGAAGTAGGTCAAGGTTGCTAAGTATCCCTAGTTATACTTACTATGAATCTCTTACAGCCTACGCACTATCTCCTAGATGGACTACCTCACCCTGATTCCTGCTTATGTCATGTAAATCATATGTACCAAAAACCATCGTCCCAACCCTTGGGTAGGTGACATCGTCACCATTTTGTTTATCCTGTTTTTTAACAATGCAGCGATCTGAGCTCCGATTAGACGGCAAGAAACAGAGGGGCAGTGTCGACCACATTGACACAGAGACATCACGTCACATGAGATGCACACCTCATGCCACAGTAGACAGATCCCCTTAGAGGATTTCTCTGTATTTTATAATCTTTTTTGACATTGGTACAGTATCCGTCCTTCCACCACGGACCCTGATGTACCATGCTGTTCCTTTTGTATTGTACTGTAATAAGTACACTAACGACCATGACACTGTCGATAATGATTAAATTCATTTCCGTAGCATTCTGATTGACTATTAACACGATCCCCCGCCTTTGACATCTTTCTCTCTCTCTCCCCTCCCCTGTGGTCACGGGCACACCGCCCTTTTGACTCCCATAGACCTCCGGTTCGTTCTGTACTGTAATAAGCACATAAACGACCATGACACTATAGATAATGACTAAATTCATTTCCGTAGGATGCTGCTTCACTATTATCTTAGTCCCCTCCTTTGGGGCCAAGGGCACTCCGCCCTTATAATTCCCATATACCTCCGGTCCGTTCCCGCTGTCCTCACCCCACTCCAAGATGGCCGCGATAGCCACTCACCATTCCGGCCACTTCCGCCCGAGACCTCCGGGCGCATCGACGCAACGTCATCATACAGGGCCCGCTGCATCACCGCTTCCACTACTTAACGAGTCTGCAGCCGCACCAACCGTGTAACCGGCAGTGCAACCGCACGGGTAGGTCTCCCCGAGACGTAAGGCGTACAGATATGTAAGTACCTCTTCTTTCTCCCCTTTTCTGCTCTTTGACTGAGGACCCTTCAGCAATTTCCCAACCACCTCTGACTTCTATCATAGAGCTATCTTACATGTGTTTTTCAGCCTTACTCCGCGGCATTGCTGACGGAGCCCATCATCAAGGAGGAGAGGGTAGGCTGGCGATGCACAAATGTAACATGTTTTGGATTGATATTTTACTTTGCTGCTACCTGTTCAGATCGATATATGCATACGGGGTGATTCACGAGTCACCGCACCACCAAGGTTTTCTCGAGGTTTTGATCACTATTACACACCGTGTCACCTCGTTTAATTTAGTCACTCCTTAATTTCCGTTTTGACACGAGGCATGATGAGCACAGCATCCTCACTTTTGATACCGTAGATAGACGCTCATTCTAGCCACCTCCCTGTGCAGTCACCATAGAGGTTACGACGTCTAGTCTTACACCCTGTATGTCACACACACCTGGACTCTGTACAGTTTGGAGCCCAGTGAGCCCATGATCATTACCATGTTAACTCAACCTCGGGGGGTACGATCCCATGTCCCTGGTTGATTATCTTTAATTGATCCCCATAGACACACAAACCGGTCGATGTCCTCGTCATGCATGAGGCATCACAGCACTTAGTGTGCACCAGTGTCTCCGATTATATGAGATATACAGAATATATATCTTTATTAAGGTATTACCCCCGTTTCTCTCCCCCCCTTTCTTTTTGTCTCTTCCCCTCCCTTGCTTTGTCTCCCTTTTTAGGCTGTGAACAGGATTGACGTATAACAACGGATCCTGGACACTGACTGTCAAGCATACCAGACCTAGGTAATGAGTGGGATTATGGGCAGTCTTTACCCGAAACCCATTCTCTAACACACTTTCCCGGTCCTGACGAAGCGCTTTAGGATCCATTAGGGACCATTTTATAGCGCGAAACATGTTGACCTTTCATTAAACCACCTTTGTTAACACACCAATCGGGTCGAGAGAAGTGGGACTTTTATTTGGTCTTGATTCCCCTCTCTGAACAGCACTACAGTGCATCTCCATCCCCGAGTATTTTTAGTTTGGACCAGGGAACTTATGATTAAAGGATTTTAGTTCCCTGTTTCATTTTTGAATCTTACACTCACTAGCACATTTCTACCCACATACCCTCACTCACAAATGCGGCAACTCCTTAAAAGAACTCCATCAGAGAGCCCCTAACCAAGGGCCCGTGAGGGACTGCAGCGCCACCCCCACGAGGAGCAACCGTGCCCAATGATGATGCTATACATCCGCGAGGGTGTGTGAGGGCACACAGGAATATCACCAGGAGTACTCTCTCCTCACTCTGCACACTCACCCTACCTTCGGAGACATTCCCTTCTATCCACAGCTTACCTGCAGGCTGTCACTTCTCTCTTATATTATAGGAACTGTAACCATCCATTGGATAAACCTTTTACGATTTACCCTGGAGGTTCTATCTAAAGCCCCTTTTAAAAAAACAGAATTTTACCCAGGTTAGACCAGCCCTTTGTTATTTACAAATGTTAAACCCCGAAAGTACATTATTTTTGACTGGTTTTCTAAAAACTGCCTTAAAACTCAGAAACAGCAGGGCGAGTTAACTGTCTAGAATTGCTGCTATTATGATATATGCTTAATTGTGTCTGTTGTTTTTAATACATATTTTAACACTTGGGTATTTTATCTCTACATCAAGTTTTTCTTTTGTGCATTATTTTTTATCTGTCATTGTGCTTTTATGGTTCTTTCTGTCTGAAAAACCAAATAAAGATTTCTATCTAACTTAGAGTAACACAGAGATTGAAGCATCACCGCAATAAAAGCAATAACCTATTGGATTTTTCTGTCTACCAAGAACTTATGTTTCATTCAGCGCATTTATATGGAACATTTTCACAGTGTTTGTATGGTTCTAAAATGCTTCTTAATCTGGACACACTAACACCTTTGCAAGGGCATTCTCTATTCTACAATAGTTGTGCTTCGGCCATTGTAAACACTATATAAATACTTATAACTTACCATATGGCATTCCATACCAACCATTGGCAATGCCAAGAAGTCTTGCCTATGCGACATCTATTGGCTTTTTCAATGTTTTTTAGCTATATTATACAGCAGCGCTAGCTTCAGTGCAGCAAAACTGAAAAAAGGGCTATAACAGACAACATCGGCTGTGTCGTACAGTTTTTTACATTACTTTCAGCTATTAGCAACAAAGGAAAAAAATATTCGCAAAGCCAATAATTCTCACATAGGCAAGACCTATTGGCTTTGTCAGTGCCTATTATTTTTTAAGCACGGGGTGATTACGTGATTTGTCAAGAATCACAGGACATTCAGGCACTGTTGAGACCCGAACTTGGGTCTCCAGCTCCGAGGTCGGCAGGTTGCACCGCCCTTAGATGCACTGCATCAGGCATACACTGAAAACAGAGACGGATTAGAGCGCAGATCACGCCCCGGTTGAGGTTTTTGAAAAATATGAACTAGTCCTTTGTTTGTCCTCACATCTCTTTGAGGATACTTTGCTTCCCTCCTTAAAATGGTAATGTCTCTAATGCTTGAATTAGAGGGTGTGTCAGGACGGATGTTCTAAGGGGCAGATTTACAAGCCCCTTGCGCTACTTTCGCGTCACTTTTACCATGGGAAAAGTGACGCAAAAGTGGCGCAAGGGGCTTGTAAATCTGCCCCTAAATATGTAATCCAGCATGGATAAATGACTGTAATTAATATTAGAATTTTCTTTAGGATAGTAAAGAGAAACCTTTTAAAGTATTTTCCTCATTACTTTCTGCAAGAACAATGCTAATGTTAATACAGCTGAAGTCATGGACGTCATTTCAGGGCTGCCAGGTCGCAGCTGCGACCCCTGGCCTGCCGCTTGCTACCCCTTGACACTGCCTTTGCGACTCCTGGCTTCAGAAGTGGCAAAATCAGTGGTTGGAACACAGGAGCAACTCGTCCTAATCAACATAATTTGGAGATCCATTTTCCTGGTGTTCTGTCAAATGTTTAACTACACAAATTGTGAATAATATCATTAACTATTAGCGTAATACAAAGTGGAGTATGATGAGCTGGAATATGCCCCTATCAGACAAAACAAGACAATTATAAAATGCTTTTAAATGTATGGTGTACGCATGTTTGCAAGTGAGTGTGCTTGTCTGAGAGGGAATGCGTGAATGTGTGTGTATGTTTAAGCACGTGTGCCAAAAGGTGTGTGATGTCCCTTCCGATTCCCCTGCCATTTTGGTGAACTGACGCCCATGGTTGAAGTGCTGTCAAGTGAAAGAAAAGGATACTGCGCCGTTGCTTCTATCCCACTGTTCTTTAATGTGCCTTTTCAGGTTTATTTTGCACCAGGGATGCAGCGCACAACATTTTCACCGTAATCAAAGAGGCCCAATAGGCAAAGGCAGTCGTTAACCTGAACTCCAAGAAGTAGCTTTTCCCATTCGTGCAGATTTACGATATTCCTTTATTCTCAAAACCCAGATGCACCAGCCTTGAACGCTGTGCTAAGTGCAGCTTTCCAGGTGTCCTACTGATTGAAACATGTGATCTTTGTAAAGGGTGATATTTTACTGAAGAATATTTGCACCAAGTGTAGGATTCAGGCTTGCCAATCAAATTAAAAATCACACCTTGTGAGAAGGGGGCGGCTATTGGAGGGGGCGGGGCACCACGCTGAGAAGAACCTAAGAGGCACTTGTGCCCCCACCTTGCCACCAAACCTACTCCTAAAAAAACCTTTAAAAAAACCCATAAGCTTGGTTAGGCTGCTGCCGATGTCCTGGGGTGTTTTCACACCCATTATTGGGCATTGGCACTTCAAAGCCTCCGACCACAAGTTGGTTTTCAGCTCGTTTTCCATGCACCGTGTGATATCGGCTCCTCACCGGGTGACCTTGTGAAGGGAGTTGATATTGGGTGTCACCCGGTGGCATCGTGTGAGTTGATAGATCTGAGGATTGGGCACTATTGAAAAGCAACTTGATGTGCAAATGCGCATAGCCCCTGACCCCAACAGGGAAAATGTATCCCCTGTGTAGGAGGATACCTCCTACCCTACATCAAGTGTGTGGGTGATCTACCCTCTTTCCTAGACATACCCTTATTCCAACTGCATCCATGATGGGAATGCATCAGAAATAAGTTTGTAAATGCCCATAAGATTGTGGACATCTTTTCACTACGCTTGAAGGCAAGCCACACCTTGTTTCTCTTGCTTCCCACCCCATGCATGTGTTTTACTCCTGCGCTGTTCGTGCATTTGTTGAGGAGAATTACGCCGTAGAAATCCATTTGAACATGGCATGTATCCTTCTGTGTGTGGCTGCTAAGTGTGAATGGAGTCCTTTGCAGTGTGCAGGGAGGCGAATGGCCACAAATGGCTTTCTGAATCCGAACAGAATATGTGTTATTGCACTGCACTGATTTTTAGAATTCTGGTTAATTTTGGGACCATTTCATCATCTAAAGACATGTTGATCCCTGATTGGGATTTGATTCGGGGCACTGAGAGGAAACTTTGATTGATATTATGATATTCCATGGGAATCACTGATGGAGGTCTCAAGTGATGAATATTTGTGTATATTTTAGAACTTCAAAGATTGCTCGTACAGGAAGCATGCCACCAGGTCAAGCAGTAAATAAAGCAAAGTTTAGTCCAACTTTGGTCTAATCCTTGTTCACCAAATCTCAACAGCGGTTATGAACACTGACTGCCTTATTCTGCTACGAGGGATTCTGCCCCTGCGTCAGTTGACTGACTGTGCTACACTTCCCATGGTCCTGGGGCTTTCTTGCCTGATTACTGTATCTTTCCTAATGATGGTGATCAGCAGGGCACAAGTCCTAAAAAAAGAAGTGGGGGGACGCTGTCACCGGAAGTGACGTCACAACAGGAATCTCATGAAAAGAAGTGGGGGGACGCTGTCACCGGAAGTGACGTCACAACAGGAATCTCATGAGTATTCATATGCCTTTAGATGACGGGGCATTTCACAGCACTGCTACCCCTGGTCTGTTCCTCGATGTCCTTTGCAACCCCCCCTCCCCCCACTCCCCCGAGGGGGTGCCCCAGTTGCACAACGAAGTGCACAAGATACAGAAGGACACACATTCCAAGCGTTAACCGCCAACGCCTGCTCGCTCCGCCTCCCAATCACTCCAGCCTGCACACACCACCGGTGCCTCTTAAAGTCTCCAATTACAAATATTAGCATATCTTTGGTAATTTACGGGAAACTTCCCTCCCACCCGGGCTCTCTGCTCACACAATGCTGTCCAGCTTTTGGGCAGGGGGGACGGCGTCCACCCGGAAAAACCTGGTAAAATAAGTGGGGGGACGCCGTCCACCCGCGTGGTACCCCGACTCGAGCCCTGGTGATCAGTGGCGTAACATGAAGGGGGAGCGACGCTCCAGACCCAGTCAGGAGCTCTCAGGCCGTGGGCCTGCCACCCTTGCACAGTGAGGGAGGGGGCGCTAGGAGACCCCCAACTCCTCCCCTGCAAGGGCTGTGCTGGCTATTGTTATGCCAATGGAGGGTGTACCTACGAAGGCGATCATGGAACACCGGAGACTGCATGCAAAGCAACCAGGTTCTGCCTGAACTTGATACATTCGGTTCACATTGCCTGGTTCTCATAAAACGTAACTATGGTATGTGGGCAAAAAGAGTAAAGTACAAATTACTTTGCATCATCCTTTACTGCTTGTGAGAGCCAGTCCTCAGAGTACCTACAATCTCTGTCTTCATACTATAAACGCATCTGAAAGTCATGCCAGGCGGAGCCACCGTTCAGAACAGATTCGCAGGATCCATGGAGGAAATATTTTCCGTTTTCCGCCGTCCACTGTTTAAATAATGTGTAGAACATGTTTGTAAGATAGACAATGTTTAGACGGTAAATCGTGGCAGGAAACTTACCCGGTGTCCTCCTCCTACACTTGCAAACTTTGCCCATGGTAACCAGAACACAACCTATAGCAACACGGAAAGACTCAGTTCTGATGAAGAACACAGTCTAGTCACACTATATGGGGGTCGAAACACGTAGACCTTAGATTGAGAAAGTGGCGCTGCTTGTAATTCATTGTTTATAAAATAATCTCTCACCCCAGAGAAACAGGAAACCACAAAGAAGGTCACAGGGAACGTTCTTGAGCCCCCACCAGTGCGGCTAAACAGCACCGATCTCAGGAGCACACTACTTTAATGTATTCATTCAAAGCCTGCATGCCGATAGCCAGACCATCAGAGCCAGTAAAACCAACTGTGATACAAATATTTGGCTGAAAAAATTGTATTTAACTTTTTTTATAATACGAGTGTTAACACGCATTGATGAAGGGTAACAACTACAATTTGATTTAAGCATTGACACTTATAAGTCTCTAATGTTCAATCTGTGAATACATCTGAAGAACAACCTTCTTTTGATATGTGTGTTCTTTGAATAGTTCTTCGAATGACGTTGTAGAGCTCTGAATCTTTAGAATATTAGTCTGAAAAGCCTGTAGCGTTTGAGGCTCTTTGATCCAAAGTTTCTAGAAATGTATGTAAGGTAGCATTGTGCGAGATCATGATGTGATCTAATAAACATTCCACTAGCATTGTACATAAAGTTATAGCACAGAGTTTCAACATATTCTTAGGGGCACCATTTTTTCTGACATTTAATTAAGCCCTCCCTCAACTGTGTACATGGGCTACACCCCTTTTTAGGTCGAGGCATGCAGTCATCCAGTATGCTGCGTAAGCCTCGCCCACTCTCCGCCCATACTTTTTATTGACTGGCGTCATTGTACTTGGTAAATGCTGGCTTCCAATTCATTATGAGGCTTGTTAGTCCCTCCTTGTTACCACCTTGTTGCCATTTCTTACCGCCCATCATGACTGGACATTTTACTTGGCTCCGTACACGGTCAGATTTATCTAGGGGGTCAGCACTATTTTGTTTATGGGCACTTATGCGGACAATGGCGGAAGCTATTTTATTGTATTTGTATCCGGAGCCCAGCGCCCGCTTTAGGGACACCGCGCTCAGTTTATTTATTTATTTACATTTAACTTTTATGTTGAGCGCGGCGTCCAATTCTGGGACACCGCGCTTTGAATTTTTTTTTTTTAACTTTCATAATGAGTGTGGTGCCCGCTTCAGGGACACCAGGCTCGGTTTCTGTTTTTTTAACTTTAAAACTGAGCGCAGGGCCCGCTTCAAAGACACCACGCTCACTGTTAAAGTAAAAAACAAAAGAAACCGAGCGTGGTGTCCTTGAAGCGGCACCGCCCTCAGTTTTAAACTTAAGCAAGCCTTTGCAATGCAATAGTTCTCGCATTTACACAAGTTTAAGCTATTGGCATTGTAAATGACAATGCCTTTTATTTATGTTTTAAAAAAGAAAAATAATAGGCATTGTCATTTACAACGCCAATAGCTTAAACTTGCGTAAATGTGAGACCTATTGCATTGCAAATGCTTGTCTTTATAACCCAAGGGAGGTGGGGCACGGCAGTGAGTGGCAGGGATCAAGGCTCTGACTGGACCATAAATATTTTGCACACCTTGCCATCTCACTTCAGACACAACCATATGCAAATCAGTTTTTACCCTGCTCCAATAGGAACAGTCCAGTCTGACCTGCCAGCCCAGGTCCACCGTGAACCAAAAGAAAAGTAACTCGAGACGGTTTTGTCAATATAAGGGCTCCTCAGCCGAGTCTAGCTTGTTCCAGTGGCACAGTGAATGGAACCCACCTTTGGCCATATCCGTTCGACTTAGGGCATATCAATAAAATACACAAGAGCAACGAGTAAAGGATTGATGAGCTGAAATGCTAATCTGAGAGATATTCATTGGTTAGACTTATTGTTTGATTCCTCCTATTTCATTTTGTGTGTTTGATCTAATGGTCTAATTGGCCAGGCAGGTACATAGACATGGGTCCCCTTCTCATTGTGCCATTGGAAGCAACCTACACCTGAATGACGACCCCGAATCAGGGCAAAACTGGACCTGGGTTGATTGTGTTCTGGTTCAGAGAGGACCTGGCATGGCAGTTTAGACTGGACTGCTCCTATTGGAGCAGGGTCAAAACTGATTTGCATAAGGATTGGTCCAAACTGAGGTGGCGTGGTGGGCAAAGAAAGATGATTTGGAATACTTCCCAAGCGATTGTCAGTCGTTAGACCTATTGCAAATATTCCCCCACCATCTTTTGGTTGTATGCTTGTCCGTAGGCTTAGTGTGCTCTGCCCCCCATTGTGCCGGTCATGTGAAATGGGTTATGTCCGTATGGGGGCTCTACACATACCTGATGACATAGGGTCAGATGTATTCCCTGTACCCAGCCTTTCCTGTGCACTGTTGAAGGTCATGAACACGAGAATTATGTGCGCACCGGTGATGGGCGCAAGACCTGGTCCAAGACCAGTCCTTGCAGTCAACCCCCAATGCACTATGCACAGTGTCTTATAGCCACATGGATGCTGGTTTCAGGGTGTGAACAAAGACAAGGCAATGTGTCCATACCTCCTGTGCATCTCTGTAGCCCATGCATCGTGCTTACACAGTTTTTCAAAGTGATAATATATATATTCAAAAAACCCAAAAACCGATAGTGAAAAAACTATGGCGAACTAAAGCTAACTTTTCAGAAGTTAGAAAAACACGGAAATTCACTAAAAAAACGTCAGATGTAAGAGCAATTAGTTTTTGAATCGAAACGGAAAACCCACTGAAATACACCAGTCATGGCAAGTAACACAATCATAACGCGATTCCAATTCACTGTTCATGACCTAGCATGCAATCTCATTGATGGCATTATAAATAACCTCATGGATTAAGTCAATGGTGACATCACATATCACCTCACCATTGACAATTGTTTTGTTTAAATGTCTTTGTTTATAACTGCCATGAAGAAAAGCATGGCCTCCACCACAGGAGCACTGACGATGGCGATAAAAGGCATCAGGAGAACCACGGCTGCTCCCAGAATAAAAAATATATATTTAATAGATTCATATGTGCATTTACTCAAATATTTATTGCATCCAGGTTTAATTACTTTGGCTTATTCCCCTGACCCAGATGAACAGGGCCTTTGGGTGCGTACTGTGGCCATGGTCTAGGGCTGTGGACACACCATCCTTTGAAAATCAGCTGTGCACATAGGCCCCATCCACCTATCCGACCGAACATGCTTAGATTTGGCCATTTGAAGTAGGCTCTGGGCACAGAGACTGGCATGTGTCCAGGATCTATGCCTGTCTCATCCACTCACATCAGCCGCATCCCTTGTGCCTACAGTTGTCACTGTGCATGGCCATTGGTCGTACATAGTTGCACTGCATTCGTTTCCTTTTGATCAGAATTTCCATCCAAATAAATTGTTTTCTTTACAAAATTTGCAGATCTGCCCATATACTCCCAGGGGCAATGTAATGCTACATCTCTCCCCCTTTGCACCCCTAGACGATTTGAGGCTAATGGGCCTCCCATCCTGTAATGACTGTCACAAAAAAAAAAAGTTTCAATTATGGTCAGACAATCGGAATACGCCAGTCTGCACGGCCTACCTCATATTAATCAAAGCAATCATTCATTAATTGAACGTGCAGGAGTGAAGGAAGAGCTAATGCAACTTCTAGGCCAAACTCATATAAACCACCCATTAATTCCATTTAACAGGAAATGGAATAGGATAGAAAGATGAAGAAGGAAGACGACTGGGAAAAGAGAGGGGAAGGGATTCATAAACTAATCGCCAACGACATCATATTAAACAAACTATACATTTTTTGTTTTTCATCGATTTCGCCAAACGTGGAAAAATAGAATCAGCACCCTTTTCTATGCTTAACCGAAAGCTCATCTACATTGTGCTTCTGGAAATGAGCCTGTTGTACTCAAAGGCGAGCATCTTTTCGTGTTATCAGTGACTGGTGTAGACAGTAATTAAAAAGTTGGAGACTGTAAACTTGAGTCAATCACGCCTCTAATACGTCACGTTATTCTCAAGTGGAGGTCTTTATTCAACAGAGAGTAAATTGCTCCTCTTTCTTTGTCAACATATAATTTTGCACCATCTCTGATATCTTGTCATTGTGTAGATGATAGATACTTTAGGATCATCCACATAGTTTAATGTAGTTAGCACTAGATGATTTAGTACATATTTGTCTCTAAACCAAATTATGCCATGTATAAGACAATCTTAAAATTTCCTCAAATATATGTTTACGGTAGCTGGTGTTAGTGCTTTTCAATGTGCTAATTTCAGGGACCATAAAGCGCTATCAGATAGATCAAATTCCACACCTGAACTTGGTCAACAAATCAATACAATCAATAATATATGAAGCAAATTAAGTTCCACAGAAAGGACAGATAATAATTTGAGTTTCAAACCATGAAGGTTTATTAACAGTCCGACTAACAGGTCTTTTTTATTTTATTCTTTTATTCCAGGTTGAGGTGGTGCTGGATAGTAATTCAGCAACTACATGGGCATGTAGCTACTCACCTCTGTAGCTGCAGGCCACAACAAAACTCCAGCAACATGCATGGGACACATTCAGGACACTATGCACCCCAGGAGATGGAATTCAAGGTAACCAGTTTTTCAAAACTAAAAACCAGGAAATGTTGTCACAGACATAAATGTAGGACTACACATAGGCAGATATTATATACACTGGTGAAATACAATTGCCCTTACATACAGTGAAAAGTAACTACAATGGAACAATGCATAGATACCAAAAATAGGCTGGATATAACCGTGGCATGTAGTTCAATTAAAATGTATTTTGCTTAACATCAGCACATTTTTTCTCCCAAATTGCCAGAGACAAACATAAGTATCTCATGCAGTCCAAGATTTACATTATTATTTTCAGATTTTTCAGTTTTGTTTTGCACATTATATACAATGAACTACATGGACCAGAATGCAAAGAACACCTGACTAGATGAGTGACTCCTGCCACTCCAGGCTTGTTTGAAGCCACTTATGAAGCTGGGTTCCCTGATTCCAATATACTCTGGAACCTTTGGTCAATGGACCGTTGGTGCCTGCTTAGAAGTGTAGAGGGGAGAAAGGATTTTTCGCATCTGGTTCAAAATTACAATAATTCATGACTCAGAAGAATCACAGACTCCACGTTCTAAGTTAGTTGATTTATTACAAAGCCAAAAATAACTGGACATACAGGCACCTCAAGATGAGGTTGTAGAAATACATCAAAACGAATACAAAGCCAAACCTGCATGTGATTCTCAGTCTGTGGATCATGAAAAGAATGACGAATTCCAAAATCAGGACGCAGGAAATAAGTGCCCCATGCCAATATCAGACTTCATTGAAGGTTCGGAAGTGAAAAGCAATAGTCTGTCCCTAAACTACCATTAACATGACATCCCTACTTAGCATTTTCCAGGCAAGTCAGGAAAATGTGTCAGCGCGTGAAGACTTCCTAAGAAGTGCACTCACGTTCTATGGGTTAAGTAGCCAAAGGATACAAAGCTCGTTCTAAGATGCTCTTTCCCTCTCCATCGATCTCCTCTCTTCTCCTAACTCAACCCCCGGGGCACTGTCACTAATTCCAATACCAAAATCATAATACACGCCCATTATGCATCATCCGATTGGATCATCCCGCTGGGCACCTCCTCATAGGGGATTTTCCACTTAGTTTGGATAGTCCCAATTCCTGTCTCAATGATCTTGATTCCCAGGCCTTCTACAGTGAGAAAGAACACCGTCTGACATTATCAGCACTTTTTGTTCAAATGTATCCTCTCCTACCCGAGTCTAACTCCTAAAACAACAGCATTATTCTAACTAACAAGACAAATTTCTCCACCTGCAACAGAACATTAGAAAAGACAAATCCAACATGCACATGAAATTCAGCTATTAAATCCCTAATACGAGAGCATTTCAGGCCTACAGAAATCAGGCAACATAAGGGAATAGCACATCGGCCTCATAAACTACATATATACCGAAAATTTTTACTAAGCATTTCTAAATCAACACGTTACATAAGCACATCAAGTATATGTATAATTGTAAGCATCATACACAAACTCAGCACGTTAATGTTTTCAATTAAACCCATGTGTATTACAACGTTAATTTCTTCATGTTTATATTGAATATATACCTAGCACATCACCTTTCATATTATTACAGTACACATTCTACTGTCCCATGTTAATACGACAAAAGAAATAAATGCAGGTGCAAACTACTCGTGATTATGATGAACCCCTAAAAACGGAAGAACACAATCGCACTCTATCAGTCCACCCCTCTGATGATAAGTGTCATCACACCCAATTACAACTCCCTGTAGAGAGAACCGACCTAAACAGAAGTCGTAGCCAACTTTTGTTATCAGAACTTTTCTAGGCTTTTCATATTATCATAGTGACTGTCCTGCAGTCTCTCCATTCTCCTCTCCCGTTCTCTAAGAGACCTCTCGGCCTGTCCTGACTTATGCTATTTGTAGGCCCTTACTACTCTAATAAAAAGTATCACACAAATCACTACTATGATGATGGGCTTTAGAATGGAACTAAGAATTCCCTTACCAAGGTTGGCAAACCAACTTCCAATCTTTCCAAATCCCTTCCCAACTCTATACCCAAATCCTTCTGCTGACAATTAATGTACTTCATGGTGAATCTCAGTGATGTTATTTATATATATGTCGTCAGATCCTTGCTATAGTCTGGGATATAAGTGCAGCACTGTTGGACCCTCAACATGTTACAGACTCAGCCCTCTTTTGCTAATAATATGTCTAAAGCAAGGCGGTTCTGCATTACAATGGCTCTTATTGACACCATCTCCCTTTCTCACACATACAGTCACGGTAGCAGGGTATACGGTGCCACACCAACTAACAGTGGGTGGAAAAGTAATCAAAACAAACTAGTAATAGCTAATAACAAAATCTCTAAACAAATGCCCACCTCTAGAGACCAGCCACCATTCATGGTCTCAAATACAACATATAACCACAAAAAGTAAGAGAGGCACAGATCTAGAGATCTTTTGTTTTAACCATAGTAGGATTGTGTCATGTGTTCTTTTCTCCCTTCTTTAGATATTGGACCAGTTTTTGATATATGACAACAACTTCCCTTTTGGGCAAATACCCTGTGAATTTCTTTACTTTACGGACCATACTTTTGGTGGGTACTAATGTTAATAATCACTATGCGGGCAGGATATGGTGATATTTGTAACTAATCCACTTAGGTACAGATTTTCTTTATTTTACTGGGGACTGGCCCACCAATATATGCTATTGTGCTTGATGTGATCCCTATTTAACCTCTTGAGGAATAGAGGGTACAAGGTTCCCTTTGGAAGACAGTAACATTTATGTATTGTCCCTTTATGGCTATTTTTGACATTTACTTATTTTTTGTGAGCTTGTTCATCCTTGTGATCCATCCCTCTCCCCGTCTTCTTTTGTTCTCTTCTCTTGACCTTTACATCTCCCCTCTCCTTTCCTTCGTTTTTTTGCTGTGTATGTGGTTTTAAAATATTTGCTTATCTTTCTGAGTTGTTTTCCTCCTTTTCTTTCTTCTCTTTGGTCTTTTCCTTCCTTGTTGGGGTGTTTTTTTGCTTATAGCCTTCTCTGCTTGCCACTTCTTAATTTTGAGGTGGCATGACATTATATATGTGCTCAAATTTGTGAGCTCGTTGTGTTATATACAATAACTGATTATATGTCTGTTTTCGTTTTTTGTTTTTGATTTGAGATCTGTGCTGTTTTTACAGTTGTGTGTTGTGTAAATGTTGTTTAAATGTTTTTTTTTGTCCTCATACGCCATTAAGTCTCTACAGAGCCAAATCGAGCAAGTGAGCTCTGGTGTTAATGGTTTGCACTTTACACAGAACCGCTTGTGATTGGTCCATTCCATTCTTCTATCTGTACGACCCAGGAACTGACCCGAGTGGTAAAGTAATTCCATGTAGAGGCATAATCATGGGACAAACATACCCCTGAAATTAAGGATTGCCTAACCAATCTATGCATGGTGTTCAAAAGGTCCTCTTTTTTGCTATTTTTGTGGCAATATCCAGTTTCATAACATATTTAATAGAATTTAGCCAGTCATAAAAGTTGGAGGGGTACATTTGATCCAACATTTACAAATTTCTCTACGTGCTAACAGGATAAGATAAAAGCAGAGCTTATTATTATCCAAGGGTAACAATTCATTATTCGGGAGAACACCAAAGAAGATTAAGGAAGTGCTCACCTGAATATCAAACCCAAATATGTCTTCCATACCTTTTATTACAGAACCCCAAAATTGCTGTAGTTCGGGGCAACTTATAAACATATGCTCATCATTAGCTTTATCCTTCCGACATTTAGGGCAGCATGGAGTATCACCCTTTGCAAACTTCGACAACTTAAAAGGAGACCAGTATACTCTGTGAAGAGAAAAAAGATGATTTCTCCTTAAATTGGCAGGTTGGACTGTAGAATATAGTAAATCAAAAGATACTTGCCATATATCTTCTGTGCTGACATCCGGCAAGCATTCGGCCCACAATTGTGATTGAAAAATAAAGTCGCCATCTGCCAGATCTATCAGAAGCCAGTACAGTTTTGCCACTTTTTTCTTGTTCCGTTGTCCAATTCTCAAAGCATTCTCTAGCTCATTTGTAAAGCCCACCGGAACAGCAACCGCCTGGGACCAACTTTTTATTTGTATGTATTTGAATTTGGATAGTTGACTGTTCGTTATAGACCTCAGATCTTCCCAGGGTAGCAGACAACATTCTGGAATAAGTTGGGCCCAGCAATTTACTCGGCAGATGTTAAAGGTGTTATTAATGAGTCTTTAGTCCACTCAGGTGATCCTGGTGTGTCCCAAACAGGCGCCATAGCGCCTTAATAGCTAATTTTTAACAGCTTTCTGATTTTACACCAGGTGTCGGCAAAGTCTCTTAAAGATTTCAATCGAATTTTCTTTAAAAAACGTGGGTTTCCAAATTTATATAGAAAAGCGTATTCAGCTCCTTTTGGGTCTTGCAGCATTTCCTTGAACATCCTGCCTATATCTGAGAGATTAGGCTCATTCATCAGCATTTTGCCTGTCTTCATTAAGAAAACCCATGCGTAAATAATTATATCAGGCGCACTTAAACCTCCCTTGGTTTTCCTTCTCCGAAGTTTCTTCCAGGATATTCTAATACCTTTGGAAGCCCATATAAATGAATTCATTTTTGACTGAATTTTCCTCAGAGTTTCTTCCCTAAAGGCTACTGGTATATTTTGAAATACAAAAATCAATTTGGGTAACAGCATCATTTTTATTAGATTAACCCTTCCTTTTAATGTTAAAGGTAAATATGCCCAGCTTTTTAAAGATTCTGAGATTTCTGTGTCTATTTTACGTAAATTTGTCTTGGGTATATCATTGATATCCTGAGTAATTTTTATTCCTAGATATCTGATTTCTCTTTTTAATTGAACAGAGCTAACTGTAGAGTTCCAAGCCATACACTCAGTCTTTGACTGATTAATCTCATACCCCGAGATGTTATCAAATTGTTGAGCTAGGCTGTATATGATAGGAATGATTTTGTCAAGATCTGAGGTGTATACCATAATGTCATCTGCATATAAAGAAACTTTTTTTACCCAATTACCAAAACTAAACGGGAGTATATCCTGATGTTTCCTGATGCTTTCTGCAAAAGACTTTATATATAAATTAAAGAGCATTGGGGAAAGTGGACATCCCTGCCTTGTCCCTCTTTGCACTTGTATAGAAGGAGAGAGATTACCGTTTATCAGAATCCTAACTGTTGGAGCTTGCTAGATTGAGGAAATAACCATTCTTGCCTGCTTCAATTGCACTCCTGATCTCAGACTGAGATATAGGTTTGTTAAAATTTCTTGAGGCCTCATCACTAAGTTTTCTAGATGGAGAACGCTGGAGCCAAGTTTCAATTATGTTTTCTTGTGGTATAAGTTCTTCTTCATAAACTTTCTCGAAATATTTTCGGAATGCTTCTTCGATATCCCCGGGAGTCTGACACACTTTACCAGTAGCACTGCATACTACTTCCTTGATATTGCTTCATGCAAGTTCTTGTTTGGTTTTCCAGGCAAGAAGTTTACCGGATCCTTCCCCATATTCAAAGTGAGCCATCTTACTGGAGTCCCATTTCTTTTGTAGTCTCGCATCCAATATCCCTGACATCTCCGTTCTGAGAGATAGTAGTCTATCAATAATATTCTCTTGTGTTCCATTTCCTTGAACAATGAGATCATGCTCTAACTCCTGGATTTTATCCTCTATTTCCTTTATCTCTGCTTTATGTTTCTTCTGTCTAGCTATTTGGATAGACGTTATCCAGCCTCTTAAACAGGCTTTGTAAGCATCCCATACTATTTCTATAGGTGCACTGTCTGAGTTAGTTGAAAAATAGATCTTGGTTTCTATTGCTAATCTTTCTATTATTTCTTCCTCAGACAGGATGGCTCGATCTAACGTCCATCTTTTGTTTGTTGGTTTGCTAGGGAGTTTCAGCGTTAATATTACAGCCACATGATCAGATAAATGGCCCGCAAGATGTTTTGTTTCTGTCACCCAACCTCTCAACTCTGCACTAATCCAAAAAAAATTGAATCTAGACCTGTGGCCTTGCTTTTTGTTGTGAAACGTATATCCTCTTCCATCGCCCTGTCTTTCTCTCCATATATCTATCCAGGCTAATTGTTTCATAACATTGTTTAGTAGAGTTCTGTGATGTTTTACTATTCAGAGACCTGTCCATCACAGGATCCAGCACTAGATTAAAGTCGCCTGCCAAAATCAAAGGGTCTCGGAATTGGAGTAGCTCAGCACATAGACCCTTTAGCGGGGCTGGTTCGTCTAAATTAGGGCCATAATATCCTGCTACCATGAATTTATGGGAGTAAAACCTTATATTTGCCACAGCCCATCTTCCCATCTTATCCACTTTAAACCCTTCCAGTGATATAGCAGGATGATTCTTTATAATTATAGCTACCCCTTTAGTTGTTATTTGTTGTGTAGTGCAAATAACCTCTTTAATCCAATTTTTGGATTTGCACAGGCTCCTCATCTCTTTTTCAACTAAGTGTGTCTCTTGAAGGATTAAAATTTGTTCTGGGACATCGTTTAAATACTCGAATATCCTTTCCATCCTATGTTTAACCCTCAACCCGTTTAAGTTCCATGTCAAGACCCTCAAATATATATAATCACCTGAGGTCTGTGTCATCACTAGCTAAGATAAATTGTGCAATTTTATGAGACTTTATATGGCGAGTTGGACACATTTTCTTTTCATTTTTCACCCTATGGTCCCCACCTAGTGCACCACCCATCTCCCCCTGCTTTCACCCTAGTGCTCCCCTGGCGAACCCCCACTATTTCTCTTATGGCCCTACCCTGGCCTTTGAGGCTATCCTTACTGTAGTCCGGACGGTTTTAGCTCTCTTACCGAGTGATAATTAAAAATAGACAACTAAGATTGTTGATAAAGTTACATGAAAAGGTAAGGAGAGAAAAAAAAAATAAGGAAAAAAAAGAAAGTTGATAGGCAAATCTTTTCTTTTCTCTTTTCCTCCCTCCCCCAATTATCGGTTCACTATTCTTGAGCAGTGATATGGTGTAAAAAGGTTTCTGCCTCTTCCACCCGTCTGAAAGTATGCATTTTATTTTTAAACATCACTTTTAGTGTTGCTGGAAATTTAAGTTGAACCGTTGCGCCTGACTGTCTGAGAGGTTCTAAAAGCTTTCCTAGCTCCCACTGCTTGGATGCGGTTATAGAGGAGACATCAGAACGGATTTGGAAAGTGAAACCTTCCGCAGTTAATGTATTCAACTTTAAGGCCTTGTTTAGTATCTCGTCTTTTAAACTGTATGTCCAAAAGCGAATTAAAATTTTTCTAGGTCTGGTCTTATTCGGGCTCAGTCTGAAAGGATCTCTATGCACCCTTTGAATGTCTGCCATAAGATCTTGTTCTGAACACTCTATATTAGTTGTTTGTTTGATCAATTTTACTACGAATTCTTTTATGTTGTCACCTTCGACCCCCTCAGGTACTTTAAGTAAACAAAGATTATTCCTTCGTTGGACATTCTCTATAGATTCCAGCTTATCCAGTAGACTGACTTCTTGTTCTTTTATTTTTTTAAGATCTTTTATATTTTCATCCACTTTCATTGTTATCTCGGCCACCGTCGTCCCCAATGCTGCTGCTCTAACTGTTAAAGAATCCAGCTTCTCTTCCATTTTTCCACAGAAGAGTTTGATTTCAGCTTGGTTTTTCTCTGAAACCTGGAATCTATTTCTCATCTCCTCCGTTAAAGCCTGTAGGAGATCTAAGGATGACTGCTGAGTATTTGAGCCCCTCACTTTTTCCCCTGTTGTTTCATATCGATCGTTCTCCTTTACCCCCTCTTGAATCTCCGTTAGAGAGGTCCGATCTTTTTCCAGATTTAACATGCTATTTGACAAGCTGTTTGATGATGATAGTTTGTTAGCTGTGTCTTGTAACCCAGACCCCGCTACTTTGTTCTCTGCTGAGAGGTCTGCCAATAGCTGAAACTTGTTAAGAGTTAATATGCCCTCGGAATATTGGATCTGTTCAGTAGAATCAACTGGATTATCGGTACTGTTTACTTTAGACATGCTCCCTATCGGTTTAAGTATCAATGTATTTGGCAGTACCTTGAAATAATACCTTAATGAGGGGGTAGGGTTTATTATATTTTTCCTCTGATCCTGGGTTGGCTTCCTTTTTGCCTTGAGTTTGAGATTTAATTTACCAGCATTTGGTTGAGTCTTACAATTGGGGGAGAGATTTGCAGGAAGGGCTTTACAAGTTAATACTCCAGAATCGTCTGTCTTGGCGGCCTCTGGTACCCCTGAGAATAAATCGTGTCCTGAACTCCTTAGCGTATATCGTGGTGGTATTTTACCGGCTAACCCCCTCTTTTTCCCTAAAGAGTTAGACCGGTCCCCCTTACTCTGTTCAACAGATGAAACACTTGCTTGTTGTTGTAGTTGTGGATGAATGTCAGAGTCTAAATCATCGAGAGGGGTCGCTTGTGCCCTGCTACTTTTCAGATTACTTCTTGAACTGTCAGATTTGCCATGTGAAGTTCCCCTCCCTCTACCGCCATGAACGGGAAGCCTTGCCGCTGCCCTGCATCCCCGAGACAACTCCAGGGCCGCCCGAGACCAGAAGGCAACCTGTTCCTCCCGACGTTCTCTCCCTCGCTCGTCCAACAAAAATGCCACATCCGGCGTGACTGCAGCAAGCCCCGCCACCTCTGCCACACTCTCAGAGGAATATATCGCAAGAAAAAAAAGACCGGAGAAGGCAGTGCTTTGCAACCAACAACCCCAACAGCAGGGCTCGGAGAAGGTCCACTCAAGGCTCCACTAACCAGTATTTCCTTCTAACTGCCAAAAACAGAACAGACCTTTCATCTCAAAAGAGTAGTATTAAACTTTACATGACGTTAAAGAGGCAGAACCACAGGAGTCAGACAGCGAGGAGAAGCCTCTTCACCGATGCCTGCGATTACTGCCACAGTAGGCTGCCTGCTAGAAAGCGCCTTCCAGCCTGGCCACTAGAATCAACACCCAGTGCACATTTTTTGCCAGCTATACCTCCTCAAAAATCTTTTGGAGTAGAATAAAATTTAATATGCAACTGAGCTGGGTGTATACAGTCAACAGTCAATGCCACGGCATGCGCCAGCCCTCTACCACTGCCTTACCCCCACATTGTCAACCTCCTACCTCCCAGACAGACAGACTCCAGCAGACAGGGTCCTGCAGTGCCACTTCCAGCTGCATAGGCCGACACCCCAGACAGTCCCGGCCTGAGCTGATCACCCTTTTCCGGCGCCTCGCTCACCGGGGACGCCTGGAGCCACCGGGATCCTAACGCCAACCTCGACCATCCTAAATGTTGTTTAAATGTTGTAAATATGCATGAATGTATATTGTATATTTGTATTTTTGTATATGTGTGTTAAATGTATAATTTTATATGGTTGTAAACAATTATACATATTAAGTTTGTGATTTTCATGTTGTACTGTCATGTTGCAGCCCTGAAGAAGCCCGTAAGGGTGAAACGCATTAGCTGTGTTGTGTTATTTTTGAATAAAAATAATTCGGTTCAACATTCAAAGAAAAAACTGTTGTTCCTGTCATCGTTGCTCTTCTTCGCCTTTAGGAGTAAACCCAATGATTCTAGTCTCTTGATCTGTGCCTCTATTACTTTTTGTGGTTACCATCTCTCTATCCACAAGCAACAAGGACTGAGCTGTATTTGCAGACAACCTATCCACAATAGTTGACAACCTTCTAATCTTTATATCATTCAGAACCACTCCCAAACTTGGTATTATTGCTCGAAATACGTCTCCAACAATCTCTCCTGCACTCGCACCTCGCTTCTCTCTATGGTGTAATCCACCTTCCAACAGTCCCAAATCCTCAACATGATAAATCTTGGGAAACACAACAGCCACATAACATGTGCCATACCAATTCAATGGCAACTGCACATACGCATTTTTCCAACACACAACATACACATTCGGTACACTTGCACCGCTTCCTGCAAAAACGTCTTTGCCAAAAACATAAAAAACGAAGCTATTGCAGCACAACCATTAAACCTGACTTATTTAGTTAACCAAAAACAGTATTGGTCATGAGTCAAAGTAATCCCATGATATAATTTTGGATCTCTTGCGCAATGAGGATGATGAGGAACCACCAATCCGTTCAAAAGAATCCAATCAGATCATCAAATAGAGTTTTCTTTGTGTACTTTGTTGAAGTCTAAAAATTAAAATTCCCAGCACACGATTAGCCGACACGTATTTCATCTGATACACAGACTTTTTCAAGGCACGATTTGGGAATATTGGTGGACAGTAATATATATGCAATCCGTCACTGCAACGCATCAGATATAAGTAGAACCAGGCTCCAAATAAGGATACTGCGACCTACGTAATAGAACAATAAGAAAAAGTTACACTGCTGGCGCTGGCCTTTTGCCACTTAGTAGAATCCCACAAACCGCACAGCTGTACTAGGCCTTGATATGACCTAACACTAAAATCCCAATCCTTCACATGTAGAGAAAGAAACAAGGAACATATTGATAGTCACCGTTGCCAAGATAAGCTCCAGAGTCCCCCAGTATTATCGATCCTAAGTGGAGTAATATCACCTGGGCACTGTGCAGTACAACTCTGATAAGTTGACCCCTCCAAATGAAAAACGTCTCCTCTGCAAAAACAGCCGTGTGGGTAATAGCGACGGTGACCATCAATATGTTACTTGTTTCTTTCTCTACATGTGAAGGATTGGGCCAGCAGTGTGACTTTTTCTCATTGTTCTATTACGTAGGTCGCAGTATCCTTATTTGGAGCCTAGTTCTACTTATATCTGATGCGTTGCAGTGCTGGATTGAGTATATATTACAGTCCACTAATATTCCCAAATCGTGCCTTGAAAATGTCTGTGTATCAGACGAAACACGTGTCGGCTAATCGTGTGCTGGGAATTTGAATTTTCGGACTTCAATAAAGTATACAAAGAAAACTCTATTTGATTATCTGATTGGATTCTTTTGAATGGACTGGTGGTTCCTTATCGTCCTCGTTGTGCAAGAGAACCAAAATTATATCATGGGATTACTTTGACTCATGACCAATACTGTTTTTGGTTAACTAAATAAGCCAGTTTGAATAGTTGTGCTGCAATAGCTTCGTTTTTTCTGTTTCTGATATATGCATGTTATAGTTGTAATGTACAGGTAACACCACCAGGTAGTAGATGTTTGAAGCTGATATAGCACCCGGTTGCCAATATAGCAACATTTATACTTGCCACGCATAGTACTGATACCTTGAATACAGTCACAATCTTTGGATGTGCGCTTATATCCCTGTTAGGGAACACTACTACCTGTTCTTTTATTAAAAACGTCTTTGCAGTGGCTTCAACTGTGAAGATGTGATCACACACACTCTGTCCAACAAAGATTTTATCATAATAAGTCTGTACATCTCTAATGCCAAGCTTTCCTCGTTGTTCAAAATCTAAAGCTATTGGACCATAGCTCCCTTTCGCCTGTATGCTAACTCCTTCTTGGTCCATTTAAACTTCCCTTCTCTACTGTTAGGTTTTACAGCTAATTGCCTATGTCTATCTTCTACTTGATCTATCAACTTCTTTTCTATATCAGTTAATATGCACGTCAAGTTCTGACGATAAGCATAAGCTGTATCTAAAGTAAAGGTAGGTATGAAGTAGTTCCCTAGTTGCTCTTCCTGCTTGTAATCATACATATTCAGGTTCTTGTAAGATGGGACTTCGGAAAGCACCGCATCGTGGCTCGAGAAATAATATTCATAGTGACCCTTACCATAAAACATACTAAGCAATAGACTACATGTAATACCATACATCAGGCGCAGGTGGTGATAACGGATCCCCTCCTCCACCTACGCAGGCAACTGCATCCAGACATAACTATCTCTCACATCCATCGTATTCACATACTCGTATCACAATTTTGCATAGGCATTCAACGTATAATCGCCCTTAGACAAATCAACATGCGACTAGTTTGATCTAGCATAGCTTTATCTGCTCCTAATGTACCCTATTTTGTGCTATAAGTAGGAGGTGTGGCTGTCCCTTGCATTCCCACACCATAAATTTCCGCTTCATCTGAAGTTTTTACAAAGACTATAAAAACCACTGCTATTACTACTATCACTCCTACTATGAGTGTGCCTATTACACACTTTGCTTTAGATTCGGATTTCCAAACTCCATTTTCAACTGAGTATGGTTCAGCACAGCAAGAGGATCAGCGCAAAGTCTCTTTCTCTGCCTCTGATTGCTGTTCAACAAGAATCACGCACAGCTCCTTGGAGTCCTGGAAATGTATTCACAGTTTGTTGCACTTTTATTTACACAGCTCAAAAGACTTCCTTAGCCCTTTTTGTTCTTCTATGGAAAGGTCCCTAATTGTATTAATCTTCTACTTGGCCCAAGTTGTCTTCTTCAAAATAAACGTTTTATTTACAGTTCACAGTTCATTTAACGGTTTCTCACAAGCTCAGAGCCAATTTCATCAATGACACTCTGTAGAACCTCAAGAATCATGGCTGCGATCTCCTGAGCCGGTGGCTGACATCCAAAAGTGGAAAAGGAAAAATCTTGCAGAATCCAAGCCCTGACACCACTCAATATCGGACGTCTTGGCACAGTCATTGTCAACACTCCATTGGCTTCTATTCTAAGAACTAATAGTTCAGTTTCAATGATCAGTTCTGGAACTCTGTTGATCACTTGCGAAGACCTCAGTCTCCCTGTCCCCACTGTTCCCGGCATCTGTGATCAGATAAATCCACTCTGGGGCAGCATACCTATAACAGGGCACTCTCTCTCTTCTCGATCTCCTCAAGACCTCCTGTGCTTGCCCTGTGTCACTTAGCTCTGATTCGGACATTTCAGACACAGGGGCAAGATTTCTTTCCGATGCCAGTCTTAAGTTTTGCCTCTTCTGTCTCGCAGGCCACAATTCTCTTGCAAACTCTGCTCTCCTTCTCTACACCTGATCACCTTCCACACCAGTTCCTCAAGCTGAGTCTGACTCTCTACCCCTCAAAACATTATCGTCTCCCTAAGAGTCAATACCTGGGCCTTGTGTAGCGTGACCCCCCACAGCTTGCTCTGGTGGGCGACCAGCCTCATCAGTAACCCCCACAGCTTGGCTTGTCCTCTCCAGTGGCATCGCAGCCACAGCTGGATTTCCTTCTGGGAGAGGAGCTGTGTCTTCAGAGGGTCCTGAAACTCTACGGGTGTGTGAGGCGTAGATCCAGTTTGACAAGCCTCCACACTCCCAGATGTATTTGTCACCAGAATCAATTAATATGGACCTTTCCAGCAAGCATCAAGTCAGTTCTTCCTCACGTGGTTTCAAACATGTATCCATTTGCCTCAACACAGGTCGTGGCAGCGGTCCTTCGAGGTTGGGGCACTCGCAGTTTCAACCTGGTGGGCGCAGAATAGACCACGTCAGCCAGTCCTTTGCAATAATCAAGGTTCATATCATCAGTGATGTTTATCAATGCTGTAGATAGAACTGCTGGCAAACACATTGCCCTCCCCATCAGGATCTCATGTGGCGAGATCCTGTCCTCCTATCATGGATGCTATGCACACTCATCAACACTAAAGGCAATGCATCAGGCCATTTCAGGGACATGGACGAACAGACCTTTGCCATTCACATCTTGAGAGCTCCATTGATTTGTTTCACGAGGCCTGATGCCTCAGGTCTGTAGCTACAATGCAATCTCTGATCAACTTGTAAGGCAGTACAAAGCAGCTTCATAATCTCACTATGAAAATGCGTTCCTGTATCCGACTACAATGAAGTTGGAAATCTGATACAAGGTATCAACTCTCTAAGTAACACCTTTGCCACAGTGAGACTATCACACCTTCTTATTGGGTATGCTTCCACCCACCATGAGAAAACACACACCACTACTAGAATGTACCTCAATCCATTGCACCTAGGCATCTCAATGAAATCAAGATGGATCGTATTGAAGGGACCCCAGATCTCCCAATATGACTCAATGCTACCATAGTCTTCTTTCCAGCATTCATCCGTTGACACAAAACACATCTGTGACACACTGCTTCAGCAAATGCACGAAACCGTGGATTGAACCACGTCTGTCTGAACACTCGCACCATGGCATCTCTCCCAATTTGAACTGCTCCATGGATCTGCCTCACCATAGGGCTCAGTAAATCGTCTGGCAACCCTGCTCGACCATCAGTCAAAACCCAAATACCATCATCTCTCTTCTCACAACCTGCTTTAATCCAACCAGATTCTTGCTGTTCTGACACTTCTACCAGCAGACGCTTAACCTCATCCCAAGTGTCCGCTATGGCCAACATAATGCTGAGATTGTTCTATTTGTGCTCTCTACAGTATATTCCCTATTGAAAATGCACTCTTGATCAGCACAGAAACGTGCAACTTCATAATCGTACATATTGCCCAGTGTCACAAAGTCCTCCCCCTTCCCATGAGCAATGCACTTCACCACAGCTATCTCTTTTAGTCGCTGTAAGGCTTCCAACAAATGTCTCACATATTGCCCATCGCTGATGGGAGAGCCCAATGACGTTACAAACCCCTTCTGTGATCATAGCTGTCCAAAGTCATGAACCATACCAAACCCAAATTGGCTATCGGTGTAGATGGTGACTCGGATCTATCTGATCAGAGACCAGGCATGAAAATGTCAAGGCAATGATTTCAGCTACCTCTGTGAAATGTACTCCCTGTAAACAAGCAGCTTCCACAGCTCCAGAAATAGTACCTTCAGCAAACGCTGCTCTCAAATGACCCGCATTGTTCCTTCAGCATGAACCATCTACAAAATGGATTTCTTCTAATTCACGCACAGGTTCATCAACAATTTTGGGTCTCGGTTTGGTGCAAAGTTTAGTCACACTGAGAAATTCATGGTCTTCACAATCTTCATCTTTAATGTGTGGAATAGGCATCAAAGAAGGAGGATTCAGTACAGAACGTCTTCTCAGAGTCACATTATTTGAGACAAGTATGACTTGCTCATAGCATGTGAGTCTGTTATTCGTCAAATGCTGTGTCTTGGTTCTCGTCATCAGAAGCTCAACTGAATGTGGAACATATACAGTAAGAGGATGACCCATCACAATACTCTCACACCTTTCAATGCTGACACCTGTTGCAGCATCGGATTTGAGACATCCGGGCAATGCTGAAGCTATGGGTTCTAATGTAGCTGAAAAGTAGGCAACTGGTCTACAGACACCTCCATGAGTCTGTGTGAGCACTGATAGTGTCCAGCCCTCGCGATCACAACAAAATAATGAGAATGATTTGTTGTAATCAGGCATTCCTAGAGCCGGAACACGACACAGGCTTTCTCTCAGCTCCAGAAATGCAACCAAACAGTTATTAGCCCATGGTACCAGATCACTCACACCCTTGATGGCCAACCTCTGCAGGGGTTTCGCTTTCAATGAGAAGTTGGGAATCCACTGACAGCAGTACCCAACCATTCCCAGTAACATCCTGACTTCCTTTTGTGTGGTAGGTGCATTCATTTTCATGATCGCCTCAATGCGGTCTGGTGACACCTTCCTCTTGCCCTTCTCAATGAGATGACCCAAATACTGAAATTCAGTCAAACAGTACTGAAGTTTGCTTGGAGACACCTTGTGTCCATTCTCTGCCAGGTGATTCAACAGTGCAACGGTATCAATCCTACATGCCTCCTCCATTTCTGATGCAATCAGGAGGTTATCAATATACTGCACAAGAACTGAACTCTGTGGTAGTACCAGACTCTCAAGAATCTTTTTCAAAATCTGATTAAAAATTGATGGACTCTCAGTCTACCCTTGGGTGATGCGACACCACATTAACGATTTTCCAGGAAAAGCAAACAAAAATTGTCTTTCCTTGTGTAGGGGTATTGAAAAGAACGCCTGACATAGATTAATCACAGTAAACCATTCGGCCTCACAAGAAATTTGAAACAGGATCACTGATGGATTTGGTACCACAGGACAACATGGAACTACAATCGTGTTGACCCTTCGAAGGTCTTGCATGATTCTGAACTTCTCACTTGGCTTCTGCAATCCCATTATAGCAGAATTACATGGGCTCTCCATGATTTCCTTCAAAATGCCCTGTTTGATCATGGACTCAATCACAGGCTTGATTCCTGCCACTGTTTCCAGCATCAGGTTGTACTGGGGCGTTCTTGGGAATTCAGCATTCGGCTTGATCTGTATCCTAACTGGCTCAAACCCTAGGATTAGTGCTCTCTCTTCTCCTGTGAAATTCCGCACCTCCGGAGAAAATGAGTCCCTCAAGTCGTAGGGCAGATCTTCAGTTGTCAACACGGGAAACTTCTCTATGCAGAGATTCTGATTTGCCAATTTGAAATGTCATCATCGTTAGTCTCCAACTCCACTCCCTTGGTTGTGCCATAGATGGTACAATTCAATTTGAACCAAAAGGTCCCGACCCAAGAAACAGACTGGGCTTAAATCACACACCACAAATTGGTGTTGATCCTGAAAGGTTCCTATTCTCACAGATATCTCACCTGTCAAGGGATTGGTCATTCTCTTATTAGCAACTCCTACAACTTGGATCAATTGTTCCGAGAAGAGTAGGTTTGGGGCTACTGCGAACCTCACAGTAGAACTGGTAGCACCAGTATCAATCAAGAATGTGATGGGATGACCTTCTGCATCTGCCTCTACATACGATCCTCTCTGGTCTACCTATAAGACTACTCCAAGGGTACAGTTTTCCTCCCCCCTCAGGCACCGTCATTGTAACGGATCTAGATATAGAACTCATCTAAAGTTTCAATAAAGGGCATCTGCTGATATACCTCGATTCCCTTGTGGGATTCTCGGAGGTTGGGGAACTTGCACTTGTGGACTCAAACCACGTGCATGGACATAGATCTCATCACAGTATTTACGACCTCAGGTACCTGCACTAGCTCTTTATCCTGGATCTGATTTGCTGGATTTAACCCGTTGACCGCGGCGTAAAATCCGCCGCGGTGTGGGTAAATTCTTGCGCGGGTGGGGCCGCGTCGGCCAACGGACGTGTGCAGCACTACGGAGGTAGTGCTCGCGACGGGCGTTTGCCGACGGGCGCATCGAAAGGGTTAATTGACACTCGCGCTTCCAATGCCCGATTTCGTAACAAAACTGACATGCAGTTGTACTCTTTAAGGTACCAACGTCTATTCCCGCCATGGGATCTATGGGCTTCCCTCTTCTCTGACCTGCATGAGCCGATGCACACCATGATTGTTTCCCTGCTTCCGGCCCAATGTTACTCCACTCGACTGCACTTGGTTTTACCTTATCTGCATTCCTCATCTGGACTAGCATTAGCTCATCCTTTAATTTCCTGTGCTTTGAATCTACCTCATCTACCTCATCACTACAATATCTGGCGTACTGTAGAATCTCGTCCACGGATATGTTTTTCCAACAGATTAAATGCTGCTGGATCATGAAGCTAAATTCTGGCCTCAACCCTAAGACAAATTTGGAAATGAACTGTCCCATGTCCTTTGAATCTAACGTGTCCAGCTCACTGTAATGCTTAAAGGCTTGCAAAAGCCGCTCATAGTAGGCATGTACTGATTCCTTGGGCTCTTAGGTAGTTCGATCTATTTTTACCCAATCAATATCTTGTGGTGAAATCTTGGACTGTAACCATGTGATTACGTGCTCTAACTTTTTCCTAACCAAAGGTGAAGGACCATACGTTACGGGGTCGCGGTCGGGTTCAGTGGCTGGTCATTCAAATGCAATTTTGCAAGCAGACCAGAAATCGTTTGGTACTACAATGTCAAACAAAGTATTCAAATCAATCCACAATACCTTTCAAATCTTGACAAAGTGATCAACCTGCTTGTACCATTCAACAGGATTTTCCCTCAGCTGAGGAAAATCATTTGTAAAATCACCTCTGCTCCAAGGCACATGCACATACCCTCCGCTTGGTACCTCTCGCAATGGGTAAGGCTCTAGTCCTGCTGTCCCTCCTCCTGGAGGCAGCGTATCTCCTATTCGTTTCTTGATGTTCTTTTTCTTGGACCTCCTTTCCTCCCACTTATTAAGCATGCTCCATGTGCTTAGCCCTACAATCAATTCTCAAATGTGGGTTTTTAATCCTATGACTCTTTTCTCTTCTATTTCCCGAACACTGTTATTTAACCTAAGATCTCCCTGTAACATTTTGGTTTTGGACAAATCCACATCATATTTTTGTGCTACTTCCTTCTCATGTGCCCTACTTGCTTTACGAGTAACATCCTTTGCCACAAACAACAGCTCATCTTGTTCATAAAGTTCTATCCTTTCCATGGGCAAATTTCCACTTATTATCTCATCCACTTCCACCTTTAATCTTACCACGTCTAGCACCTTAGCCTTTACTACAGCCTTAATTGTTCCCTGACTTAATGCACTACTCCGTTCTTCACTTTCACTGTTCTGATTCCTATAGGCTTTCCTTCTGCTATGTTCCGTGGAACATACTGACTCCCAGAAATTCCCTGATCAACTCCACCTACTGTTGTCTTCCCCATGGGTCCTCTAATTGGAGCTTCCCACATTCTCAAATCAGAGCACGAATCTGCCAATGACACTGATCTTACTGCACTAAACCCAACACGCCCTCTAGAATAATCGGGAGTAGCCGGCAACGGAGTACTAGCTTCTATAGGCATCAAACATTTGCCATTTCCGCTTACAGTACCATTTCCTTCAGAACTGATCCACTCTCCTGCTCCTGACTGTGACTGGCTACTGTTTTCCCCTCCTTTGGGTCATACTTTGACACTGTGGGTCCAATGGTGACAGGTACCGTAAGGGCTTCCGGCAACCTGGTAGCAACATTAACTCCGTTCATCTCAGTACCTCTCGATGTGGAAATCTTTCCTACTACTCTTACACTAGGGCTCGTCTGTGGTTCTACCGTTTTCTCCATAAGTGCTCGCCTTTCCTCATCTGAATCTGGATTGTGTGGTGGAGGATGCTCTGCTATCAACCTATCTAACAAGCTATCATCAGTGTCACTATAATCCTCTTCCTTCCTCTTCTGAGCCTCTCCTGTTTTCACTAATAGAGGAAATGGCATCTCTCCCTCAATGGTTTCTACCCTCCACTTCTTCAACTGTGCATCCCATCGCACATCTTGATATGCCTTCATTATCCTTTTCATCCTTCCCTGACTTTGCTCTCTACTCTTTGCCTGTGCTGCTCTCATCCATTCATCCAATGCCTTAAACTGCATTGGTCTAGGCAGAGGTCGCAATGAGGCCATCACTCCCCTCAACTGGTACAGCACTTTTAACCTAAATAAACCATACAGTGGAAAAACCAGATCTCCCTCTTTTTCGGTAATCTTATGCTAATTTTGAAGCCAAACTATGGTATGGTGTCCTGCATTTGTGGCCATATAATGTGCTGGGGTATCCCCAGGTGGTGCTTCCTCAACCACTCGAGTCACTACTCCTCTATCTCCCCTACAAAGGTCTTGAAACACTCTAAAGCATCGCATGATTGAATCAAATTATTTTACCCACAAGATGTTTTCATTTCCACTGAAGAAAGCCTTTGACCCGTGGGGCAGTTCTTAGAGGCTGAAACATGTTGATGCTGGCAGCGGGGGTAACAGAGTCATAATCTCTCCAATATACCCATTCTTCTTTTAATCCTGTCAATGGTGGTCCAGAAGGTATGGGCAACCCACTTAGTGTTGAATATTTTCTCTTTCTCTGCATTTGGGATCCCTTTAAAAAAAAAAAAAGCTCTTTAAAAACAAAAAAATTACGCTCCACCCTAAGCGTTGGCCTGCGCCATGGTATGTTAGCGGCCCAATGATGAAGCATGCTACTATTTAGTAGGTGAGGGCAATTTTTACAACCTTATGGGTTTTCCTGTGAGTTCTTCCTTCCAATTTGTAAAGTCATCTGACCAGCTTTTCTAATTACAAACGCCCGAATGGGGTGCTCAGACATCTGAATGTGTTTTATGTCCTTCTCATTTGGTGAGTTTTTTAGAGTAGCTTTTGGAGAGCAAGGGAAGGATTAATCTCTAGTCCCCTCTATTTTGTGTTGGGTACATAGTAATCACAGACAACTATGTGAGATTAGTTAGTTTATTACAAAGACAAAAATAACTGGACATAAAGACAGCTCAAAACAAGAGTGTAAAAATACATCAGAATTAGCATAAAGCCAAATCTGCATATCAGTCGGATGAGTTGAAACAAAAGCAGAACAATCAGTTCAAGAAGTAGGATGCAAAAAATCAAAAAGCATGAGTCCAAGTTTCCCTGCATCGAGGGTTGATTTGAATGAAGCATTAATCTATCCCTACACTAACACTACCATCACATCCCTATTTAAGCATCTTCCAGGACAAGGCATCAAGGTATTAGTCTGTGGAGTCTAGAGAGACGTCTCTCCGCCATTGATGAGTCGGATAGCATAAAGCTGTCGAGACAGAGCTCATTCTGAAATGCTCTTTCTCTGAAGGAAGAGAAGAAGTGGGGCCTTTCCCTTATTACAACATTCCAATATTACAGGTCTGATATGCTCTTCCTACGGAGGCAGAGAAGAAGAAGTAGGGCCTTTGCCTACTTACAACGTTCCAATATTACAGGTATCTTCCCAGTCCTTGCGGGTCATGCCATCCGCTCCGAGCGCAATCTCATAGGTAGCTTTCCATGGTATAGTGATGTTACTGAACTTCACCATGCTGACCTTGATTCCGAGGCATTCTCAGGTGTGAAACACAACAATTTCTCCTATTGACTTAAGCCCACTATGTATCTCCTTCTCTCCTTGCCTAAATAATAAAACAAAGGCATTATTCTAGCTAACAAGGCTCTTCCTCCACCTGCAGCACAAAACGTGAGAAAGAACAAGATCTACAGCACGCATAAAATTTAAAGTGTTAATTCTAAAGTGAGAGCTTCCAGGGAAAATGCATTTCAGGCCTACAAGATTCAGCTAACATAAGAAAATGGTATATGAGCTTCACGGAATTGTGTAGAATAGAAGGCATGTTCAGTTAATATTCCTACCTACATACAAAATGACACGTTAATAAACATTTTTCATAAATAAATGATTGTCAGTTGCACAATACGAGTTCTTCACATTTATGTCTTTAGCTGGTTACATTTACTTTCTATGTTAATTTCTTCAAAATACCATTCAATAGCCTAATACACATCACAATTCATGTTATCACATTTCATGGTCCTAACATTTCATGTTTATATAAGAAAGGATTATATTCGGATGCGCTCTACACGTCTGATTATAATGCACCCCTACAATTGAAATGCGGTTTCCACTACATCACAGGCAAAGTAGACAATGGAACAGTCATGGGTTTGAAACACACTATTTTTTAAAACACACTATTTTTTAGGCAAGTACAAACGTCTTCAGGCAGAATGGCATTACTCAAAGCGCAACGTAGCCAATAGTTGAAGTAGGTTGACCCAATAACATTCACTACATGCTATCATGGACAGAAGCAAAATGTTAATAACGCTTATATAGACCAAAGGATGCCGATGGCTAACTCACATCAACTCTATACATGTAAATGTATGTATTATTTTCATTTATTAATATATTGTAATCCTAAATGCAGGTGACCATAGCTAGAACTGTCTCTAGGCCAGACCTAAAAAGACACACCTATTTGCTTTGACAATGAAGGATAACTGATAACAGCCTTTTGTTCCCAGTGAGGAACTTAGCTTCGGTTTTTCCATGGATACATTGGAACAAGTTAGGGTGACTTGCAACGATGTTGAAAACTTCGATTCCAAGTGAGCAGGAAAGAACGTAACTCCGCCATTTCCAGGGAAATGCTGAAACCAGTTAGCTTATTTAACTAGTAAACTGAGAGCTGTGATATCCAGTGTGGATTGAGCAAGCACTGCTTCAGAAGCTGATTTTGCCTCTCTTTCCATAGCAAAAGAGGGTGCTACATATTAGAAAACCGCTGTTTGGTCACATATGTGGATCGGTAGCTGCACCAATCAAAAAACAGTAAGGGGCCGATTATGATGTCGGGCACAATTGCTTCTGCCTGACACCATCTCGTAAACTGAACCGACCGACCTCCGGTCGGCAGTCCCTACCACCTAATTTGAATGCGCCCGAACAGTTTTCGGTCGCATTTCGACATTTCCCTATGGGAGCATGGGTTACAGCCGTAAATCGGCCATAGTACATGCTCCCATAAGAAAATGGGTGGTAGTGTTAATCCGTGCACCCCGTGGCAGACACCTCAAGGTGCCTATCACAGGGTGCAAGGATTAACAGGGGGCTCCCAACAAGAGGCCTTGCACACAAAGGGGCCCTGCTAGGGGCCCCGAACATGCTTTCTGACAGGGATTCCATGTCGGAAAGGCTGGCATGGCAACCCTGACGGACACCGTGCCTCGTAATTCCAAGGGCAGAAAGACCGCCCTTTGGGATTAAGGGCCGTCCTCCGACTGGCTGATGGGCTCCTTGAGCCCGTCAGTAGCCTGTTGAAGTATTCAACCATTTGAATTTTGACCGACTGATTCATAATCAGCCGGTCGGAATTGAAACCTACGATGGTGGTCGGAAAGATTCCGACAGAGGGTTGAAGGCTTTCCGACCGCCATTGTAATAAGCACCTTAGTGTCCTAAAACGTCCATTTATGGGTCCTGTACTTTGGAATTATCTCGTAACTATCTCAGGTACATTCAACAAGATGGATGCACCGCAAAGGGTATTTTGCCAGATCTACGAATGCTTTCGACAAATAAAGTGGAGTTTTTACTGAAAAACCACTAGCAACAGTTTCATTCTCAGCAGAAACATTCAGAGTCCTGTAAGTGGTCTGTCCACTTTCAACCCTGTGCATACCTGCAAACTAAAACAGAGATATCACCAGGTGAGGAGGGGCGGGTCTTGAAGGATGAGGAGTACCTAAGAGGCACTTTTTCCCGCACCTACCCTCAGCACCCTCTTCCAGATAGAAGAAAAAAGCTTGTTGAGTCTGATGCCAATGTCCTGGGGCATTTTCATACCCTTTAATGGACATCAGCAGTTCAAAGCCTCCGAGTTGAACATCCACTGTTACAGAGGTTTCCAGCTTGTTTTCCCTCTCACTGTGTGATATTGGCTGTTCACCATGTGACTGTATGAAGAGAGCCGACATTGTGGGCTATCATGTGAGCTGGCAGGTATGCCTAACCATAGCATCATGAGAGGTAGTATCTACATGCAGTGGCATCCTTAGTCTTCTGCTCAAAAGGTGTCTGAATATCTGGTGCTGCATGAATCTCTGGTAAAATTGGTCATGGACCAGGAAATGAACAATGTCATATTACCTCCTAAAAAAAGCACCAGTTTCTACTTCGACATGCATCAATCAGCACTGTGACACAACAGAATAAATGGTGATCTGCCACAGAGAAACAGACTGTGCACACCTGCATGCCCGAGCAGGACACAAACAGTCACAGTGACCCTTTCAACTTCTCTGGCCTTATAGAGTCGTGTTATAAGTCCCTGCAAGGTTGGGGCAGTCCCATACCAGTTAGGGGTAATCATGTTCCCTCAACGTTTGGATGCATGTGTAGGTCTCAGCAGCATGTCCAAGGCCACAAGGATTTGCTATGTATACGCTTGAGGATCACTTGTGCACTGAAAAAACTAGTTGTGCAATCATTTTACTGTTAATGGACACTTTGGTGAAATGAAGCTGAGTGTAATTATGTTAACCTTAAATACCAAGAAATCTTGAGGTGAGAAAGTGGGTAGCTGGTTGAGGGCAGTGTGAGCTCTTCTCAAGCAACAACCACAATCTTGTGTTTACTGCTCTGGTAGCTTCTTACAAAAGCAGTCACGCTAAACTTAAAGGCAATGTGTAAAGTATTTAAACAGCACTCAAACAATAATAAAGTGAAAACAAAACACAAGAAAAATCCCTCACCAATTTCGAAAATTAGAATCAAATGTAATAAATTATTTGACTTCAAAATGACAAAACTCCAATCCGTAAAACTGGAGTTATTATTATTTAAAGGTTTTAATGCAATCTAGCATCTAAAAGATCAAAGCGCCAATAGCAGACATCTAGTAGCACGAAACCAGGGCAGAGTGGAAAGGTATGGTCGACCGTGATAGAGCGCGGTTAAGATACAAAAAGTGGATTGGGCTCGGTCTTGGCTTACCTTAAAAACTTTCAGAGAAAAATGTCTGAGAAGGTAAAGTTCAGCGGGGCCAGGCAGCCAACGGTGTCCAAGGAGAAGGCGTCATAGTTCGGGAGCCGTTGGACGAAGTCACTGTGAAGATTTAGTTTTTCGGGTGTAGTCTTTCTTTTGGAAGTCAAAGATCTCCAGTGGGAAAAAGCTGCAGGCTGAATCTGATGAGAGATCCAAGAGGCCGGATACGCATCCTGAGAGGAGCAGCTGAACAGGACTGGAGTTGCTGCTGCAGAGAAGAAAGTAGCAGGAACTACTGAGAAGTCAGGCCAACCAGCAATGCATCTTGGGTGGATCCGCAAGCAGGTAAATCCCAGTTTCCCCTCAGTTCTTAGAGAACCTTTTTGCAGAAAAGTCCCAAGTTTGGGATTTAGGCTAGATGGGCACCTTTATCACCACTTCCAATAGTCCAGGACTGGGGGGCACCATGTGAGGGTGAGGACTCACTTCAAGCTGCATCAAGTTACACTTCTGCCTGCCATGCTACCCGGCTGCCTCGGGGAACGATGTTAAGTAGAAGTTACTCTAGTGCTACGCTTAGAGCGATGGATGTGGCGGCTTGCTGCCTTTCTCACACCTGGGATGTGGCGGTGAAGCCTTCAGGGGTCTGTCTAGTATGTGGCTTCAATCTGGGGGGGGGCTTGTCTCCTTGGCCAGTGAGGGCTACCGACCCGTACAGCGGGCGAAATCTTCCCATATCTCAGCAGCTTTGATAAATGTCCGCTCACTTAAGAAACACCATGCGGACGTATTTGGGCTTTTGGAGGACAAATCATTAGATATGCTGTTCCTTACAGAGACCTGGCTTGATTCTACATCTGACCCTATCATCTCACTGGCCACCCCTGTGGGCTATAAGATCTTTAGAGTCGACAGTCAGGGGGGGAGGGGTGGCGGTGTAGCTATTATATATAAAAACCTATGGAATCTTCGTATGGGGGACACCACGGCATGGGAAGGCTGCGAGGTGCTTGATTTTAGCGCCCGCTTGTCAGCCCACTTTACTCTTGGTGTCTCCCTGATCTACAGGCCCCCTGGACAGGCTGGTCCTTTTCTCCAGGCTTGTGGAGATGCTATCATCTCTAAGGCAGTTAGGTTCTCCCACTCTTGGGTGATTTGAATGTTCATATGGACCGACCCGAGGAAAGGGATGGGATGGACCTGCTGGATACTCTTCATCTTGCTCAACTTAACCAGCACGTCTGCCTTCCTACTCACCGGGCCAGCCACATTCTGGACCCAATCTGCTCTAATTTCCCCATCTCCTTAAGGGATCCCTGTCCGGTGCCCTGGTCTGACCACTTTATATCTTATTTTTCCTGGACGGTCTCTAATGTAGAGACTCTGGTGCGTTTTTCATCAGAAGCCAGTTTCTGGGAAACTTGATCCTCTTGAACTCAAACAAGCCTTGGAAACCTCCAGGCCAGTCTTGTCTGGTGGACTGGAGGAGTGTCTGTCAGGGTTCACTGGCTGGGTGTCTAGGGCAGCAGCCTCTGTGGCCTCCCTTCGACCCATTAGACCTGCCAAAGTTGCACCCTCCAAACCGTGGTTTACTCCATCTCTCAAGGCGGCTAAACACGATTGTAAAATCTTGGAGCGGGCTTGGCAAAGGAGTGGCGATTGCCCCGTGGCAAAGACAAAGCTTAGAGCAAAGCAAAAAATGTATTATGCCGGTATTGTTGCGGTGAAAGAGCATTTTTTGGCAGCCCACATTGACTCGGCTAGGAACAACACTAAAGAAATCTTTGCCATTGTGCAGAGCTTTACATCTCCGTTGGCCCAAGCTAGCGTTACTCCTTCCTCTCTTGACTGGTGTAACACTCTTTCAGGTTGCTTCAGAGATAAAATCAAAGCCATTCAGCCTTATTTTCCTCTGGTAACGGCTGCCGAGCAGGGCCGCTGGCTGTACAATTTGTGGTCCCTACCGGCTCGCTGTCTGCCTTTAGATCAGTCAACCCCCTGGAAACTCTTAAAATTATCAGGGGATTAAAATCTGGTTCTCCTGCCGATGCCTGCTCGGCCACGCTTCTGGCATCGGTGGCTGAGAGTGTACACTCAGAGGTTAACTCTATCATCAATCTGTCTCTTCAGTCAGCGGTTGTTCCTCAGGGATGGAAGCAGGCGAAGATTCTGCCTCTTCTCAAAAAGCCTTCTATGGATCCCCTTAATCCAGGAAACTATCGGCCCATCTCTCTTCTACCAGCTATTGCCAAAGTCTGTGAGAAGGTGGTCAATAAGCCCTCTCCTCTTTAACATTTATGTTACGCCACTGATACATCTGGCAGAGGATCTTGGGGCTAAGGTGTTGGCCTATGCGGATTACACCCAGTTGTTGTTCACTTGGGATAAAACATCGGACTCTGTCCTTGCGGCGCAACATTGCCTAGTTTCTATCTTCAATTGGTTGGCGGATGCACAGCTTAAGTGCAATGAACAAAAATCTGAGATTTTGCTTTTTGGCAAATTTCCCGCTGTTTTTCGTGAGCAGTTGTGGCCGCAGGACTTCCCACTGCCCCCTTCCTCGGGCCAGCCTGCTAAGAACTTGGGAGTATGGTTCGATGAGAGTTTCTCCTTTTCTACACACATCAAGAAAACTGCTGGCTGTTGCTTTGGCCTTCTCAAATCTCTTAGGAACTTTTTTCCACTCCTTCCGCAGGCTGCTAGAGAAACTGTTACTTGTGCGCTGATACTCTCTCGATTGGATTAGGCCAATGCTCTCTATGCCGGTGTCCCTGGCTACCTGCTTAAAAAACTGCAGGTGGTCCAGAACATGGTGGCTAGACTGCTTTTGGGCAAGGAAGAGTGTTGCTCCCCAATTGCGCTCTCTCCATTGGCTGCCCGTGGCGGTTAGGGTCAAGTTTAAATTTCTGGTCTTGGCCCATCGTGCCCTCCATGTGTTAAATGGTAGCGGCAGTTCAGTCGATAACCTTTCAAGTATTGCCCGGCGGTAATCGCCTCTCATACCATTCGATAATTTACCAATGAAAGAGGCAGGCGCCGGAGACTGGAAGGCAGGAAACAAAGTTTTTATTCCGTCGGAGCAGAACACATCAGATCAGACAGCAAGGTATCGTCACGAGGTGCTCTAATTGCATCTCTGAGGCCTGGCCTCTTATACACAGGTTTATGACTTTATTGCAGGTTTATCACACATGGCGCATTCTTGAGATTGTCTTGATACAGGAAAGAACGTCCTCGGAATCCCCTCTTCGAGCCCGTTCCCACACATATCTTCAGTGAAGGTCCCCACCCCACCCACAGTAGGAGATGGCTATCACACAGTTGGACATTCCGACAATTCCCGGGGGTGTGTGCAACCGGTCGGGTCTCAGGGGGTGGGGGCCTTGATCTGCTGTAATCCCTTTGATGTGGGGTGGTTTCCTTACAGTAGGGCAATAAACTGCATCCGCAGGGCTAGGTGATGGCCTGGGATCGGTTCGGACAATCGGGCGCGGAGGAAGGGGGTTATCAGAAAGGATGTATGACCATGTATGGGATGAAAGGAGGTGTTGGTCGGGCACGGGGTGCGATTCCATGGCAGGGTCGCGCAGAAGGAGAGGTTTTAAGGCCCATGTATGAGAGAGCGGGGGTGGCCAGCGCGCGGGGGATGTTCGCAGCACCTGAGGGGCGCGCTGGTGATCGGCAATGACCGGGGAGAGAGAGTGGGGTGCCTAAAATGGCGGCCGTGCATGGCGCTGTGCGTGGCGCTGGGGAGAGGCAAGATGGCGCAGATAATGTTCAGTTACAAGCTAAATTTCCACAGTCCTCCCTTTTAACATATCTCGCCAGCTTGCCTGGCTGACATTTACCTTCGTTAACCCTTTAGTTATAATACCGTGAATGTTTTTCATGCATTCCTTAAAAGTGCGGAGTTTTTAGGACAGGCAGGAGCAATCTGACACAATTGTACATAGTTACATACAGTTGATAAAGTAGGCGAGGAGGTAGTGCATACAAAATTACATCAGCTGTGCCGCATGTCAGGCCCAGGGATAGGAGGAGGAGAGCTTGTTTGAGCACAAACATGATACCGTAAAGCAAAAATGTTTCTGGCAAAACAAGGGATATTTCGTACATTACTTAAGGCCCAGACTTCGTGTGGATCAAAAATAGTCAGCATAGTCGTGTGCACGGCTGGTGTTATACGAATGTCATTTACACAAAGTTAGAGTCTCTTAACTTATCAATGTACAGTTGGAAGTGACTGACGCATGAAAACTCGATTGGAAGATAGTAAATATAAAAAGGTGGTTGGGAGAGGAATTCAACTTATCATGAGTTACAGTCATGGATGGGAGTTCTTCTTTCCAGTGTCCTATTATAACGAGCCATCACTGGTAAGCTCTTATTGTTGTTCTTCTTTCGTTGGCACTGTTGAGCACCGGCGGTGGAGCTAAGGTCCAGCTCAAATCCAAGTTTTCACGTAGCAGGGTGTGACCATTCGTGGTTCTCGGATCACAGTCCTGTCCCCTAACTCATTTTATCATAGGTACCCTGAGGCGGGGTACCCGCATTTTGTTCTTCTGTTGTTTAAGTCAAATTCAAAATCCATATAAAAGAGAGAGAGAGAGAGAAGGGGTGTTGCGTACTTTGGGATGCCGAGGGAAGAGGGGGTGGAATGGGATCGGATCAAAAAGCAGACCAAGGGGAGCAGAATCTTTCAGCACTGGGCCCATCAATCGGGTCCGACGGGTTGGGACTTCAGGCATGCTGGTCGGCGAGCAGGGGGCCTCGAGATAGCCCTTCGTTCTATCGTTTATCATGCTGATAATGGTGCCTCGTCTCACGCCCTTTTTGCTTCGTTGCTTCCCCCTTGGTCGATGCCATAGATGTTCCATGGTCCGCAGCCAGGCTGTGCGTCACGTCCGACCCCTCTCTTCCGATGGCCGCAGGTTATCTTTGAATGAGTACAAGAAACAAAATCTTAGAGAGTTGGCAGGGAAGACATTTACACACTTCATCCTCTCTCCCAACCACCGAGTAGTTGGGGAACCGCTTTTATCGGTCGCTGTATGATTGATGTCTATTACCTCTTATGTCGGTGCATGTTACTAGTTTATTAACCATTGCTGTGGTGCAGGTTTCTGTGGGTGTTCCTGCAAATTTTCATCGTCTGGCCTGCTAGGTGTCGATTCCTGTGCCCTATAACCGTTGCAGGAAGCCTGACATCTGTCAATTTTCTGATCTATCAAAAATTCGAACCGGCTTCTCCGGTAGAGACTCGTTCATCTTAACACAAGTTCTGTTAATACACACTTTCCTCCAAGGACTGCTAAGTTTATGAAAAGAAAAAAATGCGAGGTGCTACTGTCATGGGTTCACAGGTATCTATTTCGGGGAGGGACATAAGCTAAACATTTTTCTTGCTGGAGACAATAGGTAACCCTTATCAGCTTAGGCGATGTACCTTTAGAGAATAAGGTCATCAGCTGTTTCGTTCGAAATACTCTGAGACGGCTAGTACAGGGCTGGGGTTATTTTGGGAGAGCGGGATGCTTAGACATTCTAGTTCGGGATAATTGGGCGGGGGCAATTCTGGGCGGTGGAGATGGTGTTGTTAAAGCTCTAAAAACGAAAACCACTGACAAATAGTCCCCGTGATGAGGGCCAGATTGGGAGACATTAGTCGTCTTACCTGTCCTTTCTTTCTTAGTCAATTAAGTTCAACATTTGCAGAAGAGAGAGGTAGTAACGTGGTAAGGTACGGTCGTTTTTGTTTCTGTCAATTTGTTCGAACACCACCGTGTTTTAGGCCAATTATACACATACTGAGGAGGTATAGTGTCGTTAATTTATTCAAAAAGAAAGAGGGCAAGAGAGCCTTCAGCGAGGGAGGGAGAGAGTGTAGGAGAGAGAGAGAGAGAGAGAGTGAGAGAGAGAGAGAGAGAGAGAGAGAGAGAGAGAGAGAGAGAGAGAGAGAGACGTGCGCATCAAGTAGGCTATTTGGTACACATATGACACAAAACGAGAGAGAGAGAGAGACATGCGTACGATAATAGGCTACTTGGTGCACACACAACATGGAGTAGCACGGGTCAGTTCTATGTAAGAAAACACAAGCGGGGGGGGGGAGACATAAAGTCGGTGATCACGTATACACAAATACCGGGTAGGGCGTAACAGTACATACATCAAGCACAGGAATTAAGACGAAGACACAGAGCTACGTTAAGTACGGGGACCTCTCCTTTCCTGTCCTCTTTCCTATGCATGCTGCGTATTTTCAGTATTTTCCGTAATTCATTTTGGGGGGGTGTCGGACTTTTTACTCCCCTCCCTTTGATCGATAGACAAGCACTTTAGTCATACGATGACGTTCTCTTCCAGCGACCCAAGCCTATGAAATGCATACACATTCATACCGTATAATCAAGGCACATACGCACAGTCATACCATACCGTTTTTCATGCTCCCAGTGGTGGTCTGCACTTCACGCACCATCCCACAACGTTTGTCTATGTTTTTCCTACATTGAGCACGGTGCGGTCCATGTCCACTCCATTCTTCAGTCGGAACTCCGATGTGACCTATAGAGAAGAAAAGAAAGGGGGGGGTGTGCAGCATTCAGAGCACATCAACGCGCATAGACACGAAAAAGTTCTACTTACCACGTACCAGGCTAGCGGTAGGAGTGGGTAATACCACGGACCTACTATATCCTTCCTTTCGACTATACAAGATGCTCCATTTTATTCGTCTCCTAAATTCGGGTTCCCTTGTCGTGCATTTGTTTTTCAATCGGTCGCGTATTATGGGGCAAGGTACCGTACCTTGCATTCGGCAGATACCTTAAGCTATAGTCAACCATTTTCCAACAATTCTGAAAAAGACAGGCGTGATTGGTACAAATTTCATCAATCCAAAATTCAGGCAAGTAGGGTCTGCATTATCTGCTTTCTATTGCTTGGGAGTAACAATTATTAAAAAAAAAACTTTACCAACCTAGATGATTTGTCATGACGCTGATTCCGTAATTCCTTTAAGAAGCCCTTTATTTAAAACAATGTCAGTATACAAATACGGGCCTACAACGGCTACAGGCCGGCCACGGTGTGAAAGGCGTCGAGTATCATGAGCAACACTACTTTAGCATAAATTCAGTACCCTCCCGTCCCTCCGACCATTATGTGTGGAAATATTACATACATAAATGTCAAGTAATCGGGAGGCCATAAGGAGTTGCAGGCCCCTCCTACATTGGCGCCATTTTGGGGCGAGGTCGGGTGGGTCCAGTGCACAGTCTAAGTCTTCGCGCTAACTAGCTGCCGGGCCAGAATCCCTTTCGTTAGTTCGAGAACTTTCGTTAGCGTCAGCTTGCGTCAGCATGGCGTCACCGCGATCTTGTAGCAATGCCGTGGTCCGTTCTTGGGGCGGGGCAGCAGGCGGGTTCTTCCGCCGACGCCTTGAATCAGTCTTTCTTTTACGGCACCAAACGGAGGCAAGATGGCTGTCGCCCAGGGCAAAGACAAGTTAATGTGGAACAATCAAGCAAAAATAGCAGCGATTGTCCCCACCGGAAGCCCACGGGAGTCGAATGTCAATGACTCCCGCAGAATCTGCAAAGCTGAGAGGGTGTTTTTTCAAGGGTGGGGCCCACGCCCGAGCAGACAAGCTTCTGAGTCCAGAGCCGCCTTTCGGTGGGCCAGGCCTGGATCCGAAGAACCGACCGCCAGAGTCCAAAGGCAGCAGCAGCAGCAGCTCTTCGTTACAGCCACCGAGGTGGGTCCCCTGATCACTCGGCTGTGGGGACCCACCTCTAGGGTGAAACGCTAAAGGCAATCTTGGTGGATCCGCGCCTGAGTGGTTACCCGGTCAGGCAAGACTTGAATGACTGTCCTGCTGCAGCTGGTCGATGGGTGCAGGGGCGCCCACTCATCTGGACGGCGAGCGGAACGGCTGGGTGCAACTCAGCTGGCCGGCGAGTGAAGCGTCAGGGTGCAACTCAGCTGGCCGGCGAGTGAAACGGCAGGGGTGCCCTCTCTGCTGGCGAGCCTCCACCTGGGGAGGCGGGGGAGGCCCGTCCGCGTCGCTTCCCCCTGCCAGGGCACCCTCCGTTATTGAAGGAAGAAGAGAATGGGAAGATCCGCACGACGTGGCAGACCCACCTCGGCGTTGCCAGGGTCTTGGCGCTTCGTGTAGCCTCCGGCCTATTCGCACAGTCGTCCGCCACTGATGTCGATGGATTTTGCATGGCTTTTATAGCCCAAGGCCGACTAAGAGGACCGCCCAAAACAGGTCAGTGTTGCTATTTCGAAGAAGGAGGGGCGAGGACCGTCATGTGAATAGTTGTTTAAAAACGTGTTTTAATGTGTTTACCCTGTTGGTGTGTTTGTTATACCTATAAGTTATTAAAATGTTATAACTATACTACTTTGTTGGAGTGTTTGTACATATTTGCAATCTGGTAACGAGCACAAGGTTGTTACTGCGTAATCGGAAAAATAACATAGCCCAATTGTGCGCGATCTAGCCCAGTTTGGTGACGTCGATGGTGGGTATCAGCAGGCTTCTGTTTGTGCAGGATTTTGTCGTGCTTATTGGGCGGGGTGGGCAGTAGGGCAGACATGTTTAGGCAGCGAGAGCGATGGAGCCGGGCTACCTCGTGGCCGTCTCGACCGTGAGCTTGGCTCCTTCCCTTAGTTCCATATATCCCACAAAGGGCTATTTCCTAGCGTTACTTTAGTTTTGTAGGGTCAAAAAGGATCCCACCAGTGGCCACTGACTCTCGGGGTCCCCCTTTGTATATTTTATGCCATAGCTTGCTATAAACTACGGCGATTAGTTCGTATTTAGTGAACATGTCCTTATTAGGGGTGCCTTCCAGAGGAGCCGGATGGTTCACCTCTAATAAGCGGTCCGGGCAGAACCAATTACCAATCAGTGGGGAGAAGATAGGCATGACGGGTTTCAACGGGGACAAAAGTCAGCACTACCTATCCTTTCACTGCTTGCAAAGACTAGACAGAATATCTCTATTCCTCGTTATTTGTAAGCAGAGAATACCTCCAAAGAACCAATATCGAGCAGCTAGTGTTCGGACAATCAATCAATCAATGGGGAGATAAAGATAGGCACGACGGGTTACAATGGGGACAAAAGTCTGCGTTACCTACCCTTCACTATTTGCAAAGACTAGACAGAATATTTCTATTCTACGTTATGTGCAAACAGAGAATATCTCAAAGAGCACTATTCTTCAAAACAATCAATGTTCGGACAATCAATCAGTGGGGAGATAAAGATAGGCACGACGGGTTACAACGGGGACAAAAGTCTGCGTTACCTACCCTTCACTATCTGCAAAGGGAGAGAGAGAGTATTTCTACTTCTACACGTTTGTAGACAGCGAATATCTCAAAGAGAACAATCAATAAGCAATACTAGTATTTCAATCAATCAATCAATCATTTCGCAATTTGTCGTGTTTCACGACCTTACCCGGACCGCGTGGACAGTTTCTCGTCTTCCGCCTCCAGCGCCCGATCGTCCTCTACTCTCCGTATTTGCCGCGGCACTCCTGATGGTTCCCAGTCAGGACCGTAGATCACTCGAGAGAGGTCTGCTCGGAACCAGTGAAGTTCGGATGATCGGCTGCCAGACGAGGGTCTATCGGGCAGGAGCTCTCCCGATCGTTGCAGTCGTTCACTCTGTCGTCGGGACCTCTCCCACTGGATCCACGTGTCGCTGATGGGCCCCACGCTTGGGACGCCAATTGTTAAATGGTAGCGGCAGTTCAGTCGATAACCTTTCAAGTATTGCCCGGCGGTAATCGCCTCTCATACCATTCGATAATTTACCAATGAAAGAGGCAGGCGCCGGAGACTGGAAGGCAGGAAACAAAGTTTTTATTCCGTCGGAGCAGAACACATCAGATCAGACAGCAAGGTATCGTCACGAGGTGCTCTAACTGCATCTCTGAGGCCTGGCCTCTTATACACAGGTTTATGACTTTATTGCAGGTTTATCACACATGGCGCATTCTTGAGATTGTCTTGATACAGGAAAGAACGTCCTCGGAATCCCCTCTTCGAGCCCGTTCCCACACATATCTTCAGTGGAGGTCCCCACCCCACCCACAGTAGGAGATGGCTATCACACAGTTGGACATTCCGACAATTCCCGGGGGTGTGTGCAACCGGTCGGGTCTCAGGGGGTGGGGGCCTTGATCTGGTGTAATCCCTTTGATGTGGGGTGGTTTCCTTACAGTAGGGCAATAAACTGCATCCGCAGGGCTAGGTGATGGCCTGGGATCGGTTCGGACAATCGGGCGCGGAGGAAGGGGGTTATCAGAAAGGATGTATGACCATGTATGGGATGAAAGGAGGTGTTGGTCGGGCACGGGGTGCGATTCCATGGCAGGGTCGCACAGAAGGAGAGGTTTTAAGGCCCATGTATGAGAGAGCGGGGGTGGCCAGCGCGCGGGGGATGTTCGCAGCGCCTGAGGGGCGCGCTGGTGATCGGCAATGAGCGGGGAGAGAGAGTGGGGTGCCTAAAATGGCGGCCGTGCGTGGCGCTGTGCGTGGCGCTGGGGAGAGGCAAGATGGCGCAGATAATGTTCAGTTACAAGCTAAATTTCCACACATGGTTATGGTCCCCTCTATCTTCTGAGAGGCGCTTTTCCTTCTATGTCCCCTCGCGGGCCCTTCGCTCTTCGTCCCTTCGCTTTGCCCATGTTCCGCGTTTCAAGCTCCAGAGGTTGGGGGGCTGTTCCCTTGTGGTTAAGTCTAGCGTGGCCTGGAATGCCCTCCCATTCGATCTTCGTTCCACTCAAGACCTTGTGGTGTTTAAAAAGAAGCTTAAAACACATTTGTTTGTATGATGGTCTCTCCCTACACCCCTCGGATATCGCGCCGGGACACTCACGAGTATCCGAGCACGCTACAAATGGATATAACATAACATAACTTGATGGTCTTGGAGTATTTTGTGTCACTGTAGCTCTGAACAGGAGGCCAGCAAACTAGCCCTTGGAGTCACTCTGGTGGCCTTGAGTTTCACCAGAAAAGCAGGCCTCAAGAAGCACAAAGCAGAATGAGGGTACAGGGCAGGCTTCAGACATTAGGGCAGTCCTCTTGATGAGCAGGGTAGTCCTCTGAAGTACACAGCAGACCTCAGGCAGCAGGGAAGTCCACAGGTCCAGAAGTGAACTGAAGAGTGAGTGTGAGGGTACTAGTAGGAAATTGGGTTTTTGTTGCAGTACCCCCTCACTTTTTGCCTATTATCTGATGAAACTTTGAATGTGTACTTGGTTCCTGTTAACCAGGTCCCCAGTATCAGTGTTCTTTCCCCAAATTGTACCTTTGTTCCACAATTGGCACCCCTTTAGGATTCCTGTAAGACCCTAGCAAGTGGTACCTCTGGTACCTAGGGCATTGGGACTAAAGAAGGTCCCGAAGGGCTGCATCACAAATTGTACCACCCTAAAGGCTCCCTCACCAAGCTCATGCAAAATGCCATTGCATCCTGCGTGTCTTGGTGCAGAGAAAAATGAAGAGTCAACATGGCACGCATCCCTGTGTGCCATGCCAGCAAAACATTGCATGTGGTATAGGTAAGTGACCCCTAGAGCAGGCTTTACAGTCCTAAGGCAGGGTGCACCATACCAATGTGAGGGAATATCTGCATGAATGAATGTGACCCTCTGATATCTAAGCAGAACCTTAAATATTACAAGTGTACAGGGAAGCGATGATAAGTACGTGGGCTAGATACTCATGATTACGAGGTCGCTAGCTACATGATGCTTTCTCTGTACCCAAAGGTCTTTGGTAACAAACACCTCATCTTGATAAACCCACACTGATGCCAGTAGCAGATTTATTAAACAATGCACCCAGAGGGCACCTTAGAGGTGTCCCCTGAAAACCTTCCGACTACTGGTATGTTGACTGACTGGTCTTGACCAACCAGCAACCATAGACAGGTTTATGGCCTCCTGAGGTGAGTGCTTTCACTCTCAGAGACCTGGAACAAAGCCTGCTCTGGGTGGAGGTGTTCACACCTCCTCCACGCAGGATGTGAATTCCAGGGTAGGAAGCTGCAAAGGCCATGCTACCTTTGCTATGTGACAGAGGCCTCTCCTGACAGTGGAGATGCCCCCCCGTACTGCTCCCACTTTCGGTGACAAGACATTTGTAATTAGGAGGTGTGCACACATGTAGCCAGAACCACCCCTAGGGTGGGCCAGCTGATGTGGGCCCCACTCTTCAGATTCCTCTATCTTGTTCTGGACAGAATTAGCATTCTAGGTTCAAGGCTATGCCCACTTCCCATAGGAAGTAATCATATAGTGGGTGCTGACACCCTAAAGGTAGGTAGCCCATTGGCTACTACTTGCAACTCCCCTTAAATGCCCCTAAATTGAGTATTTAGGTGGCATTCCTGTTCCCAAGAACTCAGATGGAATGGGACAAGAGAAGAAGGTTGAAGAAGAGTCACTCCCTAGCAAGACCTGCAGCAGAACTGTGGACTTTTGGTGAGAAAGCCTGCCCATCCTCGGCCCTCTCACAAACATTGTAACAGAGTGACTCATCCTCAAACTGGAGAACTACCAAAGCCTTAGATAGCCTGCCAGCACTTTGAAAATTGCCTACAGTCTCCGTTAAAGTAGAGGAGCTACTTCCCTGCAGTCTGCAGGGACCAACAAGCAGAGTCTGGTCCACCACCTTGCAGCTCCACGGCCTGACCGATGCTGCAGATGACCAGGGGAAGGTACTCGTGCTCTGGAAAGTCAGATCTGTCTCCCCACCGAGTGTGAAAACACCAGGACCAACCGGAGCTGTTCCGCACCAACCCCCGGGGTATTGGACCCCCTGCATCAAACACCAACAGTTAGAGTCTGGTCCGGATTCCCACTGAATCAGGACCAAGCAGCCTTTGAGGGACTTCAGCACCACTGAGATCACCTTAATGAGTGGTCCAGCTGCCTTGATTTTGCCACTGCCAGCTGTTTGTCCCCGAGTGCGGGAGCATCTTTGCGCACCCAGCCCAGCCGATTTAAGCACACTGCATATTACAGGGCTATTTAAGTGGGTGGCACAATAGTGCTGCAGACCTAAAAGTAGCATGTCATTTACTGACCCTGGGTATATGTTATGACACTTTACTTGGGATGTATAGGTAAATTAAATATGTCAATCAGGTGTAAGCTAATTTTAATATGTTTTAGAGTGAGTACAAGCACTTTAGCACTGGTTAGAGTCCTAAGGCCGAGAAAAATGAATTCAGCAAAACAGGAGGGGAGAAGGCAAAAAGTTGGGGGGAAGACCACCCTGAGGCTGACAGGTCTGAAACTTGACCACTATTGTTCCTGCTCCTAATCCTGCATTAAAGACTGTGAAAATCAGCCATATTGGGGGTATGTTTGATACACAGCTGGAAATTCCTCGATCCTGATTCTGTTGTAGGACTGGAGTTTCCAATCAAGATTGGGGAATTATAATTCATGACCGCGAAGGTTTTTGTGAGTAAAATATAAAAATAATAATTGATGCAAAGACAATACTAAATTGCAGTAAAGAATGCCTGATGAGTTTGCCCTAAACCAAATATGTCATGCATCAAAGAGATTGTTGGTCAAAATAACTAACATTGAAAACAGAATGCCTAGGCTTCCCTTAAGGCTAGAAGCAACTCAATGTAATACAGAAACAAATATTGCTTCATTGTATGGCCATACTCATCAATGGAATCAGACTATAATGAGAGATTGGGAATTAGGTTAAAGAAAAGAAAACTATTCAGCTTCATTTTCTCCCTTTTTTGAAATGGCAAATCCCTTCCATCCTACAATGATCCCTGTCTTTTTTCTGTAGATCACATAAACAAGAATGTTTAGCATCATGGAAAACACTTTCTCCTGGCCATTGTTCTGTCTCACTTTGATGGTGGCAATGCCATCCTAACTGATCTCCTTGACCCCAAACACATCCCACTCAAAACAGTATACTATAAATCTGCCCCTATTCACTGGAGAACAAAAAGAGATATCAAATCAGCTCCACACCCAGAAAAATCTGATAAATCCCACTACATGCATTAACAAATTAAAATCCTTGGTCTCATCTACAAGGCCCTAAACCCACAAAACCCTGGCTGCCTAGCAGAACTTCACTTGCCATACCCGTACCTACCAAAACCCCCCATCAGCTGGTCCTGGAAGTACGTTAGCCAGGAAAGGAAAAAAACAGGTCAATCCAACCATGACAAAATTCTTGTTATATGCCAAGAGCAACAAACAAGATACAAAATAAATCTGGCTCTATGACATGAACCTTGGTGGCTTTGACCCCCAACTCTCACTGAATGCCAAGTCGCTTGGATTCGCCTTGAACACCAACTTCACCCTAAAATAAAACTCTGGCGAAAGAAACCAAAGAATGCTTGGTACCAGCTTTGAAAAAATGTCAATTTTTGTATGGTCACCTCCCTTTTTTGCTGTATTTTATAATATGCACACTGGAGCACTGTTGTTCAGTGCCCTGTGTTTGTGCTCTGACCCCCTAAAACATGTTGAAGTTGGCTAATTTCCAATTGTTGTATTTAACTTTAGACTATGGTGCAGTAATACATCCATGGCAGCAAAACTAAAATGTCACCTGTGGATCTGAGCATTTATTGTGTCATCCACTAGTATGAGAAAGGAAAACATGGATTTAGGCCTACCATTGTAGCACCATTGCTGCTGTATAATACCTGCCTTGAGACCTGCTAAAATAACCCTTTTTGACAGGTTAAAATCTCTCTTTTAAGTATTAGTCAGTAATCCTTATGCAGGCCTTGCAGCACATACGGTAAGGTGCATTGTATTTAAAAGTGGGGCATGTAGAATTTTTTTTCCTCTCTTTATTGCTATTTCTTAAGAGAAATTACAGTGAGGCAATGACGTCTAAGTAAGAGTAGGGAAGGGAAAGGTGGGGGGTGGGGAGAACAGGGAAAGAGAAAGAGGCACATTTACAGAATCAGTGTAATGTAAAAGCCATAATGACAACAGCACTACATCATATCACTTTTGAGCCAGGGCTACATGCAAAGGGGGGCAAGAATTGACCAGCAGGATAGATGTTGGCAAATGTGGCGAGTCTGTATCTATGTGCAATTGCGTTAGCGCCGTCTTCTTGAAAAGCCGGTATCTGGGGCTAGCGCATGAGGAGGACAGAGGGGGCGTAGAAGTAGGGAAATTGTGCATGGCACTGCATACCGTCTGAAGCCAACCGAGGACACTCAACTGTGTTTATTCAGGTCCAAAAGGCCAGAAAGGCTGATAGAACGCAGTGGACAGCGGACATGGACCTGACAGGTCAGCCTCCACTGCCGTGTGGGGCTGAAAGCGCATAGAGTAGAGCAAGAAGTGGAGATGCCGTGCTTGAGCGCATAGGGTATAGAGTGTCATGTCAGGTACATTGAGGCCTCCCGGCTGTTATGGTGGTGTGATCGTCTCCCATGTGATTTTCGGTTGTTTTCCAGCCCAGACCAGGGGCACCAGATTGAAGCTCAAGCACCGAAGGAAGTGTGAGGTGAGTAGGAGCAGGATATTGAGGAATAGGTCGAAAAACGTAGGTAGCGGGACCATTTTTGCAATCATGATCTGGCCCGTGAGCGACAATGGCAGCCAACTCCAAGCTGGAATTCGCTTCTCCAACCATATCATGGCTCTTCTATAATTGGCCTGCCAAAGATCATAGAGGCCGCACTTAGCCACATCCCTAAGTAGCACACCGGTTCCGAGACCCACGCAATGGGTATTTTGATTTGAATGGCTGCCTACCCTCAGTGAAAGGAAATAAGATGGATTTGTCCCAGTTCATGTGGATTCCAGAGTAGCCCTAAAACCTAATGACTTTGTGAATTCCATTGCAACCGCGAAAAGATTTTGGGGGATAGCGCACACCCCTGCCTAGTGCCATGTGTAACCGAGAATGGGGCCGAGATCATGCCATTTAATCATAGTCTGGCCATTGGGGAGATGTATAACAGCCTAATCAGGTGCACAAAGTGTGGGCTGCTGCTGAGGAGCTGGAGGAGGAGAAATAGAAAGGGCCACTTTAGTGAGTCAAATGCCTTGGTGACATCCAGTAGAGCAGCGACTGTTGCAAGCTGGGGATCCACGGAGCGCATTAGGGCAAACATCGTGCGCTTGTTGTGTGCCGCAGATTGCCCCGGCAAAGACCCCGACTTGTCCAGGCGCTATAGAGTTGAATGTAGAAAGAGGTCATTGCCTGGAGCAGACTGGCAGGGAAGGATTGCCACTCATCGAGTAGTTTGCCACATAGTACGAGGCCCATGAAGCAGGTTAGTCAGTGTCTTATTAGGGAGGTCCCCCTCTCTGGAGCAAGTTGCAGTTGGTTCAAGGTGCAAACGTTTAGTTTCCCGCAAGGCCTCTTCATTGTATTCCGAGAGTGTTTTGTGAATATTCACCATGGCAGAAGGTCTCTTTGTTGTGAAATATTCCAATTCGAGGGATATGAAGTCGCCAGTTGCACCAGGATCTCTGAGAATTCCCGCCTACTCTGCGATGCATGCACCATAGACAACCACTTTGAAAGCCTCCCATAGCACCAAAAGGTGTGAGACAGACCCAGCATTGGTAGCTGTACGAATCTCATCTCTGAAAACCTTTGCACAGCACCCCGGGAGCTAGGCACCAGGTAAAGGCCAGCGGGGCAGTCAGGGGTAGGGACAGTTCCAGCAGCACTGGTGCGTGGTCTGAGAGTGTGCGGGGTAAATGCATCACCAAGGAGGTCAAGTTAAGAGCAGCTCAGGTAAGTAGCTAGTAGTCGATTCATGACCATACTCCTTGCGTAGCCGTGATACAGGTGACTTCCTCGCTCCTCGCATGCTGTAGCCACCAAACATCAGTCAAGCAATTATCTCTCATCAAGGTGTGGAGTTGAGCTGCCATGCTAGGGTTGGATCTACAAAACAATCAGGGCTGTCAACAAATGGGCCATAGATCGTGTCAAGAATGACTGGATGTCTGTGGACTATGCCAGTGATGAGGACGTAATGCCCAGCGGCATCGCAAATGGACTGTGTCAAGCGCATGGGGACATGTAGAAAATTAATGGTACCATGTCCCTATGGTACCAAGGCCCTAAAAGTGATCTTCACTGTGGAGCAGACCTAGCTGTCCTGCGTAGAAAACCAGTGTACTAAACAAAAACTAATGCTGTATTTCAGGAATAGGACAAGCTAGAAAAATGATTAAATGATAGTGATTAAAACTTATTAAAATCCAAATCAATGGTGAAGACAGATTTGTAACAAATATTAAGGAAGATGTACTTTTAGAAAGTTATCCTTTACCTGCCTGAACTGTCAAAAGGCTAATTAGCATAAGCATCTGCTAGCTCCCAGCATGTCCTCAAGCCTGGGACTAAGCGCCTGGATACAAGTTTGGTGGTGTGGGGCAGGACCGCCAGGCCAGCGCTCTTCTCCCACACCGCCAAACCTGTGCACCGCGCGCCTGCCAGATTACAAGTTTAAAGTCCTCTAGCAGACGGGTGGCATGGCGGTCCCACAACAGTGCCTTAAAAACAGGCACCGCATTGGGAACGCCAAACAAGGTTGCAGTATGGCATGGACTGTTAAGTCCATGCCATGCTGGAACTTGGGTGCATGCACACAGGGATGCACATGTTGTGCCCCCTGCATGCATCTCAAGGTGAAGAGGCACAAGGAGGCCACTGTTTTCAGGGAGGAAAGACCTCCATGAAATCAGTGGCAGTGAGGAAAGTCGTAATATGTTTTGTGGGACCACAGTGGTACCTCCAAGCATATTTTGGCCTCAAGACCATCATGCCACATCCAGGGAACCATGTTTCCCTGGTGGCGGTCTCATGGCAGTCCGACCAACAAAGTTGTAATTGGGCAGTTGGACCACTGGTGGCCGGACAATGAGTCTGGTGGTCCTCAGATTGCCGGATTCGCAATCAGGCCCTAAAAGTGGGCAAGAGGTGTGCAATGCCTCCCAGGTGCAAACAATAGGCTGACCTGAAAAAGCAGAGATGTCTTCTCTGAATTTCACAGAATAATCAGAATGGGGGTTGTGGGCATTCATGTGAAATCGCACTGTCAAGTGCTGCTTAATAGGCCCGTTGAGCCCCATATGACACTTTGGGCGCACTTGAAAAGTAGAGAACAGTATCCTCAGTATTTTTTCTGAAGAACCCTGATTTTGTCCTATTTTACCAGAATTCTGCCTCTGGGTTTGCTGTGGTTATAGTGCCTGCTTCAAACTGGATTAAAGTGTTAGATAGGGGAGGACACTAGGATCACTATAGTACAATTCCTACTCACACATTTAGCCCCCCGGGCCAAGTTTAGTGTGGCTGAAGACCTTCCCCATCTTAGAATTGCCATGACACATTGCATTCTAGATCCGTTAGCGGAAAAGCAGACATGATCTGCAGCCAAAGTGGGTAGTACTGGGGCCTGTGAACTCTAGAAGTGCCCGGGGGTATTCAGGTTGGTGAACCCTACAAAACTTGATCCTACCTCAGCCTTCCTCAGAACACTGCTGGACTTGCTAAAGGATACCAAGTAAACTGAATCTGCTGCACTTAGCATCTCTGACCTGTGAGAAAGAACTGAGGAGGTTGAACCTTCTATTTGAAATTCAAGGGTAGAAAGATATCCAGGGGCTACAACACTGATCCTCTTGGTGGCTCCAGGGACATAAAAAAGCTGAAGAGGGCATTCCTGTGAAGAACTCTAGCTGGTCAGTGCTAATAGAGAGTTTCTAAGTCCATCCCCTGAGGTCCTGGGGCATTGGAAGTGTAGTCTTGTGGTTGTTTGGGCACCATAACACGATTGTGAACTTTTTGAAAAATTTTTGCTCCAGGGCTTCAAGGAGACCATAGGGGACAAGTGTCTGTCTGGCATGCCCATGGCATCTGAATAATTTTCAGATATGTCCAATGCGGAGAGGAATATTTCCTCAGAAAATCTCTTTTCAGATTGGGACTTAGGAACTTTTCCACACTTTCCTACTTTCAGGCCCTGGGCCAATTTACTAAGGTGCCGATTCCGATCCGGGTCGGAAAGCACTCCGACCGAGCCAGATCCGGAGTGTTTTCCGACCGAGCCGGAGTCCTGCAGTCCGACCGAGCGAGTACAATGCGACCGTATGCTTCTGGACTCGGTTCGGTCGGACTCCCATAGAATGCAATAGGAGCCGGTCGTACGACGCGTATATGGGCTCCCATTGACTGAATGGGTACGTCTCGCACAAGGGCGCCCCCTACAGTGGGTACGAGTCGGTGCCATCCGTACCGTACATGCCTGTGTTGGGGGGACCCTTGGGTCTCTCCCTGTGTCCAAGTCGTAGGGCTGCGGGTGACAGGGGGCCCGACGCTGATCCCCAAAGGCAACCACCCGGACGTTTTGCGAGTCGGACACTCCGGCTCGCACTGGCTGTCCAACGCGTGCATTGTACTGGCTCGGTCGTAAATCGCATCCATGGCTCGCCACGGTTAGCTTACGACCGAGACATACGGAGCGGTTCGGACCCGGAAACGACTCGGTCGGTGAATTTCACATAGCTCGCATCGTACTTGCTCGCTGGTACAGCTGTACGAGTCAGGTGGAAAACACGCGTACTGCTCGTAGTTTTTCCGGCCGGATCACGTTCGGTGCCCTTCCGACCCGGATCGGAATCGGCCTCTTAGTAGTAAAGTAGAATCTATTGTATTAATCACACGGATTACAATAAAAAACCTTTCCGCAACATTACAAAAAGAAAACTAAAAACAAGTGTATAAAAAGAATCTAAAATGTGATAAGCACTATTTCCTAACATTTTATGAGCGAGGTCTAAAAATGTAATTAATTTGATAATACCCTTGTTAGTTTTAATTATAAAACAATGTCTAATAGCCTCTGCTGTTGTATTTATCATTAAAGAGACTTCAAAAGTAAAATCTTCTTAAATGTAAGAATTTCGGACAGATGCATTATATGTGAGAGAGCGTTTCCTCTTTATACCTACAAAGTCAGCAAGCATTCTTCCTTTGCAAAGACCTAGTCCATGATCCCTCAAACTCATAGATATGTAAATAGAGGTGCCAACATCTTAGATACTTCCTTTTTATTGTCTCTTGCAAGTTAGAACTGATGTATTCCTGATGCAGCGACAAATAGGACTCAAATACCAAGTCCATATGTTTATATTTCATTACTGTGGCGAGGTCTTTCTGACTTTGGCCATAAAATGAAACCCTCTGAATAATATTTTACCGAGCCACTCAGTACAGTTTAACCAAGGTGTCAAAATCTGGTAAGGTATGCTCTTTAATTACTTTGATTAATGACGAGATTTTAATTCTACATCCTTGTTTGAGCTGTTCCTACGTTAACGATAAATCAAAGATTTTAAGGTTGTAGAGTTTTCCCCGACACAGTCACAGAGGTAATTCACAATAGCCCCCTTGTGGAGTGATATTAACGTTTTCTAGTTCAACTCCAACATAATAACATAATAAGGGATAGCTGTTTGAAGATGCAGGTGTTGTTGGATGCTCCGCATATAGGTTTTTTCGAGAACAGTTATAGTTTTACAATGTAAGTCTGGAGATCCATAACGTGGTAAGGGAGTGAGTTCCATTCTTAATACTTGTAAGGATGAACCAATTGCTCTGTCTCCAAATAGTTTTGCAAATCTCATTATTAATTTAGGGCTAACAGTGATTTTCAGTTTTCTGGTTGAAAGATGGTTAGTCCAGGATAGCCTGGTATCAATTGAGACTCTGAGATAATCATATTGATTGACTGTTAATACCCAACATATTTTCTTACTTTTCCTTCCAAACACCATGAACTTCATTTTTGTCTGGTTAGCTATTAAGCCAATAACAAGGTCATTCTTGTTCAATTGGCATAGGCGATGTTGTAAGGCTGTTGGCGTTTGTGATAATATCACCATATCATTGGCATATGCCAAATGTGAAATCCTTTGCATTCTCAGTTTCGACGGTACTCCTTATTCGAGGCTGAGAAATTCGGGCAAGTCAGCTATGTACAAGAAAAATTGAAGCGAAGCCAAAATGTAGCCTTTTTTAAGATCATTCCCAGAGTGGGTTTGCGTTGACGAAGCATTATCAGCGGTATGTCATATTGCATCAGTGTGCAATTTGATTAGAAAGTGCAGAAGTGATAAGTCAATTCCCCAATTTCTAAGCTTATTCCACAACCGTTGGTGATCTACCATGTCAAAGGCTGTGGAGTAATCCACAAAACAAGCACACGGGGACATTTTGGGGCAGATTCATGACGTCTGGCGCATCTCTGCTAATCAGCAGAGATGCGCCAGAAGAGTTGCGACGCATCTGCCCACCCGTGCGCCACCACTGATGCGCCGCATTTACAATGCGGCGCACCGTGGCACTCAGATGGGCAGATGCGTGACGCATCTCCTGTCGGAAAGGCGGCGCATTGCTGGAGTTGCGTCGCAAGCGCGACGTAGTTCCAGCAAGGCTCGGGGGTGCTCTATCACTTACATGCTGCATCAATCCATACGCCTGCTTCAAGCAGGCGCAGGGTTTTGACGCAGCATGGCCTCAAAAGTGATTGAGTGAAATCTTGTAGATTTCACTCAGCCACTTTTAGGAGGCGTTCCTGCGCCGGAACGCCCCCCCCCTGCTCCAGAACGCCTACATGTGGCGCAGGGCTTTACAACATGACGCATCTGCCAGATGCGTCACGTTGTAAATACCCCGCAGCATGGCGCAGGATTTGCGCCGCCGCTGCGTCACAAAAGTGACGCAACGGCGGCATAAATGAGGCGCAAGGGGCTCATAAATCTGCCCCTTTATTTTTTGACAATTTTTTCACCAGAAGAGAAAATGCAACAATATTATTAATCGTGGAGCAACCTGAGTGAAATCCAGTTTGAGTCAGTGGTAATCAATGCTGATTTGTGGACCACAAGGCCTCTTCCTCGTATTCCAAGATATTTTTGTGAATATTCACCATGGCATGCTGAAATGCAGATTTGTGGACCACAGCCCCAAGATATTTAGTAAGGTTTTTGCAAAACGTTTCCCTTCAAAGTCAAAAAGAGCAATTAATCGATTATTTCTCTGGTCCTGCTTTGATCCCCTTTTGTGTATAGGTTGGACAGCTGCTCCTTTCCATGCCAAGGGAACCACCCCAGTGGAGATTACATTTGAGAATAGGTGATCCAATAATAAACTCCAGAGTGGAACACCGAGTTTGACCAGGCCGAACGGTATTACACTTCGTTCTGCTGCTTTTGAAGGGCAAGAACTTTTAATTAAATTTGGAATTTCTTTTTGAGTTATTTTTAGAGCTGATGCATAAAGAGGTCTACTTGTGTGATGTTGATATTTGACTTTTATAATACTTTTATATGTGTGCCCCATTTGTCATTCGAAAGACTTTTGTAGATTCCCTGTTCCCTGTCCAATCAGAGTCCAAAACCCCCTTTCATTATGAGTAGTTATAATTATAATTATTGGCCCAAACCTTTCCTTGATTATCCTGCTTTATTTCCATTAATATTAATAATCTACTTGGTATATACAAACTGCGCTCCATTGCCGTATGCCTCAAATCACACCTAGGTCCCAGTCTACTGCAATCATTAACTATCTATCATTGGTGATCCGCATCACCAAAAGGATAGCATTCAGAGACCGACTGGACAACAACACCCACAACAGCAAGGAACTCTTCAGCATCGTCAAAGAGCTCTCCAACCCCAGCGCCAGCAACAATGACATCACACCATCGCAAGACCTCTGCAACTCACTCGCCACGTTCTTCCACCGCAAGATCACCGATATACACAACAGCTTCAGCGCTCAGACCACGTACCCATCCATCGAGTCAACGCCCACCAACACCACCCTTTGCACCTGGAACCCCGTCAGCACGGAAGACACCACCCACATGATGAACACCATCCACTCCGGCTCCCCAGCCGACCCCTGCCCACACCACATCTTCAACAAAGCCGACTCCATCATCGCACCCCAACTCCGGGACATCATTAACAACTCCTTCGCATCCGCCACCTTCCCGGAGAGCTGGAAGCATGCAGAGATCAGCGCCCTCCTGAAGAAACCCACCGCGGACCCCACAGAACACAAGAACTTCCGCCCCATCTCGCTCCTCCCCTTCCCAGCAAAAGTCATTGAGAAAACAGTCAACAAACAGCTGACCACCTTCCTCGAGACGAACAACTCCCTCGACCCATCGCAGTCCGGATTTCGAGCGAACCACAGCATCGAGACCGCCCTCATCGCAGCCACCTGGACAACGGTGAAACGGCCGCCCTCATCCTCCTCGACCTGTCGGCCGCATTCGACACCGTCTGCCACCGCACCCTGACAACCCGACTCCACCACGCCAGGATCCAAGGAAAGGCCCTGGAATGGCTCACCTCCTTCCTCTCCGACAGAACTTGAGGTTCTGGACTTTTAAGAGTCCAGAGGTGTCAGGGAAACAACACCCGGAGACCCCTGAGTTCCTCCTGTCTCGGTGCACAAATAAACAGAGACACGGGCTTCTCGATGGTGGCGTCAAAGACCAAGGTTTATTTACTGCAGGGACACAGAAATCATAGGAACCACACAGAGGCAGAATCTACGAGACTGTTCAAATTGCATTAAGTGGGTTGTTCTTTAAATACACGCAAAATGTCTTTAGGCAACATTACACGAATATTTCTCATGCCCAACCCGGTATCCCAAACAAACAGTAAATAGACATCAAACAATAATTAGTCGTAGGATTTCGGTATTCGACCAGGTTCCCTTGACAGTTTTCCATTCTTTGCCCGATCCTCCCCATCATAAAAATCGTAACCTCCCCATTGTAAAAGCCCAGAAGGAGAGGAGCAGAGCCAGGTGTAAAGGATTGAAAAGTAGGATAAGAGGTGTTTATGGATCATAAACGGGCATGGCTACCGTCTTCGGCCTTTCAGTCAGGACAACGGACACGAGAACCAGTATAGCAGGGCTGGCCTCAGGCAGGGGAGGCAGCTTGATTCTGCCTAGTCATGTAGCGTCAGCCTTTCTCGGGGCTTGAGCTTACGTGTCCTTAACAAGGTGACTCTGCCGGGGTCATCGCCCGTTCATTGACTATGTGAGGGCAAGAAACAAAATGGATGCCGTAACTAAAATGGATGCCATGACTTTACAACAGAATGCCCTATTTCTCAGTGAATTCATGATAGTTGCGTAGCGAAAACACTGTCATGCATGTAATGGATCATTTGCGGTTCATTGGTACCGAAATCGTGTCAGTACTACGATACCGAATTCACGGGTTCGGATCGCTACAGAACCTCAGACCGTCCTTTTGCCCTTACATAGGCAATAACTCACTCTATGTCAGAATCCATTTCTATGTTCATCAGGTCACTGATATGTTGTTGAAGCATTACTCTATCTCGTGGCGTATTTCTAAAAACAGGTGGTCTTCTAACGCATGTAGAAACACAAAGGCTACATAAGGTAGGACCACACTGAACAATGAGACAGCATGAAAATAAAAATACCAACGCAACACCAGTGACTATCAGAACCTTCCATCCCCACGCAGACAACAGGCTCCAGAACCATCCCATTAATGACCAGTCACCTTCCTCTACATGAATAGAGTCAGAAATCTTATGTAACTTAGAGATGGCCTTGTACACCGTTGGCGCATTATCTGGGATAAAAACACAGCAACTCGATTGGATCATCTTACACACTCCACCTCGATCTGCAAGTAACACATCAAGAACCATACGGTTCTGTAACGTCATGAGGCGATCCGCTTGAAGCTCAGCTGTCAGGTTACTAAGGGCACCCGCAGTTTCGGTGATAGTGGATTCAACTACCCGTGTTAGTTGACGTAAGTTTCTACTGTTGGCCATAGGCCCCCAGAATGGAAGGAAACCTTTGAAAAAGTCTCCTGCCTCTTGGCCAGCAGTATCTCCTTTACTGAAAACACCTCTCACAACTCTAGTTTTGTGATAGTCCGGTGCAGCAGTGTATGTCGGAGGTAGCAGTTGAGCGATATAACATGAGCCTGAGAAGTCAGCAGGCAACCATGTGTATGCTCTGTCTTGGCAAACAAAATAGGTACCCTTAGCAGCTAAGAATGCAGGGGAAGACTGTGACGGGAAAACATATGTTTCGATACAGTCACTCTTCCCTAGTCGAGCTTTCGGATTCCTCCCATTTCCTTGCAAACAGACCTGACCTTGGTGGGGTACGACCCAGATCGGAGTCAAGCTTTTACGTTTGTTCTCACCCAGAGTAATGCCATATTCCGTAACATTCCAACCCATGTATACTCGCTATTCATCCTTGGGAATGAACGGAGTGTTATTGACATCTCTAACCATGTCAGTGATTCCTTTTACCAAGGCTCTATTAGCAGAGTTATACCGAGTGGAACGCGGAGGTCGTGGAGGATAGGTCTCTAGGGCATAAGCGAACATGGTCTGAAATGCCCAGAATGATCCATTATAACTAAAGGGCAGGACCAGATAAGGGATGCCCTTGTCCATGGTATGTGGTATCAAGCCACACACCCAGCAGTTTGTTGTGTTAACCACTAGTTGATGTTGGTGCAAGAGCTGAATGAAAGTGTTATTTATAAACTCAGAGCGTCGAGCTTGCTCGTGGGCAGGAAAAGGATGGAAAGAATGGAGAGAAACAACAGTCGGAGAAACAGGAACATGGGGAGATACTGTAGATGTAACAGGTGTAAAGATCAACTGAATACCAAAAATAATTCCTCCTACCAAAGTTATTAAAACAATTAGAAGTGTCGGAGTACATTGCATTAGAAAACATTTACTATGTAATATGTCATATAGTTTTGTCTTGTGCACATTTATGACATTAACCCGTCGCAGTTCAGGAAGCTCCATCTTCTACAACCGTTCGCAACGGATGGTTTGTACCTGTTAAAAACTTGCCTCTGTTTACCCTGGGAGTTCCCAAGATAGACAGAAGAAACCGACCTTGTGTCTGATTCCCTGCAAATTAAAACAAGGCACACGTTACGACCCTACGGTAACCCAGATGGTAAGGTGAGAGAAACAAAAAAAATAAAAGATAAAAATTTGAGCAAACTTCCTGACTGAATGGAATGCAATAAGATCAAAACAGTTTTAAAACAGAAAAGGTAAATATGCAATGTCATTAGTTCATAACATGAGAACGTAGATTATATCTGTACTTTCCGGGTCTTGTCTGATCTTGAAATAGCTGGTCTACAGGTGCGGAAATGTTCGACTCCACAGGTGACAAATGTTCACTTTGTACAATACTCGGTCCAAGATTCAAAGGAGCGGTTCCTGCTGAGGTGTCAAAGTTCTGTGTTTCAGTTCGCGGGTGGTCCGTTATGTACTCTGCATCACTGAAAGGGATGTGCCTAGGAACAGGTTCTGTCTCGGATACACCAAATCCCTGTCTAACCCAATTGTCATAGGGGAGTGGGAGAGGGACACGCTTCGTATGGCTAGCGTGCACCCAATTTTTCCTTCCAGCTAGGCGTACAGCAGTTCTTGTTGTGAGGAGCACCTGGAACGGACCCACGAATCTTGGCTGGAGGTTCCGAGTTCGTTCGAAATTCCGAACTACAACTTGGTCGCCTGGTTTCAACGTGTGGCCTGGACTCTATGGCAGTTTAGGCAAGGATTCGAATACCTGTTGATGAATAAGGCTTAATTTAGCAGTCAGATCATAAAGATAATCAATCAACATTAGGTATTCAATCTGTTTGAATTCCTTTGGCCTAGGGACTCCCCAAACATTAGCAGGACGACCGAACACAATCTCATATGGGCTAAGCCCTACTCGAGAGTGTACAGTCGCTCTGGTGGACAGTAGAGCTAAAGGCAGTGCGTCTGGCCAAGAGAGACCAGTGGAAGCTTGAATTTTAGCAAGTTTCAGCTTCAGGGTGCCATTGTACCCTTCAACCAAACCCGCTGACTGTGGGTGATTCGCACTGTGAAATTTCTGGGTAATACCCAGACCCGCACACACACTCTTCATAACTTTCCCTACAAACTCACTTCCATTGTCCGACCAAACAATCCGTGGCATATCATACCTGGGGAAGTATTCTTTGAGGAGGATTTTGGCAGTGGACATAGCAGTGTTATCCTTTAACGGATATGCCTCAATCCATCTTGAAAAGGCACAGACTACCACTAGGACGTATTTAAGATTGTTACACCTATCCATGTGGATATAATCCAACTGAATCACTTCAAAGGGACAAGAAGGGGGAGCAAAATGACCAGTTGGGGTTGGGGTTCCCTTGCCAGGATTATGCATCAGGCATATCATGCAATTTTTCAACACTCTTTCCGCACACTTAGTAATTCCATCGTTCTTCCATACTGGAGCTAACATTTTACAGATCCCTTTCGAACTGATATGCGCCGCTCCATGCGCCATCATGACTACCGCAAGTACATACGCATCAGGTAACATCCAACGTTGCTGCTCAGACAAATCAACCCAACATCCACTTGAATCCATTTTACCCGTTTTCTCCTTCCATTCATTCTTCTCATTTTCAGTTGCTTCATTCTGGATTGCCTTCACACTTTCAATCGTATTCTCACACATCCCTGATTCAGCAATCCATCTTGCAGACGTTGCAACATACATTCGGCTCGTCATGTTCTTGGCCGTCTCTTTGGCGACCTCATCAGCAAACGCATTCCCACGGCCAACATCATCCGTAATCTTCCGATGTGCACTGCACTTCACAATCGCAACTTCATTCGGTAGGGTCAGGGATTCCAATAGATCACTGACTAACTGTCCATGTTGGATCTTAGTCCCATGGGACGTGAGAAAACCTCTTTCTCTCCAGAGACGTCCAAAGCTATGTGATACGCCGAAGGCGTATTGGCTATCAGTAAACACATTCACTCTCTTTCCCTCAGCTAAAACACACGCTCTTGTTAGTGCAATTAATTCTGCAGCTTGGGCAGAATTCTGACTTACTCTTGCGGTCTCAACAATCGTACTCAAAGTAGTAACTGCATACGCGGCCGTCACATCACCATTCTTTAATTTAAAACACGACCCATCGACATATAAAGTGCCGTCTGGATCTAGTAACGGAGTATCTTTCAAATCAATCCTACCTTTTGTCTCTTCCTCAGTTCTGAAACAACAGTCATGGGGCTCTGGATCACTCGACTCCTGAGTAGTCGGCAACAGCGTTGCTGGATTCAATATGTTGCATCGCTTGATCTGAATGTGACTTGCCAAAAGCGTCAGCTCATAGCCTGATAGTCTAGCACTGGTGAGGTGCTGAGTTTTCGTTCGATTCATGAGTGTATCCACAGCATGTGGAACCATGACTACTAACATGTTGTTCATGACTAGTCCAGCAGACTGTCGAATAGACACTGCAGCTGCTGCTGTAGCTCTCAAACAACTTGGCAATGCTCTGGCTACCGGATCTAATGTGGATGAGAAATATGCACAAGGTCGCTGTTTGTCACCAAATTGTTGCGTTAAAACACTCAACGCACAACCTTCTCTTTCATGGACATATAAAGTAAACGGCTTACTGTAGTCAGGAGTACCCAACACAGGAGCTGAACACAGTGCATCACGTAAGTCGGAGAAACTTTGTTGACATTCATCAGACCATGGCAAAGGGCTCGGAACACCTTTTCCAGTCAGGGCTACCAATGGTTTTGCCATGAGAGAAAAATTTGGGATCCATTGCCTGCAGTATGACGTAATACCCAAGAACGCACGCACTTCTCTCTGTGTGCTTGGTACAGTCATCTGCGAAATTGCTTTGATTCTCTCTGGGGTCAACCTTCTTCCCTCCTTTGACAAAAGATGACCTAAGTAGGTCACTTCTTGGCAACAATATTGCAGTTTAGAAGGTGACACCTTGTGATGTAAGTCTGACAAATGACGTAATAAAGAAATTGTAGCTGCTTTGCAAGTTTCCTTGTCATCAGCGGCTAGTAAAAGATCGTCTACGTATTGGATCAGAGCAACACCAGGAGGAAGTACAAGAGCATCTAATTGACTCTTCAATGCTTGGCTGTAAATTGAAGGGCTCTCACAATAACCTTGTGGAGCGCGCTTGAATCTGAAACTGCGACCTCCTAAGGAGAAACCAAAAATGTCTCTACTTCCCTCGGCTATGGGAATGCTGAAAAAGGCATTTTTCAAGTCGATAACTGTAAACCATGAGGCTGAGGCAAGAATCAACGTCAATAATGCAGTGATATCTGGGACTACAGGAAACTGTGGAATCACTATTTTGTTAACCTCTCTGAGGTCAATCACAAACCGATAGATTGGAGGTTTGGAAGGGTCAGTACGTTTCAGAATCGGCAGAACAGGACTATTGCAGACATTTCCTCTAGTTTCCTCAATCACATCTTTCTGAATAAAGTCTTTCACAATCAGCAAGAGTGCTCGTTCACCTTCATTCGAAATCCGATACTGTGGGATTCGTGGGAATTTAACATTCGCTTTCAGACTTACCACATAAGGGGGAATTTCCAAGAGGCCTACATCATTAGGACCAGTTGCCCAAAGAGTATCAGGGAGAGAACGCAGCTCCGGTGGGAGCTTATCCATCGACATATACATTGGAGAGATGACTCTTTTGCCTAATGTGAGCTGTACTCCCGAATGAGAACAGTACAGTGTCGCATGCAGGCGTTTCAACAGATCTAAACCAAGTAGATTCTCATTACAACCGGTTGTTAAGATAAGGGGTGCTTCTAGTTCGCATGGCCCAACAGATATTGACAAAGGATTAGAAACAGGATTGTGAACAGGGGCGCCTGAAAAACCTACTGAGGTGTTCGTTAAGCCAGACAAAGGTGCGCCAGGGAGTTTCGCATGCATAATTGAACTTTTTGCCGCACCAGTATCCAACAGAAACGGTTCGACCACGCCTGAGGTAACTACTGCGACATAAGGTCCACTCTGATCAACTGGAACTTATACTACTCCCTCTCTTTGCCTGTGGCTGTCCTAGTACTCGCTTCTCTGAATCTCTTCATTATGATCATAATCTTCAACATGATACTGTGGAGATCTACCTGCTTGCGCAGATTGTGCATTTCGCTGATCGAAATAATTCGATTGGCGATCAGCCTGTGGTGTCGTTGTACCACGTCCTCTACCTCTAGGAGTTTGCATAAAACCAACAGTACCTCTCTGAGCCGGGACACCACTAGTCTGTGCGTGCAGTACCGGACACTGATTCTTATAATGGCCCTCCTTTTTACAATAGGCACACTGATTCCATGCTAACTGTTGTCGAGAAAAACCATAATTAAATCTTTGGGACGTCCCTTGCTGGAATTGTGGCTGTTGCTGAAACTGGGGTCGCTGCTGTGAATCTGACTGATTCGAACGAGGCGGATACGCCTGTTGCAAAAGAACTTTAGTCTTTAAATCTTTTGTTTTCTTTTCTGACTTTTCCTTCTCTTCTTTCTCTCTATTCTCGTAATACTGAGCAGTTGCGAGTATCTGTGCTGTCGTTGACACTGCCCATGCACTTTCAGAATCCTTTAACTTGTTACTAAGCTCAGGTAGTAAATTAAACACGAACTTGTCGACAAACAATCTCTGGCCTCCCTCAGTACTCATATCTTGCCCACTGTGGTCTACGAATGTTTCTTCAAATCTAGTGAAAAAGTCAGAAACGCTTTCGTCCTTCTTTTGTTTGCATGCCGATAGTTTATCCCAATTGACTCGTAATGCTGGCATCAGCGTTTTCATCAGATTAATTATTCTGCCAGGCAAGGCAGCAATTAGGGGTTCAGGTTTAGCACCGCCAACTTGTTGCGCATCTGCTGCTAAAATAGCTGGCCAATCACCTCCTAAGGCGACTGGGTGGTTCTCTTGTCGAATCTTGGCCCATATAGGCTGTGGCACTATATTACCAAATAACATTTCAATGTCTGCCAAATTCATGATGCACGCTTGAACTGTCTGCGTTAACACTTTGTAATAACCAGCAGGATTTTTACGTGGGTCTGGTAACGCTTGTTTTACTGCTAATACTTCGGCCCGCTTCCAAGGGATGTGTATCCACACTCTCTGGAAATGTGCCGGGGCAGCTACAATATTATTAGCCCCATCAGCTTGAACTGCATCACGCCATATCGGCGGAACTTCCCTCATCGGATATTGACCTCGTTTTTTCCTAGTAGTAATCGGTGAACCATCAGGGTCTCTTGTCGCTCGAAGAGGGGAATCATCCCTATGAGCTAAAATCAGTTCTATCGCTCCTCTTACTTCTGAACCTATCACCATTCCGGTGGCGAATTTCTGTTGAATATTTATTAGATCAGAGGGGACGGAATCTAAGTCATCATCTTCCCATTCTTCACGCACAAGAGAACACATCACGTCAAAAACATAACGTTGAGTAGGTTCATTCCATTGCATAAAAGTATCTAACACTCTTTGTGCATCATACTTCATAGCTTTCGACATCCACCTAAGAGCTGTCGAATCTAACATGTCTCGTTCCTGAGGACCAGGAAGCTGGCTACGTCTCTGTATAGAGTCAGAAACGGGGGTCCCAATTAAAGACCTGTAGAGAGGAGTTAAGATATTAGTTACAGAGTCGGTTATTTTCCGACGAACGGAAAGCGGAGTCAGAATGTTCACAGGGTTCGGGGACAGGGCAGCTGAAGCAGATGAAATAGTAAGGGTGGGAGTAGCAGGTGAAGCAGTTTGCGAAATGACAGACAAAGGCGGAACAGGCGACCCAGGAAGAGGGGGTGCCGAAGGAACATTAACCACGGGAAGGACAGGAACTGGAATCAAAGGAAGTGGAGCAACTATTCCAGGCTGACCAGCAGCTGGCTGTACGACAGGTAGTAACTGTGGTACTGTAATACCCTGTGCATACGGTGGAGGTGAATTCAACAGGTAAGACAACAGAGGATCCTTCTCATGATCCTCCATCGGCTTAGTAGGACAAGATGGCAATGCAGGGTAACATTTATCAATTGCCAAATTATATTTTCTATTTGCCATCTCCATTGCTTTCTCGGTCTCGTGGACATGCAGCTGCCTAGCAGACTCCATTAAAGTCAACCCTTTCTCTTTCTGTTCTTTCTTCGTCTTCCTAATTTCTCTCTGTTTGGCTTCTTTGCGCCATACGCAAAAAGAATCAAACATTGCCGGCCGGGCTTTTCTCTTGAACAACTTCATTTCTAGATTGTCCAGTATTTCCGTTTCGAAGCTACCATGCGGTGGCCAACTAAGGACACCATCCTTTCTGGTATAACGGACCCATACTTCATTATACGTAATAGGACCAACACCATGTTTACAATAGAGCTCATATGTAGGAGTTCCAATCGGAGGAACCGAACACGAATCCTCCAACCGGGAATCCCCGTTGCAACGTAACCAGGACAAGAAACAATTACTACTGGTAGTCATGACAAACAAAGACAAATTCCAACCAAAATGCGCAGAGAACTTAGGCCTACCAAAATGAACTAATACCAAAACAAAGATTATCTAAACAAGAGCAAAAAATGATAATCTACGAATTAAACCAGAGCAACAAGGAACAACCAAACTGAGCGTAGCCCACTTAATACTTAACTGAAATGTGGAAGACGTCACCAAGGAGAACCCGTCTACGTCTCGCCGTACTAAGGTCTGCACCTCGGGTCCAAGACAGGGCGACAGTCAGGGCAGCGGTCCTCTGCAGCCGTCTGGGAACGGGAACCCTCGTGGAAGAGATCGTCGGGCCACTTTTACGACATGCAGGGATCGATGAAGCGGGGTACCACCCTCCGGAATCTTCACACGAAACTTCTCGAACTTTTCAGGCTTTGGACCGGTACCGGATGACGTCGCCCCACGTTGGGTGCCAATTTGAGGTTCTGGACTTTTAAGAGTCCAGAGGTGTCAGGGAAACAACACCCGGAGACCCCTGAGTTCCTCCTGTCTCGGTGCACAAATAAACAGAGACACGGGCTTCTCGATGGTGGCATCAAAGACCAAGGTTTATTTACTGCAGGGACACAGAAATCATAGGAACCACACAGAGGCAGAATCTACGAGACTGTTCAAATTGCATTAAGTGGGTTGTTCTTTAAATACACGCAAAATGTCTTTAGGCAACATTACACGAATATTTCTCATGCCCAACCCGGTATCCCAAACAAACAGTAAATAGACATCAAACAATAATTAGTCGTAGGATTTCGGTATTCGATCAGGTTCCCTTGACAGTTTTCCATTCTTTGCCCGATCCTCCCCATCATAAAAATCGTAACCTCCCCATTGTAAAAGCCCAGAAGGAGAGGAGCAGAGCCAGGTGTAAAGGATTGAAAAGTAGGATAAGAGGTGTTTATGGATCATAAACGGGCATGGCTACCGTCTTCGGCCTTTCAGTCAGGACAACGGACACGAGAACCAGTATAGCAGGGCTGGCCTCAGGCAGGGGAGGCAGCTTGATTCTGCCTAGTCATGTAGCGTCAGCCTTTCTCGGGGCTTGAGCTTACGTGTCCTTAACAAGGTGACTCTGCCGGGGTCATCGCCCGTTCATTGACTATGTGAGCGCAAGAAACAAAATGGATGCCGTAACTAAAATGGATGCCATGACTTTACAACAGAATGCCCTATTTCTCAGTGAATTCATGATAGTTGCGTAGCGAAAACACTGTCATGCATGTAATGGATCATTTGCGGTTCATTGGTACCGAAATTGTGTCAGTACTACGATACCGAATTCACGGGTTCGGATCGCTACAGAACCTCAAACTCAGAGTCCGTCTCCCGCCCTTCCGCGCAGCGCCCACCAAGATCATCTGTGGCGTACCTCAAGGATCCTGGCTCAGCCCTACCCTCTTCAATGCCTACATGAGCCCCCTCGCAGCCATTGCATGCAAACACAACTTCAACATAATCTCCTACGCCGACGACACCCAACTGATACTCTCCCTCGCCAACGACTCCGCCACCGCCAGAGCCAGCTTCCAGGAAAGAATGAAAGACGTCGCAGAATGGATGAAGCTCAGCCGTCTGAAGCTGAACTCAGACAAGATGGAAGTCCTCATCCTCGGACCATCCCCCTCTGCCTGGGACGACTCCTGGTGGCCCCCTGCTCTGGGCACCACCCCCAAGCCCACGGACGCAACCTGGGGTTCATCCTTGACTCCTCCCTCACGATGACCAAGCAAGTCAACGCCGTCACATCTTCCTACTTCAACACCCTCCGCATGCTCTGAAAGATCTTCCGATGGATCCCCACTGGAACCAGGAAGATGGTCACCCAAGCCCTGGTCACCAGCCGACTGGACTACGGGAACGCCCTCTACGCTGGGACCACCGCCAAACTACAGAAAAGACTCCAGCGCATACAGAACGCATCTGCACGACTCATCCTGGACATTCCCCGACACAGCCACATCTCTGCACACCTGAGAGACCTGCACTGGCTCCCCGTCAGCAAGAGGATCACCTTCAGACTCCTCACCCACACACACAAGGCTCTCCACGACATGGGCCCCGAATACCTCAAAACCCGCCTCACATTCTACACACCTACCCGCCAGCTCCGCTCCGCCAGCCTCGCCCTCGCCACAGTCCCACGGATTCGCAGAACCAACACCGGAGGAAGATCTTTCTCCTACCTGGCGGCCAAGACGTGGAACTCCCTCCGCACCCACCTACGACTGACCCAGGACCATCTCTCCTTCAGGAGGCACCTCAAGACCTGGCTTTTCAAGCAGTAGCAGCACCCCCCCCTCCCAGCGCCTTGAGACCCTCGCGGGTGAGTAGCGCGCTCTATAAATGTTCCTGATTGATTGATTGATTGGTGCTTTACACTATTTGGTAAGATTTTCAGTTAACACTTTAAAATTCTTATCTTCAGTTCTCCTGATTGGATTTTTGTCATTTTGGTGTCATTTTGCTAATTACATTTCTCTCTGTATCTCAATGCATACATGTCTCCGCTGGTCGCCCTAATTGAATCCTTTGGAACTACTACTACTTCATATGCAAACAACACCCAATTGATCTTGTCTCTGGATAAGAATTCCTTTGGTTATAAGAACTGTTTTACTCATGTCCTCAGTTGGATGAATTGTAATGACCCTAAGTGCAATACAGATAAAAGACTAATTCTTCTGTTGGGAAAAACAACTTTTCCCTGCCAGAGGCTTGTGGCCAGATGTACTTGCCAGCCTGCCCCCTCTCAAGAAAGGAATCTAGCGGTCAAATTTAACAGTGATCTATGGTTCTTTCAGCAAGTTATGACAGTGTCTGGAACCTGCCTATCCTTCATCAAATCTTTTGAAACCTTCTTTGAGTTTCTCACTCTTGTGACCAGGAAGATGGTAGCGCATGCATTAAATACCTCTAGGATCGACTATTGCAAAAGTCCTAAATTGCAGGTTGAGCAAAATGCCACAGCTCAACTGGTGCATAAACTTCCTCATGGGACTTCTACACCCAGGAGCTTAGGGTTCTTCAATTGCTACCAGTGGAGAAAGAGATCCTGTTTAAACCTTTGATTTTTGCTTTCAAAGCCTTCCATCAAATTGTACCGAAATATCTTTCTGACTGATTCATCCATTGTGAGACCCAAAGAATTTTTAGATCCACCATTGTCATACTTTTACTGGGCCCCAAATTAAGACTGGTCATCAGAGGTGAAATATCTTTCTCTTTTTTGTGAGCTAAAGCTTGGACTAAGCTCCCTCTTCCACTGAGAATAGTGAGAAATGAAGCAACATTTAGAAAGCATCTTACGACTTGGTTATTTTTTTAACATAGGCATTCCTTACAATTCTTTAGGACTGTTTTCTTTTTTAGGAATCAGTGTATATGGGATGGTATTTGCACTCTTTGGTCTAGTGCCAGGATTCCCCATTGGGCTAACAGTGCACTTAACAGTTAGCCATTTCATTCATTCTCTCTTTTTATAAATTGGATTAGGATTTTATGTGTTGTGTCTTTGACTATTTAACTGTTTTGCTAATTCTAAATGCTTTATATATTTTCTCCAATTTAAGCCTGTCTGCTCTGGGCCAAAGCTATCAGGGCATCAGCTGAGGTTTAAATTACTGAAACCTTTAACTGGACCTAACAAGATAGTGACTTTATTACTTGTGGTAAACAACTATTCCCCCCAATAAAGAACCACTTTTGCACACCAGCTCTATCTTCTAAAGAAAGTCAAGCCATTTGTTCCAGAATGCAGCTTCAGAGCTGCCCTACACATCGCACCACGTCTCATATAGGGCTTCTACCCCATATTGGTAAAACTTTATTGGCTACCCTGACTGACCATCACCATCTTTAGCACCAGCTACATTATTTGCAAAGCCTTCATGAAAAGCTCTCACACATATCTTGCAGACAAAGTCTGCCACCCCTGGTGGTTCTTGGTACACCCAAAGCCAGCACACTATCAGACTGCAGAGTAAGAAGTGAAGTCCTTTTCCATCTATGCTTCCCGGTTCTGGAACAACATCCCCATATTCATCAGGACCACCTCAATGCTACTCTAATTTAGGAAAGAGTTGAAGACTCACCTCTCTAAAGAACTATCTATCACAATGTAGTGGGGGCTACTGACAATTCGACCTGGAGGGCAGCGTGGAGAATTATTATTATTTTTTTTAATACGCTTTACCTTTAGCGGCCAGCCACCGTGATCTTCTGCTCTAGGCATTCCAATATCCAGGAGCACAGGCTCCCAGACTCCCCACACAATCCCAATGCTGCTCTCATGCTAATATTCCCAGCATGAGAGCAGCGCTGGGATTAGGTGGAGTGGACCAGTCTCACACTCCAGCAGTGACTGGGAGCCTGCGCCCTGAGCAGTGGGGATATCTCCAAGGGAACATCTTGGAGATATCCAAGTGCGCATGTCGGTTTGGCTGGCCGTGGACAGCCGGCCAAACCGACATGCATACTTTCCATGCATACCACCACTCCCCTCTGCTGCTGAGGTGACATGGCCATGACCCTCCCTAGGCTCGACGGATTAGAAGTCAAAAATAAAATGACAATAAAAAAGTTTTATTGTCATTTTATTTTTCTTCTGCCTGCTGCATTTCACCAGTCGGGTGATGCTCCTCCACCAAAGCAGAGGAGCAGCCCCTGTCGCAATGCATTAACTATCCACATCCACAACTTGGCTTGCTCTCCTATTACTCGTTGACTTCAGGCTTGTATTTGACCATGTAGAGTGCGCTGTTTTTTTTTCGATTGGTGCGCTCTATAGAAATGCTATATACAAATGTACAAGAAAACAAGCGTTTCTTCTTTTCTCATTATGGACGAGTCTCTCCTTCACTTAAGAAAATAACTATAACTCCTAATCTTTGGAAAGACATTTGAATTCATCCCCTTATACTGAAACCTCATCTGATCGTTGCCTTGATGTTGATGAAAAGAAAGTACATCCTGTAATGTGATGTGACACCTTGAAACTAAGTCTAACTGAAAATATGATATATCTTCTCTTCCTCAGCTTTTTTAAAATGCTACTTCTTCTACAACCTTCAAATGATGACAGGCAACACTGAGTTATGCTAAGATATGTATGCTCTATTCTAGCCTTTCCCAAGCTGTGGGCTGGACCCACTAGTGAGTCACAAGATGATTGTTGGTAGGTAAGGAACGTCCCTTCAGAGACAGAAGTCAAATGTCAGTCTATGTCTTCTGACAAATTGCTGCTTATTCTTTCCTATTCTTTCTCTGACTGCAAAGTGTGAGGAGTTTTTAAAGTGAATTATGTTACAATCTTGAAGGTGCTCCAGCGGAAAAGGCAAATTTACATATTCTCCCTATGTCACAGACTCGTCATCTCACTACTCATCCATATACTCATTCACTGGTGGGGCCCATAACACCAACACGCACTCGTCTTACACGAATCTGCACACAGGAGAAAAGGCACTGGACATGTGGGTACCTTATTACCTATCAGGATTTCAATTTCTTTACATTATACACATTATATACATCTGCACTTATCGAATCCTGACCTTAACATCAAGGCACTCCACCACTTGGTCGATGGACCAATTAGTTGGACTGGTTGATAGTGATTTAGAACCAGCTAAAACACAATTAAAGCCTAGGAAACATTTGATTAATTGTCAGTACTCAATTAAAGAATCACAAACTCATTTCGTATTAATCCAAATTTGTTTATCTAATATTAATTTGCTGTGCATTAGCATGTAGGCGCTACAGATTATAACATAATTCGGTTTATTTCAAGAAGAAAATCAAATCTTGGAACATAGGCATAGATTTAGAAATGCACTTGATAGTTACCAGGTAGCAAAAGTTGGCAACCCTCCGATCACACAGAGGATTATTCAAAGTCTCTGCTACAATCTCCGGGATAAACCGTCCAACCCACAGCAATGATCAAACCATCAGATGAAATAACTTCCCGAAAATAAAAGAAACCCAAGGTAAACCATGGAAATCTTCATCAGCTCAACATAAACCCAACGCCACGGAAGATCAGCCCAGTGAACCCCCCCTTGGGCGAATGAGGGTCTTTATACCCTTTTCCTGCTTACTTCAGATCAATATGCAACAATCTTTAGGGGTAGAAACTGTTCGGATTGGCCAGTCCGGGTCAACTTGCAATTTCTTAAAAGCTTCACATGACCCACTGGTTTTCCACAAGACTTGGCATAGCAAAGCGTAAATGTATTTCTTCTCCTGCGGTTCACAGGCAAAATTCCGAAGTAATAACAAGCCATTGTCCCCTTGGTAGTTCACACCGTTCATCACTTGGCAACCCTCCATGTTCCTATCCTTGACAAGGGACACGCTGATACAGGAGCTGAGGTCACTTGGCGATCTCCAGAGCCATCCGATTCTGTGCAGTAGTCATCACACTCACATGACAGCGGCACCACAGGAGCTCCATCTTAAGTACTGCGGCCTAGCAGGCCCGAATGCCAACTTAAGCAAAAACAGACATAACAGTATTTAGAATATAGAAATGAAGATTCTAATATTTAATCCCACTTTAATCCCAATGTATATTAGTATTTTCCTAGCTTGTAGCAACATTTAAAGCAATAATACTCACCATTCTGCATTGCTGAAAGCACAAACCATCACAAAAGCAACATGAATCATGCAATTCTCTATTTCACATCAATCTAAAGTTAGTTTGCGTACCACAGTTAATTAATTTAGTTGTTCTGCCATGCAATTAGCATTTTAATCCCACGTGTATCTTGTGTGTATCAAGGCGTAAGGGTTGATTAATATTTTTCACTCAAAACTAATTAGTATGAATTAATTCTTAGAATGATTACATAATTAATTTCATGTAAAATGGAGGAGGTATACAAAATGTTGTTTTACCTGCTCCATCAATCCCCCTTTGGTTATTTTTAACATCATCACTAATCACTAAAAAAAAATCAACATTTTTGTATGGAAATGGTTACTCAGTTCCCTTGCATTTGTTAGGTTACATCATAGTGTTTCCCATATCATCCTCTCTTGTTTTCTTGTACATATTTTCTTTCAACTCTTCTAATTCTATATCTTCTACCTTTCTTTCTCTTATTTCCTTTTCTTTTCTTAATTTCTCTTTTTATCTTATTTTGTAATTTTCTTCTTTTTATGCACACATATCCTAGTCTCAGTATTAACACTAATATAATCACAAAGGTCACAGGTATCAGTATTTTACCCACAAAAAGAACTACCTAATTTTGTTCATAAACTTCTAATAGCAGAAAAACTTTTACCAAGGTTCTCCCAAACACTTTCAACCTCCAGTGGAACAATTTCTTCATGCAAGTCAGTTATATTCTTAATGTATTTCTTAAAGTTTTGACTTTCGTCAGGAATGTAAGTACAATGTTGCACTTTCAGCATTCCACAGACCCCTCCCTCTTTGGCCAATATAATGTCAAGAGCAAGTCGATTTTGCATAATCATAGCTCTCATGGCAACCATTTTGGTATTTACCATTAGGAAACCTCCTGCTGTGCTGGATAATAAACGATCCACAATTGTAGACAATTTTCTAATTTTATGGGCATTCAGAGATATTCCAACTGCTGATATCAGTGCTCCAAACATTTCCCCTATAATTTCTGACCAACTCTCCCTCTTTCTACGTGTTAGTTGCCTATTTATTTCGTGCAAACCGTCGTCTCCCCTTCCCACATGAAATCTTTTCGGGAAGACCAAGCCTAGGTAACATGTTTCATATCAGTGGTCCGGTAACCATAATAAGCTCTGTTCCCACAGATGTAATATATTCCAGGGAATACCGGATCATTTCCTCCTTTAAATCCCCATCCTCCCATGATTTTATATAAGTCATGGCATTCACTTGCACCTACAAAGTAATTATCACAGACAGCATTATCTCTACTGATGCACAATTTCCCTTTCTGTGGCCAATCTAAAGCCATTGCTGGATTTGTTTCTCCCTTTAAATAATTTTCCTTTCAAACATCCCAAAATGTTGTTTCTATCTTTTCCCCAGACACTTTTCTTTGCATCTTAACTCTCCTATCCTCTACCATGTTCAGGAAGCTTTTCTCTTCTTTTCTCAAACTACAAGTAAGATTATTCTTAAACACTTCTTCTAAAGTTAACTCTCTTGTTTGAAGAAAGAATTCACCTAATGTTCTACCAGGAATCACCTTGTTTAGTTCAGGAACTACAGGTATCTATGAGGAAACATTATCTACATCAGTGTAATAGTATTCTAATTTCCATGTTTTATAAAACAAACTGGCTAAAACACTACAAGTTATCCCATATGTCAAAGGAAGATGATGATAAGTGACACCTTCTGACACAGATGCAGGTAAATGCATGCAGACGTAACAGTCCCTAACCTCCATAGTCTTTACATACTCATACAATAACTTTGAAAAAACATTATTAGAAAAATCACTTATGGACTTATCTTTGTGAAGTTCTGTTCTATCTACCAGTTTTGTAACATGACTGTCATCAATCTTTCCCTTGTTAGTCCTGTTCTCGGTGTGTTTTTCTATATCTTCAAATGTTATCTAAATGAAATTGTTATTGCTAATATGATCCAGACAAGCATTAGTAATCCCGTACAACAAAAACACATTTTACACCATCTTCGGAGAAACCCACATGTAGGTTTTCTACCTTCTCTGTTTGCCATTTCGGTAATGATCAGTGTCTTTTGACTTAGTCTCTTTTCATTAACAATTTACCTTTGTCTAAACCTTAGGCTTTGATTGCCTACTTGGTTCTTTTCTGGTCATAAGTCTCGTCAAGAGTTTTAATTCCTTGCGATTCTCTTGGTCATTTCAATCCATGCATGAATTGTCTTTGTCTTTAGGTTCACAATCTTTGTTCAGAACTTCTTGATCATCCGTTTCTTCTCTGATGTCAGACAAGATAACTCTCAGGATTTCCGAATCTTCTTCTTCTTCAACCACTTCCTGCACTGTCACTCCTAGACTTTCTTGGCTTTCCGCTTCCTCTTGTATATAAGGCAGTGCCACATATGTCCATTCCGGTGACTTGTACTTCTGGTTTGGTTTCTTTATCCTCTTTGCTCCTTGCAAGTGTTTCTGATCAGTGTCTTCTGATTTTTCTTGACTAGACACTTCATTCACTTGTTCAGCATTAGAAGATTTTATTCTCGTTAATTGGTATCTCAATCTTTTGAGTTTGTTGGGCCAAATTTCTTCTTTTGACGGCCTCTTTAATTTTGTTCCTTTCCCTTCTCGCTCCGTTTTCCAAGCTCTTTTCCTTAAAGTTCTTCCCCCTTTGTTTTCTTCCTTACTCTCTTCAGATTCTGTATTGGTCTGGCTTTTACTTTCTTTGGATTTTATCCTCAGGACCTCAGGTTCACTATCTACATGTATCCCTCCACGTGTTTCTCCATGCAATCTTCCTGCTGACTAACTGTCCCTTCTTTTACCTGGGTGTGTGTTGTCCCTACACCTCCTTGGGGGTCTTCCATAATGATCTTACCCTCACTCGCTGTATCTAATTCCTCACATTCTATTTCCGTGATTTCGGGCGGAATTTCTCTTATGCTTGTACTCGGGACTTCTTTACCAAAGATTTCTTGTTCAGTTTCTCCAGTATTCTCATTTGTTCTTTCTTGTATTCCCACTTGTTCTGTCTCTGATTCATAACTGGTGTCAGAAATTTCAAGTCGTCTTCTTAGTGGTATATTCTCTTGCCCCCCAATCTGACTCAAATCCGCTTCTCCTGCCCTTGGGGTTTGTCTTGTTCTTGTTTCTTCCAATTCTGATTCAGGGCTGGTATCTGGTGCTACCAGATGCTCTTCTTCAGATCGATTTGCAGGACCAGGGACTCAAAGAGTGTGACTGGCATGAATCCAATTATTTACCTTTGCACACTTCACATCAGTCGTTGTTGTCAGAATCACTTGACGTGGTTTCCCCCAATGTGGAACCAGGCAATTTCTCCTTCTGTGTACTTTGATGCATACCCAATCTCCAGGACTCAAGTCATGAGCTGGCTTCTTTTCGAGAGTGGTCGCATCTGGTCCAACCTGATGAAACACAGAATGTACTATATCAGCGAATCCTTTGCAATAATCCAAGACAAAGTCATCAGATATAGGAATATATTATTATATTATAGGATATATTACCTCAGGATCAGGGGCTCCCGTCTTAGGATCCCTAGGATACTCTTTCGTTGGCCAATCCATTGTAATTTTACATTCTGCCCATAAATCTGCACGTACAATTATATCAAAAAGACCATTCAGATCTATCCACAACACTTTTGACAGTTTGACAAATCTTTCTATCTGTCAGTACCATTTGACTGGTTTTTCTCTCAGCCTTGGGAAATCATTGGTAAACGACAAAATATCCTGTCTAGTCCAAGGGACATGCACATGACCTCCTCCTGGGATTTCTCTCATGGGACATTCTGTTACCACTGGCTCTTTTTCTCTCACCGGGAATGCTGAGAAAGCCTTATCTGTAATTTCATCTCTTTTTTGGAACCATCTACTTTTCCACCTATCCACACCTCCCCATTTACTCAGCAAGGCAATCAGTTCTTTAATTTGGGTCAACCTTCCTGCCATATTCAAATTTTCAATATCCTTTTCGGAAAAACCTGCTCTATCTGGTTTTTGTAATTACCTTATTTTCTCAAAATCAATTCCCATTTCACTCGCTGTCTCTTCTAATTTTTCATGCAAAGTTCTCGCTCTCCAAGTTATACTTTTGCAGAGGAACATTAGCTCCTCATCCTGATATGCTTTTAATTTTTCAGTTTGAATGGTTCCTACGATTAATTCTTCTAATGTTACCTTTAATTTTGCTACATCTAAAGGTTGTGGTTCTGTATCTTTCCTCTGTAAACTTCTTAACCAGTCACTTAATTCCTCAGATGTGGGTCCTACAGGGGTTGTCTCAATTCTTATTTTATCAGTTATTCTCTCAGGGGTTTCAGTTGCAGATTCTGTTGTCATAAGTGTCTTACTTGCTGGACTTTGGTTTACAGTTAAATTTTTAGGAGTACTTAAACCTGATGTTCCTGCCATATCTTTCCATTCATTCTCTCCGGAACCGCTTCTGTCTGACTCTTTTTGCCTACTACAATTATAGGGAACTATTAAACAATGCTCACTATCTTTCTGTTTATCAAAGACAGGCATCACCGGCCCTATAGTTACAGGTACGGTCACTGCTTCCATATTCTTAGTTAAATCTCTAATTTTCTCAGTTAATTTCAGTGTAGTTTTAGCTAATTCGGCTTAATTTTCATTTCCAGTTCTAACGGGTTGTGGCATTTCAGAATCTTTAAATGGATTACTTTTTCTCAAATTAGGTGGCGTCTGCTCAAAGTTCTTATTCATCGCAGTTTCTTTTACCGGCGCACTCAGCCTCAGTAACGTAGAATTCGATTGATATGGGGGTGGATTTTATAGAACATGTCCTCCAGCACTTCATCTTCTGATTCACTCACTCCATATCTATAACCTTCTGACCCCGAGTTATTTCTCTTTTCTGTACATTTCCTGCCACTCGTCTCTGCAGCATTTCTCAGAGGAAACATACCATCAGTCATATTCGCATTCCGCCATCTTCTCACTCTGTCATCATGACTTTCTTGACCACAATGTCTACCAAACATGTAATTATGCCTTCTTCCACTCCGATGCCTTTCTCTTTCATACATTTCTTCTTCCCATTCAGTCAAAGCCTCGAATTGGGTAGGTATGGGTTTCGGTTCTAACCTTATCATTCTTTCCCTTAAATTTCGTAATACAGCCAAACTAAAGGAACCACTTTCTGGAAACGCTAGTACTCCATCCTCTTTGGTATACCTTGCCCAATTCTCCAACCAGATACATGTATGATAACCATATTTCGCTACCAAAAAAGACGTAGGATATTTCGGTGGAAGAAGTATCTGTCCTTCCCTAGTCACAATCGGCTTATACTTCTTAAACAGGGTTTTAATTTTCCCAAACATCATTTTTATTTTTCTATTTTCTTAATCAACTAGGCTTTGAAAATCACTTCCTTCACAGCTTCTCCGTATTTTATCCAATCCCAGCGCGACTCACACTAATGCACCAGTCCTGGGCGTCTACGTCACACCGGTAATTCTCCAATCCCAGCGCGACTCACACTAGCGCACCAATCAGTAAAAGCTTTGCCTCTCTGCAGCTGACCATCCCAGCGCGGTCTTTCTGACGTCAGCCTTTCTCGCTACTCCTGCTTCTGCTGACCCCTCCTTTACAAAATGTTATCGGCAAACGTTCTCTCACGTTTTCTTTAATCAAATCTGTTAGTATCAACATAAAACATCTCCATTGCCTGTTTCGCTAAACCAACAAGATAGCTTTGTCCACTTACACAAGAATTCTGTCTTTCCAGTAGGCAGCGCTTACCTCTACCCTACCACAGAATTATTCAGTTTCACCGATAAAGTAGCACTTCCCTCTACCTTACCCTTCTTACATGCAAAAAGGCTAACCCGTTTCTCTGGGGATAAAACACATGTGGAGACTACAATGCTCCTGAGAATTAAGGCCAGAGTTTCAGAAGAGAACCTATTGCTATTTCACTCACACACATTCACACGGAAATGTCCCTACCGATAACACACGACAATGTTACCGCCTTGCCACACATTTCCCCCTGCCTGCATACAGGGCAACCAACTTCCTACTTCCCAGAAGTCTTTAAAACAAAACAATTGACAACATAAAACTTAACACAAACTCAACATAAAGTGTTAGACATAAACCTTTGAATATAGGGTTTTATATACACTAAACTAGTCAAAATAACCATTACTAATCACCAAACTAGTCAATAATAACCATCATTCTGCTACCACAAAAACTGTTCCAGCGGAAAAGGCAAATTTACATATTCTCCCTATGTCACAGACTTGTCATCTCACTACTCATCCATACACTCATTCATTGGTGGGGCCCATAACACCAACACGCACTCGTCTTACATGAATCTGCACACAGGAGAAAAGGCGCTGGACATGTGGGTACCTTATTACTATCAGGATTTCAATTTCTTTACATTATACACATTATATCCATCTGCACTTATCAAATCCTGACCTTAACATCAAGGCACTCCACCACTTGGTCGACGGACCAATTAGTTGGACTGGTTGATGGTGATTTAGAACCAGCTAAAACACAATTAAAGCCTAGGAAACATTTCATTAATTGTCAGTACTCAATTAAAGAATCACAAACTAATTTTGTATTAATCCAAATTTGTTTATCTAATATTAATTAGCTCTGCATTAGCATGTAGGCACTACAGATTATAACATAATTTGGTTTATTTCAAAAGAAAATCAAATCTTGGAACATAAGCATAGATTTAGAAATGCACTTGATAGTTACCAGGTAGCAAAAGTTGGCGACCCTCCGATCACACAGAGGATTATTCAAAGTCTCTGCTACAATCTCCAGGATAAACCGTCCAACCCACAGCAATGATCAAACCATCAGATGGAATAACTTCCCGAAAAACCAAAGAAACCCAAGTAAACCATGGAAATCTTCATCAGCTCAACATAGACCCAACGCCACGGAAGATCAGCCCAGTGAACCCCCCCTTGGGCGTATGAGGGTCTTTATACCCTTTTCCCGCTTATTTCAGATCAATATGCAACAATTTTTAGGGGTAGAAACTGTTTGGATTGGCCAGTCCGGGTCAACTTGCAATTTCTTAAAAGTTTCACATGACCCACTGGTTTTCCATGAGACTTGGCATAGCAAAGCGTAAATGTATTTCTTCTCCTGCGGTTCACAGGCAAAAGCTCTGAAGTAATAACAAGCCATTGTCCCCTTGGTAGGTCACACCGTTCATCACTTGGCAACCCTCCATGCTCTTATCCTTGACAAGGGACACGCTGATACAGGAGCTGAAGTCACTTGGAGATCTCCAGAGCCATCCGATTCTGCACAGTAGTCATCACACTCACATGACAGCGGCACCACAGGAGCTCCATCTTAAGTACTGCGGCCTAGCAGGCCCGAATGACAACTTAAGCAAAAACAGACATAACAGTATTTAGAATATAGAAATGAAGATTCTAATATTTAATCCCACTTTAATCCCAATGTATATTAGTATTTTCCTAGTTTGTAGCAACATTTAAAGCAATAATACTCACCATTCTGCATTGCTGAAAGCACAAACCATCACAAAAGCAACATGAGTCATGCAATTCTCTATTTCACCACAATCTAAAGTTATTTTGCGTACCACAGTTAATTAATTTAGTTGTTCTGCCATGCAATTAGCATTTTAATCCCACGTGTATCTTGTGTTTATCAAGGTGTAAGGGTTGAATAATATTTTTCACTCCAAACTAATCAGTACGAGTTAATTCTTAGAATGATTACGTTGTATACTCTTAACAACCCAACTCAGATTTAGGGTGTCCAGGGTAGAAAACGACTTTACAACCTATATTGACCATACTATTCTATCCATAGAGGTGGAAATATCTATAAGGGATTCACACAATCAGCAAGCTGAAACCCCATTAGTGGGAAGGAAAAACGGATTCCAACTGAAATGGGCACATATCGACAGACTAAAGTTGTCCTCAGATGTTATAACAAAAACCCAAGATAATATATTAATATGCTTAGACCCAGAGGCTGATGCAGAGGGAGTGGTACAGGCTTTTGGAGATATTTTAGAGAAGGTAAAAGCAGCCCTTACATGAAAAAGAAAGCTAGTTAAAGCAAAGGAGAAGGGTTGGTTCTATTCACCATGCTCTAAAGCAAGAAAAACATTATCCCTAGCTCTAAAAACAAGGCCCAGAGTTCCGGAAGAGTTAAAAATATTATGAGTGTCATACAAACTGGCACAGAAAAACCAAGAAAGGGCCATTAAGGAGGAATTATGGGCAAATCTGGACATAGCGGCCAGTGCAGGTAATAGCCAAGAATTCTGGAAACTGGTAAATGCACCATATTTTAAAAATCACAGTGACCCATCAATAGATACAAACGTGGACGAGGAAACATGGGTCTCACATTTCGAAAACATTTTTGCTTTAAAATTAGATTCTCCAACACGTCTCACGACTGTAGAGCAAAGGCCCAGTGCCCCCCTTGCATTCTCACTCAATGAAGTCAAAGTTGGATTAGAATCCTGTAGTAAGGTAAAGGCCCCAGGCCCAGACGGCGTCCCAATGGATTTTTCCAAGAAAATCTGGACTTATAGGCACCCTCCTGACAAATATAATGAACAGTATAGTCTTGGTAGGCCCCCCACCATCATGGTCAACAGGCGTGATTGTACCAATTAAAAAAAAAGGAAACAGGGACAATCCAAAGAACTATTGACCCATCTCTTTATTGGATACAACATCTAAATTGATGGGATGCCTCCTCCTCCCTAGGTTAGACGGGTGGGCAGAGGAGAACGGCATCTTGATCCAGGTCCAGTATGGATTCCGCCAGGGAAGGGGCACGGTGGATCAGTGCTTAAATTTAGCACTGACCATCGAAAAATACACCAGAATGAAGGGTGAAAAAATGTACATTGGCTTCATGGACCTAACATCCGCATTTGACTGTGTGGTCCATGCTAAACTCTGGAATATAATGGAGATGATGGGGGCCGACCTAGCAATTTTAACCTTTATTAGAGAATTGTATATAAATGCTGAAGCGACAGTCCGCTTTACTAAGGACGGAGATTGTACATGCCCCTTTAAAATCATTAGAGGAGTGAGGAAGGGCTGTGTCCTTGCCCCATTCCTCTTCTTTTTATACACTAACCGAGTTGAGAAAGCACTGATTGTGGCCTCCCAAGATGTCCCACGTTTTGATTCCAAAAGGTTACCTATATTGGCCTATGCGGACGACGCGGTGCTAATTGCACGAACAGGTCTTGGTCTACAACGTTTGATAAATGCATATGTAACCTTCATGGATTCATTGAAGTTGAAGGTAAACCAAACCTAGTCCTTTGTAATAATAGCGGGGGCAAAAGCAAGAGACAAAACACCGTATCTCCATGCGGATGCCAAGAGAATAGAGGTGGTGGATTCTTTCCCCTACCTGGGGGTCCTCTTTGACAAAGACCTCTCATGGTCCAAACTGATAGACGGTAGGAAGTTGGTAATGGACAGAGGCATTGCTGCTGTTAAATCCTTCGCTCGGAAACTGGGTGCTAAACCTATCCTACCCATGATAAACATCTATATGGCTAGGGTTAAAGCAGCAGCTACATATGGGGCGGGTGTCTGGGGTATGGTAACACCAACATCACTACAATTCACCGAAAATAGTTTCCTTAAATCAGTAGTGGGACTTCCTCATTCGACTTCTAACTACATCCTCCATACAGAATGGTCACACCTTATATCTCAGACTCTATACAGCTAGCCCCGATCCTCCTATGCCACTCAATCTGGCCGAGAGATACAGTGACACTCACCCAAACAATAATAAAGAGCTGTCTAAATATGGCTAAGTGGAAAACCTCAAGATGGCTAAGTTATGTGGAATCTGTCTTAAAGGATATTGGTCTACCTGATTTGTTTTATAATCCACTGACCTGCCAAAAGGTCTCTAAACAAAAGGTCAAAAACATGTTTTTATTAAGGTCGGAGCATAAACGAAAGGAGTATCATAAAGAGAAACAAGTGGTTTTCTTATATTCCCAAAATCCCCCATTATTAGAATAAGGGTTTATATATTTAACAAATGTAACTTGGCCACAGCATAGATTTATTCTCCTGAGATTCCGCTTGAACATGATTCCTTTGATGCTAGGGTACCCAGAAAAAACATACAACCATCTAGATCTAAATGTATGCCCTTGTGACAAACTTTCATCACAGACAGAGCTGCACTTAGTTAGTTTCTGCAGGCTCCACGAGAAAGAAAGTAATCAATACCTTATTTCAATTCTAAAACAAAGAAATTTTAAACAGTGCTGAGTGGCAGTATATTTTTTTAAATCATTATTCGACGTGCTGACCTGTCACTCGGTAGTGACATTCCTATGGGCCTGCATAAGAAAGAGGAAGGGTAGTTTATTAAGTCAAGTTCTGAGAACCTACCTTGTGATCCACTTCGCTGTATAGTATTCTTTTTAAATACATGAAATAATTTTATGGTATTAAGTGTTTCATCCCATTTGAGAACTTAGGGTGAATTAGAGGGGGGATTTCTTTATTTTCTTTTTTAAAAGAAACTATGTGTTTTGTCATTTTATGCTTTTATGGATCTGTGCTTTTATGATCTTTCAAATTTAATTGAATAAAGATTGAAACTGAAACTGATTACGTAATTAATTTCATGCAAAATGGAGGAGGTATACAAAATTTTGTTTTACCTGCTCCATCACAGGTGTAGAGGGAGTGTGAAAGAAAAGGCTGTAGGGTGCTAGTTTTTGCAAAAAACACCATAATTTGAATACCTGTAAATTAACTGTATGTATTCAACAATTAGGAAAGCAAAAATTAATCATTTTCTTGTAATTCTGAAGTTGGCTGAAGAAGACACACTTATTAATGGGATCAAAACAAATCAAGACTCTTCACATGGTGATGCTCACCTGAGAAGTATTCACAGGAATCTGATTTCCACACATTGAGCCTGATTCACAAAGGTAAAATTACATGTTTGTGTAAGTTTACTCTTTTTCGATATTCACAGAACTGTGATTTAATAGTACCTTTAATACTGCGGAGACTCCATAATCGGGTGGAGAACTCCTTACAAAAGGATAAGCCTTTCCTTTCTTTATATGTGGAGTCCTCCGCCCGAAGTGTGGAGTCTCCGTAGTCATAAAGTTAGTATTAAATCACAGTTTCGTAAAAACTGAAAAAGAGTAAACTTACATAAACGTGTACGTTTCTCTTTGTGAATCAGGCTCATTATCATTTGTATGCCGTATTGTTTAATTAGTCAAACTTTTTGTCTGCACAAATTTAGTGACCATGTCAGTAAATGACAATTCGCTACCACACAATGCTTTAGTTACATTCAAAAACCGCCCTGCCTCATGTCCATTAAAGTAGGTGGTCACAAATGTTTGTCAACATTGGGTCGTGGTTCAAAAAGGTTTGGAAAGCACTGCTGCACACAAATACCAGCAAACTATTCATAAATAAAATAAATACTTCTATTGGATTGGCTAGACTATCAACTTGGACTTCCTGCATTGGTACTTGAGACCAATTGACTTAATCTTCTATCTCAAGGTCAGATTAGGGCCTGCAAAGTAAACAAACATCTCAAAGAATAGTGCCCCTTCCTCAACTACATCATTAAAAAGTGATATATACAAGCAATATGTTGGTTGTGAGAAAAGGCAGTGTTACAAAAGTGTAAACAGGTATGACAGGTTTTAGGGTTTTAAGCATCCCTTATTTTGAATAAAATCACTCTGTAATGTGTCTGACCTGGCAGGAAAAAAGACATACAGCTAATTTTCTGCGAAAATGTAATGAATTGGGATAAAGACAAATAAGCCCAAACAGCCAAACACCTCATTTGCTTCTGCGCGGCCGACGTTCGTAAGCAGAGGTTTTGTTGGTGTTTCAAAAGCACTGCCATGTCAAAGGTTATGATCTACATTGCTCTGGGGCCTTATTGCTCTGTCCAGATTGGGCAAAGAGTAAAAGAGGTGAAAACCCTTGCTTCTGCGTGTTAATCTTATTTCGCCTGTCTTCTTTTTTTTTTTATTGAGCAGGCCTTTCTTTCGCCTCTCCTCTGCCTCAAAGGGATGAAAAAAAGAAAATTTTGTCAGCACTCCTGTTTCTTTTGTTGTTTCCTTTTTCTCAGAAGTCTTTTCTGCTTTTAACCTAATCCCAGTCATGCATGAGAGAACAGTTGTGCTCTGTTGTTTGTCTGTTCTGCTAGTTTTGAAGCAGTAGGGCTCCCCCTTTGTTCTCTTTATTTTCTGAACACAGAAAGGTATAAGAGTGGGAGTAGTGACTGAAAGTCTGAAGCAAAGACACCGTCTATATTTATTTAGATTGAATCACATTTTTCCCGCCTTGGAGATTGTTGAGGGTCTATGACAACATCAAAGAAGATCACAGCCCCATTAACATAAATAGTTTGAACTTCTATCAATAAGATTTTTTTTTAACCAGCACATTTTTCAGTCCACACAGCGGCCTATGACTTTATTTAACAACTCAGGAATTTCAATCCTTTGCCATTTTTCTTTGAAGATCTGTTGTACATAACACTGCTAAGTAAAGGCGACATGCACACAATTGTGAGCAAAGCAGGAGTTTTAGGGTCTGTTCAGAGAAGGTATTGTTTTTATTATATATCCTCAACATCATACAACTATATGCAGCTGAGCTTTGCTGTTTAGTCAGTGGAACATCAGCACTTTTTGTAAGGTTGCCTCCTGTGTTTTTTCCTCCATCCTTGTTAGTGAACACAAACGGATGCAAAGCAAATCTTCAAACACTATTGGCTGAAATAAGCACAATTCCATCTGTTTCTCCTTCACAGCTCCGGAAAAAAATCTTTTTATGATATTAGTATCCAGCATACCCTTCCCCTTTGTTGCCATGGAGACGCGTTGAGCCTGGAAAGTCCCACATGCTCTTTCTGTGAAGTTTTCCAAAACTGTTTTGATTCATTTTTTCCGCTCCCTCCAACTTCTTGCTCGCATAGGATGCGTCGGCTTTTGTTTCACATTTGATTTATGGCAGGTCGCTGTCATTTCAAATGGATGCGCGTTTTGTGCGGCGCCTCCACTCTATTCTAATGTAAACAGAAAAATAGTCCATGCAAGGGAGTCTGAAAGTGTTGGTTATTGTTGCCCTCTGGATTTCTGCTCTCTGTGGTTGTCGGGGCTAATTAAAAGTAATTCAGACTTCTCAGTGGGGGCAAGGCAGAGCTCCGCAGGAAATTATGATGGTAAAAGTCTTCCTGTCGAGCCCTGCACTTGGCACTACAAAGTGCCCGGGGCCCGGGTTACCTGAATAGGGGTGAATTAGACCAGACAAGCGCATCATCCCACTCCTGAATCTATTAGAGCCATATACAAGTGGCAATTGTTGATTGCAAAAATGGGATTAAGAGGCTCTTCAAGGCAATTGATTTTCTCCTGAGAACAAAGAGAGGAAAGAGAGGCCTAGTTTGAATCACACAGCCTGAAAGTCCCGTGAATGAGTTCCACTCCAGACATTTGAATTAAAGCGAGCAATCAGACATCCCCCATGGGGCACGCAGGTGAGGCGAGTACACTGCTGGGGGGGGGGGGGGAGGACGGGGGGGGCGGTATACGCAGATGCTGCACATGAACTAAGTGCGTACGCACAGGCATCCAGCATAAGAAGGGACATGCACAGTACACAAACATGCATGAAGATGTTGCTTTTCTTTTTAATGTGATCATAATCTCCTAAAAAAGGATAATTGTAAAGATTATCCACTCACTAGCCACGCTCACTTAAAATAGGCGATGTTCATTGAAATGAGTCGGTCCGGCACTGATGAAGCATTCACTTGCATGGTGTTGTAATATGTTGTGTATAGGTTTGTAGCGCTTCGTATCCCTGATGAGGCGCTGAAGGTCGGGGCGGAAGGTTAGCACGCTATATTAGCGGTTGTGGTGGTTTGGAACAGCCTGGGTTTGTACTTTGGCCTATGCAGGGACGATTTTGATTTTGGAAGGGATGGCCAGAGTGGTGTGTAAATATAATAATGTGTTACTGCGATTGTGTTGTATACAAGGCATCTGAAAACATTTCAAACTGGATTGAAAATTCATGCCAGGGCAAAAAGTGTCGCCGAGGTTCCTGCTGTCCTGTTGCAATCCATGCATTTATTTGAGAATTGATGGAAACTGATGCATGCACGTCAGCGCTGTTGGTAACTGGAGAGCTCCTTGCATTCAATGGCTGCTGGAACATACATTAGGGCATGCGGGTCTCATATCAAACTCATTATTTGGTGCAGATATTCATTTATGATCAGAGAAAAGTGGAATTAATACCAAAATGGACTGCGCATGTCACTCGCTTAAAACCGGACGAATTATATCAGGCAAGACTCTGTGGGCCTAATTCCGAAAATTGCTTCTGTGAGTAGCGGTGTTTTACTCCACACCTGGGTGTGGACTTGTTCCTGAATCTCCTGGCCTGATTCACGCCCTTAGTGTGTGTGTGTGTGTGTCTTATTCCGTACCTCAGGGGAACTCAGTCTACGTTTTTAAGGTACATGGACTCACAGAACTGATTCCTAAAGTTTTGTTTTTGATGAGTCAGCATGTCTTACTCCTAGAAGCTCACATGTAAATCAATCCTAATACCAGAGTCAGGCACAACTTCACCAAGAATACCACTTGTTCATTAGGCCTGGAAAGTCCCGTGTAATACAAACCACAGACAGGAGTAAAACATAATTCCAAACATAACCCCTTTTGGGAATTGGGGCCTCAGTGTATGACGAGACAGCTGGACAGAATTGTAATATGCATTTATTTGGCTTTGCAGTGGTGGCATGTAACACGACTTACATATGCTATGCTAACATGTATACCGCACACAGCAGAACCTGCCTATATGCCTATATTAATCAACTAATTGCATTGTACGTATGTAATCATGTTTTGAACTACCAAAGGCGGAGTTCCTTCAAATAGAACGTGAACCTGCCAAGTACACACTCCAAACTGAGCCCAGAAGCATGCACTCAACCCAGCGTGCTATCCTACCAGGATTTGCAAAGACCAATATGCAATTACAGATTAACAGATCTACATGCCTCCAAAAGTGCGCCACATTACGATTGCAGTGCAGACAGATAAAAGCTTCGAGTGTGCTGCACGTGCCAAGTGGACGTGAGAGGACAAAGCCCTCCGTGCTATTGACTCATGTTGAAATCAATATTTTGATTTTAAGAGCACATTGCTAAGGGAAGAATCACACACACAATACATTCAATTTACCAAGCAGTCACCATGACGTAATAGCACTTTCTGAGAAATGTCTGCTTCATCAATGTTCACATGTACACAGAAAGAGGGTCCATGTTCCGAATCTGCTTACAACTAGTGAGGATTAAACCAACATAGTGCATAATGCGAAGTGATTTACAAAATGTAGGCGGAACACCGACTACAAGTCTCTTAGGAATGAATAGAAGCAGAGGCATCTGGGAAATCCATCAAGAGCAATGATTGATTTTCAGGAGCCAGAAGGAAGCAGATCACATTATGTCCTCTGACCCTTGGATGCCAAAGTATGAAAGCAAAGTATTGCATATTGATGATTTTTTATGCTAAACAAACACTAATTTGTTCTCAATCAACTCGTAGTAAATCCTAAATGACCTAGTTGTGATGAGAGGCAAACACAATTGGGGTCATATATAGCAACATTTAGCGTCTAGAAACCAGTACAATCAAAATAAATGCATTTACATTTAATATTTGTGTCTCGTGGCAAAGCCTATGCAATTATAAATTGAGCACCTCTCTTTACAATATAGTGAAAACAAGTAGGAGGCCACAATGTTCTACATTGCTATTGAGGGTTGTATGTAGTGACAATATAAACAAAGAGGCCCAACCCAGGATGGCAGTATGGCACCATACTACATATTACTTGGTATAAATGTTTTACATTATTTATTTTTCGACGATAGCTTGAAAAGTATTGTTTTTTTAAAACAGGGAAATAATTGTTTATTGAAAACAATAAATTAAATGCTGTACTATTTTGTTTGGTTGTAGTACAAAGAAGAGAAAAATAAATATGTAATTGAGAATGTAGACCAAGAGCTTTGCTTTCCTAAAGCATATTCTTTCTGTAGTAGGGACAGCTTGTAGAAGCTGTTCTCTGCAAAGTACAGCTAACAAAAGATAGTGATTAGAAATAGAATGTTCATGTTTTGTTTACCTTTTGGAAAATAGAGTAACCCCTTACCTGCTGGGCATTTCCCCTTCCCATTGCTGAGCCCTTTTGTTTTGGCTATTTGGGGTAGTTCGCACTCAGGGCTCCATAACATTTTTTCACCGAAGGTATCTATGCCAAAATTGCTTCAATTTTTTCCAACATCCTGGGTATTCTAAAGGTACCCAGGGTTTGTAGCTTTCCAAGGAGGAAACTGAGAAAATAGGCAAAATATAGCTACATTTGGAATTTCGGGGGGAAAAATAAGAAAAAAGTACTCCGGATAAAAGTGTCTGGTTCTTCTCCTAAAATGGCATCAGTGAACGGTTTGCTGTGCTGAAGTGACCATCTTCCCAGCTTTCAGGAACATGCAGAGCTGATGAAAAACCATTTTTTTTACCACAGTTGTGGCATTTTTCCAAATAGGTAGCACCTTTTCCTATTTTTATGCTCTTAGCCTGCATCCAGTTTATGGTAGAAACCAGTATGAAACCCCTAGATGATCCAGGAAATCTATAGATTTCTGAAAAGTAGATACAATTCCAAAGGTAACAAGGGATCATATGTGTAGATCCCTCAGTTCTTCCCCCAAAAACTAACTGTTGAAACAAAGAAATATTGAAAATGAGTAGAAAAAAGCAGCGATTTGTGACAACGTTTTCATCGGTAACTTTTGGTCACAGTGGCCTATTTGCAAAAACAATCAACCATTATGTCTGCTAGAACATTCTAGTTGCTGGGATATATGGGGTTTGTAGGTTTTCCAAGAACCCAAGGTACCCAGAGCAAATAACTGAGCTGCATCATACAATGGTTTTTCCTTGTGTACCGAGTATAAACCAATTCATATGGTGAAATATGTAAAGTATATGTAGAAGAGAGGCAGAAAGACTGTTGCCCCATTTAATTGGGATGGAGCGTGGCCATGCCCATGGTTGACAACCTTCACCCCTATATTTAAAAATAAAAGGTTTTCCCAGGTGTCAAATGGACTTTATGCCCCCCGGGTGGCTGACCAGGAGTAATTACCCTAATTTGCCCCCCACCAGCATGGCAGTAAGACTGATGCCCCCAAAATGCTTTCCCTGGTGTCTAGTGGGCTTTCTGCCCCACCTGTAGCAGATCGGTGTAATTACCCCCAGTTTCTCTGGGGGCCAGAAAGACTGATGCCGCATTTAATTGGGATGGGACGTGGCCATACCCATGGTGGGCAGCCTTCACCCCTATATTTAAAAAGAAAAAGTTTTCCCAGGTGCCAGGTGTCAAGTGGACTTTCTGCCCCTCTGGGTTGCTGATCTGGAGTAATTACCCCAATTTGTCCCCCAAGGGTGGCAGAAAGACTGATACCCCAAAAATGCTTTCCCTGGCATCTAGTGGGCTTTCTCCCCCCCGGTGGCAGATTGGTGAAATTACCCCCAGCTTCCCTGGGAGCAGAAAGACTGATGGCCCATTTAATTGGGTTGGGTACATGGCCATGTCCATGGTGGGCAGCCCCCACTCCCATTTAAAAAAAAATGCTTTCCCTGGCATCTGATGGGCTTACAGTCCCCGAGGGGGGTCATTACCCTCATCATGCTCCCGAGGGGTTGAAAGACTGATGGCCCATTTTTTGGGGATGGGGCATGGCCATGCCCATATTGGGCATACCCCACTCCTATATTTAAAAAAATATTGCCTTGCATCTACGGGGCATTCTGCCCTCCCTCATGGGTCATGGGAGTAGATGCGTGTAATTACCCCATCTGTCCCCTGGGAGGCAGAAAGACCGATGACCCATTTTTCTGGGGTAGGAGAATGGCCATGCCCATATTTGGCAGCCTCACCCTTATGTTTAAAAAAACCCCTTTCATTGGCGTCTAGTGGGTCTTCTGCCCCTGGGGGAAGAACGAGGGAAATTATGCCACCCATCCCATCAGGAGGGGGCAGACAGACTGGGGCAATTACATGTGCTGGGGGAGAACAAGCCCTTGCCTAATGTGTCGCTCCCCCATCACTGGTGGCTTGTGGGTGGATCCCTGCTTTGGGATCGCTCGCCTGTGGCAATCCGCAAGCAGGGATCCACTGGACATGGATAGCATTAGAAAGAAGAAGTGCTCCCCTTTCTAACAATACCTATCTCAAAGAAATCAGTGCTCATGGGGCTGAGATATGCCCCCGAGCACTGATTCAGTGAAAGTAAAACATCCCATGGGCTTGTTTTACTTATTAATATTATTATTGAAACGTTATAAAGTGCAACAGCTACATACACAGAGTTTCCCTGTGCTTTTGCTACAGGTCAGTGTCTTGCAGGACACCACCTAATCAGAACATCCAAGTCTTCATCTGTTTTCGAAAGATGAACAATGAGGCACAGTTTCTCAGGGGTTCCGGAAGATGATTCCATATCTTGGGGCTTAGGTAGGAAGAGGACCAACGTCCCATATGTGCCAGTTTGACACTGGAGACAGTACACAGGGACAAGTTACTCGAGCACAGCAAGTGGGCAGGATCCCACCAGTTCCAGAATTTACCTTGGGCCCATCCTTGCCCTAGCCATGTGCACATAGCACAAAGCTTTAAATTGAATCTGCTTCTCCAAAGCGAGTCAATGAAGCTCTCAGAGAAGGGTTGATGCCAAAGCACGTTTTGTGAGTCGGTAAAGAAGCCTAGCAGCTGAATTTTGGACTGCTTGAAAATGCCTTAGGTGGCCATATCAGCCCCTCGGTAAATGATGTTGCCGTAATCCAATCATGAAAGAATTAAGGTCTGGATGACTGTATTTTGGTCCGAAAATGGGAACAGCCAAATTATTTTTTCAACCATTTTAGGACATCAGAGTAGGTTGTGGCAACTTTAGCCAGCTGAGACTTCATGGACATCTTCTCATCCAGCCAGAGGCCAAGGTTCTTCACCTCGGGGGCTGGCTCCGGAACTACACTCAAGATTTCTGGCCAGTTCTTTGGTCTCCACAACAAAGGGTAGTTTGGCGTTGTCGCCATTGAGTTTGAGTGAATTGCTGTTTATCCACATAGAGGTAAAACCCAGACATGAGTTTAAGGACTTCAAATTGGGACCCTGTGCAGATGATAGGGATAAATTGATTTGCGTGTCATCTGCGTATGAGATTAGAGTAAAGCCACAGCTCTCTACTAAGTCCACAAGTGGACGGATATAGATGTTAAATATCATTGGACTAAGGGCTGATCCTTGTGGAACTCCATCGGTAAGGGCATGGTATTTTGAAGCGGCATTGGCAAGAAAACCTAGAGAGGGAGTTCTTTTTAAAAAGATGTGATCCAGGACATAGCTGTTCCTTGAAGGCCCAGGTAAGCCAATCTCTCTAGCAGAGTGTTATGTGACACCGTATCGAAGGCCATGCTGAGATCGAGTAAAATCAGCACGGCAGTCATCCAGTAGCCGTCTAAGGTGTTTCTCACACTTACACTGGGACGAGTGTAAAAAAAGTTTGGAACTACTCAAAGGTGGAGAGTTGTTTGTTAACATGTTTCTTCAAATGAACACATGCAAATGAGTATATAATTTGACCAATTGGTGGGGATCCAGAATTGGTTTCTTCAGGTGCACCAGAGGGGCCTTTAAGTGCCTCCCAAGTGTCGCCCAATGGCCGACACCAGCACTGGAGAGGTAGTATGGCCATTGGCTGATGGCACATTTAAAAGATTAAACAATGGACTATTTTGTCTGTCGTTATTAGAATAACTCCATATTCCAGCAGGACATCTGCAATATTTTTCATATTTCACAGGGTTCTGTGAAATAGTTTCTGTATTTCACAGGTCCCCGTGATATCGATGCATTTGGGGCAATATCTATCTATCTATCTATCTATCTATCTATCTATCTATCTATCTATCTATCTATCTATCTATCTATCTATCTATCTATCTATCTATCTATCTATCTATCTATCTATCTATCTATCTATCTATCTATCTATCTATCTATCTGTCTGTCTGTCTGTCTGTCTGTCTGTCTGTCTGTCTATCTATCTATCTATCTATCTATCTGTCTATCTATCTATCTATATGTCTGTCTATGTTTAGTGCAATGTGGTATGCATTGGCATTGTTGAGAGTGTAGAGGGTAACATAAATCACAAGACGTGGGCCTTCAGTGGATGATGATGCCCTTTTCCTTCCTCTACAATGCTGAATAGTTGCATATTACATTCAGATCTTTTGCATATTTGGTTTATGGTATAAATATTTGATCAAAAAATGATATATACCGAAAGCCAAAATTCCATAGATGAAATTTGTGCGGTAAATTTCTAATGATGTTGAAAAGGGCTTTCGGTTATTAAGAGAGCTGATTTCCCATGTAAAGTCAATTGTAATGCAATCTGAGAGGCAGTAAACATTGATTTTCTCATGCTAATTTCTATGTTGTATGCTAAAGGAATTTGCTATTCTTACTGTTGTAATTAATGTGTGCTTATTAGCATTTGTGCTTTAAATAAGATGACATAAATATGAAGAGAGATCACATAATGGGTAACTGTGTATTATGGGCGTGTTCTGCTACTAAGGTGTTCTGCTGACATCATGAACCAGGAGGCCAAAGCATAGGTTAACCGTTGTTAATGTGCATTTATAGTTCTGAATTAAAACTCAAAAACCACTGAAATTTATATAGATAGTACCACAATCCATAACTCCATATCACCCATGCAAGCTATAACTCACACACCAAATACAATGCCTATGCTCAACACCAACAATTAAGAGCAAAATGTAATTAAACAACGACAAATAACCAAATCAGTAAATTAATCTAAATTAGGAGCAATCTCTGTCAAAATGTAAGGGTAATGTAATATGCAATCTAATCTGCAGGATGATTTTTAACATTTAGAATGCGTTTGTTTTATTAAGTGTGAAGTCATGAGCACTACATATGCAAATGTGATATAAATAAAGCGAACCATAGCTCAAATTAACCTTTGTATTGTTCAGTGATTTTTTTTTTATCATACACCACATGCAACAATTTCATGCACCTAAAAAACCATGGGCAGCGAGCCTCCCCCTCCCCGTGCACAGCTATTGGCTGTGCACAGCGGGGGTTGGCCAGAGGGGCTGCAGCCAATCCTCCTAGGACAGTTAAACCCTCTTGCACAGGGCTTTTAGCTGTGCATAGCAGGCGTGGGCTACAACACTTGGCTTTTAGCTACATCTGTCAGACAATCCTCTATGGGAGGCAATCCCTGCTGCAAACAGACTTTGGCATTGTGTAGCGGATTGGGCCAAAGCCAACCTGGTCATGTGCCTAACCTGCAGTTGTGGCACAGTGATCCATTCCACTGTAGGTGGCCAACCCCTGCTGCACATGACCTTTGGCAATGCACAATGTGGGTTGGTGTCAGGGACTGACTGGACCGTGCACAAGCCCTGTTCAAACCCACAGTGTGCGGCCAACACACTGCATTTGGCTGTTGGCCAAGTGCATCTGCAGTGTCCTGAATCCTTTTTACCCATTTTGTTATGGTTTGTAAATCCTGAAGCCCAAGGAGGATCTGTGGGAACCCAAGGAGTGTTCAGAATTTGAAATTCCAGCATAGGATTTGCCAATTCCAAATTAAAATAAATTATTTGATATTTATCTTAATGCTGGGGGTACCATTGGTGGTCCCACCACATAGGCATGAGGGTGAGGGTAGGTACACCTTCTCCTTATGTCCTGTTTCTATTTCCCAACACGGTGCTCCGTATAGCCAATCAGGACCAGCCAATCGGAAGGCAGTGGACAACAGTATAAAAAGCTCCCTAGCCCTATGGTGTGCATTTATTTTTGTAACTGAATTCAGGAGGTTTTGCAAATCTATTGTGATCCACAAATTAATTGTCCAGATATATTTAAAGTTTAACATCTTTGCTCTCAGATCAGAATTTTTTTTAAAACTTTGAATACCCAAAACGTACTGAGCAGGTACCAAGCAAAGGAACTTCCTTGCGTAAGATCTGTCTACATATCATGTTTGGTGTTTTTCTGTTCAGTGTTTATTCTGTATTGAGGAGCAAAGAATGCTATGGGAGTTAAAATAGTAAATGTCACCACCCAGCTTCCTTTTAGGCCCCTGCTTGACAGAGCTGTTCGAAACTTTTTTCGAAGAACTTTAAGTGGATGCACTTTAAAAAAACAAAAACTTTTCCACAAATTTGTGAAAGAAATGGAATCAAGGTTATGAAAACAAAAATTACCTTTTCAATGGAAACTCTGAAGTAACGATAATTACACAGGCGCAATAACCACAATAAATATATTTGTAAATATATATAAATATCTCTCTCTCTCTCTCTCTCTCTCTCTCTCTCTCTCTCTCTCTGTCTCTCTCTCTCTCTCTCTCTCTCTCTCTCTATATATATATATATTCGAAATATAATCCAAAAATGGCTAAACATACATACAGACAAGCATGTTTTATTCAGACGTGTTTAGCTGTTATTATATTCCATTGTAAGTAGCTACTTCTCCAGGTCCCCTTTCTAAAACCGTGCTTTCAAGAGTTAATCGATAACATAAACTGAAGTCTGCATTATCAAAGTCTAAGAATTGTTAGCTGCGATTGAGCAATACTCCAAGGAAGTAATGCATATCGCCCGTATCGAGGGATGCTTTTGTTGGCCGGGATATCCCGCTATCCATCATGTCATAATCAATGCACTTTCAGGATTCGCCCGAGCCGGTTGTTGGGCCTGTGTGTCGCTCGCTGCCTGTTCTGACTCTGAACAGGTTCATTCAGCTGTTGTCTGCTAAGCCCTACAGAAAAGAACAATGGCTTCTGATCTGCCTTTTATGGCTTCTTGCGACCGGTGGTCCGCACTATAGCCCCGACCATTGATTAACCGGAGTGAAAACAAACGACACATGGCTAAGATGATGTTGGAGGAGGATCGAGGCCACTTCATTAAGGGTTTAAGAGGGAACCTTTTCTTCTTCTAGGCTTGTTCGAAACTTTTCAGGTCTCCATATAATCACGTAATTCTCTCTAAGTAACAAGAGAAGCTTGCTGCACAGCGGGGGGCCTTTTGACACGTGACAACTTAGAAAGATAAATTATATATAAATTTCTTCATGGTTTTGTCTAGAGCAAACCAATTTAGCCTTACTTTGTCAAACTATTTTTATTAGTTTCTCAATGGAAGTGCGCGCGGCTACACTGTTCCGTGTTTGACCAAGGAGCCAAAAGACAATTTAAAAAGTGTCATGCCTAAATCGTCAAGTTTAATAGCAATTTCATATGCAAGGCACTCGAATTTATTATTTCTTGAACTAGGTAATTCTAGTGGAAATGCTAGAAAAGCAACAACTGCATTTTATCATCATTAAAGGCAGTTGATTGGTGCTTTCTGCAGTCTGCGACATTTTACTAGCCCAGTTTGTAACATAAAGTGCTGCCGCAGATCCCACATGTTGGATAGTATAAGATTAAATAAAATGGCACTGTACACGAACATGAAACTCCCTGATCCCTCAACGAATATTTCGCATCCGGGAGCAACTGATGTGTAATAAATAACTATAGATCACTAACTCATAGCATACATTAAATAGCATATATATTTCTTCACAATGTTGATTTTACGTATCCCACATCTGTCCTAATTTCTATTTTTTTAAGTTATCACCTTAGTACAAGGGGAACTCCTCTTGTTCTTTGCATTTTAAGAAAACATCCAAACTTTTTTTTTTAAGCATCTGAAGAAGTTGGAACAATAATTCTTATTTAGGACCCTCATTCCTAAATTCAAGGCATGATTTACCTAAATGAGTAGTCCCTGTTCAGAGAAAGCTTGTTTTATCGCGTGTGTGTTTGACCATCTAAGCAATCAAGCTGCACATACTCTGCTGACAAAATTGGCTTACTTCCCGACAGTCACCCAGAGGAAAGGAAGCAGAATTAGGGGTACAAATCATCTAATACACACCCAAAGTACAAGGCAGCACCTCACTGCTCGCGCCTCATGAGGTGTGTACCAGACAAGGCATGCAATAGACACTTAAAGGCAAAAGGATCTGCACCAAGAGGCTACCCAGAAACATAGCACCGACTGCACCTCTCACACTCGATCGCCAGCCCACGCTACCTAGTAAACAAACATCCCGACTCCTACTCCACCGTCTTGATAATTGTAAATATTCATGCATATATAAGCAGTCATATAAAATTCAACTGTGATTTTTCATAAGTTTAAGTCATCGTGTTCCACCCCCGCACCTCCCATTGTCTATGTTCCTTCTACACATGGGTAATTAACAGCATGCTTGCCATCTTTCTTGTGCAACCAAATTGTAACATGACAAATGATAACTTTCATAGATTATTCTGATGTGTTATTTCCCCCATTGGTTCTGTTCTGGCAAGTCAGCCTCTCCTGAAGTGCCAGAGGATTCCTTCTGAGCGCTAAACTTTATTACTCAATAAGGAAAACTCCCTCAAAACTAGAAGTTTAAATATTAAAAGCCAAAAATGATTTACCTTTTATTCAGAAACGAGCTCCATGTGAAAGCATTGCCAAAAATAGAGTCTCTCCCACTCAGAATGCCCTTGTGTTTCAGCCCTCTAAATTCAAACCTGGAGTGCTGAGCTTGAACACCAAGAAGGTCTGCCCAAGCCACTAGATCCCAGGCTGTAACACTGCACCACTGGGAGTTCCCACCAGAAGTCACTGTCAGAGACCCATCTCTACCACTGTAGTGCTCTGCGTGAATGTTTTAGGGGGTGTTTCTTGTGTTTGGGCCTTATGTTTAATGGCTAGGAAACTCTTCCTCTGACTCTTATATTAGGCTCAGGTGAAATTTCAACTACACCACGGTAATTTTAGACTTTCGGAGTTGCTTAGTATGCAAAATGTTGCCATTGTGCCACGTGAGGTAATTAGGGGTCATTCGGGTACAATGCTTTTGTCAAACTAGGCAGCTCTTATTCCAGAACTTGTGTTTATCTACTTTTTTAGCGCAAAGTGCATTTCTCACATCCAAAGTGGATACAAGGATGCATTTGTACGAAAATAGAGCTAAAAATACCAGATCTGCGTTTCATTTAGTTAAGTGAACAATTTCTGAAATATTACACATTACACACAATGAAATACTACAGATTTCGCACACCCATATCTTATTCCCATAGGCAATGTAAAGCAAAGTGGGTGCACTTCGTCCCATAAGATAAACTATGCTAACAAACAGTGTTCTTTGGAGTAGTACCTTCTCCTTTAACGATATGAATTGATTTGCAATTGCAACATGGCAATTCACATTTATTCTTGGGTCATTCTAGCTCGCAAAAAAAGTTTAATAGTTAGTATATTTATCTTCTCTTTTGTTCATTCCTTGTGTACTCTCTCCCACTCATGGTAGACCTGAATTTGATTTAAAAACAATATTTAAATACATTGAATGTAGAATTATGATAGGCTGTACAGATTATAAAATTGGTGAAATGGAACTAAAAATAAAAGCTGAAAAGATACAATAATGCATTGTCAGAAGGAAGAAATATTAGCCAAAATCTGCATGAGCTAAATACTGTAAAGATTTAGCATGTTATCAATATTTTGATTATAAAATTTGTAAAGCATAAGAAGATTAAAATACATGACGTATTAAAAGCTAGCAGCCCACACATTTTCAAAAAAGATCTTTACGTCAACATCGGAATCTGTCACAGTCAGCAATATTATCAATAACTCCTTATAAACACACATGTTCCCAGCGATATTAAAGATGACATACATTCCCCCACACATTAATAAGAACAACCTGGATCCTCACGACCCCAATAGCTACATGCCAACCTTGAATGCATCTTTCCTTAGCATACTTATGTAAAGAGCAGTCTTTCAACTGGTCAGAATTCATAGAAGAAAACAAGCTACTTTCAGACTGGCTAACAGAATTCTGCCCAGGGAGAGGTGCCAAATCCACTCTAATCACAGCTTGGGATGATTTAAAAAACTTAATTGAAAAAAGATAATTTTGCTGCATTGCTATTCATGGACCTTTCAGCAGATTTTGCCAAAGTACATTATGATACATTACTTCTTAAACTGACAGAAGTTGGTATGGATGGCATCACTATCAACTGGATTTCCTCTTACCTAAACAACAGATCATACCAGATTCACACGTCGCATTTCTCTTCAAACCCTTACTGCATAGAAACCGGAGTTCCACAATGATCAATCATCTCACCTCTACTTTTTCAACATGTAATTGAAAGTATTATTAAATCGTATCAACAATTTCAAACTCACCTGCTACAACAATGGCGGACGGCGCATAGATCATTCTCAAACTGGAAAGTCCTGAAGACATAGGAACATCTAAACTTAACATCTGCCTCAGTGCATTAGATCAATGGATGATGTAGAATCACCTCAAACTAAGTGATTCAAAAACTGAAATACTGACCTGCAGTGAATGGAAAATTATGACCCTATATCTTTCTGGCCGAATGAACGGATACCCCTACCAAAAATAGCTACAAGTGTGATAGATCATCACTCATCCTCTCCAAACTAGAATCTGCTAATGGAATGTACCACAGCATTCCACTCTCAAGCATCAGAAGGCTACAAAGAATTCAAATTTCAGCAGCAAGAATACCTCTCCATGCCAATCTGAGAACCCACTTCCATCAATCAATCAATCAATCACGACATTTATAGAGCGCACTACTCACCCGTAGGGTCTCAAGGCGCTGGGGGGAGGGGGGGGGTGCCGTTACTGCTCGAACAGCCAGGTCTTCAGCTTCTTCCTGAAGGAGAGGTGGTCTTGGGTCAGGCGCAGGTCGGTCGGGAGGGAGTTCCAGGTCTTGGCGGCCAGGTAGGAGAAGGACCTTCCTCCTGTTGTTGCTCTTCGGATGCGGGGGACGGCGGCGAGGGCGTGGTTGGCTGATCGGAGGTGGCGTTTGGGAGCGTAGAAGTTGATTCGGTTGTTGAGGTAGCTCGGGCCTTGGTCGTGTAGGGCTTTGTGTGCGTGGGTGAGGAGGCGGAAGGTGATCCTTTTGTTGACGGGGAGCCAATGCAGGTCTCTCAGATGTCCGGAGATGTGGCTGGTTCGTGGGATGTCGAGGATGAGTCTGGCTGAGGCGTTCTGGATCCGCTGGAGTCTCTTCTGGAGCTTGGCGGTGGTACCGGCGTAGAGGGCGTTGCCGTAGTCCAGTCGACTGGTGACGAGGGCCTGGGTGACGGTCTTCCTGGTCTCGGTGGGGATCCACCAGAAGATCTTCCGTAGCATCCAGTCCTGAAGGCTCAATATCAGCCCCCAACAGAAAATAGATCCTCTTTCAAGCTACTGTACATCACACACAGAGCGATCAGTGGAAAAGGACCAAAATTAAATCAAGCAAAAATCACAAAATACTCCCAAGCCAGGAACCTATGTTCCAGACTGCACCACACTTAATAATTCCTGCTTACAGGCAGAAAACAATTGATATCACTACTTTCTCTGTTCAAGACACACGCCTATGGGATTCCCTACCTGCAAAGATCAGAGCCACTGAAAATCACTTGGAGTTCAGAAGGATGTATAAGAACTGGGTATTCCAAATGTGATCCAACAAAGAATGCAACATTCTCATTTTCTGCTTACAAACAAATACCTATCAGGACCTTGTAACATCAAGGATGTGCTAAATCAGCCTATTCCCATTACAAACAACTTCCAACATCAGGGAAAATCACATACTCTTAGAATAGACTCTTATTACTCATGTATCTGTCTCAAACAAGCAAGCATATAATGAAATGATCAATCCCAACCAGAGGGATTGTACACTCCTCAAAATCTAACCAGACAAACCTAAACTATCCAAAAACACCACACAGTTCTATACTCCATATTCAAAATATAAGTACAAAGAAAACCATTTCAATAATGTTCAATGTGTAGGTAAAACATTGACAGACTCTATCAACACCATCAACAGCCACGCAGAACAACCTAAGATGCGACAACTTATATCACCTGCCCACCAGTACTCAGGTTCTGATCATTCTTTTCTACTATTTAAACTTCACTAGATTGCATCCTATCTCATTATTCCAAAAACACCTGCATGAAAACGAACCTGATTTATAGCTAGGGAATATTCTTTCTCATACCTTTAAGGTTGAAAGATACTACCCTATGCTCCCTCATCTGCCTCCCTTGGTACCTCTGAGTGTACCCTACTCTATTACATGCCTGCCACTTTAGTCTCTTCTATACTTCGGTTAACTACCCATACAGCTTTCTTATAATTCATACACTCTCCTTTTGAGTAACCATTTCTGCAATACCTAACCATTTTTAACCTATCTACTCATCCCACTCCCATAAATAAAAATGTCCTCTTCTGTGTAACCTCTCCTTGCAGTCGCACAATGTCTAACCATGTTTACCCGTTTTACTTAGCCCATTTTTTCCACGTGCATGAACTCAATCTATTAATCACACCTGAATACCCTTTGTAAAAATGTAACAAAGTAAAAATATCAGCACCAACAATAGAAATATTACTTGAGCTTCTTAGTGTGACTATGCAAAACAGAGTAAAGGCCAAAGGAAATGCGAAGTCTACCCCTTCTCAAAACAACCTAGTAGATTTAGCAGAAGGAGCAGTAAAGGGGAGAAATAAATTCAGGTGAGAAGTAATGTTATTGTCCATAACAAAACTTTCTTATAATATTCCAGAATGGCTAGCATGCTGCGACTACGCATAGTGAAAGAGGAAAACTATGATATACTAAGCAGAATTTGCCCTGATTCTCAAAGGCAAACATGCACTTTTGTGTAAGTTTACAATCATTCGCTATTCACAAAGGTATTTACGAATATTATCTTTACGAGAGCAGAGTCTCCACAGAAATATCTTTATAAAATAGCAGCCTGGCACATAAGCAGTGGCCATGTGAAATGCATTGCACTGCACAAAGACATGAGCGATTCAACTGCAGATGTATCTGACAGGTAATCTGAAAAGGATGAGAGATGTGTCCCTGCATTCATATCTATTGCTTTGGAACCGGGGAACCAGGTTTGAATCCCATTCTCAACCCAACATACTGTGATTTTGGGCAAATCACTTAATCTCGCCATGTCTAATGTAATATGGTTCCCTTGTAAAGCATTTGAATGCCCTTGTGCCAAGTGTGAACTATATAAAAATGAAAAAGACAAATAGCAATGTCTAGAGAGGTGCTGGTCACTCTAAACAAAAAGAGAATGAAAAGGGAGCTCTGAAAGGAGTATAGGGAAAACCCTAGCAATGGCCCTCCCCTTCTAGTATAGAAGTAAACTAATTTTTAGGTAGATGTTCACATGCTGTCATTCACCAGGCAATATAGCTGTTGGGCTGCACTATTTCACCATTGTATAAGCCTCTTATTGATCAGACCCTTTTTTTTGGGCTGATGTTTTTGAATTTGGAAAGTTGTACACAGGGAAATTACTAACCAGGCTGCAGTGCATGTGCTCAGACCCCTAAAAAAATGTTGAATTGTTTAAACTTCCTTATTGGCACATTTGAGTTACCTATAAGTCTCTAGTATATGGTATCCAGTGTATCTGGGGACTGTAAGTTGAATGTCATTAGTGGGATGCAGCACCTATTGTACCACCATTAAATTGACAATACAAAGTATGCCATGTATGCGGTTTTAGAACTGCAAATTTGGCTCGGAAAAATAACCCATGTGCCTGGCCTAAATATTCATTTTAATGCTTATAAATGACCCCTAAGGTAGGCCATAAATTTGCGTAGGGCAAGGGGTACTGTATATAAAAAAGTCGGACTTGTGTACTAAGGTTGACAGTTCTCTGGCAGTGAAAACCCTCCAGTCATTTTTCACTGTGGCAAAGCTGACTCTCTCATGGACTACCAGGGGGCTACATTACAACACCTTGTATTGCATACCTTCAGTTTGAGAATGGTTAGAGCCATGATCCAAGGACTCAAATATTAGTAATTTAAAATCAATTCTCATGGTCAAGTTGGATTTTAAATTACTATTTAGAAAAAAACACTTTTACAAAGTATGTATTTTCCTGCTTAAAGCCCCTAATTTCCAATTCAGAGTTTATCCCCAACTGTTACCTGCTGGGAGGTGTGAATGGCTTCTAGGAAAGGGAACAAAAGGGCCTTGACTGTGTGGCATCAGGGGTGTGCCCACCAAATGTTTGAGATTCAGTGGGGCACCCCCAGTCACAGGCAGATGTAACTGAAATCTAGCCCTGGCCCTGCCATTGTTTAAGTAGTTGGAGTGGCACCATCCCAGTGGGGCAAAAACCTGCCCCAGAACAGGTTTGCAGGGGGAGTTAATTATTTCACTAGGACACATCTCAGGGATGTGCCCAGATCTCTGCACAGGGAAAGAAAGGATTCAGCCATATTTGCAGTGGTGGGGGAGGGATAGTTCACAGTACAACACACAGAAAGGTCTGTAAAAGTGACCGGGGCACCCCTGGGAAGTTTAACCTCGTGGTTTAAGGGGTGGCTAGTGTAATGTCTTCTAGGATGGTCCTGTCATGTATACCCCACTTTGTACATACTTTGTCCCATTCACACAACAATAACGATTCCAAACAGGTGACCCTTTACCTAATAGCTTGCTCCTGTCGCTTCGACAGCAGGCTCTCGGTATTCTATTCACCGCTTTTTTTCATCCTTGGCCAACAGCCAGATCGCATTTGTTTAAAAAAGCATTGGTGATTGTTTTCAAAACATTTACGATTGTTTTCAAAACATCCATGAGTGTTTTAAAAACGTAATGATTCTGGAGAAAACCCTGGAGTGACCACGTTAGTAGAAAAGACCCTCACTCACCCCAACAAATCAGAGGAGAATTCCTTCCAAGCTGACACGGGGTCCTGCATGCTGAATCTTTGACACGCAGCGGTCAGACATCCCTTGCGGGGTGTCATCCTCGATGCAGAGATGAGGTCCTTCATTCTAAACCATCAGGTGAGGGGGCCAGTTCTTCCCTGGGGTTTTCGTGGCTACACAAATATATACATATACATGCAACATATACAGATCTAGGCTAGGTACATTTAGGCAAACTACTTAGGGTGCACATTTTAGGAACAGGCAAGTGCTACCAATTTGATCTGAACTGCTTCTGTTCATCTTATTAGCACTATGTTAGAATTGTTACTAATATTTACTATATTGGTATTAGCAATCTCTTTTATATGCTTCTGTCTCCTGGTTGTTGCAGCACACATGTTTTACATGAGGCTGTCACTGGACCAATAAATACTTATTGAAACATCCTAATCACCGAGAGTAAGCAAGCACAAGTGTCTGAGCGAAATGTACTGTACTGTTTTCCACGATCCCTGAGGAATCAGGGTAATCATGATCAGTTGTTGCCAGAAACTACCTATGCCACTGTAGAATACTGGGGGTGGTATTGACACTGTAGAGCTAGCTGGTCTAACAGCTGACATATCCTGTGGTGGGGTCCGGAAGCAGTTAGCACACCAAGCCCTCAGTTTAGGTCATCCAATACGCGTAGGTCCTGGGGATTCCTAGGAACTACACAACACTAGAAGATTGTCCTATTGACAGATTGGCACTGAACATAAAAGTCACACCCTCAGTACCTTCTTCAGAACACATCTGGATGCGTGGAAAACAGAAGAAGGACTGCACCTGCTGTTTATTCTGTGGACTGAAATCCCAGGGACTAGACCTGCACCCTATTTTCTACCCAGGAAAGAAGAGTGGACTCCAAGGATTAGTTGGCTAGGCTTCTGTTCAGCTCCAGGAACATAAAAGCTGCAAGAAGCCCACATCTCTGCTGAGACCAGCTGACCAATTCCAAGTGGATTTGCCCTGGACCCTGCTGGTGGCTTCAGGGAGAATGAGTCTTAACCCCCAAGTAGTTTCCAAAAGGTCCTGGACCTTTGCTGGTGTTAGAGTGTTGCCTTTCTCCCTCAAAAACTGCAGGACAGCACAATATGGGTTCACATCACTGGAGTTCTCTACTGTGGGATTTAGTGCCTGTAGTGGGAAGGATAGGCCCCTGAGTCTAGAGAAGTTGGTAGGTGAATCCTACCAACACAAGAATGATGCATTAGTGAAAAAGTGTTGACTCACCAGGACAGTATCACAAAAAGTTCAGAGGCACCCATGAAGATGTGCAACAGTTCTGGGTAGATTTTATGGATATATCAGTGAGGGCAATAGAAGTTTTTTTTAAAAGGTAATGAGTGACAACTTATGCTGAGTTTTCAATGAACCAATCAACGGGATTTATAACACACTGCTAGTCACCCTGGAGGGTATCCAGGTTCAGAGGGTCTTGCTGCTTAGGGTGGAATCAGTTGAACAGCCAGGTCTTAAGTCCCTTTCTGAGTTCATGAAGAGAGGGTCAGGTTCGGAGAGGGAGAAGGAGGCTATTCCAGGACTTCACAGTGTGGTAGGAGAAGGAGCGTCCTCTCCTGTTGCTCCGGTGGATGAGAGGGTGTGAGCGAGGGAGAGGGAGATGAAGCGCAGGTGTCTGGTGGGTTGGTGGAAACTCTGGCGGAGGTTGATGTACCCTGGCCCTTGATTGTGTTGGGCTTTGTAGACATGGGTCAGCATCTTGAATTTACATCTCTTGTGAACCAGGAGCCAGAAGAGTTTATTGAGGTGTAGGGTGATGTGGGTCTGTTTGGGAGGGTTGAGGGTGAGTCTGGCCACGGAGTTCTGTGAGGACTGCAGTCTTTTCAGGAGGTATGTTGTAATTCCAACATAGAGTGATTTGCCATTGTCCAATAGGCTAGTGAAGAGGGCTTGAGTGACGGTATGTCTGGCGCTGATGGGGAGCAATTGGAAGACCTTAAGGAAAGTGAGTAAGCAGGGGGCAGAGACTGAGTTGATCTGGCTTGTCATGGTGAGCTTGCTGTCCAGGATGATGCCTAGGTTCTGGGAATGGTCTGTTGGAGTGGGTGAGCATCCTAGTTCAGCAGGCCACCAAGAATCATTCCACACTGAGGTGTTGTTTCCAAAGATCAGTACTTCCAGTTTGTCAATGTTGAGTTTGAGGCAGTTTTTTTTTTACAAAGTTTTATATAGCGCAAACCTAACCCGAATCGGGTAGCAGAGCACTTCACATAGCACCAGCTGCATTACATGGGGACACATTAATTTTTGTTAGGCACGGGGAGATTAAGTGATTTGCCCAGAATCACAGGGTGTTCAGCGTCATTCTTGAGACTCAAACCCAGTTCCCCAGATTCAAGGTCAAATGCCCTAGCCTTTAGGCAACCCCTCTCCCCACAGTTGTCTTGCATCCAGTCTGCGAGACTGGTCATGCACAGGCGGAAGTTGGCAATCTTTATGGATAGGTCTCCAGATTGCGAGAGGATTATTTAGGTTTCATCTGCGTAGGATATGATGCTCAGGCCATGGGTTCTGACGATGTTGGCCAGGGGGTCAGGAGGCGTTAAACAATGTAGGGCTAATGGACAAACCTTGAGGGATGCCACAAATGCTGTTCTTGGGTTCCAAGGTGAAAGGTGGTAGGCAGATTCTCTGGGTTCTGCCAGTGAGGAAGGATGCAATCCATTTGAGGTTGTCTCTTTGGGTTCCAATCTGATGGAGCTTCTTGATAAGGGTGTATTTGGACATGGTGTTGAATGCTGCTGAGATTTCAAGGAGAATCAGGACGACATTTCTACCCAGTCTACGAGGGTTCTAATGTTGTCGGTGGCTGCGATCACGGCAGTTTTGGTGCTATGGTTAGTACAGATTCCGAATTGGAATGAGTCCAGAAGATCGTTGTCCCCCAGGAATTCAGTGAATTGGTGGTTGATGGCCTTTTCAAGGACATTGGCGAGAAAGGGGAGCAGAGAGATGGGCCGGTTGGAGGTTAGGGTTCGAAGTCTTTGCAGATGGTGGAGATCTTGTTGTAGAAGAAGTCTGCCAAGGTGTCGCTGAGTTCGTGGGAAGGGTGATGATGTTTTCGGTGGCTGAGGGTTTAGAGAACTCCCTGACGATGCTGAAGAATTATTTTCTGTGTTTGGAGCCAGCTTCAATGAGGTCAACTAGGCCGATCCTTTTCGTTGGTGGTGGTGCTCGAGGGATCTCTTGAAGGTGATACAGTCGGTGAGCTCCTTGCTGGTGCACCATTTCCTTTCTAGTTTCTTGCAGTTGCGTTTATGTTTCTCACTTCTGAGGTGTACTAGCTAGTATATTTGGTGGATGTCTTGAATTTGGTGGGATTGATGGCGTTGACTCTGTTGGTGCAATTGGTGATCAAAGTTCTTGGCTGCCTGTTCGAGGATGGTTGGTGTGTCAGGGTCGGAGGTTTTGAGGGCATCAATCCATTGGATATCAGATACTTCATTTCAGCTGTGGTGTGAGGTGCAGGGAGGCTTATTGGCAGGGCTGTGGGACACTCTGATGGTGAAATGGGCGATGGAGTCGTCTGTCCAGGTGAACTCGGTGATATGGCTGTACTGGACTCTGTTGCTGGTTGTGAAAATGGGGTCGAACGTGTGTCCTGCATTGTGTGTGTGGTTGGTAACTAGTTGGGTGAGGCTGATGTTGTGCATGCTTTCAAGAAGGTTGGTGGTGTTGGTATTGTTAAGGTCATCAAGGTGAAAACTGAGTTCTCCGAGAAAGATGTAGTGCATGGAGATGATATCTTGCTGTGCAATTAATTTGGGAATGGAGTCTCAGAAACCGAGGCATAGTCCTGGAGGTTTGTAGGTGAGAGTGCCTCTGATCATGGTTTTGCAGTCTGTTTTGAGTAGGAAGTGGAGGTGTTCTATGATCGGGTGATGTCATCTTCAGAGTTGATTCAGAGGATGGTTTCCTTTTGGATGATGGTGTTTCCTCCTCCATGTTTGCTGATGCAGTCCTGGTGCGCTATCTTGTAGCCATTGAACATAGCCAATACGATGTTGGGAGCGGATGCAGGGTGGAGCCAGGTCTCGGAGAGAAAGATGACGTCAGGGGAGGTGATTGTGTCCCAGATCTCAGTGGCGTGCTTGCTGAGTGATTGGGCATTGAGCAGGAGGCAGTAGAATTGTTCAGATGCAGTCGTGGTTGGTGTGGTAGTGGTGAATGCTGGTAGGGGTGCTCCAGTGTTGCAGGAGAAGAGACAGTGGAGGCAGAGGAAAGGTCCTACTGTAGATTAACAGTGAGATGTAGCGGCAGTTGTTGCAGAGACTAGGGTCCATAACTGTGATCTCAGTGGTAGTATAACTGCAGGGGGAGGGAGTTCTAGGGTTCCTGTCGCTAGCGACCATCCAGGCAAGACGGGAGCAGACAGGCTTGTCTTGGCCTGCCGGCAGCATGCCCTCTGCATGCGGCCATGCTGCAGCCTTCAGTCAGTAGGTCCTGGGATGAGAGAGAGGTGCTGGGTGGTGGTGGGCAGGTCAAGCGGGAAGCAAGAAGCAGGAGGAAAGTAGTTGGGAAGGAGCTGCGCGTGAAAAATACCCACCAAAACAGCAACACAGAAACGATTGGTTTATTGTACAGACAGGCAACAAAATAAAAAATAAACAAATGTGATAAATGACAGTAAGATTACATGAATTGAAGCAGTCTAATTAACCTGTGCTAAACAATGCTAGACAAGTTGAATAACAGGTTTGAAATCAGAACGGGCTACTGACAATGAACAACAAAATGCAATACAAACAAAGTACAGAGCCAGTGGATGCCATGCAAGGCATAAGGGCTAACGGGGCAGGCAAAAGCAGCAGCAGAGGTTGGAAAAGGGAGCCGTGCTAATGTGTCAGCAAGGGGGGCTGGTTGATGTACCTGTATAGTGTATAATTTGATTGTCAAATAACATATCTTGATTAGCTTTCTTCAGAGGTGTTACATCAATATTTAGTGGGTTCCAAGTTGTTTAACCCCAGAGATCAGTGTAAGCTGGTGAGTGGGTATACACACATGTATCCAAAAAGACACTGAGGTGGGATGATACTAAGAAAGGGGAGGTCAGACACCCCAACAGGGGAAAGAGGGGAGCGACAAGGATACAAATAATTGGTTCTCTCAAGGCTCCCAAAAACCTGTCCAGGAGGGGAGGTCCTGTGCCTTTGCCAAATCTAAATGGAGGGTGTACAAGTGCAAGAAACCTTTTGGCCCTGTGAAGGCTGGGGTGTACCTGGAGTGCCTTCAACCAGGACATGAAAAGGGAGACTGTATGGTCAAAAAAAGCTCCCTACTGGTGGCAATTCCCAAGGAATTGCAATTTGTAGGAATTCAGGTGGATATTTGCCCTGGGGAAACCATAAGTTGTACTGAATCCACCCTAGTATTTGTGTGCGGGTTGGATATTGAAACCCTAGCCAACTAACCTCCCAGCATGGTGAAATACAGGCAAAGGTCTAACATCAACAGGAATAAAGTACAAGCTCTGAGGGATAAGGAGCCATAATGACCACTGTTGTGGAGAGGCCAGTTTCGCCATAGCAAACATCTCTGATGTACTCCATAAAGTGGTCAATGTTGACAATGAGGTGAAGTTACGTTTCATGGAAATGGCCAACATTGAATGTGGCATGGTTAGTTGCCAGAAAAAGGTAGATGTGATCCTCGCCATCCCAATGAAGTGCCTATTGGGAAATGATCTAGAAACCTCTGCTTGGTCTGAGATGGAAAGGAAGACTGAAGCAGAAATACTGAGTCTCCCTGAGAATGTGTGTGGGGCCACAAGGGCCCAGACAGCATATCAGTGCAATGAGGGTGCCTGGAGTATGGAACAATGGCCCAGACCCCCACAATCAAGCATAGGGGCAAGAGGTACTGGAGACCAGCCCCAAAAGTTGCCACAACCCAGAAGCAATCTGGCCCTCAAGAGGGAGGACCTGGGACCTAAAGGAGAAGAAGCCCCCTGCAGAGTACTGCCAGAAATTGCTGAGCCGCAAAGGGAAGAAGGACCCTCCAGGGAAGGGATCTGTGAAAGGCAGAAAAAATGCCCTACTCTTGAAGGCCTTCGGTGCCAGGCTGAAGCACCTGCACAGGGGGATACCATTGGAACCCACAGGAGCTACTGCAGGACACTGTCATGTACAGTGAGGCTAGGGACCCAAAACCAGGGGAATCTAGAAGAATGGTGGTTCCCCAACAGTATAGGTCCTCCTTAATTTAGCCCATGACAACCCCTTGACTGTGTATTTGGGGACGACTAAGACCCTGGCCCCAGATATCTGAGAAAGTGAGAGTTCTCTTACTCCTCTCCCACCTGCTAAGCCTGTAGCAAGACAGTAGCGCAACCAAAGGCTCCCTTAATTCCCATGCCTGTGCTTGGGACTCCTTTTGAGAGAATAGGGATTGACATTGCTTGTCCCCTAGACCCCAAATGCTTCTGGAAAGAGGTTATACAAAATTGGGGATTAAAGCATAGATATCCGCACCAGTCCTAACGTCCCTAAATATTAAGCACAAAAGGTGCAAAGGGCTTCAGACACAATCCCCTATATCTCAATATGGAGAAACTAGTAGTGACCCACCCAGTTTAAAAAAAATAAAAAAATAAAATAAATAAATAAAGGATGACGTTTTAATACTACAACATAACATCAACTCTTCTTTGTGAAAAACAGCTGTGTTACAAGATCAAATCATTTTACTGTGCATTCTACACGTTCAACATTTATAAATGTGCTGGGCTATGCTTCTGGAAAGAGGTTCATTTTAGTGGTAGTGAACCATCCCACAAAGTGTCCAGGGCCCTGCTTGGTGTCTTCACTACAGTAGAGTGCTCCAAAAAGGTATTTTCTGACAGGGGCACACACTTTATATCTGGGTACTAGAAAGCTATGTGAAATGAGTGTGGGTTGACTGACAAGTTCACCACCCCCTATAACTCCCAAACAAATGGTCTCGTGGAAAGATTCAACTAGACCTTAAAGGCATGATTATGGGGTTGTCTGAGAAACTCTGTAGGAAGTGGGATGTCCTACTCCCATGCTTTTTATTTGCATACAGGGAGGTACCCCTTTGAACTTTTTCATGGGCAACCTGTTAGAGGCCTAACCACTCAAAGAGCGTAGTGGGCTATGTGCAAAGCCTGCATTCTTGCATGGCAGACTACATGGATAGGGCTAATCAAAACCTAAAGGCCAGCCAGGAGCTTGTTAACCACAAGTGTAACCAAAATGATTCCTTGCTGGTTTATCAGCCAGGTCTAAATGTCTGAGTGGAGGAGACTGTGGCTCCCAGTGTCCTCAAGAAAAAGTGGACAGGACCCTACATAGTGCTGGAAAATGATGCAAGAGATCACCTATCCCGTGAAGCAAAGCCCCATGGGCTACACCTGTTCTCTATTTGTACACAGGACAGAAGAGTGGACTAAAGGGCTAGTTTGCTAGCTTCCTTTTCAGCTCCAGGAACACAAAGTCTGAAAGAAGCCTAAAGCTCTGCTGAGCCGAGCTGACTAGTTCCAATTGGATTTGCCCTGGACACTCATGGTGGTTTCTGGGAGATTGATCTCTAACCTCTAAGTGTTGCCCAAAAGGTCCTCATTCCCTGCTGGTGTTAGAGTGTACCATTTCTCATACAAAACTGCAAGCCTGGACAGTTAGAAATATTTTCCAAACTTTCTACAAAAACAACCAGAGGCTACCACATGACCACCGCCGAGCCACTGCCACCGATGTCGAACTGCCAATCAGACTCAACTTGCTGGTTTACCCCACTGAAAGGATCTCGACTTCCAGAAAGGTTTCTTAGTCAGAATGTAAAAGACTTCACTGGGACCAACACCAAGCAGCACCCTTTTAATGATGACATCTTCTTGGTCCTGATCTTCATGCTTTGCCCTCTCTGAGTTTTCCTGCCTTTAATGTTGAAAGCCTCAAGATTCTTACAATGGTCAAAGCTCCCACCGAGGTTCTGCGCTTCAGCCGGCTGCCATTGATGAGTCCCTCTTTAGATCGAATATGGCACATTACAAACACGATGTAATAAATCGTGTGCCATTGTAGGAGAGTAGGATTTGCTTCACATGTTTACCCCCACTTTTTGCTGGTGTTTCACTGTTTTTCAACTTTAGTCTGGCTGGGACCCTGCTATTCAGGGCCCCAGTCAAGCTGCTTCCTCTCTAAAATGATTCCATGTACTTTAGGTACAGTTCAGATTGGATCTGAGGTGCCCTTATAAGTCCCTAGTATATGGTATACTATGTACCTAGGGCATAGGTACCCCAGAACCCTACCAGGGGCTGAAGCATGTATTATGCCACCCCTGGAAAGCCACCCAAAATGACACCACAGGTCTGCTACTGCAGCCTGGGTAAGGTGGTGCATGCACCCTTTACTGAGATATAGGTTCACTATATCTCACCATATACTGCACATACAAACCTATCAGTCACCCCTATGGCAGGCCTTATCAATCCTGAAGGCAGGGTGCTTGGTTATATATGAGGGGGTGCCCAGGCATGAGCTGAGACCCCCTGCAAACTTCGGAATCTCTTCTACGGGGTTGTCAGTAGTGCAGCCTGACCATATACTCTTAAGTGCATTATAACCAATCGTTAAATGCTAACTTTGGACTGGCTGCACAGAAACATGTCGTGTTTGGTGTCAAACACCTTGGAATCATACCCCCACACCAGTAACTGGTGTTACCCTACCCTTCTATAGGGAGAGACATGACAGCACTGGTATACCCTGTAGAAACTTAATAGAGCCCTGGCATCACAAAATGGATGCTGCAGCCACAGACACGAGTCTGGCCTCCTGCTGCTGACCGAACCTCCGGCAGGGGAGGCCTGAACAATAGGTTTCCTGTCACAGGGAGGTGTAACCACCTCCCAGACAGGCTTATGTGTATCGGGGCTGGGTGGGAGCACTCTCTGAGTGCTTTGAAGCCCTGCACTGGGGGCACATTTGGGGTCCCTGTGCATAGTCCAGCTCAGACTGGTTCAGGGGCTTCCAGCCCTTGCTCTGGCGTGAAACTGGACAAAAGAAATGGGTGTAGCCACCCCTCTTTCCAAACCCTCCCATAGGTGGGTCCCCAGAGCTAGTCCACACCCTTCCTTAGGTATAAGTAAGGAACCTCTGTAACCAGAACTTTAGATTACCCTGGATGAAACACTGAAGCCAAATCCTGGACCTTCGACGCTCTGCTAAAGACCAGAGGACTGAAGAAATCTCCCTTGGGGTCAAGGAGTGACTTCCCTAGCAGTGGAACCACCTCCAAATAGGACAGGACGAGGGGCAGGACCCTTGATGGCTATTTGACTACAGGGCTACCCCGCAGAGCGTTGGTTTTCCACTAGGAGTTGGAACCCCTCCCGAAACGGGATGGAGTGATTACATGAGACTAATTTGTCTTAGAAAAGTGATAAGGAGCAGCTATCTGCCCTTATTACAAGTAGAATAGGGTAATTCTCTGTACTACTCATACCAGGGGCACTCAATTTCGCCCTGAAGAAAGTCCAGCACCCTTTATGGGGCTTATATGGACTGGAACATGTTGGCTATAGGGTCTTAGGACCATAATATCCCTACTGACCCTTTCTTTATATTTTATCATTACCCCCGGCTGATCCAAGAATAAAGGGAAACTGGGATCTGTTGGTGGGCTTTTAATCTTTATCCCCCTGGCCAAAAACATCTTCCTTAGAGCTCCCTGAAAGACGGTTGAACCCACCTTGACTTTTAGGCGTCAGGGTGTCCCGATGATGAAGCATGACACCACTAGGGTGTGTGAGGGAATATAAAATAAAAGGATTTGCCTCCTTTCCCACCTAGTAGTGGTGTTCTTGTAGTGGCTTCACGTAGGGATCTCCACACTATCAGAATTCCAGGATTGTTCAAATAGATCCAACCACGAGTCGGTAGAGGGGAGTACATTTTGGTAAAGCAGAATGAAGAAATCTCCCTTGGGGTCAAGGAGTGACTCCTCTGCTTGGCAGGCACCAACGAAGCAATTTGCTTGTCTGCATTTCCGAAGCTCCCGCCGGACTCTGAAGTATTTGCAGCCCAGAAAGAAGATTTCCAGACAGCTCAGAGGCCGACCCGAGGCCCCAGCAAAGCTGAGAACCGCAGCCCTTGTGAGTAGTGTGGAACCGGAACTCATGGTCACTGTGCATTTCTGCAAGTGCGTTGACTTCTCGACTTCTCTTGAAGTCGTGCTTGGGCTGACTTGCAGCCCCCACCTTGAGCACTAAATCCACCGAAGATTGTCAGCCTGGTCATTCCGAGTGACCCGTTGGCCGCCATTTTGTGTTCCGTCTTGAGTTCCCTTCGTGATCCCTGGTCCATTGACTGGTGGGTCCCTGAGGGGGTAACTGAATTTCCTTGGGCTTTCCTGGTTGCCGTAGACATGCCCCGACTCCCTACCAAGTGGTGAGTTCCACGGACCTTGCTGGTCTGCACCGAAGAACCTTTCTCGTTTCTGCATGGGTTGCTGTTGCCAAGGCTTGTTGTGTCCAATCCGGGAACTGACACTGCAGCACTCGACATCCTTTGTGGGCAGCTCGAATCCTCCTGGTTGTCCTCGACACCTCCTGGTCCTTGTGGCTGAAGAGTCAAGCTTCACCTCTGTCACCTGAAATCACCTGACATCGGTGGGCATCTGTCCATCGCCTTCCTGGTCACTGGCTAGTGACCCAGACTCTGTCCCCTATACTTTCAGGTTTTTCTCATCTTCAACCCAGGCTTGAATCTCTTCGGACACTTCGCATCTTCACGGCAGCAGCACTTCTTTGCCAGCTCCCATTGAAATCGATAACGCGACCCGACACCAAAAGACACCTATGCACCCGGCTTTCCTGGGTGAGGTAACACGAGTACTCCAGTGCTCCCGTGGGTGTTAGCTCCAGAACTTCCTAAGTCCAAAATGGTTTGGTCCTGACTCATTTCTAAGTGGCCCTAATCTTTAAAAATCTAACCGCGACTTTCCTCATAGAAGCTAACGGGAGCTCGCGGCTGTGTTCACACACTGCACACGGCCCCGTGGGTCCCCTGTGTCACTACCTTGGGTGGTTCCTTTGGGTCCCAGCGATTTTACAGGCTCTAGGCCTTGTGTCTAGTTAAGTCGTGGTTCTTATACCACTATTTTAGTATATGGTTTGGCTCTCCCCTAGGGCCTGACGTGTATTTGTGCTATTTTACGGTGATTATTGAAGTGTAACTTATGTGTTTTGACCTCTAGTCTCATAAAGAGACTAGGAGGGTGTGTTTAGTAATAAATACATATATTTTATATATATACCTGGTGTGGATATCTTTCATTTAGTGACTCAAGAGATTATAGACTGGTAAAACAAGCTGCTTTACATTCCTTCAAGACTTATCCTGAAGGCTGCTCTCCATAGCTACCAGTAGGATAGCTTTCAATAAAGGTTGTCTTTAACCTATAACCAATGAGGGTTTGTTTGGACTGATACAAGGTGCCCACTATAACTAGTGGACAGCAAATATCAGGCCAACTTCTCACAGCCATTACAACAAGGCCATTGCAACGACCGTGTTGTTAGTACGTGATGTATTACATCGCATTCTTTACAATGACTTCCTGTAGGTAGTGCGCTGGACTTAGGAATAGTATTATTTACTATTCCTACTCCAATTTTGCAACAGTAGGGAAGGTATACCTGAGCGCCCCCTACTGGAAGTCGTTGTAATGACTTGCGATGTCATTACATCGCGTACTAACAACCTAATAGCACGTGATGTAATGACAGTATTGTAAACGCTGTTTCCCCTTCAGATCCAGCTGGCAGCCCGACTCGCCAGTGATGTCATCAACAAGGATTTTCTCCAGAAAAAAGACCAAATCAGAAGATAAGGTTTCCACCTGGAAGAATCCATTGCATTCGACACATCCTTCATCATAGTCGGCCTTAACTATTGACTTTGACCTGATCTAACACCACCAGATACCCTTGGTTGGCGCTTTATTCTTTTCAGGGCAAGAAACATTAAAAACTTTAAAAAATCATATCTCTGCCTCCCTATATCTGTTTTTTGTTGTTTTGATGTCTGTTTTTCATTCACGTTTTCTACATGTTTATTAATTGGAGTGGGATTTTTATTGTGTTGTGTTTTCTACTTTTTATCTGTTTCTGGTACTGATAAATGCTTTGCGCAGTTCTCCTAAGTTCTGCCTGTTTGCTCTGTGCTACAGCTACCAAGGGTTAGTTTCAGGTTTAAATGATTGAAACCAAGAAGGACCTAGAAAGGAAGAATGCCATTATTACTTGAAGAGGACTACCATCCATTTCAATTTATAATCCACTTTCTCACAACTAAGATGTTTGTTGTCGTGGGGAAGCAAAATGTGATTCTCATACTAGAGGTAGGTCTGCTTGACACAGGTATGCCTCCTCTCTACATGCTAATGCTCCAGCACTGTGATGGTCATGGAAAGAATGTCTGCTGGTGTATATGGGGAGGGTTCTGTTCCAGATAGCCACTGGTACATAAGCAGGGAGTAGCAGGACTGGAAAGGCATGGGATGGGTGATCTCATGGTAAGGACTTCCTACCAATTTTCATGGCACCCTTTGGGAGTTCATGAGTGGATGGAAAGGTGGAGAGCAGGCCCCCACAAAATGTTCTTTGTCCTTCCTGTCCCACTGCAAAGTTTTGCGGATTTCATGGTTCTCATCTCATCCCATCAACCACCATCAGAAACCACAGACTCAACATCATCTCCTACGCCGATGACACCCAGCTGATCCTCTCCCTCTCCGACAAGCTAACAGCCGCCAAGAACAACTACCACAGCTGAATAAAGGCAGTAGTAACCTGAATGAAGGACAGCTGCCCCAAACTCAACTCAGACATGACTGAAGTCCTCATCCTTGACCCCAACCCATTCGCCTGGGATGACTCCTGATAGCCCACAGTGCTCGGAATCCCCTCACACCAAGGGACCACACACACAACCTTTGTATCATCCTGGACTCCTCGCTCTCAATGAACCATCAGATCAATGCAGTCTTGTCCTCCTGCTTCCACATGCTCTGCCTGCTTGGAAAGTTATTTTAGTGGCTCCCCACCGATACAAGGAAAACAGTCATCCATGCACTCGTCAGCAGCAGGCCCGACTTTGGCAATGCACTCTACACCGGCACCATGGAAAAACTTCAAAACAAGCTGCAAAACATCCAAAACACCTCCACTAGACTCATCCTGAACATCCCTTGCCGCAGCCACATCACCTACCTCCTGAGAGACCTCCACTGGCTCCCAGTCAAAAAAAGGAGCACCTACAAGCTCCCAACGCATGCTTACAAAGCCCTCCACAATGCCAGACTTGCATTCCTTCCACACTCCCACCAGACATCTCTGCTCCACCCATCAGGCCCTGGCCCCCATCCCGGGGATCCAAAGGACCACCGCTGTAGGAAGATCCTTCTCCTACCTCACAGCAAAGACCTGGAACTCCCTTCCTTTGCATCTCAGGCAATCACCATCTCAGCCTAAATTCAGGAAAGAACTCAAGTCCTGGGTCTTTGACTGAACCGCAGACCACCCCCTCTCGCAGCACCTTGAGACCCTTAAGGGTGAGTAGTTGCGCTATGCAAAACCCTGATTGATTGATTGATCTTCCGCAGTACAGTGGCAGCTTATAGAGGCTGCGATGGAATGGACTAAAAAATAGGGAGGCTTGTAGGAGGATGGATGTGGTTGTAAAGAGGATCGAAGAGCTAGTGTTTGAAGCAGAATATATAGAAGGCGGTTATTGCACTGTTTACCATGTCATAGTCATAGATGTAAAGGCATGGCTTCAGTGGGCCATATATCAGGCACTACCATAAATGAGCAAGTGAGCATGGTACAAAGTGCAAGATAAAGTGGGCTGAGATTGGTTGAACGCTCCATGAGGCTGTGCCTCAAAGCTCCATTTGGCTATACCGAGATTTAACAATAAGCTGTTTACACTTCGAACTGTCTGTTGAAATGCTTTTGAGTACATGACGATGTGTGGTTACAGCAACCTGTGGTATAATGTTCGAAAGTTGGACCTTCCTTTAGCTGATAACAATAGAACTATAGTTCTAGTACATGTGTGATAAATTTGTGTCCTGCTATTTTGCAATTTTATATGGGCCAAAGTCCAGCAAAACTTTCTTCACAGGCCAACAAACAGCTATCCAGGCAGTGCCACAGTTCTCTGATGTGGTGAAGAGATAGAGATGTTCACTTTATTAAGGGCCTAATGCAGCAAAGGTATTATGGTAGTTATCTTTGCAGACCGTTAAATTTCTAAAGGCGCCTACATTGAATCATATCACCTTTTAAATACTTGGACTAGGAGAACATCTTGCAGACTTGAGAAGAGTAAATATGCAGAATGTGTGTATGTGCTTAACCAATCATCTTTCTTCAAACATTATTCCCAGCTTTTAGTGAGACAGCTGGAAGAGCATCTACATTACCATAAACGTTATGTATATTCACCACCTCTTTCTCCTTTGTGTTGGTCTGGCAGAAAGACTCACAGACTCATTGAAGGGACGTGCCAGTGCAGGTAAGCACACATAACATGTGCATGCAAGTGTACAAGCTTAGCAAGCCCTTTCATAGTCTTAGTTACAGGTTGGAAAGATCATGTAGAGCAGCCCCACCAGGCGCAGCATGCCTGCTGCTCAGCCCACACTCCAACTGTCACACCTCACCACACAGGCACCCAAACATTCCATTCATCATCACCACCCCAACATTCCACACAGCACATTCACACTGGCTGAGCAGCTAGGGAGAAAGCGACAGTATAAATATATATACTGGATACTACAGTATTGCAAGGTGAACCCTATAGCATGTGCTTGTTTTCCTTTGCTATTAGTCTGTCCCCATTACCTTGGTCTTCTCCTGTTTTCTATTGGGAAAGAAGGGCAGACACAGGCATGGTGACAAACCAAAGCAGATGTCCTCACCTGGTGATGAGCACCCACTCAGAAACCAATGGGCAAACAAGAGGAAAAGAGAGATTCACAAATTGCCTTTAGACTCCCAAGGATACATTCATAACTTTACACAAAACGACCTGGGAAAAGCTGAAACTTATAAATCAGTACATCCATTGATCAATGCCCATCCCACACACTAACTACCCCCGAACTTCCTACACAGAATTCCCCAAACAACAACTTAATTTTAAACCCTTAACCCACTGAAACATTAACGCTCAGGTGTTTACCCATAAGGACACCTCTATGTGTGGTTAAGATGGCATAGCCAAAGTATAGGCTACTATGTGGGAAAACCTACAACTAGCAGACAACAACCTACTGAGACAGTAGTCCCTATCAAGAAAGCAAGAAAATATCAGAAGATAAGACAACACAATAAGGTCAAAGTAACATAAGACAAGAAACGTCCAGATCGTAGTATTAAACAATACTGCTGACTCAGCTTTACACTGAAGTTTGTTTTGGCAGCTACCTCCCCCTCTTTGACCTGACGAAATGGAGACGGCCACGGGGAACTTCTTGAGTTAGTAGGATCAACCAATCAAGTTGCACCTGTGACAGATGGGGTGGAATCTTCCCAGTGAATCCCCGCATAGCAGGTCTTAGGCTTCAACATTCAAGAATGATGTACTTGCACGCTATCTCTAATCTGAAAAGAATGATGAGCCCAAGTGTGTCAATGTCAGACTCTATCTTGCAAACTAGGGCAGAGACCCACTACAAGACTAAATATGCGTCACTACATAATTAATCACAAACATACAGATCAGCAATGTCCACAATACTTTGACCCAGAATAGCCCATGCAAGACTTGATATTGGAAATTTTATTTGCTACATTTAAAGCAGTAGGATAAAAGAAAACATGAAGTGGCTAAAATGCAAATATTTGGCTCATTCAAAGCCCTGGCTCATTAGCATTGTTCTAAATAAATCATTAGAATTAAGAATCAGGAGCCCAATGAAAAGGATGGGGCACTAATCAAATATTCACTACTAGCTTAAACATATGGCTCCATATTTGTGATAAAATATCTATTATAATAAACCTGGTACGTCATTCCTTCCAACTAGATATGGTGTATGGTGTGCAGTAAGCAAAAAATAATCGTACATGGTGTGTGTTAAACCAAAATTGTCTTCGTAGTTATGCATGATATGAGCTCTAATTTGTAAACGGTGCAGCCTGAGGGTCTGACGTCACAGGACTTGATATGTAATATCAATACTAGGTGGTAGGCATGGTGAATGTACACTCTTCTTGTACGCAGCCCCCTGCTCATTCACTCAGAAATATTGTGCTACTACGGACTTGTTACTATTTTAGTCTTATTGATTATTTTTTTTCCAGTTAAATTTTAGTGTGTTGTCATTGTGAAGTACCAAATCCAACCTCCGTCCTTCTGGCCTTAGTTTGTGAGGGCAGTTTCTAAAACATTTTTTAAAGCATATACACAGAGCTTTAAGTGGGCCAGGTCTGACCGGGTCTGAGTACAGGCAGTTATTTTCAGGGGGCCTCGAAACGGGTCTCTATCGGGCTCTATTTTCAGGCCTCGCAAAGCCCTGCATTGCTATTTGAGTTGCTATGAGCTGCTGTTTGGTGATCTCTTTATGAGCTACTAATTCCATGCTGTGATTGTTACAGCATAGTGCAGTGCGCTAATTTTACCAAGCAAAGATCATAGCAACGCTGCATTTTAGACTGAGAAACTTTCCCTAGTGGCGGAATAACAGACTGCACCGGCATTCAAAAATCCGTACACTGTTCATCCATTGTCAGTGACCTGGACGGATTCAAAGCACTTCTGGCACAGTCATTTGCGCTCCAGTTGCATCACGTTTAGAAAAGTCCTCTCCTGTGCTGACCTTTGCTTTCCTACAATATGTGAACATCCCGTCATGTTCTCTTCTCACCAAATCGAAACAAACTCAAGTTCTAGGAGCAGCCAAACATGCTGACGGCATTAGTGCCGCAGGCACATTGAGCCCTGTGTATTTAGCATCATGCCAGTAAGCAAGAGCTGTATTGGAACCTTCTCGTGTTTTGCCTAGGGTTGGTACCTGTTCCAATGAAACAGGCCATTCGTTAACGTTTTGAGATTCTGGAATGGCTAGAACCTATAGTTGATTGATTGATTAAATCTATGTTGACACCTATTTTTTTCGGTCTCAACCTACTGTCAGTTTTTAGTCGTCTGTTGTCGAAAACCTGTTGTGGTAATACAAATAGTGTGGGCTTGAGGCCAGCCCATTGCTTACGATTGGTTGTCTTCCTTGTCACTCTATTGCTTGTTCATTATACAGTGGCTTTACATCCTGTTCTTGAGTCAGTCCCTTCCTTTGCAGCACAGGTTCTTTACCATCCTTTTGATTAGATGACTTCTATCCTTCCACTCACATCAGGAAACTACTTTTTTCTTTTGCCTTTAAAACTTCATGGAATGCGTCTGATTTCTTTTTTTTTTTTCTTGGACTGCAGAGACAGCATGCACATCGATGTGCGCATGCTCATTTTGCTCACTCCGAGACCGACCTGGCCCACTTAAAGCCCTGCTTGTAGTGATTGGCCCTACAGTAAGGCACATGTCAATAAATGTGCATATAGCACCTCTCATCTTTTCCTCTCTTCCCGCCCGCCAGTTGAGTCATGTTGTAGAAGGAAGGGAAATCCTTTAAAGAGAGCCATTTTCTCTCAGGATTTCCTTTCTCTTTTTGCAGCGCAGGAGCAACGTCGTGGTGGTGTCAGCCTTAACATCGTGGGATGATTAGGAGAGAGATGACCACAGGCAGACTGTTCCAGCACGACGCTGCTCTGAACTTTCACACTGAGAGTCAAGGCTGCAGTGTAATCCAGCAACAAGTGAAGCGCAGAGAGAGGAACTAGTCTGCGTGATCCTGCCCCAGCCCTAACACAACGCTAGTTATCTTGATTTAGATCACGCCCCTACTTGGATAGGCCACACCCCTTTAAGAGGTTTGCCTCGCCCCTTTTATTGCACCCCCAGTTTTTTTACCACTTAAAGCCCTGCATATACAAAACAAATTTAAATGATTAAAGTAAAAAACTATGATACACTATACACAAACCCATCACAGGATAGCCACCCTGTTTAGAAGCTGTGGCCAAGCTGGATGCAGCGCGCTTCAGGGGTAGGTGTTTTTTTTTACGGAGCTTTATATAGCGCAAACTTGACCTGACGGAATCAGATATCAAAGCGCTTTACACAAGCACCAGTTGCATTACATGAGGGAACATTAATTTCTGTTAGGCACGGGGAGATTAAGTGATTTGCCCAGAATCACAGGACGTTGCGCGTCCCTGCCTCCCCAGATTCCAGGTCCACCGCCCTAGCCGTTAGGCCAACTCCTCTCCCCAAGTTAGTGGCCAGGCACTGGGGAAGGCTGCGAGATGCTCGCAGAAGAAAAGGAGCAGCGTCTGAAAAGACGCAGGTGCTTTGAAAACAAGAGAAACAAAGATATGAAAGGTGAACTCTAAAATTGAGTACTAAGAAAAGGGACTACTATATTAGTAGCGGCACATCCGCTCTGGCACTGAAGCACACTCCGTTCAGGTGGCAATGGAGACACGTGCTGAGTTGGGTTGAACCATTGCCGCTGCTGTTTGACGTCTTGGGTGCAGTAAACAAGGACGCAAAACGTGAATGACACTCCCAGACCATTGGTTGAAAAGGACTGGACTAGAGACCCTCTCTGTATACATGCATGCATGTATTCTTTTCATTACTTGCAAGAGCGTGGCAGACAGCTAAAGTTGTCAGGCTAGACCTCAAAAACATTGATAACAACTCCAAATAGCCTGAGGTCTCCAGGGCAGAGCACGGAGCACAGCAATGTATGCTGTGCTGAATGCTCTGTGTTGCTTTAAACCACTCTTACCACCAGGGTTTCTTTGATTGCGCAGATCCACGGAGCCCAATAGTGCAGGCGAATCTTGCATGGACGCCCTGGCCACTTCCGGTTATTAATGAGCAACAAAGCCAGGGTTTGTTAATCTGCTCATACCTGACACTTTGGGAGCGCTCTGTTGACGATGTAGATAGAGAGGGCATTTCTGAATTGCATTTTATTTCAGCACACCTACAGCTGTTGTTTGTTCTGATGACTGCTATCAGCGATAATCCTAATGAGCTAACAACCAGCCCCCTCTTTCCGCGCGCTAACCCTCCACTGGCCCAATTTAAATCCCTTGTCAACGGAAGTGTAATCTGGTTAGCAGTTGCTGCGGAGTCTCTCTAGTCAGCTTCATCACAGCCCGCCACAGCCCGGTGCCAGGCGCCTTTTACTGTATGACAGCAGCAAACCCTAACATTATTTATTACACCGTTTATATTACACGCCTGCAGGTATTTATTGCATTCTGCTGGAGCGCTTCACGTTAATCAACCGCTTTATCGCTTTCAATCTGTGCGGGTAATTCCCCGAGCTATCGTTTTCATCATGCCGAAATTTCACAAATATCTTTATAGAAATACAAGATTGGAACGTTTAATATTACTGCTGCTTCCCGCTTTTAGGCACATAAATAATCAATCATAATCATGCAGATGATTATGAGACTATGTATATCACCTCTATGGCATCCGGACGGTAACGGGGCCGAATTTATCCGAAAAGCTTGATAGCAAAATATAGGCTAGCTTCATTGTGATTTCCAGCACTTAGCTGTCCGCGTGCTGCTAAGCCATAAGTATCCACTCATTTTTTCAGCAACAGCTCTTTGTATTGTGAAATGTGTAGTTTCGTTTTCACCGGTTTAAGTATGGATTTAAATATCCCAGGATGCAAAGCAGTGTTGCATGAAAAACGGGGCTGGCCGAAGGTGACACGTGGCAAGAGGTCCTTGAGCAGGCATGGATCGGTTTTGGTTGCTTTGTGTTTTTTTAAAGGTACATAGTGTTCTACATTCGTACTAATATTGTCATCAAATTAACATGACCATACTTTGTACTGCGAACCCATAAATATGTCTCGGGTACGAATCTTCAATTCTAACCATTTTTAAACGCTTTTTAAAAATTTCCACATAACAGAAATTTCTGAAACGAAATCTAAGCTGCAGAGCTTGAAAAAATGAAGCGCGAAGCCACCTCTGCCCAGCTGTGCCTGAAATCAATTTTCCACTCATCTCCTGCCTCAGTACATCAAGAGGTGTCAAATGGAAATGGTTAACATGCCTCTTGGACTGCAGGCCTCTCATAAACCCCTTTCCACTGATATGTCAGAGACTCTAAATAGGAGGCGTCTGGTACCACATCTCGAATTATGATGTGTTTAAAAGCAAAAAGTTAACTTCTGTTTCATCATTTGTTTTCGGAAAAGTGTCAGGCCCAGAGTCAAAACAACACTTATGATTACAACCTCCTATTCGAGAATTCTACAGCATCCTGTTTCCTGAATAATACAAGAAAGTGATGTTTCTGTGGTGTGTTTCCGAGACTTTAGAAGCCATACTGCATTGTTGACATCGCTTGGAGGATGTTGAAAATATGTTGTGGGAGAACCTCTGCATGCTTTTCTTGACATATGCAGTCTTTGAAGTGGGATCCCTGTGGTCTAGTATATGTCTTAGCAGCCTTTAGATGCCAGAATGCGAGGAGTTATTTCCAAAAGCGCAAAGCAGGAAATATGATCTTGTTCTCTAAACAATGTATATACTGTTGTGTATGACAAGCAAGTAGATGGCAAATTACATTTCCATTGTTAAATCCAATCACATTGGGATGTCTGAGAAAAAGGACAAATGAAAACAACGCTACTAATACAATATGCAGATGTCCTTTCATGGCTTGTCTACTAGTAATATGGCCCATTGGGATGCAGTTGGTTGTACATACTTTAACTACTGGCTCTATATGATCAGAGGCAAGGCACCTTTTGAGGTCTCAATTACAGAGTGCATAGGTTATAGGTCTGGCATCGTAGACCTATTATTTAAAATGCGACACACATAAAGAGCGCTCGGGTCAGCCAATTGCTTATGGCTTGAGGGCTGCCATGTCTACCTCTGTTCCCTTTTCGTTCCTTTCCTCCCCATTCTTGTTCCGTCTATGAGGCATTTTTTCTTCAAATCGTTTCTGACTGGATGGCATATCCTATTTTTTATATTTGTCTTTCAGCAGTCCATGATCGCCTGCCCACTCCCACTTTATTTTTAGCTGTGGCCTTTGTCACAGCCTGTCAGAGTGTTCTGTCCTCAGGGTCGGTTTGTTTCTCAGAATGGTCCACCTCTTGATATACCCAAGCCTTAATAGCCGTAATGGCACAGGTCAGTGGGAGGATCAAGTGAGGGAAGGAAAGGACGGGAACAGCAGGGAGGGAGACCTGAAATGACAACAGCAATCATAAATACCGTCTAGTCATCTCCACATAATACATATATAATTATATATGAACCAGGGTTTGGATATGCAACCTCCTAAACCTGTAACAAAAAAGAATGACACCTGTAGCTGGAGATACTTCTATACAGAGTGTGACTTTGGTGTGGTCATACCAATCACTTTGTTATGGCTGCAGTGTGGGAAACATAGAAGAAACTATTCATTGAACATATAGCACCCCGATATTAGAAACAAGGTTTAGGCAGTGCATAATCTCAATAATACACATGAATAGATTCTAGCAGTAACCTACCCTTTCTAGACTCTACCTGGCATCACAGGGATAGAGCATAGTCCTATACCACTCCTTATTACCTCTGTTAAATAGAGACAGAAGAACAATAGAATATAAAACTTTACTCCAGAATTATATCCAAGCAGATAACACATTCTATTGAGTCACAGTCCAACGAATGGATAAGCTACCATAACCTCCGTATCCTTATAAACACAATGTAGAAACAACAATAGTGGGGGTGGCTAAACTCCACGATATCAAGTGTTATAGAGTTGCCTAAGAATTCCCAGGAAAGGGTTTGGCACGGCAATAACACAAAGTTACTTTCACAGCGTGACGAGAGCAAAGTCACAGCCGTGAGGTTTGCTGGCTGAATCCAGCTGCTGGAAATGCCATGCAAGAACAATGAACCAAGGACCTTCCTTCGCATGAGCGAACACGCTCTCCAATGGAGGACGGGAAGGACTATGAACACAAGAGTGAGGAACAAGAGTGAGAGAGTGTCGGTGCAGCGCACCCTTACCAGACCTCTTTGTGGAACACGGGACGCTGAAATCAAAGGCAATTACGAAGAATTTCAGACGCCTCAGCGAGCACCGCTTCCTCCTTTATGGGCATTTCCTCGCTGCGCAATACGTAACACGCAGGGGCTTCATGGGAGCTGTAGTTCGAGTACTCTTCCGGCCTCATCGACTGTGCTGCTTGAAACGGGACGTAAATACTATATGCAGTCTGTTTCTCGTCTATACCAGCGCACTCAATGCAATGTGTACATAACACAGCCATAACCTTTTTGCAAGACTATTTTTTTTTTATTTTAAAGAAAACCAATACATAATATACATGCAGCCAGAGAGGTTCTTTTGGCGAGTGGATTTCATCCATTGGTGTATTAAATTGTTGATTTTGCTTCCTATCATCACAGCACACAGCATGGGGCAATTGGTCAGCACACTTTACACATTGGCTCCCTTCTCGTCGGTGACTGAACAAAGTCTGCGCACATTGTTCACAGCCACCTAAAAATAATTATTTTCTCTTCAGTAACAAAGTTGGTTCAAAAAGTACTGTGTATATTATTTATCTTTGTATATTATTTATTTTTATATAAACTTTAATTACCCCACAGCTGTCCTCTTCATATATATGTACACTGTGTAGGCTGTTCCATCCCCCCAGAATGCTTGAAAAGCTTCCGTCTATTGCCACTAAATTTTCAAGTGTGTCATGTGCATAAGAGCCCTCTCTCCTCCCCTGCCTCTTGTTCTAGCTTTTTCCATCCATCCAGTCAGCACACTATGCAGAGCAAAGGTACGCCTGTTATTTTTTTTGTTTTATTTAGCATGAAATGTTGCAGCTCAAGCACCGGAGTCCGGTGCCTGCAATTTCTCCCACATCTAGGACCGGGTGCTTTAGCTGGGGTGGAGAAAATACATTTGAGGGATTTTGTGCCTAGAGAGAGTGGTTCTAGTAACATGCATTCTTCTGCCTGATCTCACCGTGTTGGGGTGCTCAGATGAAAGCGTGTGTCGTGGTAGGCATGTGCCAAGGTATTTTTGACATCAGCTGAGATGAAAGCTGGTTGTCAAAGACACCTATAAATAGGGAGTCTCTAGTGTAGAGTGACTCTCTTCTCACCATGGAAGTGCAACCCAGAACCTCAGCAGCTAGCCTCTCGCCGGAGGAGATTGGCACTGTTACTAGAGCAGATTTACAAGCCATAATTGATGATGCAGTTTCTACAACAAAGAAAGCAAGGTCTATATGAATCTAAGAATCCCGGCACTCTAAAATTATTACAGTCATACACAAAGGATTTTTCAAAATAAAATTTTGAAAATTTAATATGTAACAAAAGTGATTTGGCAATAAAGCTAAAAACACCATCAAACTTATTAGATTCAGGACTGAATACAGATGTAAGTAATCCCAGGAAATATAGGACCAGCAGAATGTTCATTTGGTGATTACGTGCAACAGTCCAGATGAGCAGAAACAGCTGTTTCTGCTCATCGGAACTGTTGCACGTAATCACCAAATGAACATTCTGCTGATCCATTGGAGAGAGTGTTCGCTCATGCGGAGGAAGGTCCTTGGTTAATTACATTTTCAAAATTTGATTTTGAAAAATCCTTTGTATGTGAATCTATCTCTGGTCTTCAACCTGTGAACGTACTGAATTCTGAAATATACATATAGAGATTGACCGAGGTTATACACCTACTAACTGTTATAATTTTAGAGTGCCGGGATTCTTAGATTCATAGGGCTGTACACACGAACCCCTTTGGGTTTTGGTGTTTGTCGGCACCCTTGGTAGTAGGGTGTTAGTAATCCTGAGTGGTACCATAACTTTTTGGATTGTGTGTCTTTGGACACTAACATTGTTGGTTTCATTCACTTTATTAGCCCTGTACATTTTTAAACTTCCTCAGATGTGTGGCTTGTTTATACACCACTACCTCTGTTTTTGTACATAAAAAGCAAGGTCTATGCCTGATTATAAAAATGAGGGGAAGTCATCTTCAAGGCAAATACATGGCCAAGCTGCACATTTATAAGAACATATGAGGCCGATGTTGGATTATCAAGAGAAAGAAACTCATTCAGATGAATTTTGTGCCCCATATAAAACCCCATCAGCAGATGATCTTCCTATACAAGAGGTCATCCAAGATATGTATTTAAAGGTGTGTAAGGGCATTGGCAAAATTGGTTTCCCATGTTTCCTGTTCAAAAGATACCCTTTAGAGATGTTTAAAAAGAAATATCCACAGGTGCTAAAAATAAATACAGTCTTATCCTTTATGTCCTTTCAAGCATCTTTGGCATCTGAAGAAGAGTCATTGTCTGATTCTATGGACAAAAATGTAGAGGCCTCTCTAAAGAGGTCATATGCAGCCTCAAACTTTGCTCTTCAGGCAGCCACCTATGCTGCTTACTCTTCACAAACCTTGTTGAAGGACTTTCAGCTCCTTTTTGATTATTTGCTGAACAAAAAGGACCTGACACAAATGCACATGGAGATTTTGCCACAGTTTTATTTTTAATGATTCTTTTGACCTCCTATGGTACTCAGCAACGTTGGCAGGGGCATCAATTGTCATTAGGTAACATTTGTGCATAAAACCTTGGAAACTAGACTAATTGCAGAATAATCTAATTCTGTGGGGTCAGGCGATAAGGACTTTTTATCTGAGCTTGATGATTTGGTTACAAAGAAGGTAAAGGAGAAAAAGGTGTTGTAGCCATTCAAGGCTTTCCACACAAATAAATCTTTCTTCAGAAATGTATTTAATTTCTAGTTCATAACAAACAACACTTTCGGGGTCTGGCTCGAGGTCGGGGAGTCGTGCTTACAGAAAAATCCCAGCCACAGCTGTAGAACCACAACAGCCTACTAAATGATAACAAATCCTATATGGTGGAAGGGATTTCAAAAGACTTACAGTGAGATCTACAAATCTTGACCGTATGTTGACTATAAAGGAAAATCACTGGATTTGCAATACAGTGTACACAAGGGATTAAATATAGCAGTAGAATGGCAAACCCTTGTACATATTTGTTAAATTATATGCTTCTAAGATCTCCATTGTGTTGATCTTCAATATCAAAAGTTGTGTAATATTTAGCCACTCAACCTCTGGTAATATCCTAATATCTGTTGTAACTGTGTAAGACCAAAACATATTGGATGGATAATATGCAACAGTCAATTTATATGTTGCTTTCTTTTTAAGATCTTGTCAATTAATCTTATTGTACTGTAGATAATATCACTTGTCATCCAAACCCCAATATTAGCTGTTAATACAACTTAGGATCATACGATACTGACTTCTGTGACATGAAAAACTATGTATATGGTATTTTAAGTAACCCTTAATGCTAATAATACTAAAAGCAACTTTTATCTGTCCACTAGTACATTTACTAGAACATTCTCATGAATACTTTTGCATGTATTACGTTGTTATTACTAACCATGGTGTCACCGCACGTGTAGTCATTTCTTCTTCTTTTTTGATTAATTATCTTGGATTATGGACAGCTTTTTTCCTGGAAAAGACTTTCTCATAAAACACCAATAAGGATTCACAATGACAAATTAGGTTAATTAACCCATAACTGTGCCATTGGTATAGCTTTGCTATCTGTGTCTTCTTGTGAGACATGCTTTATATCTGAAACAAATAGTGCTCACACAATATGATTTGCTAATTTAAAAACTATGAAAATATTCTTTCTATATTATTTGTTGTATGTATGTTTTTCTATTGATGATGATGAGTTTCTGGGATAGTCTTTCCTCTTTGATTAGATATTCTAAAATGGCGGTTTACATTTTTTTCTTCAATAAGGACTCCTTGTTTAATTTGATTTACCCTGTAATGTTTGTGGACAACTCATTAAACTTTGTCTCAAACTAATTTCGGAATCACAATATGTCCAACTGCTTGAATGAGATGAATGAATATCGCTTCTGTGATATTTTAAATAAAATACTTCAAGTGATACAATCTTTAAATATGTATCAGAACATGATGCTTTGATGTCTAACCGCTCTGGTATGATTTTCAACTCAGACACCTCTGCTGACATTTTTATTTACCACTGTATTTACTGTGAATATGCTGGCACCTCTGAAAATATTTATTGTATGGGTGTTACTTCAATATGGCACCCTCCGTTTTTCGATTTCAGGCTCTTTCGAATAGCCTAAACCCAGATGCTGCGCATGGCATTCCTATTCACATTGGACTCTCTTTGCAACCGTGAGACAGAATCCACTTGTATTAGACTAATAAATATCGCTTATGTGCTACTTTAAATAAAAGGCTTCAAGTAATACAATTCTTAAATATGTATCATTACATGGCGGCTTTGATATCGAACTGTACGGCAATGATTTTCAATTCAGAGACTTCCGCTGATGTTATTTTCATTTATCACTTTATTTACTGTGAATACACCGGCGCCTGTGAAATATTTATTGCATGGCTGTCACGCCAAGATGGTTCCCTCTGTCCTTGGTTTTTTGACTTCGGGCTTCTTTAAATAGCCTGAACCCAGGGGCCACGCATGGCATTCTAATTCACTTTGGACCCTCTTCGCGACCGTGAGACAGAAGCCAGGGCAACGCAAAAAAAGTAAGTTTGTGAAACACTGAGTTTGTTTTATCGATTAACTTTAATTCTACGACTATTTAGCCCTTTCTTTACACTGGGATCTGTATTATTCAGTGTTGCTTTATCACATTTTTGTAATTCATGTCACTCAATATAGTGACTTATCGATATAAAAGTATGAAATACTCTTCTCCTCTGATAAATAATAAATGTAGCTTAGGCTATTTAGTCAATGAATTTGTACGTACACTGTATTGATATCCATTAAATTCATAGTAAATGATAGTGTATCTTATGAAGATTGTAAACACTCAGTTTGGTAGAAACCCTATATCTTTGATTATTTTGATACTCGTTTGCCCTATTGTGGTCTTATGGCGCTGGATGGAATCAGACCTATCTCAACTCTCTAATCATCGTGACATAAAGATGCTGTGCTGTTTTTCTTCAATATCATTAAGATTTATTCATTTATGAAAAAAAAATCATTAGGAAATTCAATTTCTCTTTTCCTCCAAAAGAAGCTAATCAAGCTAACTTTGTTTATTAGTACTTTACACCTAGTTCATTCAACCTTGTGACACTGTTTATAAATAATATTCTGGTAGATTACATTCTGAACTCATTTTATTCAGGTTCTTTTTTGATACTGGAGATACCACATCTGGGAATCCTAGTCATTGGCTGAATTCTTGTTGACCAGTAAGTTATTAAGAAACTCAGCTACTGGGTCTCTATAATACACTTCCACTATCAAGAGATAAAAATCATGGGTCTATTTTTATTTAATAAAAGTTTTTTTTCTTCGTACTAACCATTCTTGACTAAGTTCACATTCTTCCACATTTACTCATAATTCACTTAATCCACCTCCACCTGATGTATTCTTGACTATAGTTAGATTAGTTAAGTTGTTTTTTCGTTATATATTTTTCATAAAGGGGTCAAGAAACTGCATAGGAGTTATGTTTGTCCTGAAGATGGTCTCAATGAAGACCGAAACATCGACGACTAATCCATTCTTCTCTTTAGTGATTGTTAAATTAATTTACCTTTGAGTGTTGTACCCTATGTTTAGGACATACTCACTGTATTACTGAATGAAGATGGATATACACATTGATAACTAGGATACCTTTTTATATCTTATATGTTCTCTGTTGTCAATGTTTGTTGAGCTTTCTTGTTGTTTTTTCTGTACACTTGTATTTCTCTGACTAATTATGTACTATTTTTCTATATCTGATCACCCGGTTGTTGTAATTGATTTACTAATTTATTTGATACAACACATATTGATGTATTCCCTTGAGTGTTATTAGATATCACTCTATACAAATGCATACAGAATTACTCAAAATTACTTTGATTCTAATATGTACCTTGTAGGCATCTTTACCTTTCTAACTTTAATACCTAAGCCTACAAGGGTGAATTGATTTGCCCAATTACCTATCACTCTTTTATAAAGTTAGCATTTTCTTGTCCCAACCATTTAGTGCCTTCAGCCTGTTCCTAGGTCACATGATTAGGTGTAGTTGGCCTTTGTGTATCCCTCCCAGACAGTGTAACAATAGAGGGTATGGATATTGGCAGGATGGGCCATCTCTGTCAAAATGGGACGATGGCGCTGTCACCTACCACACTTGCACTTCAAAGGGACTGGCTCGGCTCGCACTCAAAGGGCTTCAAACTAGCCTATTGTACCCCCCAACAGACTGTGACCAGCACAGGGAGGCAGGAAATTCCAGGCATTTCTGTGGGGGCAACTGCAGAAGCTATTCCCACTTCAAGGCAAGCACCAGGTATAAGTAGTTGACCCTCAGACTCAACTCTTCAGTACACTCCTGGACCTGTGGATACTACAGAAAAAGGACGCCCTGCTGCCTTGATGCTTGAATGAAAACCTGACCTGAGTGACTTCAAGGGTCAGCTGACTGACCTCCTTTTCAGAGCTACAGGACATATCATGCTTCAGAGGGCATCGCTGCAACTGCCCAGCTGACCTGCTGCACTGAACCTGCCTGAACCTACAAATGGACCTGCCTGAGTCCTGCTGGCCACAGTTGGAGTAAGTTCCTGATCCCCAAGTGGTCCCTCCCCATTCCTTTTCCCTTGGCTGGCATCATAGAGAGCTCCTCCTAGCCTAACTGAAGTTTCAACCAAATACAACACAAAGGATGCAAAGCCCAGCAAAGCCTTGCCACAGCTGCAAGCTTCATCGAAACTGATGCCAACCAGCATGAAGCTTCACCACTCAGCTGCCAGCCTAATCAGAACTTATGCAGAAGGACTCAAAGCCCCGCAAAGTCTCACCCCATAGCTTCATCGGAACTCACATTGGACTACATAAAGCCTTGCAAAGAAACACTGCACAGACCTCGTACGAAGGACATAAGATAAAATGCTCATTGGGCCACATTTGGCCCTGTGCCTGGCCTGAGCTCCATCATGGTTGGCCTGAACTTGTGACTTTGTCCCGGTCAAGTACTACCAGAGACCCTTAGTTAGCGCTTTGTGCCTAAAACCTTAAAAATTGCATATTTCCAGTTCTACTGATTGTATTATTGTCATTTTGGCCTTAAATAATGTATTAAATTGTGATCTATTTTCCTAAATTGATTTGTGATTTTACTTATATTGTGTTTTCAATTTATTACTGTTTGTGCGCTGCATATTTACTTTACACATTGCCTTTAAGGTACGCCTGACTGTTTTGGTGGCAAGCTACCAGAGGGTTAAGCACAGGTTAATTTACTGACTTTAGTGGTTCACCCTGATGGGGATTGTGGCTGTTGTTTGAGAAGGGTTCATTCCCTCCTCAACCAACAACCCAATTCCTTCCATACACTGTGCTAGACATCATCTGTGCATGTGCTACGGGTTCCTGAGAAGTGTGGCAGTGTGATCCAAAACCCTTTCCCAGCACACCTTCCTTTTTATGCACCTTATCAAACGATTTTGCAGCTGGTCACTGCCTCTCCTGCTTCTACAGCATCTATCTGGTTTGGTGTTTTGTACAGAAGGAGGACTGGTATGGGATGAAGACCAGAACCTTTATCAACTAACAGAACAGCCACTATCTCTCAGGGGTTTGCAGCCAGGCATTCAGCTAAATGGAAGGCAGGATAATTCTCTGCACTCCTACAAGCCCTCTAACACTTGGGATGAATTTGAAAGGGAGAAGAATGGGATGCCAAGACAATTCTTGTGTATTCTCTAGGCCTGGGCAAAAATTCTGCTCCGCTCGCGGAAATTGCGATAATTTGATATTTTCGCCTTCCGCAGAGAGCGCAAAAATGTCAAAATATCCACAATCCGCATCTTACCGGAAATTGTTTTCTTGCTCGCGCTGTAAAAAAATACATTCTCGCGTGCGCGTGATCGCCTTACCTGAATCCCCGCGTTCGCCGACAAGTTTTCCCGATCCGGTCACGTTCTCCACGAGATGTTGGATTTTTGGTAGCCATTTGTGCTGTCTCGCAAAAGTGCGCACGCATTAACGTTATTTGTCGCGCGATCACGTCATTTGTTGCGCGATCACGCTTTCTTCTCGCGATCATGCACCGCGAGAGTATAAGATGATTGAGATCTCGAACACGTCATTCTCCACCGCGAGCGAGAGCGTGAGGACGCGGGCGCGTCATATCGAATGCGAGCGGGCGGGCGGGACAAGTGAAAACAAGATGGCCGCGCCCGTGAGCAACCGCATGGGTAAGTTGGCGAGCCGCGATCACGCAGAAAATACCGCGAACGAGCGGGAAAAAAACTTCCGCGTCTTTGCGATATTTCCGCTTGTTTGCGGAGATTTTGAACATTTTCCCGATAGTTTGCGAAAGTGAATTTCGCAAATTCCGCCCACCCCTAGTATTCTCTGTCTTTTTGCTGATGGACCCTGCATTTATCCTACCAGACTTCTTTGCCTGGTATGTTGTGGGTACAGTGCCTGCTTGAAACAGCATTTTAGTGTTTGATGTGGGAAGACACTGGTAAATCCCTTCCACACTCCCACCCTTAACCCTCAGAGCCCAAATTTAGTGTGGCCAAAGACTTTCCCCATCTTGAAATTACCGTGGCACATTTTATTTTGGGCCGTTCTTCATATTCTTTTCAGGACTGTCACTATAAAAGGGCAGAGAGGGCTGCTGAGAGTACTGCAGAAAAGAAGAGAACACCAAGCAGAAAGATTTATCAGGACACTGAGGTTACTATAGAGAAGAAAGAAAAAGGTTTTAATTCCACGACTAGCCAGACTAAGTACAAAATATACCTTACAAACTAGGAATAAGTCTGCAGAACAGGACTAGTGCGACAACTCTTTTGGACACTTTAGCAGATGTGACAATAGTACGCAAAGTTATGCAACAGCTTCTGGTAATGAATTGGACTGTACACAGGTTGAAACTTCAGGTGTACATGTAATCCCTCCAAACTGGGTGCATAATGTAAAAAGACAAATTGAGGGGGATATACTATTCCCAATATAGCATTTGGAAGCAAGTAATTAAATACTTTCTTATTCAATGGATTTCAGTTTCGTTTTACACGATTGTCAATGGGCTATTAGAATAGTCATGGTTTAATTGCAGCATGCATTATGGAGATCTTACAGGAAGATTAAGAGGCGCTATCTTACATTGATGACATTTATATTACGGATGATGACTTTGAACAACAATTGTCTAGGGTGGACCTGATAGTGACAATAAGGACCACACATGGTTACAAAATTAACTTTAAAAATACAAATTATCCAGTGAGTGTAGGGGTCTGACATAGCACTTCTTTAATAGCTGCCACAATACATCCTCCATATATGTTAAGAAAGATACAAGCCTTGATGGGATTTCTTTACTTCAACTGGACTTACTTGCCACATTATGCTGAGTGTGTGAAACCTTTGTAGGCCCTAGTTTCTCCCATGGTTTCTGCAAAACCATTGGACAGAGAAACACACAGCTATCTTACATGAACTTCAAGCAAACATGTTTGAGATTAAATATTTGCACACATAACAAACCTAGTTATTAGAATTGTTCCCAGTTCATCAGGCTACACATACATAATTCACATCAAAGGACTGACAGTTCCTATTGCTTACAAATCACATTTATATGCCACTGCTGAAGCTTTCTTCTCTCCCATAGAGAACATTCTTAGTGCGGTGTTAACAGCTATTCCAAAAAAGCGCTATTTTTCATAGGGGAAAAATTCATTTCTCATAGCTTCTTTTCTTCTATTCTTACATTAAAAGTAGGAACAAAAGCAAACATTCCTAATGATTGCGCTCTATACTTTTATTGGATGCAGTGGGCTGTATTTTTAAATGCAGTTGATGTAAAATTGGAATACGATCCAACTGTCTGCATATGAGAATTTTCTTCAATACAAAAAAAATACCACAGACTCCCAATATCCTACCTATTGAAGATTATAAGAGTGTATTTTAATGCAAATTGCTCTCCACAGTCTGCATTTGGTACTAAACAAAACTGTACTGTAGCTTGTGCTGCAATATTGGGAATTTTTAAGAATGGTGAATTCAAATCGCTGTATACACACAGCAAAACTCAATGTGATTGCACAGCACAGCTTGCAGAAATTCATGCCTTGTTGCTTACACTACAGAAGGCTGATCCATCAGTTCCCACAATAATAGTGTTAGAATCATTGTTAGACCTGGCATCCTTGGTATGGTTCTCCCCTAACTTTTTGCTTTCGACCCTCCTGTTTTTACTGACTTGGGGTCTCATTACGAAGGTGGTCGGTCAAGCGTCCGGTCACCATTGTTTCAGGCTCGAGACCCCCCAACGAGTAATCGGCGGTCCTGACAGCCCAATTATGATACAACATCTGTGTAGGCAGTCGTAAACATGCCATTTTATATTTCAGCTTGTGCTTGGTCCGGAGAAGGGCTTCAGCACAAGCTACAGTAGAAAATGGCATGTTTTAAACAACCATGCACCCTGTGCCGGGCACCATCTGGTGCCTGGCACATGGTGCATAGATGTTTGGGGGGCACTACATATGCATTCCAGGCCACATAGCAGAGCCTGTGCACGCAGTTTAACCTTCCATGTCAACCTGGCCAAGTACACCTTTTGCCAGGCTCAAACCTTCCATTTTAATACACATAAGTCACGCCTAAGGTAGGCCCTGGACAGCTCCAAGGAAAGAGTGCAGTGTATTCATAAAGTTAGACATGTACATTTAAGTTTTACATTGCCCGGTATTGAAAAACTCCTAAATTCATTTTTCACTTCTGCAAGGCCTATCTCTCCCATAGAATAACATTGGAGTTGCCTTATTACATTTTATAAGTGTTACTTCAAATGGGAAGAGATGGCTCCCTTCAAGTTTGGTGTCACAATCTAAAATACTCACTTATGTTGAAGCCAGATTTTAAATTGCAATTCTGCAATCACTTTAAGAAAGTTGGCATTTCCTTGCCATAACCATTTAGTGCCTGTAGCCTGTCTCTGAGTCACATGGATGGGCGTAGTTAGCAGTTGGGCTTTGTGTAGTCCTCCTAGACAGCCACACACAATGGAAGCTTAGATGTGACTGAATGGGCCATCACTTCCAGGATGGGGGGGTGCTGGGCCCAGTCTCACTTATACCTGAAAAGGCTGTGTCCTGTCCCTAGCCTCGATGACAATGTTGGACTCTGCATCACTGCATTGGATCTCCTCTGAACCAAGGCATCTACAGCTGCGCACCACATCCCTGATGCCAGACTTCGCATCACAAGCTCCATCGACGGGATACTTGATGAAGACGCAACAGGATCTCGCACTACAGTTCAGCCGCATGTTGGAACCCCGCATCGCATCGGCTGTGCGGTGCTTCTTCGATGCAGATCCACGCAATGCTCAGCCACCAGGATTTAAGGTACTTTGTTCAACGGGCCTAAATGGGTACCAGTAGGGAACCCATGTTACATCACAGTTGGCCTGCACTTGTAACTTTTTCCTGGCCCGGTTAGACCGGATATTCCCTATAGCGCTTTGTGCATTTTGGTGTTATTCTTACTATAAACTTAAAAATTCAATATCTCCAGATCTACTATTTGGATTTTTGTCATTTTGGTCTTGTTTTATTTATTAAACTATGCCCTATTTGTCCAACTTGGTATGAGATCATTTTTGTGTGTTGTTGTCACTTTTTACCATTTGAAGTGTTGCACAAATACTTTATGCATTTCCGCTAAGTCAAGCCTGATTGTTTTGTGCCAAGCTACCGGGGGGTGAGCAAAGGTTAATTAGGAGTTTGCTTGTGCCTTACTCTGACTAGGAGTGTGGTTGCTGCTTGACCAAGGCTCACACCCCAGTCAACCAGCAACCCAATTGCTAACACTCATATTTCTGTGTCCAAGGGTGCAATGTTGATTTAGCACATTGGCAACTGAACTTATTCAGAGATTTAAAAGGGAAACCTATACAAAATTAACAGCTATGGAGAAAGGTAGCTATCTTCCAAGAAAAGTTCTTTTGGCCCATGGTCACCGTACCAAGGCCCTTAAAGGTGAAGGAATTCATGGTAAAGGTAACTTTACAGCTAACTTAGCAGCAAAGACATTTTTCTTCTCACAGAACATGTTGGGATTGTCACACTAAATATTGCCACATGTCCTTTACTAGATGGTGTAGTCTGGGGAACGGGTGAACTCCTTATATTTTAAAAATTGCTCTTGATGATAATATAAAACCTGGTCCTTTTCAGATCGATGCAATATAAAGCCGGTTGAATGGATGTTAAAAGACTTTTACTACCTTAGATAATGAAGACACTTATTTAAATACTGACAAATATAAATAAATATTTAGTTTTCATCACTTTGAACACAAATATATACACAGAACCAGCACTCTCATAGAAATATATAATTTTACCCAGTGGGACCATTGTTGTTTTGCCCATAAATAGCAATCCAAACTTCCAGAAGAAATTCCAATATTTCAATAGCATTGAGAGGTCAGAGGGAACAGCCTTCTACTCCTCACAGAAAGAAGAAAACCTCAAAAGAACCTGATTATCGGTATTTCACAAACATATATATATTACCATATATTTGTTGAATATCTTGCAGTGCAAGTATTGGAAAGAAAATATTGATGAGAATAGTATTTGTTGAACAAACGTTTGACAGATTCAGAACAAAGAAGCTTTATTTAGAGCATGCATAATAAATATACATTTTTAACTGTCACCACTCACAGTGTGCCTATACTGTGCCAACAATGGTTATCACACACTAGCCTTGTCCTGTGAAGGATCATCTGTCCACAATTAGTGAAAATATGGATTTAAATTACTTCCTCTTGGATCCACACCAAGCTAAATTTAAACACTCTCTGTTTACACAATTTATAATGAAATGCAGAGATATTAAGAAAAAGACTGCTGAAAGAATTGAAAAAGAAATCATGCAAACCATATTTTAAATTATTCATTATGGCATGCAAACACTCTCTAAATGAGTGTATTCTCTAAGCACTAGAATGTCATCAGTCCTCGACCTTCTAAAAAAAAGACTTAAATCTCCTACAACATAAAAAAGCTCAGTTGCGAGCTATTACACAGCTAAAATGGGTTCTACAAACATTAAAAATTGATGAGGTGCCCTGGCAGCTCACCAAAAATAGTGCCAGATTTAATCCTGATCTCCACATAAAGATTTATGGCTACAAAAGAAGCCACATCCACCCTATTAAGAATTGAAGAAATGGAAGATGCCCCTTTTCTGTGGTAGAAGACTCACGTATCAAGTGGCTCCCACGTGGTTAATTGACTGCCTGTGACTACCTTTAATTTTCCTGAGTGGCAAAAATATAAGTCCTTGGGTATGAAAAAATGCACAGCACTTTTCTCCACCACATGTGGGATTTCGAATTTGTTTGTTACACACAAGAAAATCCTGCATCTGTAAGAAGAGCTGAATGCTCTAATCTTTTAGGTCAGTCACTCCTTTGCAATTCCATCTTACTGCATGGAGCTTGTATGTGTATATATATTTATAAAGCACGAATATCACTCCACAGGAGCATCTTGGCGCTATGCAGAAAGAGATCATGAGCTCAGGTGGATGCTGCTATCCTAACTATGAGTAAAATAAATCAGAGAGAAGCAGAGAGAATCTGTGGCTCTGAACATCCAGGTATTCAGGGACTTTCTGAGGGAAGGTTCAGAGTGAATGAACCGGAGATGACCAGGGAGAGTATTACATGCTTTTACCCCAAGAACAGCTACTGAGCTCCTTCCCTTTGTTTTATATCTAAACGACGTGGGCTTTAAAAGATTCGCTGAAGAAGACCTCTTTGAAGGCAGGATTTAGCTGTAAACTTGTTTTATCCATTCCAGCCTACCACACACTCCTGAGTAATGGGTCTTATTTAATAATTAAAAATGACATGTGTTGCCGAATGACCCAAGGCCAATTGCATACTTTAAACATTTCTGAGAGCAAAAAACGCTGTGGAGTAACCTTTTATCCTCCTTTCAAAAGATTGTTGGGAAATATCCCATGACCCAGAACAGAAATGGATAATATGCAGCTTGATAAGTTGAGCACATGTGTTGTGATAGAGATACAGACAGCCAATTTTGCATCAGGGATTTAAAATCTATTGCAAACCCAGCACCCTACTCACTTTGCAGATTTTATACACCCCATCTTTAATTCATCCAAAACAACAGGCACAGTGCATTTCTTCTAGAGCATTGGATCTAGCTTGTTGACTGGTTTTAAGGCGTTTTTTTTTACATTCAATGTTTCCAGTCAAATTGGCAAATTTCTTACAATACGTCTGATCCTCATTTATGGCATTCTCATTTTTCTCCTGATTAGGAAATAAAACCAGTTCTATCTCCAGAGTAAACTTTGAGTATGAACATCCTATAGAGAAGCAGTGCTGAGAAATCCTAGCCTTCCATCTTTACTATGCATGGCTCACTGACCTAAGCAAGCATTGGCCTCTATCCATCCACAAAGTGAATGCTTTGCAAGCTTAGTAAACGATAACAGTTTAATTTCAGTGTTTTGTGATTTGAAACCATAGTTTATTATTCATTATTACAGGGCCTAACTATAACCTCACTTTAACTTTTTTGTTGTTGTAAATTTTTACTTTTTTTAAACATAAAACAAGAACTTCATCTTAACTATAACATCACTCTAATCTTTGTTTTTTCAGTGAATTGTAGGGGTTTTGTGATCATAATCAACTAGCATCCACACTGAGTATACCATACTTTTTTTTTTTTATAGTTTCCTTGTAGAACAATATACATACAACTTAGGACACAGATACACCATGGACAGGCATATCAGTACAGAAAGTTGTTGATTCTCAAAAACATGAATCAGGCAATTAGGGAATTATGTTTTTACAATTACGTCCAGAAGTGGGATAACATCTCACATGGTTTTAATTTATCTCTGTTTTGACCAATGCCTCATGTGAGGTCCAATTCTTACTTAATGTTCCAGCTGACATGACCCGACCTCAACCCAAGTGCCCTTCAATTGTCTGTGTACCTGCCTCCTGTGAAGATGCTACATTGGCAGCAATATGCGGGTCCGAGATCGCACCATCAGATTTGCTTAATAGGTATGTTTGGTATGGTCCCCAGTAATTCCTGGGGCGGCTCCTGGGAGGGAGCAGCTTGCTATATATATCGGCTTGCGTATTGCAATACAACATGTCCACATGCCACTCAGGGAATCGTGATGATGGGCCCCCCATCCAGCGCAACACCACCCTGCGCTTAGGAAGTAAAAGGCCAATGGCCATTAACGGATGCGCTGCCTTATCGACAGAGAGATACCACCCCAAAAGTGCCATCTTAGGGTTTGGCTTCAAGTCCGCACTAATAATGATGCCCAATTCCTGGAACACTTTGCCCCAATAAGTATGAATCACTGGGCATTGCCAAGCTAAATGCCAGAAACGTGCATCTTCCGCACCACATCTGCGGCAGCAGGAGTTCTCCGCGAATCCACACCGAAACTGGCAATCAGGAGTGCAGTAAGCCCTATGCATGAACTTAAAATGTATAAGTCTGTGCCTCCCATTAAGAGAAACCGACGGGGTGCGGGAACAACAATACTGCCACTCTTTGTCACTTAGGGGGGGGTGCCCAGATCCCGCTGCCAATCCAGCCTGACTCTTAGAACTTCAGATCGACGAGTCTTCTGTAGGCTTGTGTAGAATTTAGTGATCAGCTTAAGAGGTTCTTTAACCTTGATAAATGTGGTAAGTGTCCCAATAGCCTGCGGGTCCAGCAGATCCTCACCAATAAAGGCTCGCCAAGTGTGTCTGGCTCTAACGCAATGAAAAAATACTGTGCCTCCCGGCTGCCTGTCTGGCTGCTGTAAAGCCTCCCAGGTTACCAGTGCACCATCTTTGAAGAAGTCTCCCATTGTAGTGATGCCTATGGTCTGCAGTGCCTGCCATGCCCCCGCATCTTGACCCAGCGGGAACCACAAACACCACTGAAGAGGAATTTCTGGAGCATATAGGAAGGCTCCTGCTTGCATGTGTAAAAGTGTTTGCCAGGATTGTACAGTGACAGCTAGGGAATCAAAGACTCGCAGTCGCCTGGAGGCCAGATGAGTGAGCATCTGGGGTAGTGAGAAAGGTTCTGCCGCATTCCCCTCCAGGTATAAAAAGGGTGTATCCTGTGGGCCATGTCTCCAAAAGTGGGCGAATACACTATTCGCAGCTTTATGATACTTTTCTAAGTCAGGAGCTCCCAACCCACCCAACTCATAGGGCAGGGTAAGTGAATCCCACCGTATGCGAGGCTGTTTACCGGCCCAGGCAAGTCTTATCAGCTGTGTGCGCCAGTCTTTAAATCTATGCTTTGGCAGGAGAATGGGTATGTTTTGGAATAAAAAGAGGAATTGTGGTAGAATCATCACCAATTTCATAATTGATATTCTCCACATTAGGGAAAGTGGAAGCTTAATCCATTTATGTACTTTTTCCGCTGGTCGTTGTGTGTCTGTTAGACCCGGGATCCCTGGTTGGCTGAGGTAGGTACCTTAGGCCAAGTAGGGACCCACGTTCCAAAGTCAGGGAAAGGAAGGTCACCTTCTGCGATAGCCCCGCTCACCCCCTCGGTAGCTTGGCACGAGCAGCCAGGCTTATCTTCAAGGCAAATGTGTAAAGTATTTGCAACCACGCTCACAACAACTCAATGATGACACCACAAATAAACTCCACACAAGTTTTATAAAAACGAGTATAAACTTTATATAAAAAGATATACGATAAGACCACTCAATATAGATCCAACATATGAGTTTGTGTACTATTTCTCCTGGCTGGTTGTAAGGCCAGCCAGCCGGTGTAAGTTCTGGTGGTATTAATGAGCACTTCTAAACATTCTCCTGTAATCCTAATGTCATGTTATACGGTTCGTAATGCTAGAATCAGGCACTTTTGCAATGTAAAAATATTGTAAGGCATAATGCAGCAATCAGACACTCTGCAATGTAAAAAGAATGCAATGCGTAACGCAACAATCAGGCACTTTGCAAGGTAAAAGCAATGCAATTTGTAATACAACCACCAGGTACGACGTTATGCAAAAATAAGGCAATGCGTAGTACACTAATCAGGTAATTCGTTATGCTGGAATAATGCAAGGCGCAATACGCTAATCAGGTAGTTTGGTATGCAGAAACAATGCAATGCGTCATACGACCATCAGGTAGTTCGTTATGCAGAAATATTACCATGCGTCATACACTAATCAGTTAGTTCGTTATGCAGGAATAATGCAATGCGTAATATTCTAATCAGGTATTCTGTTATGCAGAAATGATGCAATGTGTAATACGACAGTCAGGTACTCCGTTATGCAGAAATGGAATAATGCGAAATACACTCAGGCACCCATCACTGTGCCTCAGGCGGTCTCACCGCCTCTCCTTTTGACTTGCAGTCAGCCTCTCAACAGTTGCTCCAACACGGGTACGATGTAGTCAAAAAGTGAAGCTCTGCACTCCGGCCCCTGTACTGCCACTACCGTGGCAATACGGGCTACGATACGAGCTGAAGCAGGGGCTCGCGCTGCTGGAACGAGACAGAGGCCGAGAGCGTCTCCCTCCGAGCCCGCACCCCGCCCTAGGAGTCGACACGTGTTACCTGGGGGGCACAAACTCACTCTCCTCTCCTCATCCAGCGTCTGGGCCTCCAATGCAATCTTTGTGAATTGGCAACGGCGGGCTCAGGCCGGCGGCTCAGCTCCTCCGGGGCTGCTGGTCCGGGCCGCTTCAGTTACGAAGATCACAGGCTGCCACAGGGCACCAGCACACAGCGTTGCTGAGACTTCCTTGAGTGTTGGGTGCACGATCACTAGGCACTCCACACGTAGGTCTCAGGCTGCATGAAGATCACATGCACAGTGTCGCTGAGACTCACTTTAACCTCCGGTGCACACGATAACAAGTCAAATCCTCACGAAGATCTCACGGTGCACAATGCACCAGCACACAGCGTTGATGAGACTCACTTGGATTCCAGTGCACACGATCACTGGACAATCCTCACAAAGGGGTTCACCACACACACACAGCATCGCTGATCGTTTCTTGGACTCCAGGTGCCCACGATCACAGGGCACGCCTTACAAGGGTCTCAGGCTGCAACAAGCACGCACACCGTGCCGCTAAGAATCTCATGGAAACTTTTGTGTTCCTGTGTTTCCGCAACAGGGAGCCAGCTCACTTTGGACCCTTGGGGATCAGTTACTTCAGTGCACAGCACACAGCAAAGTCCTTTCAAGCAGGGGGACACAGCACACAGCAAAGTCCCTTTAGCCTTTCCTTGGTTAAAACAGAAAACTGCAGGCCAGCCCCAGAACACACAGCAAGGGTCAGTCCTATCGTTCAGTCTCTTCAGTTGTTTCTTCCTTGGCAAAGGTCCTCTTGACCATGAAGTAGCTCCAGTCTTGTTCATACTTGATCAAGCCATTTTCCAAAGTTCAGGGGCTTCAGGTCTCATAGTTATAACCCTCAATGGCTTTGAAGTCTTTGTGTTTCAGGAGGCACTGACCCCTGTTCAAACCAGTTCTGGGTGCCTCCCTGCCAGCGACACCTTCTTCCTTTGATTAGTGGGAGTCTGGATTCTCAGTCACTCAGCAGGAGATGGGACAATTTTTTATAGCAGCAACCCAGGCCTCTTCACCTCTAGGGGCTTTTCCTCCCCCTACACTCCAGATGCAGGTCAGCCTGTTGCTGTCTCACCTCCTCCCCTGGGTCAAGTTATTCCCCAAATCCTATCGCTTTCAATCCAGACAGTCAATCCACAGCCAGGTAGAGACGCACAGAAATGTTAGAGCACAAAAACTCAGCCACTTCTAAAAGAGTGGCTTCTAAACACACAATGCAAAAACCACCTTCATAAAAAGATGTGTTATTACATTGTGAGTTCAGGCATACTAAACTTCACATTTCCATCTTAAGCCTTTGGGAAGATAGGCTGGAAAATATATTACACAGCCTCCCCATTCTGTCCTATGGGCAAGAAGGCCTTTCAACAGTGAAAAAATAAATGGAGATTATTTCACTGTCATGACATGGTACACACCTTAGTACATGTCCTACCTTTCACATGCACTGCACCCTGCCCAGGGGGTACCCTAGACCATAGGGGTGTTTGATGTGCATAGAAAGGGAAGGGTAAGGTCTGGCAAGTGAGTGCACTTGTCAGAACAACATGGAAGTTTAACAAACTGCACGCAGGCTCTGCAATGGCAGGCCTGAGTTCCCTTTTTAAGGCTACTTGTGTGGGTGGCACAAATAGTGCTGCAGACCCACTAGTAGCATTTGCATTACCTGCCCTTTCACACATAGTGCACTTTACTAGGGACTTTACAAGTAAGGCAGACATACCAATCATGGAAAACCAATTACCATTACACTTTATACAGGGTGCACTGGCACTTTGACACTGTTTAGCAGTGGCAAAGTGTCCAAAGCATCTAAGTTGGCAAGTTAGCAACACCATGTCAGAAAAAAGGTCTAGGGGGAAAGCAAAAAGTTTAGGGAATTAGCCAAAAAGGGCCAAGTCCTACAGTGGCCTACAATAGTTTTCCTGCATCTCTATTGCAGGATTTGTGTGGAATTGAATGCCCAGGTATCGGACTGCTTCTATGGTCCATCGCTAAGGAAACTCCATGGCCAGCTCCGCGGTGTTAGGCGTGAAGGGGAATATGATGGACTTATCTCATTTTATCTGCAGTCCCGAGTGACCCCCAAACTGTACCACCTCTCGCAGTATAGGGGATAAGTTTACTTCCGGGTTGCGAATGTAGAGCAAAGTGTAATCCACGTATGCAGAAATGTTCAGCGTGTACCCGGGAAAACTCAGTCCCCTGTGTGTGTGATACTCACGGATAGCACAGGCCAGTGGTTCAGCGAATATCGCGTACATTAGTAGAGACAGAGGGCAACCTTGTCGTGTTCCACGCGTGATGTTGAAGGACTCAGACACCACGTCCCGATCCTCACTCTTGCAGTGGGCGATGCATATAAGACTGACACCAAGCGGAGGAATATATTCCTAACCCCTGTCTTACGTAGCACCGCGAACATAAAGCCCCACTCAACTGAGTTGCAGGCTTTCTCGGCGTTGAGAAAAACTGCCGCCGCTCTAATTTCTGGATTGAATCTCTGTACAACACCAAACAGAGTTCTCAAATTTTGAGACAGGTTACGACTAGGGACACACACTGCCTGTTCTGGTCAGATAATACCTGGTAATAATAGAGCCAATCTATTGGCTAAAATTTTTGCGTAGACCTTGGCATCAAAATTGAGCAAGGCTAATGTCCTGTATGAGGAGCAATTGCTAGGTGATTTTCCCAGTTTTAACAGAGTTACTATAACAGCTTCACGCAGAGAAGGCAGCATGACACCAGACACTGCCATCTCTTCATAGAGCATTTTAAGATAGGGGATCAGTAGATCTTAGAATTCTTTATAGAAGGCTACCGTGAGACCATTCACTCCCAGGGCCTTTCCAGCTGGCATTCCACACAGCGCCTCTCGTATCTCATCAGTTGTCAGTGGTGCATTCAGATGTTCCCAATGCTCAGTCACAAGCCACAGCATCTTAATATATGACAGGTAGTCCTCTAGAGCCTCACTGTCCATTGGGATTTGGAAGGTGTACAGTTTTTGATAGTAACAGTGAAAAGAGCTGTCATTTCCTCAGGGGTATGTAAGGGACTCACAATCTCGTTCATCATGCCGACCATCTTAGCTAATTCCCTCTTGGGTCTCAATATCCCTGCTAAAGTGGCGCCTGGCTGCTCCCGCTACCCGTAGCAGCGTGCCATGGCAGATTTCCCCATATGTTTAATTTCATCATTAGCAGTATCTTGGAACTCTTCCAGTTTCTGTTTGAGATCTACAGTAGTTTGAGTTGCACCCGCCCTGTTCAAGTCTCGTTCCAAATGACCTATTTCCCGTTCTAGTGCCTCTAATCAGTTTCGAATAGAGTGCAGCACACCCGCATGTGTGGAGATCACCACCACTCTGACATATACCTTAAATGTTTCCCAAACCATGGCAAATGATTGTACCGAACCTAAGTTGTCAGTGAAGAAGTCTTCTATCGCTGTTGTTAACCCCTCTTTGAATACTGTTTCCAAAAGCAAGTAAGGTGGGAAACGCCATGTAAATGGCGGGATTTGTGGCACCCTATATTGCAACGCAAGCCAGACAGGTGACTGATCAGAATATGTTCGTGGAAGGTGTGCGCATGCCCTAACTCTAGAATCCAACCCTCTGGACAGTAACCAAAAATGTATTCGGTGTGAGTGTTGTGGACAGAAGATTAATGTGTGTAACCTCTCTCTACGGGGGCTCTATGTCTCCAAATGTCCATGAGGCCCTCTGTGCGCATTATGCCCTGCAAGGCTATCCCAGCCGCCGCTGGACACCTAGGCGGGCCCCGGGATCTATCTAAATTTGGGTCTAAGATGCAATTGAAATCACTTCCCCACACATGCGGGACACCCCTCCATTGCACTAGATTGGCTGCTAGTTAAGTATAGAATTGGGGATCATTGTAGTTCGGGCCGTACACACCCACCAAGAGGAATTTCAAATCACCCTGCTTGCAGATGGCCACCGCAAAGCTCCCCTGCGGATCTATGAGCAGGCCCGTCATCTCTACACCTGCCCTTTTGTCTATCCAATTCAGGACCCCTCTGGCGTGTGAGGTATAGTCTGCTGAGTAGCAGATCTCCTGCAGTTTGCGTTGGACATCCCCACTGCGCTCTGCAGTAAGATGTGTCTCTTGCAGAATTGCGATTGACACGGAGTGTCTCTTTAAATAAGCGCAAACTCTTTAAACCTTTCTGTTATCATTTAAACCACGCACATTCCAAGTCATGAGCTGGAGACTTTGCGTATTCTCTCCCTCAGGGGCCATGAGATGCAGAAACCCACTGCAGTGAATGGATCCCGTTGCCTGTGGTATGTACTGTATGAAACGGTCGTTGCAACTCTACATCAATGTATGTGTCCTTTCTTGTAAACAAAACATCCCCTCCTACGCCACGGGAACACACATCAGTCTTGGCTATCTGAACTGTCCCCCTTCCTGATCCCTAGGCTCAAACAAAACCCTCATAGAAAGCAATATGAATAGTGTGATACACTTGGGGGCAGATGTTGCCATCATTTCTGACTCCCTGCACCATCCAATTTACACTTGTAATCGCATACAATAATAATCAAATTACTCTTCGAGGGGCTTCGTGTTATGTTCTATTTATTTATAAAGTTTTATATAGCGCGAACGTGAACTACGAGGGTATCAGAGCGATTTACAGTCACGAACATAAATGGATGAGGTGGTATGCACACATTCAAAAGTGTCAATTCGTACATAAGAAATATAAAAATATATGAATAACAAACATATAGGACCGTGAAACTGCAGGACGTTGTACAATAGACAGTTAGTGAACATTAGGTGATTGTGCTAGCAAACATACATATTAAGACCTCAATCGATTTACAATAGATATAAAGTGTATAGAAAAAACCAAGAGGGACCCACTGCCGGCTAAGCGCTACATTACATACAGTTGATGAGCAGCATGAGCTGTGATAGTAGTCTTACAAAGAAAATAGACTCGTCCATTCCACCTGAGATAGGTAGAGGCATTCGGGTCATAAAGATGACTCAGTGGCATCCTAGCGTTTAAAATTAAAGCATGTATTTGTTCATTAGATGTATTTTTACTTCTTTTTTAAAGGCGGTAAGGGAAGTGATTCCACGCACTACTGGAGGTCCAAATCTTAGGTGCAATCCCTGAGAAGGCTCTACAACCGGTTCTCTTCTTGTGGAAGGATTGAGGTTTCAAAAGGAAAGTGCTCGCACTTCGCAGTTGTCTACATCCTCCAGACCTTTCTAACTTTAGAGCCAAGTAGCTGGGTGTATTGTTGTGAATTGCTTTGTGTGTCAGTCAGGCACTTTAACCCCTTCCCCGCTCATGACGGAACCGCTCCGTCATGAGCCACGGTTGCCGTGTGCTCATGACGGAGCAGTTCCGTCATGCCACGACCGTTGGCGGCCGCTCCGCCCACGCAGTGCTGTTTCCCCGCCTGTGTGGGGGGACAACGCAACTGGGCGGAGTCATGATAGAACCGCTCCGTCATGAGCACAGCTCAACCGTGGCTCATGACGGAGTGACTCCGTCATGAGCACAGCGCCACCGCGCTGCCCCCCCGCACTCCCCAGCGCTGCGGCAGAATTCCCGCCGCAGCGAAGGAGTTAAGGTGTATTCTTGCCTCGTAAGGTAGCCAATTCAAGGCTTTCAAGGTTGGCGAGATGTATTTCTTTTTGTTCCTGACACCAATCTGGCTGCGGCATTCAGTGCTGCTCTCAGCGGAGCCAGCTTGTATTTAGGGAGACCACAGAGGGTGGTGCTTCCGTAATCTAATCTTGGTAACACTAAGGCTTGAACTGCCATTTTTAGTTCAGCCTGAGGGAGGAAGGGTTTGAGTTTCCTTAATATACTCAACTTGTGATTAGCACCCTTGGTGGTGATAGAGATGTGCGACTGCATATTCAGATGTTTTTCTATAGTGATTCCAAGTGATTTTGCTGAGTCAATGATGAGGGGGACACAATCAAAGGAGGTTAGGTGTTTTAGCCATAGGTCTAGCTTTGGAGTGTGGCTCGGTGGCGAGATGAGAATGAATTTTGTTTTTTTAGTATTCAGTATGAAGTGGTTGTTTGTGAGCCAGTTTTGCGTGTTCAGTAGAGTAGTGTTGAGGGCAATGAAGTCTTCTGGAGAGGGGATTTTCAGATACAGCTGGGTGTCATCCGCGTACAGGTGATATAGGATGTTCTCTGATTTCAGAGCGTTCGCCAAAGGCTCCATTAGGAGGTTGAAAAGAATGGGTGATAGGGCAGATCCTTGAGGAACACCAAGGGTGACCATAGAGGGTTGGGAGAGTGAATTCTTCATCTTGATTCTTTGAGTTCTGTTATTCAAGAAGGAGGAGAACCATTGCAACACTGTGCCTGAGAGACCCATCCTTCGTTCTAATAGGGACAGAAGGTTGTCATGCTTGACCGTATCGAAGGCGGAGGACAGATCAAGAAGCATCAATAAGCATGATTCATTGCGGTGAAGCATTTTTAGTATGTCATCCATAATATGTGTGAGAGCAGATTCTGTGCTGTGCCCTTGGCGGAAGCCCGATTGGTGACTGTCTAAGAGGTTGCAATGCTCAATGTGGTTGCAAAATTGAATTTGTACACATTTCTCCAAAAGTTTCGCCAGAGTGGGGATGTTGGTTATAGGACGGTAGTTGTTTAGATCAGATGGAGTGGCGTCTGCTTTCTTTAGGATGGGTGTGACCTGCCCTATTTTGAGGCAGTCCGGAATGACACCTTGAATCAGGGAAGCATTTACAATTTTAGCCCATAGTGGTAGGATCAATGTTTTTAAAGTTTTGAACAGGGAAGGAGGCAGGGGGTCAGAGAAATGATTGGAAGGGTTGATTGTTTGAAGCGTGTTGTCGATGCTTTGTTGAGAGATTGGTGAAAAGGTGTGCCATGAGGCATTGTTTTTAGTGACTTCCCCTTGATTATTAAAATGAGCTTTGAATAGATCGCCATAGTTAGGATCTTGGAGCATAGTTTGCTGTAGCGCCATCCTGGACTGTAAGTCAAGCTCGATGTTCTTAGTCTTTTTGTGGAAGAAATTGGCAAGCACGTCACAGGTAGGTGTGGCCAGGTCGTTTAATTCCCTAGAGTTAGTTGTATTGCATGATTGAAGCTTGACAATTTCAAAGAGATTTTTTTGGTCGATTGATAGCTTGATTCAGCTGAGTTCTGAAAAAGTCTGCCTTTGCCTTAAGAATCTTTCTATTGTAAGAATTCCTTAGCTTTCTAAGGTGCTCAAGGTTGTCAGTGGTAGGAGCCGATTTCCATAGACACTCTGCAACTCTTAGATGTCTACGCTCTGAGTTCAGGCCCTCGTTGAACCAAGGTTTGGAAATCTTAGAGGAGACGTTTTTTTCCTGGAGTGGTGCTGTAGAGTCCAGGATTTCGAGTAACGAAGAATTGTAGAAGGTTGTGAGGTCATGTACATCAGTCATGTCCCCCATACAGATCAGAGCGGAGTTACAGCGGTTTACCAAGGTGATGGGGTTGATATTTTGTAAGTTCCTTTTCCATTGCCTGATTTTTGAGGGTTGGCCCCTTTTTTGAGTAGTTTCGCTGTTAATGCAGAAGAGGATGCAATAGTGATCAGACCAATCGCATGGGGTGATGGATTCAAGTAGGACGATGTTTGATTTTGCAAGAATGAGGTCCAAAGTCTCTCCCTTGATATGAATTGGGCTGTCACAGAATTGATATAGCTCTGACAGAAACTCTTTAAGCCTACAATATGATCATTTGCGTTGTTCCAGTGGAGGTTAAAGTCACTCATGAAAATATGAGTGACTTGTGAATTGACATTGGATGCCATGATCTCCATTATCTCGTCAATACAGGTCAAGTTATCGCCTGGGGGGTGGTAGAATATGTTTAGCTTGCTGGTGATGCGCTTAGCATCAGAGATATTAATGCAAAGGTAATCACAAGAGGATAGCCCAATGGCGTCCGCTTGCTTGACTGAAATTGAGTTCCGATAAATGCAGGCTACCCCTCCCCTAGTTTCCCAATTCTATCTAGTCGGATTAGGTCATGGGAAGGCGGAACCAGTAAGTCGAGGATGGGTGAGGAGAAGCAATTTAACCAAGTTTCTGTGAGGATCATAATGTCTAAATCATTCTCTAATATGAAATTGAATATATCAGTAGCATGTTTGCCTGCAGTTAATAAGCCCAGACTTGAACTTGTTAATTGAGTGGTTTAGGGTAATCTGTTCTACGTTGATATTTGTGAGGTTATCTCTCTTTGCAGATCTGTTGTTGATAGTCGGTTCTCTGAGGGGATTGGTTACAATGGTTTGAATAGTGTCTATGTGTCTGAGGAGCCCGCGCCTATGCTAATCCGCCCTCCATGTTACACTAAAGTGCTGTTCAGGCCTTCCCCCACATGTACATTTATGTCACAACATAATTGGCAAGTGTCTCCCCTCCCAATGTTATACGACACACATGTTACCCTCTGTGTCTCTTTTGGTCTGCTTAATGTCCACCTCTGCTCTGTACAGTCACTCTGCTGACTCTTGTTCTTCTCGGCCGCCTGGGAAACCCTCTACACTCGATCGGGAAGCACTCGGTGAACTCTGCCGCTGCACTTTGATGAAGAGTAGCACAGCTTTAGGATCTGTGAAGAAATGCATTTTGCCGTCCATTTTGACTCACAACTTGGCAGGATACAACATGCTGTTCTCCAGATTCATGCCCCGAAGTTTCTTTTTCACTGGGATGAAGAGCCGACATGCTTCTTGGACTTGCATAGTGAAGTCAGGGAATACGGTTATTTCGGCCCCCTCATGGTGTAGAGTTCCCAACTCTCAAGCTTTTTGCAAAGCCACATCTCAATCCCTATAATTCAATAGTCTTGCTATTATAGGTCAGGGGTAGCTCCAGGTACCGGTCTGGGTTCCAGGGAGCGATGCGCTCGTTCCACTACAAGTATTTCAGAGAGGGTGTCCCGGCCCAGTAGGGTGGCTAGTAGCTTCTCTATGGACTGCTCCATGTTGCCGATGTTGGAGGATTCGGCAACTGAATGCAGACGTTGTTCCGCCTAGACCTCGCTTCGAGATCTTCGACCTTTGCCTGCAGCACCCGCAAAATCTTGTCTCTTTCTTTGTCGGTTTCCGTGTATGATCGGACAACCTCTTCCAAGTCAGATATGCGTTGTTCTGCCGAGTTGAGTCTATCGCCATACTTGTATAGCTTTTCTGACATCCTATCCATGTGGAACGATAATGCGTCAGTTTTAGTGTCTCGTGTGAGGCTGACTGTCCCCCGCCATGGGCTCACTCACCCAAAGTTTCAGTTGTAGGCCGTCTATGCAGTCCACAGGCCCGAGCGACTCTGTGGCTGAAGCGGGCCACTGCTAAGGAATTCAATGTAGCTGCATCGTTTCCGCTATCGCCTGGTGTGCCTTCAGCAAGCCCCGTACATCTCCGAGGCCATAGTGCGCCACTGCTGCTATCTTCAGTTTGGCGGCACCATTTCTGCTGCCGCCAGGTGCGTTGAGTAACGCTCCCTGCCGGAAAGTGAATTCCCCTTCTTGGTTGTGATACTCTTGTGCTTAATGCGAGGATTTTGCCGGATTATTGATGGTGATAGGAGGAGCTGCTCTAACTCGCGGCATTCTTGGAGTCAGGCAAGCTCCGCCCCCCAGTATACCATAACTAAAATAAATATAAAAATTGTTTAAAAACCTCTTTATGAAAGTTTAGAACAAATGTGGAGAAAAAATAAATAAATAAATAAATAAATAAAATGGAACTGAATGAGATATAATCGTGAAATAGTCCAAAGAGATACAATATATAAAAACAGTAGGAGTGATAAAAGATATGAAGGAAAAAACAAGAAATTAAGACAAAGTATGGCTTATGGAGGTTTAAGAACCTCAACAGTTCTAGTGGAGACTGTGTTATGCTGAGATAAATAGGAATTCAAAGGAGACCATAACAGGTCCTTTTTTATGGCACTGCACAGTGTGGGCGAATAGTTTGTGTCCCATCTATGATTATGACAAATCAAGTTCCACCATGTAAGAAATGCAAGTTGTTCAAATGTTTCCAATTCGAAGTAAGAACTTGAAAGACCAGCACCAAGAGAAGATCAACCAACATACCCTGAACCTTATCAGAGTGGTGCAAGGAGCAGTAATAGAAAACAATTGGGACAATTTTTGCCAAACCTGTTTCCAAAATGAAAAAACCTTTTGACATAAAAACATACGAAGAAGATCTGCATGAGAGGCATGGCAAGTCCAGCAATTATAGTCAGGCAATAATTTCATTTTAAAAAGAGAACATGGAGTTTAAAGCAACCTATTATAAAAAAAATACATGGTCTCAGTGGTACTAGATGAATTATGATGAATTCTGTACCAAATTTTGTTCCATAAGGGTATGGAGAAGGAAGACTGCAAATCTTGTTCCAAAGATTCCCCAATTCTAGATTTAATCATGTCAGAATCTGAAGAAGGAAACTGCTTAGATATAAAAGAAGCTTTAACCTCAACAGAAAAATCATATGGAGATGTGGGAGAGGTGGATGATGGAGAAGAAATTGAAGAAGGGTCAATGACACTTTGTCGAAAAATATCCGAGATAGAGACATATTCAGCCCAAAATGAAGGAATGTGAAAACGGGAGTGTAATTCATCAAAAGATAGAAATATATTGTCATGAATGATCTGGTAAAGGGTGATTAGACCATTAGCCTAAAAAGGAGACCATTTAGGAGCCCTATGAGCTATAGTAATATTGGTGAGAGGTGGTATACATTTGAGGAATAAATCTTTTAGCAACGTTGCTAGAGTGCTTCAGTAAGGAAGAAGACATAGATCTGTGTTTCTGAGCCATGAGAGAGAATTGGAGAAACGAAAAAGGAAACATTTGTGAAAATTCATGAGTTTGCCAAAGCGGATGGGAAGTGCAAGGTGTACTATCCAATGAACACCAGATCTGTCTAAGCGTGAAAGCAGAATCATATTGAGTGAAATTAGGGAAATTAACACCACCAGATGATTTGGAATTTTTACTTTTGGAAAGAAAGATTCTAGCCGTTCGCTTGTTCCATAAAAATTTGGATAGAAGACCGTCAATGGATCTGAAAAATGTAATAGGTAACCGAAGAGAATGCATTTGCAAGTAAAAATGAATGAAGAATAGGTAAGAAAATAATTTTAATTGTATACAATCTACCCCACCAGGAAAGGTACAAGGGTGACCATTGAGCAGATAAGGTAAGGATCTTATGTTTTAAAGTGACTAAGTTAGCTTGTATTGTATCTTTGATAGAGGGAGAGTAAAGAATACCCAAACATTTAATTTTAGAAGAGTTCCACAGAAAACCTGTATTATTAAACATATCTTTGAGACAAAATGTATTAAGCAGCATGACTAACCAATATTGGAGAGAGGTGATGGGGATAACGATCGCTTACCCCCATTCACGCACCACGCAACTCCCGGAATCCTGGTGAGACAACCTAGGCCGCCATCTTGCTCAGGGTGCACTCTAGTTGTCGGGGGGCATTTCGGCATAAATTATGTGCGCTGCGCGGTCGCCAGCGCCTTAGGAGAGAGGTGGTGTTAGTTCACCGCTTCTTCTGCTTTTTGAGTGTGTGAGGCTTTGATTGAAGACGCTTTACACTGCTAATGTGCTTTTTGGGTCGACGTCGTCACCCAATTTGATTTTATTCAGTAATGCACTCCCATTGTGATTTTAAAAGACTGATGCTGCTACTAAATTGGAAATTTTATGTTTTTTAATGTAAAACAAAAAACATTCACTTACCCTCATTCACGCACCATGCAACTCCCGGAATTCCGGTGAGACAACCTAGGCTGCCATCTTGCTCAAGGCGCTCTTTAGTTGTCGGGGGCATTTCGGCATAAATTATGCACGCTGCGCTGTTGCCAGCGCCTTAGGAGAGAGGTGGTGTTAGTTCGCCTCTTCTGCTTTTTGAGTGTGTGAGGCTTTGATTCAAGACACTTTACGCTGCTAATGTGCTTTTAGGGTCGACGCTGTCACCCAATTTGATTTTATTCAGTATTGCACTCCCATTGTGATTTTAAAACTGATGCTGCTACTAAATTGGAAAGTTTATGTTTTTTAATGTAAAACAAAAAACAATCGCTTACCCGCATTCACTCACCACGCAACTCCCGGAATCCTGGTGGGACAACCTAGGCCGCCATCTTGTCAGGGCGCGCTCTAGTTGTCGGGGAGCATTTTCGGCATAAATTATGAGCGCTGCGCGGACGCGCCAGCAAGCCCGTCTGCGCCCGTCCGCGACCTGGAAGCGGCCAGCGCCAGCTATGCTGCACGTTTCCCGCCAGATTTTCCTAACGTTCGCCAGACCCTGAGCCGTGATGAAATTATGTCAATTGGTGCACATATGAGCAAGTGCGGCCAAGAATGGATGGGTCTAAATAAAATTACCAGCACTTGTCAGGATTGTTACTACCGTTTTAATCCCACTTTGGGTGCTACCACTCCCTCAAATCACGACCCTATTACCCCCCAAAACTCTCAGTGTATCCTAGATGCTCTAATAAATGCACAGTCCATGGTAAAATATGCTCCTGATATCTTTGAGCTGCTGGCCGAGAATCAGTTAGACCCGCTCTTCATATCAGAGACATGGCTTAACGAGTCTTCGGCTCCAGTTATCGCCATGGCCATTCCTGCGGGGTATAAAATTGTCAGGGTAGACCGCAAAACAGGCAGAGGTGGTGGGGTGCAGTAATATTTAGGGAAACCTGGGTTTTTACGCAGGCAGAGTCATATGAGATTACGGAGGAAGAAGCTCTGGATTTCTCCCTCACCATCTCCCTGCACTTTATTTGGGGGCATGCTGATCTATTACCCTCCAGGTCCATCTAGCACTTTCATAAAAGCCTTAGATGAAGCCATTGTGCCAAGAGCCCTGCAACACTCTAATTATCTACTTCTAGGGGATCTTAATATCCATGTAGATTATGTGGAGGCTTCTGATACAAGAGAACTGAAGGATTCTCTAGATCTTGCCCATCTGACTCACTGGATCAATTCCCCATCACACAGCGGGGGACATACCCTAGATGTAGTCTGCTCCAACTTTCCCATAGCTGCACAGGAACCTCTCCCTGTTCCCTGGTCCGACCATTTTCTAATTCCAGTTTCTTGGACCGGTAAACCCTCCTACCCAACTATGAGGTCACCCGAAGTCAGACCTCTTCAACGCATTGAGCCTGCCGTTCTTGGCAGAGTCCTGATAGATACTCGCCCTGTTGCATCTGGTTTTTTTTGGGAAGCTGTGGGGATTTTTAATAATTGGATTTCACGAGCAGTGGAACATTTTTCTGCACCTCTGGCCCATACAAGAGCAAGAAATACCCTGTCTAAACCCTGGTTTTCCAACAAACTTAAAGAGTTAAAAAATCATGTAAAAAGCTTGAACGCAGCTGGAGACAAGTGTATTGCTGGTCAAAATAGCACTCAGAAAGTCTCAGAACAGCTACTATGCCGCCATCAAGAAAGCCAAAGGCCTTTTTTATGCAGAGCGCATCGCTCAATCTAAAAATAACTCTAAGGAAATCTTCGCAATCGTCCAGGGATTCCTAAAGCCATGTGCAGAACGTACGGCCGCTCCCGCCTCTAACTCCTGGTGCGAGCAGCTATCTGGCTTTTTTTTTAGAAAAAATGCAATCAATCCAGGATAGTTTCGGGCCTGCTCTCCTGGTGCAGGCGGAACACCCGTGTCGGTTGTACCCAGTGTCAGATCTAGCCCGCACCGTCCTGACAGCGTTCATTCCCATTCCTCTGTCCGATACTTTGGCCATTCTTAAATCTCTTAAATCAGGTTCTAAGCCGATCCCTATCTAGCCAGGCAGTTGGCAGCAGTGGTGGAGGTAGTTAACCCTGAAGTGAACAAAATCATCAATCTCTCGCTTCAAACCGCCATGGTTCCATCTGAGTGGAAACAGGCCAAACTTCTCTCCCTCCTAAAAAAATCTTCATCAAACCCCACCACTCTGGGTAGCTACCGACCGATCTCACTTCTCCCGGCTGTGGCGAAGGTGTGTGAGAAAGCAGTCCATAAACAGCTGTCAGAGTTTGTTGAGACTTTTGGCGCCCTACACCCAGCCCAGTCGGGCTTCAGGGCCTCATATAGTACAGAGATGGCCCTGATTGAGTTGGCGGAGGCTATTAGAGAGTGCCTAGATTCCGGGGGCAGAGCGGCCCTGGTTTTACTGGACCTCTCTGCCGCGTTTGACACGGTATCGCATCGCCAACTACTGGCCCGTCTGTCCAATATCGGAATCTCTGGCTTGGTGTGGGATTGGCTCGCATCCTTCTTGGAGAACAGAACGCAGCAAGTGTAGCTGCCTCCCTTCTCTTCTACACAGAGAAGCATGACCACGGGCGTCCCCCTGGGCTCTACTTTGAGCCCCCTTCTTTTCAATGTTTATGTGACGCCGCTAATCTATCTGGCAGAGGAGCTGGGTGCTAAGCTCATAGCGTACGCTGATGATTCCCAGCTTCTCTTTACGTGGAAGAAAAATGATTTATCCCCTGATTTAGCTAAAAAATGTCTAGCTGAAGTCTTTAAATGGCTAGCGCAGGCCCAACTTAAATGCAACGAGGATAAGTCCGAGGTACTGCTCTGCGGGTCTTTTCCGACGCATCTTAGGGATGCCATTTGGCCTGATGGTTACCCCATGCCCAAGTCAATGGGGAGCCCAGTAAAAAACTTGGGCATATGGTTCAGCGAGGACCTCGGTTTCCTACCGCAGATTAAGAAATTGTCCGGAGAGTGCTTTGGCACTCTGAAACAACTCAAGAAATTTCTGCTATTGTTGCCCAAAGCAGCAAATGAAATGGTGACCCGAGTTCTAATTCTTTCGTGTTTAATCTACGCCAATGTGCTCTACATTGGCCTTCCTGACTGTCAGTTAAAAAAGCTTCCGATCATCCAGAATGTGGCCGCCAGAGTGCTAATGGGCATCTCCGGGAGGTCTAGCACTATGCTACTTCTTCGGGATCTGCATTGGCTTCTGGTGGGTCAGCACATTCTGTTCAAGGCTCTCACTATTGCTCATGGGGCCTTATATAAATCGGGGCCCATGTATCTTAGGAGACGCTTTGATTTCTATGTGCCCCACAGACATCTCCACTCCACTGGGCAATTCCTTGCTGTTTTCTTCGCTACCGCCTTGCTAGAACGGGAGGTAGCTCCCTCTCTGTCAAGGCAGCCAAGGCCTGGAATGCTCTGCCCTACGAGCTTCAGAACACTCACGATCTTAGGCTATTTAAAAAGCAGCTAAAAACCTTGCTTTTCAAATAATCATCCAGCCTCGGCCCTCGCCTCCTGTCTCCTGAAAACTGGCTTTCGCGCCGGGACACTTCCGAGTATCCATGCGCGCTATAAATGCTGGATAACATAACATAACATATTGAGACTATAGCCAGAGACTGCAGAATAGCTACTAAAATAAAATCTTGACTATCTGCTATCGAGTGTCATTAAAGCATTAAGCGTCTAGATATCTATTTCATTCTGTCCTGTGACTATATATACACATATATACACACACACAAACATATATATGTATGTATATATATATGTGTATATATATATGTGTGTGTATATAACTACCTACTGGCAACTGCCAGTAGGTAATATATATATATATATTCACTTAAAAAACCATAGGTTTCACACGTTATAGTTAGTAGGACATTTCACTCGTGAAAAACCAATGAAATTCCCCCGTTATAGTTAGTGCAGGCAACTATAACTCACGCGACCGCAATCCTCTGCTGATGACGTCAGATATTACATCACTGATGACATATGTGTTTTTCTGAAAAAAAAATATTTGTAATATATGTATAGCTAAAAATTAATGGAAGAAGACATGGGTAAATAAGTGTCTAAATACAGTGATGTAATATCTGACGTCATCAGCAGAGGATTGCGGTCCCGTGAGTTATAGTTGCCTGCACTAACTATAACGGGGGAATTTCATTGGTTTTTCACGAGTGAAATGTCCTACTAACTATAACATGTGTGAAACCTATGGTTTTTTAAGTGAATATATATATATATATATATATATATATATATATATATGTGTATATATATATATATATATATATATTCACTGAAAAAACCATAGGTTTCACACATGTTATAGTTAGCGGAAATTTTACTGATAAAAAACCAATGAAATTGCCCCGTTATAGTTAGTGCTGGCAACTATAACTCACGCGACCGCAATCCTCTGCTGATGCTAATACTGTATTTAGACACTTATTTGCCCATGTCTTCTTCCATACATTTTTAGCTATACATATATTACAAATATTTTTTTTTATAAAGACACATATGTCATCAGCAGAAGATTGCGGTCGCGTGAGTTATAGTTGCCAGCACTAACTATAACGGGGCAATTTCATTGGTTTTTTATCAGTAAAATTTCCGCTAACTATAACATGTGTGAAACCTATGGTTTTTTCAGTGAATTTGCAAGGTTTTTTAAATGCTAATTCCTAACTATAACGTGTGTGAAACCTATGGTTTTTTCAGTGAATTTGTACGGTTTTTTAAATGCTAAGTTACTTTACGCCATTCGAGGCGTGCGCGCCCACTTAACGCAGTGCGTTCCGTGCACGGTTTTTATCAACTTGAATAAGCCCTGTACATTTGGTGGCCTAAAAGCACAGGGGGTGGGGTCAATGTGGATAGTGTTTTTTTTATTTCGATTTTATAATTTCATGTTGCCAAAATATAGTTTTTTTACTGATGTAATAAGCCCTGTACATTTGGTGGCCTACGGCCACCAAAAGCACAGGGGGTGGGGTAAGTGTGGATAGTGTTTTTTTTATTTCTATTTTTTACCGTACGCTTACGGTAAGCGTACGGTAAGCGTACTCGGCGAAATTGCCGAAAAAAAAATAAAACCGTTTTTGCTCTTGGGGGATGTTTGGGGACTCCCTCAACATGACTATGTGGGAGGGAGTTGTCAAAACAGCCCCGTAACATGTTTTTGGGCATCAGGTTTGATAAATAACACTCAGTGCGAGAGACAAAATGGCGGACGCCGCTTCCTGGTTTCGGCCGATTCGAATGTTTACTAAGATCTAAGAGCCAATCAGAATCGCGCTCGCGCACGCCACCGTACGCGTACGGTAAGCGTACGGTAAGCGTACCGTAAGCGGGCTCAGATATATATATTGATTTAAAGGCTATTTTCTCAGAATCTACTGAACAGATTTACACCAAACCTACAAAAGGCACTTCCTTGACATAGGGACTACCTCTCTGCCAAATTTCTAGTAATTCTGTTCAGCCGTTCGGGCTGTAGCTCTGTCTAAAGGTCCTATGGAAAAATGCATGGGAAAAACGCGTTTTGGGACCCCCCTTTTATCTCAGCCCCCGCTTGACGAATCCCCCCGAGACTTTCAGGGTAGGAGCGGAGCGTAGCGCCCCACCTATTTTGAGAAATTCGCGAGGATTCATCGACCGGCGCCAAAGTTATTCAAAATAGAATGTTGCGGATTTCCTATGGAAAAGGGGTCCTAACTATAACTACCTACTGGCGACCGCCAGTAGGTAATATATATATATATATATATATATATATATATATATATATATATATATATATATTCACTGAAAAAACCATGGGTTTCACACACGTTATAGTTAGGAGTTAGCATTTAAAAAACCTTAGAAATTCAATGAAAAAACCAAAGGTTTCACACATGTTATAGTTAGCTGGACATTTCACTCGTAAAAAACCAATGAAATTCCCCCGTTATAGTTAGTTCAGCTAACTATAACTCGCGCGCCCGCAATGCACTGCTGATGACGTCACATATTACATCACTCATGACATGGTCAGTGACATCACTCATGACATCACTGATGACATCTCAAAGGACATCACTGATGACATCACTGATGACATCATCCAGAGTATGTGTGTTTTTCTGAAAATTACATATGTTTTATATATGTATATCTCAAGGTCGATGGAAGAATAAATCGGTATATAAGTGTCTAAATGGATGAATTGTTTTTGAAAAATTGATTGTATAACTGACTGATTAAGTGTATCTTAGTGAATACATGGCTTAGTGAGTAATGTTTAAATATGTAAATATCTGTATCAGTCTCTCACTTTGTGTATAAGTGGCTGCATGGGTTGGTGAGTAGCTACATGAGTGTCTATATAGGTTATTAGTTGGTTTTTTGAGTATCAGTGTCTGATGTCTGTATGGTTCGGTGGGGGGTATTACGTAGTGCATAGGTGCATGAATGAATGACTCACTCTTTGTATGTGTTGAAGACAGCATGTGTGCAGGACTCTATGGGTGGATGAGTGTGTGCATGGGTGTGTTAGTGAGTGAATGACTGTCTCAATAGTGTCTCTATGAGTAACTACATATGTTTTAAACTAGTATATGTCACTATTGGTGTATATAAGCGAGTATATGTGAGAGTGAGAGATTGGAAGAGTTCCTGTATGAATAAGTATGTGTTTCTATAAGTGATTGTTTAAAAGACTAAGTATGTGTAAGTTTCTGTAGAAGTAAGTGTGGCGGTGTGTGTATAACTGTATATGCAAGTAAATGTATGTTTGATTCTTTATTAGCATGAGTGACTATGTGTGTGAGTACCTCTATGGATGAGTGGCATTGTGTAACAGGATGTATACGTGTATGAGTACATATGATGAGTGAGTACATGTATGAGTGACTGTATAGGACTGTTGGTGAATGAGTGGATGTGTATTTGGATCTTAGAATTACTGTATAGGTTGTTGTAACTGGTATTGGTATGTCCATTGTTTTTAAAATTTTAATTTCTATTTTTGAATGTGTGTATCAACGGTTATATTAGGGGAAGAGGAGGTCTGCCACTCTATCACAAGGATGATGTCATCAGTGATGTCATCAGTGATGTCATTTGAGATGTCATCAGTGATGTCATGAGTGATGTCACTGACCATGTCATGAGTGATGTAATATGTGACGTCATCAGCAGTGCATTGCGGGCGCGCGAGTTATAGTTAGCTGAACTAACTATAACGGGGGAATTTCATTGGTTTTTTACGAGTGAAATGTCCAGCTAACTATAACATGTGTGAAACCTTTGGTTTTTTCATTGAATTTCTAAGGTTTTTTAAATGCTAATTCCTAACTATAACGTGTGTGAAACCCATGGTTTTTTCAGTGAATTTGCAAGGTTTTTTAAATGCTAATTCCTAACTATAACGTGTGTGAAACCCATGGTTTTTTCAGTGAATTTGCAAGGTTTTTTAAATGCTAATTTTTTTTTTCTTCTATTTTTTTAAACATATTTTTATTTTAATTTTCTATCCTTTTATAAACACTATGGTTAAATTTTTAAAATTCTTTAATATGTTTTTTTTAATATATTTTATAAAATAAACATGTAAAATTTATTTGCAGTACATTTTTTCCTTTTTTTTTATTTTTATTTTAGTACGCGTACCGTAAGCTTACGGTAAGCGTACGGTTTACGCAACGTCCGTAATTTATCTACGCCGTTTGCGTATATTTACGCAATTTGCGTAGCCGCGCGTACTCTGCATGGGACGTGTACGCGTGTACGCTACACGCGCACGTTACGCGGAAGTGTCGGGAGTGACTGTTAAGCGCATGCGCGCAAGCGCGTGTCTTTTTTACGCGCATGCGTACTTTTGCCGTAAGCGTACCGTAAGCGTACCGTAAGCGTACGGTAGGTCATGTGATCATGAAACACAACTTTTGATTGGTTGAAACTACTTTCAGTTCTAGAACTCTCCTACACCACACCCATTCCCCTCATTTCTGCTTGTGCTCCCTTAGGAGAAGGAGCTGGGTTGTCTTTGTGATACGATGGCAGAACAGCAGAGCCCTTCTGAGAGTGAGGCTAGCACTAGCAGCACTACCTTGAGGCAGAGAGCGAGGAAACAAAAGACCTCTTATGTATGGGATTATTTTACTTTTCCTGAAGGCCAGCAAAAGGTAAATGCACCCTTAGTAACTTGTAAGCTGTGTAAGCGTGTACTTTCAAGAGGTAATCCTGACAGGAAGTATTCCTTTGGGAATCATACCATGATGAGGCACCTCAAGGATGTACACAGAAGGACACATGCTCGACTTACTGGAGGTAACCCTTCAGTAAGTCAACCAAGCACATCCACAGCAGCTCAGCCTGGACCATCATCTGCAGAGCCGAGTCCTTCTTCTGCAGGTCAGGTGAGCCCTTCATCTGTGGGGGGAGCATCTCCTTTTTCTGGCCCTCTGGAAATTAACCCTCGGTTTGCGAGGGTTGAAGTACGGTGCGCCCATTGTCATGATCTACTTACTTATAGGGAGACCAGTGTTTCCCTGGTGAACAGTAAAATAGATCAGCACACTTGTCGTACCATCTAATATTCCCAATCTTTCTTTCCTCTGTCCCTGCATGAACACAACGGCTCTTTTAAGAGCCAACCTTATCTTTCATCTTTTTTTTATATATGTTTTTAAAAACTTTTTTTTTTTTTTTTTACCGTACGCGTACGGTGCGCGTAATTTTTTTTTTTTTTTTAAAAACACTAAAAATCAATTATCACATTACAAGGTCCTTGAGAGACTACAATTATTATTATTGACTTACCATACCCACTCAAATAAATATTTATTCATTTGTTTTTAAAAAAATTGCTTTAAAAATGGTTTTAGTTTTCGAAAATTTTCTATAACAATCTGAAAAAAAAGAAAAAAGTATTAATATTTTTAAAACATTTTATAATACAGTACACATATTTACATATTTATCAAAAAATATTTTTGCCTTATTTTTGCTGTTTTCAGAATATATTGCATTTCACTATAAATTGTGAAAGCAATTGCATTCATCATTTAACAGCGGGCAAAAAAAAATAACAATCTCAAAGATTGTATTAAAAAAGCCCAGAATCTCTTTTTACTTAAACTTAACATTATAGAAATGCATAATATTCTTAAAAAATATCAACTAATATCAATACTTATTTCTTTAAAATACCGTCTGATATTTTTGTTTCAGAAGTATAATCACAATATTATATCTCAAATAACTCCACAATACATCTGGTTCCATTTTCTTTAGGCCAAATAGTAATTTTAAAATTCTTTTTTGTTTAATTTTCCAATGGTAATCCAATAAAATTCTAAAGTTTTATTTGTACAGATCTCACCGATTCTCTGTAACATATTGGTTCCCGAAAGATTTATTAATAATTTATTAAGTCCACAATAGAATTGGTTACCTTTCCACATGGCCAAATAGTAATTTAAAAAATCTTTTTTGAAAAAATTTCCAATGGCACTCCAATAACATTCCAAAATTTAAATTGTGCAGATGTTACCGATTTTCTCGAAATTTTTGGTTTTCGAAAGTTTCATTAAAAATTAAAAAAGTCCACATTACAATTGGTTATCTTTCCATTAGGCCAAATGATAATTTAAAAAATCTTTATTTTTGAAAATTCCAATGGTAATCCAATAAAATGGTAAAATTGTTTTGTCCAGATCTTGCCAAGTCTCTCTAAAATTTAGGTTTCAGGAAGATTAGATAGGAATTTGCTAAATCAAAAGGCAAACGTTGCTTAAAAACCAATTGGGAATCATTACACAGTGTCCAGCCTTTTTCACATTTAAGATAAACTGTGTAATGTCCAGAAGTAACAGTAGGTCCTTCATGGAAAATTATTGCAACAGTTACAAAAGTTTTTCCTGAAATTGATAATTGCTGTCCTGTAAACTTCTTTATTAAAGTATCCAATTTTGAACCATCAGCTCTACATCGTTGCATCATTAAAATTACATACTGTCCGTATTCCTTTAAAATTAATGTTGAAAACATGTCAGATTGACACTCACCGCATTGCATGCTATGATTAGCATCTTTAACTAATTTAGCAAAAGTGACTGTTTTACTCTCTGGCAATGTCAAAAAAATAAACCTTTCATTATCAACATTAGAGCCACATATATTATAACAGTGATCACAACTATGTTCCCATTTATAAGAGAGACCAAATAAATTATCAATTGCAACTTCTTCTTCTTCCAGTACCTGAAGAAAAAACATCAAAAATTCGTGTGCATCTTGCTGTTCATTTTGAGAAAACTGTGTTCGTCCTGAACATACATCTAAAAGTTTTCTAATTTCAGTAGCACTTTCTATTTGAGTTTTATCATTACTCAGCTTTTGAAAAAGGAGACTCAGCTCAGAACAGAATCTTTTTCCCTGATTTACTATTATCTGCTCTTGCAAACTTTCCAGATAAAATGCAACATTCAGCACTACATTAGCGTAGCAGTTGACACCAGAGCTATTTTCAAAATGACATCCTACAACCTGTTCTTCTTTTTCCTTACTCTTTTTGCTTGCATTTACATCACTCCTCTTTTTTTTCCTCCTCTCTACATCTTCATTACAGATATTCTCATTTCTCCTTTTACGAGAAACTACACGTTTCTCCAACACAGGATACTGACCTAAATGAGGAGCATAGCTTCTTCTTAATCTATTATACTCCTTTACACAATTTGTATCAGCACTAACTTTTGAGTCATCAAAGTCTATCATGAATAAACCTGATAATGTTTTCACTCGTGACAAAGCAACATATGCCATACCTTCTTTGAACACAGTTGAACCAATGTTCACAAATGCACAATCTACAGTCAATCCTTGAGACTTGTGAATAGTTACAGCATATGCTAGAGAAAACGGAAACTGCTTCCTATGTACATATAAGTCTTTCACAAGCATGAAACGAACTGTACAACGACAAATGTCTTTAACTTCTTCTATCTGATCAAATTTTATTTTTAAACATTCAATTCCATCTTTTTTCTGATAATTAATAAAACCCACAACTCTTCCCATAGCTCCATTAACTAAACCTTTTTCAACATCCAAATTTCTCCTTAAAAATACTCTACAGTTCATGCAAACATATAGATTTTTTTCTAATCCAGCTGTTTTGGAAATGTTCTTCTCTAGTGAATCCAATTTATTTTTCAGTGTGCCTGTTACTGTGACAGTAATTCTTCCATCCTCAATTTTGTCCACTGCTTCCAATTTCCTGATCTCTTCCTTTTCCAATTTCAAAAGCTCCTCATTGAATATTGAGCATTCACGTAGAGTTGGCATTAAGCAGATGACACTTTTGTTTTCTGCAATGTTCTTGTATATCTTCTCTGCAACTATTTCTTCCTTTGGAAATAAATTATGTAGCAGCCGACTCTGTAATGCTTTTTTGCCAACTTCTGTGAGTAGTCCAATTCTGATATCTTTCAGAATACTTCCATATTCTTCATCGCTTGCTTGCCTCATATTAGTAGTAAGTTCCTTGTACTCAAAGAAGGACCAAATATTTGTATTTCCGATGCTTCCCAATGACTTCTTCGTGTCTTCATGTGTGACAGTATTAAACACTGGTTGTCCTTTAACTGGAGTAAGTTGCAAAAGATCTCCAAAAACTATGACGTGTTTTCCACCAAATAACATGTCATAGTCTGTCTTCAGAATTTGCTGCATTCTTAAATGCACAAAGGCAAGCATTAAGTTTGAAACCATGCTCACCTCATCAATAATGAGAACTTGCATCTTCTTCAATACTCTTGAAACTTCCAAGGATGCTTCTCCAGTTAGCTTGTTGTATTGTATTTTGTTTTCATGCTCCACTGGTAACATTAGCAAACGATGTAAAGTGATTCCTTTTATGTTATATGCTGCTAACCCAGTTGGAGCAGTAACCACACAAGACAAAGTAGAATCCGTTTTTTGCTGTAGGTAGCTTCTGATGACTTTAATTAGGAAACTTTTTCCAGTTCCAGCTTGTCCGCTCACATACATCCTGATTGGATAAAATGATGTGCATGAGCACTCTTTTTTTCATGTAGAAATCCGTGATCAATTTTTTTTCTGATCTCTTCATAAATTTGTTGCTGCTCTTCATTCAGTTGTCTTTCCAAATTTTGTAAGTCTATAAATTCTTCTTGAGCTTGATTCATAGCCGTTTCCACTTCATTCATGGCTAATGATGCTTCATTTTCAACGATTGGTTGTCCTAGGGGATCTTGACTGAGTGTTTCTGAACTTTGGCTGTCCTGAGAACTGTCTCTAGCTATTTCTGCTGCAATTGTAGTTTCCTGTTCAATTTCTTCATTTAACATTTGCAGATAACTTGAGAATGTACTGCATTGTATACTGTCTTTGCAAGCATTAAAAGAATCTTCATAGCTTTGAAATTCTCCCAGTAGTTCATCCTCTGTACGCCATGGTTTAAACAACTGTAAAAGAGCCAAGTAGTAAAATTCCTTCTTGTCAGTAGTGTCGCAACTCAGCTTCCTGTGATTTATCAAACTTCCTTTTGTTTGCTTCACCAAACATCCTTCCTCACCAATGACTTTATATTTTCCATTGTTGATGTCTTCTGCGGCTTTCCGTGAATAAATGTAGTTCTGCAGCACTTCATAGAGACACATGTTCTCCAGATGTTGACTTCTCTTGGGATAATATGTGTCCAACATGTTTGATTTCAAAATATCTGTACTTTCTGGGTCATTCTCGGCCAAATATTCAATTTCTCCAACAGATTTTAGTACCCGATTTCTCCTTGCTGCAAGGCCTAAACTTGCCCAAATTATTCTTCTTGATTTCGAGTAGAGACTTGCAGAAGATAACCTATCTGAACATTCGTAGGATCCAATTTCTCGATGCGATAACATCTTCAAACTGAAACTGTACAGCTTCTTACTGACAGTCTTCTCGTGAGAAATCTCTTCCCACATTTCCTTCAATTCTGTTTTTTCTGATTTCGTAATGTAAGACGTTACATATCGAGCAACAGCAATGGAATTGTCAGCTACATACTGTATATCCATGTTAGCGTTCCACATGGATAAAATGACTGGGTTGTAGTCATTTATATTTTTTGATTCTTCTTTTCTTTTTAGGTTGTAGGTATTCTTAGGTGATTTTCTTGTGATAGTATGTCTCACAGCTGACATAAAACTGTTTACTCTTCCATTTGAAAGAACAGGTCTAGGAAATCCAAATCGACATTTAGGTGCCGATCACGATCCAGCAAAAACCGGGTACGAACCGTCGGACGGAGCATATTCTCCGTCCGACGCGTACCCGGTCGTCAAAATATACAAACATGGAATTACGATTCGCACGGGTACACCATTACCGTACGAATCGTAAAAAAGACCGACCGAACAAAAAACACCTACCAATGCGATCCGGGAAAGCGCCGACCTGACGTCGGGACGCACGCAGCCAGCCATTCACGACCCAGGAATCACGATTCGCACCGACGTCACCCCGCACGGTGAATATTTTGCGGCAGCCAAAAACTGCCGGGAAATCAGGACGACGCGAACAAGGACCACCAGTACGCGACGGACAGACGGCGACGCGAACAAGGAGGACCAGTACGTGATGGACACACAGGACGACGCCACCAAGGAGGACCCGTACGCGACAGGACGACGCGATCAAGGAGGACCCGTACGCGACAGGACGACGCGAGCAAGGAGTACCAGTACGCGACGGACAGACATGGACCCGAACCTACGAGTCATCCCTGCCCTCATAGCAGTACACCTCCTCTACAGGTTACGACGCAGACGCCGCAGAAGGTCAGAATAACTAAGGGAGGGGGGAAAGTGGGGTGGGGTGGGGGTGGCACGACCAGGGCAGGCCACAAAACAACCACATGAGTGACACACTACACATGGCCTGGACATACCTGACTCCCATGCCCTGGTCACCACGAGGGGGTGGGGGCGTGTCCTGATAAGCCAGCGACCGCCACAACGGAAGTCCGTCACCACGCGAACCGGCAACACAACCAGACAGGTACGTCCCGTACCCACGCCTGAAGAGCGTGGGTACGAGTCGGACCACGCCCACACACGTCACCCCAACAATGGCGGGACGGATCGCACCCACGTGGCAAAGGCCTGGGTACGGGCCGCACAAACATCACATAGCATGGGGACGGATATGTACGGACCCTACCCCCACCCCGTATGCAAGGAGCGTACCCCCCAGCCCAACAGTGCAAGTACGACCCGTACCCCCACCCGCGGACGTACGGAGCGTACCCCCAGCCCAACAGTGTAAGTACGACCCGTACCCCCACCCGCGGACGCACGGAGCGTACCCCCAGCCCAACAGTGTAAGTACGACCCGTACCCCCACCCGCGGACGTACGGAGCGTACCCCCAGCCCAACAGTGTAAGTACGACCCGTACCCCCACCCGCGGACGCACGGAGCGTACCCCCAGCCCAACAGTGTAAGTACGACCCGTACCCCCACCCGCGGACGTACGGAGCGTACCCCCAGCCCAACAGTGTAAGTACGACCCGTACCCCCACCCGCGGACGCACGGAGCGTACCCCCAGCCCAACAGTGTAAGTACGACCCGTACCCCCACCCGCGGACGCACGGAGCGTACCCCCAGCCCAACAGTGTAAGTACGACCCGTACCCCCACCCGCGGACGTACGGAGCGTACCCCCAGCCCAACAGTGTAAGTACGACCCGTACCCCCACCCGCGGACGCACGGAGCGTACCCCCAGCCCAACAGTGTAACTACGACCCGTACCCCCACCCGCGGACGCACGGAGCGTACCCCCAGCCCAACAGTGTAAGTACGACCCGTACCCCCACCCGCGGACGCACGGAGCGTACCCCCAGCCCAACAGTGTAAGTACGACCCGTACCCCCACCCGCGGACGCACGGAGCGTACCCCCAGCCCAACAGTGTAAGTACGACCCGTACCCCCACCCGCGGACGCACGGAGCGTACCCCCAGCCCAACAGTGTAAGTACGACCCGTACCCCCACCCGCGGACGTACGGAGCGTACCCCCAGCCCAACAGTGTAAGTACGACCCGTACCCCCACCCGCGGACGCACGGAGCGTACCCCCAGCCCAACAGTGTAAGTACGACCCGTACCCCCACCCGCGGACGCACGGAGCGTACCCCCAGCCCAACAGTGTAAGTACGACCCGTACCCCCACCCGCGGACGTACGGAGCGTACCCCCAGCCCAACAGTGTAAGTACGACCCGTACCCCCACCCGCGGACGTACGGAGCGTACCCCCAGCCCAACAGTGTAAGTACGACCCGTACCCCCACCCGCGGACGCACGGAGCGTACCCCCAGCCCAACAGTGTAAGTACGACCCGTACCCCCACCCGCGGACGCACGGAGCGTACCCCCAGCCCAACAGTGTAAGTACGACCCGTACCCCCACCCGCGGACGTACGGAGCGTACCCCCACCACACCAGTGTCAGTAGACTCGTACCCTCACCTCTAATGCAGTGTGCGTAACCCCACCGTGTATGTGCCAAGCGCACATATCCAGAAATCGGAGGTGTGTGTGCAGACTCCACCCAGCAGTGCCCTGAGACAGGAGGGGTGGGTGCCCATCACTCCCAGCAGTGCCCAGAGACAGGAGGGGTGGGTGCCCATCACTCCCAGCAGTGCCCAGAGACAGGAGGGGTGTGTGCAGAGTCCTCCCAGCAGTGCCCTGAGACAGGAGGGGTGGGTGTGGAGTCCTCCCAGCAGTGCCCTGAGACAGGAGGGGTGGGTGCTGAGTCCTCCCAGCAGTGCCCTGACACAGGAGGGGTGGGTGCAGAGACCTCCCAGCAGTGCCCAGAGACAGGAGGGGTGTGTGCAGAGTCCTCCCAGCAGTGCCCTGAGACAGGAGGGGTGGGTGTGGAGTCCTCCCAGCAGTGCCCTGAGACAGGAGGGGTGGGTGCTGAGTCCTCCCAGCAGTGCCCTGACACAGGAGGGGTGGGTGCAGAGACCTCCCAGCAGTGCCCTGAGACAGGAGGGGTGGGTGGTGAGTCCTCCCAGCAGTGCCCAGAGACAGGAGGGGTGGGTGCAGAGTCCTCCCAGCAGTGCCCTGAGACAGGAGGGGTGTGTGCAGAGTCCTCCCAGCAGTGGCCAGACACAGGAGGGGTGTGTGCAGAGTCCTCCCAGCAGTGTCCACACCCAGGAGGGGTGTAACACATGTGTGTGATGCCACAATTACCCACATCCATACTGCCTACAAGGGAACATGTCCCCATGAACTCATGTCAACTGACTCCACACACAAGTACAGTGATCACCAAGGATGCCACGATTGTTGCAGGTGGAGACATGGCCATGCATGCATGGCCAAAGTAGAAGGGCTCCGTCACACACACAGCTCATGTGGACACAGCTCTGCGCTAAACATTGGGAACACCCTGCAGGGAAGAAACTGGGTACACAGAGGAAGGAATACACCCTGGGACAATTGAACCATGCAGTAACTGCTGACATGACCTAAGGAAGTTAGCCAACACCTTGTGATGGCACACAGATCCTAGGGTGGCCCCAAAGAGCAGAACACTACTACAAATCCCACACACCCAAAGCCTTAAACACCACCCAAAACAATGTAGCAGCCCCACCAACACCAATACCACCATAGCAGGAGTGTGATAATGAAAAAAAAAATAAAGCTTTAATCAGCATGAGCACAATGTCCGTGGATCAACGGCAGTTCAAAGTCAACAAAGGCCATAGGGCAGTCAATTATTCCCAGCTGCATGGGGGACACAGTGGGATGTGTGTCCCCTACCTTGCCTGCACAGTCAAATGCCATCGTCTTCCATACTGGTGAGGGCATCAGGGGGGGGGGAAGCAACAGGCACCGCAGGGACATCAGGGCAAAGGGGCGGCGTTGTGGGTGCAGGGATGGAGGACTCAACCACAGGGGGTGTGTCATGGCCAAAGGCGGAGGCCAGGATGGCACTACACACCTTAGCAAGGTCCTCCAGGGAGTCCCCTGCACCCGAAGTGACCTCAGGCCCCAAGGAGGGGGGGGGTTCAGAGGGATGGGTTGCAGCGCCACCGGGGGAGGGTGGAGACAGGGGGGGAGACTCAACCACCCTGACCGAGGACTTCCTTGACCGCTTGCGTGGTGGCGTAACTGTGGGGCTCAGGGACAGAGCGGCCATGAAGGAGTCCTTGGGGGAGATGTGGCCAGGAGAGCTGAGGGGAGGGGATTTGGAGGGAGTGGATTGTGTGGAATGCGGACTCCCACTCTGGCTGCGTGTCACACGTTTGCCCCCCGACCCAGTGGGTGTGCCTATCTCACCCTGTGTGTGCGTGTCAGGAGGAGTGCGGTGGACCTTCCCTGCTGGTGTGGTGCCTGTGTCTGTTGTGGTGGGTGCATGCCGACGTCTGGGTGTACGTGGGACAGGCATGGAAGTGGGAAGTGTGGATGGGGCAGGGGTAGGTGGGGGGAGGTCGCGCTGCAGGAGACCCACTGCTGCAGTCAGTGTGGAGTCTAGGGACCTCAGCAAGTTGCGTTGGTCAGCCTGCAAAGAATGAATGCCCTCCAAGAATGCCTCGATGTTGCTGAGGGTTTTCCCGTGGGAATGGAGGACATTCAGGATCGCAGCCTGACCAACCTGCATTTGCCGCTGGATGTCCATAGACTCAGCATTGGCGGCAGCAGTGGAGACAGGGGCAGGGGGTGCGGTGCCTGGCAGGAAGGAGACATGCGGTGACCGGGCACGCTGGGAAGGGACACGAGCAAGTGGGAGGCGGTTGGTGGGAACTGAGGGGGCGGTGGCAGGTGTTGTTCCACTGTCAGCTGCTGGTGCAGCCTCCGCCAACCCTGAGACATCCTCCTCGGACCTGTCAGCTTCGTAGTCTGATGTGCCAGTCGACAGGTCCTCGGCCACACTATCCTCCGCCTCTGTCCCACTCGATGTGCCAGCCCCGATGTCACGGCTGCCACTGGTGCTCGGTCCCTCCGCCTGGTCCGTGTCCATGTCTCCCTCTGTGTCCCCCGACGATGCTGTGGGCAGGGTGGAGAGACAGAAAATAATCAGACACCTGTACACATCTGTCACATGAGTCCAATCTACATAGTCAACATTGCATAGCCTGAAGAGGCAGATCCCTAACATCTGCAAAACAAGGTACCGATGTAGGGCATGATACACACTTGTTTGAGCCACCATGCCACTGAAATACCATGGAGAGCATGAGACAATAGCTGATGACAGGAAACGGAGTCTGACATAGCACCCAGGCCCTGGGGACAATCCTGCACTGCCTCTGCACCACACAGCGTTTGTGAAAATACCTATGACCAGGGACAATATCCATGAACTTGAGACACATGCTGCATAGGTAATGCTGCTAACATGCCCAACATAACTCGGTCACTGCACCTTGCGTGTGTGTCCAGTAACATCACACACTGTCCAGACCCAGCAATTAGGAATCAGGATTTGACACATAGGCATTGCCCGCCCCAAGTAACCCCCACACGATGCTAATTGCTGAGACACAGGTGGCACCAACATCTCATAGTCTGGGTGATAAACACAGTGGCAGGCAAAAGGCAAGATTGGACGCAAATTAGCAAAGGTGCGGCTGTACAAATAATGAGGTACCAGTGCCCATCCTCAGATGAGTATAACAAGACACACAGGCACTGGCAACTGTGAGTATGAAGAGGGACAATCAGGTCAGGCTGCACAGTGGACACCTGTACATAATAGCACGTCTATATACATGGTGACAGGGGACAATGGCACAGAGCACAACCTACGCTGTAGACAGTGAGAGTGTCCACGTTGATGATGACACAAACAACACTGAGGATAAGGTGCCCCAGGGGACAGTATTGGGCACGCAACTACATGCTACTGAATGGCTGAATGGGAATGACTGCTACACACGTCACCATCCCTGCACTAGGCGTAGCGCACACTCATGCACATCATGTCACAGGCCACTACATAGGACATGCGCGCTGTAAGGCATGACACATGAGAGACCAACTCCCATGTCTGGAGCCAGCATCAGTGCCAACTGACATGGAACCCACATGCAGTGAACTTGACAGTTCACAGGCAAGGTCCCACAACCTGTTACCCACCACTACCACCCATGATGCTACAGTCATTGTTCTCGTGGACAAAGCGCCAGCCTACATTACCTTGTGAAGGAGTGACTACACACAGACCAGGGAACACATTGCAAGGAGGGGAAGGGTGGCAGGGGCGCAGCGCCACACTTGGGCAAACTGGATGGGCACAGCACCTTTAAACCCTGCCAGTGAATTAATGCCACTGTGCCCTTACAAATGCCGGTGACACACAACAAACGCACATGTACCTACCCCCTTCCGCCTGCTGCATCGCCTGTAAGCGCCTCTCCAGGTCTGGAAAGACCACCGGCAGCACACGCCTGTGGAGGTGGGTCAGACGGCGGCGGCCGCGGTTCTTGTGGCTCTCAGGTGAGTCCCCCAGCAGGAGCCGTGCAATCCTCCGCGTCCAGCACCGGATATCCTGCCAGCGTTTCCTCACCTGGGACAGGCTCCGCCTCCGACCATCCACACGCCTCACGGCACTGACGGCGGTCAGCCAGATCTGCTCCTTGGCAGAGGCGCCTACCTGTGAGGAAGTACAAGTGACACCACATCAATACACCAGCCACATGTCACAGAGAGACATATGTGAACATAATAGCTGGTTACTACATGGCATGTAATGCAGCCAACGCATTGCACCTCTGTCATAGGGACATCATCCTCTGGTGAGGGAAAAGGCAGTACGTGCCATAGTGGGTACTCAGGTGGAATGATGGCAATGTCACAATCAATGATCAAGGCTCACACTGTGCATCACACCCACCCCTCCTGTCTCAGGGCACTGCTGGGAGGACTCCACACCCACCCCTCCTGTCTCAGGGCACTGCTGTTAGTGATAGGTCCCCACCCCTCCTGTCTCAGGGCACTGCTGGGAGGACTCCACACCCACCCCTCCTGTCTCAGGGCACTGCTGTTAGTGATAGGTCCCCACCCCTCCTGTCTCAGGGCACTGCTGGGAGGACTCCACAGCCACCCCTCCTGTCTCAGGGCACTGCTGTTAGTGATAGGTCCCCACCCCTCCTGTCTCAGGGCACTGCTGGGTGGACTCTGCACACACACCTCCTGTCTCAGGGCACTGCTGGGAGGACTCTGCACACACCCCTCCTGTCTCAGGGCACTGCTGGGAGACATCAGGCACCCCCCCCCTGGTACCCCCCCGACAGTACATGGCATGTGTGTCACACCGGGTCACAATGCCTGAAGACACAGTCACAACATAGGGACAGTCTGTGGCAGTGGCCTATGCACTCACCTGATACCCTGGTCGCCCATACAGCATGGGGTACTGTGGGAGGATCACATCCAGCAGAGCCATGTTCTCCTCCAGGGTGAATGGCTGTGTCCTCTCCACAGCCCTTGACATGTTTCCAGGGAATCAGTAGCAGCAGCTTGGTCGACAAATGCAAAGATGTGCAGGCAAGTAATCCCTCATGGGACCTGGCTGCCTTATATGTGGCCTTCTGCCCAGTCTCATGCACAGGAGTACAGAGTGATTGGTCACTCACATTTGCATCCTATGTTTCCACCAATCCCTTCAAACCTAGCAGTCTGTGGGTTCTCTATCGGTTTCATTCTCCTGCATGATGTCAGCCCCACAAACACATTGCAACAAAGTAGAAGAATTCCAACTGACTTCTGCTGTGCACCTTCCAGAACAAAATCGAAATTTGAACCTGGTCGCCATGACAACCAGCATGCATGTAGGCCTTAATACTTGTCCCCTATGTAATTAGGAGAATCACACACAGGTACGGTGCGTTTCCGGGCCCTAGGGCACCCCAAAAGCATGGCAACGGCCCGTACATGCATGCCTACGTTCAAAATCACTATGGGTCTGCACGCGTATGCGTACACGTAGTGGTACGGACCGTACACACGCATGTACGCTCACTATCACTATGGGTCTGCACGCGTATGCGTACACGTAGTGGTACGGACCGTACAAATGCCTGTACGCTCACTATCACTATGGGTCTGCACGCGTATGCGTACACGTAGTGGTACGGACCGTACAAATGCCTGTACGCTCACTATCACTATGGGTCTGTGTACCCGTAGTGATAGTGAGCGTACATGCGAGTGTACGGTCCGTACCACTACGTGTACGCATACGCGTGCAGAACCATAGTGATAGTGAGCGTACAGGCATTTGTACGGTCCGTACCACAACGAGTACGCATACGCGTGCAGACCCATAGTGAGAGGGCCGTACACTCGCATGTACGCTCACTATCACTATGGGTCTGCACGCGTATGCGTACTCGTTGTGGTACGGACCGTACAAATGCCTGTACACTCGCCATCACGATGGGTACACATACGGCAGCACTCCCACAGTGATTGGGGAACATACACAGGCCCTCTTAGCAGCAGTACGCCGGTTTGTACACATCACTGTGGTGATAGTCGACACACAGGTAGGAATAGGGCGGACATACTTGTCCATGGATGGACATACTTGTCCAGGAATGGACATCTAGGCATCGTCTGTGCATTACTACATGTGTGGGGCACAGGTGTGACAGGCTGTGATGTGGAACATGCCTCCTGAGTGGAGAAGGCACCAGATGTATGATGAGATGTGTACAGGTGTACTGTGTGAGGGTGCAATGTGTGCCAGGCATGCCCTTGACTCCTTTGACATGTGTGCATGTCGTACTGCGCACTTGGGGTGAGCGTCACTGGCATGGCACGGACACCAACACACGGAAGTGTCCCATGATGGCCGGTACAGGGGTCATGAAACCTGACTTGTCACTACCCACAGTGCACAATGTGACTATGTCATTTATGTGTCCGGGATTTACATCAGGTTGATGTTGTAGCACCCTCAAAAGCTGCAGCCGTTGCAGCAACCAACATGTGTCTGTGTGTAGATTATCATTGCACACTGTTCCGCACACCATGCCACATGTGGTATCTGATGTGAGGTGCACATGTATGCATGGGACACGGAGTAGCGTGACAAGGCCATGTCAGCAAACTCACAAGGAATGTGTGGTGAGTCATGACATGTGCACCTTCATGGCAAGGTGTGTGGGCTGGACTAGTGTAATGTCATGTGACCTGTGGCTCCAGTGTTCCGCTACCAGTCTCTGCAATCGGCATCCTACTTCTGCTGATGTGTGGGTGTATGTCACTTCTGTCTTGCGTCGGGCTGTTCACTTGCACTGGGACACAGCTATTCCCATGGCGTGGCATGGGGAGGTTCTCAATCACCGTGTGTGCCTGGGTCTTGGAAGGAGTGTCACCTTGCATCCATACGTGTCCTGGGCATGTAGCACATGCCTGACTCCCTATGTGGCATGTGTGTATTGGCAGATTTACATGTGCTCAGTAGACATGAGTTGTTCTCGTAGTGCACTCACTCTTCCTTGTCACTTCCAAATTACTGCAGAGCGCCTCCTGTTGCCCGAAGAATTCCAGACTTGGCCACCATGCAGGAGAATGACAGCATCCGGCTCTACCGCTTCACCCAACCGTTGATTCTGGAGCTGACGGCGAGACTGGCACCACACCTGCAACCGCAGCACAGGTATCCTACGGCACTGACACCCCAGCTGAAGGTAATGGCTGCCCTACATTTCCTTGCCACGGGTACCTTCCAATATACCATAGCTCATGTTGGTGGCATGTCCCAGAGCATGTTCAGCGGTGTGCTGCATGATTTCTTGGAGGCCATGTTGATTCACCTGGATGACTTCATCAAGTTCCCAACCCCTGAACAGATGACTGAGGTCAAGCGTGGATTCTATGCCCTGGGAGGGATGCCCCATGTCATTGGGTCCATAGATGGGACACATGTAGGTTTGGTACCACCACACGCACGGGAGGTGGCGTACCGCAATCGGAAGCACTACCACTCCATCAATGCCCTTGTGGTGTGTCTGTCCAACATGGTGATTTCACATGTCTGTGCTCGTTTTCCAGGATCAGCACACGATGCCTACATCATGAGGCGTAGCGGGATGCCTGATATGATGATGCAGCTGCGCAACGAACGTGCATGTGTTGTTGGTGGGTACAGTCTGTCTGTCCTGTATTCTGTTTGGCCGAGCAGCACTACCGCTTCGCCTGTTCTAACGATATCCATGTGCTTTCCATTTAGGGGACGCTGGCTATCCCAACATGCCTTGGCTGCTGACACCTCTCCGCAACCCCATCACGCCGGCCCAGCTCCGCTACAACACCGCCCATGGCCGGACAAGGCGAGTGATAGAGAGGACGTTTGGCATGCTGAAGAGCCGATTCCGGTGCCTCCACAAGACCGGCGGCGCACTCCCATATGCCCCGGCGAAGGTCTGCAAGATCTTCATGGTCTGCTGCATGCTGCACAACATGGCAGTTGAAAGAGCTGTGCCCCTCATCCTGGATCAAGATGACGAGGACCATCCACCCGTGGAGGACGAAGGGCTTGGCAATGGGGCTAGTGATGTGGAGGATGTGGAGCCGCAAGAGGACATCCGGACTCGGCTCATACGCGACTTCTTTGCTTAGTGGTGAGTACCAGGGTCTGAGTGTGCACGCATTGATCCCCGTGTGGCATGCGTTGTGATGTGTGTCTCCACCTGCATGTATGGCACGTGGGTCAGAGGTGTGTGTGGGTGTGTCACTGGAGTGATGGTGGCAGTGATGGTAGTATTTCCCCAGACATAATTGTGACATAGCATGTTGTCATACATACATGTGTCGAGTACATGCACATGCAAGTGGCTGTGCTTCTTGTGGCTGAGTTCTTGTGTGTCTCTCTTCCCCAGGTACCTGCGCATGCCGTTTGCTGGTTGCATTGTTGTGGCACTGCTATTCCTCATGGACATGGCATCGTGGGCTGACTCAGCGTTACAGGCACGGACACGTTTGGAAGTCTCCATGGGGTAAGGGATGCATCTGGGGTGTATTGGGTGTGGCAGTTGTTCACGATGTGTGCACACTGCCCCGGTCGGGGTTTGGGTCCTCTGCAGACATGTGGCATCCCCATGGGACACGACATGCAGCTGGGTACACCTGAATAGATGGGCTGCCTGGTTGTCAGTCATCAGTGATGGGATGGTGGATTGTGATGAAGGCATCAATGTGTGTGACACTGCCCTCGGACACATCCGGTTAACATTGTCTTGACATGGCGTGGGACTTCCACATCAGCGGATGTATGGTGTATGGCAGGCTCTCCGTGAGCAGCTGTGGGTATTTAGCTATTATCCGACACTTGTGTGCCAGTTCCATGGCTATCACGCATTTGTGCTGCAGAAGGGGGGTGCCAGTGTTGGAGCCACATGGTACTCCACATGATGTGTTCATGTGTACTTCAAGTTGCCTCTGCAATCCCAAACACATGACTATTAAAGGTGTCCCTATGCCTCCAAGGTGCCTCTTCTCAGTCAATGCTGGTGTGTTGGCACGGTGCATCCTGCATGTCTGGCATGGTATTCCCTGATTGTGGCTATGTGTCAATGTGTCGAGTGGCAAGATGCAAGCTGTGTGTGTGTGCTGAGACTGTGTAATGGGCATGATGTCCATGACTGTGTGGGTATTGTGACATGTGCCATCCCCATGCATCCAACGTTATCCATGACCCCATTCTCTGCATCCACCGGACTGAAGCTTGCAGGACATGGTTCTGCCACCTGTCTACACGTACCTGGGTGCCCCCCAGGACACGGGCCAGGATCCCTGACCTCTGCGCATGACTGTTGCTGTACTCAATGTGTCTGTCAGCACGGTTGTTCGGCCACCCCCTCAGCTGGTTCTGACCATCACGGGTGTGTATGGTGCTCCATGTCTGTCTTGCCTAGAAAACTGTGACCCATGTGTCCTGTGCCAGACTCAGGCCCCAGGGTGTGGATGGTTGAAGTGAACAGATGACTCAGGCATGTTTAGACTGTACAAGACACATGTTAGGTAATAATGCTACCAGCAGGCATCTACTCTTAATAGTGTGATTTATTATTGGGGGGGGGGGGCCAAGTGAGGGCCTTTCCGGGATTAGGGAATCCAAAGTTCAGTAGGGGAGTTGGTGTCCTTGCCATTGGAAATCCTCAGAGTCCATGCCACAGTCTTTGTCAACATTGGTCAGCCAGTGACCAGCAGGGCCATGTGGCAGAGAATGTCTCTTGATGCTGTGATGCTGTTGCTCCAGTGGGCCAGGTGGCAGGCCAGGTGTCCTGGGAGATGGTGATGTAGCAGCCACCCTCACGGTCCTTTCCGTGGACGACCCGGCTTCCTGCGGGGAACCTCAGCAGCAGGCCGTGACGACGTCTGGGATGCTCCGTCGGATGTTTCCTCCTCCTCCTCATGATCCCTCCCTGTGGGTGGTGATGTTCTCCGCCTTCTGGCACAGGGAGGGTCGGCCATGGTGTCGGCCATCCGACGGAGTTCAGCGTGAATCCCCTGGGACGCCGTCACTTGCTCAGCCTGTCTGTCCTCCATCCTCCGTTGGTGTAGCTGTAGACAGGCTATTAGCTCCGCATGTTGCTGGGCCTGCTGGACCTTGATCCCCTCGAGGACGGACACAACCTGGGCCATGCCCGTGGTGTCCTGCCGGTATGAGTCCAGGATGTTACGGACATGTGAAAATACCGGATCCCCAGCCAACTGGTCAGGCTCGCGCCTCCGCCGCTCTCCACTCCCACCACCCCTGCCCACTTGCGCCTGGCCTGCACTTGTGGGCACATGGGGTCTCCGGGACCCCTGAGGGGTGGCATTGGCGTTGTCGCCTGCCTCCTCCTGGGTGCCCGGGACACCGTGTCCCTCCTGGCGAGCCTGGCTGCATTGTGGTGTTGGGGCAGGGATCCTGGGTGTCTCCTGGGATGTGGCAGGAGTGGGGGTGGTGGTTGGCACGGTTGTACCTGACGCAGGTGCTGCAGGTGGTTGGACACCAGAGGGGCCAGGTCGGTCGGGGTCGTCCGCAGAGTGGTGAGAGTGGTCGCTGCCGGTGGGATCGGTCTCCTGCAGATCCGGGTCCTGTGAGTGTTCCCCCCCAGTGTTGGGGGGTGCAGCACGACGTTGACCTGTGTGTGAGAGAGACAATGTTACTTTTGATCCATGCAACATCCATGTTGCATCCGTTACAAAGTTGGCACATTTCCTCTTGGAATTAGGATCTGTCTTGCATTCCACTCACAGTGCACTTGTGCATGTGTGTGTCCCTTGGGCACCAATTTGGCCCCTTTAACTATGTGTGGCACAGTCTTACTGGCTGCGTCAAGTGTGACTGCAGTCAGCAGTGGAGTGTGCATGTGTGGCGAGCCATGCACTTGCGCCTTCCTTGTAGCACTGTACATGTGCACATGGAGTGGATCCACACACTCATATGATGCAGGTGGCTGTCCTTGTGCTCGTGTACAGGTTGTAACATGGCCCTGCGTTTTGCCATGATGAAGAGGGGGGGTTCTGGCACTGGGCACCCTTGTCTACATGCACGCAGTCCACCTGCTGACGAGCAGACATTCCCACACACCAAAGGACTGATTTGCTCTCCCTGTGTCTCCCTCCTTCTCTGTCCCCCTCTCCCTCCCTCTCTGTCCCCCTCTCCCTCCCTCTGTGTCCCCCTCTCCCTCCCTCTGTGTCCCCCTCTCCCTCCCTCTGTGTCCCCCTCTCCCTCCCTCTGTGTGTCAGCCTCCTGCCTCTGTCCATCTTCCTGTGTCTCCCTCCCTCTCTGTCCCCCTCTCCCTCCCTCTGTGTGTCAGCCTCCTCCCTCTGTCCATCTTCCTGTGTCTCCCTCCCTCTGTGTCCCCCTCTCCCTCCCTCTGTGTGTCAGCCTCCTCCCTCTGTCCATCTTCCTGTGTCTCCCTCCCTCTCTGTCCCCCTCTCCCTCCCTCTCTGTCCCCCTCTCCCTCCCTCTCTGTCCCCCTCTCCCTCCCTCTGTGTCCCCCTCTCCCTCCCTCTGTGTGTCAGCCTCCTCCCTCTGTCCATCTTCCTGTGTCTCCCTCCCTCTGTGTCCCCCTCTCCCTCCCTCTGTGTGTCAGCCTCCTCCCTCTGTCCATCTTCCTGTGTCTCCCTCCCTCTCAGTCCCCCTCTCCCTCCCTCTGTGTCCCCCTCTCCCTCCCTCCGTGTGTCACCCTCTGTCACCTTGGCCCAGCTTCCTGGGCACACACTGTTAGCAGATCTTTGAGTGGCCCTTGGCCTGTTGATGTGAGTTTGTTTCTGATCTCCAGGCACCCATTTTGTCTGCTGTGTGTCTGTGCGCTGCTGCTGTGGTGGTGTGTGCTGCCACTCTTTCACACTGTTGGCTGTTCATTAGCTGCTGGCATGTGCAAAACAGTGCCTTCACCCCCATGTGTTGATGCAAGGCATCCGCCATTTGCTGGCAAGTCATTCCTGTGTTGGGACACAGTGTTTGTCTGGCTGTGACCTAGGCCATATGGGCAGAGGGCATTGTTGTCTGCTTTGGAGTCGCACTATGTGATTCTTGGTGCCCACACTCCCGCCATCCGGGTTACCGTGTCATGTGTTGTTGTCTTCTGTGGCCTGTGACTTGACATTGTCCAGCTGGGTGCATGGGGCATGGTGGCAGCAGTGGCATGTGCCTGCTCATGGAGTGTGGTTGAGTAATGCGATGGCTTGTGGTGGTTGCGTGCCTGTTAGTAATTTTGTTTGTGGTTGCAGTTCCCCCCATGTGAGGTGCGTTGTTTGTGTACTCACCCGGGTCTCGGAGTCCTTCTACTCCTTCAACTGCCTCCACCGGCAGTATGGCCATCACCCTCTCCTCCCAGGGATGGTACTGTACGGGTCTGCGGGAGGGCCCTCCTCCGGTGGCGTTGGCCTGGTCGTGTTCCTCCTGTCTCTTGGCTCTGACCCTCCTCCGCAGATCGTACCACCTGTTCTGGCAATCCTGCTTGGTCCTCCTGGTGTCCGCAACAGCATTCACAGCATCGACGATGGTCTGCCACATGGCTGTTTTGGCTGCCTGGCTGGTGCTTCTGACCAATGTTCCAAAGATCTGTGGCTCGACTCTGAGGATTTGATCAACAAGGACCTCCAACTCTCGGTGACTGAACTTTGGATTCTTGGTAGTGGGCATGGTGAGGGGTGTGGGTGGGGATGGTGTGGGTGTGGGGGTGTGTGGATGTTGGGGGGGGTGTGGATGGTTGTGTGTGTGTGTGAATGTGATGAGAGGGTGTTTGTGAGGGTGGTCGTGTGAAGGTGTGCAAGTGTAAGATGTGGTGTCGCTTGTAGTCTGGTTCTGTGGTGTCTGGCAGCAGTGGGTCTGTTGCAAAGGCTCATGGTTTGTGTGTGTGGGCCCTTTTTATTGGTCCATGGGTGGGTGTGGCAGTGTTTGAATTTTGGGTGGGTGTGTTATAAGGAGTGGTGGTGTATTGGGCCTCTGTTTGTTTTTGACAGTTGCAGGTCAGTGATTGTGTTATTTTAGTGGTTGTTGGCCATGTTTAGTGGCTGTGTGCCTTTCGAATGGTGTATTGTTGAGTTTTTTTGTTTTGTCCTTGTTGTGTACGTGCGTTTTGAGCGTGTGTACGGTGTGTACATGGGCCATTTGGTTGTACGATTTGGTCCTTGTGTGTGGCTTTGCACGACTCGTACATGCGGTTGTGATGTTGGGGCATGGGGTGCGCTCCGTACTTAGGAGGTTGTGTTGGGGGTGCGCCAGGAACGTACTGGGGTGGGGGTACGACTGGAACGTACTGGGGTGTACATGGACGGTGGTACGACACGTACAGGGGTGGGGGGGTGTACATTGACGGTGGTACGACACGTACAGGGGTGGGGGGGTGTACATTGACGGTGGTACGACACGTACAGGGGTGGGGGGGTGTACATTGACGGTGGTACGACACGTACTGGGGTGGGGGTACGACTGGAACGTACTGGGGTGTACATGGACGGTGGTACGACACGTACAGGGGTGGGGGGGTGTACATTGACGGTGGTACGACACGTACTGGGGTGGGGGTACGACTGGAACGTACTGGGGTGTACATGGACGGTGGTACGACACGTACAGGGGTGGGGGGGTGTACATTGACGGTGGTACGACACGTACAGGGGTGGGGGGGTTTACATTGACGGTGGTACGACACGTACAGGGGTGGGGGGGTGTACATTGACGGTGGTACGACACGTACAGGGGTGGGGGGTGTACATTGACGGTGGTACGACACGTACTGGGGTGGGGGTACGACTGGAACGTACTGGGGTGTACATGGGCGGTGGTACGACACGTACAGGGGTGGGGGGGTGTACATAGACGGTGGTACGACACGTACAGGGGTGGGGGGGTGTACATTGACGGTGGTACGACACGTACTGGGGTGGGGGGGTGTACATTGACGGTGGTACGACACGTACTGGGGTGGGGGTACGACTGGAACGTACTGGGGTGTACATGGACGGTGGTACGACACGTACAGGGGTGGGGGGGTGTACATTGACGGTGGTACGACACGTACAGGGGTGGGGGGGTGTACATTGACGGTGGTACGACACGTACAGGGGTGGGGGGGTGTACATCGACGGTGGTACGACACGTACAGGGGTGGGGGGGTGTACATTGACGGTGGTACGACACGTACAGGGGTGGGGGGGTGTACATTGACGGTGGTACGACACGTACTGGGGTGGGGGTACGACTGGAACGTACTGGGGTGTAGGTAGACGGGGCTGTGACACGTACTGGGGTGGGGGTGTGGCTCGTACGTACTGGGGTGTAGGTAGACGGGGGGTACGACACGTACTGGGGTGGGGGTGCAACTGGAACGTACTGGGGTGTACATAGACGGTGGTACGACACGTACAGGGGTGGGGGGGTTTACATGGACGGTGGTACGACACGTACTGGGGTGGGGGTACGACTGGAACGTACTGGGGTGTACATAGACGGGTGGGGGTATACATATACGGGGGGTACGTGTCGGACGTACGGGGGCTGGGGGGAGTGTTGGGCGCGTATGCGGGCACATGTCTCCATGGTTGCTATTGGTGTTCGGTGCGGACGGTGTTTTTTCCATACGGTTGTAGGCTCGGACGCACGGGATGGATCGTGATTCCTCGGTCGGACTTGGATTTTTACGTTTGTAAGGTAAATCGTCCGAGGACGTGTCGGACACGTTTTCCGACCCGAGGACGTGTGGGGAATGATTCCCGGTGCGGGTCGTATGGACTTTTTACCATGCGAATCGTGATTGCCAGTTCGTACGGCATTTGTACGATTCGTACGGTAAAAAGACCCGATACGAGTCGCACGGGGGAATTTTTTGCCGGATCGTGATCGGCACCTTAGTGTAGTATTTATCTTTGCTCTTGTATTTCCGTCGACAGTATTTTCCACACCGATGACTTTGGAAACGTAAAACTTGCTCCTTTAACTTTTTCTCTTCTGTGCTTTTTGGTATAGCACATGTTGCATATTCTTCAATGTAAGATAACACTGCTTCATCAGTATCTGTTCCAAACTTTGGGGCATCCTTGATCCACAACAGCATATGAATATGAGGAGCACCTCTTGCCTGGTACTCTTTTCTCCAAAAGAAATCTACTACTTCTCCAAGAGGTGGATTTTTTTTATTGCAGATGAAGGACATCATAGCCTCAAATCTATGATTGAAATATCTGCAAACATTAACTGGATCCAATGAGCACAGTTCTCCTGTTGTCTTGTATTCGATGTTTTTAATGTTTGAATTTGCCTCTCGTAGAAAATCCAGTAAATCATCCCAAGCGTACTCAGCACAGCTTAGGGTAACGAACCATGTTGGTGTTCCTAAATTCCGTAACATGCATTTTAATTCACCATGGCGTCGGTACCAATATTCATTTGTCCCACGCTGACAAGCCATCAGATTGATCAGTTGTGTTTCCAAATGATCATCTCGGTGCTGCACTTTCTCCATAAAATCCTTAGCAGACACATTTTGTAAATGTACTCCACTTTTTAAAATGTGATTTACTGCATAAGACAGTGCAGACAAATCGCTTTCAAATAAAAGATGGAACAAATAAGGAATACTTTGTCGAAATCTGGGATCTTCAGCATATAGTCTTGTAGTCCGATACTCAGAAGCTGGAATCTGTTCCGGACGTTCATCGTGTCGTCCTCCTTTTCCTTTAGGAAACAGCTGGGGAAAACATCGAGCTTCCAAGCTCTCCTCCCATACACTCACGGGAGTTCCTTTTGCTTTCTTCATCTGAAAGAGATCAATATTGTCTCCCATAACTTCTTTTGAATGAAGAGGATGTATGCTAAAATGTTCATAAATTTCTTCTTCCTTTGACTTGTCCACTTTTTCAATTTGTCCAGTTGGTGTTTCTGTGTCTTCTTGTAAATCTTCTTCTTCTTCTATATAAATTGATTCATACCATTTGTTATTCCTTTTCAAATACAAATTTGCTCTTTGTACTTTCCGCACATCTACCAGCTCCTGCCAAATCTTCTTATTCTTTGTAGGTACACCATTAACCAGAATAATTAATGGTTCAGTTTCCAAAGTATCCGCATCAATAGTTTCCATATTTTTTTTCAAATCCAAGGGCAAATACACCACTCTACCTTTTAAACCTCTCAGTAAATCTGAAGGAGGTAATTTACCAGTTTTGGGCTCCATACGTACTATGGTCTGGAACGGATGAACACATTGAATGAGTATAGACTCATATGTATTTAATTCAGAAAGTTCAGCAGGAATAGCATCCAATTCTAAATTATTATGTACAGCTCTGGTCGGCATTCTATTTTCCTCTAACTTGTTGTAACAGTATTTACAAATACGCTGATCTTCACCCAAATAAAAACAATTTTTAAGAAATATATATGTGGCAAAATCCTTCCACTTATAATTATCTTCATTTTCACTCTTTCTGTAGAGATCAACATTCCTAGTTTGTTTTCTATAATGAGTTCTGCGGCAACAAATACAAGTAAAATTTGGTCTTTCATTAGAGATTATTGCAAATGTTGTTATGTGATCATTAAATGTGTTACTTACAGAGGGTTCTACATTCTCTTCCACTTCTTCCTCATTTACTGTGTCCTTCTCTGCACTGTTTTGTTCAGGACCAAAGTAACAAAACTGAATTTCATCAACAACCTTCTCTACATCTGATACCGTTCCTCGGAACAGAGCCCTATTCAATTCATTTAACTTTATTGCTGGACTTTTGGCAAAATACAACGGTCTCACAAACTTTCTCATTTCAGTATGATGAACAGCCAGCATCCTAAAATGATGGAAAACACTATTACACACTTTTCTAGATAGACAAGCCAGAGAATGACCCTGCAAACCAGTATTCTCTCTCACTCTGCATGGATCCAGACTTTGAAGCACCTTAATCTTCTGTTTTATACTTTTTTTTACTATATTCTCTTAGAAACTCACGAAATTTGTCAATAGATTCCTGACGCACAGTGCAAATACTACTACAATTCCAAGTGTACACTGGGGCTTTAGGACGTCTCCCCATAGCCTCATCCGCCATCACTTGTACCTCATCTCTTGGAACCATTATCTCCTTCTCCATTATGCAACCATTTTTCACTTCGTAAGCACGACCTCTGGTGTCAACTGCATGCAGCAAACTATTACTTTGAAAATAGCTCTCTTCATTAAAAAAACGTTCACTACTTGAACTATACATCCACTTTCCTAAAAACACTTTACAAAAGTTTGTTCTGTTCACTACTCTTTTCCTTTTGCTATGTGATTTCAGTACATTAACCATTTTGTCTAATGTACGCATCCTATTTAAAATTAAAATGAATAGTTTCCTTTTTAATTCTAATGCCTTTGCTGCAATGGCTTCAATTTCTTTTTTTCTTTTATAAAACTTAGTCTTTTGCTTATATTTCTTCACATCCTTTATCAAATTGGACATAACTCTTCTCTGAAACATTTTTCTACGTATCTCTTTAAACGCTGTTTTTCTATTTATGTAAATCTTTTCAGTTGCAGAAGGTATATTTGCATTAACTAAATTCTCAATTTTTTCCTGTCCTTTTCTTTTCAAAACATTCTTTCCAGTACAGACATTTTGTACATTTTTCCTTCTTTTGAATATATTTTTTAGAAATAGTTTTTTCTGCTTACCAGAAGATTTTTTCTTTTTCCCAACATGAGCATCTTCTACTAACTTTGGTCCTCCAGTTGTCTTCAAATATAGGTTTTTTTGTGGGTTTTTTAACTCTGGATTTTGTAGGCATCTTAAATTTTGTTCACTGCTCTTCAGCAATACCTGAAAAAAACTAAAAAAAAAATCCTTTATTTTATTTAAATATATTAATACATTTCTTTTCACAATAGTCACAAAACGTAATTTCTTTGCCAATTTGAAAACACACTTATTACTCTTTTTTTTGGCAAGTGATAATCACTTTTACAGACTGACACATTATAAATCCACTTTTCAGATTTTTTTAAAAGCACATGTCCAGACTGCTTTTTCAGACCACCACCATGTGTATCCTGGGTGACTGCCTACACTCCAGCAAGGGCAACCAGCCTTAGTGATGCTGAATGTATTTGCATTACAGACTGAAACCTCAAACCCCACTCGCTTGTAAATACTGTGCATGATTCTACATGGAAAGCAGCTGGGTGTGTGCTAAGAGTCTGCTTCTGCACCAAAAAATCGCTCCCCCTTTTTCCTACTAATGCAACTGTGAAATCACCAGAGCAAAACGCAATAAATCTCTGGCTGTAATTCCTATTTGCACACAGAGTCATGTTTTCACATTAGTCACAAAACGAAATTTCTTTGCCAATTTGAAAGCACACTTACTGCTCTTTTTTTTGGCAAGTGATAATCACTTTTACAGACTGACACATTATGAATCCACTTTTCAGATTTTTTAAAAAGCCCATGTCCAGACTGCTTTTTCAGACCACCACCATGTGCATCCTGGGTGACTGCCTACACTCCAGCAAGGGCAACCAGCCTTACTGATGCTGAATGTATTTGCATTACAGACTGAAACCTCAAACCCCACTCGCTTGTAAATACTGTGCATGATTCTACATGGAAAGCAGCTGGGTGTGTGCTAAGAGTCTGCTTCTGCACCAAAAAATCGCTCCCCCTTTTTCCTACTAATGCAACTGTGAAATCACCAGAGCAAAACGCAATAAATCTCTGGCTGTAATTCCTATTTGCACACAGAGTCATGTTTTCACATTAGTCACAAAACGAAATTTCTTTGCCAATTTGAAAGCACACTTACTGCTCTTTTTTTTGGCAAGTGATAATCACTTTTACAGACTGACACATTATGAATCCACTTTTCAGATTTTTTAAAAAGCCCATGTCCAGACTGCTTTTTCAGACCACCACCATGTGTATCCTGGGTGACTGCCTACACTCCAGCAAGGGCAACCAGCCTTAGTGATGCTGAATGTATTTGCATTACAGACTGAAACCTCAAACCCCACTCGCTTGTAAATACTGTGCATGATTCTACATGGAAAGCAGCTGGGTGTGTGCTAAGAGTCTGCTTCTGCACCAAAAAATCGCTCCCCCTTTTTCATACTAATGCAACTGTGAAATCACCAGAGCAAAACGCAATAAATCTCTGGCTGTAATTCCTATTTGCACACAGAGTCATGTTTTCACATTAGTCACAAAACGAAATTTCTTTGCCAATTTGAAAGCACACTTACTGCTCTTTTTTTTGGGCAAGTGATAATCACTTTTACAGACTGACACATTATGAATCCACTTTTCAGATTTTTTAAAAAGCCCATGTCCAGACTGCTTTTTCAGACCACCACCATGTGTAACCTGGGTGACTGCCTACACTCCAGCAAGGGCAACCAGCCTTAGTGATGCTAAATGTATTTGCATTACAGACTGAAACCTCAAACCCCACTCGCTTGTAAATACTGTGCATGATTCTACATGGAAAGCAGCTGGGTGTGTGCTAAGAGTCTGCTTCTGCAGCAAAAAATCGCTCCCCCTTTTTCCTACTAATGCAACTGTGAAATCACCAGAGCAAAACGCAATAAATCTCTGGCTGTAATTCCTATTTGCACACAGAGTCATGTTTTCACATTAGTCACAAAACGAAATTTCTTTGCCAATTTGAAAGCACACTTACTGCTCTTTTTTTTTGGCAAGTGATAATCACTTTTACAGACTGACACATTATGAATCCACTTTTCAGATTTTTTAAAAAGCCCATGTCCAGACTGCTTTTTCAGACCACCACCATGTGTATCCTGGGTGACTGCCTACACTCCAGCAAGGGCAACCAGCCTTAGTGATGATGAATGTATTTGCATTACAGACTGAAACCTCAAACCCCACTCGCTTGTAAATACTGTGCATGATTCTACATGGAAAGCAGCTGGGTGTGTGCTAAGAGTCTGCTTCTGCACCAAAAAATCGCTCCCCCTTTTTCCTACTAATGCAACTGTGAAATCACCAGAGCAAAACGCAATAAATCTCTGCCTGTAATTCCTATTTGCACACAGAGTCATGTTTTCACATTAGTCACAAAACGAAATTTCTTTGCCAATTTGAAAGCACACTTACTGCTCTTTTTTTTTGGCAAGTGATAATCACTTTTACAGACTGACACATTATGAATCCACTTTTCAGATTTTTAAAAAAGCCCATGTCCAGACTGCTTTTTCAGACCACCACCATGTGTATCCTGGGTGACTGCCTACACTCCAGCAAGGGCAACCAGCCTTAGTGATGCTGAATGTATTTGCATTACAGACTGAAACCTCAAACCCCACTCGCTTGTAAATACTGTGCATGATTATACATGGAAAGCAGCTGGGTGTGTGCTAAGAGTCTGCTTCTGCACCAAAAAATCGCTCCCCCTTTTTCATACTAATGCAACTGTGAAATCACCAGAGCAAAACGCAATAAATATCTGGCTGTAATTCCTATTTGCACACAGAGTCATGTTTTCACATTAGTCACAAAACGAAATTTCTTTGCCAATTTGAAAGCACACTTACTGCTCTTTTTTTTTGGCAAGTATTAATCACTTTTACAGACTGACACATTATGAATCCACTTTTCAGATTTTTTAAAAAGCCCATGTCCAGACTGCTTTTTCAGACCACCACCATGTGTATCCTGGGTGACTGCCTACACTCCAGCAAGGGCAACCAGCCTTAGTGATGCTGAATGTATTTGCATTACAGACTGAAACCTCAAACCCCACTCGCTTGTAAATACTGTGCATGATTCCACATGGTAAGCAGCTGGGTGTGTGCTAAGAGTCTGCTTCTGCACCAAAAAATCGCTCCCCCTTTTTCATACTAATGCAACTGTGAAATCACCAGAGCAAAACGCAATAAATCTCTGCCTGTAATTCCTATTTGCACACAGAGTCATGTTTTCACATTAGTCACAAAACGAAATTTCTTTGCCAATTTGAAAGCACACTTACTGCTCTTTTTTTTGGCAAGTGATAATCACTTTTACAGACTGACACATTATGAATCCACTTTTCAGATTTTTTAAAAAGCCCATGTCCAGACTGCTTTTTCAGACCACCACCATGTGTAACCTGGGTGACTGCCTACACTCCAGCAAGGGCAACCAGCCTTAGTGATGCTGAATGTATTTGCATTACAGACTGAAACCTCAAACCCCACTCGCTTGTAAATACTGTGCATGATTATACATGGAAAGGAGCTGGGTGTGTGCTAAGAGTCTGCTTCTGCACCAAAAAATCGCTCCCCCTTTTTCCTACTAATGCAACTGTGAAATCACCAGAGCAAAACGCAATAAATCTCTGCCTGTAATTCCTATTTGCACACAGAGTCATGTTTTCACATTAGTCACAAAACGAAATTTCTTTGCCAATTTGAAAGCACACTTACTGCTCTTTTTTTTTGGCAAGTGATAATCACTTTTACAGACTGACACATTATGAATCCACTTTTCAGATTTTTTAAAAAGCCCATGTCCAGACTGCTTTTTCAGACCACCACCATGTGTATCCTGGGTGACTGCCTACACTCCAGCAAGGGCAACCAGCCTTAGTGATGCTGAATGTATTTGCATTACAGACTGAAACCTCAAACCCCACTCGCTTGTAAATACTGTGCATGATTATACATGGAAAGGAGCTGAGTGTGCGAAGAGTCTGCTTCTGCACCAAAAAATCGCTCCCCCTTTTTCCTACTAATGCAACTGTGAAATCACCAGAGCAAAACGCAATAAATCTCTGCCTGTAATTCCTATTTGCACACAGAGTCATGTTTTCACATTAGTCACAAAACGAAATTTCTTTGCCAATTTGAAAGCACACTTACTGCTCTTTTTTTTTTGGCAAGTGATAATCACTTTTACAGACTGACACATTATGAATCCACTTTTCAGATTTTTTAAAAAGCCCATGTCCAGACTGCTTTTTCAGACCACCACCATGTGTATCCTGGGTGACTGCCTACACTCCAGCAAGGGCAACCAGCCTTAGTGATGCTGAATGTATTTGCATTACAGACTGAAACCTCAAACCCCACTCGCTTGTAAATACTGTGCATGATTCTACATGGAAAGCAGCTGGGTGTGTGCTAAGAGTCTGCTTCTGCACCAAAAAATCGCTCCCCCTTTTTCATACTAATGCAAATATAAAATTACCAGAGTTGTACACAATAAATCTCTGCCTATATTTCCCAACATGTGTAACCTGGGTGACTGCCTACATTCCATCAAGGGCAACCAGCCTTAGTGATGCTGAATGTATTTGCATTACTGAGTCCAACCTCAAACCCTTAAACTATTCTTTTTTTATACCAATACACCTTAATTTATCGTGAAAACATAGTCCATATTATTTTACATGTTCCTCACATTTAAATTTCTCCCAAAACAGAAAATAAGAAACACAACTTCAACAAAAAGAATTACATTTCTATTATTCATTTCTTAATTTACCATATACATCTCCTCTCAAACTCTAACCTCACCTTTAAAATTAGTTAGTTGTGAAAGAAATGTGGCACTCAAACAGCAGATTATCAGAGCCAGGATCTCTGTTCTCTACACCTCTCTCCTCTCAGCAGAACCAGATAATGGCAAAGTTTCCCTCTATTTTTCCACACATATACATGTAAGTTTCAAATCTCAGTGCTTCCCCCTTTTTTTCAAATGTAATCACACATTTCTATTGGTTGAAAACCAACCCTTTTCCAAAAGTACCCTTCCCCCAACTTGACTTCTGCCTAGTACCCTTCCCCCAACTTGACTTCTGCCTGCTACCATAGCAACAGCTCATGGAACACTGCTGTATGGAGTTAGGTCAGAAGTTCACCAAACAATGTTTCAAATCCACAGAGCAAGAGTGCTTGACTTTTCAAACCTTACAGCAAATCCATAGTACTGTTCTTTGGTAACACATTTTTCTGTACCAATACAAAACATGCTTCTATAAATTTACACATACAGCCTAGTTTTTAGTGTAGAATGGTATGAAACAGCCAATCAGTTCTTTTTTTTATAAAAAAATATGTATGCCTCCATTTCCAAATTGTCTTTCATTTCTTTTTACCATTCTACTGAATTACACCTCCTGAGTGCATCCAGTTCTCCTTTGAAGATGTTCACAGTGTGGATTGTAGGGCACAGCTATGTCTTCTGGAGTGAAAAGTTTGCAGAGAAAACAGGTATTGTGAGAGACCTTGCTTTGCCAAATGTAGACATTAAATGGATTGGTCAGAGAGGGTTAAAGTGGCACCAATTGATGCCATTGGTGAAATCCTTCATGCAAATCCAACACCCTGACCTCATAATAGTGCACTGTGGTGGCAATGACCTAGGCACTTTGACTGGGGTAGGTCTGGAAATGCTTATGAAGGACACCTTTGCACAACTGTTTTCACTTTTCCCTAAAACTGCCTTTGTGTTTTCCAACATATGCCAAAGGCAAAAATGGAACTGGTCCAATCATTTCTGTCCGCAGATTGACAAAGCAAGAAAGCACGTCAACAAATCTGTTTCTGCTTTCCTCCGTGAGTATGGTATGGGTTCCATTTACCACAACAACTTGCGTTACGACATGCAAGACATTTATAGAGGAGATGGTGTGCACTTCAATGATGAAGGGAACAGAGTCTTTCTCTTGAACCTTAGACTCTGCATCGGTACTTACTTGTAGGTACCACTAAAAAATAACTTTATAAACACAACGGCTCTTTTTAGAGCCCCCTAATAACTAAACACTTAAATCTGAATTTCATTTCTTTTATTTATTTTTTTTGTTACCGTACGCTTACCGTACGCGTACCCCGTGATTTTTTTTAAAATCAATAAATGTTTTCATTGTACTTTTCTGTCCTTCTTTGACCCCCTCACAAATGTAAGGGGGTCTGTAACTCTCCTCCTTGCCCCCTTTTCTTGTTATCACTCTTTTTTTTCTGAGTGAAACACACGAAATGGCGGCCGCCGCTTCCTGGTTTCGGCCGATTCGAATGTTTACTAAGATCTAAGAGCCAATCAGAATCGCGCTCGCGCACGCCACCGTACGCGTACGGTAAGCTTACGGTAAGCATACCGTAAGCTGGCTCAGATATATATATTGATTTAAAGGCTATTTTCTCAGAATCTACTGAACAGATTTACACCAAACCTACAAAAGGCACTTCCTTGACCTGAGGACTACCTCTCTGCCAAATTTCTAGTAATTCTGTTCAGCCGTTCGGGCTGTAGCCCTGTCTAAAGGTCCTATGGAAAAATGCATGGGAAAAACGCGTTTTGGGACCCCCCTTTTATCTCAGCCCCCGCTTGACGAATCCCCCCGAGACTTTCAGGGTAGGAGCGTAGCGCCCCACCTATTTTGAGAAATTCGCGAGGATTCGTCGACCGGCGCCAAAGTTATTCAAAATAGAATGTTGCGGATTTCCTATGGAAACAGGGTCCTAACTATAACTACCTACTAGCGACCGCCAGTAGGTAATGTGTGTATATATATATATATATATATATATATATATATATTCACTGAAAAAACCATAGGTTTCAGGGGCGTTATAGTTAGGAATTGGCATTTAAAAAAACCTTAGAAATTCACTGAAAAAACCATAGGTTTCAGGGGCGTTATAGTTAGCTGGACATTTCCCTCATACAAAACCCTAGAAATTCCCCTGTTATAGTTAGTTCTGCTAACTATAACTCGCGCCCCCGCAATGCACTGCTGATGACGTCACATATTACATCACTCATGACGTGGTCAGTGACATCACTGATGACATCACTGATGACATCTGAAATGACATCACTGATGACATCACTGATGACATCATCCATGTGATAATTTAGTGCATCTTCTCACACCCTTTGGTATACTCAATCAAAATTTCAGACATCCATTCTCAAAATCATAGATACTCCAATACCAATAACTACATACCCACTCATTGACTCTTAGTTCTACACACACATCAACTCACTCACCTGTACAGTCACTCATACTTACAGTCACTCAGTAGAGGACTACCATGTGCATTTATACACCTACATAGACACTCACACACCACCAATCATCCATAGAGGTACTCTCACACCTAGTCAGTCATGCAAATAATTTATCACACTCCCATTTACTCACAAATGCAGTTATACACACACAAGTTCACTTACTCATAAAAATAGTACCACATTCTTACACTCTTATACAATCACTGATACAAGCACACACTCATCCATACAGCCACTCTAACAATCACACACTCTCACATAAACCCACTTATATACTCTTACACACATATATACTGCCTTTCAGTTATATAGTTACTCACACATGTACCACTGAGATATATATTCAATCACTAACACACCCATACATACACTCACCCAACCATACACTCCATCACAGATGCACTCTTAAAACCATGCACCCATAGAATCACCCACTCACACATGTATGCACAGAGTCACACACACCCCACCCACACAAACACTCAGGCACCTAAACAGATACTCAGACAACAATCAATAACCCATAGAAACTCTCATATAGCTATTTACAAAACCATGCAGCCGCTTATACACCAACAGACAGACAGATACAGACATTCACACAGTTTAGTCACTAGTCTGGAGTAAGATACGTTTAATGACTGACTTATAGAGTCATTCACGCACCTACTAATTCATCCATTCACACACTTATACACCCACTCATTTTCCCATAGGTTTTTCTCTATATATATATTAAACATATTTAAAATTTACAGAAACACACACTCACTGGATGACATCATCAGTGATGTCATCAGTGATGTCATTTCAGATGTCATCAGTGATGTCACCAGTGATGTCACTGACCATGTCATGAGTGATGTAATATGTGACATCATCAGCAGTGCATTGCGGGGTTGCGAGTTATAGTTAGCTGAACTAACTATAACGGGTGAATTTCTAGGGTTTTGTACGAGGGAAATGTCCAGCTAATTATAATGCCCCTGAAACCTATGGTTTTTTCAGTGAATTTCTAAGGTTTTTTAAATGCCAATTCCTAACTATAACGCCCCTGAAACCTATGGTTTTTTCAGTGAATTTCAAAGGTTTTGTAAATGACAATTTTGACTGTATTAATTGTTACACTGATTTTTTTGATACTGATTTACTATATTTTTTAAACTATTTATTTTTAGATATATTTTTTTTAATTACATTATAATTACATTATACATTACAATACAAAATATACTTTCTCAGAATGAATTACTTTAGGTTAAATACTTGGCAAATAGGCAACAGACTTTTAAGTACATTAGTTACAGTTGTTGCAATGGGCTACACAATTTCAAACACAAAGCAACATTGAGCTCAATGTGAATTTCTAGTGAAATGCAATTAGTTACTTTATGGATTACTTTTCTAACCACAGGACTGGATCCTAGATTCAGTCCTTGGACATCTCCTGTAAACAGTTGAGTAAAAGCTCTTTGGTTACAGTAGTTATGTTTAAGGAATGTTATTGTATTTTAAATGTTGACACTTAGAAATTTTTTCACATAGAATCACTAATGTTATCCTATGGCAGAAAATTCACTTAGCAGGTAAGTAGTGTTACCATTACTTTTTTTTACTCAGTGGTGGATCCTGGATCCAGCACTGGCCAACCTCCTGTAAACAGTTGAAAGAATGTGTTTAAGTCATACAGACAATTTTTTAGGAATATTTTTAGTTTGTGAAAATAGACACTTAGGGCCATATGTAGGTAAGTGAAATTCACTGATTCATAAATACCGAATTTTACCGAATCGGTATTTAGAAATCGGTATTTCGTATATGTACCTAATTTTTCGGTAAATATTACCGATTCAGTAAAATTCGGAAAATGGTTACCGATTCCACAATACCGACCGGTATTCCTGAATCGGTATTTACCGAATCGGTATATACCGATTCGGTATTTACCGAATCGATATTTACCGGTTCGGAATTTACCGAATCGGATTTTCAAAAATACATCAATTGAGGAATCAGCCAATCATGTGCAACCAACACCCCTCCCAACCAGGAAGTGGCCACACCCAGGCAGGTGCACACAATCAGAACCCTCTGAAGAGGCTGGGAGTGCTGAGGAGTGCAACAGAGCCAGTGCCTAAACATTGTTAACTGATCCTGCACAATGGCCAGCCAGGACACAGATGGAGGTGAAAGGAAGAGGAAAATGAAATTCAGCCAGAAGGAACTGCAGGTACTTGTGGAGGAGGTGGTGAAGCAGCACAATAAGCTTTTTGGAAAGCAGTCCCTGCAAGTTGCAGAGTCGGAAAAAAGAAGGATCTGGCAAGGAATCCAGTCGCAGGTAAATGCCATTGGAGTGACCCCCGGGACATTGATGTGCTGAAGAAGCGGTGGTATGGCATCCGGATCATCACCAAGAGGAAGATGGCTGATCTTAAAAAACAGGCCAGCCAGACAGGAGGAGGAAGGAACAGGGCACCTGCCCTGACAGAACTGGAGCAGCTTGTGGAGTCCACGATAGAGCCTGAATGTGTCGTTGGGAGTGGTGATGCAGACAGCTCAGCCAGAGCTGCTACCAAAAAAGGTAGGAAGCATACGCAGCATTGTGCCCCCCCTTCCCCTATCCCAAATCCCCAATTGGGCAATGTAATTCCCACTCCAGTACAGGTTTTTGTTCAGACCAGCAATGCATTATGGGTGATGTAGTCAGGGAAACCCCTATCATGACAGGAATCGCAACGAACAACAAGGCATGTGACACACATCTGCGATAATCAGGCACAGGACAATGAGATAGTGTTGCAGAAATGTATTATGATGTGAGCAATGCAGGTACACTGAGCTAATGTAAAGTTTCTGTCCACAGGCGACACATCGCGCAGGACTGCTCAGGAGAAGGGAGAGAGGGCACCCCGGAAGCACATCACTGAGAAGGCCACCACGAGTGCAGGGCACACAACACCACCAATGCCAGCCTCACCACCATAGCCAGCCTCACCACCACAGCCAGCCTCACCACCACAGCCAGCCACGCCACCACAGCCAGCATCGCCACTACTGCTAGCCTCACCAGCATCAACACCACCTGCAGTGGTGAGACCTAGGAGGCGTGCTGTTGCCAGACTGCATGTGTCCGAGTCCTCCTCAGAAGACTCGAGGGGGGATGAATCAACCACTGTGCCACTGGATGATAGCAATGCTGGTGTGCTGTCCACCGTTGAGGGAGCACACACAGGTGCCAGACGCCGCCGCAGGGCTCGTGTGAGCAGTCCACCTCCACAGGGTGAGAGCCATGGTGTCTTCGGAGGGCTGGAGGCAACCATGGTGAAGGTGCAGAGCCTACAAGGCAAGGCAATACAGTCGGTACAACGACAAATGAAGTGCCTCAATGATAAAATGAGCAACATTGACAGGGGCATTTCCTCAATGGCTGAGGGCATGAGGGAGATGGCTGCGGGCATGCGGGACATGTCCCAGTCTGTGATGCTGCTGTGCAGTAAAATGGAGGAGGACAGAGCAACCTGGCAAAGGGAGAGGCAGAAAATGGAGCACCATACGAGGGCAGTGAACCGACTAGCTACTGCCACTTCTCTGCTCTGCAGGCGCTCCGTGGCCATGCAGGAGGGGCTTGCGCACTGCAGCACTGATGTATCTAGGGGGCTGGTTAAGGTGACCACTGCTCTTGAGGTGCATCTGACGAGCTAGTCTGCCAATACTGGTGCTGTGGATGTTGTGGACAGCGAGGACACGACTAGTCGGAGCAGCATTACCCCCCTGTCACAGACACACGGAGGAGCAGCAGACGGCATGGGGCTGCCACTGGTCTCACAGCCAGTGAGGACAGTCAGTCACTGGCATCCCACTCTGTAGTGCGTGGCCGCAGACGCTGATGCAGGCCACACTGCCAGGACAGAGTTGGGTGAAGTAACCTATGACTTCCTACAATGGATGTCACCAATTTGAAAGCCCAGTTTGGCTGTTTGTGTTGTGGCATAGTGCCCACAAATTTAAACTACGTCATTGCATCCAACAACTGGCTGTGTCTCCTTACTTATTTAGAAATAGATGCATGTGATCTCTGCCCGTCTCTCTCTCCCATCTGTTGCTGCTGGCACTCCTGCTGCGTTGGGCTCTGGCTGTGCAAAATCATCATCATCCTCCTCAAAATCTGTTATTTCCACTTCTGTACCTTTCTTTGTGGCAAGGTTGTGCAGCATTGCACAAGTAGCAATGATCTTGCAGCAGATGATGGGTGTGTACTGGTGTGCGCCTAAGCTCTTGTGGAGGCAGCGGAACCTGCTTTTCAATAGTCCAAACGTGCGCTCCACCACGTTGCGTGTTGATTTGTGTGCCACATTGTATCGTCTCTCACTCAGGGTTGACGGGTGTAGGTAGGGAGTGAGGATAAATGACCGCACGGCATATGCAATATCACCTAGGTGAGAAAGAGGGTGCCATTAGTCACATACACCAATACACATTCATCTGCGGTAAGTATAAGGGAGTGTCACAGTGATTTACCTAGCAGGTATCCTTCTCCAAATTCTCCCGCAACCAGGCGTAGATCCCACTGTCCTGGAAGATGTAGGAGTCGTGGGTGCTCCCAGGAAATTTGGCTACGATGTCAGTAATTATGTTGGCAGCATCGCAGATTACCTGCACATTTCGGGAGTGGGTGAACTTTCTGTTCCTGTAGATATACTCAGTGGCTGCTGGTGGGCAGATTGGAATGTGTGTGCCATCGATGCAGCCTATGACATGCGGGAACTGTGCCATCTGGTAGAAGTCTGTCTTGGTTTTCAGCAGTTCAGCCTGTGTGTTTGGGAAGCTAATGTAGTGTTGCATTCTCTGCATCATGGCATCCGGGAATTTCCTGAAGAAACGGGACAGGCAACTCTGGGATACCCCGCCTACCGCAGCTATCACCCCCTGGTAACTGCCAGATGCGAGTAGATGGAGGCTACACAGCACCTGCACATGTGGTGGTATGGCGTGCGCCCTTGTTGTTGGATGGTCCAGGAGTGGGTGCAAGTCCCTTATCAGGTCCATGATGGTTTGGGGGTGTAGCCTCTACCTTTCATGTATCTCAGCCTCAGTCTGTTGGAAGAGTGTGATGCGCTGTCTGTAAATGCGCTCCTCCCGTCTCCAAATCCTCATTCCTGCTGCCTGTAGACGTAGGCGCCTTGCAATCACATAGAGAGCCGCCATGGTGATCACGCTGTTGCATTTTGAGATTGCTTATATGCACTGTAGCTGATTACCACCTGCTTTCACTCAGTGTTAAATACCGACTCTTAAATACCGAATTTCATGCAATTCGGTAATACCGAATTTACCTACATCTCTTTTCTCGTTTTACCATTTCCTATTTACCGATTTGGTAAATAAGAATTCGGTAATTCCGATTCGGTAATTTAGAATTCGGTAAAGATGAATCGGTATTTACCGATTCATAATTACCGAATCCTGCTTTTTGGCCTCCTACATCTCAATCACCTAAATACCGGTCGGTAAAGTGATATTTACCGAATTTCGGCCGTTACCGACCGGTATTTAGCTACCTACATATGGCCCTAAGAAACTTTTCTGGTGAAAACCACACAATGGATTCCTATGAAAGGAAATACAAGTTACTGGTAAGTACGCTTAGAATTACTTTTCAGGGTCTGTGCTGGGCTAAAAGATGCAGCACTGGGTCCTCTTCTGATTACAGGTGAGTAAATCGGAATTCGTAGTTCGGCTGATTTTAGAGGAATATTTCTACATTTCGAAAATGGACACAGAACATTTTCTGGTGAAAACCACACAATGGATTCCTATGGAAGGAAATACAAGTTACTGGTAAGTACTCTTAGAATTACTTTTCAGGGTCAGTGTTGGGCTAAAAGGTGCAGCCCTGGGTTCTCTCCTGATAACAGGTGAGTAAATCGGAATTCGTAGTTCGGCTGATTTTTGAGGAATATTTCTACGTTTCAAAAATGAACACTTTGAAAATTTTCTGGTGAAAACCACACAATGGATTCCTATGGAAGGAAATACAAGTTACTGGTAAGTGCGCTTAGAATTACTTTTCAGGGTCAGTGCTGGGCTAAAAGATGCAGCCCTGGGTTCTCTCCTGATAACAGGTGAGTATATCGGAATTCGTAGTTTGGCTGATTTTAGAGGAATATTTGTATGTTTCAAAAATGGACACTTTGAAAATTTTCTGGTGAAAACCACACAATGGATTCCTATGGAAGGAAATACAAGTTACTGGTAAGTACACTTAGAATTACTCTTCAGGGTCAGTGCTGGGCTAAAAGATGCAGCCCTGGGTTCTCTCCTGATAACAGGTGAGTAGATCGGAATTCGTAGTTCGGCTGATTTTAGAGGAATATTTGTACGTTTCAAAATTGACACTTAGAACATTTTCTGCTGAAAACCACACAATGGATTCCTCTGGAAGGAAATACAAGTAATTGGTAAGTACGCTTAGAATTACTTTTCAGGGTCAGTGCTGGGCTAAAAGATGCAGCACTGGGTTCTCTCCTGATTACAGGTGAGTAAATCGGAATTCGTAGTTCGGCTGATTTTAGAGGAATATTTGTACGTTTCAAAAATGGGCACTTAGAAACTTTTCTGGTGAAAACCACACAATGGATTCCTATGGAAGGAAATACAAGTTACTGGTAAGTACGCTTAGAATTACTTTTCAGGGTCAGCGCTGGGCTAAAAGATGCAGCACTGGGTTCTCTCCTGATTACAGGTGAGTAAATCGGAATTCGTAGTTTGGCTGATTTTAGAGTAATATTTGTACGTTTCAAAAATTGACACTTTGAAAATTTTCTGCTGAAAACCACACAATGGATTCCTATGGAAGGAAATACAAGTTACTGGTAAGTACGCTTAGAATTATTTTTCAGGGTCAGTGCTGGGATAAAAGATGCAGCCCTGGGTTCTCTCTTGATAACAGGTGAGTAAATCGGAATTCGTAGTTCGGCTGATTTTAGAGGAATATTTGAACAATGGTAAAGGAAGGGGGCGGGGCCTGAGGTGACGTGTGCAAACACGCCCTGTGGCGCGTTTTAAGTTGGGGAATTAAATCCTCTTCAATCCTGCGATCCCCTGGGGGCCAACTAGCCCACCAGGTACCTCCAGTATGCGTCAGGGAGCTGCGTTGCAGAGCGGTGTTCAGAGGCCATGCCCCTTTTTACAACACTCTGCAACGCAGCTCCGTGGCACTTCCTGGAGGTACCTGGTGGGCTAGTTGGCCCCTAGGGGACCTCTGGATTGAAGAGGAATTAATTCCCTAAATTAAAACGCGCCACAGGGCGTGTTTGCACACATATCACCTCAGGCCTCGCCCCCTACCTTCACCACTGTGCAAACGCACCCTGTGGCGTGTTTTAAGTTGGGGGATTAAGTCCCCTTGAATCCTGAGGTCCCCTGGCGGCCAACTTGCCCACCAGGTACCTCCAGTATGCTCCAGGGAGCTGCATTGCAGAGAGGTGTTCAGAGGCCACGCCCCTTTTTACAACACTCTGCAACGCAGCTCCGTGGTGCTTACTGGAGGTACCTGGTGGGCTAGTTGACCCCTAGGGGACCTCTCGATTGAAGAGGAATGAATTCCCCAACTTAAAACGCGCCACAGGGTGTGTTTGCACAGTATCACCTCAGGCCCCGCCCCCTACCTTCACCACTGTGCAAACGCGCCCCGTGGCGCATTTTAAGTTGGGGGATTAAGTCCCCTTGAATCCTCAGGTCCCCTAGCGGCCAACTAGGCCACCAGGTACCTCCAGTAAGCACCACGGAGCTGCGTTGCAGAGAGGTGTAAAAAGGGGTGTGGCCTCATTACACCTCTCTGCAACGCAGCCCCCTGGCCAGGGTGCGTGTTTGCCAAGTGGTGTAAGGAGGGGGCGTGGCCTCCGGCCCGATCCCGATCTTTTCTGCCGGCATTGCTTTTCGACATGGGGAGCAGCTAACATGCTGCTCCCCATGTGGAAAAGCAATCAGCTTTGCTTCATTGAAGTGAGAGAAGGTTTCCCTGCTCTCGCTTCAATGAAGCAAAGCAGTTTGCAATGACCGGGTGGGAGCCGCGAGGCTCCCGCCCTGTCATTGCAAACAGCAGTGTCCCGGGGGTGGGCACCCCGGGACACTGCAGGAGCCGGCCCTGGGGGTGGCGGTCCCCAGGGCCATCATTGGCCCCAGGTGGGGGGCCACGTGGCCCCCCTCCCACATGGACAAGTTGCCCTGGGGCGTGGCGGTCCCCGGGGCTGGGGGGGCCTGAGAGCCCCCCCATCGCAAATACTTTCAAGCCCCGGGGGATGGCAGTCCCCGGGGCTGGGGGACTGCAAGCCCCCCACCCATTTTCTATAAGCCCCGGGGGGTGGTGGTCCCCGGGGCTGGGGGGGCTCACAGCCCCCCCATATAGTATCTCTGAGCCACGGGGGTGGCGCTCCTCGGGGCAGTGTGGGGGGGATTGGGACCCCCACACTTTTTCATTTCTGCCCCCGGGATTTGGCCCCCCCCCCGGGGCCAATTACCAAAGAGGCGCGGGAGCCCTGCGCTTCTTTTTTTTTTTTCGGCCGAAATTCGCGCTGGGTGCGTAAATCTGGCCGATTTCTTTTTTTTTAAATAATACTTTTTTGGGCCCTGGGGGTCCTTGTGGGACCCCCTGAGCAGGCCTAGGGGGTCAGGGTGTTTCTACCCTGCCCCCGTGTCGCGTTTTGCGCCTTTGTTTTTGTGCTTTCTTGTGCCACGGTTCTACCGAGGCACAAGATGGCTGCCAACACTTCCTGATTCAGAGTGTTGGCAGCCAATTAGCATTCAGCTCGTGCTCGGGAGGGTTCGGAGAGGGTGCGAGGAAAATCCGCGAATCCTCCCCGGCCATAGATATCACTAACTTTTAACTCTAATTTTCTCAGGAACTACTGACCGGATTTACACCATTTAAGAAAAAGGCACGAGTCTGAACTGAGGACTACCTCCTTGCCAAATTTGGTGTAATTCTGTTCAGCAGTTCGGGCTGTAGCTGCGACAACAGGTCCTATGGGAAATTGCATGGGGAAAACGCGTTTAAGGACCTCCCTTTTTTCTCAGCCCCCGCTTGACGAATCACCACGAAACTTTCAGGGTAGGAGCGGAGCGGAGCTGGCCAAAAGTTTGGAAACTTTCGTGAAGATTCATCAACCGGCGCCAAAGATATTCCCAATAGAATGTTGCGGATTTCCTATGGAAAATAGGTCCTAACTATAACTATCTACTGGCGACTGCCAGTAGATAATATATATATATATATATATATATATATATATATATATATATTCACTGAAAAAACCATAGGTTTCACACATGTTATAGTTAGCTGGACATTTTACTGATAAAAAACCAATGAAATTCCCCCGTTATAGTTACTGTAGGCAACTATAACTCACGCGACCGTAATCCTCTGCTGATGCTAATACTGTATTTAGACACTTATTTGCCCATATCTTCTTCCATTAAATTTTAGCTATACATATATTACAAATATTTTTTTTTCATAAAGACACATATGTCATCAGCAGAGGATTACGGTCGCGTGAGTTATAGTTGCCTACAGTAACTATAACGGGGGAATTTCATTGGTTTTTTATCAGTAAAATGTCCAGCTAACTATAACATGTGTGAAACCTATGGTTTTTTCAGTGAATTAGCAAGGTTTTTTAAATGCTATTTCCTAACTATAACGTGTGTGAAACCTATGGTTTTTTCAGTGAATTTGTACGGTTTTTTAAATGCTAAGTTACTTTACGCCATTTGTGGCGTGCGCGCCCACTTAACGCAGTTCGTTCCGTGCACGGTTTTTATCAACTTTAATAAGCCCTGTACATTTGGTGGCCTTCGGCCACCAAAAGCACAGGGGGTGAGGTCAATGTGGATAGTGTTTTTTTTATTTCGATTTTATAATTTCATGTTGCCAAAATTACGTTTTTTTTCTCTATTAATAAGCCCTGCACATTTGGTGGCCTGCGGCCACCAAAAGCACAGGGGGTGGGGTAAGTGTGGATAGTGTTTTTTTTATTTTTATTTTTTTACCGTAAGCGTACGGTAAGCTTACGGTAAGCGTACGGTAAGCGTACGGTAAGCGTACCCCGCGAAATTGCCGAAAAAAAAATAAAACCGTTTTTGCTCTTGGGGGATGTTTGGGGACTCCCTCAACATGACTATGTGGGAGGGAGTTGTCAAAACAGCCCCGTAACATGTTTTTGGCCATCATGTTTGATAAACAACACTCAGTGCGAGAGACAAAATGGCGGACGCCGCTTCCTGGTTTCGGCCGATTCAAATGTTTACTAAGATCTAAGAGCCAATCAGAATCGCGCTCGCGCACGCCACCGTAAGCTTACGGTAAGCGTACGGTAAGCGTACGGTAAGCGTACCGTAAGCGGGCTCAGATATATATATTGATTTAAAGGCTATTTTCTCAGAATCTACTGAACAGATTTACACCAAACCTACAAAAGGCACTTCCTTGACCTAGGGACTACCTCTCTGCCAAATTTCTAGTAATTCTGTTCAGCCGTTCGGGCTGTAGCTCGTTCTAAAGGTCCTATGGAAAAATGCATGGGAAAAACGCGTTTTGGGACCCCCCTTTTATCTCAGCCCCCGCTTGACGAATCCCCCCGAGACTTTCTGGGTAGGAGCGGAGCGTAGCGCCCCACCTATTTTGAGAAATTCGCGAGGATTCGTCGACCGGCGCCAAAGTTATTCAAAATAGAATGTTGAGGTTTTCCTATGGAAACGTGGTCCTAACTATAACTACCTACTGGCGACCGCCAGTAGGTAATATATATATATATATATATATATATATATATATATATATATATATTACCTACTGGCGGTCGCCAGTAGGTAGTTATAGTTAGGACCACGTTTCCATAGGAAATCCGCAACATTCTATTTTAAATTACTTTGGCGCCGGTCGACGAATCCTCACGAATTTTTCAAAATAGGTGGGGCGCTACGCTCCGCTCCTACCCTGAAAGTCTCGGGGGGATTCGTCAAGCGGGGGCTGAGATAAAAGGGGGGTCCCAAAACGCATTTTTCCCATGCATTTTTCCATAGGACCTTTAGACACAGCTACAGCCCGAACGGCTGAACAGAATTACTAGAAATTTGGCAGAGAGGTAGTCCTCAGGTCAAGGAAGTGCCTTTTGTAGGTTTGGTGTAAATCTGTTCAGTAGATTCTGAGAAAATAGCCTTTAAATCAATATATATATCTGAGCCAGCTTACGGTGCGCTTACGGTATGCTTACCGTACGCGTACGGTGGCGTGCGCGAGTGTGATTCTGATTGGCTCTTAGATCTTAGTAAACATTCGAATCGGCCGAAACCAGGAAGCGGCGGCCGCCATTTTCTCTCTCGCACTGAGAGTGATGATTAATATACAAAGACCAAAAACATGTAAAGGGGCTGTTTGGACAGCTCCAAAACACCTAGCCATGTTGAGGGAGTCCCCAAAGATCCCCCAAGGCCAAAAACGGAATTTTTATTTTTTCGCTAATTTCGCCGATTACGCTTACCGTACGCGTACGGTAAAAAAATATTAAAAAAAAAATATCCACACTCACCCCACCCCGTGTGCAAATGGTGCCCGAAGGGCACCATTTGTGCATGGCTTATATGGGGTGCGAAAAATTAAAATATTAACTTTCAAAACGAAGTGCATCATATGTCCTCCATGTGCGCACGGTGCGCGAAGCGCATCGTGCGTACATGGCCCATCTAGCGTAACGTGGGCACGCGGTGCGCGTAGCGCACCGCGTGCCCACCGTGCGTGCACGGCACTAACTGCGTAAAGTGGGCGCGCGGTGCGCGAAGCGCACCGCGTGCTCACCGTGCGCGCACGGAACAAACTGCGTTAAGTGGGCGCGCACGCCACGAATGGCGTAAAGTAACTTAGCATTTAAAAAACCGTACAAATTCACTGAAAAAACCATAGGTTTCACACACGTTATAGTTAGGAATTAGCATTTAAAAAACCTTGCAAATTCACTGAAAAAACCATAGGTTTCACACATGTTATAGTTAGCGGAAATTTTACTGATAAAAAACCAATGAAATTCCTCCGTTATAGTTAGTGCAGGCAACTATAACTCACGCGACCGCAATCTTCTGCTGATGACATGAAAAAATATTTGTAATATATGTATAGCTAAAAATGTATGTAAAAATGTATGGAAGAAGACATGGGCAAATAAGTGTCTAAATACAGTATTAGCATCAGCAGAGGATTGCGGTCGCGTGAGTTATAGTTGCCTGCACTAACTATAACGGGGGAATTTCATTGGTTTTTTATCAGTAAAATTTCCGCTAACTATAACATGTGTGAAACCTATGGTTTTTTCAGTGAATATATATATATATACACACACACACACATATACACACACACACACATTACCTACTGGCAGTCGTCAGTAGGTAGTTTTCGGTTAGGACCTATTATCCATAGGAACATTGTAATATTTTTTTCCCGATAACTTTGGAGTCTGTTGACGAATCTTCGCAAAATTTTCAAAACTCGTGGAGCGCTCCAGTCAGCTCCTATCTTAAATGTTTCGGGGTGATTCGGCAAGGAGGGGCCGAGAAAAAAGGGGGGTCCCAAAACGTGTTTTCTCCATGTTAATTCCCATAGGAAACTTTACACACGGCTACAGCCCGAACTGCTGAACGGAATTACACCAAATGTGGCAAAAAGGTAGCACTCGGTTCAGCAAGATCCCTTTTTGTTAAATTGTGTAAATCCGTTCAGTAGTTCATGAGAAATTAGAAAAAGAAAAAGTTTCAATATCTGGGCAGAGCCTAACGACACATCTCATCGTGAGATCTGATTGGCTGCCAGCACTTCATCCTGGAATTGCTGGCTGCCATCTTGGGACCAATATACATGATAATACCCCATTGAAATGTATTGAAGTGAATCGAAGATTTTGAGGGTTACCAAAAGGAGAACTATAAAGGGTGATATCAGACTTCAGTTACATTAGAATTCATTTGTTGATGGTACCATACTAATTTCAGGAATTGTAGTGTTTTCCAAGTTGATTTTACCCTGTGAAAAACCTTCTGCTGAGATATCATGAATCATGTTTGAGAGAAATCTGAAACTAAAATGAGAGCATGTTTTCTGTAAATTCACATTATCTTTCTCAGTCATGTGAGAATGAAGTCATTCTCAGTAAATAGTGTACATCCAACAAGGGCAGAGGCTGTCAGTTGATTCCTTTGTGTTCTACTGCAGCTTCCCAGAGTGTTCTAAAGAACAACAAGAGCACTAACAGCCTTACTTATGACAAAAGTATGGCACACCTGAAGCCATCTTGATTGGAATAAACTGGTAACACTTTGAACATTTAATTTAAAAAGGAACAAAATGAGGGGGTTCATTTTGCCACATAAATTATGGTTAGTGCTTTAGAAAGAAAAAATAGGACATGTTTCAAGTGTGATCTCAAATATCTTCCTGTTATATTTCAACAGGAGCAGCCTGTCAGTTGATGCCTTTGTGTTCTACTGCAGCTTCCCAGAGTGTTCTAAAGGACAACTAGAGTGCTAACAGTCTTACTTATGACAAAAGTATGGCACACCTGAAGCCATCTTGATTGGAATAAACTGGTAACTCTTAAAACATTTAATTTAAAAAGGAACACAATGATGGGGTTCATTTTGTCATAGAAATTAGGGTTAGTGCTGTAGAAAGAAAAAATGGGACATGTTTCAAGTGTGATCTCAAATGTCTTCCTGTTATAGTTCAACAGGAGAAGCCTGTCAGTTGATGCCTTTGTGTTCTACTGCAGCTTCCCAGAGTGTTCTAAAGAACAACTAGAGCGCTAACAGTCTTACTTATGACAACATTATGGCACACCTGAAGCCATCTTGATTGGAATAAACTGGTAACTCTTAAAACATTTAATTTTAAAAGGAACAACATGAGGGGGTTCATTTTGTCATAGAAAGTATGGTTAGTGCTGTAGAAAGAAAAATTAGGACAGGTTTTAAGTGAGATCTGAAATAGCTTCCTGTTATATTTCAACAGGAGCAACCTGTCAGTTAATGCCTTTGTGTTATACTGCAACTTTCCAGAGTGTTCCAAAGAAGAACTAGAGAGCTAACAGTTTTACTTATGGCAACATTATGGCACACCTGAAGCCATCCTGATTGGAATAAACTGGTAACACTTAAAACATTTAATTTAAAAAGGAACAAAATGAGGGGGTTCATTTTGCCATAGAAATTATGGTTAGTGCTGTAGAAAGAAAAAATAGGACATGTTTCAAGTGTGATTTCAAATATCTTCCTGTTATATTTCAACAGGAGAAGCCTGTCAGTTGATGCCTTTGTGTTCTATTGCACCTTCCCAGAGTGTTCTAAAGAACAACTAGAGTGCTAACAGTCTTACTTATGGCAAAATTATGGCACACCTGAAGCCATCTTGATTGCAATAAACTGGTAACACTTAAAACATTTAATTTAAAAAGGAACAAAATGAGGGGGTTCATTTTGCCATAGAAATTATAGTTGGTGCTATAGAAAGAAAAAATAGGACATGTTTTAAGTGAGATCTCAAATATCTTCCTGTTATATTTCAACAGGAGCAGCCTGTCAGTTGATGCCTTTGTGTTCTACTGCAGCTTCCCAGAGGGTTCTAAAGAACAACTAGAGAGCTAACAGTCTTACTTGTGACACAATTATGACACACCTGAAGCCATCTTGATTGCAATAGACTGCTAACTCTTAAAACATTTAATCTAAAAAGGAACAAAATGAGGGGGTCCATTTTGCCATATAAATTATGGTTAGTGCTGCAGAAAGAACATTTAGGGCATGTTTTAAGTGAGATCTCAAATCCTCTTCTATTTTATTAGAAACTTCTGACATGCAGACTGAAACAATCACTTTCAATACCAGCAGAAGACTTCCAGTTAACTCCCTGGTGAGAAGTAGCTTTACTACAGTGATCTAATGAACAACTAGAGTGCTAACATTCTGAATTTATGGCAAATGTGTGACATATCTGAATGCCTTCTTGATGGAATCAAAGTAAAAAACTGAAATCATTTCCTACTGAGGAGACTGCAGTAAATGAGGAAATTAGGAAACTTCATAACAAATAAGTCTCCCAAGATGGCCACTAGAGAAAAAAGAGCCCAAATGTAGCACAAATATCATCCAGATGTAGCCCACATATAGCCCAATGACAAAAGTGTGCAAAACACTTTTTATGTTTAGTTTTTCTTCAGTTTTATATAGTGCAGACTGGTCAGGTATTGGAGTGTTACATCTTACTTGGACCCCTTATTTTGCACGAAGTCCATGAGATTGATTGTACGAAACATTGAACTTTACGATTCTGTTAACCTGAAGTTGCTCTGAACCGGGCTTTGTAACATCCATTTTTACCGACTGGTTTTAATTAATTCTCACTGTATTGTATTAGGAAAGAGGATATACTGTTTTTATGTACTCTTTTATGATCTATGTTTCTAAATCAGATTGAATAAAGTTTAATGAATTCTATGGCAGGACGGAGGCGAGGATTATGCATATCTTTCTTCACTTTATTTGCATAGCAGTTCAAAGAAAACGTAACACAACAATCATTAAACAAAAGACTACACAACCCATGAACCATTAGGGGGGTAGTCTTCAAGGCAACTATAGTCCAATCATATCACAGTCCATCGTATATAATATCGTGACGTCCCTTCCGCTTTCTTCACTGCTCATCAGTTAAGCGCATTCATTACATTCTTGGCTTAATCTGACGTTGTTGCTGTTTGTATAGCGGTTTCTTTTGCACGTTATTAGCATTATTGCCTTGGTATTGTTTCATATTCCCTGCGCAGCAGGCTCTTGCCTGAGAGCATTCTCCCCCTCGCAGTTTCTCCCGCTGTGCGCTCTGTGAGATCCTGTCAGGCGCGTCTGGTCCGAGCGAGGCAGCTCCGTCGAGCGCTCCCGCTGGTCTTTACGCGCGTTTGGGAATCCGGTCACTCCTTTAGTGTCCGCTTGATTCCCGACCAACCCTCGCCTAATTTTGACACCGCTACACGGTGATTTCCCCACACGGCCACGTTAGTGACCAGCTTTACCTGGTGGTGGTAATTGGTATTGCGCCTCAGTCTATTCTTATAACAGCTTCGGGGAAAGCCCAGCTGTTGTAGCACCGGCGAGGGTGCTGCCTTAAGGATTTTAAGTGCATTTGTTCTGTGCTCACACCCTCTGCTATCATGTCTTCTCCAGAAGACCATTTTTACTCCTCCTACCAGGAAGTGGAAGAGGAATGGACCCCCAACTTCTCCCTCCAGCAGTGGACCAAGCCCTCTCTCTGGCTATTTCTAGGGCGCTGGCTCCTCTTAGGGATCAGGTTGATAAGCTGGCGAAAAGCATCCCTGGGGTGTTCAGTGACCCAGATCTGGTGGTGGAAGGTCCCAGTAGCTCCCAGATGGGGAATAAAAGGGCCGTTAAGCATAACGCGGGCCACTTGGAAGGATTTGATAAACTTACGGAGACCTTCCTCAAGAATGCGCGAATGCTAAAATATGCACCCTGCCGGGAGGAGGAGGAGTCCAGAGAAAATTGCGACACTGTCACCACTATTGTAGACCCCGACGGCGGGTTTACCATAGAGGGAGAGGGTGTATCGGAGGATGATTTCTCCTCCGATGAGGATAAGGACTCGGGCCGTCCCTGGCATCCAGAGTCCCACTCCTCTCAGTCCCGGGTTGGGGATGGGGTCCACTCGAACATGTTTGAGCCTACCCAAATTTACCATCCTAGGTCGGAGGATTGGACCCCTGACACCAAAGTGGCGGGGAAAATCCATCAACCCCTTGAAAGGGAGGTCAGGAATAGGATGAGGGGAGAATGCCCCAGGCCCTCACTGAAGGGGAAGGTGGCACACACACCTGAAATTGACGGGAAACTATGTACCTTTTTCTCCAAGTATATGAGGGATCCCAAGAAAGGAATTGATAGGTCTTGGATGTGGTAAGGCCCTTGACCCAAATTATTCAATTGGCGGAACGTTCAAAAGAGTCAGGATCCCCTTTGTCCACGGATATTGTGGCTGGTTGGGCGCACTACCCTAAACCATAAAACACTACCCCCTCCACTACCCAAATACCACTACACTACCCTAAACCCTAAAACACTACCCCCAGCATGACACCCTACACTACCCAAACATAACTGCACTACCCTAAACCCTAAAACACTACCACCAGCATGACTCCCTACACTACCCAAACACCACTGCACTACCCTAAACCCTAAAACACAACCCCCTGCATGACCCCCTTCACTACACAAACACCACTGCACCACCCTAAACCCTACAACACTACCCCAGCACTACCCCCTACACTACCCAAACACCACTGCACTACCCTAAACCCTACAACACTACCCCAGCACTACCCCCTACACTACCCAAACACCACTGCCATACCATAAACCCTAAAACACTACCCCCAGCACAACCCCCTTCACTACACAAACACCACTGCACTACCCTAAACCCTACAACACTACACCAGCACGACACCCTACACTACCCAAACACCACTGCACTACCATAAACCATAAAACACTACCCCCAGCACAACCCCCTACACTACACAAACAGCACTGCATTACCCTAAGCCCTAAAACACTACCCCCACCACGACTCCCTACACCTCTAATGCCCCCCCAAGCCCAGGGGACTGCCACCCCCCGGGGCTGCTAGTATTGATGAGCATTAAATGTTATTTTAATAATCTTGTAATTTAACCCTTACATTTTATCTTGTATTCACACATGGATTTTATCTTGTAAAGTATTTATTATGAATCATATATTTTACGTTATTTCAGTATTAACAAATTGATGAATTGTGATTTCTTCTATGTCTATGGTTGCTACAAACACGTGATGTAAAGTAATCAGCACTTGTCACTTTAAATTGTTAAGTCTGACATACGTACAATGTCATGTGAGCAAGACTCGGACGAGCCAAAACGTTATGGTGACACTGCTGAAATAAAGGAGTAACTGCACTTACTACATGGTCCGAGTCCGTCGTTTTGGGTGTGAAAATCCTGATCATAAAACACGGAGCGCAGTAATATATTTGGCCGTTGGTTTCACGCGGCCATCACGGACAACGTGAAAAGTGAAACGGACTCCGTGTTCAACCCGGAAGTTGTTTGAATCCACGAGGAAGTACAGCATTTGACCCCCCTGAACCTGAATCTGAGAGAAACGCCATGAAGTGGAGGAGTAACTGCTGAATCCGAGTCGGAGGACACAGAGGACACAGAGACGACCACGGGCAGAAACTATCAGGTATTCAGGGGAGGAAAGGAGTGCACACGGGCAGGTGGTTTGATGTTTTAGCCACATAACCAATCCCGAAGAATCTAATTTAACATTCGCAAATATGTCGGTCGACATTGTACGGGGCAGGGAGGCGGCAGCTTTGACAATGTTCTCTGACAGCCTCTCATTACCTTCTAACATTCGTGACTAAAGCAATATGGACATTAACAAAAATGATAGTACCTTGAGAGAAAAATATAATATTCTTGAAATAAAGATGCGCAGCGAACAGAGTAAGTGGTGGGAATCAACATCCCTACAAAGATACATTGAGGTTAATCCGATCCCAAGGGGATTGAGAATATTAAAGGACCCAAGTTATGAAAACCCTAATCTGGAATTAATGAAGGAATGTGCAGAGAGCAATTTAGAGTCCTCGCGCAGATTGGTGTTAATCCTCATCAAATACGCTGGAATCAACCATGCCCAATTCCTAAGAGAAATAGATAAAATGAATGAAGACCTCGATACCATTGATGAAACAGATGAAAAAATTAAACTAAAGAGTGACATGATATTAAAACTGAAGAAAGAGGAAGAGAAGATCATGGAAAGAAAAACATACAAATTTCAAAGAGATCGTAATGACTATGAGTTAGGGCAAATCTTTACGTTTGCTAAAAAGTATGATGCCCTATGAGTCTCCAAACATAAGACAACTTAAAATAAAAAGACTGTGAATGAAAATAAGACACAAGTTGATACTACCCAGTCAGATATAAGCTCAGCAGGAGGAAGCGAATCGCAATCTGAAATGCGAAACCCAGGTGAAAATAGACAAGCACCTAAACCATCACTATGCGAGGAGATTATTTTTTTATGCCAAGAAAGGAGGCAAACCCTCCGCCCCAGACCCCAAAGGGAAAACAGCGAAAATACGCCAACTGCAAACGGAGGCAGAGGCTCAAGGCCAGTAGGAGGTGCACACAATTACAACAAAATGAGGGGAAGGGGACAGTCGACAAAGAAATATTCAACAAAGCTAATACAAGTAAAACCATCATTAATCTAACCGAGCTCAAATTAACAAATGAAGAGGAAAATATTCATAAACTGGGTTTATCATTTTCACCAGGAGCGGATTTTGATTATGCTTCCACTAGACTTGAGATCTACAAATCAGTCAGAAAGTTAAAATTGAGAAAATGTCATGCACTCAACAAAAAACAGACTAAACCAACTAATATAAGTGACATCAGTGATGAAGTGAGTCTAACACAATCGGATGTACCTTTACTTTTGCAGATACAAGAATTATGGGAAAAAGAGGGCGCAGGATATGGTGAGCATATCCAGCAAGATTTTGAGTATATGGGCTCTGGCAATACCAAGCAAATGACACCATTTAAATCAGTCTTAACGTTCAATCCAATTACACCTCATGACTCATTGGACATCTTCCATGAGAACATAATAGCACAAATCAAAAAATTAAATAAGGAAACTCAAATTAAGCACCACAAATACATCAGACAGAATCAACAATATGAAGCCCTCATTAAGACATTGAAAAAAGGAAAGAACATAGTCATAAGAAGCAGTGAAAAAGGAGGCAACATTGTGCTTTGGACACAAAATGAATATGACAAAGAGACCTACTCACAACTCAACGATAGGGAATGCTATATACGCAATACACCGATTGCTATGAAGGAGGCCCATAAAGAATACCATAAAAAACTGATGACTTGGAAATACAGAAAATTGATAACAGAGGATGAATGCAAATATTTGAAAAAAGACAACCCAGTGACTCCGTCCATATATTTTATCCCCAAAATTCACAAGGATATTAATAAACCACCTGGCAGACCGATTATATCTGCCAGGGATGGACTGTTGGAGAATACTTCTATATATATAGACTATTTCCTACAAGATTTTGTGAAACAACTTCTGTCATATGTACGTGACACTGGGGATTTTTTAAATAAGATCAAAGATTTGATATGCGATGAGAATTACTGGATGTTGGCATTGGATGTAACATCACTCTATACTAGCATCAGGCATAGCGATGGAATACAAGCTATACATTACTTTCTTTCTAAAAGACCACTGCAATACAAAGACCACAATACAATTTTAATTGAAATGCTCGATTATTGCCTTAAAAACAACAAATTCATGTACAACAATCTCATTTAGAGAGGTATTTGTTAAAGAGATCAACAACAACGATCTCAACCTGCATTTCACAGCAACCATGAGCAAAACATCGTTAAATTTCTTAGAGACAGAGGTCTTTGTATATAACAACAAAATTGAAACTAGACCCTTTAGAAAGGCAACATCGGGTAATTCGACCCTTCATGCAAACAGTGCACATCCTGCACATCTCATTAACAGCATACCCTATGGTGAGATGCTGCCCCTCAGAAGAATCTGCAGTAGAGAACAAGATCTAAGGGAGGCACAGGAGGTCAGCAAACAGAGATTCTGTGAGGGGGGTACTCTGATAACATCATCAATAAAGCTATCAACAAATCTATGGTACACAATAGGAAAGATCTTTTAAACAACAAAAGAGAGGCCAAAGAACCAGTATCTATTAATAAGAAGATTAACACAGTAGAGGGAGAAGGTAACACAAACCATTTCAGAATCATCATGAGATACAGCAGGCAACATAATAGCCTGTACAAAATCATCAACCAAAATTGGCCCTTAGTATTAAGTGACCCTGTCATAGGACCCATATTACCATCAAGGGTTTCCATCACGCACAGTGAGGGACTTATTGGTTGGTACCAGTCCAGAAAAAATAGATAAGACAAATTGGCTATAGACCAACACAGGGTTCTACAAATGTAAAACCTGTAAAGCCTGCCTTCATGGCGTTAATACTAAAACTTTCAAAACCCCCTTCTGCGATAGAGAGTATAAGATCCAAAAACTCCTAACGTGCAAAACAGAATACGCAATATACATACTAAAATGTCAGTGTGATCTTCAGTACATGGGAATTACGAAATTACCAGTACATCATCGTATTTTACAACACCTTAGAGCTATTTGTAACCAAGGTAATACATATCCGGTTGCACGGCACTTTAGGGAGCTACATAATAGCGACAATGCAGATCTTAAATATTTCATTGTGGATGCCATTCCACCTAGCAGAAGGGGAGGGGACATGGAATCCAAACGACATATATTAGAGACGAGATACATACTACAGTTAGATTCCAAAGCCCCTGTAGGTTTAAATGCAACTGAAGATTTACACACGTGTCTAGGGTAAATAGATATACAAGCCTTCAGAAATACACAGTGTTATGGTCCTCCTCTCTTTTTTCCTCGACTTTAACCCCTTCGGCGCTCATGACGGAACGGTTCCGTCATGAGCGTCGGTTGAGCTGTGCTCATGACGGAACCGTTCCGTCATGACCACGCCCGCGCAAGCAGCGCTCAGCACAGCGGGGGAATCCGCCCCGCATGGAAGGGGTTAAACCTTTTTAGCATTTTCTAACCATATATATCAATTTATTCAATCAGGATGAAGCTATTTTAGTTTTAACTTTTAAATGTCTATGTTGGTATTTATTTATGTATTTATATATTTATATATCCATATGGTCATGTGGTGTTATTATTACTGATATGTATTTATTTATTTATTTATATACATAATTAATACCCAAAATAAATAGTGCAATAAGCGAAGGGGTAATATTAAGGAATTAGTAAGATGACCACACACAATACTCACATGGACCACAATAATTAGCTTCTCTCCCATATCAACACAGACAGTATCAGACTGTACACTAGATACATTCAAATTAACATCCTATGCAGAAAACCAAATTAAAGAATTTAGCAAGTTATGTATTTATTAATTTTTTTTTTTCAGGTTTTTCACCGTGCGCGCACCGTGAATTTTTTTTTTTTTTTAAATCCCGAGGTACGTGCACCCTGCGCGCACGGTGCACTTCGCGCACCCTGCGCGCGCTGTGGGCGCACGGTGCGCTTCGCGCACCGAGCACCAACGGTTCGCAGTGCCTGCCGTGCGCGCAGGGTGCACGCACCTCGCGATTTAAAAATAAAAAAAATTGTTTTTTTCTCCCTTGGGGGTCCTTCTGTGACCCCCTGACCAAGGCTAGGGGGTCAGGAACTGTCCACTCTGCCCCCTTTTCACGTTCTCCACCTTTTTTTTTGACCCCCTCAGACTGCGAGAGACAAAATGGTGGCCGACACTTCCTGGTTTCGACCGATTCGAATGTTTACCGACATCTAACAACCAATCAGAATTGCGCTCGCGCACGGCAGGGTGCGCGCACGGTGTTCGCGTATAGATATTGATATGCTTTTAAATGCTATTTTCTCAGGAAATACTGAACAGATTTACACCAGACCTGCAAAAGGCACTTCCCTGACCTTATGGCTACCTCTCTGCCAAATTTCACGTAATTCTGTTCAGCCGTTCGGGCTGTAGCTGTGTCTAAAGGTCCTATGGAAAATAACATGGGGAAAACGCGTTTTGGGACCCCCCTTTTTTCTCAGCCCCCGCTTGACGAATCACCCCGCGACTTTCAGGGTAGGAGCTGAGCGGAGCGCCCCATTAGTTTTGAAAATTTCGCGAGGATTCGTCAACCGGCGCCAAAGTTATTAAAAATAGAATTTTGAGATTTCCTATGGAAACTAGGTTGTAACTATAACTATCTACTGGCGACCGCCAGTAGATAATATATATATATATATATGTATATATATATATAAATATATATATATATATATATATATATATATATATATATATATATATATATATATATATATATATATATATATATATATATACAGTTTTCACATTGTCCAAAACAAGGCTCACTCACATTCGATTAAAATGACTTTGCAACCAACCAGATTCTGCGTGTATCTTCAATTTTAATCTTTGCCCAACGCGTTTCAGATATTCCAATCATTGTTCACGGGCTGAGGATACAAGAACAATAAAGTCAATCTCAGGGACTCTCTTTAAATACCCACATGATTTTTCAATTATGCTCAGGTGAGCGCCTGATAGTTCGTAATGCAGTATGGGATAAGTAGTCCATCATGTATCGCCAAATTTACAATCCATAATTCAGAAACCCTGATAAGTTGAGAAGGCACTCAGAATACAAGGTAGGTTAAATTCGCAATCCAATGTCCTGCCGGGCTCCGTATTCAAAGGGCCCCAGGTACGCCACTACACTCACGGCGGAGGTGCGCCTCGACGGCTGGACGGCCGCCAAAATACACAGTTTTCACATTGTCCAAAACAAGGCTCACTCACATTGGATTAAAATGACTTTGCAACCAACCAGATTCTGCGTGTATCTTTAATTTTAATCTTTGCCCAACGCGTTTCAGATATTCCAATCCTTGTTCACGGGCTGAGGATACAAGAACAATAAAGTCAATCTCAGGGACTCTCTTTAAATACTCACATGATTTTTCAATTATGCTCAGGTGAGCGCCTGATAGTTCGTAATGCAGTAAGGGATAAGTAGTCCATCATGTATCGCCAAACTTACAATCCATAATTCAGAAACCCTGATAAATTGAGAAGGCACTCAGAATACAAGGTAGGTTAAATTCGCAATCCAATGTCCTGCCGGGCTCCGTATTCAAAGGGCCCCAGGTACGCCACTACAATCACGGCGGAGGTGCGCCTCGACGGCTGGACGGCCGCCAAAATACACAGTTTTCACATTGTCCAAAACAAGGCTCACTCACATTGGATTAAAATGACTTTGCAACCAACCAGATTCTGCGTGTATCTTCAATTTTAATCTTTGCCCAACGCGTTTCAGATATTCCAATCCTTGTTCACGGGCTGAGGATACAAGAACAATAAAGTCAATCTCAGGGACTCTCTTTAAATACCCACATGATTTTTCAATTATGCTCAGGTGAGCGCCTGATAGTTCGTAATGCAGTATGGGATAAGTAGTCCATCATGTATCGCCAAATTTACAATCCATAATTCAGAAACCCTGATAAGTTGAGAAGGCACTCAGAATACAAGGTAGGTTAAATTCGCAATCCAATGTCCTGCCGGGCTCCGTATTCAAAGGGCCCCAGGTACGCCACTACACTCACGGCGGAGGTGCGCCTCGACGGCTGGACGGCCGCCAAAATACACAGTTTTCACATTGTCCAAAACAAGGCTCACTCACATTGGATTAAAATGACTTTGCAATCAACCAGATTCTGCGTGTATCTTCAATTTTAATCTTTGCCCAACGCGTTTCAGATATTCCAATCCTTGTTCACGGGCTGAGGATACAAGAACAATAAAGTCAATCTCAGGGACTCTCTTTAAATACCCACATGATTTTTCAATTATGCTCAGGTGAGCGCCTGATAGTTCGTAATGCAGTAAGGGATAAGTAGTCCATCATGTATCGCCAAACTTACAATCCATAATTCAGAAACCCTGATAAATTGAGAAGGCACTCAGAATACAAGGTAGGTTAAATTCGCAATCCAATGTCCTGCCGGGCTCCGTATTCAAAGGGCCCCAGGTACGCCACTACAATCACGGCGGAGGTGCGCCTCGACGGCTGGACGGCCGCCAAAATACACAGTTTTCACATTGTCCAAAACAAGGCTCACTCACATTGGATTAAAATGACTTTGCAACCAACCAGATTCTGCATGTATCTTCAATTTTAATCTTTGCCCAACGCGTTTCAGATATTCCAATCCTTGTTCACGGGCTGAGGATACAAGAACAATAAAGTCAATCTCAGGGACTCTCTTTAAATACCCACATGATTTTTCAATTATGCTCAGGTGAGCGCCTGATAGTTCGTAATGCAGTATGGGATAAGTAGTCCATCATGTATCGCCAAACTTACAATCCATTATTCAGAAACCCTGATAAGTTGAGAAGGCACTCAGAATACAAGGTAGGTTAAATTCGCAATCCAATGTCCTGCCGGGCTCCGTATTCAAAGGGCCCCAGGTATGCCACTACAATCACGGCGGAGGTGCGCCTCGACGGCTGGACGGCCGCCAAAATACACAGTTTTCACATTGTCCAAAACAAGGCTCACTCACATTGGATTAAAATGACTTTGCAACCAACCAGATTCTGCGTGTATCTTCAATTTTAATCTTTGCCCAACGCGTTTCAGATATTCCAATCCTTGTTCACGGGCTGAGGATACAAGAACAATAAAGTCAAGTTAATTGAAAAATCATGTGGGTATTTAAAGAGAGTCCCTGAGATTGACTTTATTGTTCTAGTTATAGTTAGGACCACGTTTCCATAGGAAATCCGCAACATTCTATTTGGAATAACTTTGGTGCCGGTTGACGAATCCTCGCGAATTTTTCAAAATAGGTGGGGTGCTACGCTACGCTCCTTCCCTGAAAGTCTCGGGGGGATTCGTCAAGCGGGGGCTGAGATAAAAGGGGGGTCCCAAAACGCGTTTTTCCCATGCATTTTTCCATAGGACCTTTAGACACAGCTACAGCCCGAACGGCTGAACAGAATTACTTCAAATTTGGCAGAGAGGTAGTCCTCAGTTCAAGGAAGTGCCTTTTGTAGGTTTGGTGTAAATCTGTTCAGTAGATTCTGAGAAAATATCCTTTAAATCAATATATATATCTGAGCCAGCTTACGGTGCGCTTACGGTACGCTTACCGTACGCGTACGGTGGCGTGCGCGAGCGCGATTCTGATTGGCTCTTAGATCTTAGTAAACATTCGAATCGGTCGAAACCAGGAAGCGGCGGCCGCCATTTCGTGTGTTTCACTCAGAAAAAAAAAGAGTGATATCTTGAAAAGGGGGCAAGGAGGAGAGTTACAGACCCCCTAACATTTGTAAGGGGGTCAAAGAAGGACAGAAAAGTACAAAGACAACATTTATTGATTTTAAAAAAAATCGCGGGGTACGCGTACGGTAAGCTTACCGTAAGCGTACAGTAGAAAAAAAAAAGAAAAAAAGAAATGAAATTCAGATTTAAGTGTTTAGATATTAGGGGGCTCTAAAAAAGAGCCGTTGTGTTTATGAAATGATTTTTTAGTGGTACCTACAAGTAAGTACCGATGCAGAGTCTAAGGTTCAAGAGGAAGACTCTGTTCCCTTCATCATTGAAGTGCACACCATCTCCTCTATAAATGTCTTGCATGTCGTAACGCAAGTTGTTGTTGTAAATGGAACCCATACCATAGTCACGGAGGAAAGCAGAAACAGATTTGTTGACGTGCTTTCTTGCTTTGTCAATCTGCGGACAGAAATGATTGGACCAGTTCCATTTTTGCCTTTGGCATATGTTAGAAAACACAAAGGCAGTTTTAGGGAAAAGTGAAAACAGTTGTGCAAAGGTGTCCTTCATAAGCATTTCCAGACCTACCCCAGTCAAAGTGCCTAGGTCATTGCCACCACAGTGCACTATTATGAGGTCAGGGTGTTGGATGTGCATGAAGGATTTCACCAATGGCATCAATTGGTGCCACTTTAACCCTCTCTGACCAATCCATTTAATGTCTACATTTGGCAAAGCAAGGTCTCTCACCATATCTGTTTTCTCTGCATACTTTTCACTCCAGAAGACATTGCTGTGCCCTACAATCCACACTGTGAACATCTTCAAAGGAGAACTGGATGCACTCAGGAGGTGTCTTTCAGTAGAATGGCAATATGAAAAGAAAGACAGTTTGGAAATGGAGGCATACATATTTTTTTCATAAAAAAAAGAACTGATTGGCTGTTTCATACCATTCTAGAATAAAAACTAGGCTGTATGTGTAAATTAATAGAAGCATGTTTTGTATTGGTACAGAAAAATGTATTACCAAAGAACAGTACTATGGATTTGCTGTTAGGTTTGAAAAGTCAAGCACTCTTGCTCTGTGGAATTGAAACATTGTTTGGTGAACTTCTGACCTAACTCCACACAGCAGTGTTCCATTAGCTGTTGCTATGGTAGCAGGCAGAAGTCAAGTTGGGGGAAGGGTACTAGGCAGAAGTCAAGTTGGGGGAAGGGTACTTTTGGAAAAGGGTTGGTTTTCAACCAATAGAAATGTGTGATTACATTTGAAAAAAAGGGGGAAGCACTGAGATTTGAAACTAACATGTATATGTGTGGAAAAAGAGAGGGAAAGTTTGCCATTATCTGGTTCTGCTGAGAGGAGAGAGGTGTAAAGAACAGAGATCCTGGCTCTGATAATCTGCTGTTTGAGTGCCACATTTCTTTCACAACTAACTAATTTTAAAGGTGAGTTTAGAGTTTGAGAGGGGATGTATATGGTAAATTAAGAAATGAATAATAGAAATGGGATTCCTTTTGTTGAAGTTGTGTTTATTATTTTCTGTTTTGGGAGAAATTTAAATGTGAAGACCATGTAAAATAATATGGACTATGTTTTCACCATAAATTAAGGTGTACTGGTAAAAATAAAGAATACTTTAAGGGTTTGAGGTTTCAGTCAGTAATGCAAATACATTCAGCATCACTAAGGCTGGTTGCCCTTGCTGGAGTGTAGGCAGACAACCAGGTTACACATGGTGCTGGTCTGAAAAAGCAGTTTGGACATGTGCTTTTTTAAGAATCTGAAAAGTGGATTCATAATGTGTCAGTCTGTAAAAGTGTTTATCACTTGCCAAAAAAAAGAGTAGTAAGTGTGCTTTCAAATTGGCAAAGAAATTTCGTTTTGTGACTAATGTGAAAACATGACTCTGTGTGCATATAGGAATTACAGGCAGAGATTTATTGCGTATTGCTCTGGTGATTTCACAGTTGCATTAGATGGAAAGGGGGAGCCATTTTTTGGTGCAGAAGCAGACTCTTAGCACACACCCAGCTGCTTACCCTGTGGAATCATGCACAGTATTCACAAGCGAGTGGGGTTTGAGGTTTCAGTCAGTAATGCAAATACATTCAGCATCACTAAGGCTGGTTGCCCTTGCTGGAGTGTAGGCAGTCACCCAGGTTACACATGGTGCTGGTCTGAAAAAGCAGTTTGGACATGTGCTTTTTAAAGAATCTGAAAAGTGGATTCATAATGTGTCAGTCTGTAAAAGTGTTTATCACTTGCCAAAAAAAAGAGTAGTAAGTGTGCTTTCAAATTGGCAAAGAAATTTCGTTTTGTGACTAATGTGAAAACATGACTCTGTGTGCATATAGGAATTACAGGCAGAGATTTATTGCGTATTGCTCTGGTGATTTCACAGTTGCATTAGATGGAAAGGGGGAGCCATTTTTTGGTGCAGACGCAGACTCTTAGCACACACCCAGCTGCTTACCCTGTGGAATCATGCACAGTATTCACAAGCGAGTGGGGTTTGAGGTTTCAGTCAGTAATGCAAATACATTCAGCATCACTAAGGCTGGTTGCCCTTGCTGGAGTGTAGGCAGTCAACAAGGTTACACATGGTGCTGGTCTGAAAAAGCAGTTTGGACATGTGCTTTTTTAAGAATCTGAAAAGTGGATTCATAATGTGTCAGTCTGTAAAAGTGTTTATCACTTGCCAAAAAAAAGAGTAGTAAGTGTGCTTTCAAATTGGCAAAGAAATTTCGTTTTGTGACTAATGTGAAAACATGACTCTGTGTGCATATAGGAATTACAGGCAGAGATTTATTGCGTATTGTTCTGGTGATTTCACAGTTGCATTAGATGGAAAGGGGGAGCCATTTTTTGGTGCAGAAGCAGACTCTTAGCACACACCCAGCTGCTTACCCTGTGGAATCATGCACAGTATTCACAAGCGAGTGGGGTTTGAGGTTTCAGTCAGTAATGCAAATACATTCAGCATCACTAAGGCTGGTTGCCCTTGCTGGAGTGTAGGCAGTCAACCAGGTTACACATGGTGCTGGTCTGAAAAAGCAGTTTGGACATGTGCTTTTTTAAGAATCTGAAAAGTGGATTCATAATGTGTCAGTCTGTAAAAGTGTTTATCACTTGCCAAAAAAAAGAGTAGTAAGTGTGCTTTCAAAATGGCACAGAAATTTCGTTTTGTGACTAATGTGAAAACATGACTCTGTGTGCATATAGGAATTACAGGCAGAGATTTATTGCGTATTGCTCTGGTGATTTCACAGTTGCATTAGATGGAAAGGGGGAGCCATTTTTTGGTGGAGAAGCAGACTCTTAGCACACACCTAGCTGCTTACCCTGTGGAATCATGCACAGTATTCACAAGCGAGTGGGGTTTGAGGTTTCAGTCAGTAATGCAAATACATTCAGCATCACTAAGGCTGGTTGCCCTTGCTGGAGTGTAGGCAGTCAACCAGGTTACACATGGTGCTGGTCTGAAAAAGCAGTTTGGACATGTGCTTTTTTAAGAATCTGAAAAGTGGATTCGTAATGTGTCAGTCTGTAAAAGTGTTTATCACTTGCCAAAAAAAGGAGTAGTAAGTGTGCTTTCAAATTGGCAAAGAAATTTAGTTTTGTGACTAATGTGAAAACATGACTCTGTGTGCATATAGGAATTACAGGCAGAGATTTATTGCGTATTGCTCTGGTGATTTCACAGTTGCATTAGATGGAAAGGGGGAGCCATTTTTTGGTGCAGAAGCAGACTCTTAGCACACACCCAGCTGCTTACCCTGTGGAATCATGCACAGTATTCACAAGCGAGTGGGGTTTGAGGTTTCAGTCAGTAATGCAAATACATTCAGCATCACTAAGGCTGGTTGCCCTTGCTGGAGTGTAGGCAGTCAACCAGGTTACACATGGTGCTGGTCTGAAAAAGCAGTTTGGACATGTGCTTTTTTAAGAATCTGAAAAGTGGATTCATAATGTGTCAGTCTGTAAAAGTGTTTATCACTTGCCAAAAAAAAGAGTAGTAAGTGTGCTTTCAAAATGGCAAAGAAATTTCGTTTTGTGACTAATGTGAAAACATGACTCTGTGTGCATATAGGAATTACAGGCAGAGATTTATTGCGTATTGCTCTGGTGATTTCACAGTTGCATTAGATGGAAAGGGGGAGCCATTTTTTGGTGCAGAAGCAGACTCTTAGCACACACCCAGCTGCTTACCCTGTGGAATCATGCACAGTATTCACAAGCGAGTGGGGTTTGAGGTTTCAGTCAGTAATGCAAATACATTCAGCATCACTAAGGCTGGTTGCCCTTGCTGGAGTGTAGGCAGTCAACCAGGTTACACATGGTGCTGGTCTGAAAAAGCAGTTTGGACATGTGCTTTTTTAAGAATCTGAAAAGTGGATTCATAATATGTCAGTCTGTAAAAGTGTTTATCACTTGCCAAAAAAAAGAGTAGTAAGTGTGCTTTCAAAATGGCAAAGAAATTTCGTTTTGTGACTAATGTGAAAACATGACTCTGTGTGCATATAGGAATTACAGGCAGAGATTTAT